>NC_089221.1:81626875-82909699 GCF_963924675.1 Phocoena phocoena | reverse complement strand
GCCATAAAAAAGAATGAAATGATGCCATTTGCAGCAACATAGATGCAACTAGAGATCATCATACTAAGTGAAGTCAGAGAAAGACAAATATCATATAATAATCATTTATATGTGGAATCTAAGAAATGATACAAATGAGCTTATTTACAAAACAGAAACAGACTCACAGACATTGATAACAAACTTATGGTTACCAAAGGGGAAAGTGGGGGAGGGATAAATTAGGAGTTTGTAATTAACAGATACATACTACCATATATAAAACAGATAAACTAGGTCCTACTATATAGCACAGGGAACTATATTCAATATCTTGTAATATCCTATAATGGAAAAGAATCTGGAAAAAATATATGCATATATAACTGAATCACTTTGCTGTACACCAGAAACTAACACAACATTGTAAATCAACTATATTTCATAAAAAATCATGTGATCTGTTTACGAGACATTGCTGTTCTTTCAGAAAATGAATGTTTGTAGGATTCACACACAAAAAGAGTTAAAGTGAGTTTCTTTAGTAATGCATAACGACTTTAACATCATGTCATAGATGCCTTGTGCTTGACCAACATATTAAACACTGATTTATACTTTAAATATAGATATTTTAATAACAGTGTCAGCTCAATTTAATGATGCTTAGGGAATGATGTGTATCATAAAAGTAAAACCATTACACAATTGACCTGTTCAGGGATCAACCTATGATTTTTGAATCACTGTCTTCACACTGTGCTGTTAAGATATTCAACAAAATACTTACATTTAGCATCTTATTCTCTTCTGTACATAATGGTCTCCTAGAGAGAATTTAAAATTATGTATTCCTATGGCTTTAAAATTAAAAGATAGCTATGCCTTCTGATGGGAATTTTTTCCCCGTCTTAGCTGCATGGAAGACTGAATTGAAATTAAAGTAAGCTAACCTTAGGATATACTTGAAAATCTTCTATTAATTTACCTTATAGATTAATTGCTACTCATACTTCTACATTCTTTTACATTGATGAAACATTTACTGAGTACTGTTTATGTATAGATGTCTGACAAAATCCTTAAAGGGAGAGATTGGAAAATAAAAGTGAATGAAACTCGACACTAGGAAAAATAAAAATGTGAAGGGGTTAAAAAGAAGAAGAGTCTACCCACTTCATTCTGCTGGAAAGTTTTCTGGGTCTAATAAAGAAAATGAAATGTAAATGACTCTTTGAATAGATAAATTCTTGATATAAAAATTGGGGAAAAGGAAAAAGGCAGAGGAGATATGTGAAGAAAGTGAAGGCTTTGTTCAGGAACCAGTTTGGATACAACTTTATGTGTCAAGACCTAGAAGAAAAATGTCTAGAAGTGTTCAACATAGGTAGGGATAAGTTGGGCAAACCTGGCTTCACCCCCATAATTTTACCCAGACCCTTTCCTTTCCCAAAGCACTTTATCTGCATGCTCTTTATGGAAGAGCAGAAAGTATCAGATGGTACCAATCAAATGGTACATGGCCCTGAGAAACAAAGACATGGGTGGAGAACCATTAGGTAGTAAGCTGCCCTTGATGTAAGGAAAGAGGAAAGTGTGTCGGGCCATTTTGCAGCTCACCTGTGACGAAGGACATATTAATCACTAAGAGGTGTGGGGATTGAGGATAGGGAGAAAAAGTCTAGTGGCTTCCTTAACGTTACTTGGTAATAAAAATAAAGCTAAGAGTCCACAACCTCTCCCCTTTTTAAAAAAAAATGTCAGGAAGAAAGAATTAAACTGTTGCATTACTCACACTCCCTATCTTATTGTTAAAAAGTCTTAGTTTTAGCTTCCTTGCTCTGGCCATTAAAATGCCCAGAGCATGAACAGCATAGTTAAAATGACCTACATATAGAAAATGCTATGTAGAAAGAGGAAGAGACTGAGGATCATGGAACATACCTCTCTGGGGAGTGGGTGAAAGAAGAGAAGGTTGTGAAGATGTGAGATTTCTAGAAGGGTACTGTCAAAGAGAAACAAAGTCAGACGCTAGCCAAGTGCTAAGGACAGGTTTCATTCAGTAACTACTGCAACAGGGAAAAGAACCCAGCATGAACTGAACTCAAATCCTCAAAACAAAAGGGAGAGAGACCTTTTAAAGGCTGAGGGTGCTAGGAGAAAGGCGTGGAGGGGTGGTCCATGTGAGCAGGCCCCCTGGATTGAAGCGGTGCTTACGGGGAAGAGAAACATAACTTCTATCTTTATGACAGGAGGCAGTCAGGCAAGGCACTCACTGAAGTGACGACGCCCTTATCCTCCCTCAGGGACTGGGAGCTAGAGTGAGAGGTAGCTCCCTGAGTGCATTTCAAAGAGACTGCTCTAGTCCTGAAGACAAGGGTTTGGGTGGTAGTTTTACATCTCAAAGGGCAGAGAAAAGATTTATAATTGCCAGCTTTCTAAAGTAACTGCTCTAACAGGCTTCTGGGCCTAGTCACTTATCACCAGATTCTGGCTGAAACAAACAATTCTGGCAGCATTGAGATTTCTCAGGAAGGCACTTTAAAGGGGGCTGGGGTCACACTAGGCCATGACCCTGAGCTGATAGGAAAGTGCTAGAGTCTGCAGGCGTTCTCCAGGGGTCACTATGTGCTGAGAATTCTGCAGTTCTCAGTGCAAAGCCATTTAAACACAAGTAGGTTAAAAAGAGTTTTTGCAGCTATGAATTAATAAAGTGGGTTTAATGATAATTTCATTTCAACGACCTGTTTATCAATATAGTCTAAAACCTTAAGATTAATGCACTCACACACAGGTCATATTCGGAAATAGTGTATATTGATATCTACATTAATACAGATTTTATTAAGTGCTTACTATAGGCATGGCACTGTTTTGAATTACAGTGCATTTTAAAAGTATATTTTTAGAAACCCACTGATTATTAATTTTTCTTTGGGTATTATTTTCATAGTGGCAATAGTAACGGTGATTTTTTTCTTTATAGTTAGAACCTCATAATCAATATGAACTGTCGTAATAACTCTGCATAATGTTTTTTTCTGTTGCTGACATATACCTAAAGTTTTACTGGCATATGTATTAAAATGCTGCACAAGTTTAGGGAAATCTTAAATTATAATCTAGACATAATTGTAGAATAATAGTTTAGAAAAGATCAATTAATGTTCTATTATTTCTGCTATCAATGGGGAACAATTTAAACTTAAAAAGCCATATATACATTTATTATTTTTCTAATAATGTAGTTTCTCCCAAAATAAACCTTCATAAAAGATACAAGCTAAAATGACAACACCTTAATAATAGGAAATATGCATTGGATGTCTTTACTTCTCCCTGGGCCTAGCATACTGTCATGTACTTAGCATACACTCAATGATCACTTATTAATTAATATGATGATTATAAATGGAAACATTTTAATTAAAAAATTACTGGATAAAGAATACCTATAGATTTCTTGGGGAAAAAAGTTGTTTGAGGGCAGAGACTATTTATTCTCAAACCCGTCAGTAAATTTATAGAATTGGAATGGAAGTAAGTTGGAAAATTCATTGTCATTCAGTAACTAGAAAAGTTTCCTCCCACCTCAAACAAACATGCATACTCCTTCCTTGATCCCACACCTCTCTTCTCATTAAACTACTAGTGTGCATGCACTGCCATTTCTTTTGGTTTTGTTTTCATTCTTAAATTCACTAGCTCTGCTCCCAGCATTAGGCTGATAATTCTGTGGTGTCAGTTCTTATCTTGCAGAAGAGTAACTTGTACAAAGTTGGAGTTGATCAGTGGGAACATCACCACTCTTCTCTTCTAATTTCTCTTTTTTCCATCCTTTTCTCTTTTGCTCTATTTTTCTTTGTCTTTAATCTTGTCTTATCAGTCGTATCTACTTTTTCCCCCCCTTTTATTCTAATTTTATCTTTTCTGATATATTTATACAGGGAATGTCCTTTTTAACACTGGTGTCAGGGAATTTGACATATTGTTGTGACATATACATTGTTTGTTGTTATCTTGGGGACCATAAATCTCTGTAACATTTAAACATGATGGAACAGAGAGCTCTACTAAGCACACTCACATGCACCCCTTGACCAGATTATTACAAGTTTAATCATGAGCTCCTTTGTGCAAATTATATGGTCTAAAGAGAACTTTTAAGGGAGAGTTTTATTTTCTAAACTTACTGAGAGCTGAGATTTGGGTGTTGCTGAAGTGCTACATCCTCACAGAGACCCTGTATACAGCGTCTACAACAGGCTCCCTCTCCTTCATCCTCTGTTGCTCTCTCTTATTTTTCTAATCACTGATGGATGTTACATATTTTTTCAGATGTTACTTTTTTTTCAATGCATTTACCCCTCCTTAGAGGACAAGTCTACAAGGGAAGTATTTTAGTTTGTTTTGTTTATTCCTTCAATAAATAAAAGAAGGAATGCTAAAGTATAATGATGCTTCTGAACTGTTCGTTAGAAATCATAGATAGTTTGTTCCTATTTCATTTGTCCCCTTTAAAGGAGAATTGGGAAACTTGGAGATACCTTGTAATACTAATTGCTACTACTTGGGAACATATTATCCTTTTTTGGTTGAGATGGAATTCAATATTTCTTTACCTGCTTTGCGGGTTTCAGTTCCAAAAAAAGAAAAAACACGAGTAACTAACCTTTCTGATGTTAACTCTAGGGAAGAACAGAATTGATGAATTTATGGGTGATCTTCTTGAACTCTAGTGGAGTTACGTGGTGCTCTTCATCCATGCTCTACCTGCCCTTAAAGCACACCCATGAGTGTGGACTCTCTGGCTGTCACACTCTAGATGCAGTTATTGTTGAATACTTTATTTGGCACTTACTTATGCACATCTCTGGGACATCACTTTCATTACAGTTGTAGACTCTTATTTAACATTTTTATTTAACATTTTATGTTGTTGTTTTCCTCAATCACATTTTAAACTCCTTGAGGGCAGTGGCCATTTCTTATTCTTTCTTAGCACAGTCCATATAATAGGCACTTAATGAATGTTTATCTTATCTGATACACCAAGATATACAACATCTATTACCCAAATCATGGATTCAATCTCAATTATGGCTTTGCCTTGAAATGTAGATTAAAGCGCAGATCAGTGTTACTCAGATGCTATTTCCATACATTTAAGCAGTAAGAGAACTCATTAGGAGTTTATAATACCTTTATTACAACTGAAGGATTTTTTTCTTAACTTAAGAGCTCTGTAACAAATGATTTTCAAATAACCAAATCTTCTTGGTACATAATGTGTTACCATTACCATTAAGAGAACCTGAGAGAAATATAAACAAATATAAGAGAACATAAGTACGATATACAAAAGTTGTATGATAAAACACCATTTCTTTTCCTATATAAAGGTAACAAATATTTCTACATTAGTAAGTACATATTAAATGAAATCTCCTATTCAATTACCTCAAACTTCTTCATCAACCAACATAGACATGTGTGTAAATATAGAAATACATGTGTGTATATACACTAAATACATATATACACATAAGTAGAATACATACATATGCATTGGCATATATATACATATACATTTGTAGTATATACACTATAATTTTCAGTAGCCTAGGTGTTGATCTGCCTATTGGAATAAACCAGAATCTAAGAAGGAATTCATTTTTTTATATTTCCTAGCTTAAAGAAATTCAGGAATTGGAGTGATTTCCTCAGAATATTAAAACATTTCTCAGAAAAAATCATAGTAATGGTAGTGATAAGTCATAGTAAACCTTCAGACTTACATCATCTATATGCAGTTTTGATCTTGGGAATAAAACTAATTAGTTCAACACTATAACAAACTAAAGTATAAAAAAAAGACAGAAGGAAGATTTTAATATCTTAGAAACCAAGACTTAACATACAAGTTCTTGTGAAGGTCTTGGTTTCAAAATGACTTTAGGAAGTTAAAGTTTTGTGTCAGTTAAAGGGAAACAAATTCCATAACCAATCTTAATGTATCCCACAGAATAAGAATCACCCTCCTGGGTACTCTGCCTCTTGAGGCTAGATAAACTTGAATTGTTCAGTATATGAAACTATGATCAACAAATATTGTTGGGACTTCCCTGGTGGCACAGTGGTTAAGAATCTGTCTGCCAGTGCAAGGGACACGGGTTCGAGCCCTGGTCCGGGAAGATCCCACATGCCATGGAGCAACTAAGCCTGTGAGCCACAACTGCTGAGCCTGCGTGTCACAACTACTGAAGCCCGTGCGCCTAGAGCCTGCGCTCTGCAACAAGAGAAGCCACCACAATGAGAAGCCCGCACACTGCAACAAAGAGTAGCCCCTGCTCGCTGCAACTAGAGAAAGCCTGCGCGCAGCAATGAAGACCCAATGCAGCTAAAAATAAATAAATAAAAAAACAACAACAAAAACAAATATTGTTGACTAACTCTGATCATAAGAGGAGGATGACAAGGACATGAGTCTTTAAGGGAAAGTTTTATTCACGTAACTACAAATGAATAGACAAGTATACCATGCTGTAGAACTAAAAAAACAAAAGAATCTAGACCCTGAAGCACATTTGAATGGAATGTATTGATGATTTTACAGTTAACTTAATATTTATAATTTTTGTCAAACACTATGCTAATTGTCACTATAATTAGCAAAATTTTATTTTAAGGGTTGCTTAGGAAGCTTTAAAGTTTGCTCAAGAAGACTTTAATTTGATTTCCAAGTTTTTTATTTGTCAGCCTTTTTTTTTTAAGTCAACAAGTTCATATAACTAAATTTACACACAAGTTCCTTTTCTGCCTGTGAAATATTTTATAAATACAAAATACATTGCAACTATATTTTAAGGAATAAAACGCTAAAAATGAATTTACTCATAAATTTTCTTAGCCTTATATTTCACTCCAGAAACCCAAACTGCAAACAGAATTGGGCTAACAACTACACCACAGGCAGATGTATATTACTTGTATCAAATATCTGTATAGACTTATCAGGATAGAAATTTATTTTTTAATTTCCCTACTTCAAATTTTAAAGGCTACTACTTTATTACTTTATATATCTAATTGTTGAGTGTTTAGTAGTTTTGGGGTTCCCATTGACATGTCTGGGTTTTCTCTATCTATCTGTGTATCTATCAGAGTATTTTTATATCCAGAAAGAACACAATTTACCCTAATAAAAATTGCAAGATATACGTCTGCAGAAAATTTATGCATAATATTGTAGGCGTTCCATAACTGTTCCTGTCTTCAAAGATCAAAAGAGAATTTTACTCTTTTACAAGGGGTTCTGGCATAATTGTCTTTCATCAGATATCTTTTAAAAATCCTTAATAATTTCGTTAGAATAAATGACTAGAAGTGAATTACTGGAAGAGACGGTATAAACATTCAGATGTATTTTTTTTAGAAATTATTACAAATTTAAAATTCTACTAAAGGAGTGTAAAACTCCCCATCATTCTATAGTATTTCCAATATTCAAAAATCTAACTCTTGATGTCTACATACTATATGTCTCTTAAATGAATGAATTCCAATGGTAAGTTGTATTTTCCAGAAAAGTCTCATGGATGATCTATTCCTCGACTTCTTCCATATTTGATAATATTTGTTCTCTTTATACTCAACAAAAGTCTGACTGCATAAAAAATTCTTAAGTTATATCATATTTAGTTTTGTTCAGGACCCAGAGACATTGCTTTATTGTTTGTAATTGAACATTACATTAATCCTTTTACCATGAATTTCATTACTAATTTTTGTTTTTGATTTGTTTTTTAGTTTCTCAAGAAGGAGCTGTGCGTGTCATATACACTGAGTTCCTTCATGTGTAAAGATGTGTGTTACACTTTGAATTCAAAAAACAGATTACCTAGGTTTAACATCCTTGAGTCATAGTTTATTTCCAAGTTTTGGAGACTCTTCTACTATGTCTGGACAGTTAATAATGCTGTAGAGAAGTCTGAGGGCAGTTCAACTTTCTCCTTTTGTAGGTGACTTTTTTTTTCCTGCCTGGATGCTTACAGAATTTTATCTTTAAAGTCCAATTACTTAAACATATTGACATTAATTTTATTTAAATAGAATGTGTACTTTAGATTTGAATGTGTAGATTCAAGTCTTCATTTTGAGGATTTTTTCTCTGATTATATCTGTTAATACATTTTTGGGTCCATTTGATCCCTGTGTAAAATCATATTTATCTTTAGTGGGAAAATAAAACTTTCCTGGATTCCTCGGTGCTCCTATAAAAGCTCTAGTCTCTTAATACTCTCCACATACCATAAGAATTAAATCTGTAGCCTTTCCTATGGTTAATTTTTCTGATCCCTGAAGGCCAAGTGGTTAGAGCCCTGATTAGATCCCTAGGCTGAGCCCTGATTAGATCCCTAGGATAAGCCCCAAGCTGAGGGAGAGACTAGAGCATCATCTCTCTAGAACGAACAAGGAATGAAGCCCCAGGAACTGAAGATACTTTAGTCATTAAAGCTTAAGAGGCACCATCTGGCTCTTGAAGAGATTTTATTTACATATCAAATGATTGGAGTAAGAAGAAGACCCCTTCAGGAGGGGATGAGTCAGCTTCCTCCTTCCCCCCTTATAATCAGAGCAAAATCATTTTTCCCTCTCCCTCAGCTTTAGAGTGTCCTGTTACTTCCATGAAACATTTGACCTTCTTTTGATCACATCACCCCATGGATAAGGCCTGGGGACAAAAGGCCAATATACTTATTAGCTATTATAAAGTCATTGATAAGAAATCTATTTCTGATCCAAAACACCTCATGTGTGCATTCAGGATAAAATTAATACGGATGAATATTAAAAACAGATTTTGTTTTGGATTCCGTGTACTGATATGAAAGCACTGTTATTAAGTATGCCCCTGCCCTCAGAATTGAGAAATGGACAAGGACGATAAAACTTCCAGCTTTTCCTTTCTGTGTAACTAGACAAGTAGATAAGGCTTAGACCCGTGCCCAAACTGGTTATCATTAAGGGTCTGCTGAGCAGTTACCCAGGTGCCCACATGTAGACCTGTGTCTGCTATGAACCCACTGAAGCCGAGAAAGAGCACCTGATTGCTGCAAGATTGAACTCATCATCTCTACACAGCAAGTACAGGCAAGGATGCTACACTCTCACCCAGGAGACAGATCATGCTGCCTTCCACTGGGAAGCCAGGAAAGGTACTGATAAGGGCAGAAGGTTTCTATATAAATTATTCTTTACATAATGAACAAGAATGCAGAGAACATCACAAAAACAGCACCTCTTACATTATATAATAAGGGTACCAGTCATATTGTATTAGGGTCCCACCCTTCTGACCTCATTTAACCTTAATTATTTCTTTAAAGGCCCTATCTCCATTCTAAAGCGCAGCCACATTCCAAAATACTGGGGGTTAGAGCTTTAACACATGAATTTTGGAAAAACACAATTGAGTTCATAATAACTGTGATTAAATAGTTGGATTTAGTTCTAAATGTCATGGGAGGCCATGGTAGGATTTCATATGGAGTGGATAGGGTGAATGACTTATATGTGATTTGTTCATCCTCCATTCTGAGTTGGAGTTTGTGGGTATTACTTTATGTCCATTTTTCTGATATGTGAGGTCTGGGCAATAGGACAGGGAATGTGCAAACCTTTGTTGGAGGAACCAAAGTTCTAGCCTCTCTTTTGAGCTTGTGTTTAAAAGAATCCACCAGAGTGCTCTCCAGCAAGCCTGAAATATATATTTAGTCCCATGGTGTGGGAATTCTGCAATTCAGCTGAGAAGGCTGAAGCTCTAATTGTTCAGTCTACCTCATCAGATGGTCTCTTCCTAGAAGCTAATGCTACTTCTCTATCCAGCAGAGGGAAAAGTAAGGAGGATTCGTGTGGAGTGGAGGGTGAAGGACAAGTGCCCTTGGTACTCAAGTACTCAGTGTACTTCTTCACCTCCACCCCCAGCACTCTGCTCCCTTAGAGAGTGTTATGGCTTCTGTGCTCCCTATTTATTACTTAGAATAATTATCTAGACAGAGCTGTGATGATTTCCACTTTTCTTTCAGTCTGAAGAGACAATATGGATGGGGGCTGCCTCCTGGAAGTTTCTTGCTGCAACTGAAATTCCACTGTGATGGCTTCCTTCATGACTTTCCCTGGATACAGTCTCCATCCCTCTCTGTATCTGTGCATGCTAGTGAGCAGTATCATGATCTTCTAACCACATTTTCTGTCCCCCGTATACTTCCTGGGGGCAGACTGAATCAGTGTACAACATGCTAAGAATTTTCACCTGATTTCTTTTGGACCACCACTTTTCAAATTTTATGACAAAATGCTGTAAATTCATCTCTTCTTGGTCGATTGCTTCTGGTGAAAAAAATTGCTCATACATGTATTTTATTATTATTAATTTTGGTTGGAGGCAAAGTCAGTGATCTGGGTGAAATCTGCCCTACAGTTTCTCTAAGGATATTTTATTTTATTTTATTTTATTTTTTTATTTTTTGGTACGCGGGCCTCTCACTGTTGTGGCCTCTCCCGTTACGGAGCACAGGCTCCGGACGCGCAGGCTCAGCGGCCATGGCTCATGGGCCCAGCAGCTCCGTGGCATGTGGGATCTTCCCGGACCAGGGCACGAACCCGCGTCCCCTGCAGGTGGACTCTCAACCACTGCGCCACCAGGGAAGCCCGGATATTTTATTCTTATATTCTGCGTATTCTTGTGGTTGCTTCACATTTGGTTTTGTATTTAGTGATTCAGTTACATGGCAGCCCCTTCCTCTCTTTAATTTTAGATTGACTTCACTCATTATTTTTTAATTAAACAATGTTTCTGCCACTGGATTTGTGTTTCTAATCAAGAAAAAGCAGAGCAATTAGTTGCTTGAAATTACAAACTAAACCACACAGTTCTCAGCAGACACTGATTCTGTCCTGACTCTTTTACATTCTAAATGAAGAAGAGAACTCATAAAAGACTCTGCTGTGAACCAAACAGGCAGAGATAACGGTCTCAGACATACTAAAGCTAATTACCTACAGTAAAGTGATTTGAAGAAGAGCCAATAAGAGACTGAGGAGTAAGCATATTAAAGCCACTATAATAGAAGACATGAAATGAGACAAAAGAAATGAAAGATGGAAATGTAACGCATGGAAGGAAATTCATATGGGAGATAAAGAAAATTACCTTGCTATTGTGTTTATTCTAGGTAAGTGAATGACCTTCACTGGCAATTATTTTGAATCCAGTATTTGTAAGAGAAACAGAATTTGTCAGTGGTTGATGGCATACAGGCTAACTCTTTTCTGTCCTCCCAGCCCTGACTTCATTCCTTATTCCTTCCCCTCATGGTGTAGATAATTAGATATATGGCAGAGAATTATAGGCATATGAAAACTCAAAGAACACGGATGCTGTGAACTATGCTTATCTAGCTGAAGGCAGAATTTTTTCCAATGTCATCCTCTTTGTCAGTTACAAAACTGCTGGGTTTATACATTAATAATTCTTCAGTTGATGAAAGGACGTCGCTATCAGAACACAACTTTCATTGAACTGTTGGTCCCAGAAGGTCTGGCTCTCAGTTGGCTGGATGTCTATTTTGGTGGAAAGTCATTTTTTCAATAACTCATTATCATATACTAAAAAATGTGAAAAATTTGCTTTATTATTCCTGTGACAAGGCTGAAGTGGACCACACATGTGACTGGAGAAATGAAACATAAGTCAGGCAGCATTTTGGATCTGTGTACTTTCTCGCTGGATAAGAAGACTGTGCTAGAATCCACGAATTTTTTTTTTTTTTTTTTCCAGTACGCGGGCCTCTCACTGTTGTGGCCTCTCCCGTTGCGGAGCACAGGCTCCGGATGCACAGGCTCAGCGGCCATGGCTCACGGGCCCAGCCACTCCACGGCACATGGGATCTTCCTGGACCGGGGCACAAACCAGTGTCCCCTGCATCGGTAGGCGGACTCTCAACCACTGCACCACCAGGGAAGCCCAGAATCCACGAAATCTTAATGAATATTTACTTGACTAATAAAGGGGTATGAACTGGGATAAACTCTAATAACCTTTTTTTTTTTAATTGCTAAAGGCAAGAAAACAAGAGGGAGAGACTAGGAAGTGAGACTAATCAGATAACGTAGCATTTTATAGAGATTAAATTCTTGTTGCATAGTTTTTGATTATGTCATGCCTTAATCTGATTCAGTCATCTTAGCGAAATTACACATTTTAAAAGATGTATGTGTCCTGGCATATTTCATATTTTAAGGACTATCAGAGGAGCACAGAAATGTTTTCCCATCTTCTCGGATTAAAACAGCAAAAGTGCACCATCAGATAGCGTTCACTTTACAAGAACAAAATCTACTCCAGCTGATTAACCAGAATAGGATTTATTACAGAGTACCAAATGGCTTAAAGAATGATTAGGTGAGCTGATAAAACAGACTTCAGGCTAAGCATCCAGAAACTGTTTCTCAGGTCACACCACAGACCTGGGCAGTCAAGGTGGCTGCTGCTCCTGTGACAACCAGGGTGCTGCCTGGTGGGGAGATATCTGATGCTCTGCTGCCTGCTCCAGGGCAGTGTTAACCCCGTCATGATCCACGCCGGGAAAATGGCACTTGATGCTCTGCTTCTCTTCTCACTCAGCTCCTGTCTGAATTCTAGTTTTCTAGCAATGCTTCTGACTGGTGAACCTAAATCACATTCAGAGCTGCACATCTAAGGGAGCCTGGGAAACGCAATGCTTAGACTGCCAGTCTAGGCAGTACAAGGGACACACTAAAGAAGTTGGGTTATCTGCTGAATGCGTTAATCTAGTATCTGTAATTTTATAACATGGGTGTTGCACAAAGATTCCTTGAATTTCTTGGCACTCTACAGGTTTCAAAGTGCCTTTGGAGTCATTAAGGCACTTGATCATCACCACAGGATTATAATAGCTAAGGTCAGGTGTCTGAGTCTCAATTTTTCTCATGCTTAGCAATACTCTGTAGAAACATTTCTAAGGCATCTGTACACCTTTAATTCATACATTTCCCTAACTGCACAGTATTACATGATGTAAATGTACTCCCAAGTTATTTAATAGTCCCCCATTAAGGGACAGTTACTGAGTTTCCTATTTTCCTCCATTATAAACAATGCTACAACAAATATCCTAGAAGACATGTCCTTGTATGCAATTACTTTTTTCTTTTGCCGCATCAAAGAGTGAGTACGTGGCTAGTCAACTCTTAGTATTATTTCACCTTCTTCCTTAGCAATATAACCCTTAACTTTCAGGTGAGCATATTTATTTCTTGTAGCTAAAAGTACTTGTGTGACTAGGTAATATAAGCACAGTTCCTAGAAAACATCTTAATATGGAAGCAATGAGTTCTTTAATGCCTTTCTTTCATATACTAATTGACAACTGACATGCAGTTGTGATGGCTGGAACTCCAATATTCTTTGAGAGTCCAGAGATGTAAGCTGTGGCTAAGGATGATGGCTTTGGACAAGACCCTGAAGACCATGGAATGTCCTAACCAGGTTGTGTATTTCTAGGCTTATTTTATGTGAGACAGAAACTTCTATTTTGTTCCTCCACTGTCATGTTAGATTTTCTGTTAACTGCAGCCAAATGTACACATTTTAATAGTCAAATTGTGTTCCCCAAAAGCTACAAACTTTACATTTCCATCAACAATGAATAAAAACATACTTTCCCCCATATTTTTGTTTTTTAATTTTTGCCAATTATATGGGTAAAAATATCTATGTTAATTTAGTTTGAACTTCCTTAATATTATATTTGAGTATGTTTTTATGTGTATTTGGCCATTTGGATCTGCTTTTTTGTGCATTATCATGCATACTGAGTTGTTTATCTTTCTTAAAATATATGAGAGCTTTTCATAGGTTTTTGATAACTATATCTCTTAGCTATTATATTGTTTTTGTAAACTTTCTAAAATAAACAATAATAGTAATTCTACGTATATTTCTAAAGTTCTTTTTATCAAAAACTTTTTTAGTATTTCTTAACTAAGTATAGTCTGGGGGAGTGTATATTATCTTTATTATGGTAAAATAAGATACTTCTGTGGATATTTTATTTAAAAGTTTTTTAAAAACAATAAATGATAGGCAGTATGAAATATAAAAATAATTTTTAAAATAAGAGCAAAATCAAATGATCTTAGTCATGCAAAATTTCTAAAGTTTATGTCCACATACCCATCAGGAAGATATGGAGAATGTAATGGTGGAGTAACCAAGATAGAGACAGAATCTAAAAAACAGAGAATGCCAATAGGAAAGAATGCATTACCAGTCTCCATTCTAACTCCCACAGCAAAGCAAGTTCCCTTCCAGTGGCAATGCTCAGCTATGTATCTTGGTGAAGGGAAATAAAAGTTCTAGAATACAATGATTACAATTGGTGTGCCTCATGGAGCTTTTTATAATTTATAAGAACAAAAGAATCAAATGTTTTCTAATAATAATCTAGATAATTCCCATGATTTTATTCTTTAAAAAAATTATTGAAACATAGGTAATTTATAATGCTGTATTAGCTTCAAGTATACAGCAAAGTGTTTCAGTTATATATATATATATACACACACACATATATACATATTTTCTTTTTCAGATTCTCTTCCATTATGTCATCACAAAGTATTGAGTATAGTTCCCTATGATTTTATTCTTCATTCAAGTATTCTTTAGAATAAAATAAATGTTATTCTGTATATGATTTTCCTCCAAATGCTGAACTCCTGACCTAGACTTAGTTCTAGAGGACCAACACTAACACACAGGTGTCTAACACTGTGTTAGTAGATTCAAGGCTAGTCTGACACTAGACACCTCGTGAGCTATTACTGTACCTACAACAGGTATAAAACTCCTTATTTTATTCATTTTATGTTCCTTGGTGTCACAAACATTTAACTCTGAATCCTAGGAAGTCAATTAACTTCTCTGTATCTCCATTTTCTCACCTATAATCTCTGTTTTACTTGTTGGGAAGAACAGATATATTAATGTATGTGCAGGTACTTCATTCAGTTTTGGCACATAATAGATTCTCAATAAATGTAAGCTTCACTGAGTCTGTATATGATGCTACTGGCAAGACGATTTGAATGCCTGTAAAGATATATATGCCATACTCCCTACACTAAAGTAGTGGTTCTCAACCCAGGACAACTCCCCACCACCACCAGAGGACATTTGGCAATGTCTGGAAGCATTCTGGTTGTGTCCCAGCTGGGAGAGGTGGTATTACCAGCATCTTCAAGGTAAGGCCAGGAATGCTGCTAAATATCAAACAATGCACAGGACAGCCCCCCACAACAGAGAATTATCCAGTTCAAAATGTCAGTAGTGCCCTTCTCTAAAGATACTTGCCATCTAAAATATCTAAACATGTTTCTGACTAGATTCATAGCAAAACTGAAAGCATGACCCAATAAACTTGTTACATCCTAACATTCTCTCCTTGACTATGGTTTGAGGGAGATGCATTACGTACTTTTGACCAGGCCATTGGGATCCTTTCCAATCAGGAGCTGGGGAAGCTTACAACCTGGGCCCTCAGCAAGACCACCATCAACGGCAGAATATGAAGATCCAGCTTTGTGGTGATCTATTTAACTCAACTTGGCTCAAGTTGCATGGTAGTCCTGTTGCTCTACCATATGGCTTTCTACTTGTCATCCAAACTGTGACATTATCTGTACGGTTTAGGGCAAAATGACTAACAGCGCATACATTAGCCACAAAAAAACGTAGCGGTCCCATAATAAATATGCCATAGAAGAAAATGACTGACTGTTGATGTTCTGGTGCAGAAACTAGGTGGATACGGTACCTATTCACTTGCTTTGTGTGACAGGGGATGCAATATTTATGATTTATTTAAGGCAGAAATTTCTACATCTTTTTTAATAAAGCAGGCTGTACAATGAAGAAAATGTATTTTTATGAGGGCAGTTTGGGAGCACCTTGGCATTTCTTTTATTTTTCTATCTGACTTTTTGCAAGTTGCTCTCTGATGCTTCCATATATCAATAGTTGACTTATGAAATGCAGGTTCTGCACACTCTCTAAAATCACAAAAACCTTCTATAAGGTAAATATAATTGATTAATATAAGCACAACATCAATATCCTAAAATATGCATATTTCAATGGTAATTTTTAAATGTAAATATCTATAAGCCTGCATGTATCAAAAAATTGTAAGCTTTTTATAGAAATAGTAATTCATCTGCATATTTTATTCCATGTGTTGATGTAATATATCCCTACATAAATCCATTTAAGTATTACCAAAAATATGCAAACATAAAATTAAAATATTATTGTGAAAACCTCAACCTCTGTCCCAATAACTGCTTTTTATTTATACTAAAATAATACAAATTTGATAAAATTACAATATTTTTATAATGCATTTTATTATATCATTCATATTTTCTTCTCAAGTTATCAAAAGCTTAGACATTAAAATTAGGCAAAATAAAACAATTTACTTGGTAGAAATGTGGCAAAGTTCTTCAAATCTCTTTTAACCAGTGCTCCTAAGAAATACAATAACAAAGTATATAAAAGAGCCAATAAGACATGTTTTCCAAAGATGGATTCAATCTAACTACCAAATATACCAGTCATGCAAACTAGTATTAACCTATTGTCAGGGCTGAAAAGAAGTTGGGCTTTATAGGTCTAATACCATAGAAAAATGAGGGAATTCACCTGACCATTTTGATCAAAATCAAGTACTGTCCTATCATTATTTAAAAAACAAAATAAGCAAACAATAGTAACTCTTAATGACTGCTACAGGTTTTTCAAATCTATGGTTGATAATTAA
This sequence comes from Phocoena phocoena, assembly GCF_963924675.1. Lineage (NCBI taxonomy): Eukaryota > Metazoa > Chordata > Mammalia > Artiodactyla > Phocoenidae > Phocoena > Phocoena phocoena. The sequence goes on along the minus strand of NC_089221.1, from coordinate 82,892,813 downwards.
GAGCACACGATCCTAGAGAAGTAAGTGTGCTAATTTATCCTGGCATTTTCTTATACAGGCCTCCCAGTAAAACTCATTAGCAGATATTTTACTCTCATCAACTGCTAAGCGAAATTGTCCTGCCTTTAGTGTCATCTGCAAATCTTGAGATGTTATAATCATTCACTCTATGGAGAACAATAATGACAGGTCCCAGAAATTCAGAATTGGACGTACTTACGTGAATGTGTACTAGCCATCTATTCTAATTCTAGATTCCTTTTCTGCACCCTCTCATCCGATCTATTCTCTTGGCTTTCATCACTACTAGTAAATGGAGAGAGGAAGAAGGTAGAACAAAATGTTTCATACTCTGTGCACGGTCGTTTTCCTGTCAGGCAGAGGGAGATTGTGTTCTCTTGCTTCCCCTCTCTTTTGACTTATACCTATTTATTCCTTCCCTCACATGGCCCCTTCAGCCTCTGAACTATTTGATTTTTAAATCTACCCTCCTCCCAACACACCAGCTTCAATATCTTGAGATAACCTCTACAACAAATTTATAATTTTATAAAGATTTATAAGTCTTAGCTTCAAATAGGTTTTTTGTTTGTTTGCTTTTGTTTTTGTTTTATTTTACTTTTTACCTTGCAAGGAGAAAAATGCTAAGGATTTGACTACTTGCTTGAAATGGAAAGCAGGGAGAGGAGGTATGGAAGAGAGAAAACAGTTCTATAGGAAACAAACATATCTCTTTGTATTTTTTTTTCTTTAAACAAAGGTATTTGGAAATCCTAATACTGGAAGGGCAAAGAAAGCCTGTATTAAATGTATGTATATAACTTCTTTACAAATTTATAATTTCTCTCAATTTTCTTACAGACAAATCTTACTTCCCATAGATATTCTGTGTAATTAAAATTTTTATTAAGAAAAAAATACTAAGAAATGTCGATTCAAGTTAGGAGTGTATTTAAAAGTTTAACTATACCCTTAAAAAAAGTTCTTTACTAAAATTAACTATTAATTTTTTAATGGAGTCTAACTGCAGCAGATAAGACATGGATGCTTGCATATCACCCACCCTGTCCTCCAATTAAAGTAACATTATCAGTACAGAATTTTTTTTTTTTTTTTTTTTTTGCGGTACGCGGGCCTCTCACTGTTGTGGCCTCTCCCGTTGCGGAGCACAGGCTCCAGATAGGCAGGCTCAGCGGCCATGGCTCACGGGCCCAGCCGCTCCGTGGCATGTGGGATCTTCCCAGACCGGGGCACGAACCCGTGTCCCTTGCATCGGCAGGCGGACTCTCAACCACTGCCCCACCAGGGAAGCCCCAGTACAGAATTTTTATATGATTTTTCAAAAAAGAATTTATAATTGATATATAAATCACTTGAATCTTAGACCCTGAATTAACATATACACTGAATTATAAATAACCCAGGGGTTCAGGGAGCTTTTAGTTTCTGAAATTTTCATAATAATGAGTTGTAAAAACACTTTGTCAAAATCTGTGACTTCCAGAATGAATTCTCTTAATGTTGCTAGAAAAAGAAACAAACAAGAGCCTTAGAGTCCTTGTAAACCTTTCCTCTAGTTACAAAATAATGGGAACTGTAGTTCCTGAAATGGCTCAGAAGTCATTGATTCTACCTTTCAATGAGTATCTTAATATAAACTTTAGAATTTACAGAAAGAAAAAACAATACTGTAGCTATAAAACGAACTGCCATAATGGTAGATCCTTGTTGCCCATCTCTGTGATTAATATTTTGCAAATGGCATCTGAGAAAATGGAGCTTAAATTCACTCTTCAGTTGCAATATCATATTAAACTGTATTTGTGAGCTGTTAGACCATCATTGTGCTTGGTATTAAAATAGATCTTTCTGGCATTTCTTTCATATCATAATTGCAATATAAAATTGACATGGGGACAACAATTAGATAGCCTTAATATAAAGCAAGTTCCAACCCAAATTAGGATAAAAACTTTAATCCTTTTAAGTTTAGCACATTGTCTAACTGATAAGTAAAAAAAAACAAAAACAAAAGGCTTTTAAAGCTATTTCTAGTCTTCTTAAATAATAAATGTTATCATTTGCAATTTGGAAGTGAAAGAGCTAGTTTTAAGGGAAAGTGCTCTGGCTAACCTTATAATGAAACCAGATATTTGAATGCATATTTGAATTTTGTGGAACTGAGTGATGTGTTCAAGTTTGCTCTTTGAAAACTGCTACTTGTCATCCATGCCAAATATCTATCTTTACAGGTGATGGCTGCATTGGGGATTACTTCTGGTAAATAAGAATGGTGCAGACTTTGGAGGCTAGGCACTGGATTTTCATTATTTCTTCTACAATAAATGAAATTATGTGTAATGAATTGTAATTTTGTTAATGTGTACGCAGATGTTCAAAGAAAATCTAGTTTTTGTTTGGTCTTTCTATTGTTTCTTTGTCGTAAACCTGTTGAGTAGGATAGGAACCATAGTCCCACATACTATATTTAGAACAATCCAGTAAATTCATTTGATTCCAGGAACTTAAATTGTGTACACTCATCTGTTTTGAATGAATCAACCAATCTCTGGTAAAAACTAAAACTAGGATATTTGCCTTACAAAAATGATAAAAGGAGTAAACACAATTTGAATATGTCTTATATTGAACAAAAGAGAAAAAAAACTAACAAAAAAGCATTACAAGCATTAACTGTTAAGTACAGAAACTGAAGCCAAACCAAGTGTAATAACTACTGGATGATAGTAAGTAGCCCAATCTTTTTTTCATTAAGAGGTAATAGTGGGACTTCCCTGGCAGTCCAGTGGTTAAGACTTCGCCTTCCAATGTAGGGGCTGGGGGTTCAATCCCTGGTCGAGGAGCTGAGATCCCACATGCCTCAAAGCCAAAAAAACAAAACATAAAACAGAAGCAATATTGTGACAAATTCAATAAAGACTTAAAAGAAAAATGGTCCACATCAAAAAAATCTTTAAAAAGAAAAAAGGTAATAGTCTCACAATGGAATGGAAAGGGCTTGTGATACATATTGAATATTGCCTTCACCTCTCTAAGTTTAAAGATGAACAGTTCCAACAAGGTATTCCAGTGAAAAGGTTAGCTACAGATAAATGATAAATATAAAAAAATTAAGTCCCCAGACTTACCCCCAATATCCTGCTTTGCTGAGAATTACTTGAATAATTTGTGATTTTAAAAAAAGTTACCAGGTTAATTACCTTAATACTTCATTTTCTTTGAGTGTGGAGACCTAACTACTGCTTCATCATACTGATTACACACTGCATTTTGTTAATTCATATTAGCTACTATTTATGGGGATATATATCTTCTAGGCATGGTATTGGGCCTACATATAATACAATAATCAATCCTCACAATAAAAATATAGATTTTAGAATTATTTCACAAATGAGGAAACTGAGGTTCAGAATAAAAACATAACTAGCTCAGCTTCACCTGGGGTAGTAAGTTGCAGAAAAGGATAACAAACAAGGTCTAGCAGACTTTACATTTGTTTTCTTCCAACTAACCTATATATAAAGAATTTATTGAGCACCTGTTCTGTCCTAATTTTTACTGAAAACCTGGGTATGGTTAAGCACAAAAAGGAAGGTCATTTACCTATAGCAAAACCTCCCTCTTATCTATTATATGGCCAAATATATATTCTTCTATGATACAGAACACAATGGTATCTGCCTAAGGTATGGCTTTATAAAGGGGGCTCTACCTAGCTTGGGTTATTGCTCAGTAAATATTTACATCTCCCCCGCCCCCATGTGAGTGCAGTACACTTCTCCATCTCATTGACATTGAGTTCGGCCAAGAAATTTACATTGACCATGTGTTATTTGCAATTGTGATATAAATGGAAGTTTGAAATATGCTCTGAAGTTGCACTTGGTCACTTGTATTCCTGCCCTTCTATGAGAAGACTCTCAGGTACCTACTGGTCTAAGAATAAGAGACACATGGATCTCATGAGTTTTCCCTCTTCATCTATTAAGGTAGTAAATGAAATTGATTGCTTTCCAAATTAAACTACCCCTGCAGTTCTGTAGTACCTACGTGGACAGGATAAATAGTACATTTTATACATCGCTGGATTTTATTTTCTAATATTCTGTTGTGGTTCTCTGCATCTATGTTCATTAGAGATATTGTTCTGCAGTTTTATTTTCTTGTAATTCTTTGTGTGTGATTTTGGAGTCAGGGTAATGTTGGCCTTTTAAAACGAGATGGGAAATTCTCTCTCCTGTTGTATTTTTCTGCATGAGTTTTTGCAGAATTGGTTTGTTTGACAGGATTTGCCCACAAAGTCTTCTGGACTTGGGGTTTTCATTGTGGGATGGTTTTCATATATGAATTTGAGATGTGTAAGAGTTATTGGTGTACTAAGGTTATATATTCCCCCTGAATGAACTTTAGTAATTTGTATCTTTCAAGATACTTGTCTCTTAAGTAGTAGGATTTATGGGCATAAAGTTACTTTTAATATTCTTTTAATTTTTTCTAATTTTTCTGGTTTCTGGTATCATAGATCACTGATTCAAGGCCTTGAATCAGTTACCTACTTTTTTGGGGGCTATAAATTTCTCTGTAAGCACTGCTTATCTGCATCCCACGAAGTTTGATATTTTATGCTTTATTTTTTATTCAGGTCCAATATTTCATAATTTTCCTTCTGATTTATCCTTTTTTTTATGAGTTAGACTGTGTGTATACATTTTTAATTGCCAAATTATTTGGGGATATTTAAGATACCTTGCTGTTTTTGAATTCTAGTTTGATTCCATTGTTGTCAGAAAATTTAATTTATATAATTTGAATTATTTTAAATTTGTTGACATTTGTTTTTGTGCTAAGGATATACACTATCTTGATAAATATGCCATTTGCACTTGAAAAGGATGTGCATTTTGCTATGGATATGTCTACTGAAATATGGTCAATACATCTGAAAACCTAAACTTTCTCTTTTGTTTATTAAAGTCATTTAATTAATTTTAGGTTTATTTTGAAATTAATCAAATGAACTTAATGGAAAGTAAATAAAATTTAACTTACTATGCAGGACTTGATGACTTAAAACTATAATAGCAACAACAACCATTTCTCATCTCTCATTACTCTGGGTTGCCTGGGCTCAGTTGAGTGGCTCTTCTGCTCTGTGTAGTGTTACTTGGACCACAGGCTCTAATGGGTGAGAATGGAAAAATGAGGCCCACTTGCATGGCTGGCAGTTGATGCTGGCTCAGCGTTCAGATTTCAGTTGGGGCTGTGAACCAGTGTGCTATGGTCCTCCTCTAGGTGGGCTCTCCACATGGCTTGGAGTTCTCACTGCATGTCTGCTGAATTCCAAGTAGAATGGAAAACATGAATGGTAAAAGCTTCTGAACTCTTAAGGTCCATCTTCAGAAGTTAAACAGTGTCATTCCCGCTACTTTGTATTGATGAAAATAATTTTCAGGATAAAGTCAGATTCTAGGAGAGGGGAAAGAACCTCAATTCTCAGTGAGAGAAATAGGGAAGACTTTGCAACCATCTTTAATGCCCTATCTTCGCATATATCTTTTTGACAAAAACAAAATATGTCAATGGTAATTCAAGAGCCCTTTCTTCTCTTTTAATCAGGAAGTTCAAAAAGTCATGGATACTTAATATTACCATATTTTAACAATGCTAAAATGTGCATTTTTTCTACTTTATAAATGAAGAAACATGATCAACAGTATTTTACACTTATAACTGGTCGTGTATTATTTCACTTTACATGAGGATGCAGCTCAAATAGTGGTTTAGATTTGATAAAATATCACAATTGGGAGATTTTATGCATCTACTTAGCATTACTCATGCTCTTTTTAAGCTATGAAAGTTCGGAATTTTACTTTATTTTATGCCCAATGTTGTTACACTTGAATGTGCGTGGGGAGTCTCTTCAAAAATAATACATCTGGGCTTCCCTGGTGGCGCAGCGGTTGAGACCGCCTGCCAATGCAGGGGACACGGGTTCGAGCCTTGGTCCGGGAAGATCCCACATGCCGCGGAGCGACTAGGCCCGTGAGCCACAACTACTGAGCCTGCGCGTCTGGAGCCTGTGCTCCGCAACAAGAGAGGCTGCGACAGTGAGAGGCCCACGCACCGCAATGAAGAGTGGCCCCCGCTCGCCACAACTAGAGAAAGCCCTCGCACAGAAACGAAGACCCAACACAGCCAAAAATAAATAAATAAATAAAATTTAAAAAAATAAATAAATAATACATCTGACAGGCGGAAAAGAATCTATGAGCAGATCCATCACATATGTTAGGTGGTTGGTCAGAATAGGCTAGGTTACAATGCCTTAAACAATCCCCAAATCTGTGGCTTAATACAACGAAAGGTATTATTCTCATATACTACATGAACAATGCAGCTTTGTTTTATGCAGTAACTCAGGCACCCAAGATGATAGAATGTTCACATCCCATAGTGTCATCATCTGTACATATGACCTATTATGGGAGCAGGAAAAGAGATGGTTGGTACTGACTCTTTTATTTTGCTTTCAGCTGGTCCTGTCTATTGCACAGTCTATTCATCTTAATAATTATGACTCCACACAAATGAAAAGGGACATTGATTTTAGGGGAGACAGATGGAATACTGGGTGTGCATCTTTCTTTCTACATAGGCTGACATTCCTTCTATCCAGTGGGATTTAAGAGGACATCAGGAATTCTCACATTTAGAAAAATTGCCCTGCAGGCTAATTATTTATGTTTAAACATCCATTATTAGAGATTTATTCCAGTGGATTAAGACAGTATTTCTCATTTACATAATTATGTAATTATACAGCGAATGCCAAATACTTTGAATCTTTATTAATATTAACAGCTTGGTGTGACTGAAGTTATTAAGGGTTTTTTTAGTGGATAAACTTAGTAAAATATAACTTGGTAGCATGAAAATCTAGATTCAACTCAGTAAAGTCAGGCTTGAGTAGCATGTTTTAATGAGGGATTCTGTGCAACTCAGGTAAGGATAATGGAACTAGGCTTCTTGGAGTGACAGAGGTATCATAGGAAAGGGTATGATAAAACAAACCTTACTTTAAGTGACTTTAAAAATAATAACTAAAAAAAAAATTTGTGAGAACCTTTGGTGCTGTTCTTCAAATATTTTAAATTCTGTGCCTCCAGAACGTATGGTTAGTTTTCGCTTTCTTACCTATTTATTGTTGGATGGAGGCTTGTAAACTAGCCAGGGCTGATTTGTGGGCATGTGGTCTGTGCAGTCTCACAGGGCCCTGGTTAGAACGTTCCCATGCCTGATTCTGTTTTCTACTACCATTATTTTTAAAGTCCTACAATTTTTTGAATAAGAGATACCACATTTTAAGTATGCATTGAGCCCCATAACTTATGTAGCTAGTCCTATAACTAGTTCTGGGCAATTAGTTGTGAATGGAAGTGATATGTATCACTCCTGGGCTGGTGCATTTATAGTCAGGGCCGAATCCTGCCCAGTTTTCTTCTCCTACAGCAAACGATCCAGGTTTCTCTGTTAACCTGGAGCGAGTTTCATTTTGAGCAGAGGTGCCACGTGAAAATAATGGTCACGTCATATGAATGAGGAGTAAGTTTGCAGTAGATTGCAAATATTGATAATAGGGGTAGGGATAGAATAAGATAGTTACACAGCTAGAAATCCCGCTAGGGGAAGATAGAGAGGGACTTCAGGAGATCACCAATAAGCTAGACACCAACTAGAAAATGCCCAGAACATATGTCAGCTAAGCAACAATCAGATCATTTCAAAACTAAACAGACTTACTTAGGCCACTACCACAGAAAAATGGGTATAAGACCTGCATTCAGCTTTGGGAGGTCTGTAAGATAATGGACCCTGAAAAAACTGTATTCCTGCACATAGCCAAAACAGGAATATAGGTGAAAGGGGAAAGAAACTAGGTGAAAGGGAACATTATACGGGAACCCAAGATGAATTACCATATTTTAGTACATGTTACCACCCTTCTGCTAATATACATATGATTTAAATAGCACCATGATAGTCCCAGTTAGACCATATAGGGTCAAAGGAGGAACTACTGATGTAAGCCTTAATGTTTACCCAAGAATGAGGAAGGTGGTCTTCTTCCCTCCCCAGTTTTTCTTTGATTATAAAAATGTAGTGCTCTTTGTTCTCAGGGCTGAGCTCCCCTGCCTGCCTGCATGTAATCTCTCACAAGCGTCCTGTGCTAATATACTCACTCTTGACTTATCACTTTGCCTCACACTGAATTCTTTCTGCTTCAAGACAAAAGAACCTGAGCTTCAGTAAGTCCTGACACTAGGTGAGCAGTTTTATTTTTTATTTTTTCTGGGCCAATTTTATTTATTTATTTATTTATTTATTTGGGGGTATAGTTGTTTTACAATGTTGTGTTAGTTTCTACTGTACAGAAGTCCTGACACTAGGTGAGCAGTTTTAATTAAAAGGAAGTGGGGGCTTCCCTGGTGGCGCAGTGGTTGAGAGTCCGCCTGCCGATGCAGGGGACACGGGTTCGTGCCCCGGTCCGGGAGGATCCCACATGCCGCGGAGCGGCTGGGCCCGTGAGCCATGGCCGCTGGGCTTGTGCATCTGGAGCCTGTGCTCCACAACGGGAGAGGCCACAACAGTGAGAGGCCCACGCACAGCAAAAAAAAAAAAAAAAAAAAAAAAAAAAAAAAAAGGAAGTGGGTTCAAGTCCCCTCCTAAGACAGGGATTGTGGGTTCAATTTCCAATCTGCGGTGCAGCTGGGTTCGAGGGCCGTCAAGGAGTATGGTTTCATTGATACAATTCTCAATGTTCCATGTGTGTTTGCCCTTAGGAACGAGCTTTTACAGCTCCTCACTTCAACAGTGGAGTCTACTTTTCCACTCCTTGAATCTTGGCTTTCTTGTAACTTGCTTTGGGAAATAAACTGTGGTGGCAATGATACTGTATGTGATCTGAGCCCAGCCCTTGGGAGGCCTTCCATGCTTTCTCTCTCTCTTTTAAAGCCCTGCCAGCTGCCATGTAAACAAGCAGGGACTAGCTTGCTGGAGGATGAGAGACCATCACGAGCAGAGCGGAACCACCCCAGTTGAGACTGCAGGGATGTGTGAGATCCCAGCCATAAGCATAGAGGCTACCAGTAGGTGGCCCCCCAGCTGCCCACAGATGCATGAGTGATCTCCTCTGCGAGTGGTTACCTCTGCAGAAGAACTGCTCAGGTGATCTACTAGCTTTGAGCTATTGACTTTTTGTGTTTTTTATTCGGCAACCGTAGCTGATATAAAGATTTGAAAGATTGTTATCAAAGAATATTGACTGAAAAGCTATTTTTTTGAAGCATGTACCCTATGCTACAGATACTGTTCTAAGTTCTTTATATATTATCACATTTGAGTCTTGTAACAATTACGTTGTTCTATTATTATTCTCATTTTACTGATAGGATAAGTGAAGTAGCAGAAAATGATTCACCCAAGGGTTGCAATACATAGTACAACAGAATGCAAGCCATGCAGTTTCACATTGGGACTGTTTATTTTACTCAAGTTCACAAAAATTGCTAATAGGAGATCTCTTTGTGTGACAAAACATAGATTGCTGGACATCAACATGAAGGTTTCTTATTTGCTAATATTACTGTATGGGGGACTGTACCTTGGCACCACTGCTCTTGGCTTTTGACCTTAGACTGGTTAAAATGTGTTATATTAAAATTCAGAGTGTTTCTCTTAACATTTATCGCTATTGATGCTTTTTACATTAATTAAGTGAAACATAGTTTGATATTTCTAGGAAATATTATGTTCACTTTCCCTATTTGCTATTTGTAAATGAACCACAGAATTCCTAATTGAAAAGAGAAATTCCGTGGCAAAATCTTAAAGGACAACTTCTAAAACTCTGGTTATTCTTTTGTTTCAGAGATGCCCGGAAAAACTGTGGTTATAGATTACAGTGAGAAGATTTAGTACTAGGGTTTTTAATATTCAATCTCACCATATTTTCAGGCTGTAGTTTTACAAAACTAGTAGTTCATGTCAATCTAGATTGCTCTGATAATTGAAAAAGAAAGAAAACTGCAACTCAATTTGTTTCCTCAATGGCTGTGTAAAAGCAGACATTCCATAATGATGTTAACCACAGGAGGTCATGGTGAAAGATAGCCCACTGGTATTTCGATTACCACAGTGAGTTTGTATAGGCATCACTGATGAATGATTATTATTGTACATTCACTCACAACTTCATTAAACTCCATTAGGAAAGTTTATTGTACAGTTGCATCATTATAAGTAACATGAACAGCCACAGCCAGAAAACCCTGAGGAGAAAACATAGTTAAATGGTGGATTGAATAGTTTACTTAAATGGAAGAAATGGTTTAATATTAATTAGAGAAATGAGTATTTTTAATTGTCCAAGCCTGGGCTTTCTGCCACATGCATACGGGTTATGGCTATCTATGCAACAAAATCAGTATGAGGCCAGTTTCCATATACCATCCATTCGAAAGACTGAGGAAAACAAACATACTATTTTCACCAAAGTCATCAAATTGTAGACTGGCATCCTAGCCATCTCCTATGGAAATTATTGATTCCAGTGGTATGACAGCTGTTACCGTTCTTCTTAGTAAGAAACCAGCTGTTACTTTTACTGGAATCAAATTATCTGTCAAACACTGTTGTTGGACACAAAGTTAATACGTGTCTCCCAGTCAAATTTGAAAAGCATCTGACATAGAAGGAATTTACCTCAACATAATAAAGACCATAAATGAAAAGCTGACAGCTAACATCATACTCTGTGGTGAAAAACTGAAAGCTTTTCCTAATCAGAAACAAGGCAAGGATGCTCATTTTCACCACTTCTGTTCAACATAGTACTGGAAGTCCTAGCCAGAGCAATTAGTCAAGAAAAGAAGTAAAAGACATACAAATCAGATAGAAGAAGTCAAATTATCTCTTTGTAGATTACATGATCTCAAAGAAAACTAAGAATTTAACAAAAAATGTTAGAACTAATAAACCAGTTTGGTAAAGTTATAGGATACAAAGTCAACACACAAGAATCAGTTGCATTTCTATACACTAGCAAGGAACTATACAAAAAAGGAAAAATTTTAAAAAGTCCTATTTACAACAGCATCAAAAAGAATACTTAGAAATAATCTTATCCAAGGAGGTGAAACACTTGTACACTCAAACTATAAAACATTCATGAAATAAATTGTTTTTCTTAGATTTTAAAGAAACTTTAAAGAGATTTGAGATGCATTTTATCATATATTCTTAAATAGGTGAGGTAAGAACACTTCTGGAATAAACAAAATCAGGTACCCATTTTATGCCATTTATATTCAATCCATTTGCCTTCCACTTACTGAATATGTGCCATGTGCCAGATTTTGTGCTTGGCACTTTCCAGATTATACTTCATCCTCACATCAGCCTTTAGGTTAAATATTTTCTTCCCTTATCAAACAATTCCAAAATGTGTACTTATAAACAAATTCTCTTATAGGGTATTATTCTAGTCCATCACAGTTATTTGAAAACTATATTTCTATTAATGAAAACTAAATCCAAGGATCAAACTAGTAATGGTGATAATACCTAATTATTTACTGAATGTCTCTATAGTATGTCAGAACATTGATAAAATGGAAAAAAAATCATGATGTAAATAGTAATATAAATGTAATTACAATTTTGGTGCTCCTTATTTTACCAGTCATATGGGAGTGAATATATAAGACAGTATTTGATTTTTATTTCTACCCAAAAGATATTTCTTCCCTTTTTCCTTCCTTATTAACAAAATCAGAATCTGATTTTGTTCAATTATTTACTCTAAAAGGACAATAGCCCTGTTCAAAATTTAGGGGTAGGGGCTTCCCTGGTGGTGCAGTGGTTGAGAATCCGCCTGCTAATGCAGGGGACACGGGTTCGAGCCCTGGTCCAGGAGGATCCCACATGCCGCGGAGCAACTAGGCCCGTGAGCCACAACTACTGAGCCTGCGCGTCTGGATCCTGTGCTCCACAACGAGAGAGGCCGCGATAGTGAGAGGCCCACGCACTGTGATGAAGAGTGGCCCCCGCTTGCCACAACTAGAGAAAGCCCTCGCACAGAAACGAAGACCCAACACAGCAAAAATAAATTAATTAATAAACTCCTACCCCCAATATCTAAAAAAAAAAAAAAAAATGGAAAATAGGGATAGTATTAAAAAAAAATTTAGGGGTAAATGTGCTTTAATGAAAACTAATCATGGAAACCCCAAACCTCTCATAGATAATTAATCTAGGATGTGATACAATTCCATTCAATGGGATGTGAAGGAACATCAGCTATGAGGCTTCTTAGAAGGGTTTTTTTGATTTTTAATATGATTAAATTGGAGTAGACAGCATCTTTTTTTTCCCCACTGTACATTATTACATCTTTCTGTGACGAACTGCAGCGCCCATTGTATGATGATAGGATAGCTGGACTGTTGAAATAATCACTTGTAAAGTTATACTACCTCAGGCTTTCTCAGTATACAAAATAAAAATTTTAATTAAACTTACTGATTTTGAATTAAGCTTTTTGTTACCGGCAGCTAAGGTACATCCTATTTATTAATTACAGTATGCAAAGTACCAAGTGCATGGAGACTATAGTGAAAGAAGAAATTGATCTACAGTTTGTTCTATGTGGTCTCTTTGCAATTCTGAAACTAGTAGTACTTAATTTGCTTAATAAATGATTTATCCTCCCATTTATTTCTCAAATTCAAATTACAATCAATGAAGAATATAAGGTATCTCAACTAGATTCAGATTTCCCACAATACATATGATTTATTTACAACGATACCTTGAAAAATCAGGTTATTTCTTTTTGAGTTTTCTCTTGCCATCATCTACAGTTTCATATCTCAGACAATGAAGGTTATAAGAAATGAACAAAAATCTAGAGAATATTTTGAACTTTACTAGACATAGAAATAACTTTTCAGATTTATCTGATCAAGTAATTTCTTTAAAGAATACAGAAGGAAAATCAATTACAAATCTAATGATAAAACAAAAGCATGGAACAAGTCAAAGGAGATGAAATTGATTTGTAAATAATTTAGAAGGTGGCATGAAAGACCACATGTGGAAACTTGGAAGGCCTTTAATAACCTAACCCATTTTTTAACCTCTCCTCCTTATCCCATGCAATGTCTTACCCTGGTCTCTCCCCAACAGTTTCCTTGAGAAAGACAAAATTTCTTCCCATTTTCTCACTGAAACCAGTGCTTCACTCAGCTGAGATCTTTCTCTTTGGTACAGCACCTTCTTCCTGGAACATTCATTCCCCAGATCTCAATTTGACCGATCCCTACTCCTTTTTCAGGTATCAGTTTAAACTCCTTTCTCCTTGAAGCTTTTCCTGACCCACTATAACCTGTTTAGATACCTTCCTATTTAGGATGCACCTGCTACTTTTCCCATGATGGCACTAATTCTATTATATTGAATTTGACTGTTTAATAGACTATGAGCTCCAGAAGAACAGGGTTGTGTTTGATTTGTTCACCATTTTATAGCCAGCATCTAACACAGCACCTAGTACTTAATGGAGACTTAGTTAATACCTGTAGTTTGAATGAATAAATAATTATTCTGAGTAATGATGTTGGCATTTTAGAGCTTATGGGAGGAGAAGAGATTACACATATTAAGAATGGAATTGCAGGCTTTGAGAGGAAAACAAAACAGACTCAGACTCCCTGGCAGATCACTGCACTGTTTTCCAGATGTGGAATCTTACAGAGCTGTAGGTTTAGTTTTATAAATACCAAAAGCTATTAAGTATATTATTTTTAGCTTTCTTCTATATATGAGATACCATGGTAGATACTGGTTAAATAATGATGAATAAAACCTTGGCTTCTGTGCCTTCAGGGGCCTTTCAATCTATGGAATGAATGTCTGAATAATGTGTTTCTGTGCAGTACTTTAAAAAAGTATTTGCATTTACTCTCATTCCTCAGAGACTCCTCTTCTTCCACCAACCCATTTCTCTTTTATCAACAACTTTTTCCAAGGAGTTTAAATTTAGATCCCTGGGTAGGAGGAAATTGATTATTATGCTCATCTCCACATGGCCTATCTATTAGTTATGGTTTGGCAAATCTACATGTGTTCCATCTTGAATTGTTGACCTTATAGCAGCTTTAAAAAGAGATAATAAAAGTGAGAAATGTATTGGACCCTTAATTAATGGGTGGTTCTAAGAGCAATGTCAAGATGATCAAAGGTTTAAAATAAAAACAGATTGGTTGAAGTGATGAAACAAAAAAGTAATTTACCTTTCTTGGTACAACAAATAGGCTGAATGTTCCTGCAAAACTAACTTTGACCCAAGTACTTTACATGTTTGATTACAGTGAACGTATCAGGCCTATATAATTTATTGGTAAATAAATGTTACGTAAGGTTGACGTGAGTTAGAACTTCATAGACTAATGGCCATTTATACTATGAATACCAATTTTCAGCACAGCGGAGGCAGCACAATAATGAATCATGGCTAACAGGGGAAAGAATAAGAAACATTTCTACATTATGAACCACAGTCCACTTCTTGCTAATGAGGCTTAAATCCGGCCTTCATATTCAGTATAGAGACTGAGCTCTTCATGTCCAGAATATTTTTGGGATAACAGATCATTCAACTGGGGAAGACATTAAGCAAAAACCCAAACAAACAAAATATTCATGTTTCAAAAGTTAGAGAACAAATCTAGTTTTTCTGTATTATTGAGCTAAAAACCCTTTAAAATAATATAACTAGATTATAAAGGCCATTTGTAATAACAGAAATATATGTCACTCATTATTTTACTAGTATTAACCAAATTGCTGTTATTAATAACTATACTTGTTTCTATTTCAAGGCTTTTACATTTTAAAAAAAGTGATTCCTTTTTCTTGAAAATCTTCATTGTTATCTATATGTGTATCTTTATCTATAGTTTATTCATACATGCACAAAGTTTGTTTTTTCCCATGGGTTAGGATTTTATTATCCTAACTCTTGGAATGTCTAGTAATTTTAGATCAAATACCATTTTCTGTTAATCTTTTTAGAGATTCCAGATGATATTTCCAAGAGAAAAAATAGACAACTGAAAAAGACTCATAGGTGATTTAGATATTAGTGTTTACAGGTTAGGGCTTTAACTGAAATTGCCATGTTTACAAAAAGGAAAAAAAAACTCTGGAGAAAAAAGTTCAAATGATTGGGAAACATTAGATTGTAACATGGAGTTCCAAGAGTTCTTGGAAGAACCTAGTTATGTCCTTTGGAGTTTACTGTTGTACTTCAGTACAGACTGAGTGAACAAAGACATTGGTGGTTTTCTTTTGCTCGGTGAATTATGAATGCAGAAGGATGGGTGGCAAAGTCTGCTACTGTAGGCATATTGCACAGTGCCACAATGGGGCATCGTGTATTCCCCTATCAGGTGTGGTAAGAATAGGTGGCTTGCCAAATGTATGTCATCGTGGCTAGATGGACTCAAGCTGTCTTTAAGCAACCTGTCCCTGTTGAGGAGTGTTTTTTTGGTATGAAAGTTCAGGAGCAGTAACTACTGCACATAAAAGAAAGAAAGTGTAGCCTGTATGTATATAGCTCATATCAGGAAAATATAAAATGCTGAGTTTCTCACAGGGCCCCCAAATATTCTGATGTTATCAGTTTGCATTATGTTGAAGATTGCTGTGCCTTTCATTGTTTTACTTTTTCTTATTTTTTCATTTTTTTCTTATTTTATTTTTTATTTCATTTTATGTTACTTTATTTAATTTTAATTTAATTTGATTTTCATGGGGAGAAACATTTCTTGTTAGTAGTTATCTTGAGCAAAGCTATGAAAATTATGAAGTAAAGAAAATTCCATAGGAGCCATGGACTATTTACATATAAGGATTTATATGTTACATTTTCATTATTTACTTTAAAAGCTTTATTTTAGAGGAGATCTTTCTAATACTATTGGGAAGTGAATAACTTGTCATAAGTAGAAAATAATAAAAAATTATTAACTATTTATAACTATTTATATTTTTTAAAGTTCTCTTTGTATCATCACAAAATCTCATTACAAACAGTGATATGTATAGCCCGTTTGGGAAAAGATGCGTATATTTGAACTAGCACTGACTCTGATGTTAGGAAGACCAAGACTATATCTAACTTTCTATCACTTTTAATTCAAATAGTGACAATTTATTCTTGATAGTTGTCTAACATATCTGGCACTGGTTTCCTCATATGTAATATGCAAATAAGGGTATCTCAGGATTAAATTTAGCAGAATGTCTTTAAACAAGAAAATAGAATAGTGCCTGGTCATAGTCCCTAAGCAGTGCATAGGAATTCTTATTATGATCGTCATTTCTTTTACCTAAACTGTTTGTTCTACTTTCTATATTTCCATCTGCTAAAATCCTACACAAGACCAAACTTAAGTATTACTTCTCCTATTTTCCCAGTTGTAAGTAATAATTTCAAATAATATCTTCAAATAATTTAAAATTATATATGGAAAAGTAATACTTGGAAAAAAGTCAACACCTTTTTAGGCCTTTAGTTCAAGATACAGATTCAAACATTAAGAGAAAAATAAATGGATAACTGGTAGGATTATGGGCATGTCTTGGAGATGTTGAAGATTTGGTTTCAGACCACCACAATAAAGCAATTATCACAATAAAGCGAGTCACATAAATTTTTTGGTTTCCCAGTGCATATAAAAGTTATATTTACAGTATACTCTAGTCTATAAAGTATGCAATAGCATTGTATCTAAAAGAACAATGTATATACCTTAATTAGAAAATACTTTATTGCTAAAAATGCTAAGCATTTTCTGAGACTTCAGCAAGTCATAATCTCTTTGCTGGGGGAGGGTCTTGCCCGGATGTTGAAGGCTGCAACCAATCGGGGTGCTGGTTGCTGAAGGCTGGGTGGCTGTGGCAGTTTCTTAAAATAACAATGAAGTTTGCCCCATCAACTGACTCTTCCTTTCATGAACAATTTCTCTGTAGCATGCAGCGCTGTCTGACAGCACTTTACCCACAGTAGAACTCGTTTCAAAATTGAGGTCAATCCTCTCAAACTCTTTCACTGCTTTATCAACTAAGTTATATCTTAAATCGTTTATTGTCATTTCAACAATCCTCACAGTCTCTTCACCAGGAGTAGGTTCCATCTCAAGAAACTGCTTTCTCTGCTCATCCATTGGAAGCAACTCCTTATCTGTCTAAGTTTCATCATGAAGCTGCAGCAATTCAGTCACATCTTCAGGCTCTACTTCTAATTCTAGTTCTATTGCTATTTCCACCACATCTTCAGTCTTCGGTACTGAAGCCTTGAACCCCTCAAAGTCATTCATGGGGGTTGGAATGGACTTCCTCCAAACTGCTGTTAATGTTAATATTTTGGCCGCTTCCCATAAATCATGAATGCTCTTAATGGCACCTAGAATGGTGAATCCTTTCCAGAAGGTTTTCTACTGATCTTGCCTGGATCCACCAGAGGAATCACATTCTATTGCAGCTATAGCCTTAAAATATATTTCTTAAATCACAGGACTTGAAATTACTCCTTGATTTATGGGCTGCAGAACGAAAGTTCTGTTAGCAGGCATGAAAATGACATTAATTTCATTGTATATCTCTACCAGAATTCTTGGGGGATCAGGTGCATTATCAGTGAGTGGTAATATTTTTAAAGAAAAAAATTTTTTTTTCTGAGCAGTAGGTCTCAACAGTGGGCTCAAAATATTGAGTAAACCATGCTGTCATTCAGGCTTTGTTGTTCCATTTATAGAACACAGGCAGAGTAGATTTAGCATAATTCTTAAGAGCTCAAGGATTTTTTGGAATGGTAAATGGTAAATGAGCATGGGCTTCAACTTCAAGTCATCAGTTGCATTAGCCCCTATCAAGAGAGTTAGCCTGTCCTTTGAAGCCTTGAAGCCAGGCATTGACTTCTCCCCAGCTATGAAAGTCCTAGACAGCATCTTCTTCCAATAGAAGGCTGTTTCACCTACACTGAAAATCTGTTTTTTGGCATAGCCACCTTCCTTATTTTAGCTAGACCTTCTGGATAACTTGCTGCAGCTTCTACACAAGTCCTTACTGCTTAATTTGCACTCTTAAGTTATGAAGATGGTTTCTTTCCTTAAACCTCACAAACCAATCTCTGCTAGCATCAAACTTTTCTTCTGCAGTTTCCTCACCTCTCTCTGCCTTCACAGAGTTGAACAGAGTTAGGGTCTTGATCTGGATTTCAGCTTAAGGGAATATTGTGGCTAATTTGATCTTCTGTCCAGATCACTAAAACTTTCTCCTATCACTTATAATAAGGCTGTTTTGCTTTCTTATCATGCCTGTGTTCACCAAAGTAGCACTTTTAATTTCCTTCAAGAAGGTTTCCTTTGCATTCATAGTTTGGCTGTTTGGCTCAAGAGGCCTAGCTTTTGGCCTATCTTGGCTTTCGACATACCTTCCTCACTCAGCTTAATCATGTCTAGCTTTTGTTTTAGACTAAGAGATGTGCAACTACTGCTTTCACTTGAATACTTAAAGACCACTGTAGGGTTATTAATTAGCCTAATTTGAATATTGTTATGTTTCAGGGAATAGGGAGGCCTGAGGAGAGGGAGAGAGACAGGGGAACAGCCGGTCAGTGAAGCAGTCAGAGCACAACATTTATAGATTAAGTTCACCATCTTATATGGGCGTGCTTCATGGCACTCCAAAACAATTACAATAGTAACATCAAAGATCACTGATCACAGATCACCATAAAAAACATAATAATGAATATTTTTGAAATATTGTGACAATTACCAAACTGTGACACAGAGACAGGGAGTGAGCAAATGCTGTTGAAAAAAATGGCATCTATAGATTTGCTTGTTGTAGGGTTATCATAAACCTTCAATCTGTAAAACAATGCAATCTCTGTGAAGTGCAATAAAGTGAAGCACAATAAAACAGGCATGCCTACACCTGTACTCCATTACGTGCCTTTCATAGCATTATTTTTATGAAATCGATATTTTAATATTAGAAATGATGGGGTTCTACTTTACGTTTCATGAAAATGTTAGAGAAATAATACCCACACTCTTATATACAACACACAATTTCTGAAAATAATCCACTGCTCAGTACTCTCACTATTTTTAAAGAGAAAGGAGAAGGGGCAGTATGCCATTTTGTATAACTAGAGAGTTTAATAATAAAAACTCTCATATAAAGAACAAAATTAGCTGAACTTGCAAAAGGAGTGTAGAACACATTAAAATTCGTTAGAGTAAGTGCTTCTGCCTTTTAATGAGCTGAAGCATATTCTCTGTACAATTGGATACATTCCTATCAGGACAGGAAAGGGCTATTAAAGCTGAAGAGGCCAGAAAATAGCAAAATCGTGAATAATATTAAATCCTTAACAATATGCATATAGTGATTCTTCCTGGCATCATTAGTGGATTTTAATGAAATATATGTAATTAACATATCTGTAATTATTATTCTTATTTTTAAGGGAGAGTGCACTTATTTAATATGAATTTAGTTGTACATCAAAAATTTGGATATTAAAAATATAATAATCATTTTTATTCCCACAATGAGATTAAATCAAACTAAATAATGTAAGAGCACTGAAAAATTATAAAGCAATAAATGCACAAGAAAAAATATGTCAAACATGATTTTGAAGGGTCAGGTAAGTTTTCTAGAAAGTCTCCTTTCTCAGTGGTAACATTTTCTTTCCTATAACTTTTAATTTAGTCTTCTTTAAGGTTATAAAGGAAAAGTTATACAGTATATGTAAATCCATAAGCAGTTACAATCACTTTATAAAGTCAAATCTTAGCAGATGGCAGCACTCGATGATTGAACAGTTTCCTGTAGTACTGTGTATCTCAACTAAAAGAGTTCTGGAATTCATAAATATGGAATGTGTGAAATGTGAAATAAAATGGAATCTCTTATGTCAAAGGGCTTTAAAAATGGAGCCAGGAGGCCATTAAGGAGGTGGTGGACCTCAGGCACATCCTCACCAGGCAGAACCAAGAACTTTTCAACTGGGCCAAACCACAAATAGTCCAATGACTCTGCAAGAACACCTGCAACTTGTCACAGTAACAACTTTTACCTCCCTCTAGGGAAAGCCTTAGCACTCAATCAAGTTTAGCCAAGACTAGCTTCTGCCTCTAACTATAATTAAAATCCTTCATAATGTAAACCTCTCATCTTTACCTTTAAAAGCCCTTTTCACTCCCTAGTGGGGACACTGTTTGAGTTGTTACCCAAGGATTCTATTCGGTCCTGAATTGCAATTCTTTGATTCTGAATAAACACTTTTTGCTTCACTATTGCCTCCTAAGTTTATTTAGGTTGACAAATGCATTAATAGTAATGGAGGGTGATGCAATGTCTTATCTTTTGAAATTGGCAATCTTAGCAGTGGTGAAATGATGATTTTTATTTTTTTTCATGGAAATAGCTCAGCTGACTAAAAGTCATTGTTTATATTCTATTACTTATAAAAAGGTCAGAAGTCAAATTAACTTTTAATTTAGCAAGTTACATTCTAAATACTAGATTGTTCTTTAGAAGTGATCTGATAAAGTTTTTGAGGACAAGCTTCTAATTCCCAATAATGTGTTGTTATGTTGAGAAGGCATTTGACAGAATTTGAGAAGGTGACAAAAATCTCTGAATAATATAGATCCTAGGTCACCAAGAATTAGAACTGTAGGGGAATCTCTTAAAATGAAGAGGCAGCTGCATCCAGTGATTACAGATCAGCTTCTTTAAGGTTTTCTAATTGCTGCTATCATTGCTATAACCTCTGGAGCTGCATCTTCCCTTTTAACACTCTGGACTAAAAAATAGACATTTCCTTTGGTAAACCCATGTAGAACTAGAGATAGGTTAAGACTTAAAGAGCCAGGGAGTAAGAGAAGGAACATGAGTTAAAGTACAAAGAATCTGAACAGTCTGGATTAGAAGGGGTATTTTAGAGTTTTTCAGAATTTGAGAGAGTGCAATGAACTGAATGTTTGTGTTCCCCTAAATTTCACATGGTGAAACCCTATTTCTAGTGATGGTATTTGGAAGTAGGGTCTCTGAGAGGTAATTAGGTCATGAAGGTGGAGCCCTTATGAATGGGATTAGTACCCTTATAAGAAGAGGCCAGAGAGCTAAGAGAGCTAGCTAGCTCTCTTTCTGCCCTGTGCAGATACAATGGGAAGTCGGTTGTCTTTAAACCAGGAAGCTGGCCCTCACCGGACACTAGCTCTGCCAGAACCTTGATCTTGGACTTTCCAGCCTCCAGAACTGTGAGAAATAAATGTTTGTTTTTAAGCCCCCAGCCTACTGAAATTTGTTATAGCAGCACAGAAAAGTCTAAACTAAGACAGAACTAACATAGACAAAACTAAGACAGAAAAGTCTAAAACACTACTAATATTTTAGGTTTCAATATGTTAATGAAGAAATCCAAACAGAATTACGAAAATGTGGTGTTCTTTGAATGTGAAAGAATTTATACTTTTAACATAGTAATATGACTACTGCATATATAGCATCTTTTGGCTGTGTAATTAATAACCTAAATTTTAATTTTCTTGGAAATATGAGGCTTGGGGACAAATGACCTTTTTCTTGTATAGGTCCTGGATTACTTCACAGAATTTCTTTCTCATTGTGATCAAACCTTAAATATAGAAAAATATTCCACTGGGTCCCTTAAATGCCTGCTACCATGAGGCAAATGCTCTGTTTCACAGTCATCACATATGAACACTTCCTACTGTAGACAGACTTTAAATTTTCTACTAAGACAGAGGCTCATTCCCCTTTTCTTCTTCCCTGTTACCTATATTTGGTTTTCTGGCAGAGGAAATTTCAAGAGGAAAACCATGCCCTAATATCATGTACTAACCACATGTATTTAAAGAGAGACATGCATAGTAATAGTGAGGTCATTCCCTTATAAGAAGGACAGCAAATGAGAACTCCTTGGTTTTGTAAAGATAAAAATTGTTAAGTGATAATACTTTGAAGATCCGCACTCTTGGAAGTTAAAGTAATTTTTCTCATTTTGTGTGGAAAACTCCCTAATAGTCTTATAAATAGATGTACAATTACTGTATTAGTGCTCACATTAATACCTATACCAGGCTACAATGACTTTGGGGCAAATTTCTTCCCACAGGTTCTACTACCTAAGCTGCCATATTCACTATTTATTATTTACCATCAGGGATTAAACGAGACATGTGGGGATGTTAATATATGATTGGCTAGTAACTTACGACCTGTGTATATAATCTTTTGCACAAAGATGTATTGGGCCCTTCAGATTACTTCCTTGAGTATTTGGAATTGGGCAACGTTCAATGACAGAGGCAGCTGGTACTGGGTCCAGATGCTGATCTAATTGAGAGATTACTGATTTAGAAATAGGACTGAAATGAGTCATGAGCACTCACACAGGATGAGGGAGCAGGACCTATTAGTAAGTAGAGGAATCTGGCTGATAGAAGGAGGAGAACCAACCAGAAGAGCCACAGACACCATCCAGGCCCCAAAAGAGAGAGTCAGCACAGTTTTTGACAGTTTTCTATGTCCAATTACGTGTATTTTATCAGTGAATCACTGCTTTTCTCTTGAGGTGACTTGAATCTGGGTCAGTCCTAGCTTTTACATAAATTTGACTATATCGTTGTCAGTTCTTAGCTTTTACTGTATGTGTGACTAAAACAACGTTTTGAGAATGATCTGCAGGGACAAATCAAATGAGTATTCTTTCTTCTCCACCTTGTTTTAGGGCCAGTATTCCTTTGAGGATACATTTAGAAACAGCCAATTTTTTAATATTTGATATCAAAGTCATTGATAATGTAGCAACTTTAACTTCAGTGAAGAGACTAAAAAATTCAGCAGCTTTGACAAGGAGATTTAAGGGTCAGTGGGTACCCAATAGATTATTTTATAAAGAAGAAATGAAGAATGATTGATGCAATCAGCAAAGGAACAGCCTGCCAGAAGCTGTCCCATTCAGGCAGCTCTGGACCCAGACATGAGCAGCTTGGGTGGAACCATGCAAGGAACCCAGTGCAAATACAGATTCTAGCTTACATTTGTCAGTAATTTACTAAGTACCTTCTGGGTTCCAGGCACCATGTTAGGTGTTAAGCACTCATGGCAGGAAACAATCAAACACAGAAAACAAGGCTACCCTACAAAGAATCACAGCTTTCTCTGTTTAGGAATTTGTTTTTTGCAGCAAATCCATTAGAGTACCTAAAATAATCACTAAGCTTCTTTTGGTTGATAAAGCTTGTATTAAAATATAACGTTTTACATGGCAAAGCTAATATATGAAACCACTAATAGTCAATAATTTGTTAGCAAGAATTATTAATTAATTAGGTAAGTGGATTATGAACATAGAAGATAGTGCTACTGGTAAAAGTTTAGTCATCAGAAACAGCACTGGGGATATATTTATGGCAGAGACCTCACTGAGGTTCTACAGATCAAAAACTATAGAGAACTCTTTTTTCTTTCCTTTTAAGAATAAAACAGATTTGGAGTAGACAACAAAAAAGTTAAAGTGTAGCACCTCTATGGAGAGTTCCAGAAAGTGAAGAAATGACATGAGGGTAATGCACCATTGGGCAAGGGAAGGGTTGAAATGAAGTAGGAATTTAGAGAAATAAATCCTGAAAATGAATAACGCTTAGCAAAACAGAGGCAGTGAGAAGTCAGGAGAGGAATGCTGGAAATTTGGAAGATGCTCTGGCCTCATTTGATGAGACTAAGATTCCACAGCCTATTGTGTTGACCACGCTTCTCTAAATACTCTCTCTTCATGAAAACATTTTAAAAACTACATGTTGACCCTGGGGACCACTGGGGCAAGGCACCTTCCCACAAAGAGAATTAAAAACCATGGAAGTACAGTTTTCCAATGTTTTTTCCCTGTGATAGGTCTAGAGTGAACCAGTAGTTCTGAATGTGAGAAATTTAAATTCAAGAATAATATTACAATATTAGCAATTGTCCTACAGTGAAATGATACCAAGGATGGAAACTAGCATTTATTGTAACAACAACATTTGAGCTGCTTTTGGAAGAAATCAGGCTTTACATATGATTTAATTCTCAGATTAGCATTTTAGGGACTAATTGACCTTGAAATTACTTTGCTTTCAGAAAGACACCTTGTTGAACTCTTACCTCATCTGATAAAACAAACATTAACTTAAGGAGAGTGAAAAGAATGGTGTCATTTTATGAATATGAAAAGCAATATAAATGCTGAATGACAATAATGCCATCTCTGCATAACATCTGCTGAACTTTTGTTTGGAAAAGTTCCGCCTGGGTACTAGGTAGCTGTTCCTTCTCTTCTGCATTAAATAAGTGAAATGAAAGTATATCAAGAAGCGGAAAACGGATAAACACAGGAAAAGTTTGTTCTGTTTGAATGTTTAATATACTGGAATTAATTGCTAAAAGTGTTTTCAGCTGTAAAACAACGAACAACATGCCAGTACCAAGCCAAATAAATATGCCGGAAAGAAGAGAGTAAATCTGGAAAAAATCATGACGCAAAAGAAGGATGTCTAAATAAACAGCTATGGAGCTCTGGGTTCAAGAAGGCGACCTAGTTACATCCTGAATTCATCTCCCCCCGCACCCCACCCGCCACCGTGGACATGCTGAGTCTGCAGCTCCAGAGCGAAAATTTTCCTCTTTTAAAAACCTAAAGGCGGGCTGAATGACAACTCCACATCAGATAAACTAAAGAAAAACCACATCAAAGCAGGGCAGAAGAGGCCGAAACACAATCTCGACATAAACCCCCTCCCCCTACCACCCCGTGCCGCGACCCACAGCAAAGAGAAAATTCAAAACCAGGACCTTCTCCCTGAGGAGCTAAGGTTTCGAAACCCACGCGGGGCACCTCAACTTTTTAAGATGTACGCGAGAAACAAGCTCCCAAAACATTTAACTTTAAAAACCAACAATGCTCCCATCTCCAGACCCAAAAAACTGTACGTAACGATCTGAGAAACAAATAGCTCGCGCTACTCACCTACCCCGAGGCCCAGCAGAGGCAGCAATGGCGTCTAGACATCAAGTGAAGGAGGCTCACCTGCTTATATGATAGGCAACCGCCTGAGGGGCAGGCGCCTAATTAGCACATTCATCTAGGAGTTCTGCCTGTATATTACATTACTGTTTCTTCTCTTCTGCATTAAAAAAGAAGAAAGTATATATTTTAAAAATAGGCATTTATGTTTTTTGGATCTGTGAGTCTACCAGAATCACCAAGGCGATCCCTGAATTCTGCTAAAGGTCAAAATAAAGTGCCTGCCAAATCAGGATTGTTCCCAACACCTGGGAAAGGAGAGTGGCCATCCATTTAAGACTTTAATATTGGAAACTAGAGGACTGTGGAAGGCAAAAAGTAAAAGCTGAAACTTTAAATTCAGTAGGAGCACATTAGATACACGAGGGGAAGAAGATGAGTTCTTTCCTCATCAAGGAAACTGACTCAAATTAACTTAAGCAGGAAAAGGGGATGTATTTGGCTCAGTAACTGGAAACCTCAAAGGAGTAAATGGGCTTCGGACATGGCTGGATCTCAGCATTAAAGCTACATGATCAGGAATCTGCCTCTTTCGCCATCTCTTAACTCTGCTTTCATCCATGTTGGCTACATCCGCAACAGGACTAAAAACAGCCACCACCAGGTGGACTGAATTATCTTTCAAGCTAGAAAATTTAGTGAAAGAGAATATGTCTTCCAAAAGTTTCAGCAAACGTTCAAGCAGGGCTGATTTGCCTGGCTTGTGTCCTGTGCCCACCCCTAAACCAATCACAGTCTAGAGAATGAAGAATCTGATTGGTGGATCTGGGAAACGTTTCCACCTGTATGGGCAAAAGGTGCAGGGGTGTGCAGACATACCCAAACACAAAGAGAGGGTTCCTCAGAAGAAAGAGGACAAAGGAACGGGAGCAAGAATATATGATGGGGAGACAGGGAATACAGGCATCACAGCTCACTACAGCCTTGTTACTAAGTGTGGTGTGCTGAGCAGCAGCATGGACATCACCTGGGATCTCCGGTACAAAGGCAGAATCGCCAGGCCTATCCTAGACCTACTAAATTAGAATTGGCAACCAAAAAAAGATCCCCAGGTGATCTGTATGCACGCTGAATTTTTTAAAGCACTGACTGACACTTCCACAGAGGATTACATCCATAACTAATCTCTCCATCCATACCTTCTGCCAGTTCATATTATTAATCTTTTTCTTACATCCCCAGGTTTTTAGGCTCGTCTTAGTGGCAGAGAGGTGGCAGAATGTCTGATACTTTCCTCCGAAGGCTCCCATACATCACAATAGCAGAAATAATCCTGATGCAAAGTGAAAGTAAGTGGCACGTTAAGGTTTGCTTGCAGGATTATAATGCCCATCAGTTCCCTTCTCTAGATAAATTTTAATTTAATTCTGTATTCCACTTTATCCTTTAACGGCTTTTCTTTTGCTTTTTGTTAGATTATCTTATAGTTTATGTAGATATAAATCTAGAAGGATCAGTGGATATTATTTTAGTCACAATCCTTGCTCA
This sequence comes from Phocoena phocoena, assembly GCF_963924675.1. Lineage (NCBI taxonomy): Eukaryota > Metazoa > Chordata > Mammalia > Artiodactyla > Phocoenidae > Phocoena > Phocoena phocoena. Next base: position 82,866,064 of record NC_089221.1, on the reverse strand, counting down.
GACCTTGTGCAAGTCACTTGATTGGCAATTGTTTACTCTGCTATTGTCTGGATCATCCCATCATCCCAAATACTCAGACAACGGATGTCAAAACCATTCACTGTTCTTTTTTTTGTTTTCCTTGTGGCTTTGTTGCTATGCTGCTGTGCTTGCTCTGTGTTAATGTGACATTACTGTCAGAAAGTTTTCATTTTGGTCATCACTAGCAGTTGCACTGCATTTTTCCATGGCAGCTCGTAAAATGCCCTGTTACTCCGTTGGAATCACAGGGCTGAAGTTACTATGGCTTTTCTTATGGTCCAATTTACCAAGATACATCAATAGTTTTGCAGAACCAATTCAATGTGGCTAAAATCGCCTTAAACATGACATTCGTTTTTCCCTTAACTTTAAATAAATAGTAAATGGATAAAGAGTAAATTGGTTTATTTCGAAGGCTTTACTTCTCCTATTAGCAACCAATGTCTTTGCTTCCTGACTCCTGTTTTCCTGAAGACATTTTGCTAAAATATGCCATTCTTGGAAACCAAAACCAGCCTATTCCCCCCAAAAGAATGCTTACCTCTTTTTATTTGCTAGTAAAAGGAGGGAAATAAACATTTAGCTTCAAAAAGTTTAACTTGGAAATTAACATTTATTTGTAATTAGTTACCTCTACTTTTCTAAGATTCAGATCACTTCAAGAGCAACCACAAATAAATTACTTGGAAATAATCATTCTTTTTGGAGTATGCTGAAATGGGGCACAATGTGAAGACTGGGCAGACCTATGCACAAATGATTGTTTCATCTCTGCTGGGAAGTCATTTTATCCTTTAAGGTGGGGAGAAATGCCAGGTGTAGTAGACAAACACCGAACATATTTTTCTCAGTAAAATATGAAATTGCTTATCAGGTTTTGGAATGCTAAAGAGCCATCATTTTAATTTTATTTTTAAAAATGTAAACAGTACTATATGTGAGTACATATCTTAATCTGAATCATTCTTTAATCTGGGTTCACGAGAAGCAACCAGAAAGAGATTCTCAAATACTTGGTATAAACTAGGCAGGTGAAGTGAGAAAAAAGCGGCTGAGATAATAGTTGTCTTAAATATTAAGTAATGTATGAGAATTCTTTTCAATATCTACCCGTATTATTAGTGTTAAATAAACAAGACTGGAAGGGCATGATGTGATTTTTCAGTCTATCCATTGTTGAATTCTCTCTCATGGCTCATGGAAGTTCCCTAAAAGGAAAAATGTGATTGCTCTTAAATTGCTCAGGCTTTTTTTTTTTTTTCCACTAATTCAATCATCTTTGATATTTTGTTTACTGTTGGTCATATAAAAATCAATTATTTTTTTACTTTTTCAACATAAAAGTATCCATTAAAATAGGAGGACAGAACATATTTTAAATAACTTTGTTAGATTGAGTCATAAAAGTTAAATATTTAGATATGTATTATGTTGGGTCTTATGTGTATTTTGTCCCTGAACCCCTTGTATCTTAGGGAAATCCAATTTGAAGGTTATTAAATTGCTTAGGCTTTTAGAATTTACTGAGCTTTATGGAATTTTATTAGGAATTTCTGATCTCCCATAAGTAGTCCTAGGGCAATGAATTTTTGTCAGGACAGGTCTTCTTTGCCATATATCCTCTAGGGCACACTGCCCTATATGGTAGCTACCAGCCACAAGAGACCATTAAGCACTTGAAATGTAGCTAGTTAAAATTGAAATGTGTTGTGAATGTAAGATACACACTGGATTTTGAAGACTTAATTTGAAAGAATAAAGTGAAATACCTTATTAAGTTTTATATTGATTATACATCGAAATGATAATATTTTGGATATATTAGGTAAATATATATTATTAAACATAATTTCAACTGTTTCTTTTTACAGTTAATATGTGGTTACTAAAGAATTTAAAATTATATATGTGGTCCTCATTTGTGGCTCACATTATATTTCTATTGCAGTGCTGATCTAGATTCTTTATTGTTTCTGAAAAGGATTTAACTTGTGCTTAAATTATTAAGCACAATTGCTTAATAATACTTAAATTCTTAGTTGATTAATTAGATATTTTTATCTTTAATATTTCTCATGGCAATTGAGACAGAAGGACATATGCATCTCTAATGTAGCTTGAAATTAGGAGAATACATAATGCAATGTGTTTGTGCAGTGCTTTTCATTCACTGTTCAAGCAATAAAATAAATTAAATATAGAGACTAACAAATGACTTAATGTTTAAAAGAGAAAGAGAGAGAAAAATGTATCCCTGAGTACTCTTTGGAAATACCAATGACCTTGGCATTTGGTTACCACATCTATGGCTTAGCCAGAGGTAAATTTTTTTCCATATTAGAAGGAGAAGCTGTTATTCTCTCAAAAAGAAGATTAAAAAGAAATGAGTGGCATTTATATTATTAAACACCAATTTTTGTTAGTAGTTGAATCCAATAGCCAGTTTATAAAAATTGAGTACTGTAATAAGAAAATACCTGGTATAAGTGAAGAAACCAATGGAACAGTTGGTTTCCTAGGAAGCAATTTGCAGAGGTATACTGTAATGTGAAGAGTTGATGTTGAATCTTACATTGTTAAGTGGCTTTGCTCAGGAATTTTATCGACACAATTATGATGCATTTTTCCAATAGAAAACTAATTTTCACTTAAGCAGTGAAATCAAGCTCCAGCTTGATCGTTACAGTGACAAGGATTATGCTGTCAAATCAGATGGGTCCCCATGAAGGCAATGTTTTTGTTTAGACAAATACTGAAAATTATTTGAGTGCAAAAGATCAGCACAATAAGCTTCCAACTTCACTGAATAAATTTTAAAGAGAACTTGTGTCTTCTTTCTTAAATGAGAGTTTAAAAAGACTAGAAAATGCCATGAACAGAATTTTATTTTTCATTATGAATTTAAAAATTTGATTTTGATTTTGTATTGATTACCTGTATTGATAGTGTTCTTTACTAATGTTAATGCTTCCAGTATTTCCAAGTTGTACACTTCCAATATTGCGGGACCTTATCCCCAGAGCCTTTAATTTGGTGAAATTCTTTTGTTGTTTGTTAAAGTACATTGTAAAACCAGGAATGTGTGAAGTGATGATGCTTGTGGCTAGGTAGCCCTCTTTCCATAATGAGAGGAGGAAGACTTCATCACCAGTGAGAAGAGCAAAGAAGAAACAAAGAAGCCTTGCAGACATCACTGAGTTCCTGAAAATACCTTGGGACTTCCCATCTCTCAGTGACGTCTTAAGTAAACAACTAATAAACAACTAAAGCACTATGCTTTAATCACTGCCCAAAGCATTCTTCTGATGATGTAATTCCCAACCTGGGGATCTAAGGTGCTTGCTCACACCCATTAAGCACTTTCAGAGTCTCAGAGGTCCTGGCATGTGGACAAGGTACATTACCAGGTTAGTAGGGTGGCCTTGACTTTGGCCACAGCTGGCCTGATAAAGCAGCTTTGGTCTGGTAAAGCTACCTTGGCTGGCATACCTGTGTCCTCAGCACTGGCTTTCAGTGTACTGACTCAAACGTGCCTATGGAAAGGATGAATGAATAGGATCAGATGGGTGGACGGTGTAGTGCCTTTGATGATGGTTCTTCGTAATCCACTCGCACCTTCCCACTCCCCTTTATCCTCCTCAGCTGCTCAAAGTGCTCTGTTGAAAAATAGTGGCGGCTGGGGAGTTTGTAAGAAATTGATGCTTTCACAATTTCATTGTTGACTGCTTAGAAAAACATCTGTTTTTCTTTTTTGCAGGAGTTTTACTTACAATCTCCTAATTCCAGGAGCTAGGGGAAAGTAGTTATAATTTTATAATCCACAATATCATAATATCATGGCACTAAAGAAGGAAGCTCTGTGGGCAGAAGTAATTGTTGACGGATTATGGGGAAAATTTGGAGTAAGGGTCAGGAGACTTTAGTTCTTGTCCAGCCCCACTACTGACTGGCATGATGACCTTGGGATCTCAGTGTATTCATCTGTAAAATGAGGAATTTAGATGACTAGGTTTCTTTCACTAAAACACTGTATAACCCTCCTACAGTCCTCACTGCTTTGTTGCTTTACTGGAGGCTTCAAACCTAAGCTGTACACTGTGTTACAGCTCTAATGTATATTGTGCTATTTCATTTTTTAAAAAACAAGGAAGAATGTATGTGTAGCTTTTGGTAGCCACTGGGCTTTATATCAAGTAACTCTTGATAGTTTTATACCTAAAGGGCAAAATACATCAAAGGGATGATCCACTCTGTAACTCCTGATATATTTTACCTTGTCATACAGATGCATTTTCAGCTACATATGCCAATACTAAGGTTATACTCAAGGTCTTAAGGTATATTTGGACTTCTCAAATGAAATTGAGTTTTCTGTGTCTCCTAATATTTTGTATGTGGAAAAAAATTTCTATTTTAGCATTGGATGGGAGTAGTTAAGTTTTGTTGCCCGTGATGGCAGGACAGAGATAAGTGCTTAAAGGTATGTAGATTATCTACCTATCTATCTATCTATCATCTGTCTATCTATCTACATCCTAAATATTCTAAATGAAAGGCTTCCATGAAGTTGGTGCTGATTTCCCTATGAGCCTATTGAGTACTACAGACTCTCACCAAGAGTAAAAGTAGAAAAAGAAGGCCTATTATCATCCACACTATGCCCTTTCACCAAAAAGAAATGCTGTACCTTTTGAGAATCCAGCTAGTCACAGGGATTTTTCTGACTCATTCAAAAGAATAACTCAGGTGCTTTCCAAAGAAGGATTTATTTTTTTCTGAGTAGCAAAACAAATTTCTTCCTATGCCAATGATTCACATGAGGAGCTGGCCTCAAAGCCAGAGATTAAAATGAAGCTGTCCTATTTCTCCTCCACTTCTCTCTTTGGAGCATACTTTGCTTTTGGAGTACACAGATACATTTTCAATCAAAAGTAAGCTCTTTTCTTTTTTTTTAAACCATGTACAAAAAACTGTTACTGGTGGACACCTGAAAATATATTTTCTCCTTATCCTAACTGAAAAGGTACAGTTATCATCATTTCTATTAGTACTGCACCTGTAGAAAGGCAGAATCCACCCAGTCTAAATTCCTTGCTGCAAAGTCTCTGCCTCGGCATATTTGGGTGCCTTGGCTCTTTTTTCCTGTTGTCGTCAGATTGACGGATTCTGTATTTCCTAATATTGATACCACCATCACTGACAAAAATAAATGGGATTTTAAACTACAAGTGAGTGAGATTCTTGGGTTTGTTTAGAACTCTACACTGGAATGGGAGCAGCCAAAGAAGTAATGCCTGGGCAACTGTCCTCAGAGCCAAAGTCCTGGGGCTGGATTATGAATAGCTGCTCAAGCCTTATTTGCTATGGGATGTTCCTAACTTCCCTCCAGTCAGAGGATTACTCCAAGAAGATGGTCTATGTGCTCAATTCTCCATTTCCCCTATATATATGAGTTTGAAAATTCAAAGGAATAAGGCTGATAGGTACTAAGAAATTTTGTAAGGGAAATCTGTCTCAATGAGAGCTTAGTGTAGAATGGAACATAAGGTATGGCTCTATCTTATGATAATTCTTTCATAGATGAATCCCCAAAAGAGACACCACCTCCTTGAAATCACATAGCTAACAACTCAGACTCACCCCCAGGTATGTCTTACTTTACAGCCTGGGTTTTCCACCCCACCAACGCTTTGCCATCTTTACTTTTAGATATTCACACAACTCCAGAGAACTCAGAGGTCTTGATAGGGTAGAAGTTCAAAATTACTCTATGCTTTTATCTAATTTATATATTCAATTTTCAGATAGGATATATGTGTTCAAATATTTTTCCACTATTTAAAATAATTTGAAAACTCCTCAATATTTTTTTTTTCCCCTATCTGCTTCTTGGTTCTGTCCTCTTCCAAAGAATAGAGGTAGGTGGGGGGATACATGTGCCAGACCAACTGACTTATTTTCTTCCCCTCAACCATTCATGCTCTGCTTTTGATATCTATTTATATATATTATGCATGTATACATGTATACAAAGAGAAAGAGAGAAAGAGAGAGGTATACATACATACATCTTGCTGTTGTTCCTGAAACAACCTACTTCAGTTGTTCAAAGGTAATATTTTGGCTTAACAAGAAGATGGCCTAGTTAGATCCAGTGACATATTCTGTTCCCTTTATCTTCTTGTTAACCAGTAAGTTTCAAAGGTGTGGGAGAATACTTTTAGTAGACAAGCTTAGTGAGAACACTATTTTTCCAATAAATTCTGGGTGCTATTGGAAGAAATGGAATGGATATTTGTTTTGGGGTTTCCATCTGATTCACTTTAATTATGGTTATGATGTACAGAACATATCAAGCTGTTTTGGACTTATACCATATTAAGTTCTTTGGGATTTCAAGACCATAAAAATAGTGATAGGAGAGGAATCTTAAGAGACTGAGAACTGAAGGTTTGATACAGGGACAAGGACCAACATTAATGATTACAAATAGTACCAATAAAAAAGGGATGCTTTTTTTTTGCTTTAAAGATGAGGAAAAATTGGTGGGAAATCAAAGGATTGCATGAATACCTAAACACTTATCAGCACTGTGGAGCATCACAGCTCAGGTGAGATAGTACTGCTTTCTGCCTGTGGGAATTAGAGACTTCAATGAAGAGCATATGAAACTGCAACTATAGTCTGCGGAAATCAAGAGGACGATGAAGAACTCTGAGGAGTTAACACTAAGCTCAAATTAGTCAGAAGAGCTTCCATGAAGCCGCAAATCAATCACATGCACACAGATACGGAAAATGAAGGCCCAACTGCAGTATTCTCTACTAAGAGCAAGTAAAGAAGCAGCAGTGGGTGGCTTAGAACAGGGGTCCCCAACCCTCGGGCTGTGGACCTGTACCGGTGGTCACGCCTGTTAGGAACCGGGCTGCACAGCAGGAGGTGAGCGGCGGCCAAGCAAGCGAACCTATTACAGCCTGACCATACCCCCCACCGCCCATGGAAAGATTATCTTCCACGAAACCAGTCCCTGGTGCCAAAAAGGCTGGGGACCACTGGATTAGAAGACTTGAGCTTTCAGAAAATCTTTCCTTCTCTGTCTGAGACACTAGACCAGAAAGAAGGAGATCTGAGTTCAAGCTCTACCCCAGCACTCATTCCTAGTGCAGCGTGGGAGAGCACTGGGCTGTTTTCCCATTTAGAACAAGGGTGCTTCAAAGGTTCTCCCAGCTGCGGCATCTAGGATTCTCCCAGGTTGGCCACCGCTAGCCCATACCTGCTCCCCTTCTGAATGCTCCTCTACCTGTAACAGGAGTCAACTAATTTTGTGGAGTTAGGTTCTCAGTCTCCTTCTCAGGTTCGATGTCTTCATCTGACTGGCTTCCTGGTCCTCTCTTTGCTTCACATCACCTCTGGCTTATCCTTAGTCTTCTATTTCAGGTTGCATTGCTTGTTCGTTCTGCCTCTGCTCCCTAAACTGGGCTCCTCTCTGGACTGATTCTGTCTTGTCCTCCACCCACTCCCACTCCTGCCTTCCTAAGCCAAGTACATTACCAGAGTTTAGATATCTTAACTCTAAAGGAGAGCAATACAGAACAAAAATGAACTTTAGGTATACTAACTGATTCTAGAATGCAAGTTATGAAAAAATGAAAAGCATAAGGATCCTAGAAAACCTTTGTTGCTTTGTACAAATACATTAGATAATCAGTTGAAGAAAACAAGTATTTGGTATTTATTAAAGACATCTGGGTTCAACTGAAAAGAGTAAATATAACACACTGTAAAAAAATATTTGAATTTAAACAGGTAGTTTATTAATTTTCACATCCCAAATTAGATTTTCCAATGCACAACTTTTCCTAAGAATGGCAAAAAAAAAACAATTAAGAAATAATAAAGATATATAAAATTTTAATTTACCTCAGAACCCTTGATAGTGAAGACAAAAATCACTCATCACCAGGATTTTCTGAAAGAAACATGTGGAAAGTTCTGTGGAAACTATGTTCCTTATCATAGTCTGGCTCTTGCTATGCCTTGTCACGTCTTACTTCTCTTTTAGCTTTTACCTTTGTGCATCACTTTCTCAGCAGTAACTGACCTTTGTTTTATAAATGTTTGCCCGTATCAAAACATAAACTGCTTTGCACACAGTAATTTTTGATCCATCAGCTACGGCCTTTGTTAACCATGACATCCCTGAGTGGAATTTTGTGGCCAGAAGAATCACACATCCACCTGCATTGCAGTTTGTGGCAGAATTCTGCAATGATCACAGCAATGCAACTTTCTAGTGGATGACCATTAGAAAAAAAAGTCCTCATTGCATAATGTGATTTGGGTGCTCAGCAGTTAAAGCTTGAATGCTTCCTGTAACTTCCAGGTTTCCAGAAGCTTCTAGAAGCTAGATTGTCCTACAGAAAGAGAGAGTCTGAACTCTAGAATTAGATAAACCTAGATTTGAATTTGTGTTCCACTGTTTACAGTCTGAGTGATGCTAGGCAAGCTTTTTCACCTTTCTGAGCTTCTGCTTCCTTTTACTTACAATGGGAATAATACCTTATAGCAGGATTTCTTAGCCTTAGCACTATTGGCAATTCTTTGTGATGGGACCCCTCCTGTGCACTGTAGGCTATTTGGCAGCATCCTTAGCCCCTCTCCCCACTAGATACCAGTAGTACATCTCTAGTTGCGACAACCAAAATCTCTGCAGACTTTGCCAAATGGACCCAGGGTTAGAAATTACCCCTGGTTGACAACCACTGTTTTACAAAACATGAGAATTGAAAACAATATTTGTGAAGTGCTTCATATATGGAAATAGTTATTAACTGGTACCCTCTTGGATATCTTTTTTTTGCGGTATGCAGGCCTCTCACTGTTGTGGCCTCTCCCGTTGTGGAGCACAGGCTCCGGACGTGCAGGCTCAGCAGCCATGGCTCACAGGCCCAGCTGCTCTGTGGCATGTGGGATCTTCCCGGACTGGGGCATGAACCCGTGTCCTCTGCATCGGCAGGCAGACTCTCGACCACTGTGCCACCAGGGAAGCCCTTGGGTATCATTTTAAACTCTGATTTGAGTTAGTATTTTGGGTACTGAGAATAAAACTACGCAGATCAATGAGACAGGAGCCAGGAGCCTGGTGATCGTAAGGGTGTAAGGGGTCACTGAGCTGGAGTCAGGCATGAAAGCAATCTGGATAATAGATGTTGGGTGGCATAGATTATAGTGTACTACTGATCTCTCCACCAGCCTCTTTTAATTAGGTAGAGAGGAGGGTAATGCTTTTTGTTTGAGAAGTGGGTAAATGATTTAATTTGGGAGGACAGGAGCAATTTGGACATAGGGCATTCGTCAATGATAACACTGGGGAGTTTCTAAGAGCAACTAACAAACGAAACAACCCAGAGCCATCCAGGAGACTGTCTTTCTGAGAGAAATACATATTGCAGTTCAGGATCTGTTATTCTTTCAGCAAGATCTTAAAAATGCCTCTCAAGAGAAAGTTCAGTTTTCAATCTCCCCTCTGTTGTGTTATTGCGTATTATGTAATATTTCAACATGATTTACAATGTAGTATATGAATTATTAGTTGAGAAATCCAGAAATCTGTGCCCATTTTCTCCTCTGCAACTGTAAATATTTCCTTAGAAATCTTTGTGGCGATACACTATATACTCTGGATATTGCTCTATGTAGTGTGGATGGTTCTATAAATTATCTTGAAAGGAAAAGGGTAGTAAATGTGAGTCATGGCACCACATGCTGCTATAAATAAACAGGGGTGGGCTCAGTGACATTTTGAAGTCATTCAGAAGTGTTTTGTGAGGTCACCTGTCCTATTAGATGCATATTCTTATTAATGGTTTATCCGCCTTTTTTTTTTTTGAGAGAGAAGACCAAGAGGAGCTGGGGAAGAAGTTAGGGGAGGAGAGACGGTGGAAGGACATGTCAGCACTGGCAATTATATTTATTAACTCAATTACCTGGGGGTACAAATAAAAACGGTAATCATGAGGCCATCTGAAAGGCATTAGCTGTTTTACTGCTAATGGGGCCCTTGCCAACATGAAATGGGACCAGATGCTCTTGGTGGGTGCCGGCAGCTGTTTGGTAGCACAGAATCAAATAGGTTGGACTCGGGTAGGGCATCTGGACTAATGACAAAAATGCTTTGTATTTATAGAGTGTCTTTATTCAAGGAATACCAACACATGCTTTGCAAAACATGAATGCATGAACCCTTACAGGGCCTCCCCTGGGGAGACAGCCATAAACACAGAATGAAATTTTATGGATGGAAAGAACTATATGCAGGAGCACATAGAGGTGTGCCTTCCCAGGCCATCTGTGAGAGACTGAGCTATCAAATCTTAACTGACATATGCCCCAGGTTTTCCTTCTCCTTCCCAGCTCTGCAGCTGAGGCTGCTCTAGAAGTTTCAGTGCCCACTGTGAATCTGTCAACCTAAGTATCCAGTAAGCTGCTCGGGAGGTGGCATCAACTCTGTACTCTGAGGTCTAGAATTTTATGAACAATTACAGGGTGATCCTTGGACTGCTAAGGCTTCAGGGGTGGCATGTGAATATTTAGATCTTTTATTCATTTACCGTACATTTATTAAAAACATGTGGAATGCTAAACACTGGGTTGGAGAAACAGCGTCATGGAAAACAGCATTTTCCCACACAGAGCTCCCAGGACACACTGAAAAAAAAAACAAACAGCTGGCATTCATAATACATCTAGGCAACTGTGATGGACACATACAGTCTGAAATATTTGTGAGTGGTTAGGAGAGACTTCTTGGAAGTCAGGAGAAAGGCACGATCAAGCTAGATCAGAAGGAAGAGCAAGAGAAAACCAAGTAAAAAATGAAGAAAATAGATGATGTCACGTGAATGGCAGATATGTCTAAAGGTCTAGTGGCAAAAAAGCATTTTCCACTACAGGAACAGCAAATGGTTCCAGAAATTAGGAGACAGGAAAGGAGATGGAGAAAGGGAGAATAGAGAAAGATGAATTGAAGAATTATGTAAAGGACCAGACTTGTTACAGGCACACATAGGATTTCAGATTGTGTGCTGAGGCTGTCATGGAAGACACCTAAAGGAAAAAGACAGGATTTTCCCTTTATAAAGGTCATTCTGCTGGCATTCTGAAAGTGAGTGAAACTGGAAACAAGACCAACATGTGGCAGCGGCAGTAATCCAGAATTGAGCAATGAGAATCTGGCAGTGTGCAAACAAAAATCAAAAAGGAAGGATTTTAGAAATCCATAGCAAATGGAATCCTCAAGACTTGATTATCTGGATGAGTGGTTGACTGATCTGAACTGACTGGCAGTTCTTGCTAGAGTTGGTCTATTTCTGATTCTCTTCCTCTGGAGTATAGCCACTGGGGTCCTAATCCACAGTGACTTAAGTGTACCAGGGCCCTGCCTATTTGACATGGCTTGAACTACAATATTTCCTCCCAGGCCATCATGGCTGTCAAAGGTGGGGCTCAGATTCTGTTACACTTACAATTTCAGGAAAAGCGTTAACCTTCCATTTCTTGGAGATGGAAAGTCCCCTTTTGATGATTATCAGTTATATTAGCCATGCAGATTGTTCAAATAGCTTAATAGACTGTAAAACGATTTACAAACCTGAAGAATTTCCATGTGCTCTTCCTGCTTATGGTGCATTGCAATGATCGCTCTGACAGGGCAGGGGTGGAGACAGGTAATGACTCTGATATTTTTTAACCTCTGCTTTCCATAAAGAAGGTACTTCTCAAGACTATGGAAGTGCTCACCTTGCTATTCTCCTTTCAGTAGCATTGTTTACTACACTAGGATTAAAATTAAAGAAATTGGATCCAATCAGAAGACAGAGTAGTTGATTTAGTTGACATTTCTTTGTTAATTATTGATAAAGAGGTGAAGTTAAATATTTTGAATATTTGTCATATTGGTTATTTTCTTCAATCATTACTTTTTTATTTTTATTTGTGGTGGTTTTTACTTATAAATTTTCTTTTTAAAAAATTTTTGTGGCAGACACACCTTAAGGTGATCATCAATAAGTCATGCCCTTATACAATCCCCTCCTAATAGAATATGAGAAAGGTGATGGGATTACACTGTATTATATAAGACTCTATCTTAGGAGACGGAAGTGAAATTCCCCGTGGCATTGAAGAGGCAATTTACCATGCTGTAAGAGGTCCTTTAAGAGGAAAGGAATTGCTGGTGGCATCTGGGAGCTGAGGTTGTTCCCTAGCAGACAGTCTGCAAGAAAATGGGGATTTACTTCCTACAACCAAATGGAATTGAATTCTGCCAACAACTACCTTAGCTTGGAAGAGGACACTGGGCTCCAGAACACAGCAATATGACACCTTGATGGCAGCCTTGTGAGACTCTGAGAGTGAGGGGAGAGGCTGTTTTATGCCTGGACTCCTAAACCATGAAACCCAGATAGTAAATGTACGTTGTATTAAATTACAAAGTTTGTGGTAATTTATTATCCAGTAATAGATAAGTAATACAGTTGTCATTTGATCAAATCTGTTTTTGTGTGACTTTTCCCATTGTTTTAATTATGCAGAAATATTCTGCCCATATTAAGATCATGAAATAGTCACCTACTGGTGTGTTCAAGTTCAGAATAAATGCCTGATACTTGCTAGAAAAGAAAATTAAAGAAGTCTCCAAATTACCAATTCATTCATTCATTCATTCACTTATTCATTCCAATAAAGCTACCAACCTCCTTAACACCAACTATATACAAAGTACATAAGTAAGCCACAGTTCTATCTTTGAGAGGTTGTAGTCAGGTGCAGATAGAGCCTGACTATAAACAAATATTTTCTCTATAATGGGATAAAAAACTACAACAGAGCCATATATAAGAATTAATATCAATATCTAAGAGAAAAATTATTTTCCTTAGTGAAAAATAGAAAGACTTCAAAAAGAGGTATTCTTGACTTGAATGTCAAATATGAATATGAGTTTTTCAGGCACTGGAGAGGAAGATATGCCAGGAAGAGGAAAAAACGTGTGCAAAGATATGAAAATATTTCAGCTAGGTTTTAAGCTCAGTGAGGGTGAATCCGTTTCTGGCTTTACCACTTTTGCATCCCCAGCACTTAGCACTTTGCCTTACCCAAATAAATCATTAATATGCTCTGAATACATGAAGAAATGAAGACATGCAATCATGCAAGAAATAATCACAAATGTTCAGGAAATAGAAAAATGTTTGCTGTGGCTGGACCATGGAGTGAGGTAGTGACCAGAGTGTGAGTGGCAACAGTAGGGGGAGAGGAAAGGCCCAGTTTATGTAGTATCCTTACATTTGATATCTATTCATGGTGGAATGGGATGACCGGCCACTTTTATCTGACAACAGAGTAGTTATTTATTTTGCACAAGAGCCTTTTAATATGACAATAGTTACAAAGGTAGAAATACTGATTTCTTTAGCTTTTTTAAATAAAAATTCACTCTATTAAATTTTTCTTCTGACAATAACCCAAACATACAGCTAAGATGGTATGGTTTTAAAAGCATTAGCAGGGGGTGGGTGTCAATATAGCTATACTGTGAAAAATAATGTAAGACTGCTGTCCAGGCACCAAGATAGTTTGCTACCTAGATTCCTGCACTGTGAAGCCAACCTTGTCCTTTCCATATTCTGTTGACTTTAGCAATGCCAACAAGCTTAATCTGCTGTCCTGACATTGTTGCTACGTAAAACCTTCGGGACTTTCATGATCTCTATTATCTCAAAACATTAGTGTGATGTAACGTGGTTGGTCGGGGACCTCTATTGGGTGTGTGGGTGTTCCAAATGGTGCTCATGCAATTTACAGTCCAGTTTCTAAAATTATTGAAGTGGTTCCCTGTGATGTTATTTCTGATGTAATTTCTCAGGAATGTCTACCATAATTATCATCTCCTTGACTCTCATAATCTGGAGTTGAGAAGTTTTGTGAACTTAATACATTATGAAGACAGACTTGAAAGAAGCTGGTGATGATATAATTCCTCTCTTCTGTGCTCCCTAGGAATTGAGTTGAGACTAGAAATTTCCTATCTAGGTAAAATGCATCACTGAATAAAATGACTAAGGGTGCTTCCTGACCAGAATTGCTCATAATGAGGTAAAATTGCCTTAGATCTAGAAGAAAATAATATTTCTAATAGACACACAAATGAATACACACAGACTGCAAATACAGTAGCTTTAAAGAGATTTTGCTGAACTGATATCATTAAAAAGGCCCAATGATCATTTGTGCCGTCCCTCAGCACCCCATGATGCACTCCTGGGCCTTCAGCATTTTACAGCAATAAAAATCTGTTTGCATTTCCACGCTCATTGTTGGAGGCATTCTACCACTGGGAAAGATTTAAATTTCCATAAAAAATGCAATGAATCTAGAGCTCACATAAATGTGCTTATAAGATGACAAGTTATGATCAGTGCCTCCTTGGATGTGGTGGTCTCCATTTATTAATTCTAGCAGGAGGTCAGTGCATCGGCTGCTCATTAACCACTTCCCTTTCAACGAAATGACTTTTAAAATGTAACAGTGCATAAATGTACCTGTTGTTCCATAACATGCGTGTTAAATACTTCAGTCTTGAGTGACCAAAGTAACCCATATTTGGCGATGGATTTGCATTGGTGCTTTGTCTCCTTGTTCTCCAATTCTACTCTGATGGTGTTTCCTCTTATTTGAAAAACCGACAAAGGGTTAAGTGCATGATTATGAGGCACCTAGTTTAGGGCTGATGAGTTTGCTAAGGTGAGATGTTCTGGAAGTTAAGGAGATCTATGTGCAATGCCACGAAAGGCTGACTGATTATATACCAACATGCCTACAAGGAATTACCTGGCTGTTGGCAAATAAGACTAAGCTATAGTCATACTTCATAAAAATTACAAACATAAGCACTAATGTCCACATACCCATAAATGCACAGAAACACAAGCAGTCAAAATGAGCATGATTAGCTTCTTCTGAGGTACTTATGCTTTTGGTTCCTTGTACCTAATCTGTGCATATTTGTTATTTGCTTTCATTAACTAGTAGATAATAGGTAGTGGGTTCCAAGGGCTCAAGAAAAAAAATGTAGGAATTAAAAAATATATATAGTATATTAAAATTAAATGTGATAAAAACCCCATATATCTTCCTAAAGAATGTTAAATTCCTCTAACATGTTATATCAGTCATGGTTTACCTCAGTTCAGGTGCCATAGTTTGAGTATGACAAAGGTACTGCTCTAATCTGAAGAACTTTGTGATGAATTATAATAATATATGAAGTGATAAATGACAAGTCATGCTAAATCTGGATGAGGATAAATTTTGAGAAAAGAGAGACTTAACACTCAAGCCGGCTGAGG
Source organism: Phocoena phocoena (assembly GCF_963924675.1). Lineage (NCBI taxonomy): Eukaryota > Metazoa > Chordata > Mammalia > Artiodactyla > Phocoenidae > Phocoena > Phocoena phocoena. The sequence goes on along the minus strand of NC_089221.1, from coordinate 82,850,633 downwards.
AAGGTATTAACATATTATGCAAGATAATTACATACAGATTCTCAACAAAATAAATAAAATTAAAAAAGGCACAAAGCACTGTGGAAAGTATTTGTGGCAGAGTGAATCTGGGTAAATGAATAACACTGTTAAAGCTGATTTTTAAAAAAAAAAACAAAATGAAAAACATGTAAAATTTAAAGATAAATATTCTTAAGTGAAAAGAGAATATAGTATTAGAGTATGCAGTAATTTACTCAAGGTAAAATAGAAACTTGCAACAATTGTTTGTGTAATGGACTAGAATATGAAAAGGAGATGATATTTTAAAATATGTTTTACTTAAACTATATTGACATACATTTGCATCATGCCTGTTTTTTAAAGAATGTTATTTACCTTTAGATATTGTTTATTATTTTACAAATGAGCATTTTATGATTTAAACATCAGATTGAAAGTTGACTAAATAGTCACCTTGGTAATAACACACTGTATTAAGTATTCTATGAATCATTTAAAAATTCTTACCTGACCTTTTTGGTTTAGTTGCCATCTAGTGGATTTGTTACTTAAAGATATGGTCAAATTGATGTATTTACTACAATCATATCCCAATTAACCCTAGGCTAGCCAATATATTTAGAATTGTGTTTATTGTATTTGCATCTTTGCTTAATTAAATATGTGACTATTTAACAAGTGTGCTGTCATTATGTACTCAGTACCTATTTGTTACATTATTGAAGATTAAATCTATTACTTCAAAGATTCATCCATTAATTCTAAAAGGCATCACTAAATTTAGTTATAAAATTCACATTTTTATTAATAAAGTAAGAACTATAACTTCATTAAATCTTAATACTCCAACTGCGCCAAAGAAATGTAGAAAAATAACCTAGTTTTGAAGAAGAGTCAGGATTTTTTTTTTTTCATTTCAATTACAAGGAAAAAGATTAAGGGAGCTTTGACATTTATCTGGGTCTATGGTAATGGTTATAGATTTTAAACACATTTAAGGATTTATTACTATATTAGTCTCTATTTTTCCCTCACCGAGTATTATGTAAGTCTATGAATTTTAATTTTTTAATCACTTCACTCAAAAACAAATGGGCAAATATTATCAACACATGACTTTGTTCCTCATGTCTTTTATAATTTCATGAAATAGTCAAAAGCAAAAGCTGCAAAGTAAAAAAATAAAATTAAAAGTTTTCTAATTGTCTTGACTGTAGTAAAACAAAACAAAATAAACAAAACTAATTTCTTAACAGCTAATATTTGTGCCACAAAGCTAAACAATTGAATTAGACTGAGTTAGATGATGTGTGTTTCAAGTTATTACTGTACCTAGAAGAACTGCAACTTACAAAAGGAATTTTTATGTTCATCCTTCCTTGATCAAGAGTTTTGGTTGGAGGGCTGTCTCTCTCTCTTTCTTTTTCTCCCTCCTTCCCTCTCTGCCTTTCTCCTTCTCTCTCTCCACATTAAATCCCCCAAACCTGTGAAACAGATTCATGAGGATTTGATGTACTGGTTAAAATGGCTTCTTTTTAAAATTTAAGCTTGGTTGGGTTTGTTTTGTTTTACTAGGGAGCAGAAATTAAGGATTTGAATATTCTTATCTTGCCAGATATTAGGCTTTCATATTTGAATGGAGCCTAAATTTTTTTTTCCCATAGATGACTGAGTTGTTTATGAACTAGAGTAGAATGGAAGTTAAGGGTCTACTTTTGTTCTGACTTTTGACATCCAGTCCAATTGCCAAGTAAGACTCTGAGTCTTCTTTTCACTAACAGTGGAATAAAAACCACTTCAAAAACACAATGGCTGGGCTTCCCTGGTGGCGCAGTGGTTGAGAGTCCGCCTGCCGATGCAGGGAACACGGGTTCGTGCCCCGGTCCGGGAAGATCCCACATGCCGCGGAGCGGCTGGGCCCGTGAGCCACGGCCGCTGAGCCTGTGCGTCCGGAGCCTGTGCTCCGCAACGGGACGGACCACAAGAGTGGGAAGCCTGCGTACTGCAAAAAAACCCAAAAACACAAAAAAAAACCCCACACTGGCTACATCCCTTTCATGTAGATCTTAAAGTGTTAACAGATAAAAGGAGATTTCCAATCTAAACTTTTCTCCTGGAACAATAAGAAAACAAAGAAACAAACAGGGCAGGGGAAGCCTCCCGAGTGCTCCTGTGAATTAAGCTGTTACACCTCTGGCTTCTCTTTCTTGGATATACAATGGTAGGGAATCCTAATTTAACTTCCACAACTTCATGCTACTACCACAATGCATAAGGGGTTTAGGACTGGAGCCAGAATTCAGGGAATAAGCTAGTACATCCTGATCCAAATCTCTTTTCAAAATTACATTTAGAGATCACATGTCTGGAGTTCTCATTCTGCATTATCATAATATAGCTTTATGGTGTCATATATAATACATATTTACATGATTAAATTTCCCTACAATTTTCATAGCTGTTATGAGAATTTACTGAATATAAAACACTTTATGCAATATTTACAAAGAAATGTTTTTACTACTAAAGGAACTAATATAATGCCTAATAATTTTTATTGTTACTCATAAGGGCATGTTAAAAAAAAACTCTTAAAATCTTGCGGTTGTATGAGTTTGACTATTTTATATTCTGCATATAAGTGAGATCATATAGTATTTGTATTTCTGTGTCTAGCTTATTTCATTTAACATAATGCCTCCAGGTCCACCCATGCTATCACAAATGGCAGGATTTCCTTCTTTTTTTAAGACTGAGTAATATTACATTCTATCTATTGATCAATCGATATATATATCACACTTTCTTTATCCATTCATCTATTGATGGACATTTCAGTTGTTTGTGGGGAGGTCATGGTTAAATAGCACAAAACTTCAGTTGTACAAGGTAAGTCCAGAGATCTACTCTACAGCCTAGTGCTTAAAACTAATAATACTGTATTGTATACTTAAATTTTTCTAAGAGGGTAGATCTTATGTTAAGTATTCTAACTACACACACACACACACACACAAATAATAATAATAATAAAGAGGGGTGGGAGGAAACTTTGGAAGGTGATGGATATGTTTATGGCCTCAATAGTGGTAATGGTTTCAATGGTGTATACTTATCTGCAAGCTCTTAGAGTTGTATACCTTAAATAAGTACAGCTTTTTATATGTCAATTATACCTCAGTGAAGTGGTTTAAAAACACATCCTTTGGTTGATTACGAATATTTATGCCTCCCTATAATGATTACCTTGGAAGATCCCTTCCTAAACCAAATCTGGCTTTGGCCATGTAATTTGTTTTGGCCTTTTGGATAATGGGTCAATATCAAACATGACAAAGGAGCAGAGACTTGAAAAGTGCTTCCATATTGTTGCTCCTGGGATAGCCTAACACATATTGAGAGATATATGGCTCAGGCAGCCCCACTGCCCACACTGATAGCCAGTCACCCACAAAGCAGCACTTTCCAAATGACCAACATTTGACTGCAGATGTATGAGAAAACACATCCCAAACCAGCAGAAGAATCACTTAGCTGAGTTCAGGCCAAATTGATGACCCACAGAATTGTGAGCTAGATAAATGTTTGTTTTTTCTGCTACTAAAAGTTGATACGGTTTATTACGCAGAAAAAAAGCTAACTGATACAAAAATTGGTACCAGAAATGAGGCACTGCTGTAATAAGAATGTAAAACACGTGACACTGGCTTTGGGACCATGTGGCAGGCAGTAGCAACAAGGAAACTGTTCATGCAGTCCAGAAAAGCAGTGAGAAAACTGTTAGTAAAGGCTGAAAAAACTGGTGAGGAAATTGTTATTAGAGGCTAGAAAAATGGCAACTTGCGTGTGTCTGTAACAAACAGCTGGCAAAACTGTCACTTGTGGTATCTTGGAATCTCAAAAAAGTATCTAAAACTTTTGCGGTCTGCTTAGAAAGGATGTTTAAAACATGTGTTAGACATTCCTAACCATATAAAATAAAGCATTATAACAAGTTAAGCTAAACAGGGAACAATTTAATGTGTAAACAGAATTTAGAGGAAATACAGAGGGATAGGACTTGCTGTATTAGGAAATAAAACTGGCTTTCATTTCATTCTCCCTAGCTTATAAATGTTTTTCAAAGAAAATGCAGTCTGAGGAGAAGTCTTCAGGCAAGGATAAGATTGCAAAAACCATAAACTTCTGTTCAAACTTCTAAACTATTTAAGTCAGTGCCTAGTAGACACTATAACTTCAGCACTATTGACATTTGGGGGCAGATAATTCTTTATTGTGGGAGTGTCTTGTGCATTAGAAGATGTTGAAGAACATATCTAGCCTTTACGCACTAGATGACAGAACACCACCCTCACAACAACTGTAACAACCAAAATACGTCTCTAGACATCTTCAAATGTCTCCTGACGAGCAGAAGCACTGAGAGCCATTAAGTCAGACAAAAGCGATTCTAAGGATCTTTATGACATTTTCCACAGACGAATGAAATGCCCAGAGTGGAGAGAGACCTATCTCAAACAGAACTGTTGTCGTTATCTTCTGCGGAACAGAGTGGGCCATAATCTGATGCACAGAAATTCCACAGATTTTTAAGAGAGTTGTATTAATAAGTGACCACACTAAATTAGACAAACATGGAATGAGGTTGCTCAAGCTGCCAAAATACTTCTGGGCCTTTCTATGGACAAGCAGGCTGAGAAAGCTACTACACTGCATGTACAGACCATTTTTCACATAAAAGAAAAAAATGCGTGAGTGGATCAGTCCAAGAATCCTGAGAGAAGAGCCAAGAACAATGGAAAATAATGGACTGGGGAGTCACTGGCCGGAAGCAGAACCAAGTCCTCATAAAGTAACATTCCCTGCTCTCAGTGTAAGGGCCTGGGCAACAGGTCCCTCTCAAGACTTCAGAAAAGTTACACAGCAACACTGTGCCTCTTGTTTCCTCCCTTTCTGAAATGGAGAATCTTTTGTGACTATCACATTCCTACCTCACTATCAAGTGCTGGATGTGAGGAAGACAGATGATTTGACTTTATTTTATAGGTTCCTGAATCAAGTATAACTATATCAAAGGATATCCATTAAATTTGATTGTAGATTTTGTGGTCTTGGATTTTGAAGTTATCCAGTGAGATATTTAATGAGTTATCTGTGTAATGAGTCTTATTATCCAATTAGACTTCTGGGGATCCTGGTAAGAAATGAATGTGTTTTGCACTGTGAGGAAAATGAAGCATTAATGTCTCAGGACAGACTGTGGTAGATACTCGATACTCTTTAAATATGGTTCTCCATTTATTCATGCCTTGCATATTCATGTCCTCTGGTTATCTCCTCTATCAGTGAATCTGTCTATCCACATGCCTTATTTTGGCAAATAGCACAATAGCAAATCTACTTGATATAAACAGATGATTGAAAAGCACTTGCTTATCGGAGCTTACCCTCTCCTGTTGCTCTCTGACATACATTTCCACATTGTGGAGATCCTGGGCTAGCCTACTGGATGAGGGACACATGTGACTACAGCCATTCTTATCACAGCTGATGAATCAAGCCCCAGAAGCAGAAGAAACTCAGAAGCCAAAGTAGCAACTAAACACAGAATCATGAATGAACTGAGCCAAGACCAGCCTAGCTGAGCCCAAGTGAAATTATTAACACATATACAAAATTCTGAGCAAAATAAGTGGTTGCTGAATTAAGCCAGTAAATTGTGAGGTAGTTTGTAATATAATCATCAAACAACTATTCCCTGAAAATGTGTTGCTAATTGCAATTCATGTTAAAAATACTGTAAGAATGTTAGATTTCCATACCACCCGAATTTCCTTTTTACTGTGCTTGCACAAAGCCTACCCATTATAGGTCCTCAATCCATATTTATGAAGAAAAATTAATTGTAAGCAGGCTTTAATTGGTTTAGATAGTGGCATCATGTTTTTGGCTACCAAATTCTTTTCTTTGATGACTTGGAAAATTATTTCACCTTTAGATCTGTCCTCTTTTAATTTCACATGATTCAATCTCTCCCCTTCCTCTCATCCAATTCTAAGGGAGACTCTGTGGTTAAAGCAAGCTTCTAGTAAAGCCTGACAAAATTCTCACAAGCTAAGATCAATATGATGATTTATAAACAGTTGCTATTTTCCCTTAAAAATTACTCTAAATGATGAGGATGCCTTTTATTAATAAGGTTATAGAGACAGAGCTCATTTGCATAACCAGATCAAAAGGGGGCTAGAGAAGGCAGCTCTCCATTCTCATGTGTGAGGAAAACAGGAAATAGCAATATACTCAATAGGCTATGTGCATGGTCTAATCACAGGGCTCTGTATGTCACTTTATTAATTAACATATAAATAGCTGCTATTTAAATCTCTGTCTTTGAATGAATCACTATAAGACACATCAACCAGATATTCCCGTTAATGAAATGGCATTGCAAATATAGTAGAAAATGGGTATCTCTATTAGTATACTTGGAAATTGGAGGAAATGGTGAAGAGTGTGGCAGATGTCTTCATCAGACAAAGAGCTGTTTGACAGGCACCCAGATCCACTGACCCAAACACCCCTGGGGAATGGGAAATGAGCCAGAACATGTGGGGGATAGAGCTGTCTATGTATTACCTATTATGAAAAGATTTTCTTATTGCTTTTTCATAGTTTTATGGGGTTCACTTTCACAACAGATCCCAGGCAGTGTCATTTCATTTGAAGACAGGGCTGCATCTGACAGAATGGGAAAGAAGTTATTCATGGTCCCTATTATCTTACAAAATATTTAAAACAAAATCATTGCTACCTTTTACTGAAAAACAGCTTGTTAGACAATGTTCTGTCCTATTAAATATCAAGTCATAGAATTGCATGGGATATATATTTATAATATATATATATGAAACACAAGCATACTCCAAAGAACTTAGAATAATTTAATTTTTAGCCAAGAAAAATTATTATTGTTTCTCCAGGCCAACAACAAAAATGTAATATCCAGCAAAATGTTTGTACTGAAAAGTTAAGAGAAACAAATGATGGCACGTCCCTACCTGAATAAAATTAAAATAATTCAGTTAAAAATTATTTCTCCAGGTACATTATTTTTACAGCTATTTTGACTTAAAATATTAAATTGTACGTAGCTTTATCACATAAATTAAATATATGATTTCATATATTGAGATCCTTTATAATCTTTCACAAATAATTCTTTCTGATACTATATATCATTTTATAATAGAACAATAACTTATTTCATAGTAGTAGTTGCATATGGATGTCTCCTATATATGAGGGCACTACATATCTTAGATTTTCTTAAATAGCTCTCTTTTCAAATAACATTTCGCTACAACCTTCAATGGATTATTAAGCCTAGTATTCACCTATGCTGCTTAATTTACAGTGAACCTATTTGCAGGGCAAGAATAGAGACACAGACGTAGGGAACAGACGGGTGGACATGATGGAGGGAGGTAGGATGAATTGGGAGATTGGGATTGACATATATACATTACAAGTGTAAAATAGATAGCTAATGGGAAACTGCTGTAGAGCACAGGGAGCTCAGCTCCATGCTCTGGGGTGAGCTAGATAGGTGGGATTGGGGTGGGGTGTGTAGGAGGGAGGTCCAAGAGGGAGGGGATATACATATACATATAGCTGATTCACTTCATTGTACAGGAGAAACGAACACAACATTGTAAAACAATTATAACCCAATTAAAAAAACCTTACCATTAGAGAAGGAAGTATTTTTTAACAATTAGAAACTGATACACTGAAGTCTTCCTTATAATTACATCAGTTTTTGCAGGTCCTTTTAGAACCATTAATCCCACAGTGGCTGACTGAGTGCAATGAAGTGGCTGCAGGGTTAATTAATATTTTTTGGATTATACGATGTTCACATATCTGTACTTTTGGGGTACACATTTTTAATCATGAAATCTTATTTTAAAAAACAACAATGAGGGACTTCGCTGGCTGTCTGGCAGTTAAGACTCTGTGTGTCCCCTACAGGGGCACACCTAGGTCTGGGGTTGGGTAACTAAGATTCTGCATGCTGAGGGATGAGGCCAAAAAAATAATTTAGAAAAGGACAATGAGACGGCTTCCCTGGTGGTGCAGTGGTTGGGAGTCCACCTGCTGATGCAGGGGACACGGCTTCGTGCCTCGGTCCGGGAAGATCCCACATGCCGCAGAGCGGCCAGGCCCGTGAGCCATGGCTGCTGAGCCTGTGTGTCCAGAGCCTGTGCTCCGCAATGGGAGAGGCCACAACGGTGAGGGCCCACCTACTGAAAAGAAAAAAAAAAGGACAACGAGAGAAGAGCGTGTGGCGGGGAGATGGTGAATATCTCCCAGAGATCCCCATCTCAACACCAAGACCCAGCTCCACTCAAGGACCAGAAAGCTACAGTGCTGGACACCCTATGCCAAACAACTAGCAAGACAGGAACAAAATCCCATCCATTATCACAGAGTCTGCCTAAAACCATACAAAGGCCACAGACACCCCAAAACACACCACCAGACGTGGACCTGCCCACCAGAAAGACAAGGTCCAGCCTCATCCACCAGACACAGGTACTAGTCTCCTCCACCAGGAAGCCTACACAACCCACTAAACCAACCTTAGTCACTGGGAACAGACACCAAAAACAACAGGAACTACGAATCTGTAGCCTGTGAAAAGGAGAACCCAAACACAGTAACTTAAGCAAAATGAGAAGACAGAGAAACACACAGCAGATGACGGAGCAGGGCAAAAACCCCGAGACCTAACAAATGAAGAGGAAATAGGCAGTCTACCTGAAAAAAAATTCAGAATACTGCTAGTAAAGATGATCCAAAATCTTGGAAATAGAATGGAGAACATACAAGAAATGTTTAACAAGGACCTAGAAGAACTAAAGAGCAAACAAACAGTGATGAACAACACAATAAATGAAATTAAAAATTCTCTAGAAGGGATCAATAGCAAAATAACTGAAGCAGAAGAATGAATAAGTGACCTGGAAGATAAAATAGTGGAAATAACTACTGCAGAGCAGAACAAAGAAAAAAGAATGAAAAGAATTGAGGACGTTTCAGAGACCTCTGGGACAACATTAAACATACCAACATTCGAATTATAGGGGTCCCAGAAGAGCAAGAGAAAAAGAAGGGGGCTGAGAAATATTGGAAGAAATTACAGTTGAAAAATTCCTTAATATGGGAAAGGAAATAGTAAATCAAATCCAGGAAGCACAGAGAGTCCCATACAGAATAAATCCAAGGAGAAACACAGCAAGACACATATTAATCAAACTATCAAAAATTAAATACAAAGAAAAAATATTAAAAGAACCAAGGGAAAAACAACAAATAACACACAAGGGAATCCCCATAAGGTTAACAGCTGATCTTTCAGCAGAAACTCTGAAAGCCAGAAGGGAGTGGCAGGTCATATTTAAAGTGATGAAGGAGAACCTACAACCAAGACTACTCTACCCAGCAAGGATCTCATTCAGATTTGACAGAGAAATTAAAACCTTTACAGACAAGCAAAAGCTAAGAGAATTCAGCACCACCAAACCAGCTTTACAACAAATGCTAAAGGAACTTCTCTAGGCAGGAAACACAAGAGAAGGAAAAGACCTACAATAACAAACCCAAAACAATTAAGAAAATGGGAATAGGAACATACATATCGATAATTACCTTAAATGTAAATGGATTAAATGCTCCAACCAAAAGACACAGACTGGATGAAAGGATACAAAAACAAGACCCGTATATATGCTGTCTACAAGAGACCCACCTCAGACCTAGGGACACATACAGACTGAAAGTGAGTGGATAGAAAAAGATATTCCCTGCAAATGGAAATCAAAAGGAAGCTGGAGTAGCAATTCTCATATCAGATAAAATAGACTTTTAAAAAAGACTATTAGAAGAAACAAAGAAGAACACTACATAATGATCAAGGGATCAATCCAAGAAGAAGATATAACAATTGTAAATATTTATGTACCCAACATAGGAGCACCTCAATACATAAGGCAAATGCTAACAGCCATAAAAGGGGAAATCGACAGTAACACAATCATAGTAGGGGACTTTAACACCCCACTTTTATCAATGGACAGATCATCCAAAATGAAAATAAATAAGGAACACAAGATTTAAATGATACATTAAACCAGATGGACTTAATTGATATTTATAGGACATTCCATCCAAAAACAACAGAATACACATTCTTCTCAAGAGCTCATGGAACATTCTCCAGGATAGATTATATCTTGGGTCATGATTCAAGCCTTCGTAAATTTAACAAAATTGAAATCGTATCAAGTATCTGTTCTGACCACAAAGCTACGAGAGTAGATATCAATTACAGGAAAAAAATCTGTAAAAAATACAAACACATGGAGGCTAAACAATACACTACTTAATAACCAAGAGATCACTGAAGAAATCAAAGAGGAAACCAAAACATACCTAGAAACAAATGATAATGAAAACACGATGACCCAAAACCTATGGGATGCAGCAAAAGCAGTTCTAAGAGGGAAGTTTATAGCAATACAATTCTACCTTAAGACAACTCAAATAAACAACCTAACCTTACACCTAAAGCAATTAGAGAAAGAAGAACAAAAAACGCCCAAAGTTAGCAGAAGGAAAGAAATCATAAAGATCAGATCAGAAATAAATGAAAAAGAAATGAAGGAAATGATAGCAAAGATCAATAAAACTAAAAGCTGTTTCTTTGAGAAGGTAAACAAAATTGATAAACCATTAGACAGACTCATCAAGAAAAAAAAGGGAGAAGACTGAAATCAATAGAATTAGAAATGAAAAAGGGGAAGTAACAACTGACAATGCAGAAATGCAAAGGATCATGAGAGATTACTACAAGCAACTATATGCCAATAAAATGGACAACCTGGAAGAAATGGACAAATTCTTAGAAATGCACAACTTTCCAAGACTGAACCATAAAGAAATAGAAAATATGAACAGACCAATCAAAAGCACTGAAATTGAAACTCTGATTAAAAATCTTCTAATGTACAAAAGCCCAGGATCAGATGGTTTCACAGGCGAATTCTATCAAACACTTAGAGAAGAGGTAACACCTATCCTTCTCAAACTCTTCCAAAACATAGCAGAGGGAGGAACACTCCAAACGCATTCTACAAGGCCATCATGCTGATACCAAAACCAGACAAAGATGTAAGAAAGAAAGAAAACTACAGGCCAATATCACTGATGAATATAGATGCAAAAATACTGAACAAACTACTAGCAAACAGAATCCATAGATGGAGAGATATACCATGTTCTTGGATTGGAAGAATCAACATTGTGAAAATGACTATACTACCCAAAGCAATCTACAGATTCAATGCAATCCCTATCAAACTACCATTGGCACTTTTCACAGAACTAGAACAAAAAATTTCACAATTTGTATGGAAACACAAAAGACCCCTAATAGCCAAAGCAATCTTGAGAAAGAAAAATGGAGCTGGAGGAATCAGGCTCCCTGACTTCACACTATACTATAAAGCTACAGTAATCAAGACAGTATGGTACTGGCACAAAATCAGAAATATAGATCAATGGAACGTGATAGAAAGCCCAGAGATAAACCCACACACACATGGTCACCATATCTTTGATAAAGGAGGCAAGAATATACAGTGGAGAAAAGACAGCCTCTTCAATAAGTGATGCTGGGAAAACTGGACAGCTACATGTAAACGAATGAAATTAGAACACTCTCTAACACCATACACAAAAATAAACTAAAAATGGACTAAAGACCTAAATATAAGGCCAGACACTAACAAACTCTTAGAGGAAAACATAGGCAGAACACTCTATGACATAAAACACAGCAAGATTCTTTTTGACCCACCTCCTAGAGAAATGGAAATAAAAACAAAAATAAACAAATGGGACCTAATGAAACTGAAAAGCTTTTGCACAGCAAAGGAAACCATAAACAAGATGAGAAGACCTCAGAATGGGAGAAAACATTTGCAAATGAAGCAACTGACAAAGGAATAATCTACAAAATTTACAAGCAGCTCAATATCAAAAAATAAACAACCCAATCCAAAAATGGGTGGAAGACCTAGACATTTCTCCAAAGAAGATATACAGATTGCCAACAAACACATGAAAGAATGCTCAACATCATTAATCAATAGAGAAATGCAAATCAAAACTACAATGAGATATCATCTCACACCAGTCAGAATGGCCATCTTCATAAAATCTACAAACAATAAATGCTGGAGAGGGTGTGGAGAAAAGGGTACCCTCTTGCACTGTTAATGGGAATATAAATTGATACAGCCACTATGGAGAACAGTATGGAGGTTCCTTAAAAAACTAAAAATAGAACTACCATACAACACAGCCATCCCACTACTGGGCATATACCCTGAGAAAACTCTAATTCAAAAAGAGTCATGTACCTAAATGTTCATTGCAGCTCTATTTACAATAGACAGGACATGGAAGCAACGTAAGTGTCCCATCGACAGATGAGTGGATAAAGAAGTTGTGGCACATATATACAATGGAATATTACTCAGCCATAAAAAGAAATGAAATTGAGTTATTTGTAGTGAGGTGTATGGACATAGAGTCTGTCATTCAGAGTGAAGTAAGTCAGAAAGAGAAAAACAAATACCATATGCTAACACATATATATGGAATCTAAAAAAAAGGGAAAAAAAGGTCATGGAGAGCTTAGACCTACTAGAGAATGGACTTGAGGATATGGGGAGGGGGAAGGGTAAGCTGGGTCAAAGTGAGAGAGTGGCATGGACATATATACACCACCAAACGTAAAATAGATAGGTAGTGGGAAGCAGCCACATAGCACAGGGAAATCAGCTCAGTGCTTTGTGACCACCTAGAGGGATGGGATAGGGACAGTTGGAGGGAGGGAGAAGCAGGAGGGGAGAGATATGGGGACATATGTATATGTATAAGTGATTCACTTTGTTATAAAGCAGAAACTAACACACCATTGTAAAGCAATTATACTCCAATAAAGATGTTTAAAAAAAAAAAGGACAATGAGAATATCCTTTATTACCATCAAAATTTGATTCAGATTTCAATGACAATGTTTCACCAACATTTCAATTAAAAATAAACACATCATTTTATTGCATCAAGCTATTTTTCAGTGTCAGTGCCCAATTTTGTACATGAGATTAAATGACACATATTAATTTAAAAAAGGCTTCCAAATATTTATTCCATTAGTACATGTAGGTCCAATTTTTAACCTGCTGGTTGTAGAATTGGATTTGATTACATTTACCATTGTTTCTGACCTAGATATTCTGATTCTAGGTATAAAAGTTTAAAAAATATTATTATATATCAAGAATGTGATAATTTTAAAAATATACTGATATAAGCATTTTAAATTTCATTTAAGACAATTTTCTATATTTTATATATAATGGCTTCTCCTGTAATACTCTCTGTCCTTGCAACAATGTTTAGCTCTATATCTGTCTTTTGTTGTTGTTTTTTTTTGGCCGCAGCCTGTGGCTTGTGGGATCTTAGCTCCCCCACCAGGGATCAAACCCTGGCCCATGTCAGTGGAAGCGCCAAGTCCTAACCTCTGAACTGCCAGGGAAGTCCCTCGACCTTTGTCAAGTAACCATTTCTTCTCTTTTCTTTCAAAAACACATAAGAGGTGGAAAGGGGGAGAAGGATATATTGGGAGATTGGGATTGATATATACACACTATTATATATAAAATAGATAACTAATAAGAACCTACTGTATAGCACAGGGAACTCTACTGAATACTCTGTAATGACCAAATGTGAAAAGAATCTAAAAACGAATGAATATATGTATATGTATAACTGATTCACTTTGCTGTACAGTAGAAACTAACACAACATTGTAAATCAACTATAGCTCCAATAAAAATTAATTAAATAACAAAAACACGGGGCTTCCCTGGTGGCGCAGTGGTTGAGAGTCCGCCTGCTGATGCAGGGGACACGGGTTCGTGCCCCGGTCCGGGAAGATCCCACATGCTGCGGAGTGGCTGGGCCCATGAGCCATGACCACTGAGCCTGCGTGTCCGGAGCCTGTGCTCTGCAACGCGAGAGGCCACAACAGTGAGAGGCCCGCGTACCGCAAAACAAAAACATGTAAGATCCTTCATATGCCCCAGTAACTCTATATTTAAATATTTGCATAGGTATGTTTAGCTACAAGCATTAAATGTGTATTTGTTTGTTCTCTATTTCCTATGTCATGAATCTAAATAAGTAGAAAGAAAAAGAAAAGCTTAGAGTAGATTTCTATCATCCCATGAGTAAGTACTGAAGCACCATCATTTTCCCTTCGCTGGTTGAATCAAGACATTACAGCAATATTTTGGATGTGTCATGTATCAGTTTAAATGCCTACATCAATTAAATTATGTATTAACAGCTTGCTCTCAAGACATATATGAGGCAAATGCTATCACTGTCTACACCTTATAGATAAGAAAACATGCAGAAAACAGTTGTATGACTTTCTGAAGACTGTGCTCTTCGGCCTGTGCTCTGAACCACTGCCCCGTAATAAGTTAACTTCAGGGTATCCATCCAGCAACAATAGTTTCCTGAAACTGCATTTCCCAGAATTTGTTAATTTACTGCACTGGACTTAATTACTGAAAATATTTGTTGTTGCAAATTTCTCATTTCTCACTGTTGTTTCCTTTACATGAGAACAACAAATTATATTTCAAATCTGACCCACTGTGAATTATTTCACCTAAATTAAATGCTGTTTGGATAACTTCACAGTAGTACTTTAAATAATATACTACTAGCTACCAGTTTATGTGTTGAGTATAAAAAATTTAGCTGGAGTAAAACAGTCCCAACAAAGTCTCTCCATTTTAATTGCACAATATATTTTTATTAATGTTATACTGCCTATATGTCAGAAGTCTCTTATATATAAAAAAGTAAAAACAAATCAACAGATTCTACTGTATTTTACACCAAGACTCATAATCCAGTGAATTGAGATAAAGGAATGTTGTTCCCAGAAAATTCAGTCTTTCTTTAGATTCACTCATTCATGTTTTATCCTACAAGTTTACCTACCTAGACTTAAATAAATTTGAACACTGAATCTTCACGTGGAGCTGAATCTTTGATTCCCTTTTCCTGACTTGATGAATACATGTAATCAACTGTTAGGAATTCCTATGGGATAGATAACTAACTGCAAGCTCACTCTTTTTAGTTTCTGTGTATTTACACGTACTCTTGGTCTTCTTTAATTCTGCCTTTCACATTCTTTTCCACCTTCTGCTTTCTCCAAGAACATGTCAAAAACATTTCTACACATACCCTCAGCTCCCCAGCAAGTAGGTACAGCACAAATCATTAAAGTTTTTAAAAAGGCGATCTGGAGAGAAAATCATGAGAACATGCTCCTTTTAATGAGTCCAGTTACCTTAGCTGTTTATTACTTTGTTATAGTGCTTTCATTAGTTGTATAATACTCTGACAGATTCAAAATTTAACACATTGGAGGAAGTTTAACATGAAATGAAAGGTCTTTAGTGTGTATATGCAGCTGTACATCTGTACAAAACAAGTGACAAACCCTAGGCAGAAAAATCTAATGTAGCCTACGAGTTATGTTTCTAAAATCATGGAGCTTATTTTTGAGTCTTGTACTGAAGTGTGTCATGATTTACAGTTCACTGTTGTCTCTAGCAGTGCTATATAAATACTTCATGAAATATTCTATTGAGTATTAGCATTTTGAGATGCAGCGGAAATTATTTATATGCCTTTCTGTTTGGTAAACACTTTTTGTCAGTAAATATGAAGACATGAAGAACTCATATGTTTTATTTATAGTTGGGAAATCTTGCTTGGGAATTTACTATAAGCTGAGGCTTTGTCTGCTGAGATTCTATTAAGTCTTCATTGCAGGAGAAGCAAATTATTTTTCTTTAAAAAATATCTCAGGATTAGCATCATTAGAAAATGCTGCATGTTTGCAATCAGAGTTTGTTCTAAGGCATCATTCACAAATTCTTCAGTAAATTTTAAGAAACTAACCATTTCCCATGGGCCAAAAATACATTTTTTTCTTCACTCAGCTACAGGAAATAAAAAAGAAAACCTTCTTAAGTGAGATTGGGAGAGGGTGAAAAGTATCATTGCAAATAAACATAAACACCACGCTTGGATTATTTAATTTTCAACATAATTTTTAAAATATTTATATGTAAAGTATAGAAACAGATGCTTTCTAATTTCTCCAGTGTCTTTAATCTCTTGAGCACATCACATTTCTCAATTAACACCAATTTTAAGTAATTACATTTAGTCATGACGTTAGGGCAAATAAGATGAAGAAAGATGGCCTGTTCTGTTTAATAAACATTTTTCAAATATTTCCTCTACTCCAAGCAACAAACCTAGTGCCATAAATACAAAAATGAAATACTATGTAGTACCTACCATTGTAGTACTTTTAATTTAGCAGGGAAGAAAAAAAAGATGTGTACCTCATAATATAAGGTATTCAAAAGGAATTGGTATGACATATTAACAAAGTGATATTGCAGACAGTAAGGAAGATTACTATTAAATAAGAGAATTAGAAATTGCTTCACAAATTAATAATGCTAATATCCAGAAACTTCTAACATATGCCTAACTTAAACTGTTTAAGGCAAAGATAATTCTATCTATGATATCAGAGTAAACATACGTCAGCTTTTTTCCTAATTCAATGTATTATTTTAATACATATTCTAGATTCTTTTCCTGATTCTAAGGATCTGTGGGAATAACAAAGAAGAGAATATGTTCTACATATGCTTTAGATTTGATAGTAATTTAAATTTATATTTAAATTTGTCATCACCTTTATAATTTGGAAATTGACACATTGTTTTAAAAGTGCTGAGTCCAAATTTTTAGTCCAAATTTTTTCTATGTTGTAATTATAATTCCCTACATTAATTCCCTCTTGTAACCAGCTAATACTCTGAAGCGTTATATATGCACTTAACAAGAAAGAAAAGTATGCCTTTAAATCTCAATCTTTGAAGATACTAAAGAATAGCCCATTTCTCCATCCCTTCTTCTATATCGGTTCATAGAAGACCATTTAACAGACACCTATATAGGGAGATGCCCCTGATCACTTGACATGACCATTAGCCTTCAAGAAACACCTGAAACCTGAGGGAATCATTGGTTGGCTTGTTAGTTTGTTTTCTGAAAATGACATGCTCACCCACCACTATGTAAAAAGAACCTCTTGCTGTCTTCTTCCTGCCAGTCTGAGAACAAAAAAATCACATTCTTGCTCTTTCTTTAAAACAAACAAATATTAAACTAAAATCAATTTAAACAGACAAAAAACAACAAATAAGCCCCTCTCTTATTTCTGGGTTTATTGTCATTTGTTTTTGCCCAAGTTAACTTTCTTGGACTAATAAGTCATGGATTGAAAACAGTTTATGAACTTATTAACTATTATACTCATGGCCCTTATCAAAAAAAATCAAATCTTGATATCTTTATTAGGAAGAGTTGCAGATAAAGATCTCTCAAAAGTAAGGTCTCAATGGAACATGGCTTATCTCTTTTTTTATGAAGGCTCTAAAGACAGAATATTTGAAATTCCAAACTGCTTTGATGGTTGAATCAGTGATATGGAAATCCCTGCACATAAGAACCATTTCAGAATCATGACTGAAAACTACTATTGATTCACTTGTGTGGGAAACTTGAGCAAAGTGCCTACAATCTTTCAATGTCTTCTGTAAGAATTATGAGTTATATATAACCCAAAATCTCAAGGAAGCTTTACACACCATCCATGTTTGTGCTTAGAATTTACTTATTTATGTTCTTATTTATGATTTGGTGAACAATAGAGGTGTTTGAAAGATGGCATTCCAGTGGTTGGGATGTTGAGTATTCCACTAGGAAGTAATAATGGAATGAGGAATAAAGATAAATATAAGCAATCCCAGACACATTGCCATGCTTGGGTGATTTATGTAGTAGTTTTGTTACCAATTCTATTTTGTTCCTACATAAAAAACCCTTCTAAACCTCTGGGTATTTACATTTTTCTTGTAAGATCATAAAGGCAATAAACATGCTTATAGTGGTTTCTAGATTTGGTGTTAAAAGCTGTGATTTAGGAAACAATCAACATTTAAATGGGGAAAATTAGAAAGTAAAATAACTTGTCACATAAATTATTTTTATGATGTACTACTGTAGCTATGTTATGCATAGGCATGCTCTCATTTAAAATTGGGCTGCTTGAATATTGTTTATGCCTTGACAATATGTATGTGCTTTTTTTTTTGCTATGAAAAGATCCTAAATGCTTTTTGCATATTCTATAAGCACATCCTACAGAGTTTTTAGTAAAAAAAGCACTGACTTAAAGGTTAGAAGAGTTATTACAAATTTGTAACTGTGCCCCACTCTGAGCTCCTCTGCATCCATGGCCTCTAGGTACTTAATTTGTTAGGACAAATAACATGGAAGGGCAAATGACTGCCTATCCTAGACTAATTCAGGGGCACAATACTGCAATACTGACACATGCTTAATGTTACTGCTATTGATTAATGGTATAGCTCACAGTTTTTTGACATAATATTTCCAGTAACTATTTTTCTTATCATGGTATATTTCGCTACTTCTTCCATGTAACAAAATTTGTGAGTCTATCCCCAGTTAAAATTCCAGTAGCATTGTTTCATGTTTCCTACATGGGCAATTACTGGATCCAAAACATTACAGCTAAGTCTGGCCTTACCTATGTGTTCTAATCAAAAATGGTCATTTGAAAAATTAGGGAAAAAACAAAAAAAAGTAGCTTCCTTGACAGAACGATTTTAGATGTAGTGATTATAGGTATGTTTAAATCGGGGTTGGACTATTTACAGAATGTCTCTACTTTTGGTGAGAACTGTAAGATAGAGTGGTGTGAGGTATTGGTATTCTGAGATTATCAAATAGTTTAGAGATTAAAGTAGAGATGGCCTGTTGAGAACAAACATTCTATATTCCTCAGTTGGCCAAGTTTCACATATGGCTTAAACGGTTCTCTGACATTTTTTTCCTCTGCCTTTCTCTCTGTCCTGAATATGCAAATTCAAGGTGTGGATGCTGAGTCTTAAAAATTATACAACCTTCTCACGTAGGCTAAACTGTTTTCAGAATCAAAAATTCTTAAGTCATGTTCACAAAATAGGCTCTGTGGCGCTTAAGAGATGTCTGAGTCAAAAATTGTTGCTTTTATTTCCCAGTCTCCTCCCTTTTTTTTTTTTTTAATCTCTTGGGAAAAATATTGCATTGCCAAGAAAAAGCTGCCTTTACTCTTCCAAGTGCACTACTCTCTCCTCAGCTAGGGTAGCACCTATCAATAACAGCTCATGTGTCTCCAGCACTTTTCAGCTTATGAAGTGATTGCAGCACCCCAACTGATGTGCACAACCAACCTTGTGGCAGGTAAAAACTTAGCATCTCTATACAGATGGGGAGGCTGAGGTCCTGATTAGTTAGTGAGTGGTAGAGCTGAAACTAGAACCCACATATAGAAATTAATTTTGATGTTCTTCAAATTGTGGGTCCATCACACTCACCCTGCACTCATGCTAACACTAGAATTGTAGAACTGGAGCAGACCCAGGGTCACTAAACTAGTCTCAGTACCTCTCCTTATAATGCCCCCTTTCTGGAAGTCAGAAACACGTACTCTCAGAGAGACCTTGTTGGTACAGTAGTTGTGCAAAAAGATGTGTGTGTGTGTGTGTGTGTGTGTTTGTACAAAGAAAAGAACGCAGTTTCTGCCCTGGTGAGCAGTGACCCAGCCTGTTAGAGGCATAGCCAGGGCAAGCAGGAGAGCACAAGATCTCTGACTGAGCCTCCAGAAGAAGGGGCTTCCCTTCCCACTGCCCATGCTGCAAACCACCCTGCTCACCTACATTCCACTCAGCACCTCCTTGTACCCACCACATTCAGCTTCTAAAGTTGCCAAGATCATCCTTTCAAAATCTTACCAAGATAAAAATAAACTTGTTCTCAGTTTCTGTATTACAAAACCCTGTCAGTGGTTCTGTCAGGTATATTGCTACCTCTCATGTCTGTTTCTTCATTTTGAAAGAGCTAAGTCATTTTTGAAAATAAGAATGGAAATATATGTGAGCAAAACACAACATTTCTGAAGTTAGAACAATGATTTTACCATAATTAGATTCCCATCAACAGAGCTGAGGATAAAAGGATTAGGTAGGCATAAATTAGGGATATGGACATTCCTTGTGTTTCAGTCATTCAGTTTCTCTTAAATTATACCTCTTCAATTTCATATTTCTTTTTTATGTTTATGTCTTTGTTTTGAAAGATTTAGTGTAATTCTGTGGATTTGGAATACAACATAATTGATGGGTTATTTGTATAAACAAATCCACATTAATGCAAAGTTAAAAGTATGTTACAAATGAGTTTGCTCAAATTTGCTTTCTCATACGTGACTGGTAATTGCTCTTAAGGAATGACTCACTATTTCCTCTTTCAAAAGACTTATAACAGTTGAGCAGCAATCCAGAATGAATAAACCCAAGGGCAGTGAACAATCTCACACATCCCAACAGAAAATAACTGCAGCATTCACTTCTAAAATCTGTAGCAAATCTTTTGAACAGATTCTCTCAAAGTCTATTATAGCATATAATCAATATGGATCCTATAAAGTTGAAATATAACAACTTACATTTGCTTAATTAAATGTAGACTTTAAATTTTTAAATAAAACAACTGCCTTGATTATAAGGTCTATATAAAACTAAAAACAAATGTTCAAGAATACTTCAGTGAAATAAGAATGTATTTTAATTCCATCATTTTGGGGGCCAAGTTAACTTTCTAGCTTCAATACTATACAATTTTGGTATTTGATATCAACTTTTCTCCTTTATGCACTTCAAATAACTCTCAAAAATAATTTTATAAATAAACAGACAAAGGTAAAACATATTTATACAGATAAATTATCCAATGGCTATTGATATTTTTCATCAGATATGAAAAGAGAAAAAAATAAAAGCACCTGTTTTCTAAGGTGTTTGAAATATATCTTATTTCATCACCAACAATACCATGGTTGGTAAGAAAAGTAGGAAATACTTATTGTAGGTGTTCAGTCTTTTCTAGAATCCTGCGTTTTGAGACCTTCAAGATGGCAGAGGAGTAAGACATGGAGATCACCTTCCTCCCCACAAATACATCAAAAATACATCTACATGGCGAACAACTTCCACAGAACACCCACTGAACACTGGCAAAAGACCTCAGACTTCCCAAAATGTAAGAAACTCCCCACGTACCTGTGTAGGGCAAAGAGAAAAGAAAAAAAGGAGACAAAAGAATATGGACAGGACCTGCACCAGTGCAAGGGAGCTGTGAAGGAGGAAAGGTTTCCACACACTAGGAAGCCCATTCGTGGGTGGAGACAGCGGGTGGCAGAGGGGGGAAGCTTCAGAGCCACAGAGGAGAGCGCAGCAACAGGGGTGCAGAGGGCAAAGCGGAGAGATCCCCGCACAGAGGATCAGTGCCAACCAGCAATCACCAGCCCGGGAGGCTTGTCTGCTCACCCACTGGGGTGGGTGGGGGCTGGGAGCTGAGGCTTAGGCTTTGGAGGTCAGATCCCAGGGATAGGACTGGGGTTGGCTGCGTGAACACAGCCTGAAGGGGGCTAGTGCACCACAACTAGCCGGGAGGGAGTCAGGGAAAAAGCCTGGATCTGCCGAAGAGGCAGGAGACCACTGTTTTGGGGTGCATGAGGAGAGGTGATACAGAGCACCGCCTAAATGAGCTCCATAGACAGGCGTGAGCCACAGATCTCAGCACAGACACGAAAGACGGGCATGAGATGCTAAGGCTGCCGCTGCAGCCACCAAGAAGCCTGTGTGCAAGCACAGGGCACTATCCACACCTCCCCTCCCAGGAGCCTGCGCAGCCGGACACTGCCAGAGTCCCGTGATTCAGGGACAACTTCCCCGGGAGAACACGTGGTGAGCCTCAGGCTGTTGCAACATCATGCTGGCCTCTGCCACCGCAGGCTCGGCCCACATTCTGTACCCCTCCCTCACCCCAGCCTGAGTGAGCCAGAGCCCCCTAATCAGCTGCTACCTTAACCCCATCCTGTCTGGGTGGGAAACAGACACCCTCAGGCACCCTACATGCAGAGGCGGTCCAAATCCAAAGCTGAACCCCAGGAGCTGTGCGAACAAAGAAGAGAAAGGGAAACCTCTCCCAGCAGCCTCAGGAGCAGCAGATTAAATCTCTACAATCAACTTGATGTACCCTGCATCAGTGGAATACCTGAAGAGACAACAAATCATCCCAAGATTGAGGTGGTGGACTTTGGGAGCAACTGTAGACTTGGGGTTTGCTTTCTGTATCTAATTTGTTTCTGGTTTTCTGTTTATCTTAGTTTAGTATTTAGAGCTTATTATCATTGGTAGATCTGTTTATTGATTTGGTTGCTCTCTTCCTTTTTTTTATATAAATATATTTTTTTCCTTTTTTTCTTTTTGTGAGTGTGTGTGTGTAGGCTTCTTTTTGTGATTTGGTCTGTATAGCTTTGCTTTTACCATTTGTCAAAGGGCTCTCTCTGTCCATTTATTTTTATTTTTTATTTTTTTGTATAGTTTTTAGTGCGTATTATCGTTGGTGGATTTGTTTTTCGGTTTGGTTGCTCTCTTCTTTCTTTTTTTTCTCTGATAATATTTATTTTTATGTTTTATTTTAATAACTTTATTTATTATATTTTATTTATTTATATTTTTCTTTCTTTCTTTTTCTCCCTTTTGTTCTGAGCCGTGTGACTTACAGGGTCTTAGTGCTCTGGCCAGGTGTCAAGCCTGAGCCTGTGAGGAGGGAGAGCCAAGTTCAGGACATTGGTCCACCAGAGACCTCTTGACCCCACGTAATAACAAACAGAAAGCTTGCCCAGAGATCTCCATCTCAACGCTAACACGCAGCTTCACTCAATGAACAGCAAGCTACAGCGCTGGACACCCTATATCAAACAACTAGCAAGACAGGAAGACAACCACACCCATTAACAAAGAGGCTGCTGAAAATCATAGTAAGTTCACAGACACCCCAAAACACACCAACGGACATAGTCCTGGCCCAAAAGAAAGACGAGATCCAGCCTCCTCCACCAGAACACAGGCACTAGTCCCCTACACCAGGAAGCCTACACAGCCCACTGAACGAACCTAAGCCACTGGGAACAGACACCAAAAACAAGGGGAATTACAAACTTGGAGCCTGTGAAAAGGAGACCCCAAACACAGTAAGTGAAGCAAAATGAGAAGACAGGGAAACACACAGCAGATGAAGGAGCAAGGTAAAAACCCACCAGACCGAACAAATGAAGAGGAAATAGGCACTCTACCTGAAAAAGAATTCAGAATAATGAGAGTAAAGATGATCCAAATTCTTGGAAAGAGAATGGAGAAAATACAAGAAACATTTATCAAGGACCTAGAAGATCTAAAGAGCAAACAATGATGAACAACATAATAAGTAAAATTAAAAATTCTCTAGAAGGAATCCATAGCAGAATAACTGAGGCAGAAGAATGCACAAGCAACCTGGGAAATAAAATAGTGGGAATAACTACTGCAGAGCAGAATAAAGAAAAAAGAATGAAAATAGAGGAAAGACTCAGAGACCTCTGGGATAACATTAAACATACGAACATTCAAATTATAGGAGTCCCAGGAGAAGAAGACAAAAAGAAAGGGACAGAGAAAAGGAGAAACATGCCAAGACACATATTTATCAAAAACTAAAAACAAAGAAAAAATATTAAAAGCAGCAAGGGAAAAACAACAAATAACATACAAGGGAATCCCCATAAGATTAACAGCTGATCTTTCAGCACAAACTCTGAAAGCCAGAAGGGAGTGACAGGACATATTTAAACTGATGAAAGGGAAAAACCTACAAACAAGATTACTCTACAAGGAAGGATCTCATTCAGATTCGACACAGAAATTAAAAATTTCACAGACAAGCAAAAGCTTAGAGAATTCAGCACCACCAAACCAGCATTACAACAAATGCAAAAGAAACTTCTCTAGGTAGGAAACACAAGAGAAGGAAAAGACCTACAATAACAAACCCAAAACAATTAAGAAAATGGTAATAGGAACATACATATTGATAATTACCTTGAATGTAAATGGAGTAAAAGCTCCAACCAAAAGATAAAGACTGGCTGAATGGATACAAAAACAAAAGCCGTATATATGCTGTCTACAAGAGACCCACCTCAGACCTAGGGACACATACAGACTGAAAGTGAGGGGATGGAAAAATATACTCCATGCAAATGGAAATCAAAAGAAAGCTGGAGTAGCAATTCTCATATCAGATGAAATAGACTTTAAAATAAAGTCTATTACAAGAGACAAAGAAGGACACTACATAATGATCAAGGGATTGATCCAAGAAGAAGATATAACAATTGTAAATATATATGAACCCAACATAGGAGCACCTAAATACCTAAGACAAATGCTAACAGCAAAAAGGGGATATCGACAGTAACACAATCATAGAAGGGGACTTTAACACTTCACTTTCACCAATGGACAGATCATCCAAAAAGAAAATAAATAAGGAAATACAAGCTTTAAATGACACACTAAACAAGATGGACTTAATTGATACTTATTGGACATTCCATCCAAAAACAACAGAATACAATTTCTACTCAAGTGTTCATGGAACATTCTCCAGGATAGATCATATCTTGGGTCACAAATCAAGCCTGGGTAAATTAAAGAAAATTGAACTTGTAATCATATCAAGTATCATTTCCAACCACAACACCCTGAGACTAGATATCAATTACAGGGAAAAAACTGTAAAAATTACAAACACATGGAAGCTAAACAATATACTACTACTGACCCAAAAGATCACTGAAGAAATCAAAAATTACTTAGAAACAAATCACAATGAAAACATGACAGCCCAAAACCTATGGGATGCAACAAAAGCAGTTCTAAGAGGGAAGTTTATAGCAATATAATCCTACCTGAAGAAAAAAGAAAAACTCTCAAATAAACAACCAAACCTTCCACCTAAAGCAATTAGAGAAAGAAGAACAGAAAACCCTCAAAGTTAGCAGAAGGAAAGAAACCATAAAGATCAGATCAGAAATAAATGAAGAATAAATGAAGGAAGTGATAGCAAAGACCAATAAAACTAAAAGCTGGTTCTTTGAGAAGATAAACAAAAATTGATAAACCATTAGTCAGACTCATCAGGAAAAAAAGGGAGAAGACTCACATCAATAGAATTAGAAATGAAAAAGAAGAAGTAACAACTGACACAGCAGAAATACAAAAGATTATGAGAGATTACTACAAGCAACTATATGCCAATAAAATGGACAACCTGGAAGAAATGGACAAATTCTTAGGAAGAGCAAACCTCCAAGACTGAGCCATAAAGAAACAGAAAATATAAAGAGACCAATCACAAGCACTGAAATTGAAACTGTGATTAAAAATCTATCAACAAACAAAAGCCCAGGACAAGATGGGTTCACAGGTGAATTCTATCAACATTTAGAGACAAGCTAACACCTGTCCTTCCCAAACTCTTCCAAAATATAGCAGAGGGAGGAACACTCCCAAACTCATTCTACTAGGCCACCATCACCCTGATACCAAAACCAGACAAAGATGTCACAAAAAAAGAAAACTACAGGCCAATATCGCTGATGTAAATGGATGCAAAAACCCTCAACAAAATACTAACAAACAGAATCCAATAGCACATTAAAAGGATCATACACCATGATCAAGTGGGGTTTAGTCCAGGAATGCAAAGATTCTTCAGTATATGCAAATCAATCAATGTGATACAGCATATTAACAAAATGAAGAACAAAAACCATATAACCATCTCAAAAGATGCAGAAAAAACTTTCAACAAAATTCAACATCGATTTAAGATAAAAACCTTCCAGAAAGTACACATAGAGTGAACCTACCTCAACATAATAAAGGCCATATATGACAAATCCACAGCCAACATCGTTCTCAATGGTGATAAATTGAAACCATTTCCACTAAGATCAGGAACGAGACAAGGTTGCCCACTCTCACCACTATTATTCAAGATAGTTTTGGAAGTTTTAGCCACAGTAATGAGAGAAGAAAAAGAAATAAAAGGAATCCAAATTTGAAAAGAAGAAGTAAAACTGACCCTGTTTGCAGTTGACATGATGCTATACATAGAGAATCCTAAAGATGCTACGAGTAAACTACTAGAGCTAATCAATGAATTTGATAAATTAGCAGGATACAAAATTAATGCCCAGAAATCTGTTGCATTCCTATACACTGATGATGAAAAATCTGAAAGAGAAATTAAGGAAACACTCCCATTTACCATTAAAACAAAAAGAATAAAATACCTAGGAATAAACCTACCTAAGGAGACAAAAGACCTGTATGCAGAAAACTATAAGACACTGATGAAAGAAATTAAAGATGATACAAACAGATGCAGAGAGGTCCATGTTGTTGGATTGGAAAAATCAACATTGTGAAAATGACTCTACTACCCAAAGAAATCTACAGATTGAATGCAATCCTTATCAAAGTACCAATGGCATTTTTCACAGAACTAGAACAAAAAATTCCACAGTTTGTATGGAAACAAAAATGACCCCGAATAGCCAAAGCAATCTTGGGAAAGAAAAACTGAGCTGGAGGAATCAGTCTCCCTGACTTCAGACTATACTACAAAGCTACAGTAATCAAGACACTATGGTACTGGCACAAAAACAGAAATATAGATCAATGGAACAGGATAGAAAGCCCAGAGATAAACCCATGCACATATGGTCACCCTATCTTTGAAAAAGGAGGCAAGAATACACAATGGAGAAAAGACAGCCTCTTCAATAAATGGCTCTGGGAAAACTGGACAGCTACATGTAAAAGAATGATATTAGAACACTTCCAAACACCATACAAAATAATTAACTCAAAATGGATTAAAGACCTAAATGTAAGGCCAGACACTATCAAACTTTTAGAGGAAAACATAGGCAGAACACTCTATGACATAAATCACAGCAAGATCCTTTATGACCCACATCCTAAAGAAATGGAAATAAAAACAAAAGTAAAGCAATGGGACCTAATTAAACTTAAAAGCTTTTGCACAGCATAGGAAACCATAAACAAGATGAAAAGACAGCCCTCAGAATGGGAAAAAATATTTGCAAACAAAGCAACTGACAGAGGATTAATCTCCAAAATATACAAGCAGCTCATGCAGGTCCATATCCAAAAAACAAACAACCCAATCCAAAACTGGGCAGAAAACCTAAACAGACCTTTCTCCAAAGAAAATATACAGATTGCCAACAAACACATAAAAGGATGCCCAACATCAGTAATCATTAGAGAAATGCAAATCAAAACTACAATGAGGTATCACCTCACACCAGTTATAATGGCCATCATCAAAATATCTACAAACAATAAGTGCTGGAGAGTGTGTGGAGAAAAGGGAACCCTGTTGCACTATTAGTGGAAATGTAAATTGATACAGCCACTATGGAGAACAGTATGGAGGTTCCTTAAAAAACGAAAAATAGGTCTACCATATGACCTAGAAATCCCCCTACTGGGCATATACCCTGAGAAATCCATTATTCAAAATGAGTCATGTACCACAATGTTCATTGCAGCAGTATTTACAATGGTCAGGACCTGGAAGCAACCTAAGTGGCCATCAACAGATGAATGGATAAAGAAGACGTGGTACATATATACAATGGTATATTACTCAGACATGAAAAGAAATGAAATTGAGTTATTTGTAGTGAGGTGGATGGACCTAGAGACTGTCATACAGAGTGAAGTAAGTCAGAAAGAGAAAAACAAATACCGTATGCTAACCCATATATACGGAATCTAAAAAAAAATAAAGAATGTGTCTGAATAAACTTTGGGGCAGGAGAGCAGTAAAGATGCAGACATAGAGAATGGACTTGAGGACATGGGGAGGGGTAAGGGTAAGCTGGGACGAAGTGAGAGAGTGGCCTGGACCTATATACACTACCAAATGTAAAACAGATAGCTAGTGGGAAGCAGATGCATAGCACAAGGAGATCAGCTTGGTGCTTTGTGTCAACCTAGAAGGGTGGGATAGGAAGGGTGGGAGGGAGATGCAGGAGGGAGCAGATATCGTATGTATGTATATGTATAGATGATTCACTTTGTTATACAGCAGAAACTAACACACCACTGCAAAGCAATTTTATGCCAATAAAGGTGTTAAAAAAAAAAAAAGAATCCTGAGTTTTGTGGCTTAAGATATAAAAGTCCTCAAGAGTAGGAAGTTTTTTTTTTTTTCATTGTCAGTGTACAAAGAGGGTGTCAAAATTAGGCAGATAGGAATTAAATTGACTCTTTGGAAATCAATATGGATGCTGTTAGAGAATTCCCTTTAATTAAATATATTTTTTTTATTCTATAATAATTTTATTATTTAGTTATAATTTTATAATAATAAATGTACAATTTAGAAAATTAATAGCTCTTTATAATGCCCATGTTCCTCCCTCCTCTACCAGCAAATTGACAAGAAAGCTAACGTAATTGAGGTCATCTTACTACATAAGAGGAGATTTTTTTCTTAATTCTAACATTATTATTCAAGGAACTTAAGAAATATGTAAAAATACCTTTTTTAATGTATGTAGACAATTTTAGAAATAAAATAGCACATAAAATGATGGTAATAATGTTTTTTTTTCATTACGTTGTTTTGTTCATCTCACAGTAATTTGGTTCTAATACGGACAGAATAATGGAAGCACCAAGAGGGTAAACTAGTGACTCTTATCAGATAATTTTTACAGGGTCAAGACTAGAACATACTTTATGCTCCTAATTTTAGTTTGCACTAAAGGCCTTTACTAATATTATAGGGAATGATAGATCATTCCATGTTTTAATTACCATGTTCACACTTCCTTTGAATTATCAAGGAAGTGTTTGTTTTTTTACAACTGTCTTCCTCTGGGCTACACATCTAAAAATTTTAGGATATGCCATAATTAGTATATCCTAAAATTTCATTCTAAGTAGTTAAAGACCTGGGTTTACAAATAAGGTCAAGTTTAGGCCAGACTGGTGTCTTCTGAATCTCTCGTCTCCTTTGATATCAGAACTAACTCTACTACTTGAAACCTTTAACATCTTTCACGTGGATTATCAAATGACTTCCTAACTGCTCTCCTGGCCCTCCGCATTTTACTGAAAACACTTAGTCTGAAATATCTTTTAAAAATGTGTATCTGATTATATCATTCCTCTGCACAATAACTTTCTTCTTAATTTTTTCCAGGATCTCCATGATCTGGCCCTTTCCTATTTCTGCTTTTCCAAACCACACTGCCTACATCTCTTCGCCTCACTACGTTTCTGACATACTAAATGTCTGGCAGTCCCCTAATGTATTCAGATGCTCCACAGCTTCTATATTTGTTTATCCCAGGGCTTAGAACACTTTATCTGCTTGGTGATTCTTTGAATATTCACTGTAGCTCAGTTTAATGATCTCTTCCACAGGTAGGCTGTACCTCTTATGAGCCATCTTTGCAAACATGTACCTCTATATAGCTTACTTACTACGATGTATTACAATTATCTCTACATACTTGTTGCCTCCACTAGTCTGAATTTCCTTGAGGATAACAAATGGACTATTTTTGTGTCATGAGTCTATCTACAGCCATGCAACCTGACACACAGTAGTTGCTTTATAAATGTTTGATAAATAAATGAATGTTATTGGAACAGCATTTAAATCTGTGAGTCAGAACCTGTTATACTCCTAGATGATGCCTGACTTACTCACAGCAATCCCATTTTTAGAAGAGTCACATTTATTTTGAACCTGATTATAAGTAACCTGAATTAAAACGTATTTTTTTTGACCGAATTCAGAGAGGGCAAATAAGATTCCAGAAAAATGAATATTAATGAATATTCATCTAAGAACTCTGGTTTTAAAACACAAGAAAGAGGAGACATAACAATAAAAGCTCTGTATACTAAAATTTGATAATTTACACTTTATATTATTCAAGTGGTTTTACAATTTTGGGCTTCTGTTCAAATTTAATTTTATGTTTTCTGGCAAAAATATTCATCTATAATAACAGCTGTGCTCTTCTAATGTAAGAACTATTTGTTTCTATTTTGAACTTGGCATTAGTATCTGTATGAAGCAGAGGATTTGTAAAACATATTGAATTTGTCTATTAAAATAAATGGTGTCTGTGGGTGTGGCTTTACAGAGTGGGAGAATTTAGCTGTCGGCAAGGTCAGATGTGCGTGAATGCTGTTTTGTTGTTGGGTAAATTGAGTTCTCTCTCTGATGTAGTTTCAGAATAATAGTTTAAGTGCTAAGTTATACATATGTTTCACAGCAATTTTAGTGTCTATGGATGAATTAAAGTCTTTGGTGAATTAACGTCTTTGATATTTATTTCAGTGTTTTTAGCACCAACCATGTTAGAAAACAAGGTAGACTGTCTTCCAGATTTCCTGGATGAAGGTTTCCTTCAAACCTTCATGAAGGTTTCCTGGATAATGTTTCCTCAAGAAGAGTAGGAACTGTACACTCATGGTAGCTTTTATCATGTACATTCCTCATTGTTATTTACTTCACTATGTGAAAGCGCATGTATAAGAGTAAAGTCAGGAGAAGGAGCTGTTCAATTTGTTTTCTCTCTCTCCTTCTCTCTCTGTCTCTTTCTCTTTTTAATAACAGTGCAGTTTTTATCTTCCTGTTTTCTTATAAGTCATTAAAATGCTATGAGTTTTTAAAGTAATGTTCTCCTATGTCCACAGATAAAGGGATATAAAGTTTGAAGCTCATAATGTATGAACACATTTATTAGGAAATTAATAGTTGCAGCTGATATTAACCATTGTGTGTGTTCTTCCTTTAAAAAGCAAGATCTAAGTTGTGACAACTGAAATATCTAAATGTTGAACTGAAAAGTCATCTGTAAATATTTACAATCATGTAGAAACACAAAATAATCACTGAAAAATTTTTTTATAGATATTCCAATGAAATCAACTGGTAGCTTTCTCAATACAACAGCACTTAATGTATCACCATACAAAATTACAGACAAGATTGCTTTTTATGTATTCAGTGGATCTGCTCTGTTTCTGAAAATAAAATAAGACATGCACTTCCTCCAGAAGAAGACAGGACCAGCCACTTTGTACTTTTGTTGTATGTTTACTAACCTTAGGAGCATCTGCCCCTGACAGCAGGTGTTTGGCAGTTTCCTGGGGCTTAGGAAGGAGTTGGCTGCAGAAGAAGGATGGCTGCATTGTGTCAGGACCAGTGGGTTCCAAACTCATCCTGGAAACTATTGAGCAGGGCTCATATAGCAAATGATGCATGGAACTAGGGGAAAAAACATCTCCCATACAGTAAACCTTCTGTTCTCTTAAATCACATACATTAAAAGAGAAAGCTATATCTGTATAGTGTTGTTTTCCTTTATTCTTATTCAGAGCACTAGTTTAAGCTTCAGAAGAGATAGCTGCATTATCTCTATAAGGATGAGAAAATCTGTTTGAAAGGATGTTCAAATAAATTGGGAAAAAGACATAGAAGGAAGCTAGATAAAAGAGATACTCTGACCACCAGGTAGAGGTTATTATGCTGAGAAATGAGACCTGATTTTCTTGTTTTGCTTTGTGTTCCCCATATCTAGGACTATAGATCCTTAAAAATATTCTTTTGCCCTTGAAATCTGATGTCTAATGCTTTAGCTATTTCTTATTGTTCTGAATTTACAAACTTTAACATATTTTTATTGAAAAAATGCTTTTAAAAAAATTTAATTACAATTGTTTAAGAGCTCATCTTATTGTTGAAAAGAGAAATGAGTTTTTTTAATAGAAAAGAACAGGATGGAGATAGGTGCTCCATTCTAAGATGAAGTGGGATATGCAAGCATTAGAATTTAATTATATGCTGACTATCTCCTTTTTTTGAGACTTTGCATTACTCTTATTATTTAAAAAAATTGAAAGTCATTAATTAAACAAATACAGTCAACATGGACTTCTAAAACTTATTTTTAGGGAGTTCATACTAATAAAACCAGACATAGAGATCTAAAAGATGTATCCACATAAAAACATATAATGCAATTTTATACATTTTTTTGAAGGGGTGGAGTAAAGAAAGTCTACAGATTAATGAAGATGAGGCTCTATTTTCAAAAATATGAATATGTGAAAACACTAGTAGTGCTGGTCAGGGAGCAGAGTCTGAATGAATTAAAGAATTTTAAGAGTTTTCATTGAAGTAACAAGTATCTATTAAGTTCTTAGCAAATGATCAATGCTGTTAATCTTAACTAGATGGAAACTATTTAACAATAACAGCTGCAGCAGTAGTAAAAGCAGCAATAAGCAGCATTTATTGCATACTTTCTGTTTGCCAAGCCCTCTGTTAAATACTTCTTATGGTTTGGCACACCAATATGTAGTGGGGTGGAATCCAAATAGATGCCGACTGACTCTAAAGCCTATGTCCTAATCCCTAAATTGCCTCATAGAGATTAAGTAAAATATAAATCTTGAAGCTCCCTGTGGTGGAGATCATCCCAAAATACACAACAGCAAATGATTAGGCACAGGTCTTTATATGACAGACTATGCAGTGGGATAAAGGGGAGGAGGAAGTCAGTGGACACTGGACAGATCAGGAAAAGCTTTCTGGAGGGTGTTTTGAGCTGAAGAATGGGTAGCATCTATATATTGGTATTAGAGGTAATGGAGGTGGTGGAGAAAGAGAATTCCAATTTAGAAAAATACATGAAACAAGGCATAATGTACTTATGAGACTGGATTTGACTAAAGAGTATGTATTGGCAGAATTCAACTCAAAACTGATTTTTTTGAGTCCCCCCCAACTCCCTCCATAGCCGAACCCAACAATATACTGTGGCAGAAATCTCTGTGTTATGAAGTAAAGTGCCGGTGGAAACAAAAGATGAGGAGAGTAGCTATTTGGAGCTTATTCTTGAAAATGACTCATTTAACTCTGTATGATTTTGTTTTTTCAGTCTAAAATGATTAGCTACATGGCTTGAATAGCTATGCACATTCAAAGAATGAAAATGTCTTTGTATCTGGGAAATAAAGGCAAAATGAAATGGGCACTAGGATAAAGATGCAGGCATTTCCAGTAATAATTTTTCCTTGATTCAAAATGTTTTTCCTGGAGTGAACACTCCAAATATGATGAAATACATTGTCCATTTCACTTGTTTCTTCAGAGGTGGAGAGGGAAATGTTAGACAGTCTAATGGACAAGGAGACCAGTTCACTGAAGAATACTTCAGTGTAGAATGAGATTAAAATTTCAGGTTCATAAATAACTCATTTATCTTACCATAGAAATTTAAAAAATAAATTCACCTCTACTTTTTTTATTTAATGAAACCAATTTTTTCAAGTTATTTTTAAGTCCATGAAGTCAGAATAGAAAAAAAGACTAGCTAGATGATTTCAGATTAAATAACATGTCCTACATCAATGGCATAGATGGATAGTTAAAAAATAGTATGGGTGTGGATGTAGTGTTGACAAGCTTTAAGTTTTTCCAAGAAAGAATATACACTAAAATAAAAGCACTGCTACTCTCCCTTCTCATATTTTTTAGCATAATGGATATTTTAAATGTAAAGTACATAATCCTGTAATAGAGTTATCATTTAAATTGAATAAATTAAGTTAAATAGACTTGCTACATTTTTCGTATTTGTATTATTTCCTTGAAAAGCAAAAATGTTATCAGTGACTGATCCTGGTATGTGGATGGAACAAGGAACACTGAGCTAGGCCAATGGTTTAAAATCATTTTACAATGTGAGTAATAGTGAGACAGAGTATGCTATTCTTATTAGGATACAATATGGAAATAACTTTATTTTGCTTCCTCCATGGGCTTCAAATCCATTTTCCTAAATTCCTATTCTCTAATTCTTTGTCAACATCTCAAGCATATTCCCTCAATTTCCTTTTCACTTTCAGCTGTTAGAACAGTTTCGTTTCAGTTATTTAAAAGTCCTAACAAATTTGAATCAAAATTTTAACCTCTCACTCAATTCAAACTTAACACCCCTTGTAACTCACGACACTTCTAGAATTCTCAGACCCAGTAAGAAAGGGGGGATAATCTGACCATTTTGCTCTCCTTATTACACTTAATTACTTCTGCTGTTTCTGGCTTTTATGGGATCAGGGGCAGGGGACAGAGTAAGCAAGAATTAGAAAGAAAGGTCAAATTCCTCTGCTTGGTGCTGATGTAATCTGGCACTATACGGTGCATGACCAAATTCTAGCTATCTCTCGCTTGAGGCTCTTTTGTGTAATTTTGAGACCCTTCCTTTGGTGACTGCTGCACTGAACTATGACCTGCTGTAGGTAATATTCTATTCAAATAGCTTCTTACACGTCCACCCAAACTCCTGTGCTCCAGCACTACACCTCTATCCTTTCTACTAGGATGCTGAGTCTGGAAGACAGATATCCTGGGCCAGATTTCTGTAAGATAAATACATGTGTACATATCAAAGAGCAAAGGCCAATGGAATTCAGGCATTCTTGCCCCAACCAACCTTGGAAGCACACTCATTACTCTCCTCTTTCCTTGTTCTGTTCCATAGGCAGCAACAGTCAACTGTTCTTGAAAATTCAGAGGAAAGTCCAGTCCAAATCTTCATATCCTGCCCAAACTCCAGAAGATGATGTCAAGTTTATCAAATATTCTTTCATTGTTCTTAGTGATGGTGTCATAACAGGGTCAGATCTATTTCTACAGACTAGCAAATGTCCAGCTAGAAAGAAAATTTGGACCCTCCTCTGGAAACCAACCCAATCCCACCACCACCGTTACAGTCTCTCCAAGGAATTCTCTTGCTGCTCACTTTACTTGGCTTGAAGTATGTGAGGGAGTAGGTCTGAGTCCTCTCTCCTGCCACTAATTGCTTCAAAGAATTATTTTTTCTCCTCAGAGAATCTCTGACTGTCTTTTATTTAGCCTGCATAATGGTAGCTAGCTTTCTTTTTTGTTTTCCGATACCTCTGCTAAACCTTGAGGAGGTGTGGCCTAGAAATGTGAAAATTCATTGTCCACTGTGCTGAGAATT
The DNA here is from genome assembly GCF_963924675.1 of Phocoena phocoena. Taxonomy (NCBI): domain Eukaryota; kingdom Metazoa; phylum Chordata; class Mammalia; order Artiodactyla; family Phocoenidae; genus Phocoena; species Phocoena phocoena. The sequence goes on along the minus strand of NC_089221.1, from coordinate 82,815,274 downwards.
TCAGCCCAGACAAAAATTTCTGAGACAAAAGAAAATGTCCTATCCAAACTTCACTAGATTTATTTATACTTTTGCTAAATCATTTGTTTGAATATTGGGAAAAAAACATTAGTCTAGGCAAACCAGAGCTGTAGATTCTAGAGATTTTTTTAAAGTTAAGGCTAACTGTAAAGCTTCTATTACTGCAAAAAATTATAGTAAATGATCCAGCTCTACTTGATTTTAGAATGGGCATACCTAAGAACAACATTTTTATGTCTTCTACTTGGAAACTATAATCTACAAAGACAGTACTGTGTGATAATGTTTCCAGGTACAATCTTCAATCTGAATTTGAAAGTTATGGCATGTGCTTCCCAACAGAAATTTTGAAAGCACTGCTGTTCAATTCAAATAAACTACTATTTGAAATTTTTCCTAATACTTCTACAGTGCAGGGACTCTTCAACCCAGGTCTCTGGCAATATGAATGGTTTATTTATAGCCCTCATAGAACTTTAGCTTCCTTTTGGGGGGAAGAGGTATTATTTTCATTTTATAATGCAATATAGCCAAAATTATTATTTTGATTCTCCATGATTGTGTGTGTGTGTGTGTGTGAAGTTTTCCAGCATCTGGGACAAACTCTCATCTCCTTTTAAACCCAAACACAATATACTGGAACCAGTCTCAATGAAAAACAGAACATTAAGAAAGTAGATAAAGTGCTACAGCTTCCACCTTTGGCCTTGCTTTACATGTTCAACTAATTCACTAGTTCAACCTGGTATTTAGGAGGCCCATGACAGCTGGTGATTTGTTATTGATGGTAGCAGTGACTATGATATATCAATATCCATCTACTGGGTACTTTACAGAGATCAGAAAACTAATGTCACATGATTTAAACTGTTTCCATCTTAAGCTGATATGTTTGTGTTTCACATAAAGGGTGATTTTTTTTTTAAATGAGGAGTTTCATTTTTATGGTAATATCTGAAAATATTCAAGTGAAAAATAACTCAAGGTGAAACCACCGAATCTTCTTCTTTTGCACCATATTTAGGAACATGTGATAGAATTATTTTTGGACAATTCTGGGTAAGTTGGCGGTCAGAAACATTACTTTTAAAAAGATAGAGCCATTATACATTAAAATGCTCAGTTGTGAAAAGCACCAATATAAATTTGGTTATAGTAGTTCAAAATCTACTTTGTAATAATTTAAAAATTAAACCATTATTGCAACAAACATTTTATTTAGAATCTAAAATTGGGTTACAGGATTATTTGATAGCAGATTAAATAAAACCTGATGCCTGTCTTTACCTTTTTTCTACTAAGATAATATTAATTTATCTAAATTTTAAATTGTTCAGACATTTTCCCATACCATTGTACTTTCACTAGATTTATGCAAAGTATGTAAGATATAAATATCAAGTGAAGATTTTATCTTCCTAACTTTTAGTACACTTTTTTCCTCTGCTAATTAAACTGTGAAAAAAATAGGTGATTCCATAGCTATTCATCAAAATAGATGGGACATTACCCTACTCTCACAAAGTGCCTAACACATGGGAAAAACTGTATACACATTTGTGGAATAAATAAATTTATTTTCTACTTAAAACTTAAAGACATAGGAAAATACCAAAAGCCAAGGGGGTACATTACTTGATTCTTCCTATAAAAATGTTTGTGATGAGAAAATGAGATATTAAAACATGGAAGAAATAATGACAAGTGATTTCAACAATGGCTATTAGTCACATTATTTTACTCGTTACAATGTCTTTATATAACAGATTTCATCTATATCCCTTCTGATGCAATTCAAAACACAAACCAAATTCAATATAGACATTCTACTCATAATATATAGCAAAACACAAGGAAGGAAACTTATAGAAGGCAGCAATGTTTATTGAAAGATGTTTCTGTATTATCTAGCGGGGAAAATGTCCTATTCATTCATCTGGTTGTAGTAATTTGGTATCATCAAATATTACACATTTGTTTATATCTCATTTCTATCTAAAATAGATTTATTTATAATAAGTGATACACTTAAAATGAGGATATTCAAATATATACAGACCTAGTAAACCAAGGCCACAAAAAAAGAGAAGGAATAAACATACTAACCATAAAAGGGTGATATTCTGACTTATATTACCTTAGGCTCTCACCATCCCTTTTAGCAGAATCTCCCTTAGACAGCACTTCTATCTTATCAGAATGGAAGAACACAAAAGCTCTTCTAGATAGATTAGAGTTTCCTTTACACTAATTTCTATGTAGGGTCTCATATAAGTAACACTGAGTGATGATATATCAAAGAGCATCATAAAATATTTTCACGTCAAATACAGTACATATTTATGTGTTATTTCTTATCATGTCCAATGATAAAACCTTATGCCATAGTATTAAAATACAACTTGGCATTCACTCCCAACTTTCCCTTATTAACGGTCCTATGCTTTTTGAGAGGCAAGTGTTTCAACAGATTTGCTATATGCTCATAGGAACTTGTAAATAAGAACAGTGATTATGTAACCAATTATGCTGACTTACTACTTTTATCACTTGGGTATATGTATTAAGCACCTCTGTTTGCAAGATAAGACCCATTCACACTACTGATAATTTCTTAAAGGATGGAGAGCATATGGTTTAGATATTGGGTCTGTTTCAATGCTTGTCACTTCTAGTGTCTTGCTTTTATAGAATTTCCTATGGAGCTTCTTGCATTGCTGCTGATGTTTCTGTAACTGGGCCTTCTGATCCTTGGAATAATGAGCTTGTTCAGAGAGAGTAAAAAGAGACTTTCCTCTAGTTTTATGCTGAAGCCCTCTATTCCAACATTAAGATGATTCCTTTATGCTTGCATAGTTTTAACTCATGGTATCCCTCTGATATCTTTCAACTTTAGCTTCCTTTACTTATGACCTTATACTCTTAGCGGTTTTTTTTTTTTTTCAGATTGTCCCAAAATAACTTGGATTGACCAAATTAATTTGGATCCACTTATTTATTCTGGACAATACTCTCAGTTGATGGACAGCCTAGGACTTCCCTTGTTAGGGATCCAAGCCTCCTCAGTATAATATACAGAGCTTGACTACTGTAATGTGTTTCACTACTCACAGATTAGATAACATAGTAACTAAGATGATGAGGGTATTTAAAGATGATTGGCCTTCAATGCCAATGAGAAACGCATTGATATTTCTCTTTGAAACTATATTTCTACCGTGACTCCTATATACTTCTCTTACTGTCCTTAACCTTCCATCTAGCCAATTCCACTGTTTTTCATATCTTCAGTTCATTCAAGTTATATCCCTTCATCTTAGAGATCTGTTTATATTTAGCCAACTCAAAACGAACAAAATGGAATGGTTCATACTTTTTTGTTTTTATGATGTACTTGAGTTCTTAGAGGATGTAAATCTTGAACTTGGACTTGAGGAAGTTGATGTACAAGGAATAATTGTTTGAACACATAAAAGATCTCCAACAAAGAATGAGACCAATATTTATATGAAGTGAGAACAATTTGCATATGAGTTAATTTAGAAATTAAATTAAAAATTAAGAAAAAGTGCTAAGCTCTATTAATTACCTGGAAACCTGGTATTAGAAACCTGGTTATATGATGACAATAATTACTAACTTAAAAAGTGGAATGATTTAGATAAGGTAACTTATTGCAAGGTCACATACGTAAAGATCTACAAATAAAATCAATTTAACATTTAGATCTAGAATGTAGACAGAAGTTTATGTATATCATACATAAGTAGAGTAGATTTACAGTATTAGTTTCAGGTGTACAGCATAGTGATTCAGTATTTTTATAGATTATACTCCATTAAAAATTATTACAAAATAATGGCTATAATTCCCTGTGCTATATAATATATCCTTGTTGCTTATCTATTTTATACACAGTAGTCTGTATCTCTTAATCCCATATGTTTCCTCTTCCCTCTCCCCCCTGCCCACTGGTAACCATTTAGTTTGTTTCCTATAACTGTGAGTGTGTTTCTGTTTTGCAATATACATTCATTTTACTTTTTTGGATTCCATGTATAAGTGATAATATATAGTATTTGTCTTTTTTCATTAAGCATAATATTCTCCAGGTCCATCCATGTTGCTGCAAATGGCAGAATTTCATTTTTTATGACTAATTTCCATTGTATATGTATATCACATCTTCTTTATCCATTTGTCTGTTGATGGACACTTGGATTGCTTCCACATCTTGGCTATTATAAATAATGTTGCTATGAACACTGGGGTACATGTAACTTTTTGAATTAGTGTTCTCATTGTTTCCAGATACATATCCAAGGGTGGAATTGCTGGATCATATGGTAGCTCTATTTTTAGTTTTTTGAGGAACCTCCATACTGTCATCCATAGTGGCTGCACCAATTTGCATTCTCACAGTGTACAAGGGTTCCTTTTCTCCACATCCTTGCCAAAATTTGTTATTTGTCAACTTTTTAATGATAGTAATTCTGATAGGTGTGAAGCTATAACTCATAACTCATTGTGGTTTTTATTTGCTTTTCTCTAATAGTTATGAGCATCTTTGCTGAGTAAAATTTCAATGTTGAGCATCTTTTCATGTGCCTGTTAGCCATCTATATGTCTTCTTTGGAAAAATGTCTATTCAGGTCTTCTGCCCATTTTTTGATTGGGTTGGTTTTTCTTTTTGACATTGAGTAGTATGAGCTGTTTATGTATTTTGAATATTAACCCCATGTCAGTCACATCACTTGTAAATATTTTCTCCCATTCAGTAGGTTGTCTTTTCTTTCTGTCAATGGTTTCCTTTGCTGTGCAAAAGCTTTTAAGTTTAATTAGGTCCCATTTGTTTATTTTTGCTTTTATTTCTTTTGCCTTAGAAGACAGATCCAAAAAATATTGCTACAATTTATGTCAAAGAGTGCTCTGCCTCTGTTGTCTTCTAGGAATTTTATGGTTCCAGGTCTTATATAGGTCTTTAGTCCATTTTGAGTTTATTTTTGTATATGGTGTGAGGAAATGTTCTAATCTCATTGTTTTACATGGAGCTGTCCAGTTTTCCCAGCATCAATTATTGAAGAGACTGTCTTTTCTTCATTGTATATTTTTGCCTCCTTTGTTGTAAATTAATTGACCACAAGTGCATGGGTTTATTTCTGGGCTATTCTGTTCCATTGACCTATGTGTCTGTTTTTGTGCCAGTACCATATTATTTTGATTACTGTACCTTCGTAGTATAGTCTGAAGTCAGGAATTGTGATACCTCCAGCTTTGTTCTTTTTTCTCAAGACTGTTTTGGCAATTCAGGATTTTTTGTGGTTCCATATAAATTTTAGGACTATTTGTTCTAGTTCTGTGAAAGATGTCATGGGTATTTTGATAGGGATTGCATTAAATCTGTAGATCGCTTTGGGTAGTATGGCCATTTTAACAATATTATTCTTCCAATCCAAGAGCATGGTTATCTTTTCATTTCTTTATTCCATCTTTAATTTCTTTCATCAATGCTTTATAGTTTTCATAGTATATGTCTTTTGCCTCCTTGGTTAAGTTTATTCCTAGGAATTTTATTCTTTTTGATGCAACTTTAAATAGGATTTTTTTTGTTTTCTCTTTCTGATAATTCATTGTTAGTGTATAGAAAAGCAACAGATTTCTGTATATTAATCTTATATCCTTCAGTTTTACTAAATTCATTATTACTTCTAATAGATTTTTGGTGGAGACTTTGGGGTTTTTTATATATAGTATTGTGTCATCAGCAAATAGTGACAGTTTTACTTCTCCCCTTCCAATTTGGCTGCTTTTTATTTCTTTTTCTGATTGCTGTGGCTAGGATATCATACACTGCTTTGATAAAATATATGAATTGTGAATCAGTTAGTAGCAGTATATTTTTGTCAGAGAGCAAAGTATAGTAATGGAAGTGATTTATCCAGATTATAAGAATAATATAATCTCTGCGTTTGAAGTCTTACTTGAGATCCTGTTATTTAGGGGCTATTACAACTGCAGCTGGTAAAATAATTACTTAAATTATATTTTTAAATTGGGGTTTTGGGGCTTATGCAACACCAGACTTCAGAGTGATGAATGTAGCTGGTTTCAGTCAGTCTGGATTCAGGATCTCACATTACAGAGTCAGAACGTTATTACTTTCCATTTTGTAGCTCTGCTTTTTTTTTTTTTTTGTCTTCTGTTCAAGTTAGCTTGCCCCATGAAAAGTCTGATATTGTCATGAAAATTTTTATTTTAACTTTCTATTATCTAACAATCCTACAGAAAGTACATGCTTTATTTTGAATAATGTTAGCAAAATTCTTGAGACTGAGTCTCACTGGGTTGGCTTGGGTCCCATGTCCATCCCTGAAATAACTGCTTCAGCCTAAGGAGTGGAAGGTACTGATTTCTGTGCCTACTACTAAGTGGGGAGGTGCTTAGGGTTGGAGGATGTCAGCACTATCCCTGCATGTGAAATGTGGATGGGGAGGGATGGTCTCCTCTTCCTCGAAGACATAATTCTTTTTATCAACAAATGAAAATGTAGGTAACCCAAGACAATAAATAATCAATTCAGAGGGTAATCTATCTACTAGAGATTAAGGGGTAAAACTCAGATTAAGAGATTTGACCAAGGTCATTAGAGGGCTTACTAGAATTAACGACAGATCCCAGATGTTCTAACCTCGAGTCAGGTGCCAGTTCTATTTACCTCCCAAAATGCACTGTTTGTGGTGACAGTGGGATCAGAGGGCTTGAGTCTTCAGCATATTCTGTGATTATTCTCCTTTAAGATTCATAGCATTCCATCTCTGGTCAAACTTTGGAGTTGTGCAAACTTAAACATGTTAAAATAATAGAGAAAATGGATGAGAGGAATAACAAATGTACAAAAAACCCAGAATACAATAATGTACTTGATCCCACTGTCCCCATGTGGGCATCCTGGAACTGTCTGGCTACCAAGTGATCCTGGAGTTCTCACGTTTAGAGGGTATAGTTGATTTCTCCCCAGGAAATCACACATTTGACTCTCTAGAATATGCTAGAGAGCTGTCAGTGTTTGTTCTTGGACAATATCTATAAGAAATAAAACTGAATTATTACCATCTTATTTTATTTCATATTTATATTTTCTAGGGCTTTAAAAACTTTTAATAGTCATATTGTATCCTTTATTTTCTCTTAGTGCTACTATATAAAATGATACTTAGGAAACTAGTTTTGTTTGTACATATTTTACAAGAAATCTGTGCTAACCAGTATATGAATAGCTGTCATAAACATGTGGCAGTTGTTATACCAAAGTCAGCAGATTGTTCTATTTTAATATTTTGTGAAAAAAAGATGATGAGATCATGGATTTCATTGGTCATCACAGAGGATAGTCAATATTTCTTATTGCTTCATGGCAGATGAAATTACATGCGGAAAACTGAAGCTATCATATAGAACTTTAAATCACAGTGCAATTAAGTATTGCAATCACTCTCTGCTGGGTGAAGCAGAACGCGGGGCTTAACAGTTTCTAAATCCTTCTATCTCTTATACATTTTTTTAACCAACAAGAGAGCATAATATTCTATCCTACTTAATTCATAAACCCTTTTTTTCAGAAAGAGATCATGATTGATGACACATTCTGTGGTCCTTTCTTCCATAAAGCTATTACTGTTTGTATTGCTCTGAGCTTGTGAAACAGAGATGATTCTGTTGTTTTCATTCTTCCTTTATATATTTTCAGATTTGTTGTGTGTCAGCAGACGTTGATGAGAGATTCCAAATGATTGCTTATAGAGCACACTCTCCAGAGTTCCTGAAGGCTCATTGTTATCTGTCATGCTATACACAGGCTCGATTTACTGCCCTTCCCAATAAACACTATCAGTACACTCCTAAAAAAAAAACACCTGTTTTGTACATGAAGTAGTTTGGGATAGAACCACTGGGCAGCACCTAGACTCTAAATACATTCCTCAGTTTTACAACATGGACACATTGTGAGATTGAACTCCCTTACACTAACTCTATCAGGTGTTAGGAAAGGAAGTTTGTTTGTCAGGGTCCAGTATTTGTTTTGAACATTAACTATCCTTGCTTTTATTATATCTCCCCTGACCCTGAAATCTGTTCAAACTCACCTGATCAAGAGATTCTAAGTGCAGCATAAGAGTCCCAGGAATTCTCATGCTGGATATTTAGTAAAAACTCACTAGGAAATCATAGACAGTGTGTGCGTTTCCCATCATTAAGACTGATGATGTGGAGTGTTGCTCAGAACAGGTGGGGGCTGGCTCTCCTCCTTTACCCTTGAAACTGCCAGAGTAAAAATAAATTTTACCTGCTAGGAGCTGCTTACATCTTCATGGCCTAGGCTACGCATTATTTATGCTTTATAAAGACAGTACAAATTTGATAGTTAAGTGCATGTGAGCTGTGAGGTAGAATATATGTCTCAGTAACATATGACTTGAGTGTACATACAATGCTTATCATATGAATTCCTAAAAAAGACAGAAATGGAGAATGAGCTTTTGATACTGGATCATTCAGTAATTTAAGTCATTTGATGCTGTATTTCCTGTTGCTGTTAATTAATCTTACCTATTGCCACACAAGAGTTGAAAATGGATAGTTTCTATTGATTTTCTGAGAGTAGTGTGGTCAAAGCTCTTTTACTTAAAAGAGGCAATGAGAGAGAGATAGAGACAGAGAGATGGAAACAGAGAGAGACAGAGACAGAGAACTGATTTGGTACCTTACTGATCTCTGAGTATCTCCCTAATGACTATTTTGAGACCTAGACTTTGGAAATAAGTTCACCTTGCACAGGATGTGATGCTCTCGTGACCCTAATGGAGGCCAACAAGTGGAAAATATTTTAGGGCAGGAGCCACCTTCTGATAATGATGTAGTTGCTACAGGAACAGGTTCTTGAATACAATTCTGCAGCAACTTCTCTCCCTTGGGGTGGAGATTCTCCAGTGGCAAAGCTTACACTGTTCTAAGTCTCTAGAGTAGCAAGAAATAAAACACACATACATATACACTGATCTCCCTGCCAGAAATTTAAAAAAATACAGTATTAGACTGTTAGAAGGTCTATTAGAATTTTAAGAGGTTTACCCAAATGTGTGTATGTGTTCCCTTTCTAGTATATTTTGAGGGATACATGGAAGTTAACAATATGGCATCAAGTCTGATAACACAGAGACGAATTTAAGCCATGGCCTCTGAGTTGAACTGCACAGACTGAACTTTGTTTATTTTTCTAGGAACTAAGATCCGCTGTAGGGAACCAGCAGTGGTAGACCATCTCTGGAACTCCTTCCTTCTGATCTGCACCTTGAGAGTTTAGTTTTCCAGTGGAACTGGGGTTAAACATTCCCTTGAGTTCCAAAAGGTTTGTGTTTATGACATGGGGAGGGACTGTGAGAAAAAGAAATAGGAATAGCCAGAAGTAAAATTACAGATCAATAATCTCAGTATCATGTATTTCTCCTTAGTGTTAGGCCTTCCTAATGTGTCCATGTGAGCCAAATACTAGTAGAGGTCTCTCTAACTCTGACCGGGCACCTCTTGTAGGTGAAATAGAGCCTCTTCTATTCCTCCTCGGCTACAGTGTTATAGATTGTCTTTGTTTCAGACTTACCGCTTTCTGACATGGAACGTGCTGTTTGACATTGTAGTAGATGTTCTTATTTGAATATGAAGCCAGAAGAGGGCAATGTTAACCTTATATTTGTAGATCACATAAAGGTTTGTTTTTATTTGAATATATGTTTTTCTATTTAGAGATTTTATGCTACATAGTTCAAACATTTTCTGTTATATAGATCTCAATCAATGTTTAGTATCCTTTTAAGATTCCAAATCTTAGTTAGAATATCATTTTATTAGCTATTAAATAATAAAAATAGAATAATACCATTATTATATTCCATTGTGAAAAAGTTTATGAAAAATTTCTTCATTTTCAATGTAAATACTTGCTTTCTTATTACGCTGCACACAAATCAAGTGCAAAAACTACCTTGATTTAAAATTTTAAAAAATACAGCACACACAAAGTTAGGCACAGCAAGTTATACCATATTTGAGATGCATTTTATTCATGCAAAGGTTAGGGCTAATATAAAATGTTTATTACTCATGTAATCTTGGAGGCATACATGTAAATTTGGAGAAAAAATGCCTGTTGTCACTTATAAATTTCTTTTGCATATAACCAGCATCAATAATATGGAAATCTAATTTGGTGCTGATAATATTTCACACATTTATTCTTTCCTAAATTTACTATAATGGCTTTCTTGCTCTTATAATATAGGTTTTCCATGTAATTGCTTAGATTCTACTTAAAAAGAAAAAGCTCTGAAGGAGAATGTCCTCATTGCCAGTATCTGGCCTGTACTTATCCTTGAGTCTGCCTTTATCTAATTCTGCTAGCAAAGCCCTCATTTGCTGCCCTCTTTCTGTTGGTATCCCCTGAATAACTATTTCTTTTAAAACCATGTCTCATCTGAGGTCTCCCATACAGAATGAGAGTAAAAAAGATTACTTAATTTTAAAGGTACCTTGGAAACGTAAGTATGTGGTAATACCATGTGAGATTTTCTATACTTCCATGAGCTTCCCCATAGCTCAGCCCATGGGCACCTCTGACTGAAGGGAGTCCTAAATTCCTGCCTCACCAAATTATCATGGAAGGATGGCAACATTTTCCAAAGATATGCATCACCAGACTTTGTTAGACAGTAACCAGAGAGAGAAGGAAAGAAGATTATACATCATACTGTATATTATCTTAGCATAATTATTTTAGCAAGGTTAAAAATCAATATTTGGGAGGATTTTCTTGGTCAATGAATGGAGTAAGAGTAGGCTTTTCCTACGAAATATTTCCTTTTTCCATATGAATGATGCTATATCTAATTTAAAAATTTTAAGTATGCATGTATTATTTTGAATAAGCAACATATAATAACAAAATTCAAAAGGTACAAGAGTACAAGTGAAAAGTAATTTCCCTTCTTCTCTTGTCTCTCAATACCATCCCCTGAGGCAACCACTGTTTATAGAATTTTGTTGATTAGCTGAATTTGAAAACACTGATTTTTTTTTAAAAGACAAATTTTTAAAGAGTTTTAAATTCTCAGCAAAATTAAGAGGAAGATACAGAGACTTCCCATATAACACCTACCCCCGCACCTGCATAGCCTCCTCCATTATCAACGTCCCCCACCAGAGTGGCGCATTTGTTACAAAAGATGAACCTACGTGGACACATCATAATCACCCAAAGTCCATAGTTTAAATAAGTTCACTCTTGGTGTTGTACCTTCTATGGGCTTGGACATATGTATAATAATATGTACCAATTATTATGGTATCATATAGAGTATTTTCACTGCCCTAAAAATTTTCCATGCTCTGCCTATTCATCCCTCCTTTCCCCCAAGTCCTGACAACTGATCTTTGTGTTGTCTCCATAGTTTTACCTCTTCCAGAATGTCATGTAGTTGGAATCATACGGTATGGAGCCTTTTGAGATGGGCTTCTTTCACTGAGTAATATGCACTTAAGCTCCCTCCATGTCTTTTCATAGCTTGATATTTTATTTCCTATTAGTGCTAATATTCCATTTTTGGACATTTATCCATTCGCCTACTGAATGACATCCTGGTTACTACAAAGTTTGGCAATTGTGAATAAAGCTGGTATAAAGTCATATGAACATGTTTTCAATTCCTTTGTGCAAATACCAAGGAGCACAGTTACTGTATCGTATGGTGAATGTGTGTTTACTTTTTTAAGAAACTGCCAAACTGTCCTCTAAAACGGCTGTACCATTTTGCATTCCCACCAGCAGTGAATGAGCATTCGTAATGCTCCACCTCCTTGCCAGTATTTAGTGTTGTCAGTGTTCCAGATTTTGGCCAAACTAATAGGTATGTGGTATCTCATTGTTGTTTTAATTTCCATTTCCCTGATAACATATGATGTGGAGCATCTTTTCAGGTGGTTATTTGCGATTTGTATATCTTCTCCTTGGGTATATGTTAAAGTCTTTGGTCGGTTTTTTAATTGGATTGTTTATTTTCTTATTGTTGAATTTTAAGAGTTCTTTGTGTATTTTGGATAACATTCTTTTATCAGATGTGTCTTCTGCAAATATATTCTCCTTGTATGGGTTTGTCTTCACATTCTTTTGATACTGTCTATTGCAGAACAGAAGTCAGTAATTTTAATGAAGTCCAGCATACCAATTCTTTCTTTCACAGATTATGCCCTTGGTGTTTTATTTAAAATGTCATCACCATACCCAAGGTCATCTAGGTTTTGTCCTATTGTAAATGAGCAGAACCTTATGGGGTATTCCTGGAACAGACCACTCCCCCATATCCTCTGCTTTAGCTCTTCTCTGAAGTACCTAGATAACAGGATTTGATGCACATTTACTGCATTGTTTTAGAGATGTGAAAACCCCCACCAAATGGAAGACATTAACTACTTGATGACCATGAGCACATAGCCTCCAGGCCTACTGGAGCCCAAGGATTGATTATGTTAACCCCTGCAACACTGCCCTATTACCTCACCATCAACCAATTAGAGAATTGTGCATGAGCTGAACACAGACTCTGGGACTCCCCTCCTTCACCTTGCCTTTAAAAATTCTTTGCTGCACCCCATCAGGGAGTTTGGGTGCTTTTAGCACTAGCTGCCCTGGACTCCCTACTTGGCACCCTGCAATAAATGCTGCACTTTTTTTCACCACAACCTGGTGTCAGTAGATGGCTTTACTGCACGCTGGAGAGCGGACCCAAGTTTGGTTGGGTAAAACTATGTTATCTCCTAGGAATTTTATAGTTTTGTGTTTTACATTTACATGTTTGTAGGAGAGGAAAAATAATTTTCCCTCTCTACCCTTCTAAGGTGTTGGTTCTTGTCCCTGTAACAAAAGTTATATTAACAAGAGAAAAACAGATGTTTATTAACATGTGCATCTCATATGTACATGGGAGATACCCAGGGAAAAATGAGTATCTCTCAGAGGTGGCTTAAAATTCTGCCTTAAGTACCATCTTCAGCTAAATGAAGGAAAGACCGGTGTGGGGAGACCAATTATGGGAGTGACTAGGAAAAGTATTATAAATGACAGTAAGGATTGTTATGCAGATTTAAATTGGTGTCTTCTCCATTGATAAGAGTATTTTGTGTTTAGGCATCCTTCTCTTAGTTGTATAGAGAAGAAGACATCTTTTCAAACAAAGATTTCCTTTAAAAATGTACATTTCCCTTACAAAAGAGTAATTTCTATTCTGTTTTCAGAGTAGTTTCTGGGTCTGTTGTTTCTCAAAATAATCAGCTCTAAATAATCCTAACGTCAAAGAGATGTATTTTTGGGTGACATATTCTATACCCTCTAGGGTCTATGATTCATTGAGTTAATTTTTGTGAAGGGTGTAAGGTCTTGTCTACATATACATATATACACACACACAACACATATAGACATTTTTTTCTTTGTTTTTTGGATATGGATGTCCTGTTGTCCCAGCACCATTTGCTGAAAAGACTGTGTTGCCTTTGCTCCTTTGTCAAAGATCAGTTGACTATGTTTATGTGGGTCTATATCTGGGCTCTCTATTATGTTCCATTGATCTAACTGTCTATTCTTTCCTCAGTATCACATTTTCTTGATCACAGTAGCTTTTATAGTAAATCTTGAAGTTGGGTAGTGTCAGTTCTCCAAGTTTGTTCTTCTCCTTTAATATTGTTCTAGTTTTTTTTTTTTTAAGTATTTTCCTTACTTGAGAGGAATGTTCAGTATAAGAATTTTACCTTTATAGTGATGAAATAAAAATTTGTATTCTAAGACAAGTGAAGGAAAATTTAAACATAAAAACTTCTCTCTGCCTTTTGGCTTCCTTTTCCCCTCTCCTGTACTTTGTGTATCTTCATTATGCATTGACCAAACCTTCCCATCATCAGAAATACCTGCTCAACCTTGAAGCTAGCATTTTCCTAGCATAAACAAGATAATTCCTTAGGAGATAACATTCCTTCTTAACCTTGTAAGGGGTCACAAAGACCCATGACCCACTACTCACTTTGTATGTGTAGATCTGGATTGTGTAAACTGAAAATAATAGGTCATTTAATGTATAGTCCTCTGTCTCAAAAATTTATAACTGTGTTTTGGGGACAGGCCCCCAGCTCATCTAGCCCTGAGAGCCAGAGGAACTTGTGTTCACAAATGCCACAGGGCTATAAAAAACATAGAGGCAGTTGTTAATGGACACACAGGCACTCAGCTTGGCTATTTCCTCAGGGCTCAGCATAGCAGGAGCAACCAAAAATGCCTTTCTCTCAGTCTACATACTTTACAAGATGCTGTCTATGGGTTTAGCTTCCAATTAGCACACATCTAGGTGCTAACTGCAATACTCCTTAGTCTGAAAGAGATGGTGGGCATTTCCCCTGCTTTTCCATCCAGCTTGTTTCAATAATAAAACCTAGTAGCCAGCATCCTCTGGAAGGAATTTGTCCACACGTTTAGCCCCTCAACTCTTACGGCTACCAGCCAGGGGATGGGCCCCCCAAATCACTTAGCTTTTACAGTCAATGTGACTTGTGTTCACAAATCTCACAGAACTAAGAAAAAGTGGTTGTTAATAGGTGCACAAGCACTCATTGTGGCTATACCCCCAAAACTCAGTGCAGGGGGAATAGATGAAAATTCCCATCTCCTAGTCTCTCCCTGGAAGAGATCTGACTACATACTTGCTTAGCTGCTGTCTGAGGTTCCAGCTCCTAAACAATCTGCATCTAGGTTCTGACTGTAATCATGCTGGGAGCCAAAAGAGCCTGCATTCTTCCCTCTGGTTCGATCTAACAATAAAACCAAGGATCCAAAATTTTCCTTCAGAGAAGCTTGTCCAAACATCTAGTACCTAACTTTTGCAGCTGCTGCTCAAAGGTTAGGCTTTCAAACCACCAACTCTGATAGCCAATAGGGCTTAGACCCAAAGGACAATACTCAATTTTTTGCAAAAAGTAATTTTCAAATGACAGACAAGCACTTCCTGCAGCTATCATCCTTAGTCTCAGCATAGAGGAAGCAGAGTTACTAAGAACAAAGATGGCAGCTTGGACAATCTCAAAAGTTTGACAGGCAATCAGACTGATTGACAAGGTTATTTCCTAAACAAGATCACTCTGTTGAGACTGGGAGGGGTGGCTGTTTTATCTAACACAGAGAAACTGACACAGAAAGTCAAGGAAAATGAAGAAACAAGGGACTATGTTCCAAACAAAAGAACAAGATAAATATCCAGAAATAAATCTTAATAAAATCAAATGATTTACCTGATAGAGAATTTAAAATAACTGTCATAAAGATGACCACTGAGGTTAGGAGAGCAGTGCATGAACAAAGTGAGAAATTTAACAAAGAGATGAAAAATATTACAAAAAGCACCAAATAGAAATCACAGAGCTGAAGAATATAACAACTAAATTGAAAACGTCAATACAGGGGTTCAACAGTAGACTAAGTCAATTGAAAGAAAGGATCAGTGAACTCAAGACAGTAGAATTCATTCAATCAAAGGAGCAAAAAGAAAAAGAGTGTAAGATATCTTAAAGGACTTCTGTTCATCTTCAACTACACCAATATAAGAATTATAGAGGCTCTGGAAGGAGAAGAAAGAGAAAGGGGCAGAAAGCTATTCAAAGAAATGATGGCTGAAAACTTCCCTCACCTGGAAAGAAACAGACATTAGATCCAAACAAAACAACAACACAAAAAACCCTGCCAACCAATAATACTCTATCCAGTAAAGCTGTCCTTCATAATGGAAGGAGAGATAAAGGATTTTCCTGATAAACAAAAGACGAAGGCAGTACATTACCATTAGACTGGTCTTAACAAAGGAGTTCTTCAAGCTGAAATAAAGGGGCACTAATGAATAACATGAGAAACATAAAAATATAAAACTCACAGGTAAAGGTAAATATACAGTTAAATTCAGAATACTCTAATACTGTAATGTTGGTGGTCACATATCTAGTATAAAAGCTTAAGTACAAAAGTATTAAAAATAACTATAACTATAATAATTTGGTAGTGAATACAAAATAGTATAAAAATATGTAAATTATGACATCAAAAACGTCAAATATGTTTGACTAAGTGAATGGATAAAAACACAAGACCCAATTATATGCTGCCTACAAGAAAATCATTTCAGCATTAGAGAAACACATAGAGTGAATGTGAAAAGACGAAAAAGGATATTCCATGCAAATGAAAACCAAAAGTGAGTAAGGATAGATATAACAGACAAAATAGACTTTAAGCCAAAAATTGTAATGAGACAAAGGAGGTCATTATATAATAATAAAGTGTTCACTTTATCAAGAGGATATAACAATCATTATATATGCACCCAACATTGGAGCACCCAAATATTTTAAGATCTGAAGGGGGCCATAGACAGCAATACAATAATAGTAAGGGAATTAAATAGCCAACTTTAAGCAATGGATAGATCATCCAGACAGAAAATCAATATGAAAACACTGGACTAAAACTACAGGATAGACAAATGAGCTTAACAGATATATACAGAACGTATCATTTAATAACAGCAGAATACATTCTTCTAAAGCACACAGGAAACATTCTCCAGGAGAGATCATATGTTGGGACACAAAACAAAACTGAACAAATTTAAGGTGACTTAAATTGTGTCAAGCCTCTTTTCTGAGCACAGCAGTATGAAACTAGAAATCAATTACAAGAGGAAAACAGGAAATTTACAAACATGTAGAGATTAAAAAACATGCTCCTAAATAACCAATGAGTCGACAAAGAAATCAACAGGCAAATGAAATCTTGAGACAAAAGAAAATGGAAAAACAAAATAGTATAATTTATGGGATGCAGAAAAAGCAGTTTTAACAGGAAAGTTTATAGCTATAGCTATAATAAATGCCTACGTTAAGACTCCCTCTTGCAGGAACACCAGAATCACAACTAACTGCTGAACAATCATCGAAAGGAAGACACTGGAACTCACCAAAAAAGATACCCCACATGCAAAGACAAAGGAGAAGCCACAATGAGATGGTAGGAGGGGCACAATCACAATAAAATCAAATCCCATAACTGCTGGGTGGGTGACTGACAAACTGGAGAACACTTATACCACAGAAGCCCACGCACTGGAGTGAAGGTTCTGAGCCCCACGTCAGGCTTCCGAACCTGGGGGTCTGGCAATGGGAGAAGGAATTCCTAGAGAATCAAACTTTGAAGGTTATTGGGATTTGATTGCAGGACTTCAACAGGACTGGGGGAAACAGAGAATCCACTCTTGGAGGGCACACACAAGGTAGTGTGCATACCAGGGGAAGGAGCAGTGACCCCATAGGAAACTGAACCAGACCTACCTGCTAGTGTTGGAGGGCCTTCTGCAGAGGCGGGGGGTGGCCTTGTCCATGAGGACAAGGACACTGGCAGCAGAAGTTCTGGGAAGTACTCCTTGGCATGAGACCTTCCAGAGTCTGTGATTAGCCCCAGCAAAGAGCCAGGACAGTCTCTCTCGTTGGGTCACCTCAGGCCAAACAATGAACAGGCAGGGAACCCAGCCCCACCCATCAGCAGACAAGTGGATTAAAGTTTTACTGAGCTCTGCCCATCAGAGCAGCACCCAGCTCTACCCACCACCAGTCCATCCGATCAGGAATCTTTCACAAGCCTCATAGATAGCCTCATCCACCAGAGGGCAGAGAGCAGAAGCAAGAACTACAATCCTGCAGCCTGTGGAACAAAAACCACATTCACAGAAAGACAGACAAGATGAAAAGGCAGAGGGCTATGTAACAGATGAAGGAACAAGATAAAACCCCAGAAAAACAAGTAAATGAAGTGGAGATAGGCAACGTTCCAGAAAAAGGTTCAGAATAATGATAGTGAAAATGATCCAGGTCCTCGGTAAAAGGAGGCAAAGATTGAGAAGATGTAAGAAATGTTTAAAAAATATCTAGAAGAACTAAAGAACAAACAGAGATGAACAATACAATAACTGAAATGAAAAACACACTAGAAGGAATCAATAGCAGAATAACTGAGGCAGAAGAACGGATAAGTGATCTGGACGACAGAATGATGGATTCACTGCTACAGAACAGAATAAAGAGAAAAGAATGAAAAGAAATGAAGACAGACTAAGAGACCTCTGGGACAACATTAAATGCAACAACATTCACATTATAGGGGTCCCAGAAGGAGAAGAGAGAGAGAAAGGACCTGAGAAAATATTTGAAGAGATTATAGTTGAAAACTTCCCTAACATGGGAAAGGAAATAGCCACCCAAGTCCAGGAAGCACAGAGAGTTTCATACAGGATAAATACAAGGAGAAACACATTAAGACACATAGTATTCAAATTGGCAAAAATTAAAGAAAAATTATTGAAAGCACAAGGGAAAAATGACAAATAATATACAAGGGAAACTCCCATAAGGTTAACAGCTGATTTCTCAGCAAGAACTCTACAAGCCAGAAGGGATTGGCATGATATACTTAAAGTGATGAAAGGGAAGAACCTACAACCAAGATTACTCTACCTAGCAAGGTTTTCATTCAGATTCGATGGAGAAATCAAAAGTTTTACAGACAAGCAAAAGCTAAGAGAATTCAGCACCACCAAACCAGCTCTACAACAAATGCTAAAGGAAATTCTCTAAGTGGGAAACACAAGAGAAGAAAAGGACTTAAAAAACCAAACCCAAAACAATTAAGAAAATGGTCATAGAAACACACATATCGATAATTACCTTAAATGTGAATGGATTAAATGCTCCAATCAAAAGACACAGCCTTGCTGAATGGATACAAAAACAAGACCCATACACATGCTGTCTACAAGAGACCCACTTCAGACCTAGGGACACATACAGACTGAAAGTGAGGGGATGGAAAAAGATATTCCATGCAAATGGAAATCAAAAGAAAGCTGGAATAGCAATACTCATATCAGATAAAATAGACTTTAGAATAAAGAATGTCACAAGAGACAAGGAAGAACACTACATACTGATCAAGGGATCAATCCAAGAAGAAGATATAACAATTATACATATATATGCACCAAACATAGAAGCACTGCAATACATAAGGCAACTGCTAACAGCTATAAAAGAGGAAATAGACAGTAACACAATAATAGAGGGGGACTTTAACACCTCACTTACACCAATGGACAGATCATCCAAAGAGAAAATTAATAGGGAAACACAAGCTTTAAATGACACAATAAACCAGATAGTTTTAATTGATATTTATAGGACATTCCATCCAAAAACAGTAGATTACACTTTCTTCTCAAGTGCACATGGAACATTTTCCAGGATAGATCATAACTTGGGTCACAAATCAAGCCTCTGTAAATTTAAGAAAATTGAAATCATATCAAGCATCTCTTCTGATCACAATACCATGAGATTAGAAATCAATTACAGGGAAAAAAACGTAAAGAACACAAACACATGGAGGCTAAACAATATGTTACTAAGTAACCAAGAGATCACTGAAGACATCAAGGAGGAAATAAAAAAATACTTAGAGACAAATGACATTGAAAACACAATGATCCAAAACCTATGGGATTCAGCAAAAGCAGGAAGGAAGTTTATAGCTATGCAAGCCTATCTCAAGAAACAAGAAAAATTTCAAATAAACAATCTAATCTTACACCTAAAGGAACTAGAGAAAGAAGAACAAACAAAACCCAAAGTTAGCAGAAGGAAAGAAATCATAAAGATCAGAGCAGAAATAAATGAAATAGAAACAAATAAAACAATAGCAAAGATCAATGAAACTAAAAGCTGGTTCTTTGAGAAAAACAAAATTGATAAGCCATTAGCCAGACTCATCAAGAAAAAGAGGGAGATGACTCAAATCAATAAAACTAGAAATGAAAAAGGAGAAGTTATAACAGACACTGCAGAAACACAAAGCATCTTAAGAGACTACTACAAGCAACACTATGCCAATAAAATGGACAACCTGGAAGAAAGGGACAAATACTTATAGAGGTATAACCTCCCAAGACTGAACCAGGAAGAAATAGAAAACATGAAATGACCAGTCACATGTAATGAAATTGAAACTGTGATTAAAGATCTAAAAACTTAAAAACAAACAAAAGTCCAGGACCAGATGGCTTCACAGGTGAATTCTATCAAACATTTAGAGAAGAGCTAACACCCATACTTCTCAAACTCTTCCAAAAAGTTTCAGAGGAAGGAACACTCGCAAACTCATTCTATGAGGCCACCATTACCCTGATACCAAAACCACACAAAGATACTACAAAAAAAGAAAATTACAGACCAATATCACAGAAGAATATAGATGCAAAAATCCTCAACAATACACTACCAAACAGAATCCAACAACACATTAAAAGGATCCTACACCATGATCAGGGGTATTTATCCCAGGGATGCAAGGATTCTTCAATATATGCAAATCAATCAATGTGCTACACCATATTAACAAACTGAAGAATAAAAACCATATGATCATCTCAATAGATGCAGAAAAACCTTTTAACAAAATTCAACACCTGTTTATTATAAAAACTCTCCAGAAACGGGGTATAGAGGGAAGCTACCTCAACATAATAAAGGTCATACATGAAAAACCCAGAGCAAACATCATTCCCAATGGTGAAAAACTGAAAGCATTTCCTCTAAAATCAGGAGCAAGACAAGGATATCCACTCTCACCACTATTATTCAACGTAGTGTTGGAAGTCCTAGCCATGGCCATCAGAGAAGAAAAAGAAATAAAAGGAATACAAATTGGAAAAGAAGAAGTAAAATTGTCACTGTTTGCAGATGACATGATACTATACATAGAGAATCCTAAAGATTCCACCAGAAAACTACTAGAGCTCATCATGAACTTAGTAAATTAACAGGATACAAAATTAATGCACAGAAATCTCTTGCATTCCTATACACTAATGATGAAAATTCTGTAAGAGAAATTGCTCAACTAATTATTAGAGAAATGCAAATCAAAACTTCAATGAGGTATCACCTCACACCAATTAGAATGGGCATCATCAGAAAATCTACAAACAACAAATGCTGGAGAGGGTGTGGAGAAAAGGGAACCCTCTTGCACTGTTGGTGGGAATGTAAATTGCTACAGCCACTATGGAGAACAGTATGGAGGTTCCTTGAAAAACTAAAAATAGAATTACCATATGACCCAGCAATACTACTACTGGGCATATACCCAGAGAAAACCATAATTCATAAAGACACATGCACCCCAATATTCACTGCAGCACTATTTACAATAGCCAGGTCATGGAAGCAACCTACATGCCCATCGACAGATGAATGGATAAAGAAGATATGGTACATATATGCAATGGAGTATTACTCAGCCATAAAAGGAACGAAATTGGGTCATTTGTAGAGACGTGGATGGTTCTAGAGACTGTCATACAGAGTGAAGTAAGTCAGAAAAAGGATAACAAATATCATATATTAATGAATACTTGTGGAACCTAGAAAAATGGTACAGATGAACTGTTTTGCAGGGCAGAAACTGAGACACAGATGTAGAGAACAAACATATGGACACCAATGGGGGAAAGCGGTGGGGGGTGGGGTGGTGGTGTGATGAATTGGGCGACTGGGATTGACATGTATACACTGATGTGTATAAAATGGATGACTAATAAGAACCTGTTTTATAAAAAAAAAAAAAAATGCCTACATTAAGTAGAAAGAAATCTCAAATAAACAGCCTAACTTTACACCTTAAGAAATTAGGGAAAGAAGAAGAAACTAACTGTAGAGTTAGCAGAAGAAATGAAATAATGAAGATTAGAATGGAAATAAATGAAATAGAGACCAGAAAGACAAATAGAAATGATAAATAAAACTAAGAGCTAGTTTTTTAAAAAGATAAACAAATTGACACATCTTTAACTAAACTAAGTAAAAAGAAGAGAGAGAAGACTCAAATAAAATGAAATGAAAGAGGAGACATTACTACCGACAACACAAAATATTAAGGATGGTAAGAAACTTCTAAAAGCAATTACATGCAAAAGAAATAGATAACCTAGAAGAAATAAAAATTTGTTAGAAGCAAACAACCTATCAATACTGAATCATGAATAAATACAATTCTGAACCAAGTAAGGAGATTGAATCAGTAATCAAAAATCTCCCAACAAAGAAATTCCAGGTCCAGATTTCTTCATTGGTGAATTGCATCAAACATTTAAAGAATTAATACCAATGCTTCTCAACGTCTTCCAAGAATCTGAAGAGGAAAAAACACTTCCAATACTAGGCCAGCATTACCCTGATACCAAAGCCAGGTAAGAACACTGCAAGAAAAGAAAATTACAGGCCAATATCCCTGATGTATATAGATGCAAAAATTCTCTACAATATAATAGTAAACCAAATTCAGCACCACATTAAAAGGATCATACACCATGATCAAGTAGGATCCATACCTAGTATGCAAGGATGGTTCAACATATGCGTAACAATAAATGTGATACATCACATTAACAGAATGAAAGATAAACATCATATGATCATTTCAATAGATACAAAAAAGTATTTGACAATATTCAACAACGTTTCATAATAAATCTCAACAAATTAGCTATAGATGGAATGTACCTCAACATAATAAAGGTGATATACGACAAGCCTTGAACTAAGATCATATTCAACAGTGGAAAAGCTGACAGATTTTCCTCTAGGATTAGGAATAAGAGAAGAATATCCATTCATGCCATTTCTATTCAAACAGTACTAGAAGGCCTAGCCAAAGCAATTAGAACAGAAAAAGAAATAAAAGGCATCCAAGTTGAAAAGGAAGAAGTGAAATTGTCTCTGCAGGGGACAGGTTATTACATATAGAAAACCCAAATGACTCCACCAAAAAAATATTAGAACTAAGTATGTAATAACTGATGCAGGATTGAAATACTTTTCTCTATTATAACAAAGTTTCTTTACATAGCATATTTGTTCTGCTCCTTCTTGGGATACAAATGAATAAACTTTTGTTGCTAATCAACATGAAAACTTTACAAAATGTTGCCCATGTGGGAAGCCTCTCTTTTGTAAATAAACCTCTGTGATGGTAATAATGTCCCTTGTTCTCACTGTTTAAAGTTAATCAGATTCTGACTGGGGAGTATAGGTAGTTGAAATTACAGGTTGTTCAAAGGAACTAGTAGTAACTGAAGAAAATTAAGGGATGTGTGTGTTTGTGTGTTTACCATCTTTTTCAAATTTGTATATCAGAGAAATACCTGTTGGAAATTCATGAAAACTCAGTTCCATCTCTGTGTTCTATAGTAGTTGAAATATTATAGAACATTTCTGTTTCTTAATATTTAAAGAAAATCGTTGGTGAGTATCTCTGGACCCAGCATTTATTTTTATGATAATTTGATAACATTTTTTTCTTTATTTTTTCAGGTTATTGTTCTGTTAAAGATTTCTAATTTAATTTTTAACTTTAATTGTATTTTTGTAAAAAGCAGTCCAGTTTATTTAGAATTTCAAATGAATTAGGGAAAAGACTATATAATATTCTTATTATGATTAGGATAATATCCTACTTCGGCTAAAATACTTCCATTTTTTCTCTTAATTAAGATATGTAGTGTTCTGTCTGTTTCTTCAAAGAATCCCTCTTGACTCTTTCAGTTGAAATTTTTTTCCTGTTTTTTTTTTTTAATTTTTTTGTCATTAGGAAAATGTTTTTTCCTATTCCTGCTGTTATATTTTACAAACTCCTTTGTCTTGCTTTTTAGAGATATATAATATTGCCCTGCTTCTTTTTGTGGTTTAACATAGAATTTATTTAAATTTCTCGCAACTAGAAAATACTTATACATTTAAAAATGTTTTACCCTTTAAGTCCACATTATTGTGGGAGCCTATTTCTGAGTACACTCTGATAAAGAGACAAAGGAGAGAATTTTCCAGAAAATAGAACCAAACAATGTGGGCTGGTGCTCTTGAACGCAGTATAGTTTTTTGTTTTAATTTGATAGATGAATATCACCTATTAAGAGACTGACATAAAACCAAATATGTTTACATTCTGTGATAGAATGCAAAATACCCTTAAAATTTAAAGATAAACCTGAGGATCTCAGGGACTACTTGGGAGTGTAAAAGGATGGTTGGATGATGCATACAGAACCCCCAGGGATACTGAATCTAACTTTTCTGCTTTTAGGAGTAATTTCCTGGGAAATCTAAAGACTGGTTTGTCAAAATACACCTCAATTTTAGCAGGATGCTTCAGAGTCTCTACTGATTTTTTTTTAAATTGGTTAGTTATTGGTGAGATTCCCATTAAAGAAGTATTTATATAGAGACTGGACCTCCAACTGGCAGAGATATCACAGCAAGAAATCTAGTAGATTTGCAGTTGAACTCGATCAGATTTAAATTTCTTTCTAATATTCATAACAATAGGTGGTCATGTTGTTTGTTTCTTTGTTTACTTAGAGACTTTGAACTTTTATGCGCATTTTCCATAACTTTTATTGTTTTTTCATTGTTCTCTGATTGGAAGAGTGTTTTTATTTTTCAGCTCAGAATTCCATACTCTTCTTTGAAAGTATAGCATGGGTAAACGTTATAGGTGTCTCCTTTTGTTTTAAAGACAAGTTTCAATTGACTTTGAAATTTCATGTATATAATTTCTCTTGTTACCATTTAAAAAGCAAAAATTTCTAGATTTCAAAAACAGATTTCTACATTTCCCAGCAACTATAAATTGTTCTATTATTTGTAACATAAGATGCATCATACTAAGAAATTTTTTCCTAGTGTATTTTGTAGGCATAGAGAAGGCAGTTATTCTTTTTCTACACATAAATCCTTTCAAACATATTAGAAGGCTGATCAAAGAAAGTTATGTATTTGTAATTATAAAATAAACTGCTAGGCATAACAAGAAATAAAATTGCTAATTCTCAAAGCCACTTGTCACAGTGTATATTAATGTGAATTTGTATCATTTGTACTCTCACCTAAGGCAAATGGCTGAGCATGGTGTGGAGAAAGGCTTGGCTTAAAGGCTAAAGTTGTGTACTTTCTGATTGGTTGAAAATCAGTCATCAAAGGCTCAACTGTCATTTAACAAATGTTTAAAAATATGAAAATAAACTGAAAACCTAGGGTAGAAGCAGTAATTGTTTGTAATGCTTGCAGAACATAGCCTTCTTAAATGCTAGGTCATTTTTGCTTATTAAATCCTTCCTTGGCTAGCTTCCCTGCTGTGTACAACTCACTATGAAAAGCAAGTACTTGTAAGGCACAGCTGGAGACCAAGTGTAACAGGACTTCAAAACCCAAAACATTCTAAAATTTCTTATGATCTCCCCACATGCTTACTTAAGAATGCTAAAGCTTCCATTGTTAACCATTTTATGTATGTGTGGCTTCTGATTAATTATACTACTTGAAACGCTGCTTGAAAACCATAAGTCATAATAATGATGATATAAAAGCTTTTTTTTCTATAGAGATAAAGTGTGGTCGTTGGCTCTTGTTGTAAAGGAAAAATTGGGGGAAATATATCTGTTCATTGTCTAGAGGTATGTTACATAATTGTCACCATAATTAATTTAGTAAATTATTTTCCAAGATAATGTGGATTATACTAAAACATCATTAGGTCCAAGTTTACATATGTATAAAAGAGGGCACTTGATTAGGTTATCTCTGAGTCACTTTTCAATCATAAAATTTTATGATTCTAGAAAGAAATATTTAACATTATTCTCAACCATAAATAGCAAACATTGAAATCTCATATCAATGCTTTTTTTAAATCGCTTTCTCTCTCTTTTTTTTTTTCTCTTATTCTTTCTCTGGTTACAGAAAGTTGCTGGAGGCAAGCACAAAGACTCTTGTAGGACATGCATATTGGTAAAACTTACTGTAAGTCTTTGAACGGTTACAGGTACTTTGTACAATACTAAAACTATTTGGAAGCTCATATAAAAGTATATTTAGAGGATTTCTAGTTTTACATCTAACATGTAAAGAGCTTGGAATTCATCACTCCTATTATTACAATTTGAAAAAGCTGGAAAAACTGAAAATCAATGACTTTTCTTGAAACCTAAAGAGAACTGATGTCTAAGAGCAAACCATCACCTGAAAATCTGGAGGAAAAGGCACATACACAGAGACACAGATACCAAGATCTGCTTATCTAGAGTAAAAGCTGCTGGAGATACAAACTGGCAAAAACATTTAATGGTAATTTTGATGAATTGCTGGAAGCTGAGAGTGGATTCACATTAGGGTGAGAAAATCCTGGAGATCACAGTCTTAAAGGCGTCCCAACTGTTTCCTTCTAGATATCCCACCGACTTCCCACTGTGAGGATGCAAGAATCCAAGGATTCCTTGTGGCTCACAAGGAGGATGAGAAGAAACAGACAAATACACTATTATACTTGAACACTTCACTACTCCTTTATCAGTAATGGGTAGAACAAGCAGGCAGAAAATCAATAAAGATATACAAGTCCTGAACAGCACTATCATCAACCTAATGTAATTGATATTTATACACTGAATGCAACAGCAGAAGACTCCACATTCTTGTCAAGCTCACAAGGAACATTTACCAAGATAGGCTATATTCTGTACCATGAAACACAGCTTGACAAAATTATAAGACTAAAAAAATCACAAAAAGTATATTCTCAGATTAAAATGGGATTAAACTAGAAATGAACAATAGAAAGCTGAAAAATCCCCAAATAGTTAGACATCAAACAATATATTTCCAAATGACCACGGTTCAAAGAAGTCTTGAAAGAAATTTTAAATATTATGAATTAAATGAATATGAAAAAGAACTTATCATTTTTTTTTGGCTACAGCTAAAGCAAGGTATAGAGGGATATTCATAGCAGTAAATTATAGGTTATAAAAGAAGGAAGATCTAAAATTACTAACCTAAGCATCCACCTTAGGAAAATATAGAAAGAAAAGAAATATAAGCAGTGTAAAAAGAAGAATGAAAACTAACAAAACTAGAGTAGCTATCACCAAAGTTGAAAACAAGAAAACAGCTAAGAAAGAGAAAATAAACTAAACCAAAAGTTGGTTCTCTGAAAAGATAAATAAAATTGATAAAATTTTATCCAGGCTAATCAAGTAAAAAAGAGAGAATATAGATTAATAATACCAGAAATGAAAGAGGGGTCATCATTACTGATTCCACAGACATTAAAAGGAATAATACCAACAACTCTAAAATTTTGTGTAAATTTTTGATAATGTAGATGAAACAGACAAATTCTTTAAAAGATACAAACTACCAAAACTAATGCAAAAAAATAGGTAATCTGAACAATCTTATATCTATTAATAAAATTTAAGCAATAATTAATAATCTTCTAAACAAGAAAGCTTAGGCCCAGATGGTTCACTGGTAAATTCAACCAAAATTTTAAGAAGGAAATAATTATTTTCCACAATGTTTTCCAGATAATAGAAGTAGAGGAAACAACTGTATGAGGGCAACATTACTCTGATATGAAAATCACATAAAGACTTTATATGAAAAATAATTATAGATCAATATTTCTCATGACCATAACTGCAAAAAATACTTAATAAATATTAGCAAATCAATTCAGAATATACACAAGCAAAAATACATGATTAATTGGGGTTCATAAAGGAATTCAAGGCCGGTTCAACATTCAAAATCAGTCAATGCATTTCATCATACTAACAGACTGAGTAAGAAAAAACGTATCATCATATCAATAGATGCAGGAAAAATATCTGACAAAATTCAAGATACACTCATGATAAAAACACAAAAAATGAAGACTAGCAAGAAATTTCCGTAATCTAATAAATAGTATATATGAAAATCCTCCAGCTAATATTATACCTAATAGTATGATAAATACTTACTCTCTAAAGACTGTGAACAAAGTATGTTCTTTCTAACAAGAAAAAAAAATAAAAAGTGTACAGATTGGAAAGAAAGAAAACTATTTTTATTCACAGATGACATAATTTTCTGTGTAGAAAATCCTAAGCATTCTATGTAAAAAACCCTAAACAATCTACTAAAAAGACAGCTTGACACTAACAAGCAAGTGGAACAACATCACAAGATACAAGGTTGATAGACAAGTTAGTTGCTTTTATATATATGAGCAATAACAATTTTTGAATTTGATGTTATTTTAGAACTGCTATTTAAATAGCACCAAAAAAGTGGATACTTGAGTATAAATCTTATATGTACAGATCTGTATGAAGATAACTATAAAAGAGATGAAAAAAATCAAACAAGATCTCAATGAATGGGAGATATTTTGTGTTCATTGATTAGAAGACTCAACATTGTTAAGATCTGAATTATACCTAACATGATCTATAGATCTGATATAATCCCAATCAGAAGTCCAGCAAGCTTTTTTATAGATGTCAACCTACCTATTCTAAAGTTTATATGGAAAGGCAAAGCACATATAATATCCAAGAAAATGTTGATAGGGAAGAAGAAGGAGGAGGAAGAGGAGGATGAAGAGGAGGAGAATGAAAACAACAAGTTGAAAGAACCACACTACCTTATTCAAGACTTACTGTAAAGCTAAAATAATCAAGACAGGGTGGTATTGATGAAACAATAGGCACATAGATCAATGAAACATAATAGGAAGCCAAGAATAACATAAATATACTCAAATGATTTTTAACAAAGGCACAAAGACATTTCAATGGAGAATGGATAGTTTTTTTCCCAACAATGTGGAAACAATTGATCATCCATATTTAAAAAAATGAACCTAGATGAAGACTTTATGCCTTACATATTGATATTATAGGTATGTACCTTAGATATGATGAGACTAAAACTTTACCTCTATGTTCTTCCTCTTAAAAACACATAGCCCCAGTGTAATCATGAGGAAGACAACAAATTTCAATTGAGGGACATTCTACAAATGTATAAATACATGTACAAAATACAAATGTATAAATCTATTTATTTATATAAAATGTATCAATTTATACAAACCAATTATTTATTTACATAATGTTAATACATTAAACCAATAAATGTATGAAGTAATGAATGTGTAGATAAATATATAAAATATCTGACCAGTACTCCTCAAAACTGTCAGAAACATCCAAATAAGGAAAGTTGGAGAAACTGTCATAGTTCAGAGGAACCTCAGGAAATATTACAACCAAATGTAATGTGGTATCCCAGATGAAATCCTGGAGTAGTAAAAGTACATTATATAAAAACTAAAGAAATCTGAACAAACGACAGTCTTTAGTTAATAGTAATGTATCAATATTGGTTCTTTAATTGTCACGAATGTACCATACTAATTAATGTAAAATGTTAATAATAGAGGATACTGGGTATGTTATATATGGTGATTCTCTGTACTATATTATTAATTCTTCTGTAAATCTAAAATTGCTCTACATTTTAAAAATGTTTGTTAAAATATCTATTCAGATTTCTCCCTTTTAAAAGTATATCGAGCCTAGTACTTATTGTTTTATCATTTTGGATATTACCATGCTAACATAATATAATTAATAATTGAAAAATTGTATTACATCTATACCATGGAATTCTACTCAGCAGTAAAAAGGAACAAAGTATTATACATACACAACTTGTATGAATCATTAGGTAGTTATGCTGAGTGAAACAGAGAATAGAGTCATGGTTGCTATGCATCAGGGGAAGGTGTTTACAGGAATCCTTGTGATCAAAGAAACTTAACTGTACTAATATCCATACTCTGGCTTTGAAATTATACTATAGATTTGCAAGATATTAAACCAGGTAATAGGTACACAGGATGTCTCTGTATTATTTCTTACAACTGCATGTGGATCCATAATTTTCTCAAACTAAAAAGCTTACAAAAAAAAAAAAAAAGAGAGCCTCTAAATGCTGAAAACTAAAGCTAATGAACTTAAATGAGTTATGGGTCAGCAGCATAATCACTAAAGGAAAAGAATCGTTCCAAGAAGACTTAGAGTAGTATTTTGCACTAAATCTGTGGGATAGGTAGATGTGAAAGTGTGAAAATAATCCTCTGATTGCCTCTATTTCCTCTGTGAAATAGAAAGCAAGGAGATCACCCAGGGATGAGGGCCAGGGTAAATGTATTGGAGCTGAATTGGGAGAGTGTCATGGAAATGAGATGAGATTACTGGGCATCCTTAGGGTCACATTTGGGCTATAGGGACTGTATTTAATGTGAGATGTAGTTAGCAGCTGTGTGTTTTTCTCAAGCAAGGATTAGGAGTCGATCTGTATAACAGGCAGAGAAATGGCTTCAAAACAGGATGGGGCTTGCCAAACAAGTATCACAAATCAAGAAAGGTAAGGGGGCTTCCCTGGTGGCGCAGTGGCTGAGAGTCTGCCTGCCGAGGTTCGTGCCCTGGTCCGGGAAGATCTCACATGCTGCGGAGTGGCTAGGCCTGTGAGCCATGGCCGCTGAGCCTGTGCGTCTGGAGCCTGTGCTTCGCAACGGGAGAGACCACAACAGTGAGAGGCCCGCGTACCAAAAAAATAAAATAAAATAAAAAAGAGGTAAGGCAGTTGAGGTTTTATGCAGGATAATAATGATAATGAAGGACCATGAAACTTAAGCTGGGTAATGAGGGTAATGTGAATATGAAAGTGTTGATTAGCAGTGAAAAAGTCATTGGATCAATAGATTATATCTGCTGACTGTAGAAGAACATGGGCAATCACCTGCTTTGCTATAATCCTTCTCTATGTATAGTACACATGCTTCCTAAAATCTCCTGAGGTCTAATACTTAGCCTTTGGTATGCCTCACGTTCTACAAGCAGTAGCTTGCATTTACAGGCTGCTGAGATTACATTTTTCATTCATTCACAGGACAAAGCTTCTTAATTTTTCTTTAAAAAATGTGGCTGTATATCAATGTATACCTATTGGGCATGTTACATAGCTTCCTTCTAAGAGAAGAAAACATTATATGTATCATATTTCCCAGAGATTCTATCTGCAAAATTTAAGTAGCATATATTTATTTTAGATTCAGTAGTAATAAGTACTCTAGAAGTAAACAGATGAAAATGACTTCTGTATGGGTTAGCTAGCAATCGTACAAGAATATCTGTGTATAGCTAAGATAAA
The DNA here is from genome assembly GCF_963924675.1 of Phocoena phocoena. Classification (NCBI taxonomy): domain Eukaryota; kingdom Metazoa; phylum Chordata; class Mammalia; order Artiodactyla; family Phocoenidae; genus Phocoena; species Phocoena phocoena. The sequence continues at coordinate 82,783,975 of NC_089221.1, read as the reverse complement.
TAATAGAATAAAAAGTTATCTTTTTGCAGCTATACCACCTGCTTTTTTCCAAAGCTATATCATTAGCTTTGGAAGGTTTAGGAAGATGGAAAGACCTAATTGCCCCTTACTGGAGAGTGAAAAGGAAAAGAGAGCATTTTACAATGAAATATATCTATAAACAGTGCTCTGAATAGACCACTTCTTTGTGTATATTTTTAAAATCTTTGATGTTTTTAAAATGCATGTAACTGTGATTTTTGAAAAAAAATTCTCCTTTCAATTATTTTCATTATTCAGCAACTACTCTGTGTAAAGAATTGATCTAGGTAATATGATACAGCAACAAAAAAGATACAGTATTTGGTCACTGCCACCTAGGAGTTTTAATCTACTCTGAGAAACATCTTTTTAATGCATTCATGTATGTTTATTTTAGCGAACATTCATGGTGTGTCTAATAAGCATTGTGCTGAGTGTTGGCAATTTAAAAAAGAAGTATACATTTATTCAACAAATAATTATTTCAAATTCCTATGATGTATCTCACATTGCTCTGGGTGCTACTGAATCTACAGTGAACAAGACTGACACATTTCCTTTTTATAAAGGGATTATGTTCTATAGCATAAAAAAGCACACACATTAATTAGATTCTGTTAAGCCATATTAAGGCAAAATAGAAAAGAAAACAAGGGAATGTTAACAAAAAAATTCAAGGAAATATTTCTCTTGTTTGAGGAAGATGGAATGGAGATGAGGTGAAGATCATATCATTCTCCATGCATTGTTGTGTATATCCCAGGTACGTATGCATGTATGTATGCATTTATAAGTGGTAGCTTTGCAGGAGTGTATTATACTCTTCAAATGACTAAGTGATTCATTAAAAGTGAGGTATTCATGGGCCTATGATGAGAATAATGTGCCATAAACCAAGAAGAATAATTGGTCCAATTTTGTGCATCTGCAGTCCAAAGGGAAAGAGGGAGAATAAGATAATGTGAGAGATCTAAGTTTTCTTTGTTCTTTTTCTTTTGAATTTATTGATTCCTTTTTATTGGGGTCCATTTTAGTTGAGATGCTTGGAAATTTAAACGTATGCATTTTAAAAAATAAAGGCTGATCAATAGTTTTACTCTCTTCCTTCCACAAAAAAGGGAGGTTAGAACACGTAAATTCCTATTACTCAAACTGATAAAACTACTATTCTCACGTATTTTGATTGTCACTCACTTTTTTAAACTCCAAAACATTTATTTTCTACAGTCACTTGTTTAAATCTACCTGCATAGATATCACTTTTTCTCTTCATTTCTTCTTATATCTCAAACCTTCTGAGATCATTTTCCTTCTCCTAGAATATTTAGGAATTGCTTTATTGATGGTCTGTTCCGTTGAATTTAGACTCTTATTTTCCTCTCTCTCTCTCTCTCTATTTCCCCATCTATCTCCCTATCTATCTATCTACCTTCCTACCAATTTGTCTTTATAAATTATAAGACTAGTTTAATACATAAGAAATTTTGATTATATTATATACAGGTTGTACAGTAAAAGACTCGCTCAGCAGATTTGTATTGTCCAAAGTTTGCATATTCCAAAGAAAGATTTGGTTCTTGCTTATATCCTAGGAATAACCTCTAAACCCTTACTATCCTGCCTGGACAGAATGTGTTTGTTTACCTGAATCCTTGGACAACATCATATAGTTTATGCTAACTATGTGATTTATGGTTGAAGCCTTGGGTCCGTTGTTATCAGCTTGACCCCTGGAGAGGATGGAAACTGAAGGTCAGCTATGCAGGTGGTCAGCCATGCCTACGTGATAACCCTCAATAATATCCCAAGACACCAAGGCTTGGGTGAACTTTCTTCCCTGGTTGGTAATACTCCCTGCATGCTGTCGTTCATCATTGCTGGGAGAATTAAGCACTTTCCACATGACTCCACTGGGAGAGGACAACTGAAACTTGTACCTGGCTCTCCTGGACAATGCCCTATGTGCCTTTTTCTATAGCTGATTTTATTCTCTATTTCACTGTACTAAATCACAACTGTGAGTATAACATTTCTGAGTACTGAGAGCCCTTCTAGCAAATCACTGAAACTGAAGATGGTCTTGGGAACCCCCAAACACACAAAACATATGGTAATTTGTTCTTCTAGGCTGAACCAACATGAAGGTTTGCATTCTTAGAACAGATTCATACAAAACAGATCTTATCCAGTATCAAGTTTTACTGATAATTTCAAAGATACAGGTAATCAAGATGCTGAGACAAAGCAGGTATAAGAAATCTTGCACAGCTGTCTAGATCTTTTCTTCCCTTACTGAACATGAACAATCTGACCCAGAAAATAGGTGACATCTCTATATGAGAACTACAAGTAACTTTACAGAGGGAGGAAGCCTTTGGGTTGTGAAATATCTTCATTTTATACTCCACATAATGTGACATTTTCCTGGCATCTAAGCCTCATAAACCATAGATTTTCAGCTTATTTACTCCACATAATCCTTGGCCAAGTACATCCTCCTAAAACCATTCCAGAAATAAGGGCTATTGTTCTTAGAAAATATCACTCATTTATTTATGTGAAGGAGGATAGATTGGGTAACCTGCATTCTTTTTTCCTTCCGATTAGAGAGCTTGAACAGACACAGGACAGCTAATTTATATCCTTATTCCCCAAAGTATGAGTGAACTGTGATGACATTTAGCTCAGGACTGTAATTTATATCTAAAAATGACATAAGATCAGAAATTATAAGTTCCATGGAATCTCTAATAAATTTTTAAAAAGATTTATTCTTAATATCCTGATCACTATGTTACTAATAATCAATTATTATCAGTTGTCCACCTTTGTTAAAGCCCCTTTTTCCAACCTTCCACACTGCTTTGTTGGATAAACTAACACAATGTTTTTTAACTAGCTTCTTTCACGAAGAGTCATTTACTTTATTAATTAGTTATCACTGTATAACAAATTGCCACAAAATTTAGTGGCTTAAAACTATTATAGGGCAGAGGGGAAGATGGCAGAATAAGACACGGAGATCACCTTCCTCCCCACAGATACACCAGAAATACATCTACACGTGGAGCAACTCCTACAGAACACCTACTGAATGCTGGCAGAGGACCTCAGACCTCCCAAAAGCCTCAGATGCAGCGGATTAAAGCTCCACAATCAACTTGATGTACCCTGCATCTGTGGAATACATGAATAGACAACGAATCATCCCAAACTGAGGAGGTGGACTTTGAGAGCAAGATTTATGATTTTTTCCCCTTTTCCTCTTTTCAGCTGTGTGGATGAAAGGCTCTTGGTGCTGCAGCCAGGAGTCAGTGCAGTGCCTCGAGGTGGGAGAGCCAACTTCAGGACACTGGTCAACAAGAGACCTCCCAACTCTACATAATATCCAACGGTGAAAATCTCCGAGAGATCTCCAACTCAACACCAGCACCCAGCTTCACTCAACGAATAGCAAGCTACAGGGCTAGACACCATATGCCAAACAACTAGCAAAACAGGAACACAACCCCATCCATTAGCAGAGAGTCTGCCTAAAATTATAATAAGTCCACAGACACCCCAAAACACACCACCAGACGTGGACCTTCCCACCAGAGAGACAAGATCCAGCCTCATCTACCAGAACACAGGCACTAGCCCCCTCCACCAGGAAGCCTACACAACCCATTGAACCAACCTGAGCCACTGGGGACAGACATCAAAAACAACGGGAACTACGAACATGCAGCTTGCAAAAAGGAGACCCCAAACACAGTAAGATAAGCAAAACAAGAAGACAGAAAAACACACAGCAGATGAAGGAGCAAGATAAAAACCCACCAGACCTAACAAATGAAGAGGAAATAAGCAGTTTACCTGAAAAAGAATTCATAATAATGAGAGTAAAGATGATCCAACAACTTGGAAATAGAATAGACAAAATGCAAGAAACATTTAACAAGGACCTAGAAGAACTAAAGATGAAACAAATGATGATGAACAACACAATAAATGAAATTAAAAATACTATAGATGGGATCAATAGCAGAATAACTGAGGCAGAAGAACGGATAACTGATCTAGAAGATAAAATAGTGGAAATAACTACTGCAGAGCAGAATAAAGAAAAAAGAATGAAAAGAAGTGAGGACAGTCTCAGAGACCTCTGTTAGAACATTAAACACACCAACATTCGAATTATAGGGTTTCCAGAAGAAGAAGAGAAAAAGAAAGGGACTGAGAAAATATTTGAAGAGATTAGAGTTCAAAACTTCCCTAATATGGGAGAGGAAATAGTAAATCAAGTCCAGGAATCACAGAGAGTCCCATACAGGATAAATCCAAGGAGATATACGCCAAGACACATATTAATCAAACTGTCAAAAATTAAATACAAAGAAAGCATATTAAAAGCAGCAAGGGAAAACAACAAATAACACACAAGGGAATCCCCATAAAGTTAACAGCTGATCTCTCAGCAGAAACTCTGCAAGCCAGAAGGGAGTGGCAGGACATACTGAAAGTGATGAAGGAGAAAAACCTGCAACCATGATTACTCTACCCAGCAAGAATCTCATTCAGCTTTGACGGAGAAATTAAAACCTTTACAGACAAGCAAAAGCTGAGAGAGTTCAGCACCACCAAACCAGCTTTACAACAAATGCTAAAGAAACTTCTCTAGGCAAGAAACACAAGAGAAGGAAAAGACCTATAATAACGAAACCAAAACAATTTAGAAAATGGGAATAGGAACATACATATCGATAATTACCTTAAATGTAAATGGACTAAATGCTCCCAACAAAAGACACAGATTGACTGAATGGATACAAAAAACAAGACCCATATATATGCTGTCTACAAGAGACCCACTTCAGACCTAGAGACACATACAGACTGAAAGTAAGGGGATGGAAAAAGATATTCCATGCAAATGGAAACCAAAATAAAGCTGGAGCAGCAATTCTCATATCAGACAAAATAGACTTTAAAATAAAGACTATTAGAAGAGACAAAGAAGGACACTACATAATATCAAGGGATCGATCTAAGAAGAAGATATAACAATTGTAAATATTTATGCACCCAACATAGGATCACCTCAATACATAAGGCAAATACTAACAGCCATAAAAGGGGAAATCGACAGTAACACATTCATAGTAGGGGACTTTAACACCCCACTTTCACCCATGGAGAGATCAGCCAAAATGAAAATAAATAAGGAAACACAAGCTTTAAATGATACATTAAACAAGATGGACTTAATTGATATTTATAGGACACTCCATCCAAAAACAACAGAATACACATTTTTCTCAAGTGCTCATGGAACATTCTCCAGGACAGATCATATCTTGGGTCACAAATCAAGCCTTGGTAAATTTAAGAAAATTGAAATTGTATCAAGTATCTTTTCTGACCACAACGCCATGAGACTAGATATCAATTACAGGAAAAGATCTGTAAAAAATACAAACACATGGAGGTTAAACAATACACTACTTAATAATGAAGTGATCACTGACAAAATCAAACAGGAAATCAAAAAATACCTAGAAACAAATGACAATGGATACACAACGACCCAAAACCTATGGGATGCAGCAAAAGCAGTTCTAAGGGGGAAGTTGATAGCAATACAAGCCCACCTAAAGAAGCAGGAAACATCTCAAATAAACAACCTAACCTTGCACCTCAAGCAATTAGAGAAAGAAGAACAAAAAAGCCCCAAAGCTAGCAGAAGGAAAGAAATCATAAAAATCAGATCAGAAATAAATGAAAAAGAAATGAAGGAAATGATAGCAAAGATCAATAAAACTACAACCTGGTTCTTTGAGAAGATAAACAAAATAGATAAACCACTAGCCAGACTCATCAAGAAAAAAAGGGAGAAGACTCAAATCAATAGAATTAGAAATGAAAAAGGAGAAGTAACAACTGACACTGCAGAAATAAAAAAGATCATGAGAGATTACTATAAGCAACTCTATGCCAATAAAATGGACAACCTGGAAGAGATGGACAAATTCTTAGAAATGCACAACCTGCCAAGACTGAATCAGGAAGAAATAGAAAATATGAACAGACCAATCACAAGCACTGAAATTGAAACTCTGATTAAAAATCTTCCAACAAACAAAAACCCAGGACCAGATGGCTTCACCGGTGAATTCTATCAAACGTTTAGAGAAGAGCTAACACCTATCCTTCTCGAACTCTTCCAAAATATAGCAGAGGGAGGAACACTCCCAAATTCCTTCTACGAGGCCACCATCACCTTGATACCAAAACCAGACAAGGATGTCACAAAGAAAGAAAACTACAGGCCAATATCACTGATGAACATAGATGCAAAAATCCTCAACAAAATACTAGCAAACAGAATCCAGCAACACATTAAAAGGATCATACACCATGATCAAGTGGGGTTTATTCCAGGAATGCAAGGATTCTTCAATATACGCAAATCTATCAATGTGATAAACCATTTTGACAAATTGAAGGAGAAAAACCATATGATCATCTCAATAGATGCAGAGAAAGCTTTCGACAAAATTCAACACCCATTTAAGATAAAAACCCTCCAGAAAGTAGGCATAGAGGGGACTTTCCTCAACATAATAAGGCCATATATGACAAGGCCACAGCAAACATCATCCTCAATGGTGAAAAACTGAAAGCATTTCCACTAAGATCAGGAAGAAGACAAGGTTGCCCACTCTCACCACTCTTATTCAACATAGTTTTGGAAGTCTTAGCCATAGCAATCAGAGAAGAAAAGGAAATAAAAGGAATCCAAATCGGAAAAGAAGAAGTAAAGCTGTCACTGTTTGCAGATGACATGATACTATACATAGAGAATCCTAAAAATGCTACCAGAAAACTACTAGAGCTAATCAATGAATTTGGTAAAGTAGCAGGATACAAAATTAATGCACAGAAATCTCTGGCATTCCTATATACTAGTGATGAAAAATCTGAAAGTGAAATCAAGAAAACACTCCCATTTACCACTGCAACAAAAAGAATAAAATATCTAGGAATAAACCTACCTAAGGAGACGAAAGACCTGTATGCAGAAAATTATAAGACACTGATGAAAGAAATTAAAGATGATACAAATAGATGGAGAGATATACCATGTTCTTGGATGGGAAGAATCAACATTGTGAAAATGACTCTACTACCCAAAGCAATCTACAGATTCAATGCAATCCCTATCAAACTACCACTGGCATTTTTCACAGAACTAGAACAAAAAATTTTGCAATTTGTATGGAAACACAAAAGACCCCAAATAGCCAAAGCAATCTTGAGAACGAAAAAAGGAGCTGGAGGAATCAGGCTCCCTGACTTCAGACTATACTACAAAGCTACAGTAATCAAGACAGTATGGTACTGGCACAAAAACAGAAAGATAGATCAATGGAACGTGATAGAAAGCCCAGAGATAAACCCACGCACATATGGACACCTTATCTTTGATAAAGGAGGCAGGAATGTACAGTGGAGAAAGGACAGCCTCTTCAATAAATGGTGCTGGGAAAACTGGACAGGTACATGTAAAAGTATGAGATTAGATCACTCCCTAACACCATACACAAAAATAATCTCAAAATGGATTAAAGACCTAAATGTAAGGCCAGAAACTATCAAACTCTTAGAGGAAAACATAGGAAGAACACTCTATGACATAAATCACAGCAAGATCCTTTCTGACCCACCTCCTAGAGTAATGGAAATAAAAACAAAAATAAACAAATGGGACCAAATGAAACTTCAAAGCTTTTGCACAGCAAAGGAAGCCATAATCAAGACCAAAAGACAACCCTCAGAATGGGAGAAAATATTTGCAAATGAAGCAACTGACAAAGGATTAATCTCCAAAATTTACAAGCAGCTCATGCAGCTCAATAAAAGAAAAACAACCCAATCCAAAAATGGGCAGAAGACCTAAATAGACATTTCTACAAAGAAGATATACAGACTGCCAACAAACACATGAAAGAATGCTTAACATCATTAATCATTAGAGAAATGCAAATCAAAACTACAATGAGATATCGTCTCACACCAGTCAGAATGGCCATCACCAAAAAATCTAGAAACAATAAATGCTGGAGAGGGTGTGGAGAAAAGGGAACACTCTTGTACTGGTGGTGGGAATGTGAATTGGTTCAGCCACTATGGAGAACAGTATGGAGGTTCCTTAAAAAACTACAAATAGAATTACCATATGACGCAGCAATCCCACTACTGGGCATATACCCTGAGAAAACCAAAATTCAAATAGAGTCATGTACCAAAATGTTCATTGCAGCTCTATTTACAATAGCCCTGAGATGGAAACAACCTAAGCGCCCATCATCGGATGAATGGATAAAGAAGATGTGGCACATATATACAATGCAATATTACTCAGCCTTAAAAAGAAATGAAATTGAGCTATTTGTAATGAGATAGATAGACCTAGAGTCTGTCATACAGAGTGAAGTAAGTCAGAAAGAAAAAGACAAATACCATATGCTTACACATATATATGGAATTTAAGGGGGAAAAAAATGTCATGAAGAACCTAGGGGTAAGACAGGAATAAAGACGCAGACCTACTGGAGAACGGACTTGAGCATATGGGGAGGGGGAAGGGTGAGCTTTGACAGGGCGAGAGAGAGTCATGGACATATACACACTAACAAACGTAGTAAGGTAGATAGCTAGGGGGAAGCAGCCGCAAGGCACAGGGATATTAGCTCGGTGCTTTGTGACAGCCTGGAGGGGTGGGATAGGGAGAGTGGGAGGGAGGGAGACGCAAGAGGGAAGACATATGGGAACATATGTATATGTATAACTGATTCACTTTGTTATAAAGCAGAAACTAACACACCATTGTAAAGCAATTATACTCCAATAAAGATTTTAAAAAAAAAAAAAAAGAGGAAATTAAAAAATACCTAGAAACAAATGACAATGGAGACACGATGACCCAAAACCTATGGGATGCAGCAAAAGCAGTTCTAAGGGGGAAGTTGATAGCAATACAAGCCCACATTGAGAAACAGGAAACATCTCGAATAAACAACCTAACCTTGCATCTAACGCAATTAGAGAAAGAACAAAAAAAACCCCAAAGTTAGCAGAAGGAAAGAAATCATAAAAATCAGATCAGAAATAAATGAAAAAGAAATGAAGGAAACAATAGCTAAGATGAATAAAACTAAAAGCTGGTTCTTTGAGAAGATAAACAAAATAGATAAACCATTAACCAGACTCATCAAGAAAAAAAAAAAAATCAAATCAATAGAATTAGAAATGAAAAAGGAGAAGTAACAACTGACACTGCAGAAATAAAAAAGATCATGAGAGATTACTACAAGCAACTCTATGCCAATAAAATGGACAACCTGGAAGAGATGGACAAATTCTTAGAAATGCACAACCTGCCAAGACTGAATCAGGAAGAAATAGAAAATATGAACAGACCAATCACAAGCACTGAAATTGAAACTCTGATTAAAAATCTTCCAACATACAAAAGCCCAGGACCAGATGGCTTCACAGGCAAATTCTATCAAATATTTAGAGAAGAAGTAACACCTATCCTTCTCAAACTCTTCCAAAATATAGCAGAGGGAGGAACACTCCCAAATTTACTCTATGAGGCCACCATCACCTTGATACCAAAACCAGACAAGGATGTCACAAAGAAAGAAAACTACAGGCCAATATCACTGATGAACATAGATGCAAAAATCCTCAACAAAATACTAGCAAACAGAATCCAACAGCACATTAAAAGGATCATACACCATGATCAAGTGGGGTTTATTCCAGGAATGCAAGGATTCTTCAATATATGCAAATCAGTCAATGTGATAAACCATAGTAACAAATTGAAGGAGAAAAAACATATGCATCTCAATAGATGCAGAGAAAGCTTTTGACAAAATTCAACACCCATTTATGATAAAAACCCTGCAGGAAGTAGGCATAGAGGGAACTTTCCTCAACATAATAAAGGCCATATATGACAAACCCAGAGCCAACATCATCCTCAAAGGTGAAAAACTGAAAGCATTTCCACTAAGATCAGGAACAAGACAAGGTTGCCCACTCTCAGCACACTTATTCAATATAGTTTTGGAAGTTTTAGCCACAGCAATCAGAGAAGAAAAGGAAATAAAAGGAATCGAAATCAGAAAAGAAGAAGTAAAGCTGTCACTGCTTGCAGATGACATGATACTATACATAGAGAATCCTAAAGATGCTACCAGAAAACTACTAGAGTTAATCAATGAATTTGGTAAAGTAGCAGGATATAAAATTAATACACAGAAATCTGTTGCATTCCTATACACTAATGATCAAAATCTGAAAGTGAAATCAAGAAAACACTCCCATTTACCATTGCAACAAAAAGAATAAAATATCTAGGAATAAACCTACCTAAGGAGACGAAAGACCTGTATGCAGAAAATTATAAGACACTGATGAAAGAAATTAAAGATGATACAAATAGATGGAGAGATATACCATGTTCTTGGATGGGAAGAATCAACATTGTGAAAATGACTCTACTACCCAAAGCAATCTACAGATTCAATGCAATCCTTATCAAACTACCACTGGCATTTTTCACAGAACTAGAACAAAAAATTTCACAATTTGTATGGAAAAACAAAAGACCCCAAATAGCCAAAGCAATCTTGAGAACGAAAAAAGGAGCTGGAGGAATCAGGCTCCCTGACTTCAGACTATACTACAAAGCTACAGTAATCAAGACAGTATGGTACCGGCACAAAAACAGGAAGATCAATGGAACAGGATAGGAAGCTCAGAGATAAACTCATGCACATATGGTCACCTTATCTTTGATAAAGGAGGCAGGAATGTACAGTGGAGAAAGGACAGGCTCTTCAATAAGTGGTGCTGGGAAAACTGGACAGGTACATGTAAAAGTATGAGATTAGATCACTCCCTAACACCATACACAAAAATAATCTCAAAATGGATTAAAGACCTAAATATTAGGCCAGAAACTATCAAACTCTTAGAGGAAAACATAGGCAGAACACTCTATGACATAAACCACAGCAAGATCCTTTTTGACCCACCTGCTAGAGAAATGGAAATAAAAACATAAATAAACAAATGGGACCTAATGAAACTTCAAAGCTTTTGCACAGCAAAGGAAACCATATACAAGACCAAAAGACAACCCTCAGAATGGGAGAAAATATTTGCAAATGAAGCAACTGACAAAGGATTAATCTCCAAAATCTACAATCAGCTCATGCAGCTCAATATGAAAAAAATAAACAACCCAATCCAAAAATGGGCAGAAGACCTAAACAGACATTTCTCCAAAGAAGATATACAGACTGCCAATGAGCACATGAAAGAATGCTCAACATCATTAATCATTAGAGAAATGCAAATCAAAACTACAATGAGATATCATCTCACACCAGTCAGAATGGCCATCATCAAAAAATCTAGAAACAATAAATGCTGGAGAGGGTGTGGAGAAAAGGGAACACTCTTGCACTGCTGGTAGGAATGTGAATTGGTACAGCCACTATGGAGAACAGTATGGAGGTTCCTTAAAAAACTACAAATAGAACTACCATATGACCCAGCAATCCCACTACTGGACATATACCTTGAGAAAACCAAAATTCAGAAAGAGTTATGTAACAAAATCTTCATTGCAGCTCTATTTACAATAGCCCGGAGATGGAAACAACCTAAGTGCCCATCATTGGATGAATGGATAAAGAAGATGTGGCACATATATACAATGCAATATTACTCAGCCATAAAAAGAAACGAAATTGAGCTATGTGTAATGAGGTGGAGAGAGCTAGAGTCTGTCATACAGAGTGAAGTAAGTCAGAAAGAGAAAGACAGATACCGTATGGTAACACATATATATGGAATTTAAGAAAAAAAAATGTCATGAAGAAACTAGGGGTAAGACAGAAATAAAGACAGAGACCTACTGGAGAATGGAGTTGAGGATATGGGGAGGGGGAAAGGTGAGCTGTGACAAGGCAAGAGAGAGGCATGGACATACATACAGTAACAAACGTAAGGTAGATAGCTAGTGGGAAGCAGCCGCATAGCACAGGGAGATCAGCTTGGTGCTTTGTGACTGCCTGGAGAGGTGGGATAGGGAGAGTGGGAGGGAGGAAGACACAAGAGGAAAGAGTTATGGGAACATATGTATATGTATAACTGATTTACTTTCTTATAAAGCAGAAAATAACACACCATTGTAAAGCAATTATACCCCAATAAAGATGTTAAAAAAAAAACTATTATAAACATTTGTTTTTTCTCACATTGTCTGTGGAGAATAATTTGCTGGGAGGTTGTATTTCAGACTTTCTAATGATGTTGCAATTAAGTTGTTTATACAGATCTCAGGTTTAATTGGGAATAGGGGATCTACTTCCAGTGAACTCCTTCCCTTGCCTAGCAAGTCACTGCTAGCACGTTGGCCAAAAGCCTCAGTTTCACTCTCTGTAGGGCTCTCCACAGGATTGTTTGGATGTCTTCACAACATAGCGTTCTGCCTTTCCCAGAGCAAGCAAAAGTTATTCTCTTTTTATGATCTAGTCTCAGAGATCACATAGCATTACCTTGGCTATATTTTATTTGTTAGTTCCTAAATCTGAGTAACAGAAATTAGTGGGTGGGAAATTTGTGGGTGGGAAATTTGGCTTTTCATTTTGAAGGTAACAGTGTCAAAGAACTTGTGGACATATTTTAAAATTATCAGTGTTAGAACTAATAATCCTTCAACATATCACAAATTTATTACACCAATTGGAAACTTTCCAGGGATGACTCATCAAAAGGTCATTACTATGATGTCAAAGGTGATATTTAAAATATTAGCAGTGAAATCATGGAGACACTAAACATTCAAAACAGAAAGCAACACACCAGGATGGTGTACTGCAGTTTCACTGTGTCCGGCTAGGAGTCACTTTGCTGTTTGTGGGCTTTACGGAGTGTGAATGATGCTTTGAATTGGTTTTGAGAAAATCTCAGTTATTATCTCTTACAACTTTGCCTCCTCTTCTGAAACTCCAATTAGATTTTCTCACTTTATCCTCCATATCTTTACCCTCTCATTGTATGCATGTGCCTTTTATCTTTGGGATAATTTCTGGATAATTTTTTTCAGTCTGTTTTCTTATTTTTTGTTTTCTCTACTGGAGTAAATTATATATATATATATATATATATATATATATATATATATATATATATATATATATTCTTGGTACACAGGCCTCTCACTGTTGTGGCCTCTCCCATTGTGGAGCACAGGCTCCGGACGCGCAGGCTCAGTGGCCATGGCTCACCGGAGCAGCTGCTCCATGGCATGTGGGATCTTCCCAGACCGGGGCACGAACCCGTGTGCCCTGCATCGGCAGGCGGACTCTCAACCACTGTGCCAACAGGGAAGCCCAATAAAATTTAAAAAAAAAAAAAGCATCTAGTAGGTTTAAATTACAACTGCTGTATTTCTATTAGTAGTTTTGCTTCGCCCTTTTTTCAAATAGTTTTCTTTTTTATATTTAAGGTTCTCTTTCATTTTTTGAAATATTTCATATTCTGTATCTGATCATTACAGTGTTTGAATGGTTAGATTCTGCTTTTTTGATTCTCTGCTGGCTCTTGCTCATGGTGCTATAATTTCTTGAGCATTTACTAATTTATGTAAACTGTTTGCCAGCTAAAAAAACTAGTATTAAACTTTTATTTTCTAATAAGAATATAGATTTAAGTGTGAGAACTGATGGTAGCCTTGACATTATTCAAAAGTGAAAAATACATAGGATTATTTTCTGCTTCTAGTTTTTCTTAGAATTACCAGAATGAGTATTCATGGGAGGTTTAACACTGGTGCTTAGAGATGACATGTTATTAGGCAGAACTGGGTTTAAGTCCCAGCTCTGATACTTACTACACATATAATCTCAATTTGTTTCAGTTTACTCAGAGGTAGAATGAGGATGATATTAATTACCTCATGGAGTTACTATGGGATTAAAGAGATTATGTATGTGATACGCCTAGCACACATTTTGCATATAATAGATACACAGTGAAGAACTGTTATGTTGTCATCATTGATATGAATTACTAAGGAATCTGTAAGTTAAAATATCAGTCCGTATATGCACCACAGAAGGATGTTTTAGAATGTCATAAATCATTTTTTAGTGGACTTCGTTTTCAGATTTTCTAAATTTAAAGCAACTGCACATGGTAAGGCACTGATATATTAATATTAGTCTCTGTATTACCAACATGAATTTTTAATAAATTTAGTGAAATGGTTTAGGCCACAGATAGTAAAGCCTGATAATCTGGAAAGAATCCCATTTCCACTTCTCACTACTTGAACCACTTGTGCAGTTACTCATTTTCGCTTTACATCATTTTTTTCACTCATAAAGTGAGGATAATAATGGTGCTGAGCTCATAGCATTGGTATGAGGATCAAGTTTTATTAAGGTGCTTGGAGGATTGATAGGTTCATACCAAGTTCTATGTGAGTGCTTATGAAATAAACTTTTTAAAACAAATATTTTATTACATAGGCTCATTTAAAATGGGTTTTAGGAAAAATAATTCTAAATAAAAGAGAAATCCCTACCTTGAAGAAACACGGACTTGGTTTTTTTACCATTTCCATAACCAATTGGTTTCTCAGTGAATCCCTTTTTTGGTTATAGTATCTCTTCCTGTCTGAGTTAAATTAACCAGGGGAGTACCTACCATTAAGCATATCAGATATGGAAGGTGTGTGTGTATGTGATTTAGGGTACTAGGGAAATTAAGGCATAGTGGAAAGCATGGGTTCAAACTTGTGTTCTACCTGCTGAAAATGTCTGAGGAGGATGACTACCTAACCTTTTTTCTCCTCAAGGCAATAAGATCTATAGACAGCCTGATATCAATATAACTCACAGAAGAATCTAGCTCTGCTAATCTGTCCTTACAACCATCAACAGAAAGAATTTTATATAAATGAAATCATACAGTGTGTAACCATTTGGCATTAGCTTATTTCACTCACCCTAATTCTCTGGGGATTCAACCACATTGTTGTATATATCTGAACTTCATTCCTTTTTATTGCTGAACAGTGTACTATGTTATGAATGTATCACAGTGTAATCATTCACCATTGAAGGGCATCTGGTTATTCCCCTCCCCCTTCCACCCCTCTGGTTTTTGGTTATTGTAAATAAAGCTGCTATAAATATTGTTATTAAGGTTTTGTGTGTGTCTGTGTTTGTGTGTGTAAAGATACATTTTCTTTGAGATAAATGCACAAGATTGCAACTGCTGAATCATATGGTTTTGCATGTTTAGTATTTTAAGAAAGTGCCAACTTATTTTACAGATTGGCCATACCATTTTATCTTTCCACCACAAATGTATGAATAATTCACAGTCTCACTGTAGCTTTAATTTTCATTTCCCTAATAGCTAATGATGTTGAAATTTTTAAATGTTATTATTCTCCATTCTTATATCTTCTTCACTGAAATGTCTGCTCATGTCTTTTGCCCAATTTCCAATTAGTTTTTTTCTTATTTATTTTGTTTTTTACCGTTGAGTTTTGAGAGTTCTTTATGTGATACAGATACTAGTCCACTGTCAGATATGTGGTTTGCAAATATTTTCTCCGAGTCTCTAGCTTCTTTTTCATCATCTTAACAAGGTCTTTCAGAGATTAAAAATTTTTATTTTTGATGAAGTCCAAGTTATCATTTTTCCATTTATACATCATGCTTTTGATGTCAAGATCTTTTTGCTTAACGCTAGATCCTAAAGATTTTCTCCTATGTGTTATTTTTTAAAGATTTATTTCACTTTTTACATTTAAGTTTGTGATCCATTCCGAGTTAATTTTCATAAGGTGTGAGACTTAAGTCAAACTTCATTTTCCATTTTTTATTTATTATAGATGTTCAATTGTTCTAGCACCATTGTTAAAAGGCTCTCTTTCTTCCACTGCATAGCCTTGACAACTTAGACAAGTACTGGGTGAGCATTATTTGTATGGGACTATTTCCAGGTTATCTATTTCCTCTATTGATCTATATTTATCTCTCTGCCAGTACCACATAGACTTGATTAATGTAGCCACAGATCTTCCTCGGCTTATGATGGGGTTACATCCTGATAAACCCATTGTAAGTTGAAAATATTGTAAGTCAAAAATGCATTTAATATACCTAACCTACCTAACATCATAGCTTAGTCTAGTGTAGCTTAAACATGCTTAGAATACTTATACAAAACTACAGTTGAGCAAGATCATCTAACACAAAGCCTATTTTATAATAAAGTTGAATGTAATTTATTGAATACTGTACTGAAAGTGAAAAACAAAATGGTTGCATGGGTACAAAGTGGTTGTTAAGTGTATCGGTTGTTCACCCTGTGATCCTGTGGCTGAGTGGGAGGTGCAGCTCACTGCTGCTGCCCTGCATCATGGGAGAGTATTATACTACACATCACTAGACTGGGGAAAAAAATAAAGATTCAAAATTCAAAGTATGGCTTCTACTGAATGCATATTGCTTTCACAACATCGTAAAGTCAAAAACTCGTTAAGTCAAACTATCATAAGTAGAGGACCATCTTTACATAGTAAATCTTGGAATTAGGTAGAATGATTCATCTCACATTCTTCTTTTTTAACATTGCTTTAGTTATTCTAGTTCCATTGCCTTTCCATACAAATTTTAGAATAGCATTTTCTATATGTGCAAACCTTTTTCATTGGTATGGGAATTTTGTTAAATCTATATATCAATTTGGGAAGATTTGATCTCTTTACTATATTGATTTTTTTCAATAGTGGTGTTTTCAGCATGCAAACCCTGACTCATTTTTTTTTTTAATTTAGACTTAAACCTAAGTATTTCATTCCCATGCAATTATAAAGATTTGTATTTTAAATTTCATTCTCCTATTGTTCATTGCTAGTATGCAGAAATATAATTGATTTCAATGTGTTACCTTGTATCTTGCAATCTTGCTGAAATACCCTAATTCCTTGGATTTCCTATGTAGATGAATGGAATAAAGAGCTACCAAGTAGATCATCTATATCATCTTTCTCGATTTCACATATATACGATATTTGTTATTCTCTTCCTGACTTACTTCACTCTGTATGACACTCTCTAGTGAACCCAATTTCGTTCCCTTTTATGGCTGAGTAATATTCCATAGTATATATGTACATCTTCTTTATCCATTCCTCTACTGATGCAGACATAGAGAATAAATGTATGGATATCAAGGGGGAAGGGGCAGGGTGGGAGGAATTGGGAGATTGGGATTGACATATATACACTATTGATACTACATATAAAATAGATAATTAACGAGAACATACAGTAGAGCACAAGGGACTCTACTTAATGCACTGTGGTGACCTAAATGGGAAGGAAATCCAAAAAAGAGGGGATATATGTATATGTCTAAACTGATTCGTTTTGCTGTACATTAGAAACTAATACAACATTGTAAAGCAGCTATACTCCAATAAAAAATAATTTTTAAAAAAGAGCTAGCAAGTAGAAAGGCACAGAATTTGAATTTGTGTTTTCAGATGACAAAGGCCACCTGCTTTTAACTTCACACGAGTAACTTACATGGAGTGTTACCTATATATGTTGGATGTTACATCACACTGAAAAGTAAATATTTGTGTAAATTATACACAGCAAGGAAAACCTAAAAGAAAAATCATAAATGCTTTATATACAAAATGGTTTAATCAGGACATATACTGACAAAAATAAACTCACCTGTATGAAGTCACAATATTTGATCCAGTGTAGAACACTACTTTCAAGGCATTTAACCAGGGAAAGCAATACTGGCCCTTTTCCCATGACAGTGCATAAATAATATATCACCAGTGGCTCAAGCTTCTTGTAAGATAATTTATACATTCACAGTCTTGCTTTATCATTGAGTCAGGTTCTCTTAAATTATAAATTATTCCCCTGATATGTTAGACAGGTTTTGGAATTATAGAAATTCATTCTAAGACAAGGTGTGACTTTAAATTCTCTGTGTTTATTTTTGTAGGGGTAGCTTACAGACCAAGGAAATAATTCATTAAATGCTGTTGACATATTCCAAACAATAGTGCCATCTCTGGATTATAAGGAGGGTATAACAGAAAGCTCAATGTCCTGACATTATTATCTTCCCTCTCACACCAAATCGTACTATAATATTTCAATTTCCTTGAGAAAAATCCACTTTCCTTTCATTTTAAAATGTAATAAAGCATAATCTATGGAATTGTCAGATACCAGCCTTGCAAATTCTGAAACATAAGAATAACTATCTATCTATCTATGTGTGTGTGTGTGTGTGTGTGTGTGTGTGTGTGTGTATATATATATATATATATATATATATATATATATATATAAACATACATGTAGGGGGTTTTTCTGTCAAAAAAAAAAAATGAGAATCCATTGTGGAAGACTCAAACCCCACCAAGATAGATTTTGGCTTCCAATTACAATGACTCTGATTGTGGGGCAAAGGATAGAACATTATACGATAGTAGGTCAGGGCATGTTGCAATTTGTTACCTGCACCTCAAAACACACAAACCATATGATGAGCATCTTTATGTCACACTCCATTTATTTCACTAATTTAATTGACAGATACAATAAAAGCTTGAAATGGTTAACCTAAAAAATAATGTTGGAAAGCATATCCATCCATACATATTTAACTTAAAATGCATACTGTTTATTTTCTTATACCAATATATGCCTCAAACTGATTCAGTTTCAGCTCTTTCTTATCTAACCTGTATTCACAGGGCATCTATGTTTTCAGTTTTGGTTTCTTTAAATTAGAATATGAACTTAAATATATTTTAAAAGGACTCTGGGTGACAAATGTAAATCTCATTTCCCCCAATCTTTTACAGTCATCTCACATTTAACATCAAATTTTTTATGCCATGTTGAAAGCATTTAACTTAATTAAATTTAATTAATTAGATTAATTAATTATTCTAACTTAATTAGAATAATAATAAATATGGCATAAACAAGTTTTAGAAAAAAGACTACTGTTGTTGGAAGCATTCAACTTCACTGTCAGGCAGAGAACTGTGTGGGCATCCTGGAGAATCAATATGCCAGGGGCTCAGTCTAGCAGTGGGCATATCCCCAAGTCAGTTAAGTGGAAGGAAGTAGGCTAAAACCATTTAATGATTCTGTTTTACATTCACTTCTTTTGGCTTATGAAGGACAGTCCAGAAATTGTCTGCAACTCCTTACAAAGGGTCTGGGCCATCTCTCTTTCCTACTGCCACTTGTGCCACCTCAAGCAAATGCAAATACCATGAACAACACTTTGGCAACACATGATGCTCTAATGCCTGTGGGTTGGCATATTTTCTGCATCAACTCTTCTGCCAGATGATTGGATCTAAAATGGTGACAGGTGTTGTGGGCTTTACTACTTCTCTTCAGGAAGAAACTTGAGGGCACTTAAAGTTTTTAAACAATTGTATGCTATCCTATCCAGCTGGCTTACCCTCCTCATGTTTTATTATTGATACTTACATCATAAATATACTTCTAAATACTAAGCATATCAATATATAGTAACCTATTAACCTCCTTGCATCAACTATGTAAAATATTCAGAAAAGCAGGGGACAACTTTTAAGAACTCAATCTACTTATGTTTCTACATGGCTAAGAATGACTGTAACATGACTTAACTTTTGATGAGCAGCTTTAAGTACCTCCAGCAAATGACCGTTCACTTCCATTACTGCTGTTGGATCCAACTGCACTTCTCACACTGTGTTTTTATTTTAAACAGCCAGATTCTGATTTCTATGTGAAGGGGATCAGAAAATGCCACCCCCAAATATGCCACTCTGGCGTAAGGATTCTTTTGAGCTGAAGGCAAATGAGAAAAAAACAGACACAGGATACTCTTCCCCTTACGTGCCTAAAAACAGGATATATATTTCCCATCTCACCAGAGACAGAGGCAGTGCCAAGATGAGTCTGCATAAAATCTTACCAAATAACCCTTATCTTCCATTAGTTTCTCTCATATATTTACCTTCCATAATTTACTGCCCAAACCCCTTTTCCTTTGTCTCTTCACTTCTCCACAATTTTTGTCCATTGTTAAAATGGTGTATAAACCCCCAAAGTTAACTGCTTCTTTGGATCTTGAATTTCTTTGCTCTGAAAACCTCCATGCACATAAAAATTAAAATATTACCATCAAATGAAATGTGTATGCCTTTTTCCTGTTAATCTGTCTTTTGTCCATTAAATCTACAGGTCCCAGTGACATAAGACACTAGAGGCAAAATTTTCCCCACCTACACATTAGAAATACATATTTTAATACCCAGTAACATTTTATTTCACTTTAAAACTGTTTAGTACTCAGTGATGGAAAGAGATAGCATTGTGTGTGTGTGTGTATAATTTTAGAGGCATTATCATGTAGTATTTAAGAGATTTCTGTTGTCAGACTGCCAATTTTTAAACCTGCTCCATAACTTAACTGTGTAACCTTGAGAATTTAATTCAGATTTCTTGCTTTAGAAGTTTTTCTTTCCTTTTTTTTTTTTTTTAATGAAAACAAATTTGCTTCCCCATAGAATTGTGGTGAAAACTAAAGGACTCTATAAATGTAAATCACATAGAACAATACCTGACCCATAGTTCTCAACCAATGTTAGCTTTAAATAGTAGTACAGATGTAGACTCCAGCACTACAGTCACACTGAAGCAAAAGAGCAGTACTCACATTATACTAAAGCTCTTAGCTTGAATTTAATTCATTGTGAAGCTTTAAAAAATTAACTTATAATTTGGCTTTGTTTCTTTAAATGGACCCTCAGTTAACTCACATATGAGAAACACTGTCTTAAATCTTCTTCCACCATCCCAAGTTGCAATAACTTAATTTGACCTATCAATACATACATTCATGTGGCATGTTGGACAATACAAAGATTAGCACAATATGGCTTCTGGCCAGGATAAATGTAATTTTTTTGGTAGAGGTCTAGGAACCTGCTATCTCTTCTGGGAAATCAGAGAATTTTGAACACAAATGGATTGCCAATTTACACTTGCAGTTAAGTAGTTGAAATAAAGCTTTTAGTTCATAAGATACTGGATGATACAATCATCTGCTTATGTACAATGTATATTACATCTGCATTTTTTGTAGAAGTTAATTTTTCATCTAATATGTTCAATATGATCAGATAAAAATCTCATCTCATTCCTTATATGTGATCACTGTCATTAGTAATTTAACATATACCTTTGACTAATATAAAACTAGTCAAGACTCACTTTTCATGGGAAATTCTGAGATATTCTAGAGCAACTTCTCCTAATTATCTGGTTCTTTACCCTTTTTTTGTATTTTGACATAGACATGAAAAATGGAATGATCTGACTGGAATATAAAGTAACATTTTCATAAAGTGCTTCAACAAACTGTGCTATGCTCCCCTACCCCTGTTTAGATGACTAGTGTGACTGACTTATTTAGTAGCGTTTTATACTCTCTGGTAGCAGGAGCAAAAGGTTTTCATGACACAGGAGCATAACATGTGTTTAAAACACTAAATATCTTGTCACTTGTGCATTAAATAAAAACATTCTAAGAGTGACTCTATGGTCTTTTAAATGATATTTTAAAAATAATTTTAGAATGCTTATCCACTTCAGAATAGGACCACAGAAAGACTATGTTTTCATTTATAAATGAAATCACATTAAAATAATTAGGACCCATATCTATCTCTGGCATAGTCTGCTTCCCATGATGAACCTCTTAAGAAGCTGCAGGAAGGTGACCTTTTCAGAAAATGTCTCTGCTCCAAATGGTCTTTATTTAATCACACTGTCTAAACACTGACCAATTTGGGTCAGCAAGCTTCTTTTTAAAAAATCAATCTCAGGATGTATATTAATCTTGTTTATTAGTCATTCTTACCTACTATAGAATACTATAAAGAGTTTAGAAGAACTTCATAGAAATTTAAGAACTCATCTAGTACACCCTCATATTTAACAGCTCAAGATTCAAGGTCATTGGGGTTTCCCTGGTGGCGCAGCGGTTGAGAGTCCGTCTGCTGATGCAGGGGACACGGGTTTGTGCCCTGGTCTGGGAAGATCCCATATGCCCAAAGCGGCTGGGCCCGTGAGCCATGGTCGCTGAGCCTGCGCATCCGGAGCCTGTGCTCCGCAACGGGAGAGGCCACAACAGTGAGAGGTCCGCGTACCGCCAAAAAAAAAAAAAAAAAAAAAGATTCAAGGTCATTTTAGCATAATGGCCAGAACCACTGCTTCAGGGACTGGACTGCCTGAAGACCATAGGAAAGTTGTGAGAGCTTGGGGAAATTACGTAAATTTTCTTTACCTCACCTTTCTCAATTGTGAAATGAGATAATATCTGACACCTTAGTAACTACCTCCCAGGTTATTGTGAGGATTATATGCCATAGTGTATATACATTTCTTAGAAGAGTATATGGTACATGATAAGTTTTCTTTTGCTATCATTACTGTACTTATTATGAGGAGACACAATTAACTTGCCTTAACTGAATATCAGGGTTGGTATTTGTAGATACTTAACATTTTTTTTTTTTGGCTGTGCCACGCGGCATGAGGGATCTTAGTTCCCTAACCAGGGATAGAACCCGCACCCCCGTCGCGTTGGAAGCACGGAGTCTTAACCACTGGACTGCCAGGGAAGTCCCAACATTTTTTTTTTTTTCTTCTTAGTAATTCACTACATGACAGTCAGGGTAGTAGGGGGAAAGGGAAATGATGGCATTCATATACATGGGTCACAATGCTGCACCAAGATATAAGACTTAGCCCATCTTCTTTAAGTGGCTTGTGTTCCCTAAGAAAGAGGCGTACGAGAGGAGACCTACACTCCTACTTGATTTTCAGTAGGGGATAAATACAACAACAGAAAAAAATTACTGAAGAACAGACCTTTCTGCCTGGCTTCCTCACACCTCCAACAATTAAATGATGCTCTGGTAAATGGAAGAAATTACTGTATTTATTGATTGTATATAAATGAGCCAAGCGCAGTTAACTAAATTCATGCAGTTAGCTATTTCCATTGTCTCCAAATACATTTTTCTAAGATCAAAGTGATTGAGTAAAAATTACAACAGGAATTCAGTTCTAACATAGAGATCTCTTTTAGCAGAATACTTAAGAAACTAAAGATAATCATCAACCTTACGAGATCACTGAATGATGCCACGAATAGAAACACCTGTGAAAATAATAAAGAACTTTAAATGCTTTTTTAAATCTAGGCATAAAGAGTCAGTTTAGTGAATACTGCATGGAGTTCTAATTGCATTCTTAACATTAGAACCCAATTGCTTTCTTTTCAAAAGCTCCATTTCCCTAACCTAATCATCCTTTTCCATGATATATATGGGATTACAATGTTTCTAGTATACCCAGAGCACTAGTTGGCCTTATTTTCTCTTCTACGTGTAGTATTTAACTCAGTAATTGTTCCGACTGCTGAAATTTCCCCTGTTATTTGATATAAAAACTAACATTATTCTATTGTGTATGTATCCTTTGCCTTTACTTGTAAGACCACTCCTTACCAAATGGCAGCCATTTCATCTCAATAAAACTTGGAAAATTCAGCATAGGAAAGTTAAAGCCTTTTTCTTGAAGTGAGTCTCCTTGGGAAAGAGTGAGCAGGGATGCTAGAATCAGAAACACCCCAGGTCTTCTATGGGATGAGTTTTCTCCCTATTTATACCTTCACTAATATTTGGCTTATGGAAAGGGATGTGCCGGTGTAAAGATGAGGTTGAGACTGTTTCTAAAAGGCAATTGGAAGGAATTACACTAGCAGCCTTCTGTCATTGTCTCCCTAATGCTGAAATGCCAGGGGTAAATGAAAGAGGCTATGGCTGCCATCAATCCCAAACTATCTAGGCAAAGCACTCATGTTCTATACCTGTATACAGCCCTAGATACAGGCCAGTTTGGGGTGTAAATTTTATCAGAAGATGGAAGAAGACAGGCTGAAGAGGTACGGTTGATAAGGCAGATAAAGGTGATTTGGGATCCACTGGGGATAGGATTCAAGGCAGGTAAGAGAGGGAAGAAAGTGAAAGCCTAAGGTCATAGGATCCTACCAGGGAGGTTACTGGACCCATCATGGGAAGGAGATATTGTAAGATAAAATATAGGGAACATACAAAGAGCCATTGTAAAATCAACATTAAAATACTTACTTTGGTGTTTTAAAGTATTTTATTTGTTTATTTTCCTGACTTTGTTTAGCCTTGTCCTTTTTCTGACAGCATTTGTTTAGACTTCTATTTAGATTTCACAACCAAACAACAACATTTCTGTGGAAGGAGCACAGATACTGAATTAGGGTCAGAGTCTGAGTCACTGCCCGGGTACTCACCCTCTGTGGTCATGTGCAAGATTCACGTTTCTTCCTACTTGCAAAATAGGTTTCTTCATAATACGTAGTTTATACTGTTGCTATAAAGATTACATAATGTAGGTGGGAAATGCTTTGTAAAATATTAGCTGTAAATATTAACTTTGTAAAAGATTAACTGTTACACTGCTTTAAAAGCAGGGTAAAATGCGAGATTCCTGTGGCAGCATTATCTATTCTAATTTCTCAGTCTTTTAAAAAATATCTTGTTATTTAGAACCTCTGGGTTTGGTTCTACTTGAGCCCTTTCATGCTTCTGCTAAACTGAAGGTTGCTGGTCAGTGTCACAGTGCTGGAAATTTAAGACAAGTCAGTATCTGCACCTGGGCAGAGGCCCAGCATAAAAGAGATGAATCCTAAGATCTGGGATGGTATCTGGGAGAGTTGACGCAGATATTGTATCCAAAGGCTAATGCTGTGGGGAGGACCTTGAGGCTCTGGCAACAGTATTTTGGAGCCATCTATACTAAAAGTAGTTCTGGCATCTGCCAGGAGGTTCTAATGCCTTCATGAGGCAAACAGCCAGCCTTTCTTTTCCAATCTTACTCTACCTAGCCATTCCAGTTCAATTCGAAACACTCATGGTAGTTTAATATCCACGGGGCCATGGCTAAACCACCTCCTTCCTCATTTCTGCTCTCTCTAGCCAAGTTTTTTGAGGAAGCTTTGTATACAGGAATTCTAAACATGCCTTTCCCCCTATAAGTGACTGATTTTTTGCTCTGCTCTCAATTAGCCATGATTAACAGCTATAATTGTAGTTGTAACCAAGGCGAAAGTCAGAATTCCAAAATCTGGCTCCAGGGCCTGGGCAGCTCTCTACTGCTAAGGCCATATGAGCTTGGTCTGCCACCTCCACAGAGGTGCCATGCCACTGTAGGTGTCACACTAGAATTCACCTTGGTCTGTTCCCAGAACGTGTCAAAACATACTTGCTGTTTAGTCAAAGGTGGAGACATGATTCTACATCCAGTTAGTGTAGATTAAAAACAACAGTAGGGACTTCCTTGATGGCACAGTGGTTAAGAATCTGCCTGCCAGTGCAAGGGACATGGGTCTGAGCCTTGGTTGGGGAATATCCTACATGCCATGGAGCAACTAAGCCCGTGAGCCACAACTACTGAGCCTGCGCTCTAGAGTCCGTGAGCCACAACTACTGAGCCCGTGTGCCACAACTACTGAAGCCCATGTGCCTAGAGCCTGTGATTTGCAACAAGAGAAGCCGCTGCAATGAGAAGCCCGTGCACCGCAACGAAGAGTAACACTCGCTCGCTGCACTAGAGAAAGCCTGCGCTCAGCAATGAAAACCCAATGCAGCCAAAAAAAAAAAAAAAAGACACAATGAAACAAAAGACAAAACCAAAAGCCTCTGATCAGGCTTTTCGTCTCTAAATTGATAGACTCCCTGTTTTTGTGCTTCAGCTTCTTATTGCTATCAAAGTAATGCAGTCTTTTTCTAAATAGTTGATTTATTTTTTCATTATTGACATGGGATTATCTTTTGCTCTGACTTTATATTAAATTATTAATCTTTTCTTAAAGTGAGAGTTTTCCTATGACTAGTGCTCACAATCGTCCTTTGTGTTTTATTGTTTTTGAGCCACTGAAAAGCAAAGGTTTCAACAAGCAATTCTGTTTTATATATGTCTACATTATCTCAGTGTCATTTATCTATTTACTTTGCTATATTTATGCATAAGAGTGAATAAAGAAAAATGACTTTTCTAAGTCATTGAGCATTATTTTCCTTCTCTTTTTCCCAGATTTACTAAGGTATAATTTACAAAACTTATTTTTCTTCTTAATCCCAGGAAATAAGTTGTCAACTGTGTTTCCATGTCCACATCCTCATTTTACCTTCAAATGCTCTTTCACCTGGTCTCAGCAGAGATGCTCAGAGGGAGGTTAGAGGGAAAATCAAGGAGTGGATAGAAGCTATTACTCTGTCTTTTGAACTATTTGTGGATTTTCTAGTCCTTACACAGAAGTTTATAAAACTCTCTTCTCACCAGCACCACAAGCAATATATAAGAAGCTGGGGCCATTAGTAGTCCAATATTACTGATTGGATTTTCAGTTACCTTAACATGTATCTTTGCCCCTAGTACAGATTTATTTACAGGTTTCTGGTTGGGTCTTATTCTAATCTGATGGGCTATGGTTTCCAAACCCATTACTGAATTGGAAGTTACAACTACAAAGATTAGCTAAAAAGTTTTTCAATTCCACCTAGCATCTGTGGTCACAAAGTCAGCTCCCTTGTTATTATGTAACTTCCCATAGAGAAGTGTTAGTTCCCTTGGAGAACTAATTTTCACTGCGTTTTCAACATGATTTAATCCTAATAGGATTTACCTAAATATTTCCCAAACAGCAAAACATGTTCTCCAGAGTTTCAAAAGAAGAAAAGAGATGAAAATAGTGCACGTGGGAAAAGGAGGTTTAATCTGTAAATCCTTACTGACTTTTTCAGCATATGTGTTTATTAGCAGTCCCTCAAATTACAGTAGCAACAATACTGATACAATGCAAAGTACATATTTGGCAATTATCAAATTCCTTTGAACTTGTAGGTTCAGCCAGGCCAAATAATACATGGCTTTCTGAATGTTAGTTGGTTTGTGGTTTTCCTAGACAGGTAGTCCAAAACAATTAAATTAGCAAATAAAGGGCCCAAAGATAAAATTGTAACTAAAGCTATCACAAAGGCTGTGTGTGTGTGTGTGTGTGTGTGTGTGTGTGTATATATATTTCAGCCAAGAGTATCAAATCTAAAATTCAAACTTACTTTGCTATCATTATATTTGAATCAATTCTCTAAAAAGTGATTAATCAAAAGTGGTAGTGTTCATTATATATCTTACAGAGGCTCATCTAATGTAGCAGATTTTATTTCCCTAATAACCAACAGTATTACTTTTCCTAAGTGCATATTTGGTAAATTATGGAGAGTATGACACACAACCATTATGTCATGTAACCTTCATAAAAGCACAACAGGCACAGGCAGCAGACTGCCTGAGTTCACAGTCTGTTTCTTTTTTTTTTTTTAATTAATTAATTTTATTTTTGGCTGTGCTGGGTCTTCCTTGCTGTGCATGGGCTTTCTCTAGTTGTGGCGAGCGGGGGCTACTCTTCATTGTGGTGCGCGGACTCCTCATTGCAGTGGCTTCTCTTGTTGAGGAGCACAGGTTCTAGGCGCGGGGCCTTTAGTAATTGTGTTACACGGGCTCAGTAGTTGTGGCTCACGGGCTTAGGTGCTTTGCGGCATGTGGGATCTTCCTGGACCAGGGCCCAAGCCCGTGTACCCTGCATTGGAAGGTGAATTCTTAACTACTGTGCCCCCAAGGAAGTCCCACATAGCCTGTTTCTTATACTTATAAGCTGTGTGACTCTTCGGTCTATCACTTCACCTCTCTGTGACTCCGCATCTTCATCCATAAAACTGGAATGATGATAACAGCACATAACTCATAAGGCTGCTGTAAGAATAAAATGTGGTAATTCATATGAAATACTTAAAAAGCCAAATACCTAGTAAGCCTTTTATAAATGCCGCTATTTCAATGATATGACTGCTATTATTATCATATTTTATGCGTGAATAAAATAAGCCCTGGTTTAAAGAATGTTTTCACGAGCACACAGGTGATGGATTGTGGAGCTGGAATTTGAACACAGGTGTGTCTGATTTTAAAGCCACTGTTCTTATTTATTGCTCAAGTCTCCCTCACTGCTAGCTGTTTGTTATTGAAAATCCAGAGATTTCTAGAAAGCATCTCCCTTATGAATATCATTCGTTCCAATGTAAAATCAAAAAATGTTTATTGAAAATAAATAGCTTTTTGTTGTTCTAGTTAATCAATATTTCTTATTTTTCACTCAAAATTAAAGTTTTATGCTAATTTGGGATATCACTTTACTAGTTCACTTATTTAGTTAATAAATAATTGAAGCATAAACTACCTATTTTAAAATCATTGTCTGAAGAAAGCTCATGTGTTAAAATCCACACATATTTGAAAGTCAGGAGTTCTTAACTGCTATTTATTCATACTTTAGGTGGGTGTGATTTTCAGTATTATTCACTTAGGTTTTTTTTTCCCTTCAGATGTACAGAAATTTTACAAATGTCTTCTTTTTAAATAAAGACTTGGTTCCCTAGAACCACTGAGTTTTGCCTTATTTCATTCTATTACTTAAATCCTGCATATCTATTACTTAAATCCTGCTTTACTTCTCTACATGTAAATGGTGACCTTGAAAGCTGAGAAATTCTTTGAAATACTCTCTGAATACCAGACTCTCCCTAACTCCCTTCCCAAACTCATCCCCAACTGCCTAATACAGATATCCTGGGACTACTGCTTTTATCAAACTTTCACCTCTATTGCTTCACATTTTTTTCTTGAAAACCCAGTTTTCTTCTCCACTGCCTATTTTTATTTTATTTAAATTTAGACACCATGCATTTTTGTAAAGTTCCATAAAAATAGGCATTAACCTCCTCAAATATCTTTCAGCATCCAACAGGAATGAAATGAAAAGCATATAGAATTTTAAAAGCATAGTGTGTTTAACAAAGAAAAAAAGAAAAGAAAAAAGGGCCAACTGATGTGTTCAGAGCCACTGTTGGAAATTCAAATGCCATTCTGAGGTTAGAAGTTAAAAGAGTCCGGAGTTAAAAGATCTGGAATATTAGAATATATGGCACTTTAATGAATTTTTTAGTTTGAGAGAATATTTTCAGTAGGATTATATGTTATTATTAAGAAAAGTTTTGAAATAAAATAGAAAAATAGAAATGAGTTATTTGGCTCTCTCTCTCACACTCTATTTTCTTTTCCCTGTCTCGGTCTCTTACTGTCTCTCTGTCCAGCAAGCCAAACAATCCCTGAAGCAATCAGCCCCAGAGAGCAGAAATTGATTAATAACAGCTTCCCTAATTTTTGTCTTTGCTTCCAACTTAGGACCAACCAGAGAGAGCCAAATACACATCCTTACCCATCACATACTATGCCCAACTTCTAGTTTTCCCACCAACAGCTTTTCTAGTCCAGGAGCCTCCAATCAGGACATACCTGTAGCCTTCTCTTTTTTCTTCTCTAAGGTTTTCCCACTTTGAGTCTCTGCCAAATGCAAGTGGTGGTGGCTGACTATAGCAAGGCTTGCTTTTTCTTATTTAGATTGTCTTCACGTATTCATTTTGCCACCTCTCTCCCCCTGAGGGAGCACAAGCTAGATGAGATATATGGAAACTGAGGGTAATCATCAGTTAGAGCCATTAAATTATAACTTGCTTAATATGTTTTTATAAAAACGTGCATGTCTTCCAAGGTTCACGTAGCTTAAACATCTCCTCTAAGTGCTGAAACATTAAGATGTTTGCTCAAGCTGTTTTCCGGGAACTTAAGAGTCAGCTGTATGGAGTTTGAGTTCCAGCTAGTGAAGCCAGATAAGGAACAACAACCCTCCAACTGGGCTTGTGCAAGTGCCTACTCAGAGACCTTTTGACGGCAGAGCACCCAAAACTCCTCCCTCAGAATGTGCTAACCTGTAGCTTAGCTGCACCTGTGAAGAATGAAAATTACCTCATCTTTTTCTTATTTCCAAACACCTTTCCCACACACTTCCCACACCTCAGACAGCCCTGCTTGTTTATCCCCAAAATACCCCAAGCGCCTTGCCTTCAGGGAAGCAGATCTGAGATCTGTTCTCCCATCTCCTCACTTGACTGCCTTGGGAATAAACCTTTTCTGTGCTGCAACTCTCTGTCTCAGTGTTTGGCTTGCTGCACGTCAGACAAATGAACCTGAGTTGGTAACAATATCTCACCACAATCAAGATAATGCATATATTCATCACTCCCCAAAGTTTCATCATTTCCTTTTATGAATTCTCCCTGCTGTCTAGTCCTGCCTACTCCATTCCTAGACAACCTCAAAACTTCTTTCTGTCTTTATATATTTGTGTGCATTTTCTAGAAATGGACATAAATAAAATCACACAACATATACTATTTTACGTCTGCCTTTTTACATTAGCATAATTGTTTTGAGATACATTCATGTTGTTGCCTTTATCAATATGTAATTCCTCTTAATTGTTTGGTAGTATAACGTTGTATGGACATAGCACAATTTGTTTATCCATTCATCTAGTATTGACGTCTGGATTGTTTTTAGTTTTTGTCTATCACAATAGAGATACTACAGATATATATGTAAGTTTTGCTCCAGACATATAGTTTTATTTCTCTTGGGCAAGTACATAAGAGTGAAATGGCTGGGTTGTATGGTAGGTGTATGTTTAACTTTTTAAGAAACTGCCATTTGGTTTTCCAAAGTGGTTTTATCATTTTACATACCCCCCAGAAGTGTATGAGAAATCCAGTTGCTCCAAATCCTTACGAACACTTGGTATGATCAGACTTTTTTTTTTTTTTTTTTTGCGGTACGCGGGCCTCTCACTGTTGTGGCCTCTACCGTTGCGGAGCACAGGCTCTGGACCACCAGGGAAGCCCTGATCAGACATTTTAATAACACTTAATTGGCTGATTTATCTGGGAAAATTGTATCTCAGGAAAATCTTTGAGACTTTTGGGTAGAATACTGGCCTAAAGGAAATATAAAAACCTAAAAACTTGTACTAGATGAAGCAATATCAGTAGGCAAGCCAAAATAAGATTTTAAAAATTCTCAAAGAGGTAACATAAATATTAATGATATGGATCAGGGACAAAAAAATAAACAACTGTTTTGTTAACAGTTATTAACAGAAGAACTAATTGGAAATATTGAACATAAAAATAGTTTAAATGAAGAACTCCATGAGTGAGATTTAGAACAGAATTGATACAGGTAAATTAGAAATTAATGACTTTAAATACCAGGTCAAGGTATTACCCCAGAAGACATCAAGAAAAAATAAAGAGAAGGAAAAATTTAATAGTTCAAGTGATTTTGGGAATATAAATAGAAGTACAAGTATCTGTATATTTCGAGTACCAGAAAGGGAAAACAAAGAAATTCACATCTAATCCACATTAGATGGTAACATGAATCCAACCAACAGAATGAAGAGAAATGGCAATGGGAACAATGTGGGTAAATACCAGATTGTATTTCTTGCTATAAAATCTCTCTTTAAAAACTTGACTGGAAAATACCCAATTAATTGCAAGTCAAAAAAATCTGAGATCAAACTGAGTCACAGCATACCAACCAGAATTTGTCAAAAGACAAAGGTATACTATATTGAATGTGGCTGGAAAGTTTATGGCTTTCCACCCTAGCAAGTGATAATGGTTAAGCTAAATGTCACTCTGCAGAGTGACATTTAGCTTCTAATGTTACTGCTTCTAACTTACTTCTCCACAATGCAGCTGAAAGCTTCCTTTATGTCTTTCTTCCTGATGAACACTATATTATGGCTGAAGCTCCAGCCATCTTCCCACAATGAGTGCTGACCTTGGCATCACTCCACCTCAGCAAGAGCAGTGTGGGCCTCAGACTGTATGGAGTCATTATTATAGGTACTCCTCCTTAGCATCCGGGATTCAAGTATTTTTTGTTATGGTGAATTCATTATTTTCATAACAAAACACTTGCATCTTGTTGATACACTGCTATTTCAGACAGTGGTCAGCAGCTTTGTGCACTTTTCTAGTTTTCTTCCCAATCTTTCCTTCCTTTCTTCTTTAATGCCCTCCCTTCCCACTCATCTCTGATACCTTACACAAGTCTTCATAATTTTCTTTATTTCTATTTCCTTCATTTCCTCTGGCTCCTTCCGATTTTTACTCCCCTAGAATGAGTCATCATGAACTCAGGCAAAACCCACAAAGAGGAATGAGCTCTTCACTTGGGAAGGGGACACACAAGCACCTTTCCTGGTTAGTGTGAGAGAAATCAAAGCTGCTGCAATTCAGATCCATTGGAAAGATCAGAACTGTTGGAGATGGTGGTTTTTGAACGTGCTCCCTCAGAAGAATTAAGACAAAAAGAAGATGTGAAATCTCAACAACTCAGACACATTAAAGGTGACAGCCGGACTTCCCTGGTGGTGCAGTGGTTGGGAATCCACCCGCCAATGCAGGGGACACGGGTTCAAGCCCTGGTCCGGGAAGATCCCACGTGGCATGGAGCAGCTGAGCCTGCAAGCCACAACTACTGAAGCCCGTGTGCCTAGAACCCGTGCTCCACAACAAGAGAAGCCACCGCAATGAGAAGCCTGTGCACCGCAACGAAGAGTAGCCCCCGCTCTCCGCAACTAGAGAAAGCCCGGGCGCAGCAACAAAGACCCAATACTGCCAAAAATAAATAAATAAATTTATAAAGGTGACAGCCATGAGGGCTTCCTTGACAGCAGGGTAGGCATCAATGGAAGCAGCTGAACTAACATAGTAGCTAATAATTTCTATTAAAATGTTAATGAACATTTAATAGTTTTATGTTTAAATTTTATTTTTCTTGGTAGATTGTATTTTTTATTTAAAATATGTATAAATTTAAAGTTTAGTTCCAGTCCTTTGAAAATTAATTTTGAATAATTAATCTTAATGAAACAGTGGAGTTAATATAACTATGTAAGACCTATAATTCAAAAAAGTAGCCACTAATGTTCTGATACTAGGTTTTTTTCCCATTTTCCCATAATCTTGTTATGTAAGAAAGATAAAGCTTTATATTTTTATCACTGTTAGATTTTCTATTTACAGCTCAATGAATAATTTCTAATAAAGACCAACTATATTTTTAAGTGTATAAATTTGTATATAGTTTAAACAGATAGAAAAAGGTCAGTTATGATACATCTAAAATAATAATGTGCATTTATCAAGGAGTATTTAAATTTTTCTCTCCTGCTGGAAAAATCATATAATACTTGTGTAAATGAAATAAAATTATAAAGTACATATGAATAAAAAGCAAAAATATCTAGGAGCAGTCCATAGCTAGCACAAATTCAAGAACAATTATTAAATTCTTCAAAGGGACAGCATGTACAATTAAAGGCTTTTGGGGTTTCTTTCTCCTACTTTCAACAAGGACTATTTTCATTTTCCTCTATTCTTCTCTTATTTCCAACCCATTCCACCACTATCCCATACATCCTCATCCTCAGCACTTTACTTGAATTCAGTAATAGGGGTGAATGAAAAGTAGTGGCTTAAAGAAGTTTACAATAGGGAAAATCATTTATTTTTATTCTCAGATATTAATATCTTTGTAGGAAAGATTAATTTTTCTTTTACTTCACAATAGTCATAATTGGTATCTCTGTGGTATCTAAGATCTCTGAAAAAAATATGCATTTTAGACATGTTTTGTCTGCTATCTAGCCATAAGTTTACTCAGCGATAAAATCATCTTATAAGGTTCAAATGAGATAATAACTATAAAAATATTCCAGAAAAAAATATAAATTACTATATTAATATAAAACACTATAATCATTTTCTTGACTCAGGTAAAATAGATATAAAATATTTTGGACACAAATATAAATGACTGCAGCAATATTAGACTTTATCATCTTGTTTAATTTACAGGGCTGTGTCACAGGATGGACATTGATGATAACATTTTAATAAAATTATAGTATACTCTCATTTGAATTAAAAGTTAATTTTCAAGCCAAAATTTCTAAATCTAATGTGAAATATGTGTAGGTACTACCTGTCTAAAAACCGGTTCAACAGGGTTGAACTATTTGTATATTGGTACTCCTCGTAATATTTTTCTCATGAACTTATATGTACGCAGAGTGGAATAATAACAACTGTGTCCTGAATCATGACACTGGATTCATGTCTATGTATTACACAGTGCAGGTGAATTATATGGAATGTGATTCTATCCCAATAAAACTGTTATAAAAATATTAGCATTTATACCAAACAGTGAAATAATGTAATTAATTCTGAGACTCCATTTGAATAAAAAATAATTTCTCATAGTATGAATAAAAGGAAACTTTCTTAAAACTTAGAAGAAAATGTATGATAAAGGCAAAATAATAACATTTAATGGAATCAAAATTTTATGATATAGGAGTTGTAACTATTAAAATACATTTTTTCTTTAAGCTCTGTGTTACCTTGGGCAAAATTATTAACTGAAAATACTGATAGACATATGCCCAGCAAAAGAAGTTCTAGATCATCTATTTTGATTAAATATGGCAACAGAAGAAAACAAAATGGATGACTACATGTCATGCTTTCTGATGTTGGAATGATGCATTAGATCCTATACTATGAAGCACACAGGTTGAAGGAGAGAAACTCCTTCAGGGGCCCCGATTTCTCTGTGGCTAACAGTTATCTTCATTCTACTGTTATTTAAATTATCAGCAAGCCAATAGAATAGATAAGTTAAAGCATTATAGTATAAATATACAATAAAAAATGTTTCCCTCTACTCAAGGTAAACATCTGTGAAAGAGCAATTGAAATAAAAATGGTGTTTAAAGAAACAGCCATATTTGGCTAATGCTTTTGATTATTATTCTATATATAAATGTAATTAATTTGGCCTACATCTGATAATTATTAACTTCCAGGCTAAAATTCAGTGCTTTCCCAGTACTTCAGTAAGTAGACACCTTCAGATGAAGATTAAGCTAAAATTAGTACACAGTAAAATTTCTATCACAAAAATCTAGTGAATGTACTTAAAAATATATTTTTAATTTATTGCTATAACTTCAATAAAAATACAGTTTTTTCCTGGCTGTGAAGATGAAATAATCAGAAATTTAAATTAATAGATATCACTATAAATACATTAATTACTGTTAGCTAAATAAGTAACTAAGCTGGTGAAAGTTCTGAATAATTGGCAATGTTCTGAAATATATAGGCAAACCCACTGGTTCTTCTTCAGTGATTGCTCAGTGTATAAAATACCTAATTGATGGTGAATTTACTAAGTAGTATAACTTGACTAAGAATATTATTTTTCAGTGAAAGCAAATTATAAGTTATTTCTACTTGAATGCAAATTATATATTCAGTAAATATTTACTGAAATAATAAACACAATAATGGAAAGTTCAGTTAAAAAAGAATGGCTATTTAGATGCAAACTAGTTTGCAGGATTATATTATGGCTATTTAGATGCAAATTAGTTTGCAGGATTATATTATGGCTATTTAGATGCAAATTAGTTTGTAGGATTATATTTAGGTGCAGTATAGTGACATATATACTCAAAATTTTATTATATGTATATGCGTGACATGTACCTTTATTATACAGACTTTACATATATATTAAATATATACATCAAAATAGCAGATAGAATTCACATATACTTTATCCACATGCAAAATATACTTAATACTTTAAATTAATGGCATAGTTGTTGAACCATAAATGATTAGTAAACAAGGATATAAGTAATATGATTTAAAACTTATTTAGGTAGATGGAACCCATGTAAATCCAAGATTAATTCCTGATCCACAATTTAAGTAATGCAACTATCCTTCTATTAAGTAAAGGAATATCCATCATCTATCCATTACCTTTCTAGGAAGCTCATCACCAGGATTTCAAATGATAGAGAAGCCTAGTGATACATTCTAGAATTTTAAAAGAAAGGCTTTATGGCAGGGAAATATATATCGGTCTGAGTAAAAAAAATAAAAATGTTATCTCAAGAATAAACTATGTACCTGTGAGTGTTAGGAAAGTGAGTAGGGATGTACTGAATTATACTTAGGCAGTGGATGGAAGGTTCCCACTTGATACAGGGGCTGGAGTGGTACTGTATTATCTGTGCTGAGCAGGAGTCCAGTCCTCAGGCTGAGACAAGTAAAGGTGTGTACTTGTTTGACCTTGATCAGGTTACAATCTCTGAACCTCAGTTTCCTCATTAGAAAATGAGAAAAATCATCCTCATCCTCAGGACGGTTGTGAGAATTACATGAGTTATTAAATGTTAAGTGTTCAGGACAGGTCTTTTGTGGTTGTTGTTATTTTGTTAAAATGCTCCTGAAGAAGCTAGTGATCACAGAGCCTGCTCCTTTTTTCCTCACCTCTTCCCAGATATTGTCCGCACCATTTGTTAGTTTCTCCTGAGATTAGATAAATGTCTCCAGAAATGTGTAGGTATGGGTGGTCAAAACAGATGTGGGTAAGGTTCTGCCAACTCTCTTTACACCTACCTGCTCTTACTTGAAAGTAATTTAACAAGGGATAAATGGTTAGTTTCACAGTCATTGATTAAAATCTGTAGCTATAAATGCAAGATTCGCTTCACATGTTGAAACTGATTTAAGGAAAGTGATATAATAGAATAGTTATTGTTTTGATATAGAAAGAGAAAGGAAAGCACTTGGATTTTTAGATGCCAGAAGTGAGGGCATCTCAATGGGTAGGGTGGAGAGTAATTATTGGAAGCCTGGAATCAATTTACCATGAGGGTCACTTATACTTTCTTGGAAGAGCTATTTTATTCCTGGCTACATAAAACAATCGTGTTCATCTGATACCTAAAGCATTTAGTTTTTATGACTTGAGGATATGGGTTATTTTAATGTGGAGCCTTTTTTTTTTTTTTTTTGTGGTACGCGGGCCTCTCACTGCTGTGGCCTCTCCCGCTGTGGAGCACAGGCTCCAGACACGCAGGCTCAGTAGCCATGGTTCACGGGCCCAGCCGCTCCGCGGCATGTGGGATCCCCCGGGACCGGGGCACGAACCCGCGTACCCTGCATCGGCAGGCGGACTCCCAACCACCGCGCCACCAGGGAAGCCCTAATGTGGAGCTTTTGAAGCTTAATTTTCTAAAATGTAAATCATTAACATATTACTGAAATTATTATTTATTCCATAAAATTATGTCATGAAGAAATAACAAAAGGTTCTTATAGATTTCACTTCTTAATAGAGGAAATAAAGGATTGTCATATGATGTTAACATGATTACTTCCTTCACTTATTCACCCATTCTTTCATTCACTCTATAGTCATTTAAGATCTTCTACGTGCCAGGCATGGTACTAATTGGTAGAGATTCAACTAAGACATAGAGTTTCTCCTAGATAAGTTCAGAAATGAAAAAAAAATCCCTTTATATGAATAAATATTTTAAAAGTTAATTTAAAGTATGAATTAATTAAAAAAAACTTTTCTGGGGAATAAGAGGTGTTCTTACTTTTCCCATACAGTATCCAATAATCCACAACAATAAGTTTACAATCAAACTCCAAGCCACAAAACCACTCAAGAAAATATTGTAATTTGGTCTCGAGGTGAACTAGGAGAGAACACACTGCTTTAGAAAGGGTAAATTCATAATCCATTTTCTCTAATGACAACAATCTTCCATTGATCAATATAGAAAAAAAATGACATAAGTGATTCAAGATCCTCAACCGATGGTATGTAAACCTATTTCATGATCTTTATAAATCTTATGTATTTAAAATTGGCTTATTTATTTTAAAGTCTATTAATTTTATTACACAAGTCATTGAGTTTTCTATGAAAAATGAAAATGCAGATAACACATCACAAGAAGACAACGAACAACCTGAAAGTTTATTATTTTTTTACGACTTTATTTTTTAAAGCCATTTTAGGTTCACAGAAAAATTAAGGGGAAGGTAGAGAGATTTCTCATATAACTCTTGCCTCCTTATATGCATAGCCTCCCTCATTATTAATGTCCTCTACCAGAGTGGTACATTTGTTACAATTAGTGAACCTATATGGACACACCATAATCACCCAAAGTCCATGGTTTACATTAGAGTTCCCTCTTGGTGTTGTGCATTCTATGGGTTTGCACAAATATATAATGACATGTATCCATCATTAAAGTATTTCATTGCCCTAAAAATCTTCTATGTTCCACCTATGCACCCCTGCCCCCACAACTCAACACAACCACTCATCATTTTACCGTCTCCATAGTTTTGTCTTTTCCAGAATGTCATATAGTTGGAATCAACTGTATGTAGCCTTCCTTTTCAGATTGACCACATCCACTTAGTAATAATGCATTTAAGACTACTTCATGTCTTTTCATGGCTTAATAGCTCATTCTTATCAGCACAGAATAATATCCCATTATTTGCGAGTACCACACTTAAATAGTCAATCACCTACTGAAGGACATCTTGGTTGCTTCCAAGTTTTGGCAATTATGAATGAAACTGCTATCTACATCTACGTGCAGGTTTTCAGTGGACATAATTTTTCAACTCCTTCAGGTAAATAACATGGAGTGCCACTGCTGGATCATTTACTATCATTGAGGCTTAAATATTCTCATTCTATCACCTTTATTTCTTAAGTATATTTGCTTATTGTACACAATTTTCATATTGGAATTTTTCTAATCCTTATGGATTTGCTAGAAATATTTATGGGATAATAATTGCAGTTTTTCTGAAAACATTTTCTCTCAGATAAGTTGCCTAAATTTGTATTAATATTTTTAAAATCATAAGGAAATCAATCCTCCATATTCAAACCATTTACTTTATGATTCAAGCTTTTGCAATTATGCTTTAAATATCTCCATTCCCAAATATCATAAAAAGTAAATCATCACTATGTGTTCTGATTTTTAAAAATATTTACCTTTTCTTACATTTAATTTTTTATCAGGAATTTATTTTGTGTAATATTGAATGTAATGCTTCTGCTCTCACATTTTATATTCCAAAGAGTTAGCCAATTGTCTAAATATCACTAAATTATTTCTCCACATCTCTGTCTCCCCACTCACTGATGATAACATATACAATCATTGATAAAATACAAAAAATACATAAATATTATTATAAAAATTATAATACCAAATTATACATGAAAAATAAGGTGATCTTGCCATTGCAATCTTGGAGATAATCTGTTTTGAGACTGTTAGCATATTCTTCTGTACTTTTTATTATATGTATTAGTGTAAGCATACATAAATTTTTTCATAAGAATGAATTCCCACTCGAAATACTGTCACGTCATTCTTTTTTTCTCAATTCGTCGTATGTGTTAGGTGTCTTTATACATCAGTGCACACAATTCTATCTTGGTTTTTTAATTATAAAAGAAGAAAGGCTTTTAAAAATTAAATCAAGCTTGTGCTTTAGGAAACTAGAGAAATAAGAGCTACTTAAACCAAAAGTAATCAGAAGAAAGAATAAGGGGGGTAGGGGGCGATGGGATAAATTGGGAGATTGGGATTCACATATACACACTACTATACATAAAATAGATAACTAATAAGGATCCACTGTATAGCACAGGAAACTCTATTCAATACTCTGTAATGACCTATATCGGAAACAAATCTAAAAACGAGTGGATATACGTGTAAGTATAAGTGATTCACTTTGCTGTACACCTAAAACTAACACAACATTGTAATTCAACTATACTCCAACAAAAAGTTTAAAAAACTTAGATCAGAAACTAAAATAAAATAGGAAGATAAGGTGAAAATAAATGAAGCAAAAGCTGGTTCTTTGAAAAGACCAGTACAATTGATAAAATTCTAACCAGACTAACCAGTAAAAGAAAAAAGAGAGGGAGAAAGAATGCAAATATGACATAACAAATGAAGGAGAGGCTCTCATTACTTATCTCAGAGAAATTAAATGGATAATAAGGTAAACGTATAAATAATCTACGTACATATAAGTTAGATGAAATGGACATTTTCTTGAAAAACACAAACCAAAACACATTCAAAAAGAAATAAACACAAATAGTTTATACAAACTGAAGAAATTCATCTGTACTTTAAAAAAAAACTTACATAAAAGAATAATTCAAGCCCAGATGTTTTTATTCCTAGTGAATGCTTGCTAAACATTTAAGTTATAAACAAAGCAAAATATGCCCAATCCAGAAAATAGAAGAGGAACTACTTTCCAACTAATTTTAAGAGATTATTACCCTTTCTCCAAAACCAGATAATGACATTACAAGAAAAACTAAAAGACCACAGACAAATATCTCTCATGAACACAGACACAAAAATCCTTAAAAATATATAATATTGAAATTTTTATTCATTATTTTAATTAACTCAAGTATTTTTATACAATATATTTTTAGCATTTCAATTTGACTTTTAGATTAAGTGGAAATAGATTTTAAGTTTTACTAAACAAAATTCTTTTGAATTAAAATTTATTATCATTATGAATACCAACTTTTCTTTGTAGACCTACTACCATTTTCATACTCTGTATTAAAGGATACATTTGCCCAACCTTTTGGAGTGCTAAATTTATCATATATTGTTTACTCATATACACACACACATTTTTATGGTGGTATTGCTTCTGTACTTAATATTCTGATGTACAAAAGCTGTTTGCCTGTAACTAAATCAGTGTCACACTCTTTGAACTACCCTATCTTCACAAAACTTTTCAGTTTAGCAGGAAAGATCTTTCTTTACTCATTTTTAAAATAAAAACATTGCATAAAATTAATCTTGGCTAGTCTCAGGTGAATTATATTACATTTCTCTTACGTTCCAAATTGAGACAATTTCATAAAAAATTTCATGTATAAACATCATATATAAAATATTAAGACCTCTTAACCTAGAACGTAGAGTTTACTCCACTTATGCAAGTATTCTCTTAGGTTTTATAGTATCCATTTTAAAATTTGTCTTCTTTATCTAATACGTATATTTTAAAAACCATTGAGCATTTTGTAATAATTTTGTTAGTTATAATTTAATATTCCTTCTTTAAAATTATTTCGTTACAATAACAATAAATAAGAATGTTCCACTGAAATATAAAGTATATGTGTAT
Organism: Phocoena phocoena; assembly: GCF_963924675.1. Taxonomy (NCBI): domain Eukaryota; kingdom Metazoa; phylum Chordata; class Mammalia; order Artiodactyla; family Phocoenidae; genus Phocoena; species Phocoena phocoena. Next base: position 82,742,589 of record NC_089221.1, on the reverse strand, counting down.
GTGTTTGTATGAAAAATGTATACAGACAAATATAAATTACAACCTATTTTTATTCCTTATTCACACTGCACCTGAGGTAACTTTCAAAAAATCCTAGTATATGTTCTTCCTCAAATTCTCCTTGTATAAGCATAGACACATATACATATATATGATAGCTGTTTTAAATTTTACTAAAATATTACTGTATTTATGCTTTATACATATTCTGTTCTATCATCTATCTGGTAATTTTGGGAACGTGAATAATTTTCCACTACTAATTATAGTTACCAATATCAAAGAAATATTTTTATTTTCCAACATTACTGAGATTTTTTAAAAGATAGGAATGGGTATAAAATAATATCATATCATTTTGATAATTCTCAAGGTCATTTGACTTGAGAAATACATAACGGTTATGTTGTTAAATTTATTGTACATTCTCTCATCCCTAATATAAACCATCCTAACTACTTCTACCTTTGTTTCAGTTTGAGTTCAAAATTTGGTATATCAATTTTTCTTCATTGATTAAATCTTTTAACAGATGCATTTTGAGTATAGCTTTAGACATATAGCAGATATTTTTTTATTTGAAATTATTTTAGAGATAATTGTAGACTCAAATGCAGTTATGAGAAATAATATAGTGATAACTTGTGTACTCTTTAACTAATTTCCTTTTATGGTAATGTTTTTTAAATCTACAGTACAATATCACAACCAGGGTATTGACATTGACACTACCCACAAATCTTATTCAGAGATTTCCCCAATATTACTTGTACTCATTTGTGTATGTGTGTGTGTGTGTGTGTGTGGGGATGTATTTAGTTCCATGTAATTTTATCACATGTGTAGGTTTATGAGACCACCACCACAGTCAGGATACAGAATCACCATACGGAGCCTTCATGTTGCTCCTTTATTAACTATACCCACGTCCTTCATCTCTCGCTATCTGTTAAAACTCAACAAAAGGGAGAGACCTTCAAGATGGTGGAGGAGTAAGACGTAGAGATCACCTTCCTCCCAACAAATACATCAGAAATACATCTACATGTGCAACAACTCCTACAGAACAGCTACTGAATGCTGGCAAAACACCTCAGACCTCCCAAAAGGCAAGAAACTCCCCACGTACCTGGGTAGGGCAAAAGAAAAATGAAAAAATAGAGACAAAAGGATAGGGATAGGACCTGCACCAGTGGGAGGGCGCTGTAAGGAGGAAAAGTTTCCACACACTAGGAAGCCCCTTCACTGGCGGGGACTGCGGTTGGTGGGGGGGGGAAGCTTCGGAGCCACGGAGGAGAGCGCAGCAACAGGGGTGCGGAAGGCAAAGCGGAGAGATTCCCGCACAGAGCATCGGTGCCGACCAGCACTCACCAGCCCGAGAAGCTTGTCTGCTCACACGCCGGGACAGGCGGGGTCTGGGAGCTGAGGCTCGGGCTTCGGAGATCAGATCCCAGGGAGAGGACTGGGATTGGTGGCGTGAACACAGCCTGAAGGGGGCTAGTGCACCACGGCTAGCCGGGAGGGAGTCCGGGAAAAAGTCTGGACCTACCGAAGAGGCAAGAGACTTTTTCTTGCGTCTTTGTTTCCTGGTGTGCAAGGAGAGGGGATTAAGAGCACCACTTAAAGGAGCTCCAGAGATGGGCGCGAGCCACGGCTACCAGTGCAGACACCAGAGATGGGCATGAGACGCTAAGGCTGCTCCTGCAGCCATCAAGAAACCTGTGTGTAAGCACAGGTCACTATCCACACTTCCCCTCCAGGGAGCCTGTGCAGCCCGCCAGGGCCAGGGTCCCATGGTCCAGGTACAACTTTCCCGGGAGAACACACGGAGTGCCTCAGGCTGGTGCATCGTCAACGCTAGCATCTGCTGCCGCAGGCTCACCCTGCATTCCGTACCCTTCCCTCACCCCGGCCTGGGTGAGCCAGAGCCTCCTAATCAGCTGCTACTTTAACCCGGTCCTGTCTGGGTGGGAAACAGACACCCTCAGGTGACCTACACACAGAGGCGGGGCTAAATCCAAAGCTGAACCCCAGGAGATGTGCGAACAAAGAAGAGAAGGGGAAATCTCTCCAAGCAGCCTCAGGAATAGTGTATTAAATCTCCACAATCAATAGGATGTACACTACATCTCTGGAATACCTGAATAGACAATGAAACATCCCAAAATTGAGGTGGTGGACTTTGGGAGCAACTGTAGACTTAGGGTTTGCTTTCTGCATTTAAATTGTTTCTAGTTTTATGTTTATCTTAATTTAGTATTTAGCATTTATTATCATTGGTAGATTTGTTTACTGATTTGGTTGCTGTCTTCCTTTTTTTTAATACATATATATATATATATATATGTTTTTCCTTTTTCTCTTTTTCTGAGTGTGTATGTGTAGGCTTCTTTGTGTGATTTTTTTCTGTATAGCTTTGCTTTTACCATTTGTCCTAGGGTTCTGTCTGTCCGTTTTCTTTTTTTTTTCTTTGTTTTAGTATAGCTTTTAGTGCTTGCTATCATTGATGGATTTGTTTTTTGCTTTGGTTGCTCTCTTCTTTTGTTCTTTCTTTTTTTTCTATTACTTTTTTGGTTTTTTTATTTGTGATCATTATTTTCTTTCTTATTTTAATAACATTATTTTATTTTATTTTTCCTTTCTTTTTTTTTCTCCCTTTTCTTCTGAGCCGTGTGGCTGACAGGATCTTGGTGCAATGACTGGGTGTCAGGCCTCTGCCTCTGAGGTGGGAGAGCTGAGTACAGGACATTGGTCCACCAGAGACCTCCCAGCTCCACGTAATATCTAATGGCGAAAGCTCACCCAGAGAGCTCCATCTCAAAGCAAAAACCCAGCTCCACTCAATGACCAGCAAGCTACAGTGCTGGACACCCTACACTAAATAACTACCAAGACAGGAGCACAACACCACGCATTACCAGAGAGGCAACCAAAAATCCTACTAGTACACAGACAACCCAAAATACAAAACCGGACGCGGTCCTGCCAACCAGAAAGACAAGATCCAGACTCATCAACCAGAAAGCAGGTACCAGTCTCCTCCACCAGGAAGCCTACACAAGCCACTGAACCCAACTTACCCACTGGCGGCAGACACCAAAAACAACAGGAACTACGAACGTTCAGCCTGTGAAAAGGAGACCACAAACACAGTAAGTTAAGCAAAATGAGAAGACAGAGAAATACACAGCAGATGAAGGAGCAAGGTAAAAACCCACCAGACCAAACAAATGAAGAGGAAATAGGAAGTCTACCTGAAACATTATTCAGAGTAATGATAGTAAAGATGATCCAAAATCTTGGAAATAGAATGTAGAACATACAAGAAACGTTTAACAAGAACCTAGAAGAACTAAAGAGCAAACAAACAATGATGAACAGCACAATAAATGAAATTTAAAATTCTCTAGAAGGAATCCATAGCAGAATGACTGAGGCAGAAGAACGTACAAGTGACCTGGAAGATAAAATAATGGAAATAACTACCACAGAGCACAATAAAGAAAAAATAATGAAAAGAACTGAGAAAGTCTCAGAGACCTCCAGAATAACATTAAACACACCAAAATTTGAAATACAGAGATCCCAGAAGAAGAGAAAAAGAAAGTGACGAGAAAATATTTGAAGAGAATACAGTTGAAGCAACTAACAAAGGATTAAATTTCCAAAATTTATAAGCAGCTCATGCAGCTCAATAACAAAAAAACAAACAATCCAATCCAAAAATGGGCAGAAGACCTAAATAGACATTTCTCCAAAGAAGATATACAGACTGCCAACAAACACATGAAAGAATGCTCAACTTCATTAATCATTAGGGAAATGCAGATCAAAACTACAATGAGATATCATCTCACACCAGTCAGAATGGCCATCATTAAAAAATCTAGAAACAATAAATGCTGGAGAAGGTGTGGAGAAAAGGGAACACTCTTACACTGTTGGTGGGAATGTGAATTGGTACAGCCACTATGGAGAACAGTATGGAGGTTCCTTAAAAAACTAAAAATAGAACTACCATACGACCCAGTAATCCCACTACTGGGCATATGCCCTGAGAAAAACATAATTCAAAAAGAGTCATGTACCAAAATGTTCATTGCAGCTCTATTTACAATAGCCCAGAGATGGAAACAACCTAAGTGTCCATCATCGGATGAATGGATAAAGAAGATGTGGCACATATATACAATGGAATATTACTCAGCCATATAAAGAAACAAAACTGAGCTATTTGTAATGAGGTGGATAGACCTAGAGTCTGTCATACAGAGTGAAGTAAGTCAGAAAGAGAAAGACAAATACCGTATGCTAACATATATATATATGGAATTTAAGGGAAAAAAATGTCATGAACAACTAGGGGTAAGAGAGGAATAAAGACACAGACCTACTAGAGAATGGACTTGAGGATATGGGGAAGGGAAAGGGTAAGCTGTGACAAAGTGAGAGAGAGGCATGGACATATATACATTACCAAATGTAAGGTAGATAGCTAGGGGGAAGCTGCCACATAGCACAGGGAGATCAGCTCAGTGCTTTGTGACCGCCCGAAGGGGTGGGATAGGGAGGGTGGGAGGGAGGGAGACACAAGAGGGAAGTGATATGGGAACATATGTATATGTATAACTGATTCACTTTGTTATAAAGCAGAAACTAACACACCATTGTAAAGCAATTATACTCTAATAAAGATGTAAAAAAAAAAAAGAAAAAAAAGAAATTACCTTATGGTATAGCAACTGTACACTTAGGCATTTATCTCAGAGCAATAAAAAATTACATTCAGGGCTTCCCTGGTGGCGCAGTGATTGAGAGTCTGCCTGCTAATGCAGGGGACATGGGTTCGTGCCCCGGTCCGGGAAGATCCCACATGCCGCGGAGCGGCTGTGCCCGTGAGCCATGGCTGCTGAGCCTGTGCGTCTGGAGAGACCACAGCAGTGAGAGGCCCGCGTACCGCAAAAAAAAAAAAAAAAAAAAAAAAAAAAATTACATTCACATAAAACATGTACACTAGTATTCATTATTGCTTTATTTGTAATAACTACAATCTGAAAAAAAGCTCAGATGTCTTTCAATGAATGAATGGTTAACATACTATAAATTTTTATATTAATTTATTAATCAACTATAATTCTAGTTTTGAGTGTTTCTTAAAAATGTTAAGCTATTTTTCTAGTTTTTTCTTTTCATCATCTTTATTGAGATATGAGACATACAGAAAAGTAGAAAAGTGCTCATATTTAAAACAGTTAATTTGATGTTTTGGTATAAATACATATGTGTATATATTCTCCGTGAAACCATCAACATAAACAAGACTTTGAACAAATACACCACTCCCAGAAGTTGCCTCATACCCCCTTGTAATCTCTCCCTCCTGCCCCTCCCTGCCCTCTTCTGGAAACCACTTAACTACTTTCTGACACTATAGGTTAATTTGCATCATATAGAGTTTGATGTAAATGTTATAATATGTATTTCTCTTTCCATGATTTAATTCACTCATTTGTCATTCATATATTTTTTGAAGATGTTCCATTTGAAATATTTTGCCCTTTATTTATGTGTTCACTTTCTTGTCATTAAGTTTAAAGTGTTTTTAAAACATTATGTTTAAAAGTCCTTTACCAGATACACAATTTTCATATATTTTATCCCAGTCTGTAATTTATCCTTTCATTTTCTTAACTGTGCCTTTCAAAGAGCAAAACTTTTCAACTTTTATGAAGTTTGAATTATCTTTTTTTTTTAATGGCTTGTGCTTTGTTTCCTATTTAAGACATCTTTGCCTAAGTGAGGTCACAAACATTTTTTCTGATGTTTTCTTTTAGAAGTTTTCTAATACTAGCTGTTACATGTATATTCACAGTACGTCTGAGTTAATTAGGTAATTCTGTACTGTGGTACAAAATATGGATCAAAATTATTATTTTTTGTATATGGAAATCCAATGGATTCAACCCATTTCTTAAAAAGACTATATTTCCCCACTGAATTGCCTTTGCATCTTTGAAAAATGTTAACTTCCATATATTTATAGTTCTATTTCATCACTCTTCTGTTCCCTTGATCTATTGGTCGATCTAGACAATAACATAACTTTCTCGATTAGTTGATGATCACAGTCCTGTGGAGTGATAAAGTTAATTTAGGTGTTCAAGTAGCTAAATGCATATATCATTTCATTGCTACATAATTTGTCTATTGAGCTTTACTGAGACTTGTGTATATTTGGAAAACTTCTCCATGAGGAAGAGAGCTACATATACTTGGTATGTATGATTAACCTCACTGTTATCTAACCAAATTTTATACTTGAGAATCTTTAGCCCAATTAAATATTTACACATGCCAGGGGAATGCAATTACCATGTCAGAAGGACTGCTTTTAAAGAACTCAGGAATCTAGGAGAGAATAGGTGAGAACTTTAAATATATTTTTTTCCTAGCAAGTTATATTTTTCACTTAAAACTGTGAACAGCAAGGTATGAAGTGCAAACAGATTTGATAACACATTCTTCCTATTATCAGTTAAGGCTGGCTGAAAAGTCTGACTTTCCTGTAAGTCAAACAATTAAAATGAATTTCAATGCAAGTCATTTTCCTGAAATTTTCTGCCTTATCCACTTTTTGATCGGGATGTATTTTCTAAGTTTATTACTGGAACAATGTAAATATTCATTTCTCTTCTTAATAGAAGATGATGGTAGATAATCATGAAAGTCTTTCACTGTTGCCAAGATGACAAATGAACCAATAAAAAAATAGACCATATGCATTTTGACAAAAATCAATTGACTATATTTCTGGACTCTATTCTTTTTCATTGAGCTATGTATTTCTTTTTCAGAAAAAAGAAATCCTGATTACTATAGCTTTATTGTAAATCTTGAAATAAGGTAACTTATCCACCATTATTCTTTTTAAATATTGTTTGAATCTTATAGGTCTTTTGAATTCTTTTATTAATTTAAAAATAACTGTCAATTTCCAGAAATAAAACCTGCTGTATTTTCATTGGAAATGTAATTTAATCTAGAAATCAGTATGGGGAGAACTGCTATTATTGCACTGTTGATACTCTAATCTACAAACATGGCATATCTTTCCATTTATGTAACTTCTCTCAGCAATATTTTTACTTCTCAATGTAGAACACTTGTGCACAATTTTTTAGATATAGTCTTACGTACTTTTTCTATCAAAAATGGAGTTTTTTTAATTTAAAAAATTAAACTAACTTTAATTCATTTTTTAAATTTCAAATTTTCAATCTTTGCTGTTACATATACAAATACAGTCAATTTTTATATTAAACCTGTGTCCTGCTAATGTGATACATTCAATAATTTCGTTTCTTAGCTGTCTTATAGATTTCCCGAGATTTTTCTATGTAAACAATCATAACATCTGCAAATAGACAATTTTTACGTCTTCCTTTTTAATCTTTAACTATATTTTTCTTACCTTATTGGAATGGCTAAGTCATCTAGTACAATGTCAAATAAAACTGATGAAAACAGGTATCCTAGTTTTGTTTCCACACTTAAGGAAAAACTATTCACGTTTCACCATTAGTATGATTTTGGCTGTAGATTTTTGGTAGCGATCCTTTATCAGTTTGAGGATGTTCCCTACTATTTCAAGTTTGCTGATCATTTTTTATCCTGAATGGAAGTTGAGTTTTGTCAAACTGAGCAGCTATTTATCCTCCTTTATTTTACGGAAAAAACTGTACATTTGGCAATTTTTCCTTCTGAAATGTCTAACAGAATTCATTAGTAACACCGTATTTGGTGGGTTTTTTCAGGGAGAGTTAATATAAACACAAATTTTTGTAAATATATGGCACTATTCAGATTTTGTATTTCTCTGATCAGTTTGCTTATAATCTTATCCATTGTGTGCTTCATTTCAGATTCATTTTCCTTTCTTAAAGTTTTTCTGTGACGTTTTTATATCACATATTTCTCTCATGTTCATGCTTTTCCTCATATGCACAAGAATATGGAGCATATCAATTGTAGCAGTTTTAATATCCTTTTCTTTGTTCTTTGTTGATCTCTGTCTACTGAATTTTTGGTAAATAACAACACTAACAAAACAATCAGTTGATAAACCCACTAACAGTTTAACAGCTCATAATATCTCATCTATAAATTGACCTTAGTGTCTTTTGAGTTAGGAAGTGAGCATTTTCATTTTTAAAATAACACTCTAGTTGTGTGGTTTTTTTTTTTTTACTAAAGTTGTGTACCACTAACGTACAGGTTAAGGGATGGGCTTTGGATCAAAAAGATAGTGGTTTCTTTGCAATCTCCAAATATTTCACTTACTAGCTATGGTAAGTACGTTGTATTTCTGTTCAACAATATAAAATTATTTTGCGAGAGTGAACATAATACTTCCCTACCTTTTTTTTTTTTTTTTTTTTTTTTGCGGTACGCGGGCCTCTCACTGTTGTGGCCTCTCCCGTTGTGGAGCACAGGCTCCGGATGCGCAGGCTCAGCGGCCATGGCTCACGGGCCCAGCCGCTCTGCGGCATGTGGGATCTTCCCGGACCGGGGCACGAACCCGTGCCCCCTGCATCGGCAGGCGGACTCTCAACCACTGCGCCACCAGGGAAGCCCTTCCCTACCATCTTGATATCAGAATCAACCATATGACTTGATTATGCAGATGAATTGTTAGTGGAAGTTTTGAGGATATAAGGACCAGTGTGCATTTCTTCTGCTGCTGCAATGGTCCACACTGTCTCAAACTGGCTGAACCATCATCCTCAGTTAAAGATTGATGATGAAATAAAAAATAAAATGCATAGCCCCCCACCAACCACAGTGGATATGTAGACAGAGAGAGAACTACACCTTTGTGTTTCTCAACCATTAAGACTAGTTTTTGTTTAGTAATTCATTCATTTATTCATGATCATTTATTAGAAATTAATTGTTGCATGACATTATAACTGATATTCAAATGACAGTTAATGGTGTTTCATATTAGATTCAAAACACTATTGTTTTGAAATAAATATTAGCCTAGGTTTCAAAATACATATATTATTTTTCAACAAACACAAAGTTATCTATAGAGATACTACTACACAAAAATATCTAAACCAGAACTGGCAATTGGGATGGGAAAATTACTATAGGCCAAATTTCTGGAACTGAAAAGTAATTGTTTAAAGCATATTCATCAGAAGAAAAATTGACTTCATTTGAATTTTTAGGAGATGATTTTATGGTGATTGAACATGGCTAATATAACAAAGAGTAACAGTTTATTCAAATACCTTTGAAGAATATAGGAGCTTTGTTTCCTTTGCCATTAAATGAACTATTTAATATTTGTCCTAAAATAATTTCAATCAAGGGAGTTTACATTTATCAAACTGATTTTTTTTTATTAAAAGAACATTTCTCAACCTAATATCACCAAGTGCATGACAGCTTGTGCTCATAGTTTAATACATTTGATTTTCGGAATACCCTTGCCTTTCATGAAGTTAACCTGTATACCCAAGACAGTTTTAATCCATTTTGATGCATCTAATAAATGTCACTTCTTTGATCTGCCCTGTTAGTTCGTAGCATGTTAAAATTTTATCATCTAAGAAACTACTGTATTTTATGCCCAGTGTCTTTATGTTTGTGAATTATTATAGAGACCCTACATCTGCCAGTTTTCTGTATTTCCAATTAACACGTCTGCAAATGTGTTTTCAATGTGTAAAAGGGTAAAAGATCCTTTTAAACATTTAATAATATTTACATGTATATTGTCATTTTCCACAATATGTTATTTCTTTTTTAATTTCAGGGGTAACTGACAAATTAACTAACACCTCACCTGCATTTCAGTAAACTATTATGCCTAGTGAGAGTGCACCAAATATTTACACTGGGGTCTTTGTGGTTGAGTTTTTTTTTTTTTTTTTTCTATTACAACAAAAGATGTACACTCCTGATTTTTTTTTTTAACATCTTTATTGGAGTATAATTGCTTTACAATGGTGTGTTAGTTTCTGCTTTATAACAAAGTGAATCAGTTATACATATACATACGTTCCCATATCTCTTCCTTCTTGCGGCTCCCAACCTCCCACCCTCCCAATCCCATCCCTCTAGGTGGTCACAAACCACCTAGCTGATCTCACTGTGCTATGTGGCTGCTTCCCACTAGCTATCTATTTTACGTTTGGTAGTGTATACATGTCCATGCCACTCTCTCACTTTGTCACAGCTTACCCTTCCCCTTCCCCATATCCTCAAGTCCGTGCTCTAGTAGGTCTGTGTCTTTATCCCCGTCTTACTCCTAGGTACTTCATGACTTCTTTTTTTTTTTTCTTAGATTCCATATATATGTGTTAGCATACGGTATTTCTTTTTCTCTTTCTGACTTACTTCACTCTGTATAACAGACTCTAGGTCCATACACCTCACGACAAATAGCTCAATTTTGTTTCCTTTTATGGCTAAGTAATATTCCATTGAATATATGTGCCACATCTTCTTTATCTATTAATCTGTTGATGGACACTTAGGTTGCTTCCATGTCCTGGTTATTGTAAATAGAGCTGCAATGAGTATTTTGGACTATAACTCTTTTTGAATTATGGTTTTCTCAGGGTACATGCCCAGTAGTGGGATTGCTGGGTCGTACGGTAGTTCTATTTTTAGTTTTTAAGGAACCTCCATAATGTTTTCCATAGTGGCTATATCAATTTACATTCCCACCAACAGTGCAAGAGGGTTCCCTTTTCTCCACACCCTCTCCAGCATTTATTGTGTCTAGATTTTTTGATGATGGCCATTCTGACTGGTGTGACATGATATCTCATTGTAGTTCTGATTTGCATTTCCCTAATGATTAATGATGTTGAGCATTCTTTCATGTGTTTGTTGGCAGTCTGTATATCTTCCTTGGAGAAATGTCTATTTAGGTCTTCTGCCCATTTTGGGATTGGGCTGTTTGTTTTTTTGTTATTGAGCTGCATGAGCTGCTTGTAAATTTTGGAGACTAATCCCTTGTCAGTAACATCATTTGTAAATATTTTCTCCCATTATGAGGGTTGTCTTTTGGTCTTGTTTATGGCTTCCTTTGATGTGCAAAAGCCTTGAAGTTTCATTAGGTCCCACTTGTTTACTTTTGTTTTTATTTCCATTTCTCTAGGACGTGGGTCAAAAAGGATCTTGCTGTGATTTATGTCATAGAGCGTTCTGCCTATGATTTCCTCTAAGAGTTTGATAGTGTCTGGCCTTACATTTAGGTCTTTAATCCATTTTGAGTTTATTTTTGTGTATGGTGTTACGGAGTGTTCTAATTTCATACTTTTACATGTACCTGTCCACTTTTCCCAACACCACTTATTGAAGAGGCTTGTCTTTTCTCCACTGTATACTCTTGCCTCCTTTATAAAAGATAAGGTGACCATATGTGTGTGGGTTTATCTCTGGGCTTTCTATCATGTTCCATTGATCTATGTTTTTGTGCCAGTACCATACTGTCTTGATTACTGTAGCTTTGTAATATAGTCTGAAGTCAGGGAGCCTGATTCCTCCAGCTCCATTTTTCGTTCTCAAGATTGCTTTGGCTATTCAGGGTCTTTTGTGTTTCCATACAAATTGTGAAATGTTTGTTCTAGTTCTGTGAAAAATGCCAGTGGTGGTTTGATAGGGATTGCATTGAATCTGTAGATTGCTTTGGGTAGTAGAGTCATTTCCACAATGTTGATTCTTCCAATCCAAGAACATGGTAAATCTCTCCATCTATTTGTATCATCTTTAATTTCTTTCATCAATGTCTTATAATTTTCTGCATACAGGTCTTTTGTCTCCTTATGTAGTTTTATTCCTAGATACTTTATTCTTTTTGTGCAATGGTAAATGGGAGTGTTTACTTAATTTCACTGTCAGATTTTTCATCATTAGTGTATAAGAATGCCAGATATTTCTGTGCATTACTTTTGTATCCTGCTTTTTTACCAAATTCATTGATTAGCTCTAGTAGTTTTCTGGTAGCATCTTTAGGATTCTCTGTGTATAGTATCATGTCATCTGCAAACAGTGACAGCTTTACTTCTTCTTTTCCGATTTGGATTCCTTTTAATCTTTATCTTCTCTGATTGCTGTGGCTAAAACTTCCAAAATTATGTGGAATAAGAGTGGTGAGAGTGGGCAACCCTGTTTTGTTCCTGATCTTAGTGGAAAAGGTTTCAATTTTTCACCATTGAGGATGATGTTGGTTGTGGGTTTCTCATACATGGCCTTTATTATGTTGAGGGAAGTTCCCTGTATGCCTACATTTTGCAGAGTTTTTATCATAAATGGGTGTTGAATTTTGTCAAAAGCTTTCTCTGCATCTATTCAGATGATCATATGGTTTTTCTCCTTCAATTTCTTAATATGGTGTGTCACATTGATTGATTTGCGTATACTGAATAATCCTTGCATTCCTGGAATAAACCCCACTTGATCATGGTGCATGATCCTTTTAATCTGCTATTGGATTCTGTTTGCTAGTATTCTGTTGAGGATCTTTGTATCCATGTTCATCAGTGATACTGGCCTGTAGTTTTCTTTCTTTGTGACACCTTTGTCTGGGTTTGGTATCAGGGTGATGGTGGCTTCGTAGAATGAGTTTGGGAGCATTCCTCCCTCTGCTATTTTTTGGAAGAGTTTGAGGATAGGTATTAGCTCTCCTCTAAATGTTTGATAGAATTTGCCTGTGAAGCCATCTGGTCCTGGGCTTTTGTTTGTTGCAAGATTTTTTTCTTTTCTTTTTGCCGTATGTGGGCCTCTAATGTTGTGGCCTCTCCCGTTGCAGAGCACAGGCTCCGGATGCGCAGGCTCAACAGCCATGGCTCACGGGCCTAGCTGCACTGTGGCATGTGGGATCTTCCAGCACCAGGGCACGAACCCATGTCCTCTGCATCCGCAGGCAGACTCTCAATCCCTACGCCACCAGGGAAGCCCTGTTGGAAGATTTTTAGTCACAGTTTGAATTTCGGTGCTTGTGATTCCTCTGTTCATATTTTCTGTTTCTTCCTGGTTCAGTCTCGGCAGCTTATGCATTTCTAAGAATTTGTCCATTTCTTCCAGGTTGTCCATTTTATTGGCATAGAGTTGCTTGTACTAATCTCTCATGATCATTTGTATTTCTTCAGTGTCAGTTGTTACTTTGACTTTTTCATTTCTAATTCTATTGATTTGAGTCTTCTCCCTTATTTTCTTGATGAGTCTGGCTAATGGTTTATCAATTTTGTTTATCTTCTCAAAGAACCAGCTTTAAGTTTTATTGATCTTTGCTATCATTTCCTTCGTTTCCTTTTTATTTATTTCTGATTTGATCTTTATGATGTGCTTCCTTCTGCTAACTATGGGGTTTTTTGTTCTTCTTTCTCTAATTGTTTTAGGTGCAAGGTTAGGTTGTTTGAGATGTTTCCTCTTTCTTAAGGTAGGATTTATTGCTATAAACTTCCCTCTTAGAACTGCTTTTGCTGCTTCCCATAGGTTTTGGGTCGTCGTGTCTCCATTGTCATTTGTTTGTAGGTATTTTTTGATTTCCTCTTTGATTTCTTCAGTGATCGCTTCGTTATTAAGTAGTGTATTGTTTAGCCTCCATGTGTTTGTATTTTTTTACAGATCTTTTCCTGTAATTGATATCTAGTCTCATGGCATTGCGGTCGGAAAAGATACTTGATACAATTTCAATTTTCTTAAACTTATCAAGTCTTGATTTGTGACCCAAGAAATGATCTATCCTGGAGAATGTTCCATGAGCACTTGAGAAAAATGTATATTCTGTTGTTTTTGGATGGAATGTCCTATAAACATGAATTAAGTCCATCTTATTTAATGTATCATTTAAAACTTCTGTTTCCTTATTTATTTTAAGTTTAGATGATCTGTCCATTGGTGAAATTGGGGTGTTAAAGTCCCCTACTATGGTTGTGTTACTGTCAGTTTCCCCTTTTATTGCTGTTCGTATTTGCTGTATGTATTGAGGTGCTCCTATGTTGGGTGCATAAATATTTACAATTGTTATATCTTCTTCTTGGATCGATCCCTTGATCATTATGTAGTGTCCTTCTTTGTCTCTTCTAATAGTCTTTATTTTACAGTCTATTTTGTCTGATATGAGAATTGCTACTCCAGCTTTATTTTGGTTTCCATTTGCATGGAATATCTTTTTCCATCCTCTCACTTTCAGTCTGTATGTGTCCCTAGGTCTGAAGTGGGTCTCTTGTAGACAGCATATATATGGGTCTTGTTTTTGTATCCATTCAGCCAGTCTCTGTCTTTTGGTGGGAGCATTTAGTCCATTTATATTTAAGGTAATTATGGATATGTATGTTCCTATTCCTATATTCTTAATTGTTTTGTGTTTGTTATTGTAGGTCTTTTCCTTCTCTTGTGTTTCTTGCTTAGAGAAGTTCCTTTAGCATTTGTTGTAAAGCTGGTTTGGTGGTGCTGAACTCTCTCAGCTTTTACTTGTCTGTAAAGGTTTTAATTTCTCCATCAAAACTGAATGAAATCCTTGCTGGGTAGAGTAATCTTGGTTGTACGTTTTTTTCCTTCATCACTTTAAATATGTCCTGCCACTTCCTTCTGGCTTGCAGCGTTTCTGCTGAAAGATCTGCTGTTAACCTTATGGGGATTCCCTGATATGTTATTTGTTGTTTTTCCCTTGTTGCTTTTAATGTTTTCTTTGTATTTAATTTTTGATAGTTTGATTAATATGTGTCTTGGCATGTTTCTCCTTGGATTTATCCTGTATGGGACGCTCTGTGCTTCCAGGAGTTGATTAACTATTTCCTTTCCCATATTAGAGAAGTTTTCAACTATAATCTCTTCAAATATTTTCTCAGTCCCTTTCATTTTCTATTCTTCTTCTGGGACCCCTATAATTTGAATGTTGGTGCATTTAATGTTGTCCCAGAGGCGTCTGAGACTGTCCTCACTTCTTTTCATTGTTTTTTTCTTTATTCTGCTCTGCAGTAGTTATTTCCACTATTTTATCTTCCAGATCACTTATCCATTCTTCTGCCTCAGTTATTCTATTGATCCCTTCTGGAGTATTTTTAATTTCATTTGTTGTGTTTTTCATCATTGCTTGTTTCATCTTTTGTTCTTTTAGGTCCTTGTTAAATGTTTCTTGCATTTTGTCTATTCTATTTCCAAGATGTTGGATCATCTTTACTATCATTATTCTGAATTCTTGTCCAGGTAGCCTGCCTAGTTCCTCTTCATTTGTTAGGTCTGGTGTGTTTTTACCTTGCTCCTTCATCTGCTGTGTGTTTTTCTGTCTTCTCACTTTGCTTATCTTACTATGTTTGGCGTCTCCTTTTTGCAGGCTGCAGGTTCGTAGTTCCCGTTGTTTTTGGTATCTTTCCCCAGTGGCTATATTTGGTTCAGTGGGTTATGTAGGCTTCCTGGTGGAAGGGACTAGTGCCTGTGTTCTGGTGGATGAGGCTGGATCTTGTCCTTCTGGTGGGCAGGTCCACATCTGGTGTTGTGTTTTGGAGTGTCTGTGGCCTTATTAAGATTTTAGGCAGCCTCTCTGCTAATGAGTGGGGTTGTGTTCCTGCCTTGCTAGATTTTTGGCATAGGGTGTCCAGCACTGTAGCTTGCTGGTCGTTGAATGAAGCTGGGTGTTGGTGTTGAGATGGAGATCTCCGGGAGATTTTTGCCATTTGATATTACGTGCAGCTGGGAGGTCTCTTGTGGACCAGTGTCGTGAACC
Organism: Phocoena phocoena; assembly: GCF_963924675.1. Taxonomy (NCBI): domain Eukaryota; kingdom Metazoa; phylum Chordata; class Mammalia; order Artiodactyla; family Phocoenidae; genus Phocoena; species Phocoena phocoena. The sequence goes on along the minus strand of NC_089221.1, from coordinate 82,726,838 downwards.
TGGCTCTCCCACTTCAGAGGCAAAGCCCTGATGTCTGGCTGGAGCACCAAGAGCCTTACATCCACATGGCTTGGAATAAAAGGGAGAAAAAGTAGAAAGAAAGAAAGAAAGAAAGAGGATAAAATAAAATAAGGTAAAGTAAAATAAAGTTACTAAAATAAAAAATAATTCTTAAGAAAAAAAAATTTTTTTAAGTAAAAACAAACAAACAAAGAAAAAAAATGGATGGGCAGAATCCTAGGACAAATGGTGAAAGCAAAGCTTTACAGCCAAAATCTCACACAGAAGCATACACATACACACTCACAAAAAGAGGAAAAGGGGAAAAAATAATCTATCTTGGTCTCAAAGTCCACGTCCTCAATTTGGGATGATTCGTTGTCTATTCAGGTATTCCACAGATGCAGGGTACATCAAGTTGACTGTGGAGATTTAATCCGCTACTCCTGAGGCTGCTGGGAGGGATTTCCCTTTCTCTTCTTTGTTCGCAGAGCTCCAGCTTTGGATTTGGACCCGCCTCCACATGTAGGTCGCCTGAGAGCATATGTTCTTCGCTCAGACAGGACGAGGTTAAAGGAGCAGCTGATTCGGGGGCTCTGGCTCCCTCAGGCCAGGGGGAGGGAGGAGTATGGATGCAGGGGGAGCCTGCGGCGGAAGAGGCCGGCATAACATTGCACCAGCCTAAGGCATGCCGTGTTTTCTCCCGGGGAAGTTGTCCCTGGATCACGGGACCCTGGCACTGGCAGGCTGCACAGGCTCCCAGGAGGGGATGCGCGGACAGTGACCTGTGCTCGCACATAGGCTTCTTGGTGGCTGCAGCAGCAGCCTTAGCGTCTCATGCCCGTCTTTGGGGTCTGCGCTTTAGCCGCAGCTCGCGCCCGTCTCTGGAGCTCCTTTAATCGGTGCTCTGAATCTCCTCTCCTCGCGCACCATGAAACAAAGAGGAAAGAAAAATTCTCTTGCCTCTTCAGCAGGTCCAGGCTGTTCCCCGGAGCCCCTCCCGTGTAGCCGTGGCACACTAGTCCCCTTCAGGCTGTGTTCACGCTGCCAACCCCAGTTCTCTCCCTGGGATCCGACCTCCGAGGCCCGAGCCTCAGCTCCCAGCCCCCGCCTGTCCCGGCGGGTAAGCAGACAAACCTCTCTGGCTGGTGAGTGCTGGTCGGCACCGATGCTCTGTGCGGGAATCTCTCCGCTTTGCCCTTCACACCCCTGTTGCTGTGCTCTCCTCCGTAAATCCGAAGCTTTCCCCCCTCTGCCACCCGCAGTCCCCGCCTTGAAGCAGCTTCCTAGTGTGTGGAAACCCTTCCTCCTTCACAGCTCCCTCCCTCTAGTGCAGGTCCCGTCCCTATTCTTTTGTCTCTGTGTTTTCTTTTTTCTTTTGCCCTACCCAGGTACGTGGGGAGTTTCTTGCCTTTTGGGAGGTCTGAGGTCTTCTGCCAGCGTTCAGTGGGTGTTCTATAGGAGAAGTTCCACATGTAGATGTATTTCTGATGTATCTGTGGGTGGAAGGTGATCTCCGCGTCTTACTGTTCCGCCAACTTCTTCAACCCTCCAAGAAATGCACACTCCAGTTTTGATAGGTAGTTTTTCTCCCAAAGGGTTTAAACTTTACATTAAAAAGACTGTTTGCTTTTTTCAAAGTAAAATGTGGAGAAGTTTTTGGTTTAAGTACAATAATTTAAAAAAAGGTAAATCAAAATTTTAAACTTAAAACTTTTAAACAGTTTGGACTTTTTTCCTGAATCAAATAAACACCTGCAACATATAATTGTCATTTGAGAGATTCTTTCAACCCATTAGCTTTAGAAATAAAATATTTAAAACTGTTTGAAATTTTAACCTACTGTCATTCTATATACGAAAGATAAGAATCACTCAAGTGATTGCTGGCACCGGAAGCCAGATATTCTTTCTAAAATCCTATGCGATCATTTTCTTCCTTTGTCCTGATATCACTTAGCATTGCATCGCAGGCCCTTGGACATTTAGTTCCTAAATAACCTCATCCTTCTCTGGTTCCCACAACTACCCTTTGAAGCAGTTATTCATTACACCAACACATGTCTCCAAGGTCCCTCTATCAGTAGCAAGCAACTCACATTTTTTTGGTCTAATTCATACATATTCATTATTCTAATTTAGAATAACCTCATGTCACAATCCCTCTTTCTCCTCTTTACTCCCATAAAACTTTTAGACAAATTTTAACATTTAAATAAACCAATTAATGAAAATTAAAATGTTTTAATATATATTATGACTGATTTACTCATCTATCTCCTCAACTATTTAAGCTTCTTGTGAGAAAGGACCATGTCTTGTGTCACTGCTTCTCCTCACCAAATAGCATATTATCTGGAACCACAGTGTTTAGTAAGTGACACTTACTAGACACTGCGGTGACTGGATAAATTAATAAACAGCAGTGCTTGTCAGATATTTAGTAAATATTCATGGAATAAAGTACATAATGATATGTTGAGGAGAGTCCCCCTCCTATATTACTTATACCCTTTGTTACTAAGAAAGTGAAAATAATATCCATCTGTTACACAAAGATTTTGAATTTCATATGTAATATCCATTTAAAATATTCCATTGTGTTAGTTTCCTTTACTTATGTTCTTCATCCAAAATTCAAAAGTGTCACAAATACAACATTTAGGAAATGATCAACAAAATACACCATCCCTAGCCATAAGACACATCCTGAATCTCACTATAACATATATTGTTTGTGATCACAGTCCCCCACTGATATTATTTAAAGTCTCCTTGAATCTTTCAGAACTCAAAATGGCCACAATTTCAAATATCATCAAAAAAGGACAAAGATCAAAATACACAGCCTTTCCACTATCTTTGGTAACTCTTATTTCTGCTTGAATAAATGGCATCTTTAAATGAGTAACTCGCATTTCTATTGCCAAGCAGTATATGTGTAATATCCCTGAATTACCTCTGTCACATGCAATTGGAATCAAAGTTTTCTGCTATACTTCCTATTCCAAATTAACTAAAATTCAATTCATAATCGGATGGAATTGATTCTACTTGATTGTAAATTCTTGTTTCTTCCTTTTAAAGGTGTTTATCTACATCACCAACTAGAATTATTACATTTTTATAGTAAAATGCCACAGAACTAATTGAATTGAAAGAAATAATTGAAGATATATCTTATCCCAAGATGATCTAAAATATTTTTAAACTATTTGACTAGACATATAACAAGCCTACTGTTTTATGAGTTAAGGTTCTAAATATAGGAACTGACTTCTGAAAAGCATAAAAGTACTCATATTCTTGGGCGGAAACCTTAAAACTGGCTATTCGTGCACTATTAATTTGTTTTACACAGTGTATTTAATAAATTTGAATTCTTACAGATATTAACTTTTAGTTCAATGATAATCATAGTATAGGATTGAAAATATTTTTAATTTGACCACTACATTGTTACATAACCATTAAACATTCTTATGTAAGAAAAGATCATAGCAAAATTGATACATGCAGTGAAGAACTAAGTTCACATGATTCATGAAATGAAAGAATGGATCTATTTCATTTTCTAGGAACTATCATAACATTTTAATAGAACTAAAAATTGAATCAGAAGTTCTATGTAAACAAGTTTCAGAAAAACATTATTCTTTATATACTTTGCTCCAAATGTATTGAGAGATTGTAATACTGCAAGGCTTTGAAAACTGCAATGTGTCTTTTCTGGGGGATATATGGAAACAAGGTTTTGAGAAAACCAGCATAAGTATATGAGAACGAACATGAGCTCTACATTCTTAATATGGGAACAAAGAGATTTTCTTTTATGAAATGTTTCACTATCTGTGTCTGATTCATTGTGTAGGCAGTCTTCATAATACCTCACAATAAGCTGTTACTGAAAAATGTCATGCAAGATCTATTCCTATGCCTTCATTCACTCATTAATTCATCCATTTATTTGATCAACATACATTTACCAAATGCCTTCTATGTGACAGGTACTAGCCTAGGCACTTTGTATTATTCATCAGTGAAAAGAACAGAAAAGTTTCTAGACCCTCTTTGGTTTACCTTTTAGAAGCAGGATACAAACAATATATAATAAACATTAAAAAAACTATACATGTAGTTGCTAGTTTTGATCAGTACTAGAAAAAATAGGTTAGAGTAAGGAGAATCACTAATGTCTATAAGTTGTTTTGCCTCTCAATCTCACAAATATTAAATTTATAGAAAACGAGGAGAAATGTTGTCGCCCCAGAAATCTTATTTCCTTAGAAACATTCATTCATGCAGGTATAGCTTAATTTTCTATTTAGAAAATGTAGTTTCCACAACTCCCATTATTTTCTTTTCTTTTTTTTTTTTTGCGTTATGCGGGCCTCTCATTGTTGTGGCCTCTCCCATTGCGGAGCACAGGCTCCGGACGTGCAGGCTCAGCGGCCATGGCTCACGGGCCTAGCCACTCCACGGCATGTGGGATCTTCCCGGACCGGGGCACGAACCCGTGTCCCCTGCATCGGCAGATGGACTCTCAACCACTGCGCCACCAGGGAAGCCCCAACTCCCATTATTTTCTAAATAATTTTCTATAATAATGCTGTATGTGTTTTTTCTCCTGAAGTTTTTTTCTCTGAAAACCTAGTGCAATGCATGTCAAGTATTTTAATATATGAGGGAATTTATTGTTTAAAGGAGACCATCCACTCCCTGAAGATGTTCTCTTGTTTAATCTGATATTAAAAGATTGCTGTTTGAATAGCTTGCCTTATCAAGATAGTTGTAAAAAACCTTAGTACTTTTCTTTGGAAAACAGATTTAATGATATTATGCAAAAAAGAATATTACTTGAAATACAAGACCAGATAGTAACATATTTTTGGACAACATTTGGGTCAAAATCACCTACCTGTTATAAAAAATAGTCACTTTTGTAGAGTATTTTGTATTTTGATTAGTTTTGTTTGTCTCATTATATTTTGTTTAGTTCTATTTGGCTAGTATCTTTTCTATATTCTATAGTGTCTTTAGCCTCTGTTGTTATGAACTGTCCAAGATGGTTAAATCTGTCAGTTTTAAAAATATTCTTTACTGATGACTGATTACTGTATCTTCATTGCTCACCTGGCAGCTTATGGTATTTTTATTAAGGATTGTTTGGAGAATTAAGATGTGCAAATCAAACCACTGTTATTATGATTTCAAAAAAATGTTAACCGATGTTCTCTCAACTCCTTTAAGTAAGAACTGAAAACAATGATCACCTGAGATTACTGATCACCAATTTTTGTTAACAAAAGCAAATGATTTAAACCATTATTTTCTTCTATGAGGTGAAGATCTATCAGTATCAAAGATACTACATCTCACTCTAGGTTAATACAGTATACAGTATCATGATACCAGAAAATTATTTAGGCTGGAGAGAAAAGGTTAATGCATTGTTCTGTGTGATTACTATGGGACTTTGTTGACTCAGCGCTGTAACATTTATATATTTTGGTCAATGGAACTGCTTAATGAAACTATCACAAAACCCTTAGAGTCAAACTGAATAGATAGAATAAGAAAGGGGGTGGGGTGGGAGAGGAGCTTGCGGGGCAGTTGTTTGAGCATGGTATAGATTTGAGGTTTCACTGAGAAAGACTCGGAAAATGTGATTTGTGTGATTCTCTAAGCTATTTAGGTTTACTATCCACTTTCTTTACACCTAAAATTAGCTCTTTGGTGAGGCAAAGAGATTTTAAAGCAACATTTAAAATTGAATGGAACAGTTTTCATCAGGCTTCTGGAAAAGAAGTTAGAATTGCACTTCTACAGTTTCATCAATTTCCCTCTTTATATTTCTTCTGAAAATCAACTAGGGAGAAAAAAAGAAGAGAGATTTACTATCAACCCAAAAGATTATAGTAGTGATGGGGCAGATGTGATATAGTTTTTTAATCAAACCTCCATAGAAATTTAGATAGTAGCTTATCAGTATCTAAATATCTAGATAGTAGCTTATCAGTATCTAAATTATTAGATTCCACGTTTCACTCTTAAAGACATAGGCTGGCCTTGGTAGAATAACTGGAACTGGACTAGTCTGCTGTAAACAAGTATGGAACTGGACAAAGCATATGAGGCATTGGGTTTCACAAAGAGGACAACAGTCAATGCAAAGTTGCAATCCTTGACAGAACTTTGGAAATGACTCCATGACGTGAGGAGTCTCTGACTGGGTGGAAACTTGGGCTGCATAGACATTCGGAATTCTGCAGAGCAGGTCAGTGCCACTGTACTGAGGAGGCAGAGATCAGAGTGCTGGTCAGCTGAAGTGGCAGGACTCCACAGGCCAGGGTACTGATAAGGAAGAGGCTGTGTAGAGATTGGAATTCAGAAGTCAGCATGGGGATTCCTTGTGAGCCCATGGCTGAGGGCTGGGCTGTGCATTTGTACGGTAGGACCACTCATGTCTACCAGAAAGTGGCTGATCAAAGACTGAGAGGGGGATACTAGAAAATGAAAAACTCCAGTAGAAGAAGAGTTCCTTGGGACACAGGAATTCTGACTGTCAGAATTGTTCAACCTACTTAATATCTCCCTGGAATCCCACTGAAAAATGAAAAAGACCAAACCTGAAATATAAGGATCATGTCCTAAATTAAGACTTGTATTTGTTTCCTAGGGCTGCGATAACAAAGTCCCATAATTTGGGTAACTTAAACAACACAAATTTATTGTTTCACTGTTCAGGAGGCTAGAAGTCTGAGATCAAGATGTTGGCAGGGTTGGTTTCTTTTGAGACAGTGAGGGAGAATCTGTTCCATGCCTTTCTCCCAGCTTCTAGTGGTTTACTGGCAATCTTTGCCATCCCTTGTCTTAGAAATAAATTACCCCATCTTTGCCTTCATGTTCACATGATGTTCTTCCTGTGTGCACATCTATGTCCAAATCCTCCCCCTTTATAAGGACACCAGTCATACTGGATTGGAGTTCACCCTACTCCAGGCATGACCACATCTTAATTTAACTAATTACATCCGAAATGACCCTATTTACAAATAAGTGTGCATTCTGAGGTACTTGGGGGTTAGGACTACAATATATGAATTTGTGGGGGGGGACGCATTCCAACCCATAATACTTATTGTAAAGTCATCCTAAGAGAAAGATTTAAAGCGAGACCTGAAAAGATTCCCCAGAGGCAAAAGGGTTTGGAAGTTGAGTCCCTCATTTTAGAAGGATTGTGGATACCATGGGCCTTCCACAGTACACACTAACAAAGTTTAAAAACAAGCCTACAGGGGCTTCCCTGGTGGCACAGTGGTTGAGAGTCTGCCTGCCGATGCAGGGGACACGGGTTCGTGCCCCGGTCTGGGAAGATCCCACATGCCACGGAGCGGCTAGGCCCGTGAGCCATGGCCGCTGAGCCTGCGCGGCTTCTGGATTACGCCATGTTGCAGTTGTTCTGATACGTCACTATTCTCAATCCTTTCTTTACGAAAGGCCCATATATTTGACACTCAGCTCCTTGTAACAATTCCAGTGAACACTGAAATAAAGATACCTTTAAACTGAACTGCTTGCTAAGGTAAGAATCAACATTCAGCAGAACTGAGTTTATGGTAAAAAATTTAAGAAGTTCCAAAAATAAGAAATTAAGATAAATAATATTTAAATGCAACTTTTAAAAATAAAAGAATGTGAAAAATCCATGAGAAATAAAAAAAAAAACAAGATTTTAAATAGAGATAGCATCATCACTGATCTTTCTCTTTTGCCTCAGGCTCCAATACAATGTGAATTAACCTACACATAAAGTATAATTTAATATGCTGCCAAATACTATGACTACACATATTGTATTTTAAATGTTTAAAATACCTTTTCTCTGGGAATGTAAACTGGTGCAGCCACTATGGAGAATAGCATGGAGGCTCCTTCAAAAGCTAAAAATAGAGCTGCCATATGATCCAGCAATCCCACTCTTGGGCATATATCCAGAAAAGACAAAAACTCTAAGTTGAAAGGATACATGCACCCTGATGTTCACAGCAGTGCTATTTACAATAGCCAGGACATGGAAGCAACCTAAGTGTCCATCAATATGTGAATAGATAAAGAAAATATGAAATATATATATATATATTATATATATATATATGATGGAATATTACTCAGCTATAGAAAAAGAATGAAATAATGCCATCTGCAGTGATCCCCAGTCTCATTTATCTGAGGGCACAATAGGGTACACGTTCCTGGGGAATCATCTGTGACCCTGAACATAGGAGATACAATAAGAAAGAAAGATGTTAAGAGGCCATGACAAGAGATTCTCATACATATCTGTGACAAGGCTAGGACAATGAAAGAAAAAACTGTGAATTCCTGTCCTCCTTGTAAAATTTGATCAGATGTGAAATCATTCAAAATGTGCAAAAATTATATCAATGGGAGGTGCTCTAAACATTTTCTCTGCTAATTCAACCACTTAATAGCCTTGTCTCTTGGCTAGGTAACCTAACTTCTCTAAGCTTAGTTTTCCTATCTGTGAGAAATACATGAAGTTCTTAGTACATGTTTGACACTCTTATTGCTTAATTAAAGTTATTTTCATTAATGGTTATTCATCCTAACACTCTGACCTTAAACATAGTCTATTCACCAGTAAAATTCAGGGAAAAGTTATCCTCCAAACATACACTAGTACTTCTTGAGGTTGTCCATTAGTTCTTCCATTCATAATTTTAATTCAGCCTCTCTTTTGTAGTATTCATATAATCAGTTAGCATCATCTTACAGATGAAATAAAATTTTGATGTGGTCCTTTCTTTTATTTCTTCCAAACTTAACTCCCTAAAGCTTCTATGTGGTAGGTACTGAAAATACAACTTTAAAAATAGCTGTTGTAGGGGCTTCAAAAAATATCTCCTTAAAGGAGCAGGCCACCCACTTTCAAATCAAGCACCTAGAAAGCATTCTGAGGCCTCATTAAAACCAAAGGGCTGTATAGAAATAAACAACTTCCAGTTAAACTAGTTAACTGCCATTTAACTAGTTTAGCTAATGTCTTCATATATTAACACTGAAGAGGATTAAATCAACATAGTATTAACTTTCAATATCTAACACATTGTAAAAATTAAATCTTGAAATGATGGTGGAAGCCATATTAGGAATCACCTTTTAGTTTCTTCAAATTTAGATTCAAATATGACTAGTCAGTTAAGACCTTTCAGCCTAACTGATCTGTGCTTTTTCCCTCTGAAAATGAAAAAATCTGACTTTTAATTTTATTACAAATGTATTAGTTTCCTTTCAACTGTTTTTGGTGCTTTATTCAAATGTGTGATTATATCATCTTGGGGCTAGCTTTTCTTTTCAGAAAAACATCTGTTATTTCATAGTCATAGTCAATATAAAAATACTATTTGGGGTATATTCTCTTCTTGCCAAGTCTTCCTGCTTCCTCATAATGTGTTTATTCTAATTATTAAAGCTTTCCTCAAGTACACGTTCTTCTCCACATAAAAGTAAAGTGCTAACATCTTATTTGTATCTAGATACCATCTGTGTGTTTTCACTTTACTCAAAGTACATGTTTTTGTCAACATTGGTAGTAAGATTGGAAATAAAAATGTCTTGCATTAACATAAAACTGGATATCAATCAATTTTCACTACTCACAGTGACTATACAGGACTAAAATCAGGTTTTTAAATAGCTCTCGATTTGAAAGAATATTAATGTCAACACAATCAGAAGCTGATAATACAAAAACAATCCTCAAAATTGATGTGGAAAAATTGCAAACTATTCCTGAGGAAAAGACCTAAGACCTAAGAAAATTATCTATTACTTTGAAACTAAATTGTCCACATTAGAAGCAATTTGAAACAAACAAAACAAGTCAGCTCATTTAATAACAGAAAAAGTTGAATTACATACAAAATATTGAATAGTTTGCTTTTCAATATCTTTATGCATTTGAGAAAGCTTAATAACTATCTATTTCTAAAATATTCAATTTCAAACTATTGCAAAAATCCAATTCCCATATTATTATTATCACTCTCTAAATTTGTGAGTTTTATCAATATTCATATTAATCTGGTCAAAGAGAAATAATCAACATTATAGTATTATAACCATTTATTAGTAAAATAAAAATGTCAGTTCTCCTCATCTAATTTATTATGGGTGTTTTTTTATGATTTAGTTTGGCTGGACTTTTATATATCACAGAGCCATAGGTTCTTGTCTAAATCTAGGTAGGCATTGCTCTTCCTGAAGTGATCTTACACACACACACCTGTATGTGTGTTTTAGCACCTGGTTTTCACCTTAACAACAATCAAAACTATTTCATCTATTTACTTACATACTGCCAGTGATCTCCATTAGTACGAACAAAGGAAAGTTCTGATTATTCACACCATCATTCCTGCTAAATAAATACCAGAGTATGGTTCTTTTCTGATTCCTTAATATCTAGTCTATGATGAGATTTTTTAGTGTTTTGAGAATGCACTTGCCAATAGTCAACAGCAAACAATTTTAGGAATTATTCCAGCCTCACTTGATGTCATTGCTTTCAAATTCCTTGCTATCTTGCATAGCCTCAGTTTTCTCAAATGTTTTTCAGAATATTTATCCTTTTATAATTAAAGAAGACATTTTGGACCACTCACCATGGTCACTCTTAACACTTCCTTAAGGTAGTAGTACTTCTGGTCATTTCCACCCAATGACATGGTACAGCTATGAGCAAGAGCTGCTTCAACTCTGTACCTTGTCCAGTCCTTCGGGAAACCTGCCTGACTACACTTATGATGCCACTTTCAAAATCTGCTTTAAAATTAGGCCTAAGTCTGATCACTACATTCAGATCCAAACTATGTTTTGCCACTCATCTACACAAATTATTAAATCAGTGACAGGAAATAACTGACTTGTCAGTTATTTTCAATATTTCAGATAGTCTACAGAAAATTTTAAATAATGCTACTCACTGTTTTATGTTGGTTACATAGTTATTTAAATATTTGAGCAATATAAACAACAAACTTAATAACATTCTTCAATAGAAACTAAATAGCATATTCTATTACATTTGATAATAAAAGCTCTAATGACAGGAGATAAGCTGCTAGCTCAACAAAATGAATAATGCATTAAATAAAATTTATAGAAGAACAGGATAAGAACTTCAACTTTAAAATTAAACTAGAGAAATAAATATAACTTCATGAAATTAAAAAAATTATATCCCTTATCAGACACAAAGGAGTTTCTAAAACTTCTAGTGCCACTCTGTTTGCCACGCATGGTTAGATAGGGCTATTTTCAGTGAAATTTAGCACTCAAATTTAGGCCTCTAATATTGGACTAAGAGTCAGTTAAATCAAAGTTTAGGGCAAGTAAAGTCAAGATAACCCAGGGATATCTTGTTACCATCCAAAAGTAAAGATAATTTCAAAGATGTCTAAAATAGTACCAATAAGAATAAAGAAGCCAGAGTACCAGAGTCCCCTCCTGTCAAATAGTGACAATTTGTGCTTCATGAAAAGAAAACAGTAATTGCAGTCAATCCTATCAAGTTGATTCTATAAAGGGTCTAAGTTCATAATGACACTCAAAAAATGACAAATACTTAAAATGTGCTAAAGGTAAATCACGCAGAATCTTCCCAAGTATGTTTACAAAGAAACTGCTATATGCTGATTGAAACAAATCAATGAGTAGTATATATTTAAATTTTGGTAACTGCCAGTTGAAAATCATATGGGATATACAGCAATTTTAAAGTAACTTTTGAAAGTATTTAAATTGCTTTTCAATGTTAATTAAAAATGTTAGCCTCCCTGGAGTCATATAAAAGGTAATAATAAATATATACCATGACATTAGTATTATATATGTCATGAAATAACATAAAATCAATGAAATATATGATACAATAAAAGAGAAGCTATCAGGAGTTTACACCTCCATTACACCCTAGATATGAAAACAGCTAGAGAACTAAACAATAAGTTGGTAACCACTTTCTAAGACAGGATTAAGCAACATCAATAAAATAGCTTACCAGAGTTTTCATAGTACCTCACAACTAGTCAGGGTTTCCATGTCCTTGATCTTTTTTCTTGTCAAAAATAGAGACACATTTATACACCATGTTTTACTCCACAGAGGCTTTTGTGAATTTTATCAGATACTCTGCCAGGCATAATGCTGGTCTGAACTTAAGGTTCATTAATATTTGCCTGACTTTAGTTTTTCCAAAAACAAATTCTATGGGACCCTAATTATACTGGGTAGTATTGCAGGTCAGGCAGAAAAGGAAGTTTCCAGGATAAATTAAAGAGGAAAACTGCAAGTTTAACTTAAATCTATCTATCTATCTATCTATCTATCTATCTATCTATCTATCTATCTGTCTTTGTTTCAGGGCTTATTGAGATGTTAATAATTTAACTTATGTTGAATCTCCAAAGATGTCTTATGGTGCATGGTCTCCAAACATAATGAACCAGAGAACTGTGTTCTTTTTTTGGGCATCTTGAGAAACAACATTTCTGCAGAATGCACTTTAGGAAATTATGTTTTCATTTATTCCACAAAAATCCACAGTATCCTAAGAATCAGATTAATAATACATTTTGAAATTTATATTTCTGGTATTTCTAAGATTGAAACAAAGTTTTGTGGTATGTAAGGTGCTCACGACGCTTCTAGGATTGCAGTGGTGTCACATTGGCTATGAAAGTGTATTTTAAAAGACTATTAAAGAAAAGTTTTAAATAAGGAAACTGCATATGATGTGTTTACCTATTTTTTCTAATATAATATTTAGTATTTAAATTCATACCATGCTCCAATTTGCCTTTCCTAGAGCTTAACACAGACTAATAAACAATAGGTAATTTCTCTTCTGATTCCTGATTTATTTGAGAACCATAACAGTAAAAACAGCTTGCTCCAAAGCATATTTTATAATATTTCATTCTAAGATTTTTAAAATGTAACAGAGGCAAGAATTTCTTTTTTCTAGGAATACATTATGATAGCACTGGGAATGATCTAAGAGGAATATAATAGGAAGTCACATTAAAGTAGCATTCTCTCTTTAAAATAAAAAATAGTACTCGTTATTGTACGTTTGCAATTCCGTAATGCTTTTCATTTGAATACTTCAAATGTTCAGAGTGTGATTATAATAGTGGCAGGTTTACCTAACGGACTCAGGAGAAGAAGTATGCTGCGTGAGTGAAAACAATGTATGTTTTTAAAGAAAATTTGTTTTCACAGCACTGAGAGCTGGTTTTATTATTGTAGTTACAGTAGAGGTAGCTTTTCAGCCTAAAAACTTTCAGGAAATTAATAGGTCAGCAAAAAATCAGATATTTGGATATGTATTCAAGATTATTGCAAATGTTTATTCATTTTAGTAAAATACTAAATCCAAAAAGATAGGTGAAAAGATACAACACAGAGTAAAGTAGTGAAAACTCTCCTGTGACTTCTTTAACCTCTTGAGGACATCTGGTTTTATGGGCTCTGTTCAATGTGGGCATAGTGCCATGTCAAAGGAACTCTGAGTCAACCTACCCTCAGTACTTTTATCCATTAGTCAGATGATATATGGCTGCTTCCAAGACAATGAAACTGCTCTGGAACTGCATGTTCCAGAGACCTCGCTTCTGTATTCCTGGTATTATTCATAAGCACACCACATGGCCTGGAACTGTTCAACCTAACAGGTCTTAACACATTACATAGGAATCACCACACATGTACATTTCCAGGCTTGGGGCTTTGCAAGCAACAGTGGCTGTGTTCTACCACACTGAGTAAATGCTCACATTGTATCTGATATTTCATAAAGCACTATTGTGAGGTTCCTTTATATTTTGAATATACTGGTTGTCCTTATAAAGTCACTCTCAATTAACCTATCTACAGTGTTGACACGTAAGTTAACAAAAGGTTCTTTCGAATAGACAAAACTTGCTTTTCCAGGATGAAAAGACAAAAGTAAAAGAGGCAAGAGTATGGGTGGGGCAAAGTATGGTTCCAAGAGTCTGCCCTATTTTTCTATAATTAGTAGAATATATATATATATATATATTTAAAATTATAATAGTCTGGGTGGAGTTACTTAATCCAAATGAATTCAAGGGAAGTAACAGCAAAAACAGTGAGGCAGTTTCAGAGGGTGGGCTATTGCACCCACCTGTCAGTACTGGCAGCTTCTCTTCTAGTGTGGGACTGGCCCTGCCCCCTCAATATATATAAGAAACCTAATTAAAACCTAAATACAGAACACAATGATCCTTTCCATGGATATTTGCTTGCATAGTGCTTTCTGATCTAACTGTTCTACATTTCAAGACACAGTTTTTATATATTTCTTCTTATGGTGAAACATGCACTATATACCAGATTGTAAAAGACACTTTCACACATTGCTATAATCTTTGAACTCTCAATATACTCCAGAACAGTACTATCATTATTTTACAGATGAAGACAAATGAGACTCAGATTAAGCAATCTGACCAAAATCATTGAAATTATTAAGAAAAGAGGAAAAGCTGTTATATTAAAAAATGACAATTAATATATTTATAATCTAGTCCATTCATTTATTCATACATTGTTTATACTAAAGACTCACTTAGCATTCAGGACTGAGATAAGTGAAAGGGGTATGTCACAGTCACTGTAAGTACCTTTCCAGAAGCCATTCTCCACTTTCCCTCTAACGGAAGGCCAAGCTCATGTGAGGCAGCCCCAAGGAATGTCTCATGGTTGACCCTGACCAATCATAATCCCACTCCCCCTTGGTGGATTCATACTTTTCTTACTTTTCCTGCAGCTATGGGTGGCCATATGATCCAGTTATGGGCAAGAAGAATTTTGTGAGGCATTATTTCTTTGATCGAAAAATCACAGTCTCTCAAGCAGAAGACTTGGCTCATGCCCTTTCTTCCTGCTAGATTGCTGGAGTAAGAAAGTATTGTTTGTAACTATGGCAGTCACCTCATGATCATGAAGGACAAAGACGACAGGCCAAGAGGTTGAGGAAAGTGGAGAAGACGAAATAGGTTTATGGTAACATTGAGGCACTGAGTAAACTCTGCTATACCTCTAAATTTTTATGTTAATTGGGTTAGTAAAGCCATTTCCAAGGTGGTGACATAGACCTGAAAGATCAGGAAGAATTAATTAAGTAGAGACAGAAGGGTCCTCTCAAGCAGCTATGTATCACAGTGTGTTTTAAGAATTTAAATATATGATGTTGTGGAGAAAAGGATTAAGCTTGCCAAAAGAAATGTTTGGCTTTTGTTCTCAGCTGCTGGGAGATAATCTCTGACCCTTAGAAGGTTTAGCCTGATAAGAGTGTCACTGGCCCACATCGCACAGTCTATGCTAACAATATGACTGATGATGGTAGGGGTTTGAAGGAGCTGGAACCTAACCATTGGAGTGTTTTTTTCTTTTATTTCTGATCATTTCCCTGTCAAAAGTCCATTACTAACTATTTTAAACATTTTCTATTTTGTCCTATTCCTTCATTTTTTCTTCTGCTTCCTCTAATCATATGAAATACAAACTTGGTTGTCTAAAACAGTACATATTTATTATCTTACAATTCTGGAGATCAGAAGTCCCAAATGTGTCATCTCACAGAGCTGCATAAGCAGACATGAGTTAAGGGCATGTACTTTAATGTGGCTGATAATTTTAATCACATCCTGCAAAACGTTGTTAAGTTCAGGTAACATTTTTTGGCTAGGCAGCATTTCTTTATGGATGACACAGTGCATAGACTCACGTTCAGAAGCAACCTCTTTGACCTGTGTAGAGAAACCAGAAAGCCATCTAGTCACAGCAGCCACTCTGTCTGTGCATATACCAACACAAAATGACCAATTCAGTTTTCCTGATATGTAATCATCAAAGACTTGAATAGTTCTGCAGCTGTGGTATTGGTTGGCAACAAAAGTGCACATTACATATCCTCATGCACATCCTCCTGAAAAATATATTGCACAAAAACAAGCACTGTTGCCTTGTTATCAATATCGATAGATTCGTCAACCTGGATTGGATACCATGGTGACTCATTAATCCTCTCTAACGACTGTGCCTCAGTATCCTCTGCTATTTCATCAGTTCGTCTAGTTATGGTGCTAGCCGAAAGAGGAACACGTGCCACCTTCTGAACTGCAGCCTCTCCTAAAAGTTCATGACAAATGTCCTTAGCAGCAGGCAGGATCAACTCTTCACCAATGGTAAGGGGATTCTTAGTGGTTAGCCACTAAGGACGATGCTCTCAGTGCAGACACATTTGATGAACTGGTGGCCTTCAATAATTGCTTCTGTTCTTTGTGTTCACATTTTTCTCTTTTGAAAAACTCCAAAGGCTTGTCTTTTAATGCAGAGTGCTTGGCTCCATGGGGCGAAGCAGTTTTGAAGTTTGCATGACTTCACTGGATAGCCAGTCACCACATATTATACAAAGCGGGCTTGGAGAATGTGAATCACCTTTTGCAATGAACCCATAATTTAAGTAGGACTCTTGGTATTTTCTTTTAAATGCAGCTTTTTTTTTTTTTTGCGGTACGCGGCCTCTCACTGTTGTGGCCTCTCCCGTTGCGGAGCACAGGCTCCGGACGCGCAGGCTCAGAGGCCACGGCTCACGGGCCCAGCCGCTCCGCGGCATGTGGGAGCCTCCCGGACCGGGGCACAAACCCGCGTCCTCTGCATCGGCAGGCGGACTCTCAACCACTGTGCCACCAGGGAAGTCCCAGCTTTCTTTTTGTTGGCAGTCTTAGAGTCTTCTGCTCTCTCATCATTGGTCTTTACCCCTTTTCAAAGAAGCTCTCCAGCAACATTTGTTTTTTACTCATTTTGGCTACAGTTAGCTTGTGGACTTACCGAAACTGTGACTGAGACAAGTGCACAGTGTGGGAAAGAGGCACGGACAGAAGTAGTAAATAAAATAATGGGCAGGCCACACATGAACTAAAGTAAGTGTCGGATTCTGACTTAAAGGCTGCCACCAGATGCAGCTGTACAACTGAAGTACATCAACTCACTTGCCACTATAAAGCCTGCCACCAGATGCAGCTTAATTGTCACTTGCCACTCACTGATAGGGTTTTGATATGAATCTGCAAGCAATTTATTATGCTCTCTGTGTGGTCAAACCTCTCTGCTAATGATAATTTGTATTTGCAGCCACTCCCCAGCACTAGCATCAGTGCCTCAGCGCCACCTCAGATCATCAGGCATTAGATTCTCATAAGGAGCGCGCAACCTAGATCCCTCTCATGAGCCGTCCACAGTAGGGTTTGCGCTCCTACAAGAATCTAATGCTGCCACTGATCTGACAGGAAGCTGAGCTCAGGTGGTAATGCGAGCGATGGGGAGCAGCTGTAAATACATATGAAGCTTCGCTTGCTCACCCACCACTCACATCCTGCTGTGTGGCCCAGTTCTTAACAGGCCACGGACCAGTACCTGTCCATGGCCCGGGAGTTGGGGAACCCTGCTCTAACATAATTCCTAAAATCAGAAAAAGTTCCATTTGAATATGGAAGTGACAATATGAGAAAAGTCTATCACTGAAACATTTTGAGAATGTGATTTTTATAAAATAGTCTTAGAGAATTACATTGAACTAAAACCCCAAATCATGAAAAGTTAGTGTGACCTGATTTTTCCAGGAAGAAAGCTTTAAAATTTATATTTTTCTAATTTGAAAAAAAAATAGAATGTAAGACATTTTTCCCTAAGGTGATTGTAATCAACTATGGTGGAGGAACATTTCTGCCATTGGTTAAATGGCAAAGTGTATTGAAAAGTGTGTACATCAACCTTATCAAAATTCAGAAATCATCAATAAAAACTTAGTACTAGTATCATGTGGCTTTTAATAAAACTCATAAATGTAATATAGCACATTTTAAAGCTTCCTCTACTTTAATTTTTATTTTATGTTCTGAGAGAATCTTACCCTGAGCATAATGGAGCATTTTCCCAATAACCTGTGGAGTAATACATGCTTTTCACAATGGGAAAATCAGGGACAATTCTGTTTTTTTCCAACAGTCCTCCTAACATCCTGACATCATAGGCCCGTGCCTACCCTTATAGACAGGAGGCTATTCTGACTCTGTTGTGCTTACTTTTCTTTCTTTACAATGTTTTCTGAAACTAATGCTGACAAAAATAACTTGGGGGAGTAGAAAGAAAACTTAATTAGTTGAAAGGAAAAACAACACATCAAAGTCTACACCCATGAGCTTAAATGCAAAACAATGTCATTGTTCTTACCAGAAATCCTTTCTTGGCTTTCAATATGTGAAAGTGTGGAGGAGATTAATGACCCTTTAGTGTTGAAAGACTCCAGCAGAAAGTATCTGTAAATCATTTGTTGGTTTCTAGAAAATACCCCAAGAAACTTTCATTAGATGTTCTATTTCAGTGACAGTATTCCACTTTTTCAAGTCTTTTCTTCTTTCCTGTGTTGCTAGGCTTATAATCAATGAGGACATGTTAATTACATTTCTCTCCAAGGTAACCTCTCCAGCACAAGCCCTGTCTACAAAATCGCTTCAAATGGGATTGCCTGACCAACCAACTCATTCCCACAACTAATTTGATGCACTTAAAGAATTCTGTCTTTAGTTCTTTCATCTTGGTTGCAGACATAAAAATGTACAAAAATGGTTTCAAATGTTAAAAACTAGGAATCATCTGTCTTCTAAATGCAAAGAAATTCCATTAGGTGATTTATCTTTCACCTTAAAATCACTGCTTTTTTTCCCCCTCTATATATCTGTTTTCTCCTCTTTTTGTTTTAGCTGATTCTCTTGGGAGTATGTAGATTATTAAATTTCTTTGGTGACATTTTTGGCCATTCAACACAGATGTCAAATATTATTGGCATTCAGTGATTAATTATTAAGTAAAGTCTATATTTTCAGACAAAAATAAAAATATAATTAGCTTATAGAGAAACCAGGTATAATGAATGTCAACACCATAGATGAAAACCTCACCATTTCCATACAGGGAGTGAAAACAGTTGGGATTTATTTTTTAATTAAAAAACAGGGGAGCAGAAATCTCTGTTGAAAAATAAGCATGTGTTTAAGAAATAGATAAGAGAATTGCAAAGAAGGAGATGGAAATTAGTAACTTCTGCTTAGAGAAAACTTGTTATTGAGAAGGTAGTCTAATGATAATTCTGTGTATTTGTCTACTAGAGAACTTTGCCTGTTCAGGAATTCAAAAGAATCAGTTATGTGTTCCTAAATTATTCAAGTCACTGTGTTACATATTTTGGTTACTAAAAACAAACAACAACAACAAAAAACCAAACCAAAAAAGAAAAGAAACAAAACAAAACAAGAAAGACACAGGCCATGATGACAGAGTAAAATGTTCTTGTCAAAATAATTTCCTTTCCCTGCTAGACTAAACCATGGAATTCCAGTTAACAGAAATACATTTCTCTAAAGTTGGTTTACCAAACAAAAACAAGAAAAATGTAGATTTTTTTCTTTAAGAAAAAGAACTAGTTAGATATACATTTAAATGTATTTGATGTAAAAATACAACACAATATTTGTTTCACAAACTTTTAAACAGAGACTTTGAATTTAGTAATGCATCATGATATAAAGTATTTAATATAAAAATCTCTATTTTATATTTTCTTTGAGCAATACTTTTTTCTATCACATAGAAAAACTTTGAAATATGTTATTTTATTTTTGCTTGTAACTTATACTGGTCAGTATATATGAACTGCGTAGTGCAACACTTGGCACAAAATAACATTTCACCTACTAACAACTGAACTTATCAATTACTCTTTAATTATTATATTACACATACAAAATATTTTGCTTGTGTAGTTTTAAAATGGATGCAGCAAGTTCCTTGAGGGCAGAGGCTTTCTCTATCTTTCTCACTGCTGTATTCCCTGTCTAGCAAAATACCTTGAATCTATTAGCCATTCAGTATGTGAAGAATGAGTGATAAGAAAATAATGCATAAATGAAAGATTATATTGCTGACAAAATCTCAGCAAAGACAGAAAAATGATTTATTATCTGATTCTCATTCAGCATGTTATAAACATCCAAGACAGAAATACCCTTGTTATATAAATAGAATAACACATTAAGTCCTTTTTTCAGCTTAAGGTGGAATCAGGAACAGAGAGTTGTATAACATCTCTACAGTTAATTCACTTTTTAAATTCTATGACCTTATAGTTGTTATAGTATGTAAATAATTAATATGTTTAGCAAAACACTTCATAAAATATTGTATTCATAATTAAAATAGGGCAGCAAGAGTTTCATAGTAATGAATTCAACTTTCAAACCTTTTAATCTAATTTAATTTAATTTCTTTATGGGGAATGCTGGCAGGCTGAGGCTGGGGCCTGGTCTGGGTGGCTGGAAGGGGGGTTTTCCAGGCAGGCAAACGGGATGCAGGCTGGAGCCCACAGGGTGCGCTGTGTGGCTCTGGGTGTGTGTGGAGGGAAGGAGTAAGTGTGGTCCTAAAGGAGGGTCAGGGAGAAGATGGGCTAATGCACTGAGCAAGAGGGGTGGCTCAGAGAAGGGAAGAATCAGGCCCAAGTTGTTTCTGCCACAACTACTCTTCCCTGAAGAAGCCCAGTCTCCTGGGATCTTGGTAAGTCTACTGGGTCAGCAGGGGCATCCTGGGATGAGATACACCTGGGTACTCTGGTGCCCTTGTCCCAGACTCATGTGTAAGAAGTCTGGCTCACACCACCTACCAAGCAAACCCCAATTCCTGTCAGGCCTAGCCACCCGACCCCTCAGAGTCACAGTGCAGCAGAGCCTTGCTCCAGGGCATAAGTGTGGGGAGAAACTGTTACTTACTGTGGCTTTTGTGTGTGGCATGTGAGCTCTACCATGGAACACTACCATTGCCCTTTCCATCTTAAAATGTTCAACATATCCAAATGAATGGTTGAAATACCACCTATTCTTCTGTAATAAATACATCAATAAAGTTCCTGATTACTTTTAAAGAATATTTTTATGATTTACTTCTATGTTTCCTGAGGATAAACGGGGGCTAGAAAGTGGTTGAAATTGATTTGCTCAAGAATTTGATGGCCTATGAGCCTTTTCTATACACATCATATTGTTTAGCATCATAAAACCTCCTGAGTATTTAAGGCAAATATCTACCTACTGGCCATGCTTATTTCATGATATACATAATTTGGTTTTATTGCCCTGTTTTTGCAATCAGATGCTATAATGTGTAATGCAGTTGAATCATATATTTGTTTCTTGTCTCTTCTGGATCTGGTCTAACAAAAAATGGAACATTAAGTCAAAAGCGAAATTTAGTGCAAATCTAGATCTATTATAGCTGGACTTTGCTGTGGTGTGGATTTAAGAAAAATAAGTGCAGGCAACTCAAGCATGCCGAAATGTCCAAAGCTATCTGTTACCTAGAACAGAAGTAGACAGATAAAGAAGGTCATTATAAGATGGACTTTGATCTTCAATACATATTTCTTAAGGAATACATTTTTCCCTGGGTAGTTCAGGGCTTGATGCACAAAGATACCTGCTATATACTGTCTGCAGTGAAACTGTTGCTGCTTCTCTCCCTGAGAACAGATTCACTTCTTGACCAACAGCAGGGAATTAAGTTTAAAAGGCTAAATTTAAAAGGCATCTAATTAACTGCCACTATTTCCAAAAAAAAAATGTGTGAAATGAATTGTAAAGTGCCAAATTTTGAAAGCCAATTATGAGCAAGGGATTAAGAATTCAGAGATGAATAAGGCACAGCTCTTTCCTTCCTGAAGGTGCATTCTGTTGGAGAAACAAACACTTCCATATCAATTTAGGACAAAGTGTGACAAACTCTATCGACATGGTACAAGCACTGGGCTGGGGAAGTACAAGGAAGACAGAGATTAATTTTGACTGGAGGAATGCAAAACTTCCAGGAGATGGAGATTGAGATAGACATTAAAGGGTGAATTCAAGAGGACTTTCCTTGGTGTGAGCATAGAGAGGAAATTCAAAGCAAAGAAAAGAGGGGGTAACTTTTAAAAAAAATGGGGTAAGTCTTCTTTATTTTAAACTTAAAAGAGTCAGAATTTTATACCTGGAAAGGACATTAAAGTTCATTTACTTTATGAGTCTTCAAATCACATTTCTTGTTACCCTAAATATAACAGTACTCCTAGAACATGAAGATAAAGGGGAAAATATTTTGCGGCAAAAATTAGTTTTCAGTGCCAGTGGTCATTTCTAATAGCTCAATTTTACCAAAAGGGAAATAGTTGCTTAGAAGTGGCATGTGATAGCCATTCAGAAATCATTTTGTGTGGAAGACAGGATTCAGGAGTCTTGACTTGTATTCTAATCAAGTTTACCTTACTTTACTACTACCATATATCTTTTCATCTAGAAGGATTAAGCCAATCTTTGAAAATTAAAAATATAGCATCTAAGTTGTGATAGTATCATACTCTCATTTTTTAATTCAATAAATCATTTCAACACATGATTAATTTTCTGTTTCTATGCATGAGAAATAGAGAAGGAAACAGCAGAATCCTGTTTGCATGAAGTATAGCTTCCACCAAAAGAATTTTTAATAACTTACTATTGTTAATGTCTACATTATCATCATTATTATCAATGTAAATAGCTCAAATATGTTTGTAACTAAGAGAAAATAAAGGAAAGCCATTAGTATTAGCCACTACTACATAGTTCAGTACTAGTACTAAACTGTCAATGTTTAAATCTAATCTGTACTCATGATTGGCTGAATGACCACATGTAAATTACTTAATATCTCTGTGCCTGAATTTTCTCATTTGTAAAACTGGGTAACTATGATATTGATTTCATACTGTTGTTTTGAAGGATTAAATAATACGTGTACACATCTTAGAACATTGTTTCACGTATAGCCAGGATTCATTATTATTTTCTTTGTCATTATTTTTTTTCATTTATTTTTGTTTCTATACTGCACTGCAATATGCCTTTTCTAGTCTTTTAACTTCTTTATTCATATAAAATTGACATATAAACACTACATATATTTAAAGTTTTTTTAATTTTTAAATTTATTTTTATAAGCAGGTTCTTATTAGTTATCTATTTTATACATATTAGTGTATATATGTCAATCCCAATCTCCCAATTCATCCCAATTTGATAAGTTTTGTGGTAAGTATGCATCAATTGAATCTTTCACTACAGGATAATGAACACCCCTAAATGTTTCCTCATGTCCCTTTACAATTCTTCCTTTCTTTCCTCCTATCCCCTACTTGTTCCTAGGCAACCACTAGAGATTACATTTGTATTTTCTGGGGTTTTCTTTTTTGTCTGACTTCGTTCACTCAGCATAATTATGTTGAGATTCATTTATGTTGTTGCACATAACAGTTTGTTCCTTTATACTGTTAGAAGTATTCCATTGTACCAATTATGCCATAATTTGTTTATCCATACACTTGTTGATAGACAAATATGTTGTTCCAGTTTTTAGTTAATGCAAATAAAGCTACAATGAACATTCATATATGTTTTTGTAAGTACATAATAATATTGAACGACTTTTCATGTGCTTATATGCCATCCATATATCTTCTTTTACAAAGTGTCTAATCTAAACTTTTGTTCATTTTTTATTGAGTTTTTTCTTATTGTTCAGCTTTGGGAGTTCTTTATATATTCTAGTTACAATTTCTTCATGATTTGCAAATTGTTTTCCCAGTCTGTGGCTTCTCTTTTTATTCTCTTGAGAGTCTTTTGAAGAGCAGGCATTTTTAGTTTTGGTGTAGTCCAACTTATTATTATATTTCTTTATGAAATATAATTTTTGTGCTAGATCCAAGAAACTCAGAGTCATAAATAATTTCTCAACGCTCTGTTTCCTGATATTATTGAGTTTTGGGTTATACATTTAGGTCTATGATTCATAGTGAGTTAATTTTTCTTTATGATTTAAGGTATAGGTCAAATTTCATTTTTCTTTGCACAGACATCCTCTTTTTCAATCACCATTTGTTGAAGACTATTCTTACTCCACTGAACTGCATTTGCACATTGGTCAGAATCAGTTATCCTTTTTTGTTTAGGTATATTTCTGGACTAACTATTCTGCTCTATTAGCCCAATACCACACTGTCTTAAAACTACAACTTTTTAAAAAAAAATTATTTTATTTATTTATTTATTTTTCGCTGCGTTGGGTCTTTGTTGTTGTGCGTGATTTTCTCTAGTTGCGGCGAGTGGGGGTTACTCTTTGCTGCAGTGAGCAGGCTTCTCATTGTGGTGGCTTCTCTTTGTTGTGGAGCACCGGCTCTAGGTGCGCGGGCTTCAGTAGTTGTGGCACGTGGGCTGTACAGCTCCGGCTCAGGAGTTGTGGCGCCTGGGCTTAGTTGCTCTGTGGTATGTGGGATCTTCCCGGACTAGGGCTGGAACCCGTGTCCCCTGCATTGGCAGGCAGATTCTTAACCACGGCGCTACCAGGGAAGTCCCAAAACTACAACTTTTTAAAGTCTTGAAATCAGGTACTGTTAGTCCTGCATCTTTGTATTTTTGTCAAAATTGTTTTGGATATATTGGGTTCTTTTGCATTTCCGTATGAAATTTAGAATCAGGTTGACAATTTTTACAAAGAAAAAAAAAACCTGCTGGGATTTTGATTTGTTTAGGTAGAATCTATTCATCAATATGTAGAGAATTTATACCTTAACAATATCAAGTGATCCAACCCATGACCACAGTATATCTCTCCATTAATTTAGATGTTCTTTGATTTTTCTCAAAAATGATTTTTAGTATTCATGATATTGATGTTACACGTATTTCCTCAAATTTATCCTTAAGGACTTCATATTTTGTGATGCCACAGTATATGGTATATTTTTATTTTGATTTCTGATTGTATTGCTGGTTTACAGAAATACTAATGGTATTTTTCTATATTGATCTGGTACTATGCAGACTTGCTAAATTCACTTATTAATTCTAGAAGTTTTTTTGAGAATCTTGCAGAATTTTCTACACAGATGATGATGTCTTCTAGGAATAGTTTTATTACTTCTTTTCCAATGTGGATAATTTTATTGCCTTTTCTTGGCTTATTTCACTGCCAAAAATCTCAGATAATGTTGCAAAGAAATGAGGATTTTTGGAGGAAAGTATTCAGTATTTCACTTTCTGTTAGCACTAGGTTTTTCATAGATTCATATTATAAAATTGAAGAAGTTCCCTTCTATTCATGGGTCACTGAGTTTTATCATGATTGGCTTTTAGATTTTGTCAAATGCTTTTTTATACATATACTGATGTGTTTTCTATTTTCCTTTTTAGTGTCAATAAAGTAGGTTATATCAGTCGATTTTTGAATTTTAAGCCAGTCTTGAATTCTTGAGATAGACCCTGCTTAAATGTTGCTGGATTCACTTTACTAAATTTTGTTAAGGATTTTTATATCTACATCCATGAATATACTGTTCTGCAGTTGTTGTTTTTTCTTGTAATGTCTTTGTCTGATTGGAAAGTGTTTCCTCCTTGTTAAATCTGTAGAAGAGTCTGTGTAGTATTGGTACTAGTTATTTCTTATGCACTTGGTCGAATTCATTAATGAAGACATCTAGGCCTGGAATTTTGTTCTCTTTTGCTCACCTTTTTCATCTTCAGTGTCCTTTATCAGGCAGTCAAGGAATGTTTCTATTTCATCTACATTGTCAAATTATTGCAATAAATTCATTCATAATATTTTCTGTTTATCCTTTCAAAGTCTGCAGAATCTCTAGTGATGTCACAGTTCTCATTTCTGGCATTGGTAATTTCTGTCTTTTTTTTTCTTGATCTGACAAGCTATAAATTTATCAGTTTTACAATCTGAAAAACCTGGAAACCATTTTTTGGTTGCATTGATCTTTTCTACTGATTTTATAGTATTTATTACATTGTTTTTCACTTTAATATTTACTATATTTTATCTGCTTATTTTGGGTTTAATTTACTTTTTTTTTCTTCTTTAACATCTTTATTGGAGTGTAATTGCTTTACAATGGTGTGTTAGTTTCTGCTTTATAACAAAGTGAATCAGTTATACATATACATATGTTCCCATATCACTTCCCTCTTGTGTCTCCCTCCCTCCCACCCTCCTTATCCCACCCCTCTAGGTGGTCACAAAGCACTGAGCTGATCTCCCTGTGCTATCATTTGTTAGTTTCTTAAGGTGGAAGCTGAGATCACTGATTTGAAAACTTTCTTCTTTCCTAATAAGGAAAGGCACTACTGCTATAAATTTATTTTTTAGTACTGCTTCAGTAGGCTTTTGCAAATTATGATTTTCTTTTCATGTTCATTCAGGTGAAATATTTTGTAATTTTCACCTGCATTCCTTTTGGCTATTTAGAAATGTGTTGTTGCATTTTCAAATATTTGTGAATTTTACACATACTTTTCTTTTACTGATTTCTAATTCAATTGTGGTCAGAGAATACACTTTGTATGGTTTGAATCATTTTAGATTAATTGAGACTTGTCTTATGGTCTGTTTTGGTAAATGTTTCATTGTGCTTGGAAAGAATGTGTATTCTGCTTTTGTTTGGTGGACTGTTCTATAAAACTCAGTTAAAGTTGGCTGATTGGGTTATTCAGACATTTTACATCTTATTGATTTTCTTTTTATTTGTCCTACAATTTTTGTGAGAGGAATATTTAAATTTCAAAATAAAATTGTATACTAATCTATTTCTCCTTGTACTTATATACTCATCCTCCTCTCTCCATCCCCTCTATGGTCAGGCCCGCATTGAAATATGTAACAATTTAAATGTTTATTTATGAGGAGAAGTGTTTCTGATTTTATCAGTAAAACATTTTCAGTAGCCACTTTGTTCAAGGAGCAAACCATGTTTTACTTTGCAAATGATCATCTCAGTCAAAGAGCTGGCAAAACTGTATGAAGATAAAATCATATTTTTGTTTGATTGAGTGGACAACTAACTTCTGTTAAAATGTTTGATCCAGAGTTAACTGATCTCAAACCCTTACTTTAAGATCTCCTTGACAATTTTTATATATATTATGTATATAGATAAGATATATAGTTTTATATATGTATATATATATGTATACATATGTATGTATATATGCACATATTATACACATATACACATATATGTATATTTTATATACATATAAAAAACTATATAGAAACAGACGAATACATGTAAACTTAATTTTATCTTCACAATGTGAAAGAATTCTTTCATTGTATAATCTTTAGACATGAAGTCTTCTTCAACTGGTAACTCCCATGAGAGAAGTTTTCTTTCATTATTGTCCTTTTAAAGATGGATAATGTAGATATTTCAAGAGAAACATTCTGTCATACCACTAAGAATTGTATTTCCTTAGTATAATGAGCAGTTTTAAGTTGCTCTATGGATAATTATTTCTTTCTTGATATTGCTAGAATTCTAGTGTTTTGAACTGTGCTTGTCATGCAGTAGATTTATCCTTTTTGTAAAATGACCCTGGAAAATCAGTCTTTCCCTGTCTTACACAGAGAGGCACTTGATCTTGTAAAACCTAAATGACTTTTCTATTTTCTTCCTTGAGACTTCTGGATAAATACTTCTTTCCCTGGATTTCTAGAGTATCTAGAGTTTGATTTAACTTTGGAACAATGGATAACACTTCTGCCATCTTATCTCATTGATGTACAGGAAAAAAAGGTATAGTTTCTTAGCACCATGGAAATTTCTTGTTATTTTCATGCTGTAATAGACATGGCAGAGTAGACTGCTGGCTCCTACTCTAATATACAGTTTCTCCTTAGCACCTAATGAGAACCCTGATTTTGTTTTAACCCTAATACGCCCAGCATAAAAAGAAAATCTATATTTCCCATTCTCCCTTCATCTTTTAAGCATTTCCTCCTCCTTTTGCACAAAATTCAAACATGATATCTGGTGATGAAGCAGCCATCCTATATCCATCAGGAAACAAACTAGGTGCATTGCTGAGACTTCAGATCTGATGTCTTCAAGTCTCTGAAAACAACACCATGAGCTAGCTGCCTGATCTATATTTCTACTTGAAAATAGTAACACACTATATTATTTTTATATCGTTTAGCTTTTCTTTACATGCAACTGAACTTAGTACATCACTACAATGGCAAATATTACAAAGGCTCCTATTACAGTAGATCTGTATGGCCTACGATACATTTTACATTGAATATTTGGACTGTTGTCATCCTTGGCTATCCTAGCTTAAACATTAAAAAGACTTTCAGATTCAGATAACTGAGGAAGTCAAGAGGAAGAAAAAGCAGGCTGGCTGGGTACATCAAAGTTCTGCCTGTGTTGCTCTGAAATACTTTGTGAGAATTCCATCTTCAGGCTGACATCTAGAAGACTGCAGTTCTTCTAGGTTTTACATATTCACACAAAAGAAAAGAGAAAGATCACTTCTAAAGCTTTACTCAAAAGAGAGAAGGAAAGGCCCCCAGTAAACTTTCCATAGTATTAATTTATGTAGTCAGGGGATTACCAAGCACACTCTGCTTGTCTAAATGAACCTCCAGCAACAGAATAGGATTACTTACACTGGCTAGCTCAGAGGAATGGGTTTAAACTTATTTGATGACAAACCTCATCGAGCAAAACCGTATATTTACATTGTGAATCATTAGGCACATATATGCATATACATACACAGAATAAACATATGTTGCTAAAATAAATTTTTCAGATAAAATAATGCCCACATTTAATTTTATTTCAATGCTGGCTACAACACTGTAAATTGATCTGATAACCTACAAATAGGTCACAACTTCCGTTTGTAGAATGAATCAGAATTCAATCAGTGCCTAACCATAGAGTCAATCTCATTTACCGCACTGTGATATATAGTGCAATAGAGTGGGGAAAATACTAGAGATACAACCATAATGGTCTTCAATACCCTCAAAATACCAGAAAGTCATGAACACATACATTTTTCTTTACTGATTCCAGAGACTCACAGAATCCCTGAGAGTTCACAAACCATGGGACACTCATGTTGTTCTATCATAGAAGGGGAAAAAGTTTTTGATAGGGAAGGAACCTGATGGTTTATTTTAATTCAATGGTCGCAATTTGTAGAGTTTTCCATGATATACACCTGTCAGAAGGTTTATGTCCTATTACAGGCATACTGATCAGCTTATCTTAAATTTTGGAAATCCAGTATAAAAAATAAGAAGAGTTTGCTATCCACCTTAAAATTTAGTTTCATCTCTTTAGATGCTTATTAATTTTCCTACATGTAATAATAAAAAGATTATTGACTAGCATGGAAACCTGCATGCTTGCGTCTTTAAGTTTGGAATGGTTGTGTCATGGACAGTCACTGAATACAGGTCAATAAGTTGCAGACAATGACTGGGGCCACTTTGACTAGAAATTCATGATAATAGAACTCATTTATTTTCATATTTTTAAGCTAAAATAAATTCATTTGTTGTGTTTATTCCGGTAGCACTTTCCTAAAATTTGATAAGCAACAAAAACTTAAGAGTTGAGCTCATTATTTCAATAAACTGTTATACTTTTAGGGATTACTTCTTTATCCATTTAACACATTTGTTTGCATCTTTTACATACAAGGCAGTGTGTTCTTTGTTTTGTGTAGCAATAGGATAAGCTTGGTTACACCGCTGTAACAAACAACTCCATAACCTCAACAGAAATTTATTTTTCTTTCATGCTGCATCATTACTGCCTGGTTTTTGGAATTCAGCTCCCTGTCTTTCTTACTCTGGGATTAGGCTGGCTCTCTGAAGTACTGCAAGTTGCTAATGCAGAAGGAAAGACAGAATGTGGTGAGTCATGCATTGACTCTTAAGGCTTTACACCAAAGTAATAACTATCTCTTCTATTCATTTCTTTTTTAATTTTTAAAATTTTTAAAAGTTACTTTTCACTTACAGTTATTATAAAATATTGGCAATATTCCCCGTGTTATCCAGTATGTCCTTGAGCCTACCTTACACTCAATAATTTGTATCTCCCATGCCCCAACCCCTATATTGCCTCTCCCCCCTCCCCACTGGTAACCACTAGTTTGTTTTCTATATGTGTGAGTCTGCTTCTTTTTTGATATATAAAGTTTGTTCTGTTTTTTAGATTCCACATTTAAGTGATATCATACAGTATTTGCCTTTCTCAATCTGACATTTCACTTAGCGTAATGTTGATGGAGTCACATGACTGTAATTCCAAGGGTCAATGAAGAGCTATCCTACCATGGATCCATAAGGAAAACTGGAAATACTTGGTAAGTTGTACTAATGTCTACTTCTTGTTTTTAAGGAAAAAAACCAACAAAAATTTTGAGTCTAAATGGAGATACACCATGCAAAAATAGATATATGTGATCCTTGTAGTAACAGACTCACAGAACATTTGAGATAATAAAGAAGGATAATAAAGAAGTTATTCTGAGTAGGATTATTTCAGAAGGCTTCATGGATATGGCATATAAGCTGGACCTGCAAGGACAAAAAGTAGCTGCAGAGGTACGTGAGTCATCTGTGCTAAAGAAAGCACATGATTACAGCGAAATGGAGGACACAACAGAGTCCAGTGAGAATGGACAAAATAAACTGTGAGAAGCCAAATAGCAATAGTTAAGATGAAGGGCAATAGGATAAAGAAGAAGTATAACATGTAAGACTGACTGAATTTGGTCAATAGCAGATGGGAAAGTAAGCAAGAGGCAAGAATTTCATTGACAAAATTATGGTTTTGGCTTAGGGAAGAGCTTCAAAAATGGTGTTGTATGGAACCCTAGTTCAGTGACATGGTAACTGTTATGGAAAAACCACCCATAGTCAAATGACATTGGAAAATATTGCACCTAAGCTATTCCCCCTTCTAATTTCAACATAAATATTTGTCCATTAAGGTTATGGGAAAAAAAAATCATTTGAACTCAATATTCCCAACTCAATAAGGTTTTTTTGGTAAACAACATTTACTAACAGACCATACACACACAGACCATATACACTAAATGAAAACAGTTTAGATGTTCTAATTTGTACTAAGTATGACTTAGGCTTCCTGCTCTGTGACTAGGAGAGGCTTCCTGCTCTGTGACTAGGAGTGTTTTGCTTAATATACTCACACAAACGAAGCATCAATTTCCAAGGGGGGAAGATGAACACTAAATATGTGCTGACTACACACCACAGTCTTTATTAATCCATAAGTTACTTCAGGATATTGCGAAGTTTCAGAGTTCTCATTATGTGCTATTATTTGAAAATTAGAAAATTCAGAAAATTATTTTAAATCTGTATTAATCTTATTACGTGTTCTAGAAACAGCATGTTGGAATAGGCTTCTAAAATCAGCCTACTTCCTTACCATTTGTGTTTATTTAAAAGAAAATGAAAGAAAAAAATGTGTGGATTTTGACATTACTTTTTAATATCTAAGTTTAGATATATATTAACTCTACAGTTAGAAAATAAATAACTTGGGATCTTTGTAATTCAATAGTTTTTTTCCTCCCCCTTCTAATATTAGTATTGTTGTTATTACTGAGTTGCTTTTCCTATAGGGATTTGAGAGTGACAGGCTGAAATGTCTCTAACTGGCAAGATTTCAGTTATCTGAAAAAAAAAGACTATTGAAATTACCAAAAGTAACAAAACATCTCAGGTGCCGTTTCTAATACAATCTCACATTATCAAGTGATCTAGTAGGGGCTGAATGATAGATTCATTTACTCATAAATGAGTATCTCTGATGTTGAAGTATAGAGGAGAATCTTTTTATTTTCAAATCTATGCTATGCTATGTCAAAAAGGTAAATCTATATTAACGAAAATATAATCTATTCTTGTCATATATATGACATATATACATATAAATTATACCTTATAAGCTTTAAATATACTGGCTGAAAATGGGTTATAAGTGACACACAAATTCATGATTCATTTATTTATGAAAAGATTCAACTTATAAATTTATGAGAAAAATATTAAATTAGCAAACCCAACTACACCTAATTAATTTGTTTCATCACTCAAAACTTCTTTTCTGCCAATTTCATTGGACCTTCATCAGTTACTACTTTTTATTGAGTAGCTGATGTTCAGGTTGATTCAACTAACATCCAGTTGAATTTGCAATTCCTTGTGGTCATGAATTGAGTCTTCATGCTTAAATATCCCATTAGATACACTTTGCTGGCATTATTAATTCTCACCTTGGGCATGTAGCCAAAGGAGGATAGTAAGACTGGATAGATTGAAAGGTCCTTTTGCTCATCATCTTCCCTTCCACTCCTTCCTGCACTAGCATTTGTACTTTACTTCATTCTTCTGTTTCATTTTATAATTTTAATTGTCCAATGAAATTTTTGTAATACAGTAAGGAATATTGTGACTGGGTATAAATAACTCTTGGAGGAAAAACATCAAATATGATTGTAAAGTGATAAAGAGCCTCTCAACACACCTAAAAAACTATTTTGGGTACCAGAAGATAATGTTTTTCTTTTTCATACCGTGTATCTTTTAATACTCCTGTGAAGTCAAGTATTTGTTTAGTTGACTCTGACCCAATAAATATAATCCAAATGAAAGAATAAAAAATTATTTAGGAAACAATGTATGTGCATAAACATATACTCATACACACACATATACACATATCATCAATATTCTCCATGATACATACAATGTAGTAGCATATTTCTGTTTATGGAAATATTA
The DNA here is from genome assembly GCF_963924675.1 of Phocoena phocoena. NCBI lineage: Eukaryota > Metazoa > Chordata > Mammalia > Artiodactyla > Phocoenidae > Phocoena > Phocoena phocoena. Next base: position 82,693,982 of record NC_089221.1, on the reverse strand, counting down.
GATATATATAATAAATTGTATTTAAATATATATAAAATATAAACATATAAAATAAAATCATAATAAAATAAAAATATATGTGATATATATCACATAAGGCTATAAACAAAAGCATACTCGCTTGAAATTAAAATGTTGAGATCTGAAATACAATACGTTGCACCATGAAGATGGCAGTTTTCAGCAGCTAATTAGCCTTCTAATTTGGAACACACTGTAATTGGGTCTCCTCTATTATGGGAGTTAAAATGGAAAACAAGCGTATATTCCTTACATTTGTATTCCTAAATTGTCACACATAATTGTTTTTTTTAAGTTCTGCAGGTAATTGACTTGTAATTTTTATGTTATTGCCATATATTTCTGCCTTGGAGTCTCTTTATAATCCATATCCACTGCAAATTCTTCATTTTAAGGACTATAGAATGTGTAACAACATGAACTCACTTATATAGCTTCATGGAAATAGTATCATCTAGAAAGGAGTCACTTCGTATATCAACTAATAAAACATTTTAGAACACTTTCTTATGGTCCACAACCCTGATTTTTTATTATAAACTCACTGTAAAATTATGGAATATGTGGAAATAAAAAGAAAATATGTAATCCCTTTAATAAGACATTTATATACTTTACATTGATATATCTATAATTTGAATTGTTTTATATTTTCTAACACAACATTTTTAAGAAACTAAGAAATCTGAGAGATGAATGTTTATTATTTGAGGACCATAAATGAGAAAATAAAAAGCCCCTGAAGTTTGTGGATTTACTAAGCATCAGATTGAATATAATTTATAATTATGTTTTTTGTAATATAGAACAGTTGAGATTTGGTTGGTTATGCTACCAAATTACAAATAAAGGCAATAATTTAATACTGGAGCATTTGGCTAATAATGGGTGAAAGGGAGCCTGGAACAGGGAGTATCTAGAAAGGAAGTATCTGTTCAAGTAGGGAAGATACTGCAGAAAACAAAACAAAACAAAACAACCCTACACTAGGTTAATTCCTACAAAATCATTAACTGTTTCTCACTCACCCAAATATCCAATGCACATTTGGTTGGTTCAACCCCACAAAGTCATGAATGATCCAGAATAATGGAGGCTGCATTGTTTTTTTGTGTCAATCCACTCTCTATAAAGATGAGGTCCCTTTGGTCACTGCAGAAGGGCAAGAGGTAGAAAGAAAGTCCCATAATTAAAAGATTTAGCCTAGAAGTAAAGGTATATCACTCCACTTACACCACTATGACAAGAATAAATTTTAATGCTCTATCTTATTGAAAAATTGTTACAAAATTTTTTTTTCTCTGGGAGCCCAAAAGGAGATCCAGATGGTAGTGAGCACTTATTCTATGTACCACAGACAAGTGGTCGTATTTCTACCATTGCAGCTAACTAAATATAATAACTCTACCAATTAGAATTGTTTCTTCTGTACATTTAGTGAGCTGACTGGTGTTCCTCCAAAAATCATGTCTACACAGAACCTCAAAATCTGACTTATTTGGAAATAGGGTCTTTATAGTTGTTATTAGCTAAGATGACGTCACACTGAATTAGGGTGGGCTGTAAATCCAATGACTGACATCTTCATAAGAGGAAGGGATTCACAGAGATACACATAGAAAAAGGTCATGTGAAGTAGCCAGAGAGTGGAGAGATGGAGCTACAATCTGAGGATTACCCACAACCATACAGAACCGAGGAAGAAGCAAGGAAGGATCCTTCCCTAGAACCTTCAGAGGGACCATGACCCTGCTGACACCTTAATTTTGGACTTCCAGCCTCCAAAACTGTGACAGAATAGTTTGTTTGTTTTAAGCCACCAAGTTTGTGGTAATTTGTTACTGCAACTCTGAGAAACTAATACAGTATATATAATCAAATTTTCAAAAACATAATTTTATCTTGCTCTTGAAAGCTGCATCAATTTATTGTGAAGTTTCTTTTGCCAGAAAGATTTATTGAAAAGTTATACTAAGGACTTCCATTTCTATTTGATTCTCCTTTTTCAACTTTGAATTTTACATCTAAAGTGGTACAATTTTTGGGAGGGAAAATTCCTCTTATTAGTCTATTTTAATTAAAGTGACTGTTTTAATAAGGTGTAAAGGATTTAAAAGGATAAAAAACTAGAATCACAGTTCTGTAGTTTTGTGATACAGACTATGAATCATATCAGATGGATTAAATTTTAAAAGACAGTGAATCATATCTGATGTGGATTAAATTTAAAAATATGTTTACAGTGCTTCACACTGTGCAGGTGTTCAGTAAAGAGTAAACCATAGTTTAATTGTATGAGAGTAATGCAATTATATACCTATAGATAATAATCATATAAATGAGTACTAGATTTAGAAAAGCAAAGTTTTATTAGTGTTTACCTCAAATTACATATGTGATAAAAGATAAATTATAAAGAGCTAAGCACACACACACACACACACACAAACACACACACACACGAGTCAATGAGATTGGTAGGTTTAATCAATATCAATATCCTGGTTTTCATATTGTACTATAAATTTTCAAGATGCTACCACTGAGGAACACTGTACAAACTGTACACAGGGACTCCGTATTATTTCTTAAATAGAATGTGAAACTTCAATGATTTCAAAAATAAAAAGGTTAATTAAAAAATATATTAGATGGTACATTAAAACACATAATATTAAAAACAGACCAAAAATATGTCCTGCTGACTGCTACCTTTAGGAGATAAGGGAGTATGTGTATGTATTTGTGTGTGTGTTGATAGACACAGTAGTACTAATATAAGAAAAACATTAAGGAATGTTTATGGTATCTATTAAAATACCAAAAAAAGAGGGTTTGAGATAATAATAAATTTGCAATAATTTTATTTATTCCATCAAAATGACCGGTTCTGGTTACGACTGTGTACACACATGATCATGAAGATGTATTTGATTTTGTTTGGTGATTAATAAAATGTTACTTTTCCTAGCTATATTTCTTAGGCTTTTAGTATTATCTTTTTTGTTAATTAATAAAAAATACTGTGCAGAATTTAAAAAGAAGAAAACTTTGAAGATGAAAAAATACTTTCACTAAAAAGTGATGAATGACTACAAATATTTCAACAGAGGTTAATATAATTTGATTGTTATTTTAGCATTTGTATCCTAAAGCTTCAATTATTTTTCTTAATGGCAATTTAAAAATTAAATATTAATGCCAAAGTTGAAAATTTCAAATTATTGTCAAATTGACGTATTATTTAAATAAATGTGACATGGATTAAGGCTGAGTCAACAGAAAGATGTATAATAAATAACATTCTCCTTGCCCTAAGCCTGCTCCTCACTCTTACCTAATCTCCTGAAACAATAACTTTTGTTTTACAGTTCAAGTTTTCTGTTTTTAGCTTCTATAACTCTAAACAATATATAAATGCAAAATGTTATTTATTTATTAACCTTAGTAAATAAAAGATGAGGCCACTCTCATATAAGTTATTTCATCACAACTTTTCATGCCCCAACTTCAGAATTTGTATATTTGTATTACATACTTTATATACATACACTACATATGTAAATCTCTAATTCTTATTTTATTAAGCTAAGAGTTTATCTTGGCTTCTCATTATGTAATATGACCATATTAACAGCCCTGCATTACTTCCATCTGCCCACCCCATCATAAACTTTCCCCTTCCAATGTTTACACTATTTACTATAATACTTTTGAGGTATAATACCTCTAAAAGTTCTAAAAGTTGAAAAATAAATAAAGTACACATTTTAATAACCTGGTAAATTCTCTTTGTTAAAGAGCCAAGAATGCACTAGGGTTATTTTTGTCCTTATGATTCAACAACACGATTTCCCTGTCATACAATGGAAATGAATTCTAGAACAAATAATATTCTCTTTTCTCATGTTCCAAAAATTATGCCACATTTTACTTTGCTTCATATTTGGACTATTGGTTTCTTGTATTTCATGTTTTTCCTCCTGATATATATCTACCATTTTTGTCCTTTTCTCTTATTGAAACTTTCCAATTTCTAAAGACAATCTCTTTGAAATCAACCCTATGATATGAGGGGAAGTGGGGATAATATCAGTAGTGCGGTGGAGAGATTGGGATTGATTAATGCTGTTTCTCTTTATAATAATGGATGGTCGTCCATACAATATTATCCACAATATCAGATATTCTTCTAAGTCTCTATATATCTCTACCAGCTGTAAGGCTGGATCTTCTGGTATTTTACTTGGAAGATTGGCTTTCACACACTAAAGATATATTGCCAAAATATATGTCAAAAAATTTTGTCCAATAATATTCATTATAATGATGACTTTTAAGAAACTGTGATATCATGAGAAAACACAAAATATCATGTGGAAAAAAGGACAGCTAAATGCATTCTAAAACATACTAACTTCCTGTACTGACTTCTCTTCCTATACTTTTATAACATATAATAAAGTTATGACTAAATTGAGTAATTAGTAGTTTATAGTCTATTTCCTCTCTAAAAGCATAGGTTATATCAATATTGCTCAACATAATATCCTCTGTACCTCACATAACAATTGTACGTTTTCAGTCCTGATAATTTTGGGGAGAATAAAAGGATAAATAATGATCACTAAGCTCTAAGATACTTCTATCAAAACTATTATAATCCAAATTATTTAGTAATTCATTTATTAAAAATATGTTCTGGGCTTCCCTGGTGGCGCAGTGTTTGAGAGTCTGCCTGCTGATGCAGGGGACACAGGTTCGTGCCCCGGTCTGGGAAGATCCCACATGCCGCGGAGCGGCCCGCGAGCCATGGCCGCTGAGCCTGCGCGTCCGGAGCCTGTGCTCCGCAACGGGAGAGGCCACAACAGTGAGAGGCCCGCATACCGCAAAAAAAAAAAAAAAAAAAAAAAAAAAAAATATGTTCTGGTTATAGAGTTTGACCTTGGGTTTATAGTTGAATTTAAAAAATAAAATATTCTATTATTTATAGTAAGCTTATCCTTTCTTGAAGAGGAGATGACTTATTAAGAAAAGAGATTGTGAGAATTACTGTGAGTCAAACAAATAAGGAAAGATGCTGTATAAAAACTAAGACTTTCTTTTGATAAGATGGTCAAATAAAGCCTTTTGGAGAATGGATAATGAGAATTTCACGGATGCACAGAAGATTATTTTTTGGTACTTTTGCATATCAACTGTGACTAAGTTTCATCAAACTCATCAGTGAAATTATTACATAATATTTATATTCATATATTTCTGTGTTTTTAAATAAAAATATTAGAAATTGTTTAAACATAATATAAAATTCTATGCCAAAAAGTCAACACTCTTATGGCTGTTTTTTGGAAATTAAACCACTGTACAGCAGCAAGACAATTAAACATCTCATAAAAGTGTTTAAAAGGCTGTGATTTGAGAGTGTTCAGCAGAGTGTAGACATGTGAGAAATCATGTGGGGCTAATAATACAATAATTAAGGGAGGAATTAATTTGGAGACCCTAAGGACGCTACCAACTGTCATCATAGGAGATGGGGTAAAAGAGGAGGACGTACACATGGATTTCCTCATACACATGGCAAAGTTACTACTTGTAGGATTTGTCACTTCTATTAAATAAATGTGATCATTCTAACAAAATCATTCATTTCTCTCGTTTATACTGTTGTCCCCAGTAGAGGATTGCATAGTAAATCACTGAAGGTATCCTATTTAATAGATTTCATTCCATATACCATTCTAACAGCTCTGCCAAAAGATTAAGAATTTAAAAAATAAAAGTTACCTCTAAACAAGTGTTTGAATGTAGTGATAACCTAGAAAAGGGTTAACAATTAAGAAAGTAATTCTTCAGATTGGGCTGCAGGATAATTTGGGGCAGGTTCATAGAATTCTTTACAAAATCATCTTTTTCACTGACTGTTGGTTGTTCAAGTTTCTGGTTTATATGTATAACCAATTTTATCTTAAAATAAATACAAGGATGTAGAAGATGCTTAGAAAAACTCTAACAGTTTCTAAACTGTTAGAAAGTAGTTTTCATATTTATACCTCATCAAGGAAACTATTTTAACCAAATCTGATTTTAAAAAATTCTGCTTCCATCAACAAATTAAAATAGCTTTTCATAATAACATTGAGTAAATTAAAAGATTTTCTTCTCCCATAAGGAATATATTTTCACCAAATATTCATCTTGGTGGTTTTATTTTGACTGATATCTTTTCTTTCCTTGCTACATATTTAATTGCTGCTATGTGCAACTATAAGAATTACTATGTTCTCTCATAAAGCCTGTAATCCAATTCAGCTTTTCATTTGTTACATTTCTATTAAAAAGGAATTAATTTGGACAGCGATGAACTATAAAGGATTGGGATTGACTTGTGGACATACCCAATTAATGGCACAAGTCACAGCAGGTATAGGATTGTGGATCTACCACAACAATCTCCATACACAGAAGGATCTTTATAATTCGATGCTGTGGCAGATTTGCAAACAAGACTTTTCCAACACTGAAGCATCAGCTTTAGCTGTAACCTCTTTGAACACAGTATTTCCAATTTTCTAAAATGTTTAACTCTCAAATATAAGTTGGATGGGATACAGAGTTATTCATATTTATTTTGGCAAAAATTCAGGGAAATACACATATGAAGTATCCATCAACTGCTTCAGCACTTGCTACGTCAGTGCACTGCATGGCAGGTGGTTTGCTGGTAAAGTGAAAGGATACATGTACTTCTTCCAGATGGTTACAACGCCTTCCCTGATTCTATGAGAGCAACACAATATCTGGTTCCAGGTAGACAATGAATAAAGATATAGTCAGCCATGTACATGTCTTTTTATATAGTTCTTGATAATTCATCATGAATTTTATTTTATTTAGAGAAACATTTACAGGCAAGGTCCTGCTGTCAGTTGCTGTTATTTTGAAAACATTAAAATATTAACAGAAATAAAATGAATTTATTGTGAGACGTCAAGGATGATAAGCTTTTCTTCTAATTTTGCACTCCCTCCACAGATCAAATCAATTAGTAATTGTTGTGAGATATTAGCAGAAATCTGGGGGTCTTAAAAACCCCAATAAATTCTTAGCACATGGAGTCTTCATAACGTTTATTTTTTTCTGCCTCCCTGCTTATCTTTTGCAATAAAGTTAAACTGCATTTTCACATGTAGTTGAGTCAAGGGGAAAGATGTCTCAAAGATGGCAAACCTGGGCGACTCTAAAAGGCTTATTGAAAATTACAAATAAGATTTAAAGACAAAATAGTGATGGCAAAAAGAAATAACTCCATTCAAAAAAATGTAAAAATAAGATAAGACAGGTCCTTGGAGAAAGCTACCCGACAGAGACAAGTTAACTAAAGTCTATTTTCAGGCACCACAACAGCAGATGATTCATTTTATAGGAAGGGACAAAAAAACGCTCTGGTGTTATAGCAGTTAACAAAGATATATAGCTCAGAGGGTGATTGTAGCGCTTAACACTTTTAAAGTACAAACTTTAATAACTTGACATCACTATTTAGCTAGAATTTTAAAAGAATTATCAGCTACTAAAAGTCACCACCTGCTAATGAATCACTGGTTGCTTTTGAAACCAATTTATTTTCTTTACAAAGCAATTTCAGACAAATTCATAGCCATTAAATTATTAAATACAAGTGACATGCTGGGAAGAATGTGAAGGAAAGAAAACATTCTAAAATACTCATTATTTCTTACAAGTGAAATCCCACAGATTGGACTACTCCTGCATTATTGGTTACCATATCAGCCAAATACTCAGAAAATCTAGGAGTTTTTTTTCTCCTGCATCTTTTAATTTAATTTTTTAATTTGAGGTATGCTTGGCATGCAATAAGATGCATATATTTAAAGTGTGCAATTTGATAACTCTTGACATTTGCATACACCCATGAAATGATCACCATAATCAGGATACTAAACATACCTATCACCTTCAAAAGTTTCCTTGTGCCACTTTATAATGCTTCCTTTCTACCACTCCTTGAATCCCCTTCCCCAGACATCACTGATCTCTGTTCTGTCACTATAATTTGTGTTTTCTAGAGTTATATAAGATAACTAATATATTATGTACTCTTTTTTGTCTAGTCTTTTTGCTCAGCATAATTATTTTGAAACCCATCTATACGGTACTATATACCAATAGTGCATTCATGTATGGCTGAATAGTATAATGTTGTATTGCTATTGGACAGTTTATTCACCTACAGATGAAAAATTTTGGTTATTACAAATAAAGCTACTATATGCATTTGTGTAAAAGTCTTTGTTTTCCCTTGGGTAAATGCTCCTGAATGCAATGGCTGGATTGTATGACAGGTGTCTGTTTACACGTTAAGAAACTGGCAAATTATTTTCCAAAGTAGTAACAAAATTTTACATTCTCATGACCAGGTTTGAGAGTTTCAGTTCCTCCATATGATTACTAAAATTTCATATGGTCAGTCTCTTTGGTTTAAGTTATCGTAATTGGTGTGTAGGGTGTGTACTGTTATCTCATTTTGGTTTAATTTGTACTTTCCTAATAACTATTGATATTGATAGTTTTCCAATGCTTATTTGTCATTTATGTATCTTCTATGGTAATGGGCCTATTCAAAGTTTTGTGCTTTTTAAAATATTTGGGTATTTTGTTTTCTTATAATTTAGGTTTTCTTATAATTGAGTTTTGAAGGATTTTTTTATACTCTGTCTAATTTGGATTAATTCTTAATCAGACATATGATTTGTAAATATTTTCCCTAGTCTCTCTAACTTTCTAACTTGTGTTTTTACTTTCTTTATAGTCTCTTCCAAAGTATATATGTAATACACTATTGAGATATGGTTTAAACAGTAATGAGAGTCCATGGCAAGATTTTCAAACACATTGATTCCTGAGCTTTACTTCTAGAGATACTGGGTCTAGGGAAGAGGCTAGGGGTATGCATTAATTTGGTTGAAATGTATATTCTTCATTTTAAAATCACGTAATATTGATTAATTTGCTGTTTAATCCACTTGATTAAGATATAATTTATATAAAATAAAGTTCAGTGATTTTAAGTTTAGAGTTCAATGTGTTGTGATAAACATATACTCTTGTGTAACTACCACCAAAATCAAGATATAGAATGATGCCATCTCCCAAAAGAGTTCCCTCTTGCCCCCAGGTAATCAGCAATACCCTATGTCATGCAGCCAACATTCCACTTAATCTATAGATTTGACATGTCTATAAAATCATACAAATATAATCATATAATAGTATTTTGTGTCTGCCTAATTTCACTTAGCATAATGCTTTGAAGATTCATTCATGTTGTTGGTGGTATCAACACTTTGTTCCATTTTTGTTGCTGAGTAGTATTTACAGTATTGTTATAACACAGGTTTTGTATTCTTCCATGACTAATAGACATTTGGTTTGCTTCCAGGTTTTGGCTATTATGAATAATGTAGAATATCTGCTTACACATTTTTTGTGCTGGCATATGTCTTTATTTCACTTATATATCAATGATATACCTGTGATACATAAGAGGTCAAATCAATCCACATATTTTCAATACTTGTTATTATCAGCATTTCTAATTGTAGATATTCTAATGAGAGTGTAGTTGTATCTCTCTGTGGTTCTTGTTTGCATTTGCCTAACGGCTAACAATTTTGAGTACCGATTATGTGTACCTCTATATAACTTTTTCAAAATAGAGCCTATATAAATATTTAGTCCATTGAGATTAATTCTTTTGGCTTTTTGTTATTCATTTGTATGAGCTCTTGACATTTTTAGATACATGTCCTTTATCAGATATGTTTCACAAATAATATCTCCCATTCTGCACCTTATGTTTTCATTTTCTTAGTGGTTTTCAAAGAGTGTAAGTTTTAATTTTGATGAAGTCTAAGTATCTATGTAATTCTGATATGGTTCATACTTATTTTTAATATCCTAAGATAATGTCTAAGCCAAGTACACCCGTACTTTATCATAATTTTCCCCTAGTAATTTCATAGTTTTGACTCCTACAGTAATATCTTTATTCCATTTTTGGTTAATTATTTTAAAAAACATTTTGAGGCATGGGTCAAGTTCATTTTTTTGTCCAATGGCTATCTGTTTCAACATTATTTGTTGAAACATGTACCTGTTCTCTTGTTTTAACACACTTGTTAAAAATGAATTGATTATATCTGTATATTTCTCAACTTCTCATTTTTGTCCTTAATGTCAATACCATCCTGTTTCATTAATGTAGGTATGGAGCAACTCTAAGGTAGTTTAGATCTTCTAATGTTGATCTTTTTAAAAAATATTGTGTTATTCTAGCTTTTTTTTTTTTTTTTTGCATTTCTGTATAAGTTTTAGAATCAACCTGTAAATTTCTGCAAACAAAAAAAGCTTGCTGAATTCTGATTGGGCTTTGGGTTAGCTGATTGACAGCTTAACTGTAGTGAATCTTCTAATACATGAAATCTTACAAATTTGAAAGTCCATATTCTCCCTCTGTATTTTATGTTATAGTTATCATATGTATTAAACCTACATGAATTAAGAAACTCTAAGACTATCTGTTAATTTTCAATTTAAGTAGCCATATGCTTTATAACAAGGTAAGAGGAAAATGGCCAGAAATAATCTCTTGCAATTTACCTACCCAGCTATTTACCATTTCTGATCTTCTTCTTTATTGTTTTCCCTGAGGATTAGAGTTTCCAAGTTGTATCTTGTCCCATTAAGATGAAGAGCTTCCCTTTAGAAATTCTTCTGGCCAAAAAAAAAATTAGATTTTTATCTGAAAATGAATTCATTTAATTTTTAATCTTGAATAATATTTTTTGCTGGATATAAAATTCTGGGTTGATGGTTTCCTTATGGTGGTGGTTACATGATTATATATGATAAATAAGGACCGTTATATGAATATCCATTTCATCAATGATCCTGTAATTTGTTTGAGGTATATATGGTGAGTGGTTTCAACTCAGTTGTTCCTAACTCTTCACCTAACTCTTCAAAATAGAGTGTTAAAATTTCAACCCTTATCAAATAGCTAAATGCAGTTGACAAACTCTCCCTATTAAAGGGGTTATATAATATAGTTTCATAAACTATGCCTCACACTAATAGTCAACAGCCAAATTTTACCTTTTTAGTTTATACTTTTTTAGTCATTCCCAAATAAGCTTTGCCTGTTCTATGAATACAAAGGTTATTATATTATATCATATTTACATATATATTTCTGTTCTTTAGAAACATGGGAATTTATTATTATAACTGTAATTATTGTTGATTTGTAGATAATACAAATCTCTAAGAAAGTTTAAGGTTACTAATTTATCACAAACAAAGGCTTTATTCAAATATACTTAAATCAAGATGCATCATTTCTACAAAATAATTTTTTAAAAAATCCTCCTTTGGCAGTGAAAATCTGGGTTACAGCTATTAAATTCTGTCTTTTAACTTCACAGTTATTTTCTCAACTAAGCATAAGTGGAACTTTTATAGTGATAAACACATTAAGAAAGATGAGAAGAGGAAGGGTATCACCACTTAAAATAATGATGGTTAATCAAACGCTAGCAAGGATATGGTGATGTAGGTATCTTAAAGATTGTAAACTTCAGTGTATATTGGTAGAACCTATCTGGAAAGACAGTCAGCTGCCTTCAAGAGCCTTAAAATGTTCTTTTAAGAAACAATTCTAATGAAACAAAAATATGAGATAAATTTTATGAACAAAGATATTCACATCTTGATGCATCTATGAGAATGAGGATTTAGAAATAACCTAAATAAATAAAAATAATAAACCATCATATAGTTATACAGTGAAACATTATGCATATATTAAAACATTGCCTTAAATATGAAGTGGCATAATAACCAAAACCATAATAATAAACAAATAATATTAACAAAAATGGCAAACACACTTATGAAATATTTGCCATTTTCTCAGCATCAAATATTGCCCTACCTAGAATGTACAAAATAAATGTTTTTTGATTGAACATTGAAATTGGCATCCAATGTTCATTATTTTAATAATTTCAGAAGAAAGCTTATTATTTCCAATATTTATCCATATTCCACCTTATCTGTGATTATAAGGTTCAATGACAATTACTACAAACCATTCAGGTTCATTTCTAAACATAAATATTTGATTTAAAAAGAATTACCTCCACACACTGAAACACACAGGTGTTTGGCATCAGTATGTGGTCACTGAAGGATAGAAGAATGAAATCAAAGTAAATTAGCTTAAGGAGGATTGTTTTAAAAATCACAATATTAAAAAAAAAACTATCAATTATTATAATAAATGTTTATATGAGTAACATTTTTATACATCTCCTCATATGATCTCCAATCTTAAACAGAAAATTGACAGAGAACATATTACTATCATTATTTACAAACTAGACACAAACCTTGAGTGTTTAGGTGATTTTCTCAGTCATACTGCTAAAAACGTTGTGTACAAATAAGATTCAAACACCTAAGCCCTATTTTGTTAAACCCCTTGTTCCAAAAACTGGAAATGTAGAAAAAGAAGAGAACATGGGGGTGGAGGGGGGGCAGAAAGTTCCTTACTGTCTGAAGCGCTTACTTCCAGATTATGGCAGATTTTAGAATCTGTCACCACTGGAAAGATACTTTATTGATTATGCTACTGTTCAACTGTTTTCTTGTTTACTTTTTTGTCTTTTTATTTTATTAAGTATAAAAACTGTTACATTACCAAACCACATCACCATGATTCTTTTGTTTAAGGATAAATAAAATACTGTCCATCCAAAATATTTCTGCTTCACAAAGCAGAAATTGTTTCAATCCTAAACTGTTTCAATCCTAAATTTAAATTAATAGTGTGAAAAATTTCAAGCACTGAGAATGTTTTCAATATTTTCTTTTGATCCTAAATTAGGTTAAGATGATGAGCAAATCAGGCACTTTGATCAACACCAATCAAGAGGAATCAAATTTGATGCTTTAAACTTGATGCTTTAGATTTGATTCTTTAAATTTAAGGGCAGGAACTCCACCGTCTATGATTTAGCAACTCTGTGACAGCCAAAATGCCATGTACAAGTAAAATCTCACTATAGAACATGACCACATGTATTAAAAAGTGCAAAGGAAGCAAGTTAATAAAATGGAAGAATGTTAGGACCTGCATATGTTTTAAATGCAATTTATCATTAGAAATAGAAAATATATGTTTAAGCAAAGGTCTAAAAAGGTATGCATGTAATAACTTCAGAGTTCTGATGCTGTAAAATGGAAGCCCCTTCATCTCCTAGCTTCTTTTATTTTGTATCAAAAGCTAGATGAGTGGAATACAAGATCAACATAACACAGTGCTTTTGGACCTGATTTAACTTTTAAAAATTTTTAATTAATTAATTTATTTATTTTTCGTTGTGCCGGGTCTTAGTTACGGCATGAGCATGTGGAATCTAGTTCCCTGACCAGAGATGGAAGCCACGTCCCCTGCATTGGGAGGTGAATTCTTAACCACTGCGCCACCAAGGAAGTCCCTGGATCTAATTTAACTTTGAGGCTTCTTGTCTTGATTTGAATAAAGCAACCACATTAGCAGATCTAAATATCTTGAGGAAAAAATATCTTGAGGAAAAAATAAAGTCTTCTCATTTGAAGCTAGTAGTTTTTCTTTCATTCCCTCCTATTCTGCAAAAGGCCTCACATTTATTACTCCTATGTAAAATTCTATACTCCTATAATCTACATACTCCCAGTTTCAAATCAAAGAGCTACCATCTGCAACTTTCTTCATCTTTAACAGAAAATTTCATTTCAACATGCTTCTTGATTGGCTTAATGGAAATTAAAAGATAGGTATCCATTACACTCAGTCTGACAGATGAAAAGCTAAAAATACTCATAAAATTAACAAAATGTGCTCCTTCAGAGCTTACCTCCAAACACCTTTAGAGACTGTCTGCCACTATCTCAATTAACATATTACATAAATCTCTAACCAATCACTTTTTAACCAGAAAGTCTTTAGAGCAATTCCATATAACAGCAGGGAAGGTGACCAGGTGTAATTAACAACTTTCTTGTTCAATTTCTTTTAGAGCAAGAAAATTGTTCAGCGAGATGTGATGATGGAAGCAGAGGTCAAAGTGATGCCATTGCTGGAAGAGGGCCATGAGCCAAGGAATGCAGATAGCCTCTAGAAGCTTGAAAGACAAAGTGCAAGTTCTCTCCTAGAGCTTCCAGAAGATGTCCTCATAAAACTCGACCTAGTGGGGATAACTGAAAAGAAAATAAGAGGAGGGAGAAGATGGCGGAAGAGTATGACATAGAGATCACCTTCCTCCCCAGAGATACACCAGAAATACATCTACACGTGGAACAACTCATACAAAACACCTACTGAACACTGGAAGAAGTCCTCAGACCTCCCAAAAGGCAAGAAACTCCCCCATGTACCTGGGTAGGGCAAAAGAAAAAAAGAATAAACAGAGACAAAAGAATAGGGACGGGACCTGCACGAGTGGGAGGGAGCTGTGAAGGAGGAAAGGTTTCCACACACTAAGAAGCCCCTTCCCGGGCAGAGACTGCGGGTGGCAGAGGGGGGAAACTTCGGAGCCGCGGAGGAGAGCGCAGCCACAGGGGTGCGGAGGGCAAAGCAGAGAGATTCCCGCACAGAGGATCGGTGCCAACTGGCACTCACCAGCCCGAGAGGCTTGTCTGCTCACCCGCCGGGGTGGGCAGGGGCTGGGAGCTGAGGCTCGGGCTTCGGTCAGATCCCAGGGAGATGACTGGGGTTGGCGTCATGAACACTGCCTGCAGGGGTGAGTGCATCACGGCTAGCCGGGAGGGAGTCCAGGGAAAAGTCTGGACCTGCTGAGGAGGCAAGAGACTTTTTCTTCCCTCTTTGTTTCCTGGTGCGCTAGGAGAGGGGATTAAGAGCGCTTCTTAAAGGACCTCCAGAGACGGGCGTGAGCCGCGGCTAACAGCGTAGACCCCAGAGACGGGCATGAAACGCTAAGGCTGCTGCTGCCACCACCAAGAAGCCTGTGTGCAAGCACAGGTCTCCCTTCCAGGGAGCCTGTGCAGCCCGCCACTGCCAGGGTCCCGGGATCCAGGGACAACCTCCCCTGGAGAAAGCACAGCGTGCTTCAGGCTGGTGCAACGTCCCGCTGGCCTCTGCCGCCACAGACTCGCCCCGTATCCGCACCCCTCCCTCCTCCCGCCTGAGTGAGCCAGAGCCCCCAAAGCAGCTGCTCCTTTAACTCCGTCCTGTCTGAGTAAAGAACAGACGCCCTCCGGCAACCTACATGCAGAGGCAGAGCCAGATCCAAAGCTGGGTCCCAAGAGCTATGTGAACAAAGAAGAGAAAGGTAAATTTCTCCCAGCAGCCTCAGAAGCAGCGGATTAAAACTCCACAATCAACTTGATGTACCCCGCATCTGTGGAATACATGAATAGACAACGAATCATCCCAAATTGAGGAGGTAGACTTTGAGAGCAAGATTTATGATTTTTTCCCCTTTTCCTCTTTTTGTGAGTGTGTACATGTATACTTCTGTGTGAGATTTTGTCTGTATAGCTTTGCTTTCACCATTTGTCCTAAGTTTCTATCCGTCCGTTTTTGGTTTTCTTTAAAAAAAATTTATTTTTCCTTAATAATTATTTTAATAACTTATTTTATCCTCCTCCTTCCTCCCTCTCTCTCTCTCTCTCTCTCTCTCTTTCTACTTTTTCTCCCTTTTATTCTGAGCAGTGTGGATGAAAGGCTCTTGATGCTGCAGCCAGGAGTCAGTGCTGTGCCACTGGGGTGAGAGAGCCAAGTTCAGGACACTGGTCCACAAGAGACCTCCCAGCTCCACATAATATCAAACGGTGAAAATCTCCGAGAGATCTCCATCTCAACACCAAGACCCAGCTTCACTCAACGACCAGCAAGCTACAGTGCTGGACACTCCATGCCAAACAACTAGCAAGACAGGAACACAACCGCACACATTAGCAGAGAGGCTGCCTAAAATCATAATAAGTCCACAGACACCCCAAAACACACCACCAGACGTGGACCTGCTCACCAGAAGGACAAGATCCAGCCTCATCCACCGGAACACAGGCACTAGTCCCCTCCACCAGGAAGCCTACACAACCTACTAAAACAACTTTAGCCACTGGAGACAGACTCCAAAAAAAAACGGGAACTACAAACTGCAGCCTGCAAAAAGAAGACCCCAAACACAGTAAGATAAGCAAAATGAGAAGACAGAGAAACACACAGCAGATGAAGGAGCAAGATAAAAACCCACCAGACCTAACAAATGAAGAGGAAATAGGCAGTCTACCAGAAAAAGAATTCAGAATAATGATAGGAGAGATGATCCAAAATCTTGGAAATAGAATAGAGAAAATGGAAGAAACATTTAACAAGGACCTAGAAGAACAAAAGATGAAACAAGAAATGATGAACAACACAATAAGTCAAATTAAAATACTCTAGGTGGGATCAAGAGCAGAATAACTGAGGCAGAAGAACAGATAAGTGACCTGGAATATAAAATAGTGGAAACAACTACTGCAGAGCAGAATAAAGAAAAAAGAATGAAAAGAACTGAGGACAGTCTCAGAGACCTCTGGGACAACATTAAATGCACCAACATTCAAATTATAGGGGTTCCAAAAGAAGAGAAAAAGAAAGGGACTGAGAAAATATTTGAAGAGATTATAGTTGAAAACTTCCCTAATGTGGGAAAGGAAACAGTTAATCAAGTCCAGGAAGCACAGAGAGTCCCATACAGGATAAATCCAAGGAGAAACACGCCAAGACACATATTAAACAAACTGTCAAAAATTAAATACAAAGAAAACATATTAAAAGCAGCAAGGGAAAAACAACAAATAACACACAAGGGAATACCCATTAAGGTTAACAGCTGAACTTTCAGCAGAAACTCTGCAAGCCAGAAGGGACTTGTAGGACATGTTTAAAGTAATGAAGGAGACAAATCTACAACCAAGATTACTCTACCCAGCAAGTATCTCATTCAGATTTGATAGAGAAATTAAAACCTTTACAGACAAGCAAAAGCTGAGAGAGTTCAGCACCACCAAACCAGCTTTACAACAAATGCTAAAGCAACTTCTCTAGGCAAGAAACACAAGAGAAGGAAAAGACCTACAATAAGAAACTCAAAGCAATTAAGAAAACAGGAATAGGAACATACGTATCGATAATTACCGTAAATGTAAATGGATTAAATACTCCCACGTAAAGACACAGATTGGCTGAATGGATACAAAAACAAGACCCATATATATGCTGTCTACAAGAGACCCACTTCAGACCTAGAGACACAAACAGACTGAAAGTAAG
Organism: Phocoena phocoena; assembly: GCF_963924675.1. Classification (NCBI taxonomy): domain Eukaryota; kingdom Metazoa; phylum Chordata; class Mammalia; order Artiodactyla; family Phocoenidae; genus Phocoena; species Phocoena phocoena. The sequence continues at coordinate 82,676,548 of NC_089221.1, read as the reverse complement.
GGGATAGGAAAAGATATTCCATGCAAATGGAAACCAAAAGAAAGCTAGAGTAGCAATTCTCATATCAGACAAAATAGACTTTAAAATAAAGGCTATTAGAAAAGACAAAGAAGGACACTACATAATGATCAAGGGATCGATCCAACAAGAAGATATAACAATTGTAAATATTTATGCACCCAACATACGAGCACCTCAGTACATAAGGGAAATACTAACAGCCATAAAAGGGGAAATCGACAGTAACACATTCATAGTAGGGGACGTTAACACCCCACTTTCACCAATGGACAGATCATCCAAAATGAAAATAAATAAGGAAACAGAAGCTTTAAATGATACATTAAACAAGATGGAGTTAATTGATATTTATAGGACAATCCATTCAAAAACAACAGAAAACACATTTTTCTCAAGTGTTCATGGAACATTCTCCAGGATAGATCGTATCTTGGGTCACAAATCCACCCTTGGTAAATTTAAGAAAACTGAAATTGTATCAAGTATATTTTCCGAACAAGATGTTATGAGACTAGATATCAATTAGAGGAAAAGATCTGTAAAAAATACAAACACATGGAGGCTAAACAATACACTACTTAATAACGAAGTTATCACTGAAGAAATCAAAAAATACCTCAAAACAAATGACTGGAGACACAACAACCCAAAACCTATGGGATGCAGCAAAAGCAGTTCTAAGAGGGAAGTTTATAGCAATACAATCTTACCTTAAGAAACAGGAAACATCTCGAATAAACAACCTAACCTTGCACCTCAAGCAATTAGAGAAAGAAGAACAAAAAAACACAAAGTTAGCAGAAGGAAAGAAATCATAAAGATCAGATCAGAAATAAATGAAAAAGAAATGAAGGAAACAATAGCAAAGATCAATACAACTAAAACCTGTTTCTTTGAGAAGATAAACAAAATTGATAAACCATTAGTCAGACTCATCAAAAAAAAAAGGGAGAAGACTCAAATCAAGAGAATTAGAAATGAAAAGAAGTAACAACTGACACTGCAGAAATACAAAAGATCATGAGAGATTACTAAAAGCAACTCTATGCCAATAAAATGGACAACCTGGAAGAAATGGACAAATTCTTAGAAATGCACAACCTGCCAAGACTGAATCAGGAAGAAATAGAAAATATGAACAGACCAGTCACAAGCACTGAAATTGAAAATGTGATTAAAAATCTTCCAACAAACAAAAGCCAAGGATTCACAGGCGAATTATATCAAACAATTAAAGAAGAGCTAACATCTATCCTTCTCAAACCCTTCCAAAATATAGCAGAGGGAGGAACACTCTCAAACGCATTCTAGGAGGCCACCATCACCTTGATACCAAAACCAGACAAGGATGTCACAAAGAAAGAAAACTACAGGCCAATATCACTGATGAACATAGATGCAGAAATTCTCAATAAAATACTAGCAAACAGAATCCAACAGCCCATTAAAAGGATCATACACCATGATCAAGCGGGGTTTATTCCAGGAATGCAAGGATTCTTCAATATATGCAAATCAATCAATGTGATAAACCATATTAACAAATTGAAGGAGAAAAACCATATGATCATCTCAATAGATGCAGAGAAAGCTTTCGACAAAATTCAACACCCATTTATGATAAAAACCCTGCAAAAACTAGGCATACAGGGAACTTCCCTCAACATAATAAAGGCCATATATGATAAACCCACAGCCAACATCGTCCTCAATGGTGAAAAACTGAAAGCATTTCCACTAAGATCAGGAACAAGACAAGGTTGCCCACTCTCACCAGTCTTATTCAACATAGTTTTGGAAGTTTTAGCCACAGCAATCAGAGAAGAAAAGGAAAGAAAAGGAATCCAAATCGGAAAAGAAGAAATAAAGCTGTCACTGTTTGCAGATGACATGATACTATACATAGAGAATCCTAAAGATGTTACCAGAAAACTACTAGAGCTAATCATTGAATTTGGTAAAGTAACAGGATACAAAATTAATGCACAGAAATCTCTGGCATTCCTATATACTGATGATGAAAAATCTGAAAGTGAAATCAAGAAAACACTCCCATTTACCAATGCAACAAAAGAAATAAAATATCTAGGCATAAACCTACCTAAGGAGACAAAAGACCTGTATGCAGAAAATTATAAGACACTGATGAAAGAAATTAAAGAGGATATAAGTAGATGGAGAAATATACCATGTTCTTGGATTGGAAGAATCAACATTGTGAAAATGACTCTACTACCCAAAGCAATCTACAGATTCAATAAAATCCCTATCAAACTACCACTGGCATTTTTCACAAAACTAGAACAAACATTTCACAATTTGTATGGAAACATAAAAGACCCCGAATAGCCAAAGCAATCTTGAGAACGAGAAATGGAATTGGAGGAATCAGGCTCCCTGACTTCAGACTATATTACAAAGCTGCAGTAATCAAGACAGTATGGTACTGGCACAAAACAGAAACATAGATCAATGGAACAGGATAGAAAGCCCAGAGATAAACCCATGCACATATGGTCACCTTACCTCTGATAAAGGAGGCAGGAATGTACAGTGGAGAAAGGACAGCCTCTTCAATAAGTGGTGCTGGGAAAACTGGACAGGTACATGTAAAAGTATGAGATTAGATCACTCCCTAACACCATACACAAAAATAAGCTCAAAATGGATTAAAGACCTAAATGAAACTATCAAACTCTTAGAGGAAAACATAGGCAGAACACTCTAAGACATAAATCACAGCAAGATCCTTTTTGACCCACTTCCCAGAGAAATGAAAATAAAACCACAAATAAACAAATGGGACCTTATGAAACTTCAAAGCTTTTGCACAGCAAAGGAAATCATAAACAAGACCGAAAGACAACCCTCTGAATGGGAGAAAATATTTGCAAATGAAGCAACTGACAACAGATTAATCTTCAAAATTTATAAGCAGCTCATGCAGCTCAATCACAAAATAACAAATAACCCAATCTAAAAATGGGCAGAAGGCCTAAATAGACATTTCTCCAAAGAAGATATACATATTGCCAACAAACACATGAAAGAATGCTCAACATCATTAATCATTAGAGAAATGCAAATCAAAACTACAATGAGATATCACCTCACACCAGTCAGAATGGCCATCATCAAAAAACCTAGAAACAATAAATGCTGGAGAGGGTGTGGAGAAAAGGGAACACTCTTGCATTGCTGGTGGGCATGTGAATTGGTACAGCCACTATGGAGACCAGTATGGAGGTTACTTAAAAAACTACAAATAGAACTATCCCATTACTGGGCATATACCCTGAGAAAACCATAATTCAAAAAGAGTCATGTACCAAAATGTTCATTGCAGCTCTATTTACAATAGTCAGGAGATGGAAACAACCCAAGTGTCCATCATCGGATGAATGGATAAAGAAGATGTGGCACATATATACAATGGAATATTAGCTATAAAAAGAAACGAAATTGAGTTATTTGTAGTGAGGTGGATGGACCTAGAGTCTGTCATACAGAGTGAAGTATGTCAGAAAGAGAAAGACAAATACCATATGCTAACACATATATATGGAATATAAGAAAAAAAAATGTCATGAAGTACCTAGGGTTAAGACGGGAATAAAGACACAGACCTAGTAGAGAATGGATTTGAGGATATGGGGAGGGGGAAGGATAAGCTGTGACAAAGTGTGACAGCGGCAATTGCCATATATACACTACCAAACGTAAAATAGATAGCTAGTGGGAAGCAGCCACATAGCACAGGGAGATTAGCTCGGTGCTTTGTGACCACCTGGATGGGTGGGATAGGGAGGGTGGGAGGGAGGGAGACACAAAAGGGAGGAGATATGGGAACATATGTATATGTATAACTGATTCACTTTGTTATAAAGCAGAAACTAACACACCATTGTAAAGCAATTATACTCTAATAAAGATGTAAAAAAAAAAAAAAAAAAAGGAAAATTGTTGAAATTCATTTTGGCCTCTTTCCTTGATGTTTATTACAGATGAGATTTCCCCTCTGGGCATCCACTGTGTTATTGCTCTTTTCATACTAAACTCATTTTCTGTTATACCTATATTAATTTTTCACTTCTTTCTTCCTTCTTTCCTTCATTGCTCTCCCTCCGCTCCTCACCCTTACCCCGGCCTCTCTTCCTTCCTCCCTCCCTTCCTTCTTTTTTCTTTCTTTCTTTGTCAGTATTTTAAAATTCCATATTTTATATATCCAAAAATCTCAAACAAGTATACAACTGATTCATGAAGTGATAATCTTTTTAGTTTTTAACAAATTTAATCTCAGTTTATTTATACATCTTCTGGGTTAAAAAGCTGTGCTGTGTAACAGGTGAAAGGTGTTATAATTAACTGTATATACAAATGAGCTTCATGGGGTTCAAGCCAGATATCTGTGATATTGATAGTAACTAAATAAATATTTTTAGTACTTAATCTTCATCATCAATATTGGACCTATGATTTTAGGAGTACGCTATACTTTTCTCATTTGAGCTATCTTAACAAATAATATGAGTAGACATATAATTGCTTTTAACTAGAATGCAGTGGTCTGCTCTCCCTTAGCCTAATTTGTAGTTTTTACAATAAGTTAATATATATTTCAAAGTAAAAGCATCAGTTGTTATTTTTACATTGTAATACTCAATTCCCTGAACTAACATTTCTGATTTTTTCCTTACGTTTTTCAGGAAATAACAGAGGGGTGTGTGGAAAAAGAATACACAAGTTCAACAACAATAACAGCTACCACAACAAAACTTTTAGACGTGATATTTATAATACTACTAATTTGAGTAAAAGCTTTCATTCAATGTGATTTTTGAACTTCATCAAACCCTTTTTGCTTTACTTGTAAAGTAGCACTGAAAAAGAATGCCAAGGACATATATGCAAAAACATTGGTCTACTATTTTCAAAAGTTGATCTTCTAGTGGAAGTATTTCTACATATCTGGGTAATCCAGTCTTTTAAAAGAACTTTGTTTATTTTTAGATAAACACATGACTTTCAGAAAAATACCAAGCACCTTGAAAAAATGAAGAAAGAATTACAATATCACTTGAAATCTCTTTACTCACAAATTATCACAAGGAAGCTTTTTAAGCAAAATTATAGACATTTCTCTTTGCCTATAAAGAGCTACATATTATAAAGAACTTAATAAAATGCAATTGGATTATACTTGCTTATAAAAATGAAAAAAATACTCAAATGCATTACATTCCTTTGTAAGACAAAAGAGTTTGGAGAAACTGCTGAATTTTAGATAAGTATTTTCTTAACAAGGAATATGTATATACACAATATACCTCTAAAGTTTAAAGGAATTAAAACAATAAGGCATTTGATTTCTCTAAGTGCTATATGTTACACATTTAACTATATCTATAAATTTATGCTATAAAACAGAGAAGATTGTGAAATTAACATCTCACATTCTCCTACTTACACTATCCTGTCTCCTATAATAAATTGTCAAAGTGTATAACATTCTTTTCTATATTCTTTTCTGCAATCACCACAGTTTATAGTAAATTAATTCAATATTCAAAATTTGTTTGTGGTTGTTATTGTTGTAGCTGTTTTCCTGTGAAGGGATATGCATCATTTTTGTTGTTGTTTACAAAGTTTAGAAAACTTTACTAGAATATATCACCATGCTGATAATTTTTGTTGTTCACCTGAGAAATGCAGTGCCATTTCAGGATTTTGGAAACACTTTTATTATATCTTCAGATACTTTCCTGTTTATTATGTTATTTTCATCAAGAAAAATTATAAATATGTTGGAAAAAATTTTTGGGCTTTCAACAAAGTACCTTAAGGAAAAAAATTATTCTATTCAGTTTTGTCTGATTTTGCCTGTCTTCCCATGTTAGTTATTTCAATTCTTTTTTGCTATAATTTCTTTCACACGGGCTTCATTTCTATTCCCTACCTTACATCTAAATAGCACCAAATAGTGAATGTGGGTAGGAATATTGAATATTACAAGTCTAGATACTAAGATACCCACCATGAGTATCTATCTTCTCTCTTTCCTTTATCTAAGGAGCTGAAAGTGAAAGCCTTGGAGGGAGATAGCAGAGACAAATTAAGGAAGAAACCAACATCTTGACTCACCTCATGGAGGGAAAAACTTGAGAGTAGTCTGACCAATACTAGACTGTGATTCAATCAAGAAAGCAACCTTTATTGAGTTAAGCCACTAACTTCCATTAGTTATTTTTATGCCTACATAAAAGTAATTATAATTGGAATTTAACTTTAAGTAACGAACATGTTCTATCACTAATAGAAACTTTCTCTCTCTTCCTATCTCTCCCTCTCTCCCTCTTTCCCTCTCTCTCTCCAATAAACCAATGTGACCTGATTATGTATGTAAAGGGAAATTTCAAAACTCAACAACTTCACTTTTGTCTGAATTTTCATTGTTTTACTATGAAGTATGCTTCCTAATACACACTATAAAGGTATTCAAGAGGATACAAACTAGAATTTATTGTGTTTATTGCTTATATATTGCATATATTTTTATCATTTTAAATGTATTTCTTTGAAATTATTCTGTGGATTGCATATAAGGTGTTTAGAGGCCCTGATGCTACACTATCAATTTAGTATTAGCTAAGGAAACTATGTTACCTTTAACCAAAATCAGAACATTTCATCATTACTTTTTTTCTCTGAGATTGTTTCAAGGTTTCACATGAAGCTCTAATCAGTTATTTTCTTTCCTTTGAATTTCAATAGAAAAAATTTCCACCTGTTTTCCACCTGTTTCCACTTATACCTTCCTGATTTGTACTTTTGTTTGTTTAGGTTCTATCTGTTCAACCAGATTTTAAGTACTTTAAGACAGCGACCATGTTTAAAGAATCTGTGTGCCCTGTGGCACTTAACAGATACAACTAGCAAACTTTTGCAAAATGATAGTTGCTACAGCTCCGAAGAGACTCACGTGTTATGTAGCCTTTGTTTAATCATTTTCCTACAAGTTTATGTTAAATGAACCTGCATTCTGATATATGAGCCTGCTACAAAAATGAAATAAGCTTGTTTTTACTTTTTCAGCCTTCTAAGATCATTGGTCTTACCACTACTATAGAGAACTTGTTCAATTATTTAATATTAAGTTTTAAATATATTGTTTTGTATCTCATCTGTCGTGTGACACAGTTTTACCTTCTTCGTGGACACCTGCCTTTCCTCTATACCCACAGTTCACCCAAAATAATGCCCTGAGCTATGACATCAGCTGTCAGTAAAAAGGTTTTTTAAAATATAAATGAACAAAATTATTTACTTATTTTATTGCTGAGTAATTCTATTAATCAGTGATTTATTTTACTCTATCCTTAAGTATCAATATAAAGGATACATTATCAAATATTTAATATTACTAAAGTATAACTATAAAGGCACATTGTTAGAATTATTGGCATATTTTACCATTATGCTGTTGTGTTTTAGTGATAAGAAAAGAGTTGTTTGAAGTAATGTTTTAGTGCTTTTCTAAGCAAACATATAAATAGAGGACTAAACTACTTTTGTTTTAATCATCATCTACTAAAAACCTATCTTTGATGTCTTATGTCTGTGTTTATGCCTACATATATTCTCCAGAAATATAATCCTCCTATTTATATTCCTGATAGTTTTGCTAAATTAAGAATGGATGATTTATTTCAAGTATTTTACATACATTTTATAAATGCAATGCAGGGATAGCTATCACTCAGAAAACACACACACACACACACACACACACACACACACACACACACACATCTTATTCTTGGATATATCAGTATATAATATGGGCAGCTGAGAGATGGATTCATTTTAGAAAATCATTATACAAGGTTACACAATTAATTTTAGATAAAGAATAAGAGTCACACACTTGAGGTTGACAGCTTCATTAGAAACCTAAAACATATTCCTTTCTTCTAAGGAATGTTGTTCAAAAGGACATACAGAAAATATGTTAGCAGGTTTAAGACCTAGTTATAGTCAAAACAGTGTCATTTTATAATTATACAGAATCATGTTTTCATTTTGTTCCTATTAAAACTACAGGAGTTGGATTAGTGAGGGAAAAAGAAGATACAAAAGTTGCTGTGGAAAGAAATTAGTGAAAAGCTTTAAAATTACATTATTACCATCAACATTATCACACCATAGAGAAGAAAAACTGCATCATTATTGGCACTGTAAGTAGACATAAGCTAGTTCAGCCAAGTTGCCTAATTTAGGAACGAACAGTAATAGGATGAGGTGGCTTAAGGTTTAAGGTGAGATGGTTAAGAGGTTTAAGACGGGTGAGTATAGGCACAGCCTTCCTGTAGGACATGTAATATCTTATTTCCTACCTCCCAAGTGAGAGAGAGAAGCTAATTTTATCATGTGACATACTTCTTTATTTTTCTGACCCATATTTTAAGCTTCAAGGTAGAAATCTGCCTCAGAGATGAAACTGAAAAAGTCACCTGAGATAAAAAGTTTAATCTAGAGTCCCTATTTCAGATTCTGCTACAGAGGTTCAGTGTTTTTAGTTTAGCCATTAAAAGCTCAGCTACACACCAGGGGAGACTTGTGACATTATTGTTCCTTCTATAACAAAATATCTAGCCATCCTGACTGCAGCCTATCCTCTTCTGAAAAACAGCTCATACCATTAGTGATTAGCAAAAGACAAAATCAGAACTTCAAAGAAAAACTAAGCCTTCTTTTTATTTCTACTTAAAAAAAAAACATTGACTGGAATCTAAAACATGAAACAAACAAATGAATATAACAAAACAGAAATGGATCCACAGATATAAAGAACAAACTAGTGGTTACCAGTCGGCAGAGGGGTGGAGGGAGGGGCAAGATAGTGTTAGGGGATGGAGAGGTACAAACTACTACATATAAAATAAATAAGCTACAAGGATATACTGCACAGCACAGGGAATATAGTCCATATTTTATAATACCTTTAAATGGAGTATAACCTACAAAAATATTGAATCACTATGTTGTACACTGAAACTAATACTGTAAATCAACTATACTTCAATTTTTAAAAAGATATTGAATATATTACATTAGAAAGCAGGGAATTTATTAACTCAATCAGAGAAAAGAAAGTATGTCAACTTCTGATTGTTTTATATTTCCAGCCTTGAAATTTCTGAGTAGGCTAGTTGCTGTATCTGCCAAGGGTAGTAGGTGGCAGCAAAGAAGCTTCCCTTTGGGGATTTTAAATCATTTTAAAAACAGTAACTGACAAATCATAATATACTGATGGCAACAACATAAACTGAAGTGGACCATCAAAATGTGCTGTGCATTGATCCATTGAGCAATTACAGACAGTGGTGAGGTCTGCTATGAAAGTGTCAGGACATCTGAACCACACTGTTACTTATAGCCTGCTCACACTGGTCTGATCCAAAGTCAGATTTAGCTTATACACAAATTTTGTATATAAAATTATGACTTTAATAAAGTATTGTTACTAAAGGAAATAAAGTATAGAAATTTATAAATGACTTTCATTTCATAATAAAACTTAAAGCACAATAAATTATCCACACAAAATAATGACTTTACTGTCTCCAGTAAGTATAATTTTCCCAATGACTTAGCCTGAGTTACGAAAAAAATGGGCACATTTTAAAAATGTTAAAAAAAAGTCTTTGGCAAATAATGTTTTGCTTTTTGCTAGGTGAGGTTTACATATTATTTTCTAATATCTTTCATTTGTTTTGAATTACTTACTATATATTGAGGGCACTTTTTCTTATTTGTATTAATTTATTTTTAAAGTATAAATTACATTAAGTGAAATGCTCAGCTTTTTTTTACTATTTTTTAATATCTTTACTGGAGTATAATTGTTTTACAATGTTGTGTTACTTTCTGCTGTACAACAAAGTGAATCAGCTATAAGTATACATATATCCCCATATCCCCTCCCTCTTGCATCTCTCTCCCACCCTCCCTATCCCACCCCTCTAAGTTCTCACAAAGCACCGAGCTGATCTCCCTGTGATATGCAGCAGCTTCCCACTAGCCATCCATTTTACATTTGGTAGTGTAAAAATGTCAATGCTACTCTCTCACTTTGTCCCAGCTTCCCCTCCTACCCTACCTCGTATCCTCAAGTCCATTCTCTACATCTCCATCTTTATTCCTGCCCTGCCACTAGGTTCATCAGTGCCGTTTTTTTTTTTTTTTTTTAGATTTCATATATGTACATTAGCATGTGGTATTTGTCTTTCTCTTTCTGACTTACTTCACTCTGTATGACAGAATCTAGGTCCATACACCTCATTACAAATAACTCAATTTCGTTTCTTTTTACGGCTGAGTAATATTCCATTGTATATAAGTGCCACATCTTCTTTATCCATTCACCTGTCGATGGACATTTAGATTGCTTCCATGTACGGGCTATTGTAAGTAGTGCTACAATGAACATTGTGGTATATGTCTCTTTTTGAATTACGGCTTTCTCAGGGTATATGCCAGTAGTGGGATTGCAGGGTCATATGGTAGCTCTATTTTCAGTTTTTTAAGGAACCTCCATACTGTTATCAATAGTGGCTGTATCAATTTACATTCCACCAACAGTGCAAGAGGGTTCCCTTTTCTCCACACCCTACTCAGCATTTATTGTTTGTAGATAATGGCCATTCTGATCAGTGTGAGATCATACCACATTGTGGTTTTGATTTGCATTGCTCTAACGATTAGTGATGTTGAGCAGTTTTTCATGTGTCTGTTGGCACTCTGTATATCTTCTTTGGAGAAATGCCTATTTAGGTCTTCCACCCATTTTTGGATTGGGTTCTTTGTTTTTTCTGATATTGAGCTGCATGAACTGCTTGTATATTTTGGAGATTAATCCTCTGTCACTTGCTTCATTTGCAAATATTTTCTCCCATTCTGAGGGTTGTCTTTTCATCTTATTTATGGTCTCCTTTCCTGTGCAGAAGCTTTTAAATTTCATTAGGTCCAATTTGTTTATTTTCTATTTTATTTCCATTACTCTAGGAGGTTGAGCAAAAAAGATCTTGCTTTGATTTATGTCACACAGTGTTCTGCCTATGTTTTCCTCTAAGAGTTCTATAGTGTCTGGTGTTACATTTAGGTCTTTAATCCATTTTGAGTTTATTTTTGTGTACAGTGTTAGGAAGTATTCTAATTTCATTCTTTCACATATAGCTGTCCAATTTTCTCAGCACCACTTATTGAAGAGGCTGTCTTTTCTCCATTGTATATTCTTGCCTCCTTTGTCAAAGATAAGGTGACCATATGTGCATAGGTTTATCTCTGGGCTTTCTATCCTGTTCCATTGGTCTATATTTCTGTTTTTGTGCCAGTATCATACTGTCTTGATTACCGTAGCTTCATAGTATAGTCTGAAGTCAGGGAGCCTGATTCCTCCAGCTCCATTTTTCTTTCTCAAGATTGCTTTGCCTATTCAGGGTCTTCTATGTTTCCATACAAATTGTAAAATGTTTTGTTCTAGTTCTGTGAGAAATACCATTGACAATTTGATACGGATTGCATTGAATCTGTAGATTATTTTGGGTAGTATCATCATTTTCACAATATTGATTCTTCCAATCCAAGAACATGGTATATCTCCCCATCTCTTTTTATCATCTTTGATTTCTTTCATCAGTGTCTAATAGTTTTCTGCATGAAGGTCTTTTGCCTCCTTATGTAGGTTTATTCCTAGGTATTTTATTCTTTTTGTTGCAATGATAAATGGGAGTGTTTCCTTAATTTCTCTAATTTTTTGTTGTTAGCGTATAGGAATGCCAGAGTTTTCTGTGCATTAATTTTGTATCCTGAGACTTTACCAAATTCACTGATTAGCTCTAGCAGTTTTCTGGTCGCATCTTTAGGATTTTCCATGTATAGTATCATGTCATCTGCAAACAGTGACAATGACAGTTTTACTTCTTCTTTTCCAATTTGGATTACTTTTATTTCCTTTTCTTCTCTGATTGTCGTGGCTAAAACTTCCAAAACTATGTTGAATAATAGTGGTGAGAGTGGGTACCCTTGTCTTGTTCCTAATGTTAGAAGAAATTATTTCAGTATTTCATCGAGATGGATGTTGGCTGTGCGTTTGTCATATATGGCTTTTATTATGTTGAGGTAGGTCCCCTCTATGCCCACTTTCTGGAGAGTTTTTATCATCAATGGGTGTTGGATTTTGTCGAAAGCTTTTTCTGCATCGATTGAGATGATCCTATGGTTTTTATCCTCCAATTTGTTAGTACGGTGTATCACATTGATTTGCATATACTGAAGAGTCCTTGCATTCCTGGGATAAACCCAACTTGATCATGGTGTATGATCCTTTTAATGTGCTGTTGGATTCTGTTTGCTAGTATTTTGTTGAGGATTTTTGCATCTATGTTCATCAGTGATATTGGCCTGTAGTTTTCTTTCTTTGTGACATCATTGTCTGGTTTTGGTATCAGGGTGATGGTGACTTCGTAGAATGAGTTTGGGAGTGTTCCTGCCTCTGCTATATTTTGGAAGAGTTTGAGAAGGATAGGTGTTAGCTCTTCCCTAAATGTTTGATAGAATTCACCTGTGAAGCCATCTGGTCCTGGGCTTCTATTTCTTGGAAGACTTTTAATCATAGTTTCAATTTCAGGGCCTGTGACTGGTCTGTTTATACTTTCTATTTCTTCCGGGTTCAGAGTTGGAAGGTTGTGCTTTTGTAAGAATGTGTCCTTTCCTTCCAGGTTGTCCATTTTATTGGCATATAGTTGCTTGTAGTAATCTCTCATTATCCTTTGTATTTCTGCAAATCTGTTATATCTTCTCCTTTTTCATTCTCATTCTGTTGATTTGAGTGTTTTCCTTTTTTCTTGATGAGTCAGGCTAATGGTTTATCAATTTTATCTTCTCAAAGAACAAGCTTTTACTTTTATTGATCTCTGCTACTGTTTCCTACATTTCTTTTTCATTTATTTCTGATCTGATCTTTATGGCTACTTTCCTTCTGCTAGCTTTGGGTTTTTTTCTGTTCTTCTTTCTCTAATTGCTTTAGGTGTAAGGTTAGGTTGTTTATTTGAGGTTTTTCTTGTTTCTTGCAATAGTACTGTATTGCTATAAACTTCCCTTTTTAGAACTGCTTTTGCTGCATCCCATAGGTTTTGGGTCATATTGTTTTCATTGTCATTTGTTTCTAGGTATTTTTTGATTTCCTCCTTGAGTTCTTTAGTGATCTCTTGGTTATTTAGTAGTGTATTGTTTAGCCTCCACGTGTTTGTATTTTTTACAGTTTTTTTCCTGTAACTGATATCTAGTCTCATAGCATTGTGGTCAGAAAGGATACCTGATATGATTTCAATATTCTTAAATTTACCAAGGCTTCATTTGTGACCCAAGATATGATTTATCCTGGTGAGTGTTCCATGAGCACTTGAGAAGAAAGTGTATTCTGTTTTTTTTGGATGGAATGTCCTACAAATATCAATTAACTCCATCTGGTCTAATGCATCATTTAAAGCTTGTATTTCCTTATTTATTTTCATTTTGGATGATCTGTCCATTGGTGAAAGTGGGGTGTTAAAGTCCCATACTATGATTGTTTTACTGTCGATTTCCCCTTTTATGGCTGTTAGCATTTGCTGTATGTATCGAGGTGCTCCTATGTTGGGTGCATAAATATTTACAATTGTTATGTCTTCTTCTTGGATTGATCCCTTGATCTTTACGTACTGTCCTTCTTTGTCTCTTGTAATAGTGTTTATTTTAAAGTCTATGTTTTCTGATATGAGAATTGCTACTCCAACTTTATTTGGATTTCCATTTGCATGGAAGATCTTTTTCCATCCCCTCACTTTCAGTCTGCATGTATCCTTAGGTCCCAAGTGGGTCTCTTGTAGACAGCATATATATGGGTCTTCTTTCTGTATCCATTCAGCCAGTCTATGTCTTTTGGTGGGAGCATTTAATCCATTTACATTTAAGGTAATTATTAATACGCATGGTCCTATTACCATTTTCTTAATTGTTTTGCGTTTGTTATTGTAGGTCTTTTCCTTCTCTTGTGTTTCTTGCCTAGAGAAGTTCCTTTAGCATTTGTTGTAAAGCTGGTTTGGTGGTGCTGAATTCTCTTAGCTTTTGCTTGTCTGTAAAGGTTTTAATTTCTCCATCAAATCTGAATGAGATCCTTGCTGGGTTGAGTAATCTCGGTTGTAGGTTTTTCACTTTCATCATTTTAAATATGTCCTACCACTCCCCTCTGGCTTGCAGAGCTTCTACTGAAAGATCAGCTGTTAACCTTATGGGGATTCCTTTGTATGTTATTTGTTGCTTTTCCCTTGCTGCCTCTAACATTTTTTCTTTTTAATTTTTGATAGTTTGATTAATATGTGTCTCGGTGTGTTTCTCCTTGGATTTATCCTGTATGGTACTCTCTGTGCTTCCTGGACTTGATTATTTCCTTTCCCATATTAGGGAAGTTTTCAACTATACTCTCTTCAAATATTTTCTCAGTCCCTTTCATTTTCTCTTCTTCTTCTGGGAACCCTATAATTCGAATGTTAGTGCATTTAATATTGTCCCAGAGGTCTCTGAGACTGTCCTGAATTCTTTTCATTCTTTTTTCTTTATTCTGCTCTGCAGGAGTTATTTCCACTATTTTATCTTCCAAGTCACTTATCCTTTCTTCTGCCTCAGTCATTCTGCTATTGATTCCTTCTAGAGAATTTTTAATTTCATTTATTTTGTTGTTCATCATTGTTTGTCTGCTCTTTAGTTCTTCTAGGTCCTTGTTAAACATTTCTTGTATTTTCTCTATTCTATTTACAAGATTTTGGATTATCTTTACTATCATTACTCTGAATTCTTTTTCAGGTAGACTGCCTATTTCCTCGTCATTTGTTTGGTCTGGTGGGTTTTTACCTTGTTCCTTCATCTGCTGCATTTTTCTCTGTTTTCTTATTTTTCTTACCTTACTGTGTTTGGGGTCTCCTTTTCTCAGGCTGCAGGTTCGTAGTTCTGTTGTTTTTGGTGTTTGCCCCCAGTTGGTAGGGTTGCTTCAGTTGGTTGTGTAGGCTTCTTGGTGGAGGGGACTGGTCCCTGCGTTCTGGTGGATGAGGCTGGATCCTGTCTTTCTGTTGGGCAGTACCACATCCTGTGGTGTGTTTGGGGTGTCTGTGAACTTATTATGATTTTAGGCAGGCTTTCTGCTAATGGGTGGGGTTGCTTTCCTGTGTTGCTAGTTGTTTATCATGGCGTGTCCAGCACTGGAGCTTGCTGGTCGTTGAGTGGAGCTGGGTCTTAGCACTGAGACAGAGATCTCTGGCAGAGCTCTGATTGCTATTATGTGGGGCTGGGAGGTCTCTGGTGGACCAATGTCCTGACTCGGCTCTCTGCCACCTCAGAAGCTCAGGCTTGATACCCGGCTGGAGCACCAACATCTTGTCAGCTTTCGGGAAGTCTGAGGTCTTCTGCCAGCTTTCAGTAGGTGTTCTGTAGAAGTTGTTCCACATATAGATGTATTTTTGATGTACTTGTGGGGAGGAAGGTGATCTCCATGTCTTACTCCTCTGCCATCTTGAAGGTCCTCCCTTATACTGTAAATGCATTACTTAAAGAAATAGCTAAATAGTGTTATAATGGGATTTGAAATTAATAGCCATAGCCATTTCTGTGTGTGTGTGTGTGTGTGTGTGTGTGTGTGTGTTTGAGAGACAGAGAGAGAGAGAATGAGAAATGGAAATAAAGGATTATACAAAGGGAATCCCAACTGTATCATTTTAAATTTACACAAAACAAAAATAAGCACATGAATAATGATTAAAATCTTCTATTTTGGACCAATCAGAACAGAGATAACATACAACTCTTCTTTGCCATTCAACCAATCAATCTACAGTGTTGAATTAGTTACACTGCAAACATCTGTGTAGGAGTGATCTCTTCATATTATTACAAACTCTGGTGGAGAATAAAAGGACACAAAAGATGGGCTGATAACTATAGAATACATTCTTTTTCCTAGGTGCCATTACTGAACTACTGCACAGCTTGTAACAGTATGGAAAAATATTTCTAATATAACAGTTTTATGTGGCCCAGATAATGGCACTGATGCTGGCCATACTACTATCAGTATCTCTAATTTCTAGCCATATTTGCTAGTTTATGCTGCTCTCCATATTAATAGACAAATAAAAATTATAATTATCTTTTTAAAATTTCTTCATAAATTCCTAGTAAAAACAGATTGAAGTAGAAAAGACAGTAGTTTTTTTGGCATGACTGCCCTAACTTGTTTCACTACTTTTGCTAATAAGGAGATTCTGATTCCCAAGAACTCAGAGAATACATTTTATTTTGTGCCCCTTTTCCCTGATCTCAGAATGCCAAAAGAAATATCAATGTGGTATAGAAGTAAGCTTTCCATTCACAATAAATAGTATTTCTCTCTTTTAGGCTGGTCTTTTATTTTTTTTTCTCCTTTTTTTAATTCAAACAGAAAGTCACAAAAATTATAATCATCAGTTCACTCAGTCCCATGTAATTTTTTTTTCATCTTGATCTTTTGTTAGCACTTTTATGAATTCATCAGATTTCTGAAAATGCTTATTCATTCAGTTCAGCAGTATAGTCAGTTACCAGAAACCTGTACCTGTCACAGTCTTTTCCATGAATTCCTTGAAGATGAAACCCTTTTATAGGAACACTTTTGCAAAAGCATCAGAGTACACCCAGAACTGTCTGTAAATGACAAAAGACTTAAAAATGACCACGGTTAGGGCTTCCCTGGTGGTGTAGTGGTTGAGAGTCCGCCTGCCGATGCAGGGGACACGGGTTCATGCCCCGGTCTGGGAAGATCCCACATGCCATGGAGCGGCTGGGCCCGTAAGCCATGGCCACTGAGCCTGCGCATCCGGAGCCTGTGCTCCACAATGGGAGAGGCCACAACAGTGAGAGGCCTGTGTACCGCAAAAAAAAAAAAAAAAAAAAAAAAAAAGACCACAGTTAAATATTTGATGAACGTTCATAATAATGCAATTGACAAGGAAATTTAGTTATTTCTGAGATATACATTTAAAAGTAATAACTAAAATTATGACTTATAACATTATACCAGAACATATAAGATTTTTAGGAATTTCATGTCATGCCTGAATCATTTAACATATTTCCATACAAATAACCCAAAGAAAATTTTGTATTAAATTTAAAATTCTATTTATTTTTTTATACAGCAGGTTCTTATTAGTCATCAATTTTATACACATCAGTGTATACATGTCAATCCCAATTGCCCAATTCAGCACACCACCATCCCCACCCCCCCCCACGGCTTTCCCCCCTTGGTGTCCATACGTTTGTTGTCTACATCTGTGTCTCAAGTTCTGCCCTGAAAACTGGTTCATCTGTACCATTTTTTCTAGGTTCCACATACTTGCGTTAATATATGATATTTGTTTTTCTCTTTCTGACTTACTTCACTCTGTACAATCTCTAGATCCATCCACGTCTCAACAAATGACTCAATTTCATTCCTTTTTAGAGCTGAGTAATACTGCATTGTATATATGTACAACTTCTTTATCCATTCATCTGTCAATGGGTATTTAGGTTGCTTCCATGACCTGGCTATTGTAAACAGTGCTGCAATGAACATTGGGGTGCATGTGTCTTTTTGAATTATGGTTTTCTCTGGGTATATGCCCAGTAGTGGGATTGCTGGATCATATGGTAATTCTATTTTTAGTTTTTTAAGGAACCTCCATACTGTTCTCCATAGTGGCTGTATCAATTTACATTCCCACCAACAGTGCAAGAGGGTTCTCTTTTCTCCACACCCTCTCCAGCATTTGTTGTTTGGAGATTTTCTGAGGATGCCCATTCTAACTGGTGTGAGGTGATACCTCACTGTAGTTTTGATTTGCATTTCTCTAATAATTAGTGATGTTGAGCAGCTTTTCATGTGCTTCTTGGCCATCTGTAGGTCTTCTTTGGAGAAATGTCTATTTAGGTCTTCTGCCCATTTTTGGATTGGTTTGTTTGTTTCTTTAATATTGAGCTGCATGAGCTGTTTATATATTTTGGAGATTAATCCTTTGTCTATTAATTCATTTACAAATATTTTCTCCCATTCTGAGGGTTGTCTTTTTGTCTTGTTTATGGTTTCCTTTGCTGTGAAAAAACTTTTAAGTTTCATTAGGTCTCATTTGTTTATTTTTGTTTTTATTTCCATTACTCTAGGAGGTGGATCAAAAAAGATCTTGCTGTGATTTATGTCAAAGAGTGTTCTTCCTATGTTTTCCTCTAAGAGTTTTATAGTGTCCGGTCTTACATTTAGGTCTTTAATCCATTTTGAGTTTATTTTTGTGTATGGTGTTAGGGAGTGTTCTAATTTCATTCTTTTACATGTAGCTGTCCAGTTTTCCCAGCACCACTTATTGAAGAGACTGTCTTTTCTCCATTGTATATCTTTGCCTTCTTTGTCATAGATTAGTTGACCATGGGTGCGTAGGTTTATCTCTGGGCTTTCTTTCTATCTTGTTCCATTGATCTATTTTTCTGTTTTTGTGCCAGTACCATATTGTCTTGATTACTGTAGCTATGCCTATCTTTTAGATTGTTGGCTTCAGGAAAAATCTTTTAGAATATTGTGTGTGAATATGTACTTCTGGTTGTGGTACATATGCTTGGAATCATTCATTTGGGACTCAGTACACATTGTGTACACTTCTCCACCCTGCCTTCTGTCTGGGAAGCTGAGCTGTATAAACTAGATCAAGAGGACCCCCAGGCCTTTTTCTTCTTCGTGGGTCCAAACAATGCTGAGCTCTGTCAGGAATTGGAAGAACATATAGTGAAGAGTGAGGTCAGGGTGCTGATTCCTTTGACTCTGTCCCAGCATTCTTGCCTTGAGCTGTCTGTTACCTTGCAATGAATATTACAGATCCTTTCAGTATGGATGACCCGCTGCAGTTCTCTCTCCTTTCTCTAGTTCTAATAACTGTCCTTCCCCTGTCCCTTGGTCTTGTTTAGTTGCATTTTGAACTATTGCCAAACTCAGTGGTATAAAACAACTTGCTTTGTCCAGACAGGGCAAAGCAAGATCAGGTTGTCTCTGATTCATGATGTTTGAGGCCTCTGATGAAAATTAAGAGTCAGGAATAGTAAATAACCAGGGACTGGAATTAATCTGAAGGCTTGCTCATTCTTACGTCTGCTGTTTGAAGCTAAATATCAGCTGGAACTTTAGCTGTGCTGTGGAACACCTTCATAGAACCCTCCAAATAGCCTGGACCTCCTCACATTATGGTGACTAAATTAATGTGAGTGTTCTGATTGTGAGACAGAAACAGAGACAGAGAGAAAGACAGAGATAGAAACTAGATAGAAGCTCTACTGCTTTTTAGGTTTAGCCTAAAAACCTAGCCTAGGTTTGCCCTCAGACGTCTTGTAGCATCACTTTCACCCCATTTCTTATTGAGGCAGTTACAAAGTCCTGTCCAGTTTTAAGAAGAGGGAAAATAGATTCTAACTCTTTTAACTGGGGAGTGACAAGATTCCTGAAGTATTCATAGGACTCCCAGATATTTCTATGGACATTCTGAGATAACTTATTGAGCCACAAACCTAGGGGTGGTGAGTGTTTGTCTACTACTCGTCCGAAGTTCCAACACTACCCTTTGTGGTTTCTAAAGTTCTGTAATAAACACTCTTTGAATTATGCTCATTCAGAGTGTTTTCTGTTTCTTGTTGAAACCCTAAATAAAGTACATTATTCAAGTACTGTTTGAAAGAAACAATATTTTCAGAATATTGAAGTAGTCATATTTCTAATATACATATCAATCTGTTATTTTTATAGTTATTAAGCTGAATTATTTTTGTTACTTGGAAATCATGTAGAAAGCAAGTATAATCAAAATAACATGTATTTCTTATTTAATCCATGGAATTCGTAAGGAACAAGTTAAAGAAACCTACTATCACCATGTTTTTTAATATTGTTTTACAACTTCTGGCTGATGTGATAGAAAAATAAACTTTTAGAGGAAAAATATTACAAAAGACTAGATAAAATTTTATGCATTTCTAGATGATATAATCAGATATATCCAAGGCCTAATATGCAATTCTAAAATATCTGCAAAAATTAAATACAGAATTTTGTAAGATGTGTCTGTTTTTACAATAACCATTTAAAAAATATAATTACCAAATAATACTTTTGTGGTGAACTGAATGCTGCAATGACCTCAATCACCAGTCTCCTTGTGTGTACATGCTTTGCAATTTGACTTGGTAGCTTTTCCCCAGAACAAAACCTGCCATAGTCTCCACTATTTCTCACTCCTTGAATCTGCTGTTTGTGTGACTTACTTTCACCAACTGAGTCTAGTGAGAAACTGACATTAATTAGCCAGTTTAAATTCTAGGCATTTAGTAGTCTTTTGTGCTTTCATTTCTTATCTTTGAACCCAGCCTCCTTCATGAAAACACATGCTAATCTCTAAGAGGGTGAGGAACTGCACCCCAGGTCATGCTAGTCAACACCCAGAAACAGAGTAAAAACAAACCAGCAGCTGATGACAGAGGTATGAGAAAGATCTACTGATACCAGAAAAAACAGCTGGACCCAGTCTAAATTATTGGCTTTCTAATTCAAGAGTTAACAAAAGGCTTGTTATTTTTTTTAATAAGTTCAATTTTGGAGTAGTTTGTTAATCAGTAATCAGGAGTTAACTGATGCACCATTTATAGATGTTTCAAAAGTATATAATATTTCATAATATTTTTAATGGGAAATATCTTTATCAGGCCACACACATATAGAAAAATACCAAATATCTATTTCTTATTTTATATATGTTCAAATATATGACTATGAGAATTTTATAGTATATAGCATATTTAATATGAAATATATATATTATATTTAATATTTATGTCTGTAAGTATATTCAACAGGATATATATATATACATAATATACTTATACATATATAAATAAAATGAGCATAGAAATAACGAAAAGTAATACTCTTATTCTTGGATAGGAAGATCACGAAAGTTTCAGTTATTCACAGTATTCTATGATTTACATGCAGTTGCAATTAGAATCCTAAAGGAAATTTTGCTGTTGTGCTTTTTTGTTCTTTTTCTCCTTTTGAAACAGTCATATTCTTTTGAACTCATTCTCAAGAATATCCATGAAATTTTTTTAAATGAAGACAATAAAAGTAAAAATTAATGTGTGGGGTAATCCTGTACTGAATATTAAATGTTACTATATACAGTAAGTCCCTTACATGCAAACGAGTTCTGTTCCGAGAGCGTGTTCGTAAGCTCAGTTTGTCCATAAGTCCAACAATGTTAGCCTAGGTACCCAACTAACACAATCAGCTATAAGGTACTGTACTGTAATAGGTTTATAATACTTTTCACACAAATAATACATTTAAAAAACCACAAATAATAAAGAAAACATTTTTACTCTTACAGTACAGTACCCTGAAAGGCACAGTAGTACAGTACAACAGCTGACATACAGGGGCAGGTTCACATCTTTGAAAGTTTGAAACTTGAAGGTTCGTATGTAGGGGACTTGCTGTAATCACTATATAATTTAAAAGATTGAATGTCACAGAAAAATAAAAATAAATATTCAAAACACAATAAAGTGTCCATAAATAGATACCCAACTATTTGTGAAAACTCAACATACAACTGAGGCAGATTGTCCTTCAATGCAGTGAGAAAAATATGGTTTAATAACTGGGAGACTGCATCTGTCTATTTCTCTAAGAGAAAAAGCAAAGGAAAAAACCCTTATGTTACTAACTCATGCTATATCTCAATGTAAATCTAGAGAGAATAATAATTAACTTTAAAAATAAAAGAATAAAGATACTAGAGCAAAATATAAGAAAATGTACACATGAAACTACTTTCACCTTCAATTTTTAATAATATTGTTGCTGGATGCAGGCTAGTATACTTCTATAACTAAGGTTCCTACAGAATGGCCATGTTCTGAACAAGGATATCTTCCACTTTGCCTGGCAAAATCTGGAAAATCTTCCATCCCTGAATGAGCTATGAAAATTGGTTAGCTCATAACTTCCCAGGTAGTACTTTTTGGTTGTTCTTTCCCTGGCCTCACAGAATCTAACCTTGCTCCTGAACAGTTTAGGATTGAGCCAAACATTTAAAAGACCCTCTATGCAAATTTCAGGACTTCTTTCTATGATTAACTTCTTCCTCTCTGGCTGTTTGGCCTACAAATTCCAGCCACCTCAATATCCCCAAAGACTAACCCTTGTCTCTTCAATAGATAAAAATACCAAAATATCCTTAGGCCAACCCTCTATCCCAGGTAGAAAGCCTGTGTGTTCTCAGGCTTTGTATTCTTATTCCTTCTGAGGAATCATGGCTACGTGTTGTTGCCCAATTTCCAAAATCATTTATTTGTCATTCTGTTCAATTTTCGAACTGATTTTAGACAGAGGGTTTTAGATAACAGGTACTATGCCATGTCAGTGCCCAAATAATGTCTGTGTATCTGTACAGACACCATACATCATGAAGTCAATGAATCAGTACTAGACTCCAAAAATTATCTGCAACATATATGATAAAAAATAGCTAATATTCCTAATATACAAAGACTCTTAAACTAGGCAAAAAAAAAAAAAAATGAAGAGAGAACCTAACAGAAAAACAGGTAAAATATATATTTGGAAATTCATAATAGGGTACAAATACATTGTAGTATGAGTGTAGAAAATACTGTATTTCAGGCTTCCCTGGTGGCGCAGTGGTTGAGAGTCCGCCTGCCGATGCAGGGGACGCGGGTTCGTGCCCAGGTCCGGGAAGATCCCACATGCCGCGGAGCGGCTGGGCCCGTGAGCCATGGCCGCTGAGCCTGCGCGTCCGGAGCCTGTGCTCCGCAACGGGAGAGGCCACACAGTGAGAGGCCCGCATACCACAGAAAAAACCAAAACAAAACAGAAAAAACACTGTATTTCATTTGTGGTTAGGAAAATTAAAAAGTGAAAAAAATCTTTTAAAATTAGATCAGAAAAAGCCGTAAGTATGAATATGGGTGAAAACATCCTATGCTTTTGAGGATGTGGGAAATAGACGCATGCATATGTCTGGTGGGAATGTATATTCCTATAACTTTTTAAATTAAGAATAATCTGACTATATATTAACATCAAAGCAAAATGCTTTTTCAGTTAGTAATGGTAAATACGTAAGAATCTCTATTTTAGAAGCAATGCTACCAACATGGAAAGATATGTGCACAGTAATATTTATTTGAAGAGCTGTGACACTGGCTAAGATTGTAAAAGAATTTGAATATACACCAGATGGGCATAGCTGGAGGGATTGCAATACATGCATAACATATAATTATCTGAAGCTATTTAAATGAAGAAATATCCATTCATAATGCTAATTGAGAAAATCGGGTTCAGAGGAATGTGTAAACTATGACAAAATCGCCCATACTGGTGTATAATTTGTGAGCTGGAGAAAGATTTGAAGGTTACACAAAGCTGTTAATCTTTGTTACATCAGGAGATCACTAGTGGAAGTGTGGGTGATGGGGTATTAATTTTTCAAAACATACCTTTGCTTTGTTTCACTAATCACAATAAACTATTTTTGTATAATTAAACAGAACATTAAACTCACATGAAAATGAAAAATAAAATATATTGTATAATGAGGAAAAACCCAAGTATACCAGGCAGCAATTGAAAATATCTTGCTATTATAAAAATAAATACCTCAGAGATCTACCCCTATCTTAGTATGGTGTGTCAATTCCTCTAAAAACTTAAGAGCAGGCTTCTTCTGAAGGTGTCTAATAAGAAGGCTATATGACCAGGTGGTAAAATAAATGACTCTAGACCTGTCTCTTTAAGTTCTAATATAGACTCTAGAACTCGCTAATTAATTCCATCTCAGAAATGTAACTTCTTTGAATATAGCATTCCTGACTCTTTTGAACAAACATAAAAATTGCAAAAGAACAACGAGAAGAGAATGACAAGAAGCTAGTTCTAAGTTTTAAAAAATATTTTGAATATGTCTGAAGATAAATGGAAAAAATCCTGTAAATTTATGATCATAATACTTTAGTAATTAGGAGTTGAAAGTAAATTTATATATTATAAAAGTTTAATATTGGTAGAATATTTTTATTTTTATATTTTTCCAGTTCTGATAATTTACCTTATTAAATAAAACCTATTCAGTATTTGGCTTGAAATTTCATCTTAGCCTTTTTAGTTGGTGCATATATAGGAAAGTAAAGCTGGAGATGCTGAAAAAAGTTATTATTTTGGTATTAGAAAGTCTATGCACATGTGCATAAATGCAAATAAGTTTAGGAACATAGGGCTAGAAACTTCTCTTCCAATAGGTATACCATAAGCTGCTTAACAAGCAATAGTGGAGGGTTAATAATATTTTGCTGCCTTGCTTAACAGGAAAGAGATAAAAAATTGAAATTTAATAGATGTAATTCTTCTGCTCCTTCTACTGAGACTCTGTGCTGAGTGTTGAGGACACAGCCAAGGACAGTTATGACTGCTTCAGTGGAGCACAGCTCTCTACACTAGCCCCAATCTGAGAAATCTTTTATTGAAGAATGGCCCACTTATTATAAATCATTATTCCTGTTCATGCACTGTTAGGAAGGAAGAATGACAGTCCACTCAAAGTGACACAAAGATGAGTGATTTCCTAAAATGCAATGAGACAACATAGGGTTCTTACAGTGAATTCTGGCCAATTTTCTTGCACTCAGCTCTAACATATAATAAGCTGGGACTGGAACAGTCATAAAAGTACAGAAACCTTTATAAGTTGGGGTGAAACTGCACAAAGTTAAAACATCCTTATTTTTCCAAGTTCTCATGAAGCACTTAAGCATAAAGGAATGTGTTATTCCTTTGGATAAAGGAATGAGTTATTCTTTATCAATATATTTTAAAAATAATCTTAACAAACATAAGATGCTAAACACTATTTTATATTTATCAATATATTGTCAATAACAATTTTATGTAACTTTTTCATACCCTAGGAATTATTATGCTTATATTTTATATGGTTATTAAAATAATGAATTCACAGAAATATACCTGATATGTCAAATAAATTAGTCTCTAGTTTTTTCAAATCATGTTATTTAGTATCTGTTTCTAAGTTCTCTTTTCTCACAGCAAAATTACACAGGATGATCTATGACCTTTGATTATTTAATTCTGTGAAAACATAGTAACTAAACCTTTGATTTTGTGAACTCTTACAAGGCATAAACAATGTTACTACACAAAATCATTTAAATAAGTGATTGTTTATTACCTTGTGTGGATGTATTCTAGTGTAATTTTACATACTAAATATATTGGCCAAGTATTTATTGAAGAACTACCATATCCCAAAGTAAACAATAAGCAGAGATTTCTGCCCTCCTTGGGCTTACTTTTTGATGTAAATCTGGAGTTCAAGAGAGAGAAATGGGTAAAAATATGAACCTGGACAATATATACATGGTATTTAAAGCCATGAAACTAATGAGATCATAAGGAAAATAGGGTAAATTTTTAAGAGAGAGAAAGGTTCACAGGACTAAAAGATGGGAGAAAGGCAGGAACTTTAAACAAGCTTGGTACAAACAATGGATAGGACATACAGTGAGGATTTGTAGCTCTAGAGCAAAAGAGGTCAGACATTAGGAGGTAACGAGTGAATTAGGAGGTAATGAGCGAATGAGGTTTATAAAACTTTGAGGTTTATAGAATCTATATGATGGAAGGGTTGCAGATATCAGTAAAGACAGGGTCTAGTTTATGACCAGGCCAGTGAAGAGCTCAAATAATTAGAAGTTAATATCACTGGAGGAGAATATCTCAAAAGATTGAGAGGTCTGGCCATTAGAAAGATTATTTAAATTTGTACTTTAGACTACCAAGAAGTAAGGCAGGAGAAATCCTGAAAAGAAAGGCAATGATCTAGGATGTACATTTACTGAGAAATGAGGGAGAATGACTGAGTTTTTGTAGATGACAACACAAGGAGGGAAAGTAGTGCTATAGTACATTGACAAGTTTTAAAACTTGGATTTTTGGTTGGAGAGAAGCAGGAGGGTTGGGAGGTGATAATGAGGAGCCAGAACCACAAATCCTGTACCTCCAACCCGAGTGATCCCAGAGTTGTGAGATGGCTGCAGGGAAAACAAGGTCCCCAGTGGAGAGCCAGTGGAGAGCCAATGTTCCCTCAGAGTAAAAAGGTAAAAGAAATGCTTAGAACAAAGGTAGAAAACATAGGAGATTTTTCTGTTGATCTGCCATGAATTCCAGAGGGCACAAAGGAAGCATCTGGGATGTTGGGAACAATTAAAAAAGAGAGCTAAATAGAAAATGTGCTAAGGGTTACCAGGATTAGAGTACACAGATGACTAGGTGGTGATCTGGTAGTCTGCAGCTTCTTGTGATGACTGACTTTCTGAAACATAATGACACCTTAGAGAACTCAAGGTACAGAGTGACAGCAGGGCTGTGATTGTTAGTGGTAGGCAGGGCAGTTGTAAGTGAGGTGCAGTGATGCACTGGTTCTTCTTAACCCCTAACCATGCAGAGCATAAGTCATGGACAATGTTTCATATTAATCCCTTCATAGAGTTTACTCTGATCCTTGTCCATGATGTGTGCATTTATTCCAAATGTGCAGTTTTTCACATTGACCTTTTTGATAAAATTAAGGACTTGAAGAAAGTCTTATTATAAGCTCAGCTCTCACATGCCCCTTGTTATTGGAAAGTAGATGTCTTCCAGAGGAATGAAAAATACACTATCCTCATCTCAAATGAGAAGATGCTTCCCACCTATTAAGGCCAAATCCAGTTTCCTTACCATCAGAGGGGGAAAAATATAATTCCTCTTTACTCTTTACTTTGCCTTTTGTTCACCAAATCGCCCTATGTACCTAACGTCCTTCCCATTAGGCCATGGTCTCATGCAGGGACCATGGGTAATTTATCTTATTCCCATTTGTGTTGTAAACGGAGGAGCAAGGCCCCCATGTGGGGTCTTTAAGGATTATTCCAACATGACTGTGGAAATTACACTCAGAAAAGTATACGAGATTAAAAGGATTTACTATATTCACTGGTTCCAGAAGAGGGAGGCACAGCACACCATGCAAGGAACACGTGGGAGAAGCACCAAGGGAGTGGTGCAACCTAGTAGTTGGGGAGCTAAGAGAGAGTGTGAGGACTCCTGGGTAAGGATCTCTTTGGAGGATCAGGGTGGAGAACACAAGCAAAAGGCATGAAGGTATTTCACTGGTGCATTTGGATGTCACCAGGCCAAAACCAGAGGAGGGCAAAGGAGGGGAACTTGGGAGAAATCTGATCACATTGGTGCACCTGGTCATCTGGAGGGTTGCTCATAGCCTGTCTTTGGGGATGCTGAGGCATCAGGAAATGTGAATAGCTTATGAGTGGCAGTAAAATATTCTAGAAAAGTGTTTCTTAAACTTATTTAGTGGATGTGGGTGGAGGCTGAGATTCTACCATTTCTAAAAAGCTCTCAGGTAATCCCAATGCCAGTTGTTCTTGGCCACACAAAAAGTAGCCAATTCTAAGATGGTAGACACATATACATTAAAGACTAATTATAATAATTACTATCAGGTCATAAAATAGCTATAATTTTGCTTCCTTTTAATCAAGAGAAATAGAGTTTTTCCATATAAGAGAGCCATCTTTTTTTCATGTTAGAAATATTCGTGATACTAATTTAAATAAAATTTTGATTTTCATGTTGTGCTACAGGTGAAATTACAGTCCACTTGAGGCTGAATTAGCAAAGCAAGTCACAACAATATATAAAGAAAAACAGAGTGTAAGTGACTTGACCTCATCTAGAATAACGTCCTCTGATCATGCAGGCAACAAATACCATTGTAATCAAGAAGCAGAGTGTCAAAAGATCTCATATGACATGAATACACTTTTATCCCTAGTTCACAGAACCCAGAACATCAGACAGGGTAAATGTGACGAAAGTTACAGAAGGACTTTAGCTTGGAACAATAGTTTCAATAATCTAATTTCTTGAACATTAATTAAATTCATAATATTTATCTTCATAAGACCACTGACAAAAATCCATTCATTGAATGTGCAATTGGACTTCTGTGGTTATACTACAAGGAAACTTTGTGTTTGGAGAAGACTGTCTGGTTAACACCCTGTGGACCCATATTCTAGGAGCACCGTGAGGACTGTGGCTTGCTGAGTGGGGAAGAAGAGCCTATTGCATTACAGTAGTAAGACCAGTTTGACCCCAAACCAGGGCTTGTTTGTAAATATTTTAGATGTTTAGAATCTGAATATGAAGGATATACAAAAATAATTTCATTTACGTCAATTACTTGGATTTAAGAGCCCCATAGGGCTTCCTGGTGGCATAGTGGTTGAGAGTCTGCCTGCCAATGCAGGGGACATGGGTTCATGCCCCGGTCAGGGAGGATCCCACAAGCCACAGAGTGGCTGGGCCCGTGAGCCATGGCCGCTGAGCCTGTGCACCTGGAGTCTGTGCTCCACAACGGGAGAGGCTGCGACAGTGAGAGGCCCATGTACCGCAAAAAAAAAAAAAAAAAAAGAGTCCCATAATTGTTCTGGCACAAGTCAGAAAGAAGAGATGCCATAATTTCTTTAAAATGTAATACATTACTCCTGGCTTTTGTTAATGTCCAGGATTTTTTCTGTAGACATATATATACTCTAAAATTTTATTTATTGAGGTGCTCCTATGTTGGGTGCATAAATATTTACAACTGTTATATCTTCTTCTTGGATTGATCCCTTGATGAATGTCCTTTTTTGTGTCCTTCTTTGTCAATACATAAGGCAATGCTAACAGCCATAAAAGGGGATATTGACAGTAACACAATAATAGCAGGAGACTTTAACACCCCACTTTCACCAATGGACAGATCATCCAAAATGAAAATAAATAAGGAAACACAAGCTTTAAATGATACATTAAACAAAATGGACTTGACTGATATTTATAGACATTCCAGCCCAAAACAACAGAATACACTTTCTTCTCAAGTACTCATGGAACATTCTCCAAGTTAGACCATATCTAGTATCACAAATCAATCCTTGGTAAATTTATGAAAATTGAAATTGTATCAAGTATCTTTTCCGACACAACACTATGAAACTAGATATCAATTACAGGAAAAAAAAACTGTAAAAAATACAAACAGATGGAGGCTAAATAATACACTACTAAACAACCAAGAGATCACTGAAGAAATCAAAGAGGAAATCAAAAAATACCTAGAACAAATGACAATGAAAACACGACAACCTAAAACCTATGGGATGCAGCAAAAGCAGTTCTAAGAGGGAAGTTTACAGCAATACAATCCTACCTAAAGAAAGAAGAAAAATCTCAAATAACCTAACCTTACACCTAAAGCAATTAGAGAAAGAAGAGCAAAAAAACCCCAAAGTTATGGGCTTCCCTGGTGGCGCAGTGGTTGAGAGCCCACCTGCCGATGCAGGGGACACGGGTTCATGCCCCAGTCCGGGAAGATCCCACATGCCGCGGAGCAGCTGGGCCCATGAGTCATGGCTGCTGAGCCTGCACGTCCAGAGCCTGTGCTCCGCAATAGGAGAGGCCACAACAGTGAGAGTCCCGTGTACCGCAAAACAACAACAACAAAAAAACCCCCCCAAAGTTAGCAGAAGGAAATAAATCATAAAGATCAGATCAGAAATAAATGAAAATGAAGAAAACAATACCAAAGATCAATAAAACTAAAACCTGGTTCTTTGAGAAGAAAAACAAAATTGATAAACAATTAGCCAGACTCATCAAGAAAAACAGGGAGAAGACTCAAGTCAACAGAATAAGAAATGAAAAGGGAGAAGTAACAACTGGCACTGAAGAAATACGAAGGATCATGAGAGACTACTACAAACAGCTATATGCCAATAAAATTGACAAATTCTTAGAAAAGTACAACTTTGCAAAACTGACCCAAGAAGAAATAGAAAACATGAACAGACCAATCACAAGCACTGAAAATGAAACTGTGATTAAAATTCTTCCAACGAACCAAAGTCCAAGACCAGATAGGTTCACAGGTGAATTCTGTAAAACATTTAGAGAAGAGCTAACACCTATCCTTCTCAAAGTCTTCAAGAATATAGCAGAGGAAGAAACACTCCCAAATTCACTCTACGAGGTCACTATCACTCTGATATCAAAACCAAAGATGCCACAAAAAAAGAAAATTACAAGCCAATATCACTGATGAACATAGATGCAAAAATTCTCAACAAAATACTAGCAAACAGAATCCAACAGCACATTAAAAGGATCATACAGCATGATAAAGTGGGATTCATCCCAGGAATATAAGGATTCTTCAATATATACAAATCAATCAATGTGATAAACCATATTAACAAACTGAAGAATAAAAAACATATAACTTCAATAGATGCAGAAAAAGCTTTTGTCAAAATTCAACACCCATTTATAATAAAAACTCTCCAGAAGATGGGCACAGAGGGAACCTACCTCAACATAATGAAAGCCATATATGACAAAACCACAGCCAACATTGTTCTCAATGGTGAAAAACTAAAACCATTTTCTCTAAGATCAGGAACAAGACAAGGGTGCCTACTCTCACCACTATTATTCAACATAGTTTTGGAAGTTTTAGCCATGGCAATCAGAGAGGAAGAAGAAATAAAAGGAATCCAAATTGGAAAACAAGAAGTACAGCTGTCACTGTTTGCAGGTGACATGATACTATACATAGAGAATCCTAAAGATGCGACCAGAAAAGTACTAGAGCTAATCAAAGAATTTGGTAAAGTAGCAGGTTACAAAACTAATGCACAGAAATCTCTTGCATTCTTATACACTAACAATGAAAAATCAGAAATAAATACTAAGGAAACACCCCCATTTACCATATCAACAAAAAGAATAAAATACCTAGGAATAAACCTACATAAGGAGGCAAAAGACCTTTAGGCAGAAAACTATAAGACACTGATGAAAGAAATCAGAAACAATAAAAAGAGATGGGGAGATATACCATGTTCTTGGATTGGAAGAATCAACATTGTGAAAATGAGTATACTACCCAAAGCAATCTACAGATTCAATGCAATCTGTATCAAATTGTCAATGGCATTTCTCACAGAACTAGAACAAAAAATTTTACAATTTGTATGGAAACACAAAAGACCCCAAATAGCCAAAGCAATCTTGAGAAAGAAAAATGGAGCTGGAGGAATCAGGCTCCCTGACTTCAGACTATAGTACGAAGCTACAGTAATAAAGACAGTATGGTACTGGCACAAAAACAGAAATATAGATCAATGGAACAGGATAGAAAGCCCAGAGAAAAACCCATGCACCTATGGTCAACTAATCTATGACGAAGGAGGCAAGGACATACAATGGAGAAAAGACAGCCACTTCAATAAGTGGTGCTGGGAAAACTGGACAGCTACATGTAAAAGTATGAAATTAGAACACTTCCCAACACCATACACAAAAAAAAACTCAAAATGGATTAAAGACCTAAATGTAACACCAGACACTATAAAATGTTAGAGGAAAACATAGGCAGAACACTGTGTGACATAAATCAAAGCAAGATCCTTTTTGACCCACCTCGTAGAGTAATGGAAATAAAATAAAAATTAAACCAATTAGACCTAATGAAACTTAAAAGCTTTTGCACAGCAAAGGAAACCATAAACAAGACAAAAAGACAACCCTCAGAATGGGAGAAAATATTTGCAAATGAAGCAACTGACAAAGGATTAATCTCTAAAATATACAAGCAGCTCATGCAGCTCAATATGAAAAAAACAAAGAACCCAATCTAAAAATTGGCGGAAGACCTAAACAGACATTTCTCTAAAGAAGATATACAAATTGCCAACAAACACATGAAAAGATGTTCAACATCACTAATTATTAGAGAAATGCAAATGAAAACCACAATGAGGTATCACCTCACACTGGTCAGAATGGCCATCATCGAAAAATCTACAAACAATAAATGTTGAAGAGGGTGTGGAGAAAAGGGAACCCTCTTGCACTGTTGGTGGAATGTAAACTGATACAGCCACCAAGGAAAACAGTATGGAGATTCCTTAAAAAACTAAAAATAGAACTACCATATGATTCAGCAATCCCACTACTGGGCATATACCCTGAGAAAACCATAATTCAAAAAGAGACATGTACCACAATGTTCACTGAAGCACTATTTACAATAGCCAGGACATGGAAGCAACCTAAATGTCCATCGACAGATTAATGGATAAAGAAGATGTGGCACATATATACAACTGAATGTTACTCAGCCATAAAAAGAAACGAAATTGAGTTATTTGTAGTGAGGTGGGTGGACCTAGAGTCTGTCATACAGAGTGAAGTCAGAATGAGAAAAATAAATACCATATGCTAACACATATATATGAAATCTAAGAAAAAAATGGTTCTGATGAACCTAGGGGTAGGACGGGAATAAAGACGCAGATGTAGAGAATGGACTTGAGGACACGGGAAGGGGGAAGGGTAAGCTGGGACGAAGTGAGAGGGTAGCATTGACATATATACACTACCAAATGTAAAACAGATGGCTAGTGGGAAGCAGCTGCATAGCACAGGGAGATCAGCTCAATGCTTTGTGACCACCTAGAGGGGTGGGATAGGGAGGGTGGGAGGGAGGCTCAAGAAGTGGGGGATACGGGGATATATGTATACATATAGCTGATTCACTTTGTTATACAGCAGAAACTAACAGAACATTGTAAAGCCATTATACTCCATGAAGATGTCAAAAAATATAACAACAACAAAAAAAATAAAATTTAGGGCTAATTTTAATCCATGCCATAGACTGTAAAAGAAGAAAAAGGCAATGACATTTAGCTTACCCTTATGAAACACTGAAAGTTATTTTAAAATATTTTATAGAAATATTTAATTGTTGAGACATTTGAAACTATGAGAATTTCACCCAGAAAGAATCATAATATTGAGATTATATCTTTATAACTGTGTAACTATTTAAACACTGTATATCTATTAGGACTTTTTTTAATGACTTTCATAACTTAACTGCTAAGCACTGTGGTGTTTTTAGAGCCTCCTTGTTTTTTCACTTTATGTTTGTTATGTCTCATTATAGTTTATCTGTATTTAACAGAAAAATCTCAAAGCATCAGATATGAAGAAGTAATGAAATGATAATGGAAATAGAAGTCTTCTTTATTCATTTTACTCAATTAGTTTTGATAGGTGGATTTCATAATTTATACCATTAAGATTTCATCCTTTTTCAATACATAGCTTTTAAAATAAAGATAGTTGTGTTTTATCAGCTCTTAGAGGAGTAAACTTACGGACAGTTATTAAGTAAAGGGAAATATTGACCTGGGTAAGCTTTATAAAATTTATATTCCTATATCATAAAATCTAAAGGTATAATTAAAATATATAAAATAAAATCATACTTAAATGGTTTTTCACAGTGATTTTATTTAATAGTATACTGGGTTTTGGTAGGTAACGCCAATTATGAAAGAAAAATCATAACTTTACAATTTTTTGAGTATAATGAGATAAAATTGCACAAAATATGGTTATTTCTACATTCTGGATAGAAAAATTGAAACAATATTACAGAATAAAAATTAGTCTATCTAATTTCTCTCATAATTACAAGACACTTATTAAATATTCATTATCACAGTCATAACCAAAATCATACAGTAGGATCACACATTGCATGCATGTGTTCTCTCTCTCAGGTTCTGTATATTTATGTGTGTGTGTGTTTCAGTAATTCTAGAAAATGTGTATGGGTGAGGAAAATGTTCTTAATGATTTATGTATGAAGCATGTGATATTAGATGTGTGGGTGGGCAGACGCTACCAGTTCTCTCTGGAAGCTACATGTAGCTAGTTAATTACTATCAACTTTTGACTTACCTAATCTTTGAGGAATCATATAGAAAGTCAGTCCTCTTTTTCTAAGAAAATACCCTTATTTGTTCAGCTTCCTCTAGTTCAAGTGTCTTCAAATTACTACATGTGGGCTAAATCCAGTCCACTGCTTGATTTTTTTAGGGTTGTATTAGAACACACCCACACGCATTCACTTACATATCATCTATGGCTGCTTTCATACTATTTACTAACTAGTCTTTTAAAAAATAGTTGGTTCACCCCTGTTTTGTTTATGTCTTGAAGTTCATCTTACCTCCCACTCTATCCTCCAGCCCAAATCACTTTCTTTCATCTATTTATTCATTTGTTTTCTGTTCTTTCATATGTGTCAGTCTCAATAATCTAGCTATGTATATAGGCAGTTAATCTCCATGAAGGTTGTTGGTAAAATATTGAGGGAATTTATTAGAATAAAGAATATTCAATTATTTCATATATGGCCCAAATGTAAATAGCATTTCTTCTTCCTACCACTATTCTGTGTGCCACATACAATTCTGTTTCATCTGCTCACCGAGTCATTTTATAATATTTCTCTATTGAGTACACACTTTGTGTCAGGTCCTATACTACTAGATATTGGGACTATAACATTGGACAAAAAGTGTTTGCTTTGTAAAGAACTTACAGTAGACAAGAGAGACAAGTTAGTGTATAGGAAATGTAAAGAGTTAATACAACACACTATTGATGCCTATAGGAGAAGATGCTTAACCCAAGCCCTGAGCTCCTGAAAGTGACATATACATTAGGACCTTGTGAATGTAAGAATCTGTTAAAGGTAACAAAATAAAAGGAAATAGTAGAGGAAATGGCACTTTGCAGGGATCTGGAGGCTAGGAAGACTGTGAAGTAAATAGTGAACTAGTGGTTCTACAGCTGGAGCACACAATGTGAGAGGGTGAGTGGTTAGGGATTTGCCTGGAGACACAGAGATTCACATAGCAGAGAATCCACTGACAAACT
Source organism: Phocoena phocoena (assembly GCF_963924675.1). NCBI lineage: Eukaryota > Metazoa > Chordata > Mammalia > Artiodactyla > Phocoenidae > Phocoena > Phocoena phocoena. The sequence goes on along the minus strand of NC_089221.1, from coordinate 82,641,441 downwards.
GACTGGTTAGCTAATACATAGTTATAGATTGCCTAATTGATCAGCAACTAACCAACGGTTCTGTATTTACTATTATTAATGTCCCTTAGAAATCTGTTCGAATAGGGTAATTAGAACTCAGTGGCAATTTAAATGAAAGATTCTGGCTGTCATCTGCACAGATCATACACTGACTCTGAAAAGGTGCATTATTAAAGAAAAAGAAACACAATAAAGTTGGCTTTCGGAGTCTCTCTCCTTCTCTCTGTCTCTATCTCTGGCACACATAACACACAATATACAATGACACACATTTAATAAGAATCACAAAGTTTCTGATCCTAGTCACTCTCTTAACTACTCAATAAACTCCAATAAATCACTAGATTTCAAACCCCTTTTTCTATAAAAACTACAGTAAGAGCTTCTAGCTTAAAAAGTTATATCACATAAGTACCGTCGCATGATGTTCCAGATATGAAACTATTTTTTGCCACTGATTATTTAAGTTATCTTAATTAATAAATTAGTAGATATTTATTAAGTACCTACTATACTGTTACTGCTATTGATTTACCTCTTCTCTTTCTTTCTAAGCAACTAATATAATAAAAAAAATCTTGGATACAATAATGAGAGGTGGAAAAGTGGATTACACTGAGGTACAACTAAATTTGATTTTATATGTATCATTTTTGATAATCACTAAGCATTTATATCAAAACTAGTTTATGTTATCAATAAGGTTGGCAGAGAACTATACAGCTGACCTTGCTCCCAGGACACATGGAAATATGGTTTCAGTTCTTCCCTTCTAGCTGTTATTTCTTTTCTTGCCTTTCATGCTTTTCTCCCTTTACACTCTACGAGATTTGGCTACTACATCATTTCCAGTCTCTATTTTTCCATTTACTTCCCACTGCTCTTTGTGATCTGTGCAAATCACCTAGGAAGGTTTGTCTTCTGACAAAGACAAACTGCCTACATCTCTTACCTAGAAAGCTGCTTCAATGTTTTAGGCAACTGAGTAAAAAACAATTTATTTCGCTACATATAAAAAAATAGTATTCCTATAACACCATTCTAGTTTTTCATCGTTAGATGGGTAGAGATAATAAGAACTTTCTCTCAATTAAGGGATTACAGGAAATTGAGTTTTATGGCTCAGCATCCTTATGTCTTTGGAGAAGGTGACTCCTTAGGTTCTTGGTTAAAAGGACTATACATTTGAAAGTAAACCCACATAGCTTAATATCAATCATATATGCAACAGCTCATGCTATTTACTGGTTTACAATGCTGTTTTAGGCATTTTTCATTTATCATTCCATGTAATTTCTACCAGCTCATTTGGCAGCTCCCATCACACGTCTAGTGGAAAGAGAAGTTAGCTGACTTGCTCGAGGCCAATGCAAGCAGACACTAAGGTGACTCCAGGAGACGCAATGATTCTTGATTTGGATGCATGTTGCTCACAGTACTTCAAATTATTTTTGATTTAGTGTAGGTTTGTAAAAAAAAGTTAATTTTGTTTTAAATCAAAGTTTAAAAGAAGATAAAGGAACAATTTCTTGTCATTCTTTGGAGGAAATTGCAAATGCTTGCAAACTGTAAATCTGTAGTAGAAACAAATTTATAGACTATGTGACTGACCTCAGCGGTGTTTATTCTATGACTCTCAGTTCCTTCTCATGTAAAATAGAAGGGAGATACAACACGGTAGTGTGTAAATGCATGAACACACAGGACAGTGCTTGACATATGAAGACTCACTGAAGTGAAATTTTGCCTTTATTTCATTAGGCAGCTGAACAGTGATGCTGAAAATATTATCCTTCATAAAAAATGTCAAATAGCCTATTGTAATTTTTAAATACTCATTTAGTTTCACCTTATGAGAAGTTATAACCTGAAAACGATGCCCAATCTTAATAAGGAATGTTTTAGATTGCTTCACAAATATAATGAAAGTTTATCTCCAAAATAATGTTTATTCCTTTAGACTTTTTGTGGTAAAACTATTACCTGGTAAATTAACTATATGTCTGATATTATAAAAAATATTAAAAATTAGGGTTTTATTTAATAACAGATAAAAGCTAATATTTTGATCCAGTTTGGTCAAAGTAATTTAATTTTCTCTTGGCACAAAAGATGTTTCCATGTTTACGTCTTTACTATTATCTATTTCTGGTAAATACTATACTATATCACATCCATTTTAAAAGGGGGAGGGTTCACTGGAACTTCCTGATCATAAGACATAATAAAGAGTTTACTATATTTTTGGTTATGATGAGAATAACGTTTTATACATTGGTAGCCTTTAAATGGTTCTTTAATGGGACTGAAAATGTATTTTCTAAATAAACCTTTACTAAAATCTTGAAGTTACCATTATTGGTATAATACCAATTTTAACATTCAACAGCTGATTATGCAGGGCCTTTATAGCAAGTCCTATTAATAACTTTTATTTTGTATATATTTTAATACAAGTTTCTTGTACTTCAGAACTTAATGTTATTTTATGGATATAAAATTAGACATTACGGAAAGCATCATCCCAAAATTATCACTCCAGTGCATTAGATATTGTACATATTTTAAAAATATTATATCTAGTTACAGTTTATGGATATTAAAATGTCTTATGAATGAAGAAGATATTTATTCAATGACATTTTTAATCTTTTACTTACTAGGAAGAGAAATGTCTCTAATTTGCAGTATCAGGTATTATGCCTACAGTTTCTTTTATATTCTGGACTGAGAATGAGTTTTGGCTTATGAAAGCCTGAATTTCTCTATTGTGGGAGATTAACCCAGGTTGGCGGCTTGGAAATAGACAAGTATGGGATAATAAGAAGTAAGTAGTAAAATTATTTCATTTTATTCATTTTTTTTCTGATTGCAATTCTCTCTCTTAGCTTAAGAATAATGTACCACTTATTTTTGTTATCATCTGTTTACTATGTTCTCTTTTTTTTTTTTTTTTGCAGTACACGGGCCTCTCACTGTTGTGGCCTCTCCTGTTGCAGAGCACAGGCTCCGGATGCACAGGCTCAGCGGCCATGGCTCACGGGCCCAGTCGCTCTGCAGCATGTGGGATCCTCCCAGACCGGGGCACAAATCTGTGTCCCCTGCATTGGCAGGCGGACTCTCAACCACTGCGCCACCAGGGAAGCCCTACTATGTTCTCTTTATCATCATATTCATCAAAGATTATTTTCTTCATTTTGGAAAAACTTTCAGCTTTGCTATTCATTATCATTGATTCAATTTTACGCAGAGCAAATGCTTTATTTCACTGACTCCCAGGCAAATGTTAATTTTACCTTTTCATTTTACTTTCCTTGAGCTCCTTCTATAATTTACTTACCTTTTTATGCCACCCTGTTTTCTTTTATCTTAGCCTGAACTTTTCTATGACTTTTTGCTTCCATTTCATAGAGAAGATACTGCTTTAGCTCACGCAGCTCAATAACAAAAAATCCAAAAATGGGCAGAAGACCTAAATAGACATTTCTCCAAAGAAGATATACAGACTGCCAACAAACACATGAAAGAATGCTCAACATCATTAATCATTAGAGAAATGCAAATCAAAACTACAATGAGATATCATCTCACACCAGTCAGAATGGCCATCACCAAAAAATCTAGAAACAATAAATGCTGGAGAGGGTGTGGAGAAAAGGGAACACTCTTGCACTGCTGGTAGGAATGTGAATTGGTACAGCCACTATGGAGAACAGTATGGAGGTTCCTTAAAAAACTACAAATAGAACTACCATATGACCCAGCAATCCCACTACTGGGCATATACCCTGAGACAAACCATAATTCAAAAAGAGTCACGTACCACAATATTCATTGCAGCTCTATTTACAATACCCCGGAGATGGAAACAACCTAAGTGCCCATCATCGGATGAATGGATAAAGAAGATGTGGCACATATATACAATGCAATATTACTCAGCCATAAAAAGAAACGAAATTGAGCTATTTGTAATGAGGTGGATAGACCTAGAGTCTGTCATACAGAGTGAAGTAAGTCGGAAAGAGAAAGACAAATACCGTATGCTAACACATATATATGGAATTTAAGAAAAAAAATGTCATGAAGAACCTAGGGGTAAGACAGGAATAAAGACACAGACCTACTAGAGAACGGACTTGAGGATATGGGGAGGGGGAAGAGTGAGCTGTGACAAAGCGAGAGAGAGGCATGGACATATATACACTACCAAACGTAAGGTAGATAGCTAGTGAGAAGCAGCCACACAGCACAGGGAGATCAGCTTGGTGCTTTGTGACCAACTGGAGGGGTGGGATAGGGAGGGTGGGAGGGAGGGAGACGCAAGAAGGAAGAGATATGGGAACATATGTATATGTATAACTGATTCACTTTGTTATAAAGCAGAAACTAACACACCATTGTAAAGCAATTAAACTCCAATAAAGATGTTAAAAAAAAAAGAAGATACTGCTTTATATTCTTTAGAAGATACCAAATATCTTTTTAGACATTTCTTGTACCCCCCTCTCAACAATGAATCACTTCTGGTCTGATCTATTCTTCATAAAATATGCATAAAACAGAAGCAGAAGAGAATTTTCTCATAATGCTTCTTTATCCTTTTTATTTTGTTCTGTAGTGTTTTTCCCTTTCTGGTTATTTATTCTAGAATGAGATGAACTCAGTTCATAACAGGTGTTCATAAAGAGACGGTGTATGCACCATGCCCATTCACATGTCCTGTGGGTATTTACAAAATCCTGTATGAACTAAAGGGGCAGCCAGTTGTGCACAGCCACTGTCCCAATATTCTGCATGTACTACACGTTCAACTAGCATAGGTTAATAAACATGCTAGAAACAAATAGTTGTTTGCCATATTGAAATTTGAATCTTGGCCTATTCTTGATCACTATACACTTAGCCACTCTCTCTAACCTGTACCTTCATTAGAACACCTTGCTTATTAAAAACATTGCTGTTATGAAATGCACCTTGTCAATTACATATCTTCCTAGGCGCTTATCTTCAGTACAATACACACAGACACATACACACACACACACACACACGTAGAGTTTTCTTATAGCTGAAGTTTTACATGAAGGTATAAGATATAATACTGATATGAGTGTGGGAATCATTTTCTGGTGATTTCATAAACCACTACCAAAATGTCACAGAGAATTGACAAAGCTTTCTGTTTGGTTCAGATCTTGGGTCTAACTGGGCAAGAATGCAGTCAATGGGGAAGGACAAACACTCCCATAAGCTCTTTTAGATTAAGCAGTTTGCACTGCCTCTAGCTATTGTTTCTTTCCATTCAATTTTGCTAGAATTTGAAGGTAATAAATATCAAGCAATAATTTGGAAGTCATGACCATTGACCAGGCATTATTTTAAGCAAACTTAACTACTGAAAAAATTTCTAATAATAAATCCACATTATAAAGTAAGGAGTATTTGGATAGTATATCTTATAAACATTCTTTGAAATACATGTAGATATATGGACAAAAAATATTTATGGCCACTTTGTTTTTCCACTGGGACTTTTTCTCCTCCAAAATGCATGGCATGGAGGATGACAAGAAAAGAGTGACATTGAAATAATGCATTATTTTGGGTTATGGAGACTAAAATTATAATTCAAGGCAACAAGTCAGTCAGGATTTCAGCAGGGAAGCAATGAGAAGATTGTCACAGGTCCTGTTTTCCCATATGTGTTCAAGAAGGCAGAAAGGACAAAGAGGCACTATAAGAAAGTTCTCTTCTGCTACTGTTTTTATCTTGAAGCAAAATGCTTTCCTAGAAATCTTCCTTTAAAAATTGTTTGCTAGAATTGTGTCACCCATAAATGTAGAAGAGTTTGCACAATTGAACATGATAGCTAGGAGTGGCTGCCATTCAAAAACTGTAATGCCATCCCACTGCCTATTTCAACACTGAAGGGTTGTGTGCAAAAATTATTTCTGATGAGTTTGCTCTGTCTCTGCCATTTTTTTTCCATGAGCAAATAACTTTAGCATATTTTTCTTCTAGGGCATTTGCTTTTTGGTATAGGAGAAGCCTTTTAAAGTATGTAAAATAACTGACATATGATAGAAGATTTTCAGCTACAGGATATACACTGGGGAGGGAAACTGGGGGAGGGGAAAATTCAAGGGGATTCTTGATGCATTTAAAATCTCACAAGCAGATGTTTGGTTTAACAGATCCATAGTTTAAATGTTACTATACATAGAATTTTTCCCATTTTGATAAATTGGGGACTAATAGCTAGGCAGTACAATATGTAATGCTGGGTTCCAAAATGTTAATGCTATTCTAAATAGGACATTTGGTTTCTTTTTAAGCCATTACCACCTCCTTGATTTCCTGGAATTTCTGACTCACTAGGCATCACATTCAGATTTTGAATAAATGGCTCTTGTTCCTGGAACTAACCATTTAACCACATACTGGCATCAGTCAGTCTAATAAGCAAGACTTGAGAGTACTTGTAAAAAGGCACTTCACTGTGGAACACATCAGATATTTTCAAAGGCACTATCAAATCAACACATTGTACACACCAAGCCTACACAATGTTTTATGTCAGTTATATCTCAATGAAAAAAGAAAAATACCCTGATAACCAATAGTCATAGAAATGTCTCTCTTTATCCAGTAATTTGTAAATATAATGCCAAGATAAACTGGTCTATGCACTATTTATTGCCAAATTCGTTTGGCATTTGTGTGTAGGTGTGTGCGGTTTCAACTTGGCTTGATTAGGACTCACTCTTTCTAAAACAACTTATGATAGAAAATATATTAGTATTGATCTATTGGTACTTTAATTTCTTTAAAATCTATTTGGTCAATATATATCTGATTGAGATTACTGCTTGTTTCATTATATGCCTATTATATAATGGGGGTATAATAATTATTTTTATAGTCTTAGGAGAATACGCCCCCCACAGTTGTTACATTGAAATAATTCAGTTTTTATCCCCATGTTAGTGACATCAACAAAGAATAAAAAGATTCCAGAATAGGTGAAGCATAGCCTAAAAGAAAGAAGATTACCATTATGATACTTATATAGTTTTACAAATAACATACATAATTTGGAATCTCACATTTTGTAGATATTTGTTTTAACTTATAAAACTGTAATCTTGAAAAGCTGTGTTTTATTGGAGTTTCATGTCCTTCTCTAAACTCCCTTTACAGCTTTAATACCTTCAGAATAATAAGGTTGGCTGGTTGTCAGAAAAAAAAAACTCTTAATGAAGAGTTTTGCAGTGAGGGCATGTAACTACAATTCATTGAATCTGTTAAAGTTCCAAACATTCAAAGAGCATTACCTATGTAATATAAATATTTATACCTATCTGCCTGTGATTACAAACTAGGTCCACATTTCCTACAAAATTATCAGAAAGACTTGCCATATCTTATGGTAGCCATCTTGAAATGCCTCAAAGGATTTCCAGGTTTTCTCACATTTGAATATGGATCATATGTCCACTCTATTACTGTGCCAGTTGCCGCCAGCCAGGAAAGTCAGATCATCACAAGAGAACCTTCTAAAACAAAACTCCATTACTTGTAGTTGGCCCAACCACCTGGTTTTTACCACTTCTAGTTCTCTTCTTTGTGTGTGTTGCTGAATACTATGTGAAAACCACAGCCATCCCATAAAGAAGGAGGTAGGCCCTATCATCAATTTTTCTGGACCAGAGTCTTCATTTACCATGGTCCCCAAAAGAAAGAGCCTTGGTGTCACCCTGGTAGCCCAATACTAACCATCTCCTGACAAACTCACCTAGTGACACTCTCAATCTAACTAACATAATTCCATCATAATTCCTCTAGGTCATGGGGATCCCTTAATAAATGTTTTTCAATGTCACACTCTGTCAAGTGGTCTCATGAAAAAAAAAAATCCCAGTGTGGTATAGTCATTCAGTTAAATTTTAGTTCACACACATACTAATTTTCCTGAAGGTCACAGATGGAAGTAGATGAGAGTGATTTCTAGCATCAGCCATGGGCTATGCAAAATCATGAGTCCCTTGCAAATTTAGGCCTCCTTTAGACCTCAGGGTTAACATGCCACCTGACTCATCCCTTTATTTGATCAGTATATTTGAACTCAGAGGATCCAGCTGGTTGGAGTCATCTAACAACTATGAGAACCCCAGTTCATCAAAAATATTTGAATAATTATTGATTTTTTTTGTATTTAAATTGGTCATATTTCTCAATCTTGTTGGTGAAGAGAAACTCTCAAATTTTCTACCTTAGAGTTAGTCATTTTCAATATCAAATATCAGTTACATGTTAATTAATTATATTTAATATAAACACATAGTGTTATAGTTTCTCTCCAACCTATCTTTCTCTTTTCTTTCAGTCTGAGATTCTACCTAAGTTCTTAAATGGCTTATATGCTATCAGCTGTGACCTAGCTTCTATCTTCCTTCATCTATTCATTGGAGTTTCTTCAGACCTACTCAAAGCTTTCTGGTTTGTCTTTTTTGGGTACTTTGCTTATATAACATGCTGAAGGCCATGGTCTCTGCTACTGAGGTCTTACTATGTGGCTTTTGCAGCTCAACCTTAGTTCCTTTCACTTAGGCTTTCTGTATCCCACCCTAAGATATGTAGAAAACTTCTCATTCCATCTGTACCACACCCAGTCCATAGGTTTGAAAAGGTCTATCTGTCTAAACACCTTCTGTGTCAATAGCCTCAAAAATGTGCTTGTATTTCTCAAAATTATGTCTTGGAAATGAGAAATAAGCACCTCTGAGATGGAAAAAACCCCACAATTATTTTTTCTTTCCCTTCCAGCCTTGTCTGACCTAGTTTAATACCATTCAAATGGGGAATAAAAAGTAGAATTATCTCTAGCACATCAGTTCTTAGTCTTTCCTATAACCCTTAGAAAATAAAGCTTATGAAAAAGAACATGGTTGGAGACCTAGTTCTTGATACCCTCCTTTTACACTAAATTTCTTGAGTGGAAGTTCAATTTGTACTTTTTGATCTATTTTATTTAATGTTAACTTCAAAGTAAAACTTCTTCAATGGCAGTAGTATCTATAAAATTCCTTTACAATCAAAAATTGTGCAAATTCTTAGGATATATTTACCATGTTTAAATGAGGATGAAAATTATCCTTTCTATAAACCAAAGTATAAAATAAATGCCCAGGATTCCATATTTACATAAATGATTGAATAAATAATAAATTGAGGATGAGACAAATAAACTCATGCAGAATAACTCTAAGTTATTTATGTAAATATTCCACCACCCCTCAATTTGATGGGTCATAATCCTTCACCTCTTAGTGTGGGCTGCATATAGTAGTCAAAGAGAACAATGTGGAAAGAGAAAAAGAAGAATATCCTTTGAGTAGAGAAACATGACAAACACAACCTCAGTCAGGTGATGAAGGTGAATATCAACAGTAATAAGTCATGTTGACAATATGGACTCTTGATATGTAATGAAAATGGCACCTTAGCTCTACAGTCTTCATCCCCAAAACACATAAGCCCTGCCTAATTAGGAGAAAAGCATCAAACAAATCCTAATTGAAGGATATCACACAAATTATGACCAATAATCCTCAAAACTGTCAAGGTCATCAAAAACAAGCATGTTTTGGGGAATGGTGGAAGCAAGGGCTTTCCAGGGAGGCTGTGAATAATCTGACACTCTGGAGAAGCTTCAAGTCATTCACTGTAATAGTAACATCTAATGTGGAAAAGAGTATAGTTTATATTAATTTGGCAGGGACCAAATGGTGATCCTCTGTATACTATGTCAAGAAGTTTGAGCTTCCTTCCATATGGAGCTTTCTCTTATGGTTTTTAAGCTGCAATCTACTGTACAGTGATATGTGGATTAGAAAATATAGCAGAAGTAGACTAAAGCAAATTGACTGAGATGATAAATAAATGCAATATAACTGAATTACGCTTTTTCCCTTTCTCAAAGTTTTATCCTTTAGATTGAGTAAATATGTTTATTCCTTCATTATACACTGCTCTGTAATTTTCTCAAATGGTACCTCATTTGAAGTCTCCTCTCCCTGATCTACTTTTCAGAGTTTCCTAGACAGGGACTGTCACATTTTCCCCCCCTATTACCTCCCAGTGCAGTGTTGACCATATAGAACTAAGCATACAATTAATACGTCTTTACTGATCAGTTACTCATGTAACAGACATGCTTTAGGACAACAGATTTATGTGCATATGTAAACTAATAGTTTTTTGTAATTTATACTATTTACCTGATATGAACGCTTTCTTCTATTTTTAGATTACTTTAAAATTGAAAGTAATCTTTACTTTCAAATGTTAAAATGACTAACAGAATAATACTTAGCCTTTCATTGCTTTTCTAATGAAATGACAACAAATAGTGGACTTACACAGTGAAAAAAATTTCCTGTCCCTTTTTATCCAACTCTTTCAGCACAACAGGTATTTCTTTGTTATCTTCTTAGTTTATAAGATTGCACATTATTGCTTATTGAAGTAGGTTTTAAAGCAGTAATAGCTTAATGAAAGACATTATATGTGATATGGACTTAGGACATTATGTGTCCATATATTTTTAAATAAGTGATGGACTACTGGTCTATGAACAAGGGATCTTTGCTTTATTTTCAAGGTAATTTATAGTTATGTCTCTGTGGCAAGACTTTTAATCTCTATGCTCCTTAAATAACACATTTATAAGGGAAAAGGTTTAAACTACATGAATTTTCAGGCTTTTTTAATTTAATATTAAATGATATGCTCAATGGATAAGAAAAAGAACCATTTCAGTCACTGTGATAAGAGATTAGTAATCTTTTAACATATTCTTGGCCAATTTTTGATACATGCAATTTTAAGGCCACAGTTAATTGATAGATTTATATCATAATCTAGCTTTATCATGCTGAATAAAATGTAAATATTGAGATTAAATTTATTTCTGTACCTGAATTAATAACTAGCAGTCTAATTTCCTGATTTGTCTCAAGTCCATTATCAATATACCTGATCAAGACAATGAAGTACTCTATGATGGAAGAAACAATATCTAAACTCTTATTTGCCTTTTATTTTTTGCACAAAATGTTCTCCAAAGGTTACTGGTTAACTTTTACATAAGATTTAATGTTAACTGAAATATGGAAGTAGATTTGGTAATGAAATATCAAAAAAAATTATAAATATCTAGGAAAATACAACAGTTTCCTTAGTTATATGGAGATGAGTTTGCATTGGAGATTTCACTTCACTAAAACAAATTAAACTTAATTTTCTTTCCAGAGTGGGTAAAACAAAGCAGTCACATTAGTTCTGGAAACGTAGTGACTATCTTTTGAAATAGAACTGTAGAGCTGGTGTGTGGTCATACTGATGCTTCAAAAAAATACTAAAAAATTAGTGTAAGAATGCAAGGAGAATGATAAGGGAGTTTAATTCTCTCACTATTTCCCTCATCTATTCCTCCGAAGATGGCCTACATTACTATACAAAACCTTGACTGGCTATTCCAAACATCAAGCAACAGAATGTAGGAGGAAGCTAAAGTCATGATATTCATAAACTGACCAAAAGCAAAAAGTACATTGATCCTGTTCCCTCTAATCTTAGAAGACCAACTATGGAACAATCTTCATTGTGATGAATGTCTGTTTTTTTCTACCTACCAATTTTCCATTTTATCTTTGACAAAATGTCTATCAAACTGACACACTAATGGAAGGAATACTTATAAGTTGTTACCGGGTAGCTGAGGCTAAAAAAGCCAGTGGTAGACAAATTCCTATCATCTACACTCTCCAAAAATAAGTATGAAGGCAAAAGATTATTCATGCTCCTAATTTCGAGAAGATTGAAGAGGCAAAGCTGAGGAAGTGGAGGTCCTTGATGCAGTTTTCAAGCCTTTGTATTGTCAATAAACTTGAAATACAAGAAACATGGAACATAAGCATTAAGACAACCACCAACAAAAAATGTATACATTATAATAATATGTCTTCCTCATGTATTAGATGTTCCTTAATGTCTCAGGCATACTACCTACACCAGAAGTATCCCAGTTTCTCGCTAAAAACCATGATTTGTGGTCTTCTGTGGTTCCAGAAACTCTGCATCTGTGGGGGTATAGGAATATGAATTGTTGTTATGTAACCTGAGGAATTCTTATCCCCTTCATTCACAGCTTAGAAGTGACTGAGTCAGCTGCACTGCTCTGATTTTGTACCAACTTTACCTTCGATTCTAGAAAGTCCACACTCTCACACAATGATGCTCATATTCTGTCTTTTAGAAACCAACTTATGACTTTTGTACATCAACTGATGAAAGTTAAAATTTATTACATTATGATGTTGCCTATCAATCAGGACTTTGCCCCAGCAGTATCAAAATCTTCATCTTTGAATGTATTAAAATGCATTCAATATGTATCTGAGAAACCTTCAAGATGGCGGAAGAGCAAGACATGGAGATCACCTTCCTCCACACAAATATATCAGAAATACATCAACATGTAGAACAACTCCCACAGTACACCTACTGAATGCTGGCAGAAGACCTCAGACCTCCCAAAAGGCAAGAAACTCCCCATGTACCTGGGTAGGGCAAAAGAAAAAAGAAAAAACAGAGACAAAGAATAGGGACAGGACCTGCACCAGTGGGAGGGAGCTGTGAAGGAGAAAAAGTTTCCACACACTAGGAAGCCCGTTCACTGGTAGAGACAGGGGGTGGGTGGGCGGGAAAGCTTCAGAGCCGCGGAGGAGAGCACAGCAACAGGGGTGCGGAGGGCAAAGCGGAGAGATTCCAGCACAGAGGATAAGTGCCGACCAGCACTCACCAGCCTGAGAGGCTTGTCTGCTCACCCGCCAGGGTGGGCAGGGCTGGGAGCTGAGGCTCGGGATCCGACAATCCCAGGGAGAGGACTGGAGTTGGCTGCGTGAACACAGCCTGAAGGGGGCTAGTGCATCACAGCTAGCTGGGAGGGAGTCCGGGAAAAAGTCTGGACCTGCATAAGAGGCAAGAGACCATTGTTTTGGGGTGCCGAGGAGAGGGAATTCAGAGCACTGGCTACACAACTTCCAGAGATGGGCGAGAGCCGCCACTATCAGCGTAAACACCAGAGACTGGCATGAAATGCTTAGGATGCTGCTGAAGCCACGAAGAAACCTGTGGGCAAGCACAGGTCACTGTACACACCTCCCCTCCAGGGAGCCTGTGCAGCCCACCACTGACAGGGTCCTGTGATCCAGGGACAAATTCCCTGGAAGAACACATGGCGTGCCTTAGGCTGTTGCAACGTCATGCCAGCCTCTGCCGCCGCAGGCTCACCCCACATTCCGTACCCCTCCCTCCCCGTGGCCTGAGTGAGCCAGAGCCCCCGAATCAGCTGCTACATTAACCCCATCCTGACTGAGCGAAGAACAGATGCTCTCAGGTGACCTACACACAGAGGTGAGGAAAAATCCAAACCTGAACCCCAGGAGCTGTGCAAACAAAGAAGAGAAAGGGAAATCGCTCCCAGCAGCCTCAGGAGCAGTGGATTAAATCTCCACAATCAACTTGATGTACCTGCATCGGTGGAATACATGAATAGACAAGGAATCATCCCAAAATTGAGGCAGTGGACATTGGGAGCAACGATATACATATTTTTTTCCTTTTTCTCTTTTTGTGACTGTGTACACATATGCTTCTGTGTGTGATTTTCTCTGTCTTTTTGGTTTCTTTTTAGTACAGTTTTTTAGTGCTTGTTATCATTGGTGGAATTGCTTTTTGATTTCATTGCTTTGCTCTTTCTTGATTGCTTGCTTTTTTTTTCTTCTTTTACTAGTTAGAATTTTTTTCATTTTAAAAAATTATTTTTTATTTTAATGACTTTCTTTTCTTTTCTTTCCTTTTTTTTTCTCCCTTTTCTTCAGAGACGAGGGGCTAACAGGGTCTTGGTGCTCCAGCCGGGTACCAGGCCTGTGCCTATGAGGTGGGAAAGCTGAATTCAGGACATTGGTCCACCAGAGACCTCCTGGCTCCAAGTAATATCAAACAGCGAAAGCTCTCCCAGAGATGTCCATCTCAAGCTAAGACCCAGCTCCACTCAACAAACAGCAAGCTACAGTGCTGGACTCCCTATGCCAAACAACTAGCAAGACCGGAACACAAAACCACCCATTAGCAGAGAGGGAGCCTAAAATCATAATAAGGTCACAGACACCCCAGAACACACCAACAGACATGGACCTGCCCACAAGAAAAACAAGATCCAGCCTCATCCACCAGAACACAGACACAAGTCCCCTCCACCAGGAGGCCTACACAACCCACTGAACCAACCTAGCCAATGGGGGCAGACACCAAAAACAACAGGAATGACGAACATGCAGTCTGCTAAAAGGAGAACCCAAACACAGTAAGTTTAGCAAAATTAGAAGACAGAGAAACACAAAGCAGATGAAGGAGCAAGGTAAAAATCCACCAGGCCAAACAAACGAAGAGGAAATAGGCAGTACCTGAAAAAGAATTCAGAGTAATGATGGTAAAGATGATCAAAATCTTGGAAATAGAATAGAGAAAATGCAAGAAACATTTAACTAGGACCTAGAAGAACAAAAGATGAAACAAGCAATGATGAACAATACAATAAATGAAATTTATTTAACAAGGAGCTAGAAGAACAAAAGATGTAATAAGCAATGATGAACAACACAATAAATGAAATTAAAAATACTCTAGATGGGATCAATAGCAGAATAACTGAGGCAGAAGAACGGATAACTGACCTGGAGGATAAAATAGTGGAAATAACTACTGTAGAGCAGAATAAAGAAAAAAGAATGAAAAGAACTGAGGACAGTCTCAGAGACCTCTGGGACAACATTCAATGCACCAACATTCGAATTATAGAGGTTCCAGGAGAAGAAGAGAAAAAGAAAGGGACTGAGAAAATATTTGAAGAGATTATATTTGAAAACTTCCCTAATATGGGAAAGGAAATAGTTAATCAAGTCCAGGAAGCACAGAGAGTCCCATACAGGAAAAATCCAAGGAGAAACACACCAAGACACATATTAATCAAACTGTCAAAAATTAAATACAAAGAAAACATATTAAAAGCAGCAAGGGAAAAACAACAAATAACACACAAGGGAATACCCATAAGGTTAACAGCTGATCTTTCAGCAGAAACTCTACAAGCCAGAAGGGACTGGCAGGACATGTTTAAAGTGATGAAGGAGAGAAACATACAACCAAGATTACTCTACCCAGCAAGGATCCCATTCAGATTTGATAGAGAAATTAAAATCTTTACAGACAAGCAAAAACTGAGAGAGTTCAGCACCACCAAACCAGCTTTACAACAAATGCTAAAGGATCTTCTCTAGGCAAGAAACACAAGAGAAGGAAAAGACCTATAATAACAAACCCAAAACAATTAAGAAAATGGGAATAGGAACATACATATTGATAATTACCTTAAATGTAAATGGATTAAATGCTCCCACCGAAAGACAGAGACTGGCTGAATGGATACAAAAACAAGACCCATATATATTATGTCTACAAGAGACCCACATCAGACCTAGAGACACATACAGACTGAAAGTGAGGGGATGAAAAAAGACATTCCACGCAAATGGAAACCAAAAGAAAGCTGGAGTAGCAATTCTCATGACAGACAAAATAGACTTTAAAATAAAGCCTATTAGAAGAGACAAAGAAGGACACTACATAATGATCAAGGGATCAATCCAACAAGATGATATAACAATTGAAAATATATATGCACCCAACAAAGGAGCACCTCAATACATAAGGCAAATGCTAACAGCCATAAAATGGGAAATCGACAGTAACACATTCATAGTAGGGGACTTTAACACCCCACTTTCACCAATCGACAGATCATCCAAAATGAAAATAAATAAGGAAACACAAGTTTTAAATGACTCATCAGACCAGGTGAACTTAATTGATATTTATAAGACAGTCCATCCAGAAACAACAGAATACACTTTCTTCTCAAGTGCTCATGGAACATTCTCCAGGATAGATCATACCTTGGGTCACAAATCAAGCCTTGGTATATTTAAGAAAACTGAAATCATATCAAGGAACTTTTCCAACCACAATGTTATGAGACTAGATATCAAGTACAGGAAAACACCCGTAAAAACTAGAAACTCATGGAGGCTAAACAATACACTACTTAACAACAAAGAAATCACTGCAGAAATCAAAGAGGAAACAAAAAAATACCTAGACACAAATGACAATAAAAACACTATGACCCAAAACCTATGGGATACAGCAAAGGCAATTCTAAGAGGGAAGTTTACAGCAATACAATCCTACCTCAAGAAACAAGAAACATCTCAAATAAACAACCTAACCTTATACCAAAAGCAATTAGAGAAAGAAAAACAAAAACCTCCAAGGTTAGCAGAAGGAAAGAAATCATAAAGATCAGATCAGAAATAAATGAAAAAGAAATGAAGGAAACGATAGTAAAGATCAATAAAACTAAAAGCTGGTTCTTTGAGAAGATAAACAAAATTGATAAACCATGAGCCAGACTCATCAAGAAAAAAAGGGAGAAGACTCAGATCAGTAGGATTAGAAATGAATAAGAAGTAACAACCGACACCGCAGAAATACAGAGGATCATGAGAGACTATTACAAGCTACTATATGCCAAAAAAATGGACAACCTGGAAGAAATGGACAAATTCTTACAAAGCACAACCCTCCGAGACTGAACAAGAAGAAACAGAAAATATAAACTGACCAATAACAAGCACTGAAGTATATACTGTGATTAAAAATCTTCCAACAAACAAAAGCCTAGACCAGATGACTTCATAGGCGAATTTTATCAAAAATTTAGAGAGGAGCTAACACCTATCCCTCTCAAACACTTCGAAAATATAGCAGAGGGAGGAAAATTTCCAAACTCATCCTAAGAGGCCACCATCACCCTGATACCAAAAGCTGACAAGGATGTCACAAAGAAAGAAAACTACAGGCCAATATCACAGATGAACATAGATGCAAAAATCCACAACAAAATACTAGCAAATAGAATCCAACAGCACATTAAAAGGATCATACACCATGATCAAGTAGGGTTTATCCCAGTGATGCAAGGATTCTTCAATATATGCAAATCAATCAATATGATACACCATATTTACAAAATGAAGAAGAAAAACCATATGATCATATCAAAAGATGTAGAAAAAGCTTTCAATAAAATTCAACACCCATTTATGATAAAAACCCTCCAGAAAGTAGACATAGAGGGAAATTACCTCAACATAAAAAAGGCCATATATGACAAACCCACAGCCAACATCGTTCTCAATGGTGAAAAACTGAAACGATTTCCACTATGATCAGGAACAAGACAAGGATGCCCACTCTCACCACTATTATCCAACACAGTTTGGAAGTTTTAGCCACAGCAAACAGAGAGGAAGAAGAAATAAAAGGAATCTAAATCAGAAAAGAAGAAGTAAAACTGTCACAGTTTGCAGATGACATGACACTATACATAGAGAATACTAAAGATGCCACCAGAAAACTACTAGAGCTAATCAGTGAATTTGGTAAAGTAGCAGGATACAAAATTAATGCACAGAAAACTCTGGCATTCCTATACACTAATGATGAAAAATCTGAAAGAGAAATTAAGGAAACACTCCCACTTACCACTGCAACAAAAAGAACAAAATACCTAGGAATACACCTACCTAAGGAGCAATAGACCTGTATGCAGAAAACTATAAGACCCTGATGAAAGAAATTAAAGATGATACAAACAGATGGAGAGATACACCATGTTCTTGGATTAGAAGAATCAGCATTGTTAAAATGACTATACTACCCAAAGCAATCTACAGATTCAATGCAATCCCTATCAAACTACCAATGGCATTTTTCACAGAATGAGAACAAAAAGTTTCACAATTTGTATGGAAACACCAAAGAACCCAAATAGCCAAAGCAATCTTGAGAAAGAAAAATGGAGCTGGAGGAATCATGCTCCCTGACTTCAGACTATACTACAAAGCTACAGCAATCAAGACAGTATGGCACTGGCACAAAAACAGAAATATAGATCAATGGAACAGGATAGAAAGCCCAGAGATAAGCCCATGCACATGGTCACCTTATCTTTGATGAAGGAGACAAGAATATACAATGGAGAAAAGACAGCCTCTTCAATAAGTGGTGCTGGGAAAACTGGACAGCTATATGTAAAAGAATGAAATTAGCACACTCCCTAACACCATATATACAAATAAACTCAAAATGGATTACAGACCTAAATGTGAGGCCAGACACTATAAAACTCTTAGAGGAATACATAGGCAGAACACAGTATCACATAAATCACAGCAAGATCCTTTATGACCCACCTCCTAGAGAAATGGAAATAAAAACAAAAATAAAGAAATGGGACCTAATGAAACTTCAAAGCTTTTGCCCAGCAAAGGAAACCATAAACAAGACGAAAAGACAACGCTCAGAATGGGAAAAAATATTTGCAAATGAAACAACTGACAAAGGATTAATCTCCAAAAGTTACAAGCAGCTCATGCAGCTCAATATGAAAAAGACAAACAACCCAATCCAAAAATGGGCATAACTCCTAAAGAGACATTTCTCCAGAGAAGATATACAGATTGCCAACAAACACACGAAAGAATGCTCAACATCATTAATCATTAGAGAAATGTAAATCAAAACTACAGTGAGGTATCACCTCACACTGATCAGAATGGCCATCATCGAAAAATCTACAAACAAAAAATGTTGGAGAGGGTGTGGAAAAAAGGGAACCCTCTTGCACTGCTGATGGGAATGTAAACTGGTACAGTCACCAAGGAAAACAGTATGGAGATTCCTTAAAAAACTAAAAATAGAACTACTATATGACTCAGCAATCCCACTACTGGGCATATACCCTGAGAAAACCATAATTCAAAAAGAGACATGTACCACAATGTTCATTGCAGCACTATTTACAACAGCAAGGACATGGAAACAACCTAAATGTCCATCAGCAGATGAATGGATAAAGAAGATGTGGAACATGTATACAATGGAATATTACTCAGCCATAAAAAGAAATGAAATTGAGTTATTTGTAGGGAGGTGGATGGACCTAGAGTGTCACACAGAGCAAAATACGTCAGAAAAACAAATACCATATGCTAACACATACATATGGGATCTAAAAAATAAAAATGGTTCTGAAGAACCTAGGGGCAGGACAGGAATAAAACACAGATGTAGAGAATGGACTTGAGAACGTGAGGAAGGGGAAGGGTAAGCTGGGATGAAGTCAGATAGGGGCATGGACTTCTACATACTACCAAATGTAAAATAGATAGCTCTTGGGAAGCAGCTGCACAGCACAGGCAGATCAGCTTGGTGCTTTGTGACCATCTACAGGGGTGAAATAGAGAGTGTGGGAGGGAGATGCAAGAGGGAGGAGATATGGGGATATAAGTATATGTATAACTGATTCACTTTGTTATAAATCAGAAACTAATACACCATTGTAAAGCAATTATACTCCAATTAATATATAAAAAAATATGTATCTGAATATTTTTTAGCAGTTTTTAAAAATTTTTATTGGAGTGTAGTTGATTTGTATCTGAAAATTTCTTTGCATTTTCCCTTATTTAGTGAAATGTTAGAAGAGGGGAAATACAATTTATTTGAAAAAAAATATTGTATTAGAAAAAAGCTTTTAAAATAACACAATATATTCAAAAAATAGTGATACTTTAACCTCATCCTGAACGTTACATTATGTAGAAAAATAAAATCAATGATTAAAACGCATTCTAGAAATATATCTTTCATGTCGCTGTCTAACAGGCAGGTATATTTGGTGATTTCATAAAGCATTTGCTTCTTGGTATTGAAAACTCCTGTTCCTTTTCAGTTTACTTTTGGCAATTTTATTTCAAATATCTTTTTCTTCAAAAATTTGTTATGTAAGAAAGTGGGGGCTCATTTGTGTTAATATTGAGTATGTTTATTTAGTTATTTATGCATTGGACAAACATTTATTAAGCATCTGTCTCAGATTTAGAAGTGGGATATACTATAGTAACAAACCGGAAACAAAGCCCCCTGTACACATACAGCTTGCATTCTGATTAGGAAAATGCAGACATTAAACAATCAACAGATTATCTATCAAGTGATGATTCATGTTAGGAAGAGGAAAATAAATAAATAAAACTACTTTGTAGTGGGTAGACTCTAGGATGAGAATAACTTGAAAGAGACCTGAAAGAAGTGAGGGAGGGAATCATGTGACTACTGGAGAAAACACATTCCAGGACCAACTAAAAGAAAGCCTGTTGAGTCAGGGGCTTTCACAGCATGACTGAGGAACAGCAGGGAGGCCAATGTGGGCACAGCACGGTGAACAAGAAGGTTGAAAAGATTACGAAGTTAGGGAGGATAGGAGACCAAATCACAGAGCAACTGATAGTCCATGGTGAGAACATTGATTTTTATTAGTCTGAGTGAGATGGATAGCCACTGGAAATTTTGGAGCAATGTGTCACTCTTTTAAACTTGGTATATTTTTAAAAAAGATTTCTGTGGTAGCTGAGTGGAGAGTAGCCTGGATAAGTGCAAAGATGGAGTAGGGACACCAGTTATGAGACTACTGAAATAATCCAAGCTAAAGATAATGCTGCCTTACATGAGAGTGGTTACCATGGAGATGGTAAGAAATGGTTGATTTCTGGATAATTTCTATGATATTATTTTGAAAAATGGATGATGAATTTGAAACAGGAGGGAAGGGGGCAGGGCACACCCTTTAAAAGAATGACATAGCCCAAGGACACAACATAAACTGATTAGAACCAAATAGGTCCAAATTGGCCGAAGATTTGACTTCCAGTGGACCTTGAGCCTCATTATATGCTCATTGTAATACAGTAGAATATGCTAAATGACACACCCACCAGCACCATGTCAGTTCCAAGGCAGAACATAAAGGTCAAAAGTGGGCAGTGGCCCAATTCCTGGAAATCCCCACCCCTTCTCCAAAATAGCTGGAATACTCCTGCCACTCCTTAGCCTATGAAATCACCCACCCCTATAAAAACTGACAACCACATAGGTTAGGGCCACTCTTGCCTTCTGAGTTGGCCCACACTCTGTCTGTGGAGTGTGTTTCTCTCTAAAACCACTTCTTACCTATCACTCTGTCTCTCACTGAATTCTTTCTGCAATGAGACATCAAGAACCTGAGCTTCAATGTGGTACATATACACAATGGAATGTTACTCAGCCAGAAAAAGGAATGAAACTGGGTCATTTGTAGAGATGTTGGTGGACCTAGAAACTGTCATAAGGAGTGAAGTCAGAAAGAGAAAAACAAGTATTGTATATTAACGTATATATGTGAAATATAGAAAAATGGTACAAATGAACCGGTTTGTAAGGCAGAAATAGAGACACAGATGTAGGGAACAAACGTATGGACACCAAGGGGGGAAAGCGATGGGGGAGGGGGGTTGGGTGGGATGAATTGGGAGATTAGGATTGACATATATACACTAATATGTATAAAATAGATAACTAATAAAAAGAAAAACAAAAAAAGAAAAAGAACCTGAGCTTCATTAAGTCCTGAGACCTGGTGTGTGATCTCAGTTAAAAGACTGTGAGTTCAAGTCCCAATCTGCATTTAGCCCGGGTTTGAGTCCGGGTACGTGGGTTCAATCCCAATCTGGGTTTAGGCAGGGTTTGAGTCCTGGCATGTGGGTTCAAGTCCCAATCAAGTTACACGGTTTCAAATTAGATGTGTGATGTGGAGAGCAGGAAAAGATGTCTTTTGTAATTTTTCTCTGTGCATCTCAAGGAAGGGAGTTGCTAATTATTGAGATGAGGAACACACTCAAACTAATAAGATAACTTTGGGGATTGAGGGAGCATGGTATAAAATGTTTCACTGCAGACATGTTACATGTGAGATGCCTATTCAGCAGGTAGGTGGAGATCCCAGGCCGACTAACAGTTGCATGAATGGTTTTTCAGGGGGAGAGTTTGGGCTGCAAGTATAACTTTGTGATCAGCCACAAATAAATTATATTTAAAACCAAGAGATGAGATGTTATCTCCCAGGTAGTTAATGAAGATAGAGAAGCTATCTAAGAACAAATCCTGTAAAAATCTGATGTTTAGAAATTTTAAAAGATGAGGAGAAATCCCCATAGGAAACAGAGAAGAAATAAATACTAGGTTGAAGAGAAAATAGTGATACTTCTTAGCAATCAGAAACAAAGGTGGGCTTCCCTGGTGGCGCAGTGATTGAGAGTCCGCCTGCCGATGCAGGGGACATGGGTTTGTGCCCCGGTCCGGGAGGATCCCACATGCTGTGGAGCGGCTGGGCCTGTGAGCCATGGCCGCTGAGCCTGAACGTCCAGAGCCTGTGCTCTGCAACAGGAGAGGCCACAACAGTGAGAGGCCCGTGTACCACACACACAAAAAAAAAACAAAGGTGATGAGAAAGAGTCAAAAGCGATGTTGAGGCTTCTATGATTAAGTTACTAGAAGACTAATGATGACATTATTTATGACATTAGGCAAAGGAGAGGAGAAATTTTGTAAAATACCTCTGGAGGACAAAAACCAAAGACAATATATCTTTCTTAAGGCTCACAACACATTTCATTTGATGTCCCAATACAACCTAGCAGAGATAGCAGTTATTATCAAAAAACTGTTGATTAAGAAGTGTCAAGATAGTAAATATTCCTTTGATAACTTAAGGTCATGATTTATGGGGTAGATAACAGACAATATGTACGTTAATATGTAAAGTTGAATTTTTGCATACTACAGTATGCTTGTTTCAGTCTAATCCTTTTTATCTTCTCTTCTTTGGATCTGCTATACAAAGATAAATAAGATTACTGCTGATTATTCCACTTTGAATTAGAATGCTTTTGATAGTAGTTGAGACATAAAACAGCAATAAATAAATATTGGAATTTTAAAATGTGAGCTTTGAACCCAACATAGGAGCACCTCAGTACATAAGGCAAATTCTAACAGCTATAAAAGAGGAAATGGACAGTAACATAATAATAGTGGGGAACTTCAACCTCACTTACACCAAAGGACAGATCATCCAGACAGAAAATTAATAAGGAAACACAAACTTTAAATGACACAATAGACTAGATAGATTTAATTGATATTTATAGGACATTCCATCCAAAAACAGTAGATTACACTTTCTTCTCAAGTGCACATGGAACATTCTCCAGGAGAGATAACATCTTGGGTCACAAATCAAGCCTCAGTAAATTTAAGAAAACTGAAATCATATCAAGCATCTTTTCCGACCACAACGCTATGAGATTAGAAATCAATTACAGGGAAAAAAACGTAAAAAACACAAACACATGGAGACTAAACAATACATTACTAAATAACCAAGAGATCACTGAAGAAATCAAAAAATACCTAGAGACAAATGACAATGAAAACACAATGATCCAAAACCTATGGAATGCAACAAAAACAGTTCTAAGAGGGAAGTTGATAGCAATACAATCATACTTCAAGACACAAGAAAAACCTCAAATAAACAATCTAACCCTATACCTAAAGGAACTAGAGAAAGAAGAACAAACAAAACCCAAAGTTAGTAGAAGGAAAGAAATCGTAAAGATCAGAGCAGAAATAAATGAAGTAGAAACAAAGAAAACAATAGCAAAGATCAATAAAACTAAAACCTGGTTCTTTGAGAAGATAAACAAAATTGATAAACATTCAGCCAGACTCATCAACAAAAAGAGGGAGAGGATTCAAATCAATAAAATTAGAAATGAAAAATGAGAAGTTACAACAGACACCGCAGAAATAAAAAGTATCCTAAGAGACTGCTACAAGCAACTCTATGCCAATAAAATGGACAACCTGGAAGAAATGGACAAATTCTTAGAAAGGTATAACCTTCTAAGACTGAACCAGAAAGAAATAGAAAACATGAACAGACTAATCACAAGTAATGAAATTGAAACTGTGATTTAAAATGTTCCAACAAACCAAAGTCCAGGACCAGATGGCCTCACAGGTGAATTCTATCAAACATTTAGAGAAGACCTAACACCCACCCTTCTCAAACTCTTCCACAAAATTGCAGAGGAAGGAACACTCCCAAACTAATTCTATGACGCTACCATCATCTTGATACCAAAACCAGACAAAGATACTACAAAAAAAGAAAATTACCGACCAATATCTCTGATGAATACAGATGCAAAAATCCTCAACAAAATACTAGCAAACAGAATCCAACAGCACATTAAAAGGATCATACACCATGATCAAGTGGAATTTATCCCAGGGATGCAAGGATTCTTCAATGTACACAAATCAATCAATGTGATATACCATATTAACAAACTGAAGAATAAAAACCATATGATCATCTCATATGAGATGAAGAAAAAGCTTTTGACAAAACTCAGCACCGATTTATGATAAAAACTCTCCAGAAAGTGGGCATGCAGGGAACCTACCTCAACATAATAAAGGCCATCTATGACAAACCCACAGCAAATATTATTCTCAATGGGGGAAAACTGAAAGCATTTCCTCTAATATCAGGAACAAGACAAGGATGTCCAGTCTTGCCACTATTATTCAACATAGTTTGTAAGTCTTAGCCACAGCAATAGAAGAAGAAATAAAAGGAATCCAAGTCAGAAAAAAGAAAGTAAAGCTGTCACTGTTTGCAGATGACATGAAAACAGTGATACATAGAAAATCCTAAAGATGCCACCAGAAAACTACTATAGCTACTAATGAATTTGGTGAAGTTGCAGGACACAAAATTCACAGAAATCTCTTGCATTCCTATACACTAACAATAAAAGACCAGAAAGAGAAATTAAGGAAACAATCCCATTTACCACTGCAACAAAAAGAGTAAAATACCTAGGAATAAACCTACCTAAGGAGGCAAAAGACCTGTATTCAGAAAACTATAAGCCACTGATGAAAGAAATCAAAGATGACCAAACAGATGGAGAGACATCATACCATGTTCTTGGATTGGAGGAATCAATATTGTGAAAATGACTATACTACCCAAAGCAATCTACAGATTCAATGCAATCCCTATCAAATTAGCAATGGCATTTTTTACAGAACGAGAACAAAACATCTTAAAATTTGTATGGAGACACAAAAAACCCCGAATAGCCATTTTTTTCTTGAGGGAAAACAAAACGCATCTGGAGGAATCAGACACCCTGACTTCAGACTATACTACAAAGCTATAGTAATCAAGATAACATGGTACTGGCACAAAAACAGAAATATAGGTCAATGGAACAGGATAGGAAGCCCAGAGATAAACCCACGCACCCTATGGTCAACTAATCTATGACAAAGGAGGCAATGATTTACAATGGAGAAAAGACAGTCTCTTCAATACGTGGTGCTGGGAAAATTGGACAGCTACATGTAAAAGAATGAAATTAGAACACTTCCTAACAGCATACACGAAAAGAAACTCAAAATGGATTAAAGATCTAAATGTAAGACCAGACACTATAAAATTTTTAGAGCAAAACATAGGAAGAACACTCTTTGACATAAATCACAGCAAGATCTTTTTTGACCCAGCTCCTAGAGTAATGGAAATAAAAACAAAAATAAACAAATGGGACCTAATGAAACTTAAAAGCTTTTGCACAGCAAAGGAAACCATAAACAAGATGAAAAGACAACCCTCAGAATGGGAGAAAATATTTGCAAACAAATCAACAGACAAAGGATTAATCTCCAAAATATATAAGCAGTTCATGCAGCTCCATATTAAAAAAAAATGCCCAATTAAAACATGGGCAGAAGTCCTAAGTAGACATTTCTCCAAAGAAGACAAACAGATGGCCAAGAGGCACATGGAAAACTGCTCAACATCACTAATTATTAGAGAAATGCAAATCAAAACTACAGTGAGGTATCACCCTGCACCAGTTAGAATGGCGATCATCAGAAAATCTACAAACAACAAATGCTGGAGAGGGTGTGGAGAAAAGGGAACCCTCTTGCACTGTTGGTGGGAATGTAAATTGATACAGCCACTATGGAGAACAGTATGGAGGTTCCTTAAAAAACTAAAAATAGAATTACCATATGACCCAGCAATCCCACTACTAGCATATAACCAGAGAAAACCATAATTCAAAAAGACACACGCACCCCAATATTCATTGCAGCACTATTTACAATAGCCAGGTCATGGAAGCAACCTACATGCCCATTGACAGATGAATGGATAAAGAAGATGCGGTACATATATGCAATGGAATATTACTCAGCCATAAAAAGGAACGAAATTGGGTCATTTGTAGAGACGTGGGTGGGCCTAGAGACTGTCATACAGAGTGAAGTAAGTCAGAAAGAGAAAAACAATTGTATGTTAACGCATATATGTGGAAACTAGAAAAATGGTAGAGAGGAACTGGTTTGCAAGGCAGAAACAGAGACACAGATGTAGAGAACAAACGTATGGACACCAAGGGGGGAAAGCGGGTTGGGGGGGGTTGGTGGTGGGATGGATTGGGAGATTGGGATTGACATATATATACTAATATGTATAAAATAGTTAACTAATAAGAACCTGGTGTATAGAAAAATTAAATTTAAAAAAGATGGTAATATAGAGAAAATTTTTCTCATTAAAAAATAAAATGTGAGCTTTGAAAATATACAAAAATTAATTTAGTTTAAAAGGTAATTCCTGAAACTTTAAAGATACTTAATTGTAAAATGTTAATAACACATGTCATGGAATTTGATAAATAGGTATAAGTTAACTGAGGCTTATTAGACTTTGATTGCTTTCTAAGTATAGTGAATTGGTTCACCTATGCACTACTGGGGTAGTAATTAGGGTTATAAAATCACTGAAATCGGAAAGTGTCACACCCTCACGTTTACTGGTTATATTACTTACAATGGCAGGAATTTTGAAATACTATTTTGCAAATTTAAATAGTCCCTTGAATTTATCAAATTTCCAAGGACTTCAGTTAAGATGATAAAATTTCAGTGTTTTTCACAGAGGAATAGGATTCTGAATGAGAACAGCAGATTGGGCTTACTAAGTCAAGCTCTGGCACAAATGACTCTGCACCCATGCACCTGCAAGCTGGCTATTATTCAAGCACTTTCTAGCAAGTTCTGTCCTGTATTGAGCTCTGAAGAAGTAGTTCCAGTTTCTTATTGACACTTCCAAATAAAATTCATCTTGAACACAATACAAGAAACCAAATTAATTATTTTCCTCCTTCCAATATAACCTCCGTTTGATCACTGTCTCACATAATAAAATCACTAAACATCCCTGTGTGTTAAACTTAAAATTTCAGCAGCATCTTTGATTTCTCCATTTCCTGTTGGTACCCTAGACACCTTCCAAAAGAATTCATATCAGTTACTTCATTCAGCTTATTAGAAACTCTGTTTAATTTAAAAACTAATTTCAATAGCCTTTTAGCTTATTATAAAAGTATGTTCATTGTAGAGGATTTAGAAAATGCAGATAAGCTGAGAAGTAAAATTAATCCTTACTCATAATCCTATAAACCAGAGAGTATTACCATTAACATTATGGTGTTCATTACTACAACATTTAATATTCATATTGAAACTGTTCAACTCAGACTGGGACTTGAACCCAGTGCCAGCACTCGAACGCAGCCAAAACCCAGATTGGGACTTGAACCCACAGTCTTTTCACTGAGATCACACACCTGGTCTCAGGACTTAAAGAAGCTCAGGTTCTTGATGTCTCATTGCAGAAAGAATTCAGTGAGAGACAAAGTGATAGGTAAGAAGTGGATTTATTTAGAGAGAAACACACTCCACAGACAGAGTGTGGGCTGTCTCAGAAGGCAAGAGTGGCCCTAACCTATGGGGTTGTCAGTTTTTATAGGGGTGGGTGATTTCATAGGCTAATGAGTGGGAGGAGTATTCCAGCTATTTTGGGGAAAGGGTGGGGATTTCCAGGAATTGGGCCACCGCCCACTTCTGACCTTTATGTTCCACCTTGGAACTGACATGGTGCTGGTGGGTATGTCATTTAGCATATTCTATTGTATTATAATGAGCATATAATGAGGCTCAAGGTCCATTGAAAGTCAAACCTTCTGCCATCTTGGACCTATTTGGTTCTAATCAGTTTATGTTGTGTCCTTGGGCTATGTCATTCTTTTAAAGGGTGTGCCCTGCCCCCTTCTCTCCTGTTTCAATACTAATTTATAAAATTTACTGAAGAATCATTGTGTATATATATACTGGTTTAACCTAGTTTTCAATGTTCTGTAAACATATTCCATTGCATTAATTTCTCCTCCAAGATAGACCCATCTTTTTTACTTAGTTAAGACGAGCCACAATTTCTAATTCTTAAAATAGTGTTTACTTAACTTAAAACTTATCTTTATACCAGCAATATAACATTCCATTAAGTAAATAGATCACAATTTACCTTATCCGTCCCTATTGATAAGCTTATAAATTATTCTGTGATTTTAAACAATGTGTCTAAGGTCATCATTTTAGCTAAATTTTTCCACTAGAATTCCTAATATGTCCCTACAAGAACTTGCTAGGGATGTTCATTTTTGTGGCATTTGAAATGTACTGTGCAGAGATCTGGTTTGCTTACCATTTTCTGCAGAGAGATTAAATACTCTTTAACACGATGTTTTCAACCATTTGGGTTCAACTAGTCAGTAGCTTTTCGAGTCTCCTGGCCCACTAGAATTGTATCCATTCACACTACTACTGTAATCCAGTAACAATAAACCTTTCAGTTGTTTTGATTCAACTGCATATCTCTGCCTCTTGTTTAAAACATGTCAGGGGTTTTGATGCTGCTGAAAGACACGTCTTCTATGAAGCTTCACTGCCCAAGTCTGTGTTGTCTTGGATAACACTTTTGCTCCCCAGTTTGCATTTCTGTGGTATTTAATGTCTCTAACAAACACCTCAGATGAACCTCCATGTAATAAAAGTATGTGAGACTGTATTTTCATCCTCCCCATTGTGCCTCACAAGAGGCCTGGGGCAGAGTATGTTGTAGCCACGCCTGCAGGTCCCCAAATGCCGTGCTCAAAAAGTGATATATATCCAATATTTGTATTACATCAAATATCTCCTATGGTAAGTGTAGCTTCGACCTTGTGGAGTATGGTTTAGGTGTTTATGATATATGCTAAATATTACATCAAGAGTTTTTTACATTTCTACAGAGTAATACGAATTTTGAAAGTGAAGAGCAAAGGGGAGCATTAAGTCTTTCTGGCACAGCTGAGGGCTCTGTGTACCAGTGCAGCAGAGCAATGTCTAATACTCAACATTTCCAGTAAGACTGGCTCCCTACCGAATTCTGGACAACATCTTCATTGAACTTTGGGCCAATATTTAAATCAGTGAGATCTTTAGTTAACAATCTTTATTTCTTATTCATCCATTTGTCCTCAACCCTAACACATTTTAAATGCTCGATAAATATAAGTGATTTCATAGAATTTTATATGGTTAAAGATTTAATAGTTCAGAATGCATTGAAATCCCTAAAACTTTTTAAAAGTCTATAGCAATGTCAATGTTTTATGCAAAAAAGTATATTTTATATGGTATTTTAATTTCTCAAGATTGCACAGAATTAGGGACTTCTCTGGCTTTCCAGAGGTTAAGACTCCATGCTTCCACTGCAGGGTGCGTGGGTTTGACACCTGGTCAGGGAAATAAGATCCCACATGCTGTACAGTGCAGCCAAAAAGTAAAAAGAAAAAAAGAAAAAGAAAAGATTGCACAGGATTAGACTTTCTTTCCTCTATAAACACATTATTATACTGTGACACAATAAACATGATGGTCCATCTTTTGTAAGAAATAAATGCCTTTTAAAAATATTTGTTTAAATGTGAGATTTGCAGTCAGGTCTAATACAGTGATTTCAGCAAAATCAATATAAAATTATTACCGAATTTAAGATCAATTACCTGAACAGATTTGGTTTGCAACTTTTAATATGGTTTCTTGTATAACAATTTTCCCATTATGCTTCTTTTTAAAACTGGAATTTTACTAAATGCAATTTTCCCATTTGATAGGGCAAGTGTTTAAAAATAGTCAGAAAGTAAATGCAAAATACATACCCTCTATCATTTGACTTTTAATAGGTCTGTGTATGTGAATGGTCCCTACAAACTATCAGAAACATAATAGAGTCATTTTGGTAATAATTTAACATACTTATTCTCATACTTTTCTTTTCATAAATGCTATCCACAGAAATTAGAAGAATCAAGGAAAATTCATCCTTCATGCACAGATTTTGTTCATTATCTTCTAAAATATAAGATGCTGTTGTCAAGGGAGAAAGTATCTGTGCTTGAAAAGAACAAAAGCAGAAGTATAATCTCTGCCTGAACCTGGAGCGAAAAGTAGTGGTGTTAGGACTACTTTGAATCCTGTATCTCAGTGGTTCTCAACGGGGGGCAGTTTCATCATCCTCCTGGAGAAATCTGTCATGGTGTGCACACATATTTTGTTGTCTCAAGTGGAGGGTGCTACCAGCATCTACTGCGTAGAGGCCAGGAATGCTGTGAAATCTCCTATGGTGCCAGGATACATAACCACAACCACAGGATGTCGAGAGTGTCAAGGCTGAGAAATACTGGTCTAGCGTTTATCAGCCCTAAGCCTCCTTTTATGGATTTCTCTTCCCCCACCTGGATGTTAGTTAAAACCAGTCCTTGTGGTTAAGAAACACAAAGACATCTATTAGATCCCATGAAGTCTGTGATATTTACATTTTTGGTCCAAAGTTACTCAAACCCCAGACATACATGTAAAAAAGTAAAAGCACTAATAAGGCGTTTCTTTTTTTAATTTTTATTTATTTATTTTTAGGCCATGCCATGTGGCATGTGGGATCTTAGTTCCCTGACCAGGGATCTGGCCTGTACTCCATGCAGTGGAAGCGCGGAGTCTTAACCACTGGACCGCCAGGGAAGTCCAGTCATAAGCCATTTCTTAATTGCTTTCTCACACACCGATATACCCACGCTCATTTTCTTTGTTTGTTTGTTTGCTTTTTTCCTCAGTAGTTCATCTTTAAGAATGAAAGAATAAACTGATCAAATATGAAGGAATATTTAAAGTTCTTAATTTCAAAGAACATTCATTCTGATTGCTGAGTGTTTTTTTTATAGCTCTTGCTATAATAAATGGGAGTGAGAATCTACAGGATTAATGAGTGTTGCTCAAAGACCCATATTTTCATGCAAATTTCCTAGTCACCCTAAATTATATCACCTGTAAGATTCAGTCAGCAAACATGGAGAAGTAGGACTTTAGAAATAAATGAAACCATTTCCTTACATCAAGGGTTCGTAAATTACAACCCACAGGCCACTCTCAGCCAGCCATTTGATTTTGTAAATACCCTGAAGGATGGCCACATTAATTCATTAGTGCATTGCCCATGGCTACTTTCGTGTTACAGTGCAAATTTGAGTAGTTGCAACAGGAACTATACTGTCTTTAAAGTTTAAAATATTTACTCTCTGGCCCTTTACGAAGAAAAAAATTGTCAACCCCAGATATTAAAGTGTGGGTCTTCTGGCCACAGAGAGCCTGAGGACAGAGGTCTGGAGCCTGAGTGGTTTCTTCCTCACTTGTAAGGTCTCTGAGTCTGTCTGCAAAAATTGAGGACAATACACAGTCTGAAAATTAGTGACTTAGATCTTTTAAGTGCCCATAAATACTGCAGACTGCAGGAGAAATAAAATAAAAGGCAATGTAAATTGGGTACAAGAAGGTATCCAAAGTTACAGGAAAATAGAAACAAAGTGTTATCTATTAAGAGGCCTTTCTTCTGACATACAATGGTGTGATCTCTTACAAAAGAAGATGGATATTCAAGTCCAAGCTCTCAACTGTACACCCATCCCCCAAACTGTATACCCAAACCTCTGCTCCTCAGCAAATAGCAACCACATTTAACCCGTTCCTTAGAACAAAAAGTTTGGTAGCATCTTTAATTCTTCTCTTTCCCTCACTTTCTACACCCAATCCATCATTAGTCCTATTAACTAACCTTCTAAACAATTCACCACTGCTACCACTCTGACCCAACACTTCTCTATGGCAATAGTCTCCCAATTGCTTCCTTGTTTGCACACTTTCCCTCATAAGATCTATTTTACACAAAGCAGAGTAAATTTTTTTTTTTTTGGCTGCATTGGGTCTTCGTTGCTGTGTGAGGGCTTTCTCTACTTGCGGTGAGCAGGGGCCACTCTTCGTTGCGGTGCGCAGGCTTCTCCTTGTGGTGGCTTCTCTTGTTGCAGAGCATGGGCTCTAGGCGCACAGGCTTCAGTAGTTGCAGCATGCAGGCTCCACAGTTGTGGCATGCGGGCCCTAGAGTGCACAGGCTTCAGTAGTTGTGGCGCACAGACTCAGTAGTTGTGGCTCGCGGGCTCTAGAGCGCAGGCTCAGTAGTCGTGGCGCACGGGCTTAGTTGCTCCACGGCATGTGGGATCTTCCCAGACCAGGGATCAAAGCCCTGTTCCCTGCATTGGCAGGCAGAATCTTAACCACTGCACCACCAGGCAAGTCCCCAGAGTAAATTTTTAAAATACAAATTATACAACCCACTCCACTCTATAATACCTCTCCCCACTTTCACAATTAGAATAAAATCCCAGCTTTTCCCTTGAATTATAGAGCTGTGAGTGACTAGTCTCTGGCCACTTCTCTGACCTTGTCTCCTATGTCTTTTCCCTTTGCCTACACAGAGATGCTGGCCTTCCTTCTCTTTTTGCAGGATAATTTAATCATTTCTGCCTATCCATTCTTTCTTCTGGGGATGTGCTTTCTCCCAAACTTTGTTGTATATATTCTTCCTAGAGGGTTTAAATGGAGCTGGAGGAATTTTAGCTTGATTCTTGCTGTGGAAGTAGCAATAGGTTTAGCATTTGCACTATTTTTATTGGCTTTCTATATACACTTTTAATATATCATTTTCTCGGAGATGTCTTCCCCTTCAATCCCCATTCCTTATAGAATGTCTTATACTTTTTAAAAGTCTGCTTCACTGAGGTGTAATTTATATTCAGTTATAAGTTTTCTTTTCAATGAGTTTTGGCGAATATATTCAATATACAGGCGTGTAAACATCACTTAGATCAAGATATAAAACATTTCCGTCACTCTTAAAACTTAAAACTCACTTTGAGGACCTTTGCTATTAACAAACTGCCCTCACCTTGAGCCCATGGCAATCACTGATCTGCCTTCAAGTAAATGAAATCAAACCATATGCAGCCTTTTGTGTCTGGTTCCTTTTACATATGATTATTTTTTGTAGTTTCAACTGTTTCATTGAATGAATTTGGAGTTCATTTCCTTTTGTTGCTTTTTATGCATTGTATAGATGCACCACCTATTTGTTTATTCATTTACCAGGTGATGGACTTTTGAGGTGTTTCCTGTTTTGGGCTACTATGATTTAAGTTGCTATAGACATTTGAGTCATTTTCATATGACATTATTTTTCATTCCTATAAGAGAAGTTGCTGAGTTGTACGATGAAGTATATGTATAACCTTGAAAAAAATATTTCAAAGTGTTATACAATTGACTTCATGTTCATTTTTGTGCATTTACCCATTATTCTAACCCTCTACCCCCCACCATCACCTCTGGCAACCACCAATCTGTTCTCTGTATCTATGAGCTTTTTTAAAGCATGGGAGAATATGTTAATGCATGGGAGAATGTTAATGCATGGGAGAATATGTTAATGGGTCTTGTCAGTTTGGTGAAAGACACTCAAATGGAATGATGCACAGCCAGGTGCCACGCATCCCGACACAAACTAGCGTGAGGTAGGGAAAGTCACTGACCCACCATTTGACATTTCTTTTTCTGCTACTTTGCCTCTGATACTTCTTTACCAGTACAACAAATATTCTAAGAATTCCTCTTTCCTCTTTAGCTCTAATATTCCTGACTCTTAGCTCATTCATACCTCTCTCAGAATACCAGACCTTATATACTCTCATCACATTTCCCTAATAACACCTATCCTAGACACCACCGCATCATTATTCATCGGTTCCTGTAGTCAGCATGATCTCATAAACACTCTTCCAATGCCTAATATTATACCATTGCTATGTTAAATGCTGTGGCCAAAAAAAGGCCAACTAAACTTCTTCCATGAAGAAGCATATATTGAAGTGGAGGACAGATTATGTCAATATAAAGGAGGAGGAATAATGTGGAGCTCACATTAGACTACGCTATGAAGTCTCTAAAATTCCCCACACTAAGTCTTCACCCCAGACCAAGTGAATGGAAGTCTCTGAAGGAAAACACAGGCATGAGAAGATTCCTCACTACCCAGATGATTTCAATTTGCAGCCAAGCTTGAGGCCCACCGATGGCCAGGCATATGAGATAGCCTAAGGTTTGATGAAGGCTTTGTGCTTGAACTAAGACATGAGGGAGAGATGAGAGCTATCTTGGCCGCAGGACATAGGATGACTGTTCCAGACATAGAAAATACTACTGAGAGAGGCATGGTCCATAAACCCATCAGCTTATCTTAAATGTTGACAATTTTTTTTCAATAAATGAGCTTTGTAGATAATTCCCATATTATTTGCTTGGTATTTTTACAGCATGGGTCTCTAAATGTTACTAGATAGATAGGTGAAAGAGAGTCATTTAAATGATGTGGTATAGTATGCAATAGATACTATGAAAATTTCACTTATTGCACAGATTTGAACACACCAAAAATATTTCTTAAAAATAGTTGGAGGTCATTCAAACTAGGGCTATGAAATAGTTCTACTCTATTATATTTTATGTAACTATATAATAAATTTAATTATTAATTAGTTGTTATGGGGTCAAAATTAATATAAATTATCTCTACAGGTTCATATTTTTACTCTGTATATATCTGGAAAACACAAACTTGGGTTTTTAATATTTAACTTTTCTGTTTATACACATGGGTGGTTGGTTGATACCCCAGTAAGGCTGAATTGTCTTTTTTTTCCCCTGTGAGGAACACAGACTGTATCTGTAAAGTTAAAACTTTGTTCCTTTTGCAAATGGACTTAAATGCACTTATTTTGACGCACCTAGATTTCAGAGAAAAAAATAAGGCCTTCTTTTTTTTTTTGTTTTTTGCCGTACGCGGGCCTCTCTTTGTTGTAGCCTCTCCCGTTGCGGAGCACAGGCTCCAGACGCGCAGGCTCAGCGGCCATGGCTCACGGGCCCAGCTGCTCCGTGGCATGTGGGATCTTCCCAGACTGGGGCACGAACCCATGTCCCCTGCATCGGCAGGCGGACTCTCAACCACTGCTCCACCAGGGAAGCCCCAGGCCTTTCTTTTATTTTCAGAAAGAAGAAAATAAATGAGTGATTTTGGAATAAAATTCCTCATAATAAAGCTCTTTGTGTGAACAAGACTCTGTATATGTCATACACTTAACGCTACATATTATCTTACAGAGCATTAGTAATAATTTTAAAATTTCATATGCCTCTTTCCGTGTGATTTTTTTAGTATTGAGAGACAGTAATTCAGTAATTGACAAGACATCTAACCACACATCTTACAAACCAAATTCTGACTGTATCCTGCAACTGCACGGGTGCACCCTAAAAAAGAAACATTCTTTTATTTGGGAATTGAGCTTGAAGAGGTGTGGAGTGTCAGGAATTTAAATCAAACCACTAGATGGCGTCCTGCACCCTGAACATACCAGAAAAGTCAGAAACTTTAGGAGAATGACAATTTTGAAACTGGTGTTACCATGGTGACCTGCTTGGCTTGTTCTGGTTGCTTTTCCCTGGGCCATTTTCCTTCTGTTCTTTCTAAATACATGAATTTACTCTTTTATGAACATGGTTATACACTGTACCAATGGAAAAAGAAATACATGCACCAACTACCTTTAAAATCACTGCTATGTGTAATGCCCTATGCTAGTAGCTTCTAATGGGGATTAGAAAGGTAGTTTAAGCCATAGTATTTGTGATGACAGAATTTACAATCTGGGTTAAGCATAATAGGTACAGATTAAGAAACAAAAACTAAACTAGCAATAACAGGAAGTACTTCATTGTGTATTAAATAGCAGCTAGTCTTGGTAAGCATGGTTGGATTTAGAGGACTCTATATAATGAATCAGGGGATATGGCTCTTGACTTGAGTTGTGTCATTAATTTGCTGTGTTTCTTGAGACTTTTTTTAATCTCCTATTTTCAGTTTTTTCAAATATGTGGATTGGACAAAGTAATCTCTAAAGTCCCACTCAATTTTAATATGATATGATTTTTCTAATGCTATAGGAATGGTGTGAAGGATACCTAGGTCATAATAGTCAGAAAAGTGTATCCATGTGTCTGGATATGTACTCTACATTGAAAATATAAAGTTCTGAAGAATAGGATCTGGAGAGGGGAAAAGATAGAAGGAAGCCTGTCAAATCTATCTGACCAGGAACAAACTCATTTATATTGGTATGTTTCTGCAGTTCAAAGTGTTTCAAGTGTTTGCATGAAAAATACGCTAAAAACACAGGAAGGACAATGACATGTCTCTGATGCTGTAAAAAAAGGTTATGACCCTGAGAGTTACTCCAATGAAATAAAAACATTAAAGTTAAAACTGATTCTCTATAGAAGTGCCTCTAAATTTTAGGTGTCTCATAAGCCAAAGCAAAAGAGAAAAATCCAGAAATCTAATCATAGCATGTATTAGGGGAAAAAGAAAAGGAATAGCCCTGTTTTTCTCAGTGTACTGTATGAAAATTCTCTGTAAGAATGAACTTGGGTATGTGTTAGAACTGGAGATTCCTTGGCTTTACCTGAAACCTTGTGGTACTCTGTAATTTTTCAGTTTTTAAATTTTGCACACCGTAATTTTTCAAGGAAAGAACAAATGGATAAGTAAATAATGAAGGAGCAATGGATGAGGATATAGGGACAATTTATGTCTTCTAGTAAAAAAGCAGATGATGTTATGACAAACCAGCAGAGTTAAGTATTTAAGTAAGTAAAACCCCCCCAGACAAGAAGGGGTCTGCATGCTCTTTTCATAAAGCACCATATGACTCTGCATAAGGTTGGGTTTGTTTGGTTTTTTAATCTCAAGTCTTAAACCCTCAGAGATCCCTCAGAAACCACCCTACCTTAAAGTAATTCACTCTAATTGCCCATGTCTCCTATCTCCCTTCTTATTCCTTTTCACTAATGGATGGGTTTCCTTACACATTGTTTTCCCCTTCCCACTAGAAGACAGCACTCCTAGAAGACAGCACCCGGTGATCTCCCTTGTGTTTTGTGTTGTCACCCGTGAGGCTGGAACTGGAACTTATAGATTCTGTTTCCCAAGTAAGAATTAAGTTCCTCTACACACCATCCCTGCAAATGGCCCGGCAATGTAATATTCCTGGGGAATAAATAGCCATTAATAACCATAAATATATTAAATGTTATTGAGTTTAATTATTTATCCATAGATATTTTTTAATAATCTGCATTTTAAAAACAAAGTGTAATAAGCTTACAGTAAATAACACAAAGTCAAAACTGATATTTTTTATTTTCTTAGATTGTTCCCTAGTGCCCTTTCCCACTCAATACCCCCTCAGAGATAACTATTATTCTGACTTCTATAACCACAGATTAGTTTGCACTGATTTTGACTTTTATCAATCAAATCATAAAGTATATACTCTTTTGAGTATAGCTTCTTTTGTTGAAGATAATGTTTTTGAGATCCATCAAAATTCTTTAGTGTATCTATAGCCCATATTTGTTTTTTTTCTGGGGGGGGAATTTAAGATTTTATTTTCAATTTTAGGTTAATTAACATTATCAGAAATAAATTTGAATTTATATTCTTTTTTATGTATTTTTAAACATCTTTATTGGAGTATGATTACTTTACAATGGTGTGCTAGTTTCTGCTGTATAACAAAGTGAATCAGCTATACATATACATATATCCCCATATCTCCTCCCTATCCCACCTCTCTAGGTGGTCACAAAGCACCGGGCTGATTTCCCTGTGCTATATGGCTGCTTCCCACTAGCTATCTACTTTACATTTGGTAGTGTATATATGTCCATGCCACTCACTTCATCCCAGCTTACCCTTCCCACTCCCCTCAAGTCCATTCTCTATGCCTGCGTCTTGATTCCTGTCCTGTCCCTAGGTTCTTCAGAACCATTTTTCTTTTTTTAATTCCATATATATGTGTTAGCATATGGTATTTGTTTTTCTCTTTATGACTTACTTCACTCTGTATGACAGTCTCTAGGTCCATCCACCTCACTACAAACAACTCAATTTCATTTCTTTTTATGGCTGAGTAATATTCCATTGTATATATGTTCCACATCTTCTTTATCCATTCATCTGTCAGTGGACACTTAGGTTGTGTAGCCCATGTTTTTAGAGCTGAGTAATACTTCATCTCAGGAATTTGTACATTTTGTATACACATTGTATGTTGATAAACTCATGTTTTCTAGTTTAGCACTACTTTGAGTAAAGATGCTATGAACATTATTGTACATGCTTTTCTGATCTGCATAATTTTTATATTTTCTCTACACATTTGGCTTTTAGACATATATATTACATCTTTTGTCAAAGTCACGTATTTCTTTTCCAATCTATCCTTTTCTACACTTTGTTTTTCTCCTCTTCAAACTGAAGAATTTGGGTATCTTCTATTTACCTGTCTTGGAAATTATTAATTATGCTTGCTGCTCTATCCAGGCTACCGTTGAATCTATCCATTGAGTTCTTAATTTAACACATTGCATTTTGCAGTTCTAAAACGTCCATTTGGTTCCTTTTTTGACAGATTTAGGTACTCCGTTGAATTCTTCCATCTTTGCTATATCATTCATAGTCATCTTGAGGCCGTTATCTACTAATTCCAAATCTGGACCGTCTCTGGGTCTGACCCTCTTTCCTATTTTATGTCCTATCAATTACTTTACTGCTTGTTTTCATGTTTCACAATTTTATATTTTGCCCCTTCTAGATAACCAGATACTGAAGTTCTAAATGAACATATCATTACTTAGGAATGTTAAAATTTGTTCATGCAGTAAAATTACTGGTAGTTCATCCTGATTCTGTCATAGCTTGGTTTCAGGTTTTGTTATAGTGGTTCTATATGAGCTTTGTTCTTATTTCTAAAGTGTGGCTCTTATTTTGAGGGGCTTATCCTTTGCTTAGAGCAGGGCCTCCCTGGAGTCTCACCTGAAAGCCAGTTGTGTCCATAAAGCTTTCTCTACCCTGATTGAGTTGGAACTTCAATATCTCCTCAACACTCTGGGAAATCTCTGTTTTCAGCCACTCAGCACTGTTCTATGCTAGGCTTTCCAGACACACACTTAACATATATGAAGTGTAGAAGTTGGCTCAGAACCCAACGTGAACTTTTACCCAGATTCTTGGTGTTCCTTCTCTATATCTGTCTCCTTCTCAGCATTCTGACCACAAATCCCAGTAACTTTGGCCACCCATACAGAAATCTGTTTCCTCCCGCTGTTTCCTGATTGGGCTGTATTTTCCTGACTTATGGTTTGGAAAATCTCCTTAAAGAGACAGTAGGAGAGAATGAATGCTTCCCTGCATTGTGTGCTGTCCAATGCTTGCAAAAGATTGCTAACTATATTTTGTCCAGATTTTGTAGTTTTTTTATAGGAGAGTAAATTTAATATAAAATAGTCCATCTCAACTGGAATTAGAAGTTCTCTAGGGGATGCTAATTTGTAAGTTTCAAGGAGAATCTATCATATCTGTTTTTTCATTATTTGTTTACTAATTTTTGAACAAATATAAATGTAGCACCTATTATTTGCAAGTATTAAGCACTGAAGATACAAACGTATTAATACAAAAACAAATATGGATCATGCCTTCATGGAGCTTGGAAAAGAAAATATTCATTAAGTAATTAAACATGTAGAAAAAAGTAATCCACATCTTATAAATGGAACAAAGTTAGAAACAGAAGTTGCTATGAGAATGTATAATACACAGGTTCCCCAAATCAGCATGTTATAGCATGAATTTAGTATTGTTGTTTCTTAAATTTACTCTTGAAGTCCATGCATCTACAATATTTTTGGCAGCAGTCACTTAAATAAAAGTGGGAGCAACATGTTTCTAAGAATACTAAGAATGCTTTTTAAAAAAATATTTTGGGCACATTTTAATCTTTGTTAATGTAAAATACCAACATATGAGCAGAAAGAGAACTATCCACCTAAAATATTATGTTTTATGCAAAGACTATGAGTTCAGCTTATCCATTTGGAGGAAGCAAGTAAATATATTTAAGTGAAATGCTG
Organism: Phocoena phocoena; assembly: GCF_963924675.1. NCBI lineage: Eukaryota > Metazoa > Chordata > Mammalia > Artiodactyla > Phocoenidae > Phocoena > Phocoena phocoena. The sequence continues at coordinate 82,600,911 of NC_089221.1, read as the reverse complement.
CCTATGGGGACCAAGTGGGACATATGAATTTCCAATTGAAAACTTCAGCTTCCCTTGGGGAAAAAACAGTCTTATGTAAACAACCTTTTGGCAGATGTTTTTAAAATGTCTGTTGTTCATTGAAAACTGAATTTTGTTATATAAAAATGATAAACATTTCTCAGAACAACAGCACAAAGCCACTTTCCCACAACCTCATCTGTTACTGTTGACAAAAATAGAAATTTGACACAAGGTTCACAGGAAGGTCAAGAGATAATTTATGTAATGACTCAAATTGAATGTTTTAAAGAGGATTTGAACCTTGATCCATTTAGGTATTACTAAATGAAGCCAGTATTTCTTCAAGCACTCCTCTACCATTAATGAACAGGCCCTTATTGAGTTTTTTCTAAGACTAGCACTGAGCTTGGGATATGTGGGTACAGTACAGCCAAACTTCTGAGCTCCATTCCCAAGAAAAGCAGTATTTTGAAAACACTGAGAAGAATTCAAGAAATTAATAGTACCTATGAGTTGCCAACTTGTGTGACACAGGCAGTAAGTTTAAGTTCGAAGAATGAAGAGAAGCTTTGGTGGCTTAGAACTGTTATGAAAGGTTTGGTTAAGAAGGAAGGAACAGAGATGTCTCTAAGTCACATTACAACTTAGTGGAGGTTGAAATAAGACAAATGACATAGGGAATAGTTAGGCCTTTAGGCTCTGATCTGGAAGTACCTAAATGATCTTTGTCATGGACCAGAGAGTAGCCCAGATATTTGCTGTGCATCCTTAGCCTACAAACTACTCAGGAGAGGCTCCTTTTAGGACTCACATATCCTATATGCCACATCATCTGTTTCAGAGCATAACAGATGAGGCTAATTTACAACCTTTCAGGAAATATTTATTGGGCTAGTAGATGACATTTACTTATAATACCTTCAGTTCACCCTACCAGATATAACTGAGATTACAAATGAGGGATAATTATGACCCTGGAAACATGAATCCTAATTTCATCCTTAACTACCTCTAATAGACTTGGAAATATGTTTTGTGGTTCTTAAAAAGGGACATTAAGGGCTTCCCTGGTGGCACAGTGGTTGGGAGTCCACCTGCTGATGCAGGGGACGCGGGTTCGTGCCCTGGCCTGGGAGCATCCCGTGTGCTGCGGAGCGGCTGGGCCCATGAGCCACGGCCGCTGAGCCTGTGTGTCCGGAGCCTGTGCTCCGCAACGGGAGAGGCCACAACAGTGAGAGGCCCGCATACCGAAAAAAAAAAAATTTAAAAAAAAGGGACATTAAGAGTAGACGTTGTATGTTTTTATGACAGTGTAAAAAAAGAAAAGTAAACAAAAGAGGAAATGTTTCAAAAAAAATCATGAGCAAATGATTTGTAAATAATTTGTAAAATATTTAGTCTTTCTTGGGCCTCCTGAGTTAATTTCTTTGGTTTGATGGAATATGTGAACTCTGAAAAAGCTATATTTATATTTCCTCCCACAGATAATAAAAATCCCTTAACCATAGGTGATTGAACACAGTATAAAATAGCAAATACACCTACCTATACAATTCAGGAAATTGAATAACACAAATATCCAGCTCAGACTCTCAATATGATTCCTTTTCTGGTTTTTGATACAAAGTCTCTGTGGACAGAATGAAAGAGAAAGCCATGCTGAGAGAGGGAAGAGAAAATCAAGCTGCCAGCAGAACAAGACGCTTGAGTGCTTCATGGAAGAGAGAAGATTAATCCTCCAGCTTTCACCCCTTGTCACAAGGGTGACAAGGGGTGAAGACTGCTGCATCATCCACTGCTCAGTGTTGTTTGGGGGCTGATAACAGGCAGAATAAAGCCAATGTGGAGGCTTTTCTCCAAGTCGCTCACAGAGCCCAGTGTGACTGAACAGCAGAGTAACCTGGCAATGGAGCCGCATCACCTGGAGCTTGTTTTCTGTTGTTACTTTGCTTTAAATCTCAGTTGTCAGCAAAGCAAACCTTTGAGTGAGGGAAGCAATGCACTGAATATGCAGGAATCAGGATGGACAAGTAGACTTTCAACAATATTTTGGTTATCCTACCAAAGAGAGGAAAATACCCCAAACACTCTTCTAGAGGCCTCATACCCATTAGCAAAATCACCAGGAATCACAATTTTCCAATATTAAGATTTGCCCCTCTGCAAATACAAAAAAACCCTTCAATTTACACACCTAGATGAAATCCTACCCTGAACACTTCATTCAAATGGTTATTTGTTACGATTTTCTTAAATTATCTAAAATATTTCCGACATGTATTATGCACACACACAAACACAAAACTATACTGAATGGAATCTAGTAAAAACTAAGTCTCTCCATCCTGTCTCCTATTCCTCCCCTCTTCCATAACTACTTGCATTGTAGTAATTATCCTTCAAGAATAGTCTATGCATGTGCAAATATCACCTTGTTACACAATAACAGCCTCCCACACACACTTTGTCTTCACTTAACAATATACCTCCAAATTAATTGTGTCAGTATATATAGAATAGCCTCATACCTTTTAATAATGGCATAATACTTTATATAATATTATGTATGAATCAATCATGATTTTTCCAACTGGTCCCATGTGGATGGATAGATGGGTAACTTAGGTTGCTTCTAGCCCTTCGCTTTCACTCCTAATTGTGAATGAGTATCATTTACTTACAATAGCTTAAGTGAATATATATAACCATATATGAATATATCTGTCAAATTTATCAGACTTAACCTTCAAAGATGATATGGTTAATTTATACTCTCACCCACGAGAGTGTAAAACAAGATTACCCATAACTGCTCTCCTTTGCTTCTCTAATTGTATATTCCTTCATAACACCAAATTTCATCTGTTTTAATTGTTTCAGTTCTATACTTTTGCTCTGACTACCAACTTTGCCTCAGAATTAGCTCTCTTTTTTTTTTTTTTTTAATCCATCAGTGGCTTCAGGACTCAGCCTGGGGCCCTGGGTGCTGTATGCGCAGCCCTCGATTGACTGGCCAGCCTTCCACAACCTGCTAGAGCAGGCCACCCATCACCGTAAGAGCTTCCAGCAGCTGCGCCACGTGCCCTTCCTGGCCCCAGGCTTCCGCAAGCTCTTTGCCTCCAACCACTTACCCAGATGTCCTTCACCAGCAGCCAGTTGGAAGCCCATAATAGGAAGAGCCAGACGCAAACGCTGAGCCAGACGCAAACCCTGATCCTGATGCTGGTGACGCACATCACGTTTCTAAGATGCGCCCCCGTGAGCACGCAGATGTAATGCACTGGTTAGAAGCTGCAGCTGATCTGCCTCGTGGTCACCATGCCTGCCTACAGCCTATGCTACGCCAGGAGCGCATGCCCCACAGGCAGCGTGTCTCCAAGATGGAGTCGAACGTGCAGGAGGTGTGCCGCCTTCTCAAGCTGCCCGTCCGCCCGCAAGCTCCTCACCTGCCAAGTTAAGCAGCCGGTCGCCTGCGAGATGAAGGTGCAGTGGGTGGAGGCCTTGTCCCAGGCTGGAGTCATTTCCCGGATGGATGGGGCCCCAGGATCCACTGGGGGAACTGGAGAGGAAGGGGCGCAGCCACGGGCTTACCACAGCAAGAGCAGCGGCTGGAGCGCATACTGAAGCGAGCGGCCCTGGAAGAGCAGCCTGAGAGGGACCTCTTAGCTCGTGAGGTCGTCAGGAGAGCAGCAGCCTTGAGCACGCCAGACGCAGGCAAGCGGCGCATGGGCACAAGAGAGCTCTTAGCTTGTTAGGTCGTCAGGAGAGCAGCAGCCTTGAGCGCGCCAGACGCAGCCAAGCGGCGCATGGGCACTGCAGTGCGCAGGGCGTGGTCTCGTTCCCATTAAAGCGGTGTGTCTCCGTCACCGTTCTGAGAAGCCTGTACTTCAGGGACCTGCTGTAGCATCAGGGTCCACACCCGACGCCCTGGATCCTCACTGGATGTAAGTTACCTTGTTTTCTTGAATTTAAAATTGTAATTTATTGTATTAAATACACTAACATGAGATCTACCCACTTAATAGATTTTTAAGTGTACAATATTGTTAACTATAGGCACAATGTTGTACAGGAGATCTCTAGAATTTATTCATTATGTCTGTTAATTAGCAACCCCTCATTTTCCCCACACCCCTGGAATCATGCAGTATTTGTCCTATGGCTGCCTTATTTCACTTAGCCTCATGACCTCAAGGTTCATTCATTTTTCTGCATGTGACAGGATTTCCTTCTTTTTTAAGGCTAAATTATTCCATTGTATGTATATACATTTCCTTCATCCATTCATCCATTGATGGACATATATATAGGCTATAGTCATTCATCTAGTACCAAGATACATGTTTGAAGCTTATATATAATTTCTTCTAGTACCAAAATACATATTTGAAGCTTATATATAATTTCTATCTTCTCCTGAAGAATAAGTATTTAAAATAATCTAGATTAGTGACTCCCTGATTCAAATACATGCTGTAATTTAATCATACCATGTGGGTTTAATGGGTTTAATGATGGTTAGGAGCACTGCTTTAGTGATAAAATTGTAAATTAAGAATATATCAACATAATGTACAATTTAGTTTATTTCATTTTAATCTGGCATCATTTTCTCATGGATAATACTATAAGCTTTTGATTAGTATAAATATGCACTGTTTCTTAAAATAAAATAAAGTATTTTAGGTAAAAAGCAACATATATTAGAAGTTGAATCAAATCAAACAAGAAAAACAAAACATCTAGAAAAGAGAAAAAGATTCTAAATCCATTACAGAGTCCCTAAATATAATGGAAAGCAAACTATTTAATACAAAAGTTAAATGTTTTTGACATTGAAAAAACTCAATGCAAGCAAAGCATGCCTATGTTATCATCGAATATTTACATAATTACTAACGAGATCATTTTAAAGATGCCGGCTGATGACAAATTAAAATGATAATGGAGTAATCATAGTTCAGGCATATAAAAATGGAGTTGGGGGACAATTGAGGACCAGGGCTTAGATAAGTCCCAGCTAGATAAGTCCTAGCACCACTGAGAACTTGAACTTTCTGTGAACTATACATAACCCAAGGGCATAACCCAAGCCGTTTTTAAAACAACATCAGCTACCTGCAGCCTTGTCTCAAGGTTTTTGCCCCTTGTAACTATGCAGCCATTTTGGATCCCAACCTATCCATGCTTAACAAGCACACTCACTTCTTGCCAGCTCCAATTACAATTCTTGATAAATAACTCATGTAACTAATTGTGGCCTTGAAGTTTTTGCCTCCATAAACTTCCTCCATTTTGTAGTCCAGTGGAACACAATTCAAGTACTTCTTGAATCTGTGTCTCCCAGGCTGCAGTTCTAACAAACCCCCAATAAACGCCTCTTTGTTTCAATCAGGTCTCCATTTCTGAAATTTTGGTTAACACAGCTGATGTAACATTCATTAAAGACATTAATAGAATGACTTTGGTGAGATTACTCCAGAATTGAAAACCGGAGGGCAGTGTGGCTATATTACTGAGCTCTGAAAATTGATACTCTCTTGTTTATACTTATATATTTTCATATATGTTCAATACATTTCAAAAAATATTTGCTTTTGAATTGAACAAACTTTAATTTTCTCCTCTTGCAGTTCTTTCCCCTTGTTCTTCCTTCCCCCTCACTCACCTATGTTCCCTCTTTGCTCCCTAGGGGGAAAAAAAACTGCTTTCTTTTAACCCAAAAGTTGTCATTCACTTGATGTAGGGCCATTATGCATCACCAGAGGGTTAAAACTTATTAATATGTTGAATATGAATGAATGAATTGTGTACACTCTGAGGTATTTTTCTGACCTCATTGAGATGTGCTACTAACTGCTGAATGTTTGCACTAGAAGGTACTTATGCACGAATCTTGATTCACTGCCAAAGAATAAACAGATAAGTTAATAAATGGAACAACTAATTAATAGTCCATTTAGACACATAAGGAGTATAACATTGATAACAAAATCCAGTTGGGAATAGTCATAATGCCATTTAATAATATGAAGAAAATATGAAAAATGCAAGCTATTAGAAAATCTTTATCCATTTTTGACAACAATCCTCAAAAGTTGGTGTCTGTATGTGATATTTTTATGTTTCCTCAAAAAGGACTTGAAACTCTGGAGAAATATATGTATTAATAACTATACTTGTCTTGTAAGATAGATACACTTTTTCTCATTGGTAGAACACTGTATGTTACATTTGAAAATTGTATGTAGAAAATAGTGTGACTGTTTTGGAGAAGTATATCGGAGAAGCAATGAATGATCAGAAGTTTTGTGACAGAAAATGTTACCAAGTCCAGGCTTGTACTGCTCCCTGCACAATAAGCCAGTAAACCGAGAGACGAGTTGTTGGGGCAAGGAATAGCGACTTAACTTGGAAAACCAGCTGACTGAAAAAGAAGATGGTGGGCTAGTGTCCCAAAGAACCATCTTGACAGGGTTTGGATGCTAGTTTCTCTTATAGAACAAAGAGGGAGAGGTGAGGAGGTAAAGTAAAAAAGGCAATAAGTTGTCGCAAATATTTCCTGGCTCCAGCCAGACTCCAGAGAGGATGTGTTCATTTCTTCTTTCCTGCAACCATTCTCACCTGGGCCTGGTCAGGCTGTGAGCGAAACAAAGGCCTTGTAGCTTATAAGCTCAGGCATGGTAGGCAGGGTTCCCAGAGATGGACCATTATGTGTGCTTTAAGCTACAGGCAACATCCCCTTAGTGATTAACTTATAGCAAAACCAATAGAATATGAAGCTTAAAGTAAAAGAAACAGATCCAATATGGGGTCAGATTTGTTCCTCCCTATTATAAAAACATACGACCTAGAACTCCAATTCCATAATTCACTGGTTATCTTGTAATACTTTTTACAAGGCTTACTGAAGCTCAAAAGACAGTTCTGTTTGTTTTCTTTCTTAGGAGAACTCACCCTTGCTGGTGAGCTAACAGTTCAATGGTTGGCTGCTGTGATAGTCTGCAATCCTCAGCCCTTCTCTCCATATTGGACTGTATCTTTAGTGTGTTCCCCATAGAATATGCTTCCCCCAGGCCTGTTTGTAGACTGGGCCTCTTCAGCTTCAAATTGTTTTACTGGCCCGTGGTCATCTTTTCTGCTTAGTGGAACTGGGCCTCAGGAGACTTAACTTACTATGCTGTTGGCTATACTGTAAGCTCTTTAATTACGTACTTTTCATTAATTACTCTTAATTTTCACATTAAATAAAGCTCATAGGTGATTCTTTCTACCTTGAAAACCTTGGTCTTCAAACTCTGAAAGTCTAATCTTAGCTGATTTCTGTGCTGATAAACAGAAGCAGAGAGTAAAACATAAAATTCATGAAGTTCACAGACATGAATGTATCTAATTTAAGCCAAGCTATGGATCAAGCTTGGATATGCTTTCCAACCTTTGTGATGACTTGGAAACCTTGAACAGCCACACTTAAAAAACTCATTAATATTAATTTAGTAACGAAGCCAATAAATTAGGAAGTGTTTTTTTATGTAATAAAAGCAAAACAATACAATGTGTTAGCTCCATCACCATATATTTTTAGTCAGTACTGTTCAGGGGGAGGGGAGTACCCAACTTATTTGACTATTTGCTGGAAGGACTAACACACTTCCACATAAAGTTATAATCATGGCTAAGATTTTATTATAGCAAAAGATACATTGCAGGAAGAACATGAAACAAAGACACATATGCAAAGGAATCACACACAGGCTTCCATGTTCTCCCTCTTTCTCTGATAGCCTAGCATAGGATGCAGTTTTCTCCTGTGAGATGTCTCTACCCAAAGAAGCCCACCTGAGTCTTGGGATCTAGAATTCTTAAAGACACAGACTTTAAACCAGGAACAAATATATCATGACTCTTCATATTTTCTTTAAATATGATGACAGCTTGGTTCTTCTTGACCCATCACATTACACAGTCACTAGGAGAACTTTACAGTTGAGTGCTGTGTTTGACCAAGGGTTGTTGCCATTGCTACAGAGATAAGTAAGAACTAAGTAAGGCAGCTCTGCTGTGCTATTTCTCCCACCTGCCTAAAACTAGACTTCCAACCAAAAAGTTAAAAAGAAAAAGAGGTGATGTGGTAGAAGATTTTTGTGTGAAAGAAAATTTTCAGTAAATGAGGCAATGTGGTATAACAGTGAACAGTGTTTGGTTTAAAGTCAGTAATGCCTTTCTTTGTCTTCTAACCCCAGTATCTAATTGTTGCATGATAATCTCAAGTGATGAATTTATGTCTTCCACATTCTTAGTTTTCTGAATAATATTTAGATCACACAAAGTTTGAGGAATGAAAATAAATCAATATGTAGATTTCCTTGCCATTTAGTTCTTCAAAAAAAAATGAATGCAAAATATTAAATCTTAAAACCATTCAAAATTATTGTAGATTTCACTGGATAAAGCAGACAATCTAATTAACTTTTCTTTTTTATTCAGACCAAGTGCTTTTTTTTTTTTTTTTTTTGCGGTACGCGGGCTTCTCACTGTTGTGGCCTCTCCCGTTGCAGAGCACAGGCTCCGGATGCGCAGGCTCAGCGGCCATAACTCACGGGCCTAGCCGCTCTGCAGCATGTGGGATCTTCCCGGACCGGGGCACGAACCCGTGTCCCCTGCATTGGCAGACAGACTCTCAACCACTGCGCCACCAGGGAAGCCCCTGGACCAACTGCTTTTTCATTCTGATTACAATATTTGTGCTGAAACTCTTGTTCCTTTGCAAACTGAATAGCATGAGATGGTAGATGTCAGGGGAAGTGAATATTTACCCTGGACTCGTCTGCCCTCTGCTCGCACACTTTGTATGTTGACCAAAATGACCTCAGGATCTCCTTGGCAGTCTCTTCAGGAAAGAGGACACGCTTGATTCATCAGTGTCTGGCCTTGAATATCAAATGTGTTTTCAGTAAGCGCAAGGTGTCTTTTTAGTTCTGCTGTGCAGCAGTGCAGGAGCCCATGTGCTTTGGCTTCTGGAGGTCACGGCTAGCTCTTTGACAAGCCTTAACCTTCCTTTAGTGTTCTTCCCTGAATCATTAGAATGTTGAAATATGACCCTTCAACTTTTTGTTGTTGCTATCGTCCTTAGTTATTAGTATGCTCCAACAAATATCGAAAACATTTTTTACATAGAGCGTATCAGGCTACTGAGGCAGTTATTTTTCTTAGGTAGAAAGCAAAATCTAGAAGGCCACATTTAATTTGGAAAGACTGCATTTAATTTCCTAGGGATGAACACTGCAGTCATAATGTACTTTTTCCCTATAAGATAATTATCTTTAGGTATATGTTTTATTTTTTAATTGTAAGGCCCTGGCTAAAAGATATGTTTACTTGTTGAATATTTGTCAAGATTGATTTTTTTTATTATGGATAGATGCTTTCTTTAAAACATCACTATTTGAATCCTAAGACACCACTGTACAATTAAGGAGAAAGTAAGAAGAAAGTGAGATGACTGAGAAAAAATGACATTGTTAAAAAGTTATTTCAAAATAAATAGGTTTAGAGCAAATAATGTGAATTAATGGTCAGCCTTCATCAGCAGTAGTTAATTTAGGGTAAATTTTCTTTTTCGGAGAGGTAAATTTTCTATCTCATCCTGAGTGTAAAAGTAACTGCTTTCCCATAACATGAATGTATGTTCTAGTTAATTTTTTTAAATGCGGTGGCTTATTCCATTCATTATGAATTCAGGACACAGTTTTTCAGGACTTCATCTAATAACCCTTTGTAGTGCTTGAGAGTGTAGCTGATAAAAGGGATGGATTCTGGCCATTTTGCAAGGGTACACTATTTGGAACAAAAAAAAATTTTAATGCACATTTTATTTTATTTTACCTGATTGATCCAAGAAAAATGCAAGAGAAAAAATTTAGAAATAGATTTTTTAATGCATCATTATTGAAAATGAATAAATTTTATTTTACCTATTTTTTCCAGAAATTACTTAAGATAAATCCTTAAAAATAGGAGAAAAAAGTTTATAAAGCTATTTTTAAATGTTTGGGACATTGTTGCTCTTTAAAATGGTAATAATCTCTAAATGATATTGGTAATAACTGTTCAATACTGAAAAATCAGAAAATATATAAGAAATAAGAAGAATATAGAAGTGATTTACCACCTAGAGATAATCACCCTTAACACTGTAAGGTAATAGATAGATATATTTAATGCCTTTAAAACATAAGTTTTCAAAATTCTTTCATAAGTATTTCTAGAAATGTGCATTGTCACTCATTGAAAACTAAGCTAAATGTTTATTTTCATTGGAGATTATCATTATTTTGGCCTTCATGAATTTAATAGGTGCACATGGTATCCACTGAGATATTTTTAAAAATATGTTTGTTCCTGATTACTTTTAACTTCCTGTGAGTGTTTCATCCTAAACAGTGTACTTTACTTTCCATGCCCTAGAATAAGATCATACTGTATTGGCCTAAATTCTACAATTTTTAGATAAGGAAGTCTTGCTAGTGTGTTTCTTTAATCGTTGTTTAGGTTTAATATGTCTTAGTTATTCTGAGAGTATTCCTAATGATCTGTAAAGAACTGCCCAGGGAAACATAAAAGTACCTATTTTTAGAAATAGACAACAGTAGTGAGTAATATGAAATTGTCAGCAATGTATCATTCTAGTATTAGGATATAAATCACAACTACATAATACTGGAGAATCTTCTAATTAAGGGTTATGAGGTTAACTTTCTTTGCTTCATTAGGTTTAGATAAAATGGAAACAGCGTAAATATTTGGAATATTTACACCTATAACTATATTAAAAGGAATTTATATACTCTATAATTTTTCCTCTTTTTAACCCTGGGAAGAGTCTGAATTATTTAGATGTTAAGCAGTAACATTTTTCCTTGTGTTTTGATTGGCTAGAACTGTTTAAGTAGGTAAACCCAGTCATATTTTTAATGATTTCTGAAAGAATACAAGGCACAATGGGAAAGGTGTCTAAAGATGGACAGAGACAACTAGCACCGTCCTCAAAAAGCAAACACCAAAAAGATAAAGATGAGCGAAAAAAAGGGCTATCATTTGTTTCAAGTTATCAGGAAGAGGCATTTATTCAACTATCATTTTAAGAATTCCTAGATATTAATGACTGATAGGAAAGATTTTATCTGTGGGGTGTGTGTGTGTGTGTGTGTGTGTGTGTGTGTTTCCTCCCTGCAAGGATTTTACATTTACATGGTAACACAGAAGGGGGAATTAGGTGGAATTCACAACGGAAAACTATAGTCATTTCTTCAAATACTATATCCTGGTAATGTGTGTGTGTGTCTGTGTGTGTGTGTGTGCGTGTGTGCACGCATGCTTCTTGATCAATAGAAATGATTAGGATTCGTGAAAATTATTTTGTTACTTGTTGAAATTTATGACCCATCTTTCATTATACCTAGTTGCGGTATTGGTCAGTCTGAGCAGTGTTCAGCCCTATATTTTAGAGGAGATATCACACCATGCTAGCCATGGTATTACTTTCTGTTGCTGCTGTAACAAATCACCACAAACTTAGTGACTTAAAACAACACAAATTTGGGCTTCCCTGGTGGCGCAGTGGTTGGGAGTCCGCCTGCTGGTGCTGGGGGACGCGGGTTCGTGCCCCCGTCCGGGAGGATCCCACGTGCCGCGGAGCGGCTGTGCCCGTGGGCTATGGCCGCTGGGCCTGCGCGTCTGGAGCCTGTTGCTCCGCAACAGGAGGGGCCGCAGCGGTGAGAGGCTCGCGTACCGCAAAAAAAACCCAAAAAAAAATACACACAAATTTATCCAATAGTTGTGTACCTTGGAAGTCCAACACAAATCTTTCTGGACTAAAATCAAGGTATTGGGAGGGCTGAATTCCTTTCTGGAGGCTCTGAGGGAAAAATCTGTTTCCTTGCCTTTTCCAGCTTCTAGATGCTGCTCGAAATCCTTGACTCGTGTTCCCCTTTCTGTCTTCAAAGCCAGCAATGGCCAGTTAATTTTTTTTCACATCATATTACACCCACATTGACTCTTATTCTGCCTTTTTTTTTCTCATTTTTTAGACTCTTGAGACTATGCTGGGCATGACCAAATAATGTAGAATAATTTCCCTACTTTAAGATCACTTGATTACTAAACTTAATTACATCTGCCATGTTATTCCCTTTGTCATGTAACCAAATATGTGATATGGAATAATGTAAGAAATGCACTTTCCTGAGTTCTATCTCTAATAATGATACCAATGCTATCTGGTAGGAAATAAGACAATTTCCCTGTATACCTCTGAACTTAATAAAATACTCTACAGTACTAGTGCTGCTTCATATAAATCCCTGTCTATGGGTGGTGGGGGAGGATTAACAATGAAGGAAAAACCATGACATGCAATAAATACATTTGCAAATCAACCTAATCTCACTATGCATACACAGTGCTAGGAAATTCTGACTTTTAAATATATATCCGTCAGCTCTTAGAAGTTTCTCTTTATTTATTTATTGTTTATGTGCTTGTTTTTGTTATACTGATTGGCTAATTTGAGTACATAATGATTATCAGGTGATGAGCTAATATAACTATTTAATAATGGTACCTGAAAGATCATAAAATTTAATGAACCTTGTATTTTTCATGGAAAAATAGGAAAAGATGAGGTAAGAGTGATTTTATATTGAAAAGAGCCACTAAGATGAAAAATAATCTGATAACTAACTTTATAAAAACCAGCATGAATGTATGCTATTCTGATTTCTTGAAAGTCCTTGAGGAAATCTTATTAAGGTGCAAACTGCTTTGTCCTAGATCCAGAATAATAAAAAGCCTCTCATCCAGAATAAAATTAATTGCATTCTCCTTATAAATTCTATTGTTGTAAGCATCCTCTGTCTCTTCCTGCTAATGAAAATCAAATTAACATTTCCAGGTAAACAGTATTTCCCTTACAAGTAGCCAAGTGACCTTGTCACAGATGTTTTTTTCCATTAAGTATTTCACTTAAAAGTTTCCAATCTTTCTTCAAACCCTTACAGTTTAATTTTGATCTTCTTCAGTTCTAGCACTTTGTATCGGCAGGAAATAACACTGTGCCAAATATTTCTAATTGACATCTGCAGAGTATCCTGTAATTCTTCCCTCATCTGTCAGGTTATTCAACTTCTGTAGTCCTATTTTTAAAATAATGAATCAAGGGAATCTTGTTTTTTCTTTGTGAAACCGAAAAACAAGCTTCATCATGGATCTATTAGGGGGCACAAGAAAATGCTCCAGTAGCCTTTATCTTGGCCAATTTTACATGTGTTCAAAAAAAGACATGCAACAATCCAAAATATGAAAGTGGAAGCATGTGGAATTGCTCAAAGGCTTTGCTGATGCCCTTGTCTTATTGTTACAACTTATACTAAATATAAAGCTTTGGGGGTTTTTTTCAGCATGATTTAGCATCATTAGTCATACCTTACAAAGTCACTGCAGGGAAGATTACATTGTCAGTGTTATTTTACAGGTGAAGAAATTTAGGGAAAAAAAAATGATTGTGAGACTGAGAAATAGATAGTGGGTTTTTTTCCAGACTGTCTTTAATCCTACTTAAGAATCCATGGTGGTTTTCTCATTGCATTGTCTCAAAGCAAAATAATTTTTTCTGGCCTCTTCAAACACTGGTCTATTCTTCAAAACCAAATACAGAGCCTAACGTAATCTCTTCAGTGATTACATTACTACCATCCCAATGATTTCTAAGTAACTCATGGACAGACATGATGGGGAAGTAGCTTTCTCCGAATGGATCCAACTGTAGAAGACTAATGAAGATACCTCAGGTCAGGAAGACCTAGGAGTGAGATAAGGAATATAGACCATGGAGAACTGGATTTGATTATTTTCATAACACCATCCAATCCACACATGAGTTTGCTTCAAGCATTGTAATGGAATCTAGAGTAATCATAGGGAATAAAGCTATACCTTACATGAAGAAGATCTTGTGCTCTCTCTGAGTGAGTTGAAAGAGATCATTTTGTATCATTTCCCCCCCAGGGTCAAATACCACATTTCACTATTAAGCAAATAATTCAATCCCCATACATGAGTTGTAATTTGTGATATAGCTACCTGTTATAGATAATGTAATGGGACCTTTACAGGCCTAACTTGTACATTTAATTATGATAAATTTCTCTTGAGCCTGGAATGGTGCTGTTGTTACTGAACCAAACTTGGGTCCGCTCACCCACGCACAGTAAAGCTAATCCACTGACAGCTGGTTGTGGTGAAGGAAAGTACAGTGTTTATTGCAGGGTGCCAAATAAGGAGTCTGGGACAGCTGGTGCTCAAAAAGCCTGAACTCCCTGATGGGTTTCAGCAAAGCATTTTTAAAGGCAAGGTGAGGGAGGGGCATACCAGTGTATACTATCAGCTTGCACACAATTCTCTGATTTGTTGATCGTGAGGTAACAGGGCAGTGTCACAGAGTGTCACATTATCAATCCTTAGGCACCAGTAGATCAGGGGGCTACATGCTCATAATCATCAAGCAGTTAATTTCTTCCATCCGGTGATGGTTTTAGCCTTTGTAAAACAACTCAGGAAATGTGCACCATTTACTGTTATCTAGGTACTTCAGAGAGGAGCTAAAGCAGAGGATATGGGGGAGGCGTCTGTCCTGCTCAGTTACACTGTGAATATTTGTCTCTGCTACAGTTATTGTTATGGAAATTCTAAATAGGAAATATATTCTAACTAAAGAAAACTTTTATTTAATAAGAATAAACCTACTTTGAAAGGTCCAAATATAGAAATAACTTATATGTTATATCACATCAAGGATATAGTTGCCTAAAAATCTGAGGCCAAAAAGAAAGAAACAAACATGAAAGAAATAGTTGATCAAGTTGATCCATTATTACAAAACAGTGTTGCATTTAAAAAGCATAAATACAGATTTTAATCAACTGATCTGAGTAATCATTGAGTAAATTGCCTCATAAATTTAAATCTATAAATCATGATTTGAAAACGCTGCCTTTACTCATTTGTAGTTGGGTTTTCTTAAAGATGAGCTAGTGGGTTCATATTGTGGATATAGTCACATTCATCCTTCTTACAGTTTTGTAGCCTGTTTGTGACAGAATTTTTTTTTGGAAAATTGTGTGTTCTAATAAAAAATATTAGCATCCACTTTTTGAAGTTGTGTTTATAAGTGTAAAAGAAAAAATCGGTTTTATAATGCCTATTTTGCTTCGGCTTTACTATGTGTGTTCATGGAAAAATTTACTTAGTCCTCATATATTTCTATTTCTTAGTGTTACTATGAGGGTAAAAAAGATGGGCATAAAAACACAAAGTGTGTAGGATGTATAAGCACCCAATGAGATTATTACTATTGTTGTTTCTCTTTTGACTGTTACTATTTTGATTCAGCCATCTGTACATTCATTGTGTTGAGCAATCTTAAAAATGATAGCAGTCTCTATTTGTCTTTTTCAAATAGATATGAAGAGAATACCGCTATTAACAACAATATAATTTTATCTCAAAATTTTTCAAATATTGGAACACGTTGGCAGCTGTAATCCAATAAATAAATAAATAAATAAAAGTTTAATGAAACAGATGTGGGGAAAGTTAGGAGTTGATTATGATGATAATGAGGGTGATGAAACACTTGGGAAGATTACTGATAGTATGTTCTGTTCTTGAAGGTTCATTGTACAAAGGATGTTAATGAGAAAGAGTGTTTATGGTATGACTTAAACTAAGGAAATCCTTCTTAGATAAAAGAGATCATTATCTCGGAAGTGTTAAAAAAGGCCAAATTTAAAATCATTATATAAGTATTGTCTCCATAATGATCTCATGGTATTCTTTTATATCCACTGATGTGTCTGCATTTGCTTTTAGAGTGAATAACCCACTCCAAATGAAAACTAAACTGTCAGACAACTGGCTGCTTCAAGAGGGTTGTTTCTGCCTGAACTTAATTAGCCATTACCTACACATATTTACTCAAACTAAATAATATGAGAGAATGAAATTTTGAAGTAGACACATGAAGGATAGGACTGGGTTTAATTATATTGTATATTGGATGGTTTTGAATTGTTTTGCTGCTGTTGTTTCCTTTAATTATACATTTTCCTCTGTATTCTCAATTCAGATAGTCCATTTCCTTTTCCAATCACCAGGTTGATTCCCCAAGTAATTTGAATGTGTCCATTAGAATGAAGGTAGTGGATTTCTTTCTTTGTTTCTTTCCTTATTTAAAAAATTTTTTACTTTTAATGTCTCAGTTGTTAAAGATCAACTTAGTATGAAGTCTTAAAATGTTGGGGAAGCTGTTCGATTAAGTATGACAGCAATAGTAATATGACAGCAATGCTTACTGGGGAGTAATGTACTCTGATAATAATCACTAAGATTCGTTTGAATCCTAACAGTGATTAAGCTGTATGGATCTGCTAGTTACTTTAAAATTCCTCTAACTTCTCCTGGATCAATAAGTTTTGACCTCAGAATGAAAGGAAATTCAGTCAATATGTGCCTGTGTCATATACCTGGCTACCTTAGGAGAAAGTTCATGACAAAAGAGTGAGTCATTTACACAAGGGTAATAGAATGCCTTACTAAGCATACTGGGACAGGGATTTCAGACACTGAAAATACAGTGTGAGGAAATCTATGACTTTATGACAGACCATTTTTTTTTTTTTTTTTTTTTTTTTTTTGCGGTACTAGGGCCTCTCACTGTTGTGGCCTCTCCCGTTGCGGAGCACAGGCTCCGGACGCGCAGGCCCAGCGGCCATGGCTCACGGGCCAGCCGCTCAGTGGCATGTGGGATCCTCCCGGACCAGGTCACGAACCCATATCCCCTGCATCAGCAGGCGGGCTCTCAACCACTGCACCACCAGGGAAGCCCCATGACAGGCCTTTTTACATGTAGATAATGGTTTGGAGTTCAAGAGAGAAGTATACTGCATTCAACAGATTACTAGAATGATGTTAGAAGTTATACAGAGATACAAGTGATACACAAGTTACCTGTTGGTAAAGTTGTAGACAGGGCTGAGGGCAAGGAGTGTGCCTGGGTAGATTCAAGTAGTTTAATCTATTCACTCATGCCATTGCTAATGAGTTGAAAGGTTTCAGAAACAGATACTATTCCATTTACTATGAGATGAAATTGTTACCAGCTTACAATGAGATGGAAGTAGAAAGAAATATAAGACAGTCAATAATAGAAAGTAAAAGTGATACTTTTGAAGGCTAAAAATTTATAGACAAAGGAGGAAAAGGAACAACTGGAAAGGTCTTGGGACGGCTGTTGACTTGAGAATGTCAGTAACCACTGCAAGAGTAACTGCTGTGTAGAGATACCTCACTCAGCAAGCTGCCTGAGTGAAGATAAAAAGAATATTGGCCAGCTCTTATTTTTCATGATGCTAGTTGTTCCATCTAGGAATGTGTGAATGTGAGTGAAGAACCAGCATGATGCTTCAATATATATTGCATGGTACAAGAAAATCTTTGTTATAAATGGGCATTCTGCTAAAAAAAGAAAAAAGATAATGTCAAATAAGCTGGGGAAACATTGGCTTAAATAAATTGTTCATTGAAAGATATCTCAGTCTTTAACAAGTCAGTGTCCAATGAAACATTTTGAGTGGGTGTTTAGTTAGCAGATTTTTCCTAATTTTTTTGTTATTAATAGAATTTATTTTTTAGAACAGTTTTATTTTACAGAAAAACTGAGCAGATAGCACAGATTTTCCATATATACCCTTTGTCCTTCCTTGCAGTTTCTGTTTGAACATTTGCATTAGTGTGGTACATTTGCTACAATTAATGAACCAATCTTTATTATTAACTAAAGTCCATAGTTTATGTTAGAGTTCACTCTTTGTATTGTACAGTTCTATGTGTTTTGATAAATGTGTAATGTCATGTATCCACATTACAGTGTCATATAGAGTAGTTTCAGCGTCCTAAAAATTCTTTATACTTCATCTGTTCATCCCTCCTTGCTCCATACTCCAGATACCTGACAATCACTGATCTTTCCACTGTCTATAATTTGCCTTTTTCAAAATGTCACATAGTTGGAATCATACGATATGTAATTTTTTCATACTGGCTTATTTCACTTAGAAATGTGCATTTAAGCTTTCCTCATATCTTTTTGTGCCTAGATAACTTGTTTATTTTTATCACTCAGTAATATACCATAGTATGGATAAACCACAGTTTGTTTATACATTTACTTCTTGAGGGGCATCTTGGTTGCTTCCAAGTTCGGGAAATTATAAATCAAGCTGCCATAAACATCCATGTGCAGATTTTTGGGTGTACATAAGTTTTCAACCCATTTGGTTAAACACTTAGGCACACAATTGCTGGATCACATGGTTAAGCCTACGTTTAGCTCTGCAAGAAACTGCCAAACGGTCTTCCAAAGTGGCTGTAGCATTTTGCATTCTCACCAGCAATGAATGACAGTTCCTCATCAACACCAGAATTTGGTGTTAACAGTGTTCTCGATTTTAGCCATTCTAGTAGGTGTGTCGTGGTATCTCATTTTGTTTTAATTTGACATTTACTAATAGAGTACAATATTGTACAGCTTTTCATACGCTTATTTACTGTCTGTATATATTTGGGGGAAGGTGTCTGTTCAGATATTTTCCCCACTTTTTGAGTTGTCTGCTGTCCTATTGTTGAGTTTTAAGAGTTTTTTGTACATTTTGGATACAAGTATTTTTATCAGATATATGTTTTCCAGATATCTTCTTCTGGTCTGTGGCTTGTCTTCTCATTCTCTTAACAGTTTCCAGAGCAGAGGCTTTTAATTTCAATAAAGTACAGATTTTTCTCTTCCACAGATTGTGTATTCGGTGTTGTATCTAAAAGTTCATTGTCAAACTCATGGCCACCTAGATTTTTTTCCTATGTAATCTTTTAGTTTTATAGATTTGTATTATATATTTAGGTCTATGATTCAGTTTGAGTTGAGTCTAGGTTTTTTTTTTTTTTTTTGGAATGTGGATACCCAGTTGTTTCAGCATCAGTTGTATCAGTTGTTCAAAATGTTATGCTATCTGCATTGAATTACCTTTGTTCCTTTGTCAAAGGTCAGTTGATTATATTTGTGTGCATCTATTTCTGGACATTTTATTTTGTTCCACTGATCTGTTTGTCTGTTCTTTTGCCAATGCCACAATGTCTTGATTACTGTAGCTTCATAGTAACTCTTAAATTTGGGAAGAGGTGGTCATCTGACTTTGTTCTAATTCAGTATTCTGTGGACTGTTCTGGGTCTTTCCTTTATATATAAACTTTGTAATTAATTTGTCAATATCCACAGGATTATTTCTGGGGTTTTCATTGGGTTGGGATATTCACTGGGATTGTGTTGAATCTATGAATAAACTTGGAAAGAACTTGAATCTTAAAATTTTGAATCTTGCAGTAATGAACACGAAGTAACTCAATTTATGTAAATCCTCTTTTTTTTTATTCTTAGGTGTTATTTATTTATTTGTTTATTAACATCTTTATTGGAGTATAATTGCTTTACAGTGGTGTGTTGGTTTCTGCTGTATAACAGGGTGAATCAGCTATAAATATACATATATCCCCATATCCACTACCTGTTACGTCTCCCTTCAACCCTCCCTATCCCAACCCTCTAGGTGGTCATAGAGCACCGAGCTGATCTCCCTGTGCTATGCGGCTGCTTCCAACAAGCTATCTGTTTTACCTTTGGTAGTGTATATATGTCCATGCCACGCTCTTCA
This sequence comes from Phocoena phocoena, assembly GCF_963924675.1. Classification (NCBI taxonomy): domain Eukaryota; kingdom Metazoa; phylum Chordata; class Mammalia; order Artiodactyla; family Phocoenidae; genus Phocoena; species Phocoena phocoena. The sequence continues at coordinate 82,581,091 of NC_089221.1, read as the reverse complement.
TCCCAGCTTACCCTTCCCACTCCCTGTGTCCTCAAGTCCATTCTCTACATTTGAGTCTTTATTCCTTTCCTGCCCCTACGTTCTTCAGAACCATTTTTTTTTTAGATTTGATATATATGTGTTAGCATATGGGATTTATTTTTCTCTTTCTGCCTTACTTCACTCTGTATGACAGACTCTAGGTCCATCGAGCTCACTACAAATAACTGAATTTCATTTCTTTTTATGACTGAGTAATAATCCATTGTATATAGGTGCCATATCTTCTTTATCCATTCATCTCTTGATGGACACTTAGGTTGCTTCCATGTCCTGGCTATTGTAAATAGAGCTGCAATGAACATTGTGGTACATGACTCTTTTTGAATTATGGTTTTCTCAGGGTATATGCCCAGTAGTGGGATTGCTGGGTGGTATGGTAGTTCTATTTTTAGTTTTTTAAGGAACCTCCATACTGTTCTCCATAGTGGCTGTATCAATTTACATTCCCACCAACAGTGCAAGAGGCTTCCCTTTTCTCCACACTCTCTCCAGCATTTATTGTTTGTAGACTTTTTGATGATGGCCATTCTGACCAGTCTGAGGTGATACCTCATTTTAGTTTTGATTTGCAATTCTCTAATGATTAGTGATGTTGAGCATCCTTTCATGTGTTTGTTGGCAATCTGTATATCTTCTTTGGAGAAATGTCTATGTAGGTCTTCAGCCCATTTTTGGATTGGGTTGTTTGTTCTTTTGATATTGAGCTGCATGAGCTGCTGGTATATTTTGGAGATTAATCCTTTGTCAGTTGCTTCATTTGCAAAGATTTTCTCCCATTCTGAGGGTTGTCTTTTCATCTTGTTTATGGTTTCCTTTGCTGTGCAAAAACTTTTAAGCTGCAAAAGGTCCCATTTGTTTATTTTTGTTTTTATTTCCATTACTCTAGGAGGTAGATCAAAAAGGATCTTGCTGTCTTTTACGTCATAGAGTGTTCTGCCTATGTTTTCCTCTAAGAGTTTTATACTGTCTGGCCTTACATTTAGGTCTTTAATTCATTTTGAGTTCATTTTTCTGTATGGTGTTAGGGAGTGCTCAGATTTCTTTCTTTTACATGTAGCTGTCCAGTTTTCCCAGCACCACTTATTGAAGAGGTTATCTTTTCTCCACTGTATATTTCTTTCCTCCTTTATCAAAGATAAGGTGAACATAGGTGCGTGGGTTTATCTCTGGGCTTTCTATCCTGTTGCATTGATCTTTTTTTCTGTTTTTGTGCCAGTACCATACTATCTTAATTACTGTAGCTTTGTAATATAGTCAGAAGTCAGGGAGCCTGATTCCTCCAACTCCGTTTTTCTTTCTCAACATTTCTTTGGCTATTCGGGGTCTCTTGTGTTTCCATACAAATTGTGAAATTTTTTGTTCTAGTTCTGTGAAAAATGCCATTGGTAGATTCATAGGGATTGCATTGAACATGTAGATTACTTTGGTTAGTATAGTCATTTTCATAATGTTGATTTCTCCAATCCAAGAACATGGTATATCTCTCCATCTGTTTGTATCATCTTTAATTTCTTTCATCAGGGTCTTATAATTTTCTCCATACAGGTATTTTGTCTCCTTAGGTAGGTTTATTCCAAAATATTTTATACTTCTTGTTACAGTGGTAAATGGTAGTGTTTCCTTAATTTCTTTTTCAGATTTTTCGTCTTTAGTGTAGAGGAATGCAAGAGATTTCTGTGCATTAATTTTGTATCCTGTTACTTTACCAAATTCATTGATTACCTCTGATAGTTTTCTGGTAGCATATTGACCGTGACAGTTTTACTTTTTCTTTTCCCATTTAGATTCCTTTCATTTCTTTTTCTTCTCTTGATTGCTGTGGCTAAAACTTCCAAAACTATGTTGAATAATAGTGGTGAGAGTTGGCAACCTTGTCTTGTTCCTGATCTTAGTGGAAATGGTTTCAGTTTTTCACCATTGAGAACGATGTTGGTTGCAGGTTTGTCATATATGGCCTTTATTATGTTGAGAAAAGTTCCCTCTATGTCTACTTTCTGGAGGGTTTTTATCAGACATGTGTGTTGAATTTTGTTGAAAGCTCTTTCTGCATCTCTTCAGATGATCATATGATTTTTATCTTTCATTTTGTTAATATGGTGTATCACATTGATTGATTTGCATATATTGAAGAATCCTTGCATTCCTGGGAAAACCCCACTTGATCATGGTGTATGATCTTTTTAACATGCTGTTGGATTCTGATTGCTAGTATTTTGTTGAGAATTTTTACATCTATGTTCATCAGTGGTATTGGCCTGTAGTTTTCTTCCTTTGTGACACCTTTGTCTTCTTTTGGTATCAGGGTGATGGTGGCCTCATAGAATGAGTTTAGGAGTGTTCCTCCCTCTGCTATATTTTGGAAGAGTTTGAGAAGGATAGGTGTTAGCTCTTCCCTAAATATTTGATAGAATTTGACTGTGAAGCCATCTGTTCTTGGGCTTCTGTTTGTTGGAAGATTTTTAATCAGAGTTTCAATTTCAATGCTAGTGATTGGTCTGTTTATATTTTCTATTTCTCCTGGTTCCATTTTGGAAGGTTGTGCTTTTCTAAGAATTTGTCCATTTCTTCAAGGTTGTCCGTTTTATTGGCATACAGTTGCTTGTAGTAATCTCTCATGATCCTTTATATTTCTGCAGTGTCAATTGTTACTTCTCCTTTTTCATTTCTAATTCTGCTGATTTGAGTCTTTTCCCTTTTTTTCTTGATGAGTCAGGCTAATGGTTTATCAATGTTTTTTATCTTCTCAAACAACCAGCTTTTAGTTTTATTAATCTCTGCTATTGTTTCCTTCCTTTCTTTTTCATTTATTTCTGACCTCATCTTTATGATTTCTTTCCTTCTGCCAACTTTGGGGTTTTTTTCTCTTCTTTCTCTAATTGCTTTAAGTGTGAGTTTAGGCTGTTTATTTGAGATTTTTCTTGTTTCTTAAGGTAGGATTGTATTGCTATAAACTTCCGTCTTAGAACTGCTTTTGCTGCATCCCATAGGTTTTGGGTCATCCTGTTTTCATTGTCATTTGTTTCTGTGTATTTTTTGGTTTGCTCTCTGATTTCTTCAGTGATCTCTTGGTTATTTAGTAGTGTATTCTTGGCCTCCATGTGTGTGTTTTTTTTTTACAGATGTTTTCCTCTAATTGATATCTAGTTTCATAGCATTGTGGCCGGAAAGGATACTTGATATGACTTCAATTTTGTGATTTGTGACCCAAGACGATCTATCCTGGAGAATGTTCCATGAGCACTTGAGAAGAAAGTGTTTTCTGTTGTTTTTGGATGGAATGTCCTATAAATATCAATTAAGTCCATCTTTCTTAATGTATCATTTAAAACTTGTGTTTCCTTATTATTTTCATTTTGGTTGATCTGTCCATTGGTAAAAGTGGGAAGTTAAAGTCCCCTACTATTATTGTGTTACTGTCGATTTCCCCTTTTATGGCTGTTAGCATTTGCCTCATGTATTGAGGTGCTCGTATGTTGGTTGCATAAATATATATAATTGTTATATTTTCTTCTTAGATTGATCCCTTGATCTTTATGTATTGTCCTTCTTTGTCTCCTGTAATAGTCTTTATTTTAGAGTCTATTTTGTGTAATATGAGAATTGCTACTCCAGCTTTCTTTTGATTTCCATTTGCATGCAATATGTTTTTCCATCCCCTCACTTTCAGACTGTATGTGTCCCTAGGTCTGAAGTGGGTGTCTTGTAGACAGCAAATATACGGGTCTTGTTTTTTGTATCCATTCAGCCAGTCTATGTCTTTTGGTTGGAGCATTCAATCTATTTACGTTTAAGGTGGTTATTTGATGTGTTTGTTCCTATTACCTTTTTCTTAATTATTTTGGGTTTGTTATTGTAGGTCTTTTCCTTTTCTTGTGTTTCCTGCCTAGAAAAGTTCCTTTTGCATTTGTTGCAGATTGGTTTGGTGGTGCTGAATTCTCTTAACTTTTTCTTGTCTGTAAAGGTTTTCATTTCTCCCTTGAATCTGAATGAGATCTTTGCTGGGTAGAGTAATCTTGGTTGTAGGTTTTTTCCCTTTTATTACTTTAAATATATCCTGCCACTCCCTCTGGCTTGCAGTGTTTCTGTTAAACGATCAGTTGTTAACCTTATGGGGATTCCCTTATGTGTTATTTGTTTTTTTCCCTTACTGCTTTTAATTTTTGTTTTTAATTTTTGAAAGTTTGATTGATATGTGTCTTGGTGTGTTTCTCCTTGGATTTACCCTGTATGGAACTCTGTGCGCTTCCTGGACTTGATTGACTATTTCCTTTCCCAAATTAGGGAAGTTATCAACTATAATCTTTTCAAATATTTTCTCAGTCCCTTTTTTCTTCTCTTCTTCTGGGAACCCCTATAAGTAGAACGTTGGTGCATTTAATGTTGTCCCAGAGTTCTCTGACACTGTCCTCGATTCTTTTCATTCTTTTTTCTTTATTCTGTTCTGTGGTAGTTCTTTCTCCTCTTTTATTTTCCAGGTCACTTATCCATTCTTCTGCCTCAGTTATTCTGCTATTGATTCCTTCTAGAGAATTATTAATTTAAATTATTGTGTTGTTCCTCATTGTTTGTTTCCTCTTTAGTTCTTCTAGGTCTTATTAAACATTTCTTGTATTTTCTCCATTCTATTTCCAAGATTTTGGATCATGTTTACTATCATTACTCTGAATTCTTTTTCAGGTAGACTGCCTGTTTCCTCCTCATTTGTTTGGTTTGGTAGGTTTTTGCCTTGCTCCTTCATCTTCTGTGTATTTCTCTGTCTTTTCATTTTGCTTAACTTACTGTGTTTGGTGTCTCCTTTTCACAGGCTGTTGGTTCATAGTTTCCATTGTTTTTGGTGTGTGCCCCCAGTGGGTAAGGTCAGTTCAGTGGGTTGTGTAGGCTTCCAGGTGGAGGGGACTGGTTCCTGGGTTCTGGTGGATGAGGCTGGATCTTTTCTTTCTGCTGGCAGGACTGCCTCCAGTGGTGTGTTTTGGGCTATCTATGAACTTTTTATGATTACAGGGAGCCTCTCTGCTGATGGGTGGGTTTGTGTTCTTGTCTTGCTAGTTGTTTGGTGGATTATGTCCAGCACTGTAGCTTGCTGATCGTTGAGTGGAGCTGGGTCTTAGCATTGAGATGGAGATCTCTGGGAGAACTTTCACCATTTGATATTACATGGGGCTGGGAGGTCTCTGGTGGACCAATATCCTGAACTTGGCTGTCCCACCTTAGGGGCTCAGGTCTGACACCCAGGTGGAGCACCAAGACCCTGTCAGCCACATGGCTCAGAAGAAAAGGGAGAATGAAGGGAGGGATGGAGGGAGGGAAGAAGCAAGGAAGGAAGGAAGGAAGAGTTATTAAATAAAAAATTTTAAAAATTATTAAAATAAAAGAATAAATGAGTAATAAAAAAAACTTAAGAAAGAAGAGAGCAACCAAACCAAAAAACAAATTCACCAATGATAACAAGCACTGAAAAGTATACTAAAAAAAGAAACAAAAACGGACAGACAGAACCCTAGGACAGATGGTAAAAGCAAAGCTATACAGACCAGATCACACAAAGAAGCATACACATACACACTCACAAAAAGAGAAAAAGGAAAAAATTATATATATATATATTAAGAAAAAAAGGAATTGAGCAGCCAAATCAATAAACAAATTTACCAATGGTAATAAGGTCTAAATACTAAGCTAAGGTGAACATAAAACCAGAAACAAATTAGATGTGGAAAGCAAACCCCGAGTCTACAGTTGCTCCCAATGTCCACTGCCTCAATTTTGGGATGATTCCTTGTCTATTCATGTATTCCAGAGATACACGGTATATCAAGTTGATTGTGGAGATTTAATCTGCCTCTCCTGAGGCTGCTGGGAGAGATTTCCCTTTCTCTTCTTTGTTCACACAACTCCTGTGGTTCAGCTTTGGATTTGGACCCACCTCTGTGTTTAGGTCACCTGAGGGCATCTTTTCCCCACCCAGATAGGACAGGGTTAAAGTAGCGCTGATTAGGGCACTCTGCCTCACTCAGGCCAGTGCGGGGGCGGTGGAGGGAGGAGGGAGGTGTACAAAATGCAGGGTGAGCCTGCGGTGGTAGAGGCTGGCATGACATTGCACCAGCCCGAGGAACGCCTTGTGTTCTCCTGGGGAAGTTGTCCCTGGATTACAGGACCCTGGCAATGGCAGGCTGCACAGGCTCCCGGGAAGGGAGGTGTGGATAGTGACCTGTGCTCACACACAGGCTTCTTCGTGGCTGCAGTAGCAGCCTTAGCATCTCATGCCTGTCTCTGGTATCCGCACTGAAAACCATGGCTCGTGCCCATCTTTGGAGCTCTTTTAGGAGGTGTTCTGAATCCTCTCTCCTCCTGCACCCCGAAACAATGGTCTCTTGCCTCTTAGGTAGTTCCAGAGTTTTTCCTGGACAACCTCCCAGCTAGCTGTGGTGCACTAGCCCCCTTCAGGCTGTGTTCACGCAGCCAACCCCAGTCCTCTCGCTGGGATATGACCTCCGAAGCCCAAGCCTCAGCTCCCAGCACCCACCCGCCCCAGTGGTTGAGCAGACAAGCCTCTCAGGCTGGTGAGTGCTGTTTGACACTGATCCTCTGGGAATCTCTCTGCTTTGCCCTCTGCACCCCTGTTGCTGTGCTCTCCTCCATGGCTCCAAAGCTCCCCCCCACACCCACCCCTTGTCCCTACCAGTGAAGGGGCTTCCTAGTGTGTAGAAACTTTTCCTCCTTCACAGTTCCCTCCCAGAGGTGCAGGGCCCATCCCTATTCTTTTGTCTCTGTTTTTTCTTTTCTCTTTGCCCTACCCAGGTATGTGGGGAGTTTCTTGCCTTTCGGGAAGTCTGAGGTCTTCTGCCAGTGTTCAGTAGGTGTTCTGTAGGAGTTGTTCCACATGTAGATGTATTTTTGATGTATTTGTGGGGAGGAAGGTGATCTCCACGTCTTACTCCTCTGCCATCTTGAAGGTCCCTCTATGTAAATCCTCTTTGAAGTCTTTCATCAGGGCTTTGTAGTTTTCAGCAACACCTGTACATATTTTAGTAGATTTATACTTAGAATACATTTATGGTACTACTGTAAATTATTTTTGATTTCACATTTAATTCTGCATTGCTGTTATATAGGAAAGTTATTTGCTTTTGTATATTTATCTTGTATGTTTCCTGTGAGATTATTATAAACGATTATTAGTTACAAGAGATTTCTGGTAGATTGTGAGTTTTCTAATTAGATACTCATTCTGTCTGAAACAAAGGAAGTTCTATTTGTTTGTTTTCAACCTGTATACCTTGTATTTCTTTTCTTTCCTTTTCTTTCCTTCCTTTCCTTCTCATCTTTCTTTCTTCCTTTTTTCTTTCCTTTTCTTTCTTTTTTGTGGGCCTATTGAACTATCTGGAACTTCCAATAAAATGTTGAATAGGAATGATGAGAGAGGACATCCTTGCCTTGTTTCCCGTCTTAGAAAAGCTTTCTGTCTCTCACCACTAAGAATCATATGAGCTCTAGATGTTTTGCAGGCATTCTTTAACAAGGGAGTAAGTTTTCCTTTATTGCTATTTTGCTGAGAGTTTTTAACATGAATGGGTGTTGAATTTTGTCAAATGATTTTTCTGCATCAGTTGATATGATTATGTTTTTTTCTGTCTAGCCAGTTGATGTCTCAAATTACTTTGATTTTTGTGTGTGTGTTGAATCTTCCTTGATTGCCTGGTATAAATTTGACTTGGTCATGGGGTACAATTCTTTTCTTAAATTTTTTTAACTCATTTGCAAATATTTTATTTAGGATTTTTGGGTCTATGTTTATGAAATTATTGGTCTATAGGTTTCTTTCCTTGTGATGTCTTCATTGATTGGGTATTATGGCAAGGCTGGCCTCATAGAGTGAGGTAGGAATTGTTTTTTCTGCTTTTGTTGTTAAATAAACTGTCTTAGGGAATTCCCTGGCAGTCCAGTGGTTAGGACGCCACGCTTCCACTGCAGGGGATATGGGTTTGATCCCTGGTGGGGGAACTAAGTTTCTGTATGCCATGCAGCACAGCCATAAACAAACAAACACAAACTGTCTTAACTTTTTAGGGCTGCCATAACAAATTACTATGAACTGAATGGCTTAAGACAACATAAATTTATTCTCCCACAGTTTGGGATGCTAGAAGTTCAAATTCAAGGTGTTGGCAGGGCTGTGGTCACACTTAAACCTCTAGAGGAGGATCTCTGCTTGCTTTCTCAGGTTTATTCCATCATGATGTTGATATCACTCCTCAGTCTCAATTTCTTTAGGGTCAGTTATTTGAGATTTATTTTGTTCTGTTGATTGTGTACTTGATTTTTTAAAATCTTTTTTACTGGACTATAGTTGATTTACAATACTGTGTTAGTTTTAGGTATACAGCAATGTGATTCAGTTTTTTATATTCTTTTTCAGATTCTTTTCCATTATAGCTTATCACAAGATATAGTTCCCTGTTCTATACAGTAGGTCCTTTTATTTATTTTATATATTGTAGTGCGTATCTGTTAATCCCAAACTCCTAGTTTATCCCTTCCCACCTTTCCCCTTTGGTAACCATAAATTTGTTTTCTGTGTCTGTGAGTCTGTTTCTATTTTGTAAATAAGTTCATTTGTATCATTTTTTTTTGATTCCACATATAAGCAATACCATGTGATATTTGTCTTTCTTTGTCTGATTTCGCTTACTATGATAATCTCTAGGTCCATCCATCCATGTACACACACACACACACACACACACACACACACACACACACATATATATAAAACACCTTCTTTACCCATTCATCTGTTGATGGACACTTAGGATGCTTCCATGTCTTGGCTATTGTATATAGTGCTACTATGAACGTTGGTGTTCATGTATCTTTTTGGATTAAGAGTTTTCGTGTTTTCTTGATACATGCATAGGAGTCAGATTGCTGGATCATATGGTAGCTCTATTTTTAGTTTTTGAATGAATGTTCATATTGTTTTCCACCCCAGCAGTGTAAGAGGGTTCCCTTTTCTCCACACCTTGTGCAGCATTTATTGATATTATTTGTAGGCATTTGTTCTGTTGATTGTGTTATGTTTCCCTGATTCTTGTGTTCCTCGTAGCTTTGTATTGGTATCTGCATTTGAAGAAACAGCCACCTCTCAGTCTTTATAGACTGGCTTTGACAGAGAAGACCTTCACTAATTCACTAGAGATTCTAGGAGCCTATCTAATCTTCCTATGGATGAGTATTCTCTGGACTCATTCAGATTCCTAATTAGAGTGGATTTTTCTGCTTTCTCTTTGTTTGAACGAGCCCATAATCTCTAGCTCTCTCTGGTGTCTCACTGCTATACTTCTGGCCAGGACTTTGGAGGCACATTTTACTTCTCCTCCTCCTTCCCTGTGGAGAAGCCTTGAGTTCTGTGCCTTCTCCCAAATTTGCTGAGGTATGCTGGGCACAGCAGATTGCCTGCCCCCTTTCCTTTATTCCTAGTTGCCCCCATCAAACTATAAGGGTTCCATCTCCAACGGAGGCAAGACAGAAACCAGCCTCTTGAGTGGCACACCCAAAGGCTGGGGCTTTGGAGGCATGCTACAGTTCTCTCTCTCCCACCTGATGGAGAAACCTTGGGTTCTATGCCTCTTCTCAATCTCACAGAGCCATATCAGATATAGTAAGCCATCCACCCTTTTCACTTTGCTCTTATCTGCCCCCAAGTGTAGATCTGAGTGTACAACATATCTTCTTTCTTTCTGAAGGACTTCTTTTAACATTCACTAGTGACAAAATTCCCTCATTTTTTGTTTGTTTCAGAAAGACATTTTCCTCTCCATTTTTGGAAGATACTTATGTTGGATACAGAATTCTGTTTTACTGAATTTTTTCTTTCAACACTTCAAATATTTCACTCCATCCTCTTCTTGTGTGCAAGTTTTCTAAAGAGAAGTCCAATGTGATATATATCTTTGTTTCTCTATAGGTAAGTTATCCCACCCCCCACCCACCTCCTGGCTTCTTTCTAGATTTTTTTATCTACCTTTGGCGTTGTGCAGTTTGAATATGGATATACCTAGTTATACATTTTTTATATCCTTCCTGCTTGGTTTTTTCAGAGCTTCCTGGATCTGTGATTTGTTATCTGTCATTAATTTTGGAAGACTCTTATCCATTATTATTTCAGGTATACCTTCTGTTTCTTTCTTTCTGATGGAAGAAATTTTCACATACTGAGGCATGAGGAAGTCATTCTAGATTCTACATGATTTTACTTAAATTTTATGCTAACCAGAAGAGTCTGTTGTGTGGTATGTCAAACGTACATTGTATATCTGCTTTAACCATTAAAGAAAAGAATGCATTTAAAAATCGAAATGGAATAACTATGGTTCAGGCATCCATGATGGAGCCAGGTGGCCATTATGGATGTGGTTTCAGACACGTTCCTACATCACTGAGAACTTGAATTTTCTGAACTGTATCAGACCCAAGGACACCACTAGCCTTTCTCAAAACAATATCTGCTATAGCAGCTGCCAGCAGCAACCTTATGGTCTCAAGGTCTCCCCTTGTAACTAGGCAGCCATTTCGGACCCCAGTAAATCCTTACTTTTAATAAGCACCCTTGCTTCTAGCCAGCTCCAATCCTAATTCTTGGCAAACAACTTATATAATTTTGTGGTTTTTGCCTTTATAAGACTTCCCCATTTTGTAGTCAAGCAGAACACAATTCAGGTGCTGTTGATTCCATGTCTTCCAGGCTATAGTACTCAGTTTGGCTCAAATAAAACTCTTTTCTGTTCCTGTTGTTATAGGTTGTTTATTGATTATCTCTTTCTTCTCATTCTGTCATTTCCATTAGACATATGTTACATCTTTTATAGTTGTCCCACAATTCTTGGATATTCTGTTCTACTTTTTTTTCATTCCTTTTTCTTTTTGCTTTTCGATTTGGGAAGTTTCCATTAACATATCTTCAAGCCCACTGAGTCTTTCCTCAGTTACGTCCAGTTTACTAATGAATTCCTCAAAGGCATTCTTTATTTCTGTTACAGTGTTGTTGTGGGTTTTTTTTTAATGTCTACTATTAAAATAATTATTTCATAAAGTTGCCATCTCTCAGCTTTCATTATCCATCTATTCTTGCATGTTGTCCACTTTTTCCATTAGTACCCTCAAATACACTTATTTAAAAATACATGTCTTAAAATTCCAAGATTTCTGCCGTATCTCTGTCTAGTTCTCTTGCTTGCTTTTTATTCTTAGGCTGTGTATTTTCCTTGTCTTTTGTCATGGCTTTTAAGTTTTGGTTGAAACCCAAACATGATGTATCACCTAATATGTACTTAGTTAAATAGACCTTTAATGTGTGGATTTATGTTTATCTGGCTGGAATTAAGCTATGTTTAATGTGTGTGTCAGAGCATTCAGTTTCCTCTGCTGTCCTTATTTTGTCTTCTCCTTTGTCTTTGGATTTCCCTAGAAACTCCATCTAAACTAGACCCTGTAGCTTTCAGTTCTTTAATTTGTAATCCATGTTATGTTGGAGTCCTCTTGATGTGGTCATAGGATATTTAGGAGGGGAAGCTTTCTATAATCTTATGACTAAATCTCCATATTTTGGAGGGCCAGAGTCCCTTGGCTTTGGCCTTCAGAAAAGTTGTTTAGCCTTTTATCCTCCCTTTAGGAGATACAGAAAGCCTAGAAGGGAGTCATGTTGTGTGTTCCTCTTCCCCTAAATCATTTAAGGTTCTGGTAAAGTTTTTTCTCTTCAGGGCAGGCTTTTGTTATGGAGATAGAAAGCTCTGGGCATATTTCAGAACAGTTACTGTCCCCCTCCTCCTGACCTAAGAAGCACAGTCCAGTCTTCACCATGAGAACCTAGGGGCTCTTGGAGATAAATCTTGTCCAAGTGTGAGGCCCCCCCCTAAAACTGGGCCTCTTGGAGTTTTTAGTTCTGAAGCTAGTTCACAGTCAGCCTCCAGCAATTAATCAGTTAATGTTTATGTGTTCCTGGAAGTTACTGGCTCCAGCTCCTTCTACTCTGAGTAAGCTGCTCTTCACTATATTCTTCTTTCTCTCCAGTTTTCTGGTCAGAAGTTTGCCCTCAATTCTCTGATGGATCTAAGCAGAGTTGTTGATTTTTAGTTTGTTCAGCTTTTTCCATATTGACAGGATGGGAGTGATGACTCCCAAGCTGTTTATCTGTGTGAGCGTAAACTGGAAATCTCTAATCCTTTTTGTTTAGGGAGGAAGGAGGATACGTATGAACATATGTCCCAAATAATTTGGAAAATGCTGACTTAACCATAGCCTTTTTTATACATGTCTTTAAAAATGAAAAACGATGGCTAAAATAGGATTGGTTGAGGCTCAGGTATGAAAAATGATCTATTAACTTCTAAATCAAGTTCAGTTTTAACAAACTACTCAATAAAAGAATTGTCAGTCTTCCCCTTATTACAGATAATAATTTCAGCAATTAAGTTGGCCTTTCTGAAACTGTCTCTTTACTTTCAAATTCTCAGCTATCTCAAAGGTTAACATGAAGTTCAAATTAACTGATAAAATAATAATGATAATAGCAGATAATATTTATTGATAGATTAAAAGGTGCTGGTGCTTATATATTTTATTGCCCTTAATCCTCTTCCAAATCCTGGGTTGTATTATTTCCATTTTTCTTTCAAAGATGAGCAAAGCAGAGGGCTGAACATATAAATAATTAAACCTAATGCATACAGGTGTAAGTAAGTATCAGTGCCTAGAACTGGCAGGTTTTGTAGTAACTATTTTAAGAAACATAGAGATGAATTGGACAAAGCCACTGCTACAAAAAGGCAAAACAGTATATGTATGTATGTATGTATGTATGTATACACACATGTATACATGCAGAACATCATCAGCATCGTGACAAGCTCATAAGGTTTTCTATTGGCTCATTAAGTAGTGACCATAATATTTAACTCTTTTGTCCACATTCGGTTCCTCAGTATTTCTAAGAGGAATCAGGGCCTCGTATGGTGTGTAGGAAGAATAATTTCACTCCAGAACTGAAGTGCTGTTATATCTTTGTGGAACTGCATGATCAGGGAAGATACTGTGGTGCAGCCTGATCATCAGGGGCTCCCTCTCCAGACAGCGGACACAGTGCCTCAGTGGGTATGCAGTAGGTTCAAGAGCTTCAGGACCATGCAGATATTTGCAGGGGTCTCTAAACATTTTGAGAATTTCTCATTCATGTTGGCTGGAATTATAAATTCAGTTGCTGAAGGATAGAAGTGCAAAGTTATGGCCACAGCTTAGAAGGCAAATAAACCAACACTTACCACAGGCTTTATTATTTCCACTGTTCATTGTTTCTGAAAATTTATTTAGTGGTTGTGAAAGATGCCAGATTGAGAAAGACACTAAAAAAAGAAATTCACAGTTTATTCACAGATGACTCATTAGCTCTTCAGTTTCTTCAGGAGTCTTGTTACCTCTAGGCTTCTTCTCAGTGTACTGTAGGCCTCTTGCTGTACTTATTTATCTGTTTTAATTTGGGGCCATGGTTGGCAGATGAATGGGAAAATAACTGTTGAGTTACCGTGAATAATCAGCGATCAGATTATAGAGTCTGGCTTCCTGCGGGCAAGTCACTAAATTTCTCTGTGCCTCAGTCTTTTCATCTGTAAAATGAGGATAAATAGCACCACCTCACAGAGTTGTCGTGAGCATTTAATTACTTAATATGTGCAGTATTTGCAAAATTGGAATAATACCTTTCACATATGAAGTGCTCTCTGGGTGTTAGCTATTTTATGTACTTAGTTAAGCATATAACTTGTTGCAAAAAGTTCATTATCTAACATATTTCAGTGTTTAAATCATACAGCAGTGTTTGCTGTTTGATTTTTGATTCTGTAGTGGTAGTGATTGCACTGGAATTAGTGAGCAGTGAGAGTGAATGGACAGCTGTATTCACTGATCTCAGCATAACATCATCTATAGCATTATCACTTGATGTTAATTATCAATATGCCCCCTTTTGCACTCCCATCTAGCCTACCATAGTCTACTCATTTCTTCCACATTTGGTTGACAACTTTTTCAAAGCTGTATTTTCTGTGGTGGCTTTTGAGGCTGAATTCAGCCACGACTCTTTTTCTCCCATTCATAGGAGAATGAATTCTGCCATCCTCTGAAGGAGATTTATTGCTTTGCTCCCTGGTTCATGAAGGAGAAGTGTTGGACTATATATATCTTTTTCAAGAAAGAAATAGGTTTCAGTTCAAGAAGATCTGCAAAGTTTGAGGGTCAGCAGTTCAGTCCCTAATCATTGCAATATGATTATAATTCCTATCATTTCTATTTTAAGGTTGTGCTAATTTATAAAGGAGTATCTTCTCAAGATTCTCAGAGAAATGCATAAAATCTCAAATTAGCTAAACATGAAATTTATAGAATTTATCCTATAATTTTATCCTAGGTGCTAAGGCACACAGGTCCAAAGTTGAGATATGATTAAGTGCAGGGTTGTAGAAATATAGAAGACATGGAACTGTGCTCCTAGAATTAAACATATAAGTAAGATATTGTAGCTCATACAAAAAAATCAATGGAATTCAACAAATTTTATAAGATACATACTCCATACATAAGAGATCAGAGACCAAAATGTATGTGTATGCACAACTTATTATCATGTAGCATGTTCATATCGTATCCTATATACTTCCTTTTTATATACTAGATGGTTAAATCTTATTAATTTACTCATATATTTTGTTCATCATTTCATCACCATCTCCATTGTTTAGCTTAGCTCCTGTCACATGGCAATACATAGCATTTTTACTCTCCCAACTCTGGTCTTTATCTGTGCAAATAGTACATATTAACTGTAATTTATACCCTCTTGCCACAATGTGTGGTAGTACAGAAAGTTTAGGCAGCAAATTAGAATCATCATCATCATCACCATCATTCACTCATTTTTGTTTAAATGTTACAAGTTACCAGGCACTCTTCTAAGCACTCTTTTAACTCACTGAATCATCATAGCCAGTCGGGGTGCCCAGACATGGTGGAGCGCAGTGCCTGCTGCCCTGTGCACCATACTCCCAGCCCCTCAGGTGCCATGAGAAGAGGCACTTTGATAAAACTTACGAGGAAAAGGAGCAGTTCAGAGTGAGACTTCTGGAACCACTGGACACCTGAGTTCCTCCAGTGCCTGGCAGCTGCACGCACCGCCCACAAGGGAGACCTTCAAGATGGCGGAGGAGTAAAATGTGGAGATCACCTTCCTCCCCACAAATACATCAAAAATACATCTACATGTGGAACACTTCCTATAGAACACCTACTGAATGCTGGCAGAAGACCTCAGACTTCCCAAAAGGCAAGAAAATCCCCATGTACCTGGGTAGGGCAAAAGAAAAAACAGACAAAAGAATAGGAACAGGACCTGCACCTCTGGGAGGGAGCTGTGAAGGAAGAAAAGTTTCCACACACTAGGGAGCCCCTTCACTGGCAGGGTATGCGAGGTGGGCAGGAGGGGAGCTTCAGAGCTGCGGAGGAGAGTGAAGCAACAGGGGTGCAGAGGACAAAGCAGAGAGACTCCCGCACAGAGGATCGGTGCCGACCAGCACTCAGCAATCTGAGACGCTTGTCTGCTCACTTGCCGGGGCAGGTGGGGGCTGGGAGCTGAGGCTCAGGCTTCAGAGCTCAGATCCCAGGGAGAAGACTGGGGTTGGCTGCTTGAAGACAGGCTGAAGGGGGCTAGGGCGCCACAACTAGCCGGGAGGGAGTCCAGGAAAAAGTCTGGACCTGCTGGAGAGGCAAGGGGCCATTGTTTCAGGGTGCAAGAGGAGAGGGGATTCCTTCCCTGTCTGCCCACAGAAGGCAGAGCACTGCCTAAGCGAGCTCCAGAGATGGGCCAAGCCGCAGCTGTCAGCTTGGACCCCAAAGAGGGGCATGATATGCTAATGCTGCTGTCGCTGCTACCAAGAATCCTGTGTGCAAGCACAGGTCGGGAACACACAGCGCGCGCCTCAGGCTGTTGCAATGTCATGCTGGCCTCTGCCGCTGCAGGCTCAGACCACATTCCAATTATGACTACTGTACCCAACCGCCTCCCGGCCTTGGCGAGCAACAGAGCCCTAATCAGCCGCTGCTTTAACCCGCTCCTCTCTGGGTAGGAAACAGACACCTGAGGGCGACCTACATGCAGAATCGAGGCCAAAACCAAAGCTGAACTCCAGGAGCTGTGCAAACAAAGGGAAAGGGAAATTTCTCCATGCGGCCTCAGGAGCAGCAGATTAAATTTCCACAATCAACTTGATGAACCCAGCATCTGTGGAATACCTGAAGAGACAACGAATGTTCCCAAAATTGAGGCGGTGGACTTTGGGAGCAACTGTAGACTTGGGGTTTGCTTTCTGAGACTGATTTGTTTCTGATTCTTACGTTTATCTTAGTTTAGTATTTAGTGCTTCTTATCATTGGTGGATTTGTTTATTAGTTTGGTTGCTCTTTTCCTTTTTTTAATTTTATTTTTTATATTACTTTATTTTTTTTTTATTATTTTTTTTCCCTTTTTTTATTCTTCCTTTTCTTCTGAGCCTTGTGGCTCAGATTTACTCATATGCACTAGGCTGAAAATACACCCATCCTTATTAATAAAATTTCCCAAGACAATTGTTTATTTTAATATATTACGACGTGAATGTGAATTAGAGATCTGAATTTGAACACAGGCATACCATATAAAATTTAAAGACAAATACTCTTTTCTCATTACCAAATGAAAATTTTGTAATTTGAGAGAGGTAGTAAATGCTAACAGAGCTCATGAAGGACTGTGTAATTCAGGGCTGTTGTTTTCTAAAATCTGTGAATCTCATTCATTTCCTTCAGTCATTTTTTACACTTCGGACAAAAATTTTGAACTATAATTTTATTTTCATATTTTTATTAGTTATGTTTTGATATGCTAAAGAAGCTACTTTGTCAAGTTTCAATTCCCTTTTAATCTTTTGTGTTTTATCTGATGGTATATTGTTTAAATGTGGGAATATGTGGAGAATTATCTTCCATAACTTGTTTTTATTTCCTAGAAAAGAAGGAAAATTGTTGTATGTGTACGTGTGTGTGTGTGAGTGTGTATGTGTGTGCATGTGTTGGTTTTGGAGATAATTTTTCCCAATTACTTGAAAATGAACTTATGCAATTTTATTTGTCAACTCATGGTTTATGCTTTTTAAAAATAACACTAAAAATGTTAAAGTGCATAATTTTACTTCAATGAAGAAGAATTTATATGTATACCTTTTCTCATTTTGTGGTTATGGGGGTGACATGAACAAAACACTGTGCATTCAGGTAAGAATATATTGTTATTTACTTTTAGTGAGGGAGTTTTTCACTTGTGGTTTTCCAGAAACTTGAAAGTTAATTAGGTAAGTAGTTACAACTTCACATAAACGACTAGATTCTAATTCTTCATGGCTGGCAAGAAATATTACTTTCTCTTGAAATGACAGTCCTAAATAAGCCTGCATTTTAAAAATTTGCTATTATTATTGTAGTTTCGTTTTATTTTGCTTTTGTAAGTTGCCTGTCATTTTCTGCAGCTGTCTGTTGTCCTTTTTTCTATCCCTCCAAGTCTTATGGTAAGGGATGGACAGCAGATTATTGTATTTGTTGTGGTAACAATACGCACTGTAACAGATATAGATAAAATCGGTGGCTGAACACAGTAAAAAAAAAATATCTTAGTTATGTGACATTCCAGGGGTGGGTGAGCCATGTTCTGTTCCACACAGTCTTTGGGGTTCGAGCTACAAAAGCTGTGCCATCTAGAAAAGTAACTCCCCAAATTGCCCTGAGTTTTGCCATCAAGTCTGAAATGAAAAGAGAAATGGTGAAGAAGTTATAGGTCTTTCACAAACTGTGGCTTGAAATATATATACCTCACTTCTGCGACCATTCTGTGGCCTAGGAAGGGTCACATGAGCCTACCTAAATTCAAGCTGGAGGAAGGCTGGGAAATGTGATTCCAAGTGAGCAATTCCTTCCCCCAAATTTGTTACTGCAAAGGGGAAACGTGAACCTGCCACAGCTGGCCTTCTAAGGACTAAATATTCATGGACACACTTTCCCCAGTACTCAGAACACAGCCCTGATGGATTTTTACTCTTTTCCTGCTCCATATTCTGATATTTTAGTTGCTGATTTTTTAAAGTTGATTTCTCTTCCATTTTTTAACTTTTATTTTGGGACAGAATACACTATTATAGTTGGAGACGCCAATACCCTTCTGCTGGTAATGAATTTATAAAGCAGGCAGAAAATCAGTAAGGATATGGATGACCTGTACAGCACTTTTAATCCATTTGATTTAATTGACATTTATGGAATATTCCATCCAACACAGTGAAGCAGAAGAAACATTTCCTACTATATTCTGTGAGGCTAGTCCTACCATAAACTAAATCAGATGAAGACATTACATTGGGAGACAACTATCATCCAGAAATTCTCATGAACAGAGAAAAAAAAAATTCTAAATAAAATATTTGCAAATGAATCCAAAAATGTGAGAAAAAATTATATACTAAATGGGATATATGCCAGGGGAGCAGAGTAGGTTCAGCATTTAAAACATCAATCAGTGTAATTTACCACAGTAACTGGCTAAAGAAGAAAACCCAAATATCAATTGATTTAAAAACAGCATTTGACAAAAGCCAGTACTCATTCATGATACTAACTCTCAGCAAACTAGGAATAAGTGGAAACTTCCTCACTTGACCAAAACAAAAGCAAACAAATAAAAAACCCTGCCTACAGAACACCTAGCACTAAGATGATTCTAAGTGGTTAGAGACTGGACACTTCCCTCCTAAGATCAGCATGCCTATTTAACATTTTACTGGAAGTTCTACTTAGTGCAATAAGACAAAAATTTTATAAAGAAGAAGAAATTTAAAAAAATACAGATTCAAAAGGTAGAAATAAAGCTATTCTTGCAGAGAGAGTGATCATCTATGTAGAAAACAAAGAATCTACCTGAAATCTCTAGGAACTAACAAGTAATTATAGCACATTCACTGGAAAGAATCTACCTGAAATCTCTAGGAACTAACAAGTAATTATAGCACATTCACTGGAAACATATAAGGTCACTATACAAAAGCCTTACTTTCCTATAGGCCAGCAATACCCAATCAGAATGTGTAATTTAAAAAGAAATCATTTATGGTGGCACCAATATAAATGTAACCTAAGTGTAAATCTAATGAAATATGTACAGGATCTGTTTGCTGAAAAGTATAAAATGCTGATCAAAGAAATCAAAGAGGATCTACATAAATTGAGTTATTACATGTGTATTATTGGAAAACAGTATTTTTAAGATATAAATTCTCTCACACTTGATCTATATATTCAGAACTATCTCAATCAAAGTCCTAGAAAGCTATCTTAGAGGTCTTGACACACTGATCCTGAACTTCCTATGGAAAGGCAAAAGACCTAGAAGAGTCAACACACTGCTGTAGAAGGAAAACAAAGTTGGAGGACTCACACTGCATGATTTCAAGACTTAATATATAAAACTTTAGTAATCAAGGTAGCATGTTACTGGTGACAGAATAAATACATAGGTCAGTATAATATAATAGAGAACTCATAGACTTACATAAATATAATTAATTGATTTTTACAAAGGCACAAAGACAGAAGGTGAAAGACCAATACTCTGAAAACTGTGAAACATTGATGAAGAAAATTGAAGATGATACAAGGAAATGGAAAGATATCCTGTGGTCTTGGATTAGAAGAATTAATATTGTTAACATGGCCATACTACTCAAAGCAATCTACAGATTTAATGCAATCCCTTTCAAAATACTCATGGCATTTTTCACAGAACTAGAAAAAATAATCCTAAAATTCACATGGAACCACAGAAGATACCAAGTTGCCAAAGCATTCTTGAGAAAAAAGAACAAAGCTATAGATAACATGGTTCTCGACTTCCAACTATATATTACAAAGCTACAGTAATCAAAACAGTATGGTACTGGCACAAAAACAGACACATAGATCGATGGAACAGACTAGAGAGCTCAGAAATAAACCCATGCGCTTATGGTCAATTAATCTATGACAAAGGAGGGAAGAATATACAGTGGAGAAAAGACAGTCTCTTCAACAAGTGGTGCTGGGAAAACTGGACAGCTGCATGTAAAAGAATGAAATTAGAACATTTCCTTATACCATATACAAAAATAAACTCAAAATGGATTAATCCAAGACCTAGATATAAGAATGAAACCATAAAACTCTTAGAACATAGAGCACTCTTTGACATAAATCATAGCAATATTTTTTTAGATCTGTCTCCTAAAGCACAATAAATAAAAGCAAAAGTAAACAAATGGGACCTTAAAGGAAACTATCAGCAAAACAAAAGGACAACCTATGGAATGTGTTTGTAAATTAGATGACTGACAAGAGGTTAATATCCAAAATATATAAACAGCTCATACAACTCAATGTTTTTTTTTTTTTAAAAACCCAATAAAAAAATGGATCGAAGACCTGAATAGACATTTTTCCAGAGAAGACACACAGATGGCTAACAGACACATGAAAAGATGCTCAACATGGCTAATTATTAGAGGAATGCAAATCAAAACCACACTGAGATATCACCTCCCATCTGTCAGAATGGCTATTATCAAAAAGTCTATAAATAACAAATGTTAGAGAGGATGTGGAGAAAAGGGAGTCCTTGTACACTGTTGATGGGAATGTAAACTGGTGCAGCCATTATGCAGTTTCTTCAAAAAACTAAAAATAGAACTAAAATATGATCCAGCAATTCCACTCCTGGGTGTATATATGTATCTGGAAAAAAATGAAAACACCAATTCGAAAAAATACATGCACCCCAATGTTCAGAGCAGCACTATTTACAATAGCCAAGATGTGGAAGCAATCCAAGTACCCATCAACAGACAAATGGATAAAGAAAATGTGGTATGCATGTATCTGTGTATGTACAAATATAATGGACTATTACTCAGCCATAAAAAAGAATGAAATTCTTCCATTTGCAGCAATGTGGATGGACCTAGAGAATATTATGCTTCATGAATTACGTCAGACAAACAAATACTGTATGATATCACTTATATGTGGAAAGTAAAAAATAATACAAATGAATGAATATGTGAAACAGAAACAGACTCACAGATATAGAAAATGAGGAGTGGTTACCAAAGTGGAGAGGGAGGTGGGAGGGACAAATTAGGGGTATAGGATTAAAAGATACAAACTACTATACATAAAATAGATAAGCAACAAGGATATATTGTATATCATGGGGAATCATAGACATTATTTTGTAATAAATTTTAATGGAGTATAATCTGTAAAAATACTGAATCACTATGCTGTACACCTGAAATTAATATATTGTAAATCAACTAAACTACAATAAAAAAAAAGTAATTTAAAAAAAGGCACAGGGGCTTCCCTGGTGGCACAGTGGTTGAGAGTCCGCCTGCCGATGCAGGGGACACGGGTTCGTGCCCTGGTCCGGGAAGATCCCACATGCCGCGGAGAGGCTAGGCCCGTGAGCCATGGCCGCTAAGTCTGTGCGTCCCGAGCCTGTGCTCCACAACGGGAGAGGCCACAACAGTGAAAGGCCCGCGTACCGCAAAAAAAAAAAAAGGCACAAAAAAGGAGGAAAGATAGCTTTTCAATAAATGATACTGGAAAAATCAGACAACTGTCTACAAAAAAACGAACTTAGACATATACCTTACGTCATACACAAAGGTTATTACGAATTAGATAGTAACACTAAATGTAAAATACAAAAATATTAAAATTTGCAAAAGAAAACTTTGGAGAAAAATTAGTTTGTCTTTGTCAATAAGTTTTTATTATTTTTAATTTTTTTGGCCATGCCTCATAGCTTACAGGATCTTAGTTCCCTGACCAAGGATCGAACCTGTGCCCCCTGCAGTGGAAGTGTAGAGTCCTAACCACTGGACTGCCAGGAAATTCCCTGTCAATAAGTTTTTAGATACCACACTAAAAGCCTGATTCATGAAAGAAAAGATTAATAACTTGGACTTTATTACAATACAAACCACTAAATGGTACAGATGAACCAGTTTGCAAGGCAGAAATAGAGACACAGATGTAGAAAACAAACATATGGACACCAAGGGGGGGAAAGGGGGTGGGATGAATTGGGAGTTTGGGATTAACATATATACACTAACATGTATAAAATAGGTAACTAATGAGAACCTGCTGTATAGCACAGGGAGCCCCACTTCGCTGAACAGTAGAAACTAACACAACATTGTAAAACAACTATACCCCTATATAAATAAATAAATAAATATAAATTTTAAAATAAATAAATAAATAAATACCATTGCTCTATAAAAGACAGTGTTAGAATAGGAAAAGACAAGCCACGTACTGGAAGAAGATATTTTCATAACACATCTCTGATAAAGAATGTGTGCCCACAGTACACAAAGAACTCTTAGAACTCAACAAAAAAATTTAAACAGCCCAATTAAAAAGTGGATAAAATACAGCAGAAACTAACACAACCTTGTAAAGCAACTATACTCCAATCAAAAAAAAATAGATAAAAGATCTGACCAGGCAGCTCACCAAAGAAAATATATAGATGGCGTGTATGTATTTAAAAAGATGTTTAACATCATTTCTTATCAGGGAACTGCAAATTTACGCAAGAGTGAAACACCACACATATTAAAATGCTTAAAATCCAAAAATAGCCAAGGATATGGAGCATCAGAACCTTTCATTCGGTACTGGTGGAAATTAAAAATGATACAGGACTTTGAAACACAGTGTGGAAGTTTCTTCCCAAACAAATCATAGTTTTATCACATGATATAAAAATCATCCCCCTATGTACTTACAAAGTCCTGCATGTGAATTTTTATAGTAACTTTATTCATAATCACAAAAATCTGGAATAACCAAGATGTCCTTCAATAAGTGAATGGATAAACTTTACTATATCAATTCAGTGGACTACCATTCAGAGATAAAAATAATGATTTGTCAATCTGTGCGAAAACTTGACTGAATCTAAATGCTAAGTGAAAGAAGCTAGGCTACATATTGCATGATTCCAATTATATGATGTTTTGGAAAGGCAAAACTAAATGAATTTTAAAGAGATCAGCTGTTGCCTGGTGTTTGGGGGTAGGGCTGAATATGTGAAGTACCAGTACTTTGAATATTTTAAGGGGTTGAAATTATTTGGTAAGAATGATGCTCGTGAATATATGACATTATGCATTTGTCAACACCTATAAAACTTTACAGCACAAAGAGAGAACTTTAATGTAGAGTAATCAAGAACAACAACACAAAACATTTGGGAGAACAGAGGATCCCATTTTGTAAAAAGTGACAGAACAAAGCAATCTAATCGTAATACAAGTGCATGAAGTAACCTCACTAAATGGAGCAGAGGAAAACATGCTGACCTTTGTAACTTTGGAAATGAGTTGCAGCTGTAAGACTAAAGGCAAAAGGACTATAAGTAAGCGCTGTACTTTAGTTGATAAAGTTGTATCCTATGGGGGTAAGGTTATCAATTTTGAAACCACTATATATTTATAATGGAATTGAACAATTAATTAAATAAATGGCAGATGCTGGGGCGAGGTGTCTTATTGTGGCCATGAGAAGTTAGAGACCATGAAGGGGAAAAGGTTAGAATGGTCCATCTAGTAATTGGTTAGAGTTGGAGACAT
Organism: Phocoena phocoena; assembly: GCF_963924675.1. Lineage (NCBI taxonomy): Eukaryota > Metazoa > Chordata > Mammalia > Artiodactyla > Phocoenidae > Phocoena > Phocoena phocoena. The sequence continues at coordinate 82,557,251 of NC_089221.1, read as the reverse complement.
CAGTATGAACACATGTTTAATGTTACGTAGATACATGTCGATACATATAGAATGTTTGTATGTGTGTGTTAAAATACACACATAATATTTCCTTTTTCTGTCAGCTGAAAGGGCCTAGAAGTACTAAATCCCTGTAGCAACATGCACACTAGTGTCCAGTTTTTGTTTCTAATATATATAAAAATCTAAATACACATATGAAATTATATATATGATATATAGAATATCTAAAATATATCTGTTTATATGCATGTGTATTATATATACTGTATATATTTTTAAATTTTTATATTCTTCATTAAAAAACAAAACAAAACCAAGTACCCTTGGGCAAATGACTGATTGCACGACTGCTGCTGCAAATGCACAAGATGTGCCAGCGACATTTTATATTGACAGAAAGATAAGGAAGTGCTCACAAAAGCAAACCAATGTGACCATGGAGACATTTCAAAAAGACACAGGAGCCAACTGAAAGAGCTCCCAATAGCTAAACCTAAAATAATTTGAGCAACAAAATAAATAAAATAATACTGAATTATAATCTATAGTATAAAATAAATATTTAAGTCCATACTTATATAGATAAATGATTGGATAGATAAGTAAGTGGAGAAAATACACTATTCTTCCCAGTAGAAGAATTCCAAAGAATCTATGTAGATACTCTGCCCTCAAGGAGGTGGTCCATATCTCCCTACCCCTTAAATGCGGTGTGTACATTGGCTACCCTCCAAAGAGTACCATATGGCATTGAAGAAAAAAAAGAGTGATTATGCAATAGAGAAATCTGACAAACACTTTCAACCAGGTGGTCAAGATTAACCTCAAAAGTGATACCAGGTTATACTGTGTTCTTTTGATAGGGTGTGACAAGAATGACACTTGTCTCTGCAGTTTCTATCCCAAACGTAACCTAACTTCAGGCCTACCATGAGAAAAAACATCAGCCCAACTCCAGTTAAGGGTCATTCTAAAAAAGTATCTGACTAGTACTCCTCAAAACTGTCGAGGTCATTCATAACAAGGAATGTCTGAGAAATTGTTATGGCCAAGAGGAGACTAAGGAGACAGGACCACTAAATGTAATGTGGAGTCCTGCATGGGGTTCTAAGGAAATCTAGATAAAGTATAAACTTTAGTTAACAAGAGCATCAGTAATGGTCCATTACTTGTGACAAACATACTATACTAATGTAATAATTTAATAATAAGGAAAACTGGGTTTAGGTTCTGTTGGAACTCTACAGTTTTCACAAGTTTTATGTAAATCTTAAACTGTTATAACATTTTTAAAGGCTGGCTTAGTTCTAAAAATCCTGGAAATTTTTGCTTCATTTTGACTGGTTCTGAGTAACATCATCTGGGAAATCATTGCTGGCCTGAACTGAAGATGCTTTCCAATGAACAACTGGACTCCTTTACTCGAATGTAAACATACGAGTAATTCATTCTGTTCCATCTGGAGAACTAGTTTTAGATGATTAATTAAGACCAGGATTATGAATTCCTCCTTTCTGCCATTTAATATCTCCTGACTTTTCCCTCTCAGAGTACTGTTATGTGAAGTTCTTCCTTGGTGTTTATTTGTTTGCCTAGCAAGTAACAGATTGAATTTTCCACTTTCTCCTTATTGTTTTGCTGTATTATTCTTTGCCTTATCCTTTGATATCCCTTTGCCTCTTTCACTTAACCAGCTACTTTTTATTTTTATCATGCAATGTAACAACTGCAGAATATACTCAGATCTCAGTACATTATTATATTTAACAGTATATTTATACTATGCCTTTTCTTAATCTGCCTGAAGTATACAAATAAAATTAGTTTAAGGTACAAAGAGTTCTCTTAAGAAGCTAAAAATATTCATGGATCTGTTTCTTGAATTCTGTGCTTAATACTGTAAATTAACTATTATGTTGTGATACCCTATCTGAAAGCCAGTTTAGTGAGATATAAATGAACCCAGTTGAGTGAGGGATTTGTATCACTGTTTTAAAGAATTACATTTTACTAATTATCACTTAGACCTACTGACAAGTGATAGCTCCCCTTTGCAGAATATGCTAGAGTCCCTCTTCTTTTTGAGGCATATCAAGATTAGAACATTTTATAGATATTTTTCAGTAATGATAATTATTTTGGCTTCAACTAACATCCTATTAGGAGAAGGCTGATCTTAGGTGAAATTATGTTGTGAGCCACTTACTTTTCGGCTATCCTCTTTCTCTGTACACAGGTATCAGAGTGGTTCCAAGTATAAGTTTTGAAGAAAGATAAAATAAAGCTTGTGTCCTGGCTGTGACAAAATGAGTTTTTGAATACTATGATTTTGTGGAAGTTACTTTTCTCTTCCTCAAATTTCTAACTGTATGATAGAAATAATAATTTTTACCTAACAGCCTTTTTTTGGTGAACATTAAATTAGATAATTTGTGTAAAGTATCAGAAGAGTGCCTCTGTACAATCATAGACACTCAAAAATAGCTGCTCTCTCAGCTACAGGAATCTTCAATATAATGCCACACAAATGCTCTGATGAAATATCCTACTATGCCATTATAGGCTATTCACACTTTCATATCCATTCACTTATTCTGATGGCACAGATAGTGAGAAATATGGTTATGTCTAAAATTGTAATAAATTTCACACGTGAAGCAAGACTTTAGTAAAGCCCTCCTGCATAACGGATACCATCAGTGACTTAGAAAATGCAGACTCAAGGGGGAAAAATGGGGATACCTGAGATAGGACTTACAGAGGACAATGTTGTGCTTAGACCTGTCTCTATGCTGGAATATCTGGAATTCAGATATTCTGAGGCATACGTAGAAGTTTAATTATTTGTGTGTGGAGGTGTGGGAGTTGGAAGCATAGAAGTCATGTATGTGCAACATTAGATTTGCTGTGGCCAGGGAAAAAAAGTAAAGAAATGGGCTAAGTTTTTAAAATACAGAAATTATGGGTTCAAAATAATGTAAAATTCATTTTGGGTAGTAGGCAGTTGTGTTCTTGCTCAAAGATATTATCTGTTTAATCTGAACTGATTTTGATCAGTTACATTTGCATATTTTATTCCATTTTACTGTCAATCAATATTATAAACAAGGTCCTAATATCTTAACTCTTAATAACTTTTTACCCTCTATTTAGCCCTATATTACCTCAGTTTTTTCGTGCTAGGTAGATATTTACTTAAAGAATTATAACTAAGCTTTCTTCTGATGTTCTAGTCAAACCATTAAAGTTTTATTTTATTTTACTTTTTTACGGATTTACCAGTAGTCTGAATTTTCTAGTTGTTATTTTGTTACCTCAAGACATATTTCTTCTTTCTTATGTCATTAATAGTTAAATTGCCTAAAACTACATAGCTATCTGAGTAACAATTCTCTCAGACACTTTATTTTAAAGCATTTTCTGCCTGAAGCCTTTTACCACCTAAATATTTCTAGATTGTTTTCAGTGCTCACTCCATGATGCCATGCTTCCAGACTCCCTAAATTAGTCTTTTGTGTGCTGTACTACGAGGAAGTTACTCTCAAACCAGAGGCAAATTAGTCCTCAGATTTCTCCTGCTGACTCTTAGTGCTCTGTCTTTAAAAATTGTCAAATCTGTTAGGCACTACTTTCTTTTGTGATTCCAAGCTGGACTATTTTTTTTAATCTTTATTGCAACATAATTGCTGTAAAATGGTGTGTTAGTTTCTGCTTTATAACAAAGTGAATCAGTTATACATATGTCCCCATATCTCTTCCCTCTTGCATCTCCATACCTCCCACCTTCCCTATCCCACCCCTCTAGGTGGTAACAAAGCACCGAGCTGATCTCCCTGTGCTATGCGGCTGCTTCCCACTACCTATCTATTTTACGTTTGGTACTGTACATATGTCCATGACACTGTCTCACTTTGTCCCAGGTTACACTTCTCCCTCCCCCTATCCTCAAGTCCATTCTCTAGTAGGTCTGTGTCTTTATTCCCATCTTGCCCCTAGGTTCTTCATGACAATTTTTTTTTTTTTTTTAGATTCCATAGATATGTGTTAGCATATGGTATTTGCTTCTCTCTCTCTGACTTACTTCACTCTATATGACAGACTCTAGGTCCCTCCACCTCACTACAAATAACTCAATTTTGTTTCTTTTTATGGCTGACTAATATTCCGTTGTATATATGTGCCACATCTTCTTTATCCATTCATCTCTTGATGGACACTTAGGTTGCTTCCATGTCCTGGCTATTGTAAATAGAGCTGCAATGAACATTTTGGTACATGACTCTTTTTGAATTATGATTTTCTCAGGATATATGCCCAGTAGTGGGATTGCTGAGATGTATGGTAGTTCTATGTGTAGTTTTTTAAGGAACCTCCATACTGTTCTCCATAGTGGCTGTATCAATTTACATTCCCCAAAACAGTGCTAGAGGGTTCCCTTTTCTTCACACCCTCTCCAGCATTGATTGTTTGCAGATTTTTTGATGATGGCCATTCTGACGGGTATGAGATGATATCTCATTGTAGTTTTGATTTGCAATTCTCTAATGATTAATGATGTAGAGCATTCTTTCATGTGTTTGTTGGCAATCTGTCTATCTTCTTTGGAGAAATGTCTATGTAGGTCTTCAGCCCATTTTTGGATTGGGTTGTTTGCTTTTTTGATATTGAGCTGCATGAGCTGCTTGTAAATTTTGGAGATTAATCCTTTGTCAGTTGCTTCATTTACAAATATTTTCTCCTATTCTGAGGTTTGTCTTTTCATCTTGTTTATGGTTTCCTTTGCTGTGCAAATGCTTTTAAGTTTCATTAGGTCCCATTTGTTTGTTTTTACTTCCATTTCTCTAGGAGGTGGGTCAAAAAGTATCCTGCTGTGATTTATGTCCTAGGGTTCTGCCTATGTTTTCCTCTGAGAGTTTGATAGTGTCTGGCCTCACATTTAGGTCTTTAATCCATTTTGAGTTTATTTTTGTGTATGGTGTTAGGGAGTGTTTTAATCTCATTCTTTTACTTGTAGCTGTCCAGTTCTCCCAGCACCACTTATTGAAGAGGTGTATGATCCTTTTAATGTGCTGTTGGATTCTGTTTGCTAGTATTTTGTTGAGGGTTTTTGCATCTATGTTCATCAGATATATTGGCCTGTAGTTTTCTTTTTTTCTCACATCCTTGTCTGGTTTTGGTATCATGATAATGGTGGCCCCATAGTATAAGTTTGGGAGTGTTCCTCCCTTTGCTATCTTTTGGAAGAGCTTGAGAAGGATGGGTGTTAGCTCTTCTGTAAATGTTTGATAGAATTCGCCTGTGAAGCCATCTGGTCCTGGGCTTTTGTGTTTTGGAAGATTTTTAATTGCAGTTTCTATATCAGTGCTTGTGATTGGTCTGTTTATATTTTCTATTTCTTCCTGGTTCCCTCTCGGAAGGTTGTTCTGTTCTAAGAATTTGTCAATTTCTTCCAGGTTGTCCCTTTTATTGGCAGGTAGTTGCTTGTAGTAATCTCTCATGATCCTTTGTATTTCTGCAGGGTCAGTTATTTCTCCTTTTTCATTTCTAATTCTATTGATTTGAGTCTTCTCCCTGTTTTTCTTCATGAGTCTGGCTAATGGTTTTTCAATTTTGTCTATCTTCTCAAAGAACCAGCTTTTAGTTTTATTGACCTTTGCTATCGTTTCCTCCATTTCTTTTTCTCTTATTTCTGATATGATCTTTATGTTTTCTTTCCTTCTGCTACCTTAGGGGGTTTTTGGTTCTTCTTTCTCTAATTGCTTTAGGTGTAAGGTTAGGTTCTTTATTTGAGATGTTTCTTGTTTCTTGAGGTAGGATTGTATTGCTATAAACTTCCCTCTCAGACTGCTTTTGCTGCATACCATAGGTCTTGGGTTGTTGTGTTTTCATTGTCATTTGTTTCTAGGTATTTTTTGATTTCCTCTTTGATTTCTTCAGTGATCTCTTGGTTATTAAGTAGTGTATTGTTTAGCCTCCATGTGTTTGTATTTTTTACAGATCTTTTCCTCTAATTGATATCTAGTCTCATAGCTTTATGGTTGGTAAAGATACTTGATATGGTATCAGTTTTCTTAAATTTACTAAGGCTTGATTTGTGACCCAAGATATGATCTATCTTGGAGAATGTTCCATGAGCACTTGAGAAGAAAGTGTATTCTGTTGTTTTTGGATGGAATGTCCTATAAATATCAGAAGTCCATCTTGTTTAATGTATCATTTAAAGCTTGTGCTTCCTTATTTATTTTCATTTTGTATGATCTGTCCATTGGTGAAAGTGGGGTTTTAAAGTCCCCTACTATGATTGTGTTACTATTGATTTCCCCTTTTATGGCTGTTAGTGTTTGCCTGATGTATTGAGGTGCTCCTATGTTGGGTGCATAAATATTTACAATTGTTATATCTTCTTCTTGGATTGATCCCTTGATCATTATATACTGTCTTTGTATCTTTAATAGTCTTTGTTTTAAAGTCTATTTTGTCTGATATGAGAATTGCTACTCCAGCTTTCTTTTGATTTCCATTTGCATGGAATAACATTTTGCCTCCCCTCACTTTCAGTCTGTATGTGTCCCGAGGTCTGAAGTGGATCTCTTGTAGACAGCATATATATGAGTCTTGTTTTTGTATCCATTCAGCCAATCTATGTCTTTTGGTCAGAGAATTTAATCCATTTACATTTAAGGTAATTATCGATATATATGTTCCTATTCCCGTTTTCTTAATTGTTTTGGGTTTGTTATTGTAGGTGTTTTCCTTCTCTTGTGTTTCCTGCCTAGAGAAGTTCCTTTAGCATTTGTTGTAAAGCTGGTTTGGTGGTGCTGAATTCCCTTAGCTTTGGCTTGTCTGTGAAGGTTTTAATTTCTCTGTCAAATCTGAATGAGATCCTTGCTGGGTAGAGTAATCTTGGTTGTAGATTTTTCTCCTTCATCACTTTAAATATGTCCCGCCACTCCCTTTTGGCTTGTAGAGTTTCTGATGAAAGATCAGCTGTTAACCTTATCTGGATTCCCTTGTGTGTTATCTGTTGTTTTTCCCTTGCTGCTTTTAATATTTTTCCTTGCATTTAATTTTTGATAGTTTGATTAATATGTGTCTTGGAGTGTTTCTCCTTGGATTTATCCTGTATGGGACTCTCTGTGCTTCCTGGACTTGATTTACCGTTTCCTTTCCCATATTCGGGAAGTTTTCAACTATAATCTCTTCAAATATTTTCTCAGTCCCTTTCTTTTTCTCTTCCTCTGGGACCCCTATAATTCGAATATTGGTGTGTTTAATGTTGTCCCAGAGGTCTCTGAGATTGTCCTCAATTCTTTTCATTCTTTTTTGTGTGTTCTGCTCTGCAGTAGTTATTTCCACTATTTTATCTTCCAGGTCACTTATCCATTCTTCTGCCTCAGTTATTCTGGTATTGATCCCTTCTAAAGAATTTTTAATTTCATTTATTGTGCTGCTCATCACTGTTTATTTGCTCTTTATTTCTTCTAGGTCCTTGTTAATCGTTTCTTGTATTTTCTCCATTCTGTTTCCAAGATTTCGGATCATCTTTACTATCATTATTCTGAATTCTTTTTCAGGTAGACTGCCTATTTCCTCTTCATTTGTTAGGTCTGGTGCGGTTTTGCCTTGCTCCTTCATCTGCTGTGTGTTTCTCTGTCTTCTCATTTTGCTTAACTTACTGTGTTTGGGGTCTCCTTTTTGCAGGCTGCAGGTTCGTAGTTCCCATTGTTTTTGGTGTCTGTCCCCAGTGGCTAAGGTTGGTTCAGTGGGTTGTGTAGGTTTCCTGGTGGAGGGGACTAGTGCCTGTGCTCTGGTGGATGAGGCTGTATCTTGTCTTTCTGGTGGGCTGGTCCACATCTGGTGGTGTGTTTTAACCTGGTGTCTGTGACCTTATTATGATTTTAAGCAGCTCTCTGCTAATGGATGTGGTTGTGTTCCTGTCTTGCTAATTGTTTGGCATAGTGTGTCCAGCACAGTAGCTTGCTCATCATTGAGTGGATCTGGGTCTTAGCGTTGAGATGGAGATCTCTGGAAGATTTTTCACTGTTTGATGCTACGTGGAGCTGGGAGGTTTCTGGTGGACCAGTGTCCTGAACTCGGCTCTCCCACCTCAGAGGCACAGGCCTGACACCTGACCGGAGCACCAAGACCCTGTCAGGCACACGACTCAGAAGAAAAGGGAGAAAAAAAGAAAGGAAGAAGATAGCAACCAAGCCTAAAAACAAATCCACCAATGATAACAAGCTCTAAAAACTATATTTAAAAAAAAAAAGGAAAAACAGACAGAACCCTAGGACAAATGGTAAAGCAAAGCTATACAGACAAAATCACACAGAGAAGCATACACATACCCACTCACAAAAAGAGAAAAAGGAAAAAATATATATATATATACATATATATTAAAAAATGGAAGAGAGCAACCAAATGAATAAATAAATCTGCAAATGATAATAAGCTCTAAGTACTAAACTAAGATAAACATAAAACCAGAAAGCAGTCAGTCACATACAGCAAACCCCAAGTCTACAGTTCCTCCCAAAGTCCACTGCCTCAATTTTGGGATGATTCGTTGTCTATTCAGCTATTCCAGAGACACAGGGTACATCAAGTTGATTGTGGAGATTTAATCCACTGCCCCTGAGGCTGCTTGCTAGGAGAAATTTCCCTTTCTCTTGTTTGTTTGCACAGCTCCTGGGGTTCAGCTTTGGATTTGGCCCTGCCTCTGCATGTAGGTTGCCTGAGGGCATCTGTTCTTTGCTCAGACAGGACGGGGTTAAAGGAGCAGCTGATTAGGGGACTCTGGCTCACTCAGGCTGGGGAAGGGCAGGGTGTGGAATGCCGGGTGAGCCTGTGGCATCAAAGGCCAGCATGACGTTGCACCAGTCTGAGGTGCGCCGTGTGTTCTCCTGGGGAAGTTGTCACTGGATCGTGGGACCCTGGCAGTGGCGGGCTGCACAGGCTTCCGGGAGGGAAGATGTGGACAGTGACCTGTGCTTGCACACACGCTTCTTTATGGCTGCGGTAGCAGCCTTAGCATTTCATGCCCGTCTCTGGTGTCCGCACTGATAGCCGTGGCTCTTGCCCATCTCTGGAGCTCCTTTAGGCGGTGCTCTGAATCCCCTCTCCTCGGGCACCAGGAAACAATGATATCTTGCCTCTTAGTAAGTTCCAGACATTTTCCCGGACTTCCTCCCGGCTAGCTGTGGCACACTAACCCCCTTCAGGTTGCGTTCACACTGCCAACCCCAGTCCTCTCCCTGGGATCCGACCTGCGAAGCCCGAGCCTCAGTTCCCAGCCCCGCCCACCCCGGAGGGTGAGCAGACAAGCCTCTCGGGCTTGTGAGTCCTGGTCGGCACCGATCCTCTGTGCGGGAATCTCTCCGCTTTACCCTCCACTCCCCTATTGCTGCACTCTCCTCCATGAATCCGAAGCTTCCCCCCTCCACCACCCGCAGTCTCTGCCCGCGAAGGGGCTTCCTAGTGTGTGGAAACCTTTCCTCCTTCACGGCTCCCTCCCACTGGTGTGGGTCCCGTCCCTATTCTTTTGTCTGTTTTTTCTTTTTTCTTTTGCACTACCCAAGTACGTAGGGAGTTTCTTGCCTTTTGGGAGGTCTGAGGTCTTCTGCAAGCATTCAGTAGGTGTTCTGTAGGAGTTGTTCCACGTGTAGATGTATTTCTGATGTATTTGTGGGGACGAAGGTGATCTCCACGTCTTACTCTTCTGCCATCTTGAAGATCTCTCCATCAGAAGCACATTTTGAGTAGCACATTCTAGACAATAATTTGTGAAAATGAAATAAAATGATTCTCCTCAGTCCTCTTGTGTCCAGGTTTAGCATGTGGAAGACAAAGATAACTTTTGAGTCATTTCGTTTGAATCTGTCATTTTTAAAAAAACCATTTACTTTTGCAGAAAAGCTTTATTGTTTCTGATGTGGAATATTTGTAGAAAACTGGAGACCCACTTATGGAACTCCTTTTTATGATTATGTAGCAAAAATGAAAAAAGTTTTTGTCTAAAATAAACTCAGTATATCCTTTTAAAAAAATTCTTACAGTGTAAATACATGTCATTAATGATTTGTGAATGTGTGGGCTTTGCAAAAGTTTACAAGTGGTCTATAGTTCTCTCTAAAGAACATACAACAAGAATGATACTAAATATAGAATTTTTCATGATTTCTATAATTTAGAGGAAAGACAAAACTGTCCCTGATTTTGTGTGCTAATTAGTATATCTTTTATGGTAGCATAAAATGCTTTAGTGGTAACGTTGTGGGAAATTATTTAGTTTTTATCAACTCCTGAATTGATGTTTAGGTAGTGTCACTAAAAATAGACATGGTATATAGGAGCAGTAGGTTTTTTCACTGCAGTAGCTCAATATGTGCCTGCCTGAGCATAGCTTTTTATAGACACCTGGACTGGAAGGTGTGTTTATAGTCTTGTCCTTCACATTAAGGAAAGTTATTGTCATTCATTCAATTGCTCCTGTAGAGGTGTCAAAGGGAGTATCTGAGGGAAAGAAAGTTAGGAAGGAAGAATGAGGGAAGAATAAGAAATTTCTGTTATAGGGGAGGAAAAAGAACTTTCCATCTACCCTTCTAGGTTCTTGGCTAAGATCCCCTGTAATAAAAGACACATTATATGGGAAAAACAGACAGAAGTTTAATAACATGCATACCTCCTGTGTACAGGAGAGAAACTCTGGAAAACTGAGTAACTCCTCAAAGTGGCCCAAGGCACCACCTTAAATACCGTCTCCAGCTAAAGCCAGAAGAAAGCTATTAAGGGTGTGGGAGGTCAGTTATGGGAGGTTACCAGGAAAAGCCCAGTAAATAAGGGTATGGGTTGTTAGGCAGATTTAAGTCCTGCTTTTCTACTGATATGAGTTTCTTGAGATCTGGTTATCCTCTTCCTGGTACAGAGAGGGAGACCCTTACCAATGGAGATTTCCCTTATAAATGTAAATGTCTCTTACAAAAGGGTAACTTTTACTAGGTTTACAGAGATTTTGTCTGTTTCTTAAAAATAACCAGTTCAAAATACTCAGTATGCCAATGAGGCATATTTGGGGTGGTATACTTTGCTACCCTTCACTTATCCTATCTTATTAGGGAGAGATTTGGTGACTTCTTCTTCTTCTGTTCCTCCTCAGTCCTACAGATGTAAGGAACTGAATTTTGACATAGTTGGGAATAAGCTTGGAAATAGCTTCTTCCCCAGAGCATCCAGATTAGAGCTCTGCCCAGCTGACCTCTTGACTTTGGCTTTCTGAATGCCTCATCAGGGAGCCCAGCCAAGTCTGCCCAGACTTCTCACCAGCAGAACTAAATCAAAACTGTTGGGTGTTATTTTAAGCCAGTAGGTCTGTGGTAGTTTGTTACACAGCAGTATAAAACTAATAAAGATAAATATGAATGACATCTCCTTTCTCTTAACTTTAACAGTTAAATGTATACTGTACTCTGTTTTCTCAGATAACATTTCCCAGTTATTATCATGAACCCCTTCCGTACTTGTGTACTTTGTTAAGATTTGTGAGAGTCCTTGATATCTTTGAAGCTCTCTCCCACTGGGGAAATGAACTGATGTGATGTACTCTCAGCAGGGTAGTAAACACTGGTTGTTTTTTAAATACTCATGATAAGCTTAAAATCTGAAAAATTGCTCTTTAACTTGTTGGGATATTTTTTATCCTTTTAGATAAGATACTGATTTGCATTCTTCTGAAACTCTTCAATTCAAATCGTAAATGCTCATTATACTTCTTCATTGTTAGCTCTATCAAGCCTTATGCATGCTTATCTAGCACCTCTTGAAATGGCTACAGTCCTTTGAACAGCTAACTACTGGAGAAAATGAGGACTGTGTTTCCTTGCATCTTGTTTTCAGAGATGGATGCACTCTTCAACAGCAAATGGCTAACAAGCCGAACAGTTTCAAGGGCTTTGTTGATTGAAAAACATTATCAGACAGTACTTTGTAAAGCAGGCCCTCCTAAATGTGGATGCAATAATATTTGAATGAAAACCGTCTCCTAGTTAAGATTAACAAAGGACTTACATAATAAAAACAAATCTTATTATAAAAAGAAACAGTATACATGTTGTTGTTGTTTTTTTAATTTGAGGACTAAATGCATTCATTACCATAACAAAAATGACCCAGTGATGTTAAGGACAAAATTTCTTAGTCACTAAGAACTTTAGAAAATGATTGCTAGGAACACTTAAAAACAAACACACAAATATTCTATTTGTTATTTTTAATTTAGTGGGTCTGTCTCTTCTGTTACTTCTCCATTGTTATAATTTCTAAAATTGTTAAAATAATGATATGTATATCTAATTCATACTTTATCTAGATTTATAAAGCATAGCTTTACAGATAAAATCTACAATATAAATACTATAATTTAAAGATACTAAAGTTTTTTAAATCAAAATTTAAGGATAAGGATCTGAATATTGAGTTGCTCCATAATTGGAATGCTACAATTCATATCAGTTAAACGTAAATTAAAATAAACGAAGTCATCATCCTATGAGTGTATTTATTTAATTAGTTCCAGCTTATTGGGATTTGTCTTTCTGTGGTATTTAGGAAATAACTGGAAAATAATTTGGAAGGAGAAGAAAAATATATGTATAAACAATAATCATAATTTTTCATTTGTTTATTTTGACAATAGTTTATAATATAGATTACTATATGCATATTACAGATGAGAAGAGTAAAGCTTATTTAGAATGTAATCTGCCCTTGATGATTTATCCAACTAATTATATAGCCAATAGTCAAATCCAGATCTTTTGACTTCTTGTCTCAGGACTTATCTAATTCTACGTTCATATAGTTATAAACATACTCAAGCAATCCCAATCAAAATTCCTGTTGAATTTTTCTTTTCCTGTTGAATTTTTTTTTCCTGTTGAATTTTTTTGAGGGACACAATAAACTTACTCTAAGATTTAATCAGAGGGAATAAGATCTGCAAAGAGATCATTCAATCTAAAGGAAAGAGGGAAGGACTTGTTCTAACACATTGTAAAATACTATTATTGGATGGATCAATGGAGAGATATAAAAATAGATACATATATATATATATATATATATATGTGTGTGTGATTAAGTATATTTGTTATTTGTGTCTATTTTTATATCCCCCATCAACCTAACTATAACTGCATGAGTTTTCATTGAAACCTCCAGTTCCATTCCATTACTTCAGGATTCCACCTAGTTTCTTTTTCTTTTTATATTTGAAACTCTTTCATCAGTGAAAAACTTGGCTTTCATTTATATATATTTGTTTAATATGTATATTTAATATACATAATAGAGAGGCCTAGATGCAATGATTCATCAGTCACAATGAGCATATCTAGCTTGCTCAGATCTTGGATTCTAAATATTATTTTCAACTACAAGAATCTAGTGCACCTTGGAGGAATGGCTAATTTCAGGGCAGAGATAGGGGAAATATAAGATAAGCCCCAAATGCCATATTTCCAGAAAGTAAGGAAATTCTTTAAAAAATTATAGGCCCATGTCAAAGTGACACAGGAGCCTTCTCAAAGGGACCTCCACTGGCCAAATCTGGGACAGTTTGAGCATCAAAATAAATAAAGTTAGCAATATATTATAGCTCATTGAATAAAATAAAAATCCATGAATCCATACAGATATAAAAAGTGAATAAATAAATACTTAGGGAAGAAGTCTAAGCTGTTTTACCTTTTAATGCTAACTAATAAGGAAGAATTGTATGGTTAAAAAAAAATCATCCAAGGATGCTAAAACTAGTGGGAAGAATATTGACTCTGGACAGGGTAGTGTGAACTCAAAGTACCTCTTCACAAATGAGTTTTCAATTGTAAAGGAAAAATTGATAACTTTATGGTGGAGGATTTGGCTGAGACCTCCTTCCCCAAGAGAACAAAGCTAGCATCACTAATATTGGAACAATATTGTGCCTCCTGATTTGAGGCACTAAGAGGGCACAATATCATTTCTGTGTTATTCCTGCAAAAGTGCATAACTCCAATCATGAAGAAATATCAATCAAGCCCAAATTGTAGAACATTGTACAAAACAGCTAGCCCATACTCTTCAAAAATATCAAGGTCAAAAAACAAAGAAAAGTTGAGAAAATGTTTTATATTAAAGAAGAATAGTCATGAGTGATACAGTTAATTCATATATTGGGACCCACAAAATGGAGGCCGCCCCAGTGGCCCAGGTCACATAGCAAATCTAAATCTATGTCAGCCTATGCTTACGGGAAACACCTGTGAAGGAATCCTAACATATACCAATCACAATCCTCCAACTCAGCCTTAGTTAGCTTACCTTACCCTAGAAAATGGGACCTGCTAGCCCTGTAAGGAAATGTTCAACTTCCTAGCCAATCATGCCCCATTCCTGTGTTTCTACTTCTAACACTCTATACAACTTACTTTTGGCCCAAATTCCTCAAGAATAGTGCTCCTCTGCCTGTGAGGCGCTGTATTCCTCCAATCCATAGATTGTTTTCCCTTGAATAACGGACAAGAAACTCATTACTAAATTGTATTATTTTTGTCATTTGATAGTTTGGGGGTGAGATGGTACTCGAAGACAGCTGGTGAAGATTTCAGGGACAGCTCCTAGATGCAGGTGAAGATACCCACAGATCCCCTTTGGCTTGCTGCCTTTTTGGCTATTCTCCAGAATCTCTGGTAAGTTTCTCTTGAATTGAGCTCCACTTATTTTGCCTTCTGATCTCTTTGAGTTTGTTTGTCCTAATCCTTCTGGGTGGAGAATTGGGATGTGAGAGACTCCACATTTTCACAGAGTGTATATTGGAGTGTGAGAGACTCCAGATTTTCATTTTGACACTTTCAGTTCTTAAGAACTGTGCACAGGCATCCAGAAATAGTGAGTCTGGTTGAATTATGGAGGATTATTTCAAGGGAAAATAATGGGTACCCCTAAATCTAAGAAAGCAAGATGGCTGCCTTTAGGAGACTCACAAAGCCTGGAGGTTAAGTCCATAGCAGAAACCACTGTGGGACCTGGGAAATAAATTAAGACAAGAAGTCCAAGGTTTTTTGACCAATGGCACATCAAAATCTAACTAGGCACAAGTCAGACTATTCAAAGCCATTAGGGAATCTACCACTATAAAGAAATATTCTCATGGAAAGAGTAAGAGATATATTGCTAATGGGAATCTAAGAAGCCACATCTCACAAAATTGGTAGTGGGTTTAGTGCTTAAAAGCTGTTTGAACTTTTGCTACCTAATTGTAAAGACTCCCAGCCTAGGATAAGTTGGTCATGGAAGGGTTCTATTGACACTAGGCACCTCCCAACCTCAAGAAAATTTCTGTGCAACAAGGTGCACTGTAAAACACCACAAAATCCCCAACCCAGTGGCGCATCCCTATTAGGTATTAATTTGGCTCCAAGATGTCCAACACTTAGCTAAAGAAACAGGATCCTCAAGTTTCAAAGAAATGAGCATACCACCTTCCAGCACACCTGCATATTGTATGTCTTCAAACTGTGATCCTAGAAACTGTATATATCTACAAATATGGCACAATCTTACAAAGTGGCTGTTATGGAGAATGTTCCAGTTAGATAAGATTGTTTATTTAAGAAGCGTACTTGAAAGCAGGTGTTCCCAAATCAATACACAGAATGGGATACCTATTTTAACTGGCATGCAGAAGCCTCCAAAAGGCCTCAGGGTTCCAAAATAGCTTCATTGAAAGATTCATTACAAAAGGCTAATGAAAAATTAAAGACACAAGAAGTACTTAAAACAAAAGACTATAAAACTGACTTGACTCCTAATTACCCCTTCTAGCCTCCTTCTCTTGAGCACTCAACCTACTAATCCTCTAACTCAGCGGTCCCCAACCTTTTTGGCACCATGGACTAGTTTCACGGAAGACAATTTTTGCAGGATGCAGGGGCTGGGGAGATAGTTCAGATGGTTCAGGAGGTTAATGGGAGTGATGGGGAGCGATGGGGAGCGGCAGATGAAGCTTCGCTCTCTTGCCCACCGCTCACCTCCTGCTGTGCGGCCCAGTTCCTAACAGGCCTCGGACCAGTATTGGTCCATGGGCTGGGGGTTGGGGACCCCTGCTCTAACTGAATTACCTCTCCACTCTGAAGAGACTACAAAACTGTAAACAAAGTCCATCAAGTTAGTGCCCTGACAACTACAACAGCTCCAAGGCCAAAAACCTAAACTAAAGATCTAGTGTCCCCTGTTGTACCCTACCAAGCGTGCATCATCAAAACGCTGGCCCAGAAATTGTTGTCTCATTCGCCCTCAACCAGGATACTGGAAAAAGAGATTGTCCTTGAAAGTTTATGGTTCCCCTCTCAGGGTTGGTGGGAATTCCAGGGATTCTGTGGTAAACTGCTACCAGTTATTCCCTTAAGCAACCAAGAGGAAACTAAAATTAAAATTAATAGAAAACTGGGCTTCCCTGGTGGCGCAGTGGTTGAGAGTCCGCCTGCCGATGCAGGGGACACGGGTTCGTGCCCTGGTCCGGGAAGATCCCACATGCCGCAGAGCGGCTAGGCCCGTGAGCCATGGCCGCTGAGCCTGCACGTCCAGAGCCTGTGCTCCGCAACGGGAGAGGCCACAACAGTGAGAGGCCTGCGTACCGAAAAAAAAAAAAAAAAAAAATTAATAGAAAACCTTGCTAAATTTTGGTAGATACCAGAGCTACACTCTGTTCTTTAAATACCACTCACTCCAGAGCCTACAGATGGTATCCTGGGAAAATTGGCAGAAGCCAGTGAAGGGTGAGAGTTCTTACCAGGGTCAGCTCTTCCAGACCTTAGTAGTACCTAGAAAAGGTGAAATTTCACATTGTCTCTTCCTTTCCAAATTTATACTCTTGTGGATTTGGTTTTGCGGTGCCCATTTGTTGGTTCTTTCTCTCCCAGGAACAGCAGTTTCCTTCATGTTTGTCTCCTTTTTGTGTTCTGAGAGCTTGGCTTGGCTTTCTACCCTGCCTGGGGCACACAGGTTATTGGGTTCTTGCATATGCAGGCAGCTCAACCATCAGGTTTGGGGCCCCCAAAATATGGCCAGACAGAAATGTGGGTTGCACTCCATTTGCAGGTAGGGTCATACCAACTGTTGCCAGTTCTCAGGGGAGTTGTCTGAGTCTTTTTTTTCTTTTGGCTATCTTTTGGAGTGCCTCTGGATCTTGGGAGGATAGGATCTTTTGCACCCTCTTTGAGGATGCCATTTTCCTCCATGTGTTTATTCAGTACCACCAGGTATATTTATTATTTGTACCAGCTGAAACCTGACAAAATATTTGAAAGGCTTTTTTAAACAGCTTTATGGTCAGAAGTTTGCCAGGTTGGAAGCTGATATTCAGAGCCTGATAAGAACTTTTTGTTTTAGGCCTTCTCCCCTAAGCTTAAATGAAACTATGTAACCAGAGGGAAAGAAAAACATTCCAAAGACAAACAGCTCTAAATCTAGAATACAAGATCTTTTGATTTCCATTTTAGTTGAAGATCTTCTCCCTGATTTAAAAAAGCAAATTGAAGATAATGTAGTTCTCTCAGGAACAGTGCTCCACTGCTTGTGAGCCACTGCGCTTCCCCAACCTTGGGTTGTTTTCTCTTGAATAAAGGTCATTAAACACATGACTTAATTGCAATATTCTTGTCATCTGACACAATAACAAAATATGTTGTGTGATCCCAGATTGGGAATGGTAAGAAGTTTAAAGAAAATTATCAGGATAGCTGACAACATTTAAATATGGACTGTGGATTAGAAAATATTGAATCAATGTTATTCTCTGACTTTGAAAATTCTGCTCTTAGGACACACACAGTGAAATATTTAAAAGTAGGGGAGCATAGTTTCTGCAGCTTCCTCTCAAATGATTGAGAAAAAAATACAAATATGTATCTATGATATTGTGGATGTGTTTATATATGTAGGTTTATATATAATTTAGCAAAAGCAAATTGTAAACAACTGATGCATATTTGTACACGGCATATGAGATAATTTGAGTATTATTATAGCTTATTCTGTGAATTTGAAATTAAAGGTTAAGAAAATCAACACCTCCTTAACCAAGGATACCACAGACCAAGTTAAGAAATAGATGACTGACGGGAAAGGATCTTTCAATGTCTAAAATAAGCTGGGGATTATTATGTAAAATATTCAAGAACCTGTTTCAAAAGGGGAAATTTTAGTAGAAAAATTTGTTAAGTGACATGAGTAGACTCTTCAGAAAAAAAGTGAAAAATCTGAAAGCACATATGTGAAGAAAGCATAAAATAATCATTTGTGAGATACATGCACGTTGAAACAAGGAGCTATTACTTAAACTGAATAGTTGGTAAAAGATTACTTCCCAGAATGCCTATATCAATCTGTCCTTTAACCAGAGTGTATGGATGTTCTTGCAGTTTCTGGTCCTTACTAACAATAGGCACATTTTTTCAAATGTTTGCCAGTCAGACTGTATGTCTGTCACTCGAAGAGCAAAATGGGTAAAGTGGACTGAATGCACACCATGAAGTATTAGTGTTTGAAGGAAATGGTTTAGAGATACAGAAAACAACATTGGTAAATATCCATAGCATGGGGATTATTGAAAAAAGATATTTAATAAGGTATATGATACAATACCATTTTTGCAAATTAAAAACATGCACACATAAAACAATGATGCCAATTTCACAAAATAAAATATTAATTAAGCACATTAGAGTAGTTGCCTAAGTGAGGGTAGAATGATATGGAGAAATAGATTCAAAAGTCCTACCATATGTGATTCTGAATCTCGTGTAGTTTATACTGTCATTTTTGTTTTTTATCACAATTAGACCAGGTCCTTTTCTGTAGAAAGAAAATTTAGATTTTTCAAAATAATGATCCTGTCTCCCAAGTTTCCTTCTTTCTGCCTACAGATTAACAACTTGTTTAGTGATTTTTTTTTAACTAAATAAGTTTTATATTATCTTCCAGGCATTATCCTAAGTACTTTATGAGTACTGACTCAATTAATCCTCATCACAACAACTTGAGATAGGTTATATCATTATCTGCATTGTATAGATGAGGAAATCTAGTCACAGAGGGGCTAAGTAACTTGTTCAATGCCCTGGCATTATTCAGTGGTGGAGTTTACATATGAGCTTGAGCAATCTGGCTACAGAGATTGCATGTTGACCACTAGACCATCTGTGCTTCCTTCTCAGCCATATGATAAATGATTCCATAATGGCTCTGTTCTTCTGTAAAAACCAGGACTTAGCATCCCTCTTAAAGAGTCATGTCTGCAGTTGAGATGTGTTGTCAGGAAGTGATCTATGAGTAGAGTTTTATAGAGTATACTTACTGCAGGCTTGAAGGCAACTCAGGACCCAGGTCAGTTTGAGTTAAAATCCTTATTGTTTTATTGTCTTTGTTTTTGTTTGTTTGTTTTTAGTGAACCATTCTGTAAGCAGCTTCAATAACTCATCTGTAGCTACCCTCAGGGTTCTAGGAGGTGATGCATCAGGGTTAAGGGACGAGTATACACCTAGTTCAATCTCTGAAAATATTCCTCACACAGAAGACAAGCAGCACAGGCCTCATGTAATTCCTCTCCTTTTTTGCCATTTATTCACATAACACAGACTTGTTTGTTCATCAGACTTAGACCACCTTTACTCTTTGTATGCAGAATATACCTCATAAAGCACATTTTGTAATTATGGGCATTTGAGTTTTTCTAACAAATGCCATTGTTTTAATTTCCCATCAGTCATTTTTAGGGACTCTACTTACAGAGATGAATCCAGGAATTTTTGTGACCTCTAACTTACAAAGTTTAGAGGAGTCATTTTATGATATATATTATAAAAATCATAACTTCAAAAATAAGGTACAATATGCAAAAAGGACATAAAAGGATTTATATAAATATATATTTATAAAAATAATCCAAAATTGAGAAAATTAACATTTTTATTATTGCCATCCCATTTCCATAATGCTTTATGTATGTTGACTGAATATTCTTTGATTGCTGACAATATTTAAATACTATTTTCTATAAACCAAATAGAAAGACAATTCAAGCTTTCCTCTGGCATGATCTATAAGAATTTGTTTTAATTATTGATATCTTAGAAAAGTTGCTTTTAGGTTCACAACTTTTTATTGGTATGTTGCTTCTTTTTTAGGAATTTGTCAAATGTAGTGAAAAGGTTTTTAAAAGTTATAAAGTGTTTTTAAATTTATAAAGTTTTTTTAAATTTATAAACTCCATGTTTTAAAGGAATTTACTATCAGCTTAATTCTGGAGCCTCTACAATCCAAATATTTCCATTACTAGGCCCCATAGAACCCATTGAAATTGGAAAAGGGGTTTGGCTGGCATCTTCTTCTCAGATGCAAGGTGCACTATAGGTAGGAGTAGTCTTGCAAGCTGTTGCTATAGTGTGATAGCCAGCAGTAAACTAGTACTATAAGAAAGTGACTGTGACCCTCATCAATATAACTGACTAAAACAAATGCAGTAATAAATTACCATTAACTATACTCAAGACCCTATTTGGATTTTACCAGTTTTTTCACTTTAGTCCTTTTTCTGTCCCAGGATCTGATCTAGAATATGACATTGCATGTAACAGTACTTCAATTTTATGGAAAAAATTACAGCCAAGGAGTCAAAATTTTATATGCATGACCATAGTGCCATTTGTGAATCTTTCAGTTTATACCATCATGCTTAACTACTTTACATGCTTAACTACTGTATTATACAATACAAGGTCCAACTCATACATCATTCCTTCAGCAAAGTCTTCCCTCTGCTCAACATGAACAAATTCTTATTTGTATTCTCATGGTAGTATGTTTGTGCGGTTAGCACATCAGTCACCATACTGCCAGAACCATTTTACTCATCTCGCACTGATTGTGACACTGAGCTCCTTGAGGGGGCAAAATGCCTCATTTTTTCAACTTTGAATTCTAAGTGTCTAGTGCAGTGGAAGACAAATTATAAGTATTTAATAAAATGTTAAGTTGACATAACTTTTTAGACACTCCAGCTCTGGTTTCCACTTCATATTCACTTCCATAACAACAACAAAAAAAATGGACACTATTATGCATAGAAATATACTTTTAGTTTCATCTTCCTTCCCTGCCTTTCACCCCCAACTTATTAAGGCTCATTCAGGCTCATAGGCTTATTTATTTATTTATTTTTCCCCAGGGTCTGTGTGTGGTCAGGATGGTGGCAAGCACATTTAGATTAGGCACTACTATCCTTACGTGCAATCAGTAAATTATCTT
The DNA here is from genome assembly GCF_963924675.1 of Phocoena phocoena. Taxonomy (NCBI): domain Eukaryota; kingdom Metazoa; phylum Chordata; class Mammalia; order Artiodactyla; family Phocoenidae; genus Phocoena; species Phocoena phocoena. Next base: position 82,535,906 of record NC_089221.1, on the reverse strand, counting down.
CAAGATATGAAAATTATAGGCTCGCTATAATATACACTAAAGTGTTGCATTATTAAAAAGTTGACATGTAAGTTCTTGAAAGTAAGTTTTTATTTTCTCTGCATATCACAGTGAAATATATCAATAGATGGTAACTCACAATGCAGCTTTTCAAAGGTCACTATATTTAAGAATTTGAAAAGACTGAAATCATGAGCCCACATCTCTGCCTTCAAGCCAGCAATGCTTAAAACATCCAAGACAGATATTCACTATTGCATTAATTAATCATCTTGTCTGTATGTTTTGATATCCTGAAAGGTGGTTTACAGGCCATAGATTAAAGGCCCATTCAATTTTGTCAGTAGTTTCTTAAAGTTTTAGTAAGGCTGATTTGTTTAAATATCTTTCTTCTATTTTAATTATAAATTATTTGGCTAAATTATATGGGTGATGTGGGAAAAAATATTGAAAGTCCCATAAACATTATCTTTCAAGAATATACAAATTCCCCCTTAGCAACAACCTGGTAACAATAAAATTTACACCTTCTGACACCATAGTACATAGATAAATGCTTTTAGGTATGAAGGAGGTATTTGCCAGCATTTTGGAGGTCTGTGCTCTATCAACAAATGTTAAGTAAAGAAGAAATAATGCTTATGTATCATACCTAGCAACTTGGCCAACATTTCTTAAATGAGGAAAGATAAAATGTTTATATTTTGCTCCCAGAATTAGTTCGATGTTAGAAATGTCATGTTTGCAAGATATAACTGAAGATGGGTCTGATCCATATTAACTAAAGTAGAGTCTTCCTCTTGCTTAAAGCAATGGCTTTAACTAATTTTATCTATTTAACTGGATATACTTTCCCTATTAATATTTTAAGTAATACCAGCATTTTCTCTTTTGCAACATTTTGAAAATAAACACACCGGTAACTCTATCTCAAGAATCAAATTTGAACAAGACAAAAGAAAAATCTTTGTGAAATTCATATAATGCACAAAAATTTCAAAACTAACATAAGGAATGTCCTTTAAATTAATAAACCTAAACTCTCTTTTTTACCTTGTATTTATTAAAATTCAAAATTATTTTCTACTTCAGAATTATTGGTCTATTCAGCTATCAGACTAGAAGATTCAAGCAAGTTCTAGTGTATGTCTATCTCTGTGTGTGAGTTGCTGTGTGTATTCGTTTCCTAATTAACAACTCCTCTACATGGTCAATTTAATAATGATTCTTTGTAAAGCTTACTTTGATATGGGCTTCCCTAGTGGCGCAGTGGTTGGGGGGTCCGCCTGCCGATGCAGGGGGCACGGGTTCGTGCCCCGGTCCGGGAGGATCCCACGTGCTGCAGAGCGGCTGGGCCACTGGGCCACGTCCACTGGGCCTGCGTGTCCAGGGCCTGTGCTCCGCAGCAGGAGAGGCCACAGCAGGGAGAGGCCCGCGTACCGCAAAAAAAAAAAAAAACAAACTTACTTTGATGTGAAGGGTCACTATGATCTATTGCCCAAAGAAGATGTTTCTCATTTTTCTCATTTGTTCAGCCTGTAGACTGTACGTAGTCTGTATTTCTACTATTTATAAATATCTTAGGTAAAATGTAAAAATGTTTTCACTGAAAATTTGTGAAAAAATTGGGATGATTTGAAAACCTTGTGACACATTAAGATTTGGACTTCAAGTTTATGGACAAATCTGTAGAATTTTTAGTTACTTCATAATGATTACTGTGAGGATAGAGATTTGTAATAGGTTGAAAATTAAACTTTTGAATTGGTACCTGCCTACCACATATTTCTTATCCCCTCGTTTTAGGGGGGTATGTGTGCGTGTATGCACACACGCTTATCTAGTGGTCCAAAAACAAGAATCCTTTGCTTACAATCCAACTCTTTGAATTTAGTTTCTTCTGTACCTCAGTGTCTTCCTGTTCTTTGATCTTCATTTATAAAATATAACTAACAGTTAGTTATGCTCTGTCTCTTTGACAAGGTTTTTGGGAGAGGCAATTATGCCAGTGTGATGTGGAAGCCTTTAAAATAAGTTAATTTTTAAATTTTCAGGTGTAATAACATTAACTACTAAAATAGTTTATCTTGGAATATGTTTTTAAATAGGATGAGAAAATACATAATCTAAACTAATTTGCATGACAGTAAGTCACTTTGAAATGGGTTGTATTTCAGCTCAGTTTAATTTGGACACTGCACAAATCTATGGGCATAAACCACTTTTAGCTTGTTTCAAAGTACAGGAAACTGGGTTGTCTCCTTATAGATCCCTGCTGTATTGCAGATTGACCAGTGGAATAGAGTAACATCTAAATATGGGTGTGGAAATTAAGTTTCACAGTGAGGAAGTGAGAGGAGGGTGAGAGCCATAGTAGTTTTATGGAACACATGTTTGTTAGTTAAGTGCTCCAAGCACATATAATCTAACCTGGGGCAGGCCAAACATTTTTGGTTTGGAAGTCTCAGGTTTGGAAGCCACAGGGTTCATGTGATTCTTCCAGGAGTGGATACAGAGGAGATTATTTATCTGTTTTTGGTTGCTGTAGGAGGTCTGCCATACCCTGTAATTTTTCTTTTAAATAGGTCCCATATTGGTGGGCAAAATATCAAGAAGTATATAAAGGTAAGCTTTTCCTTCTAGCAAATAACAGTACTGATAGTGATAATAGCTAGTATATATTAAGTACTTTTACTTTTTAAAAGATTGCCAAGTATGATATTACATAATTCAATAAATATATGAATTTGGTACTGTTATCATTGCTATTTTAAAGATGAGAAAAGTATTAGAGAAGTTAAATAATTTGCCCAAGGTCACACAGCAGCTGTGGTACCAGAATTGGAACAGCGGCCTTCTGACTCAGATATCCATATTCTTAAAAACTATATTATCTTACCTTCACATATAGACAGGTGGCTACAATATATAGGCATACCTCGGAAGTACTGTGGGTTAGATTCATGACACCACAATAAATCTAATACCACAGTAAATCTAACATTGCAATAAAGCAAGTCACAAACAAAGTTTTTGGTTTCCCAGTGCCTATAAAAGTTATGTTTACACGAAACTGTAGTCTATTAAGTGTGCAATAGCATTATGTCTAAAGCATGTACAAACATTAATTTAGAAGTACTTTATTGCTAAAAATTGATAACCATTATTTGAGCCTTCAGTGAGTCATAATCTTTTTGCTGGGGAAGGGTCTTGCCTCAGTGTTGATGGCTGCTGACTGATCAGGGTGGTAGTTGCTAAAGCTTGGGGTAACTGTGGCAATGTCTTAAAATAAGACAACAATGAAGTCTGCCACATCAATCAACAGTTCCTTTCATGAACAATTGCTCTGTAACATGCAGCTCTGTGTGATAGAATTTTGATCTCAGAACATCTTTCAGAATTGAAGTCATTCCTTTCAAAACCTGCTGCTGCTTTATCAACTAAGTTTATGCAATATTCTAATTCTTGTGTGGTCATTTCAATAGTCTTCATAGCATCTTCACCAGGAGTAGATCCTATCTCAAGAAACCACTTCCTTTGCTCATCCATAAGAAGCAACTCCTCATCCATTAAAGTTTTATCATGAGATTGCAGCAATTCAGTCACATCTTCATCTAGAAGGGAACTTCTAGTTCCCTTGCTCTTCCCACCATGTCTCAATGACTTCCTCCACTGATGTCTTAAACTCCTGAAAGTCGTCCATGAGGGTTGGAATCAACTTCTTCCAAATTCCTGTTCATGTAGCTTTGTAGCTTTTTTTTTTTTTTTTGTGGTACGCGGGCCTCTCACTGTTGTGGCCTCTCCCATTGCAGAGCACAGGCTCTGGACGCGCAGGCTCAGCAGCCATGGCTCACGGGCCCAGCTGCTCCGCGGCATGTGGGATCCTCCTGGACCGGGGCACGAACCCGTATCCCCTGCATCGGCAGGCGGACTCTCAACCACTGCGCCACCAGGGAAGCTCCATGTAGCTATTTTGAACTGTTACTATAAATCATAAATGTTCTTAATGGCATCTAGAATGGTGAATCTTTCCAGAAAGTTTTCAATTGACTTTCCCCAGATCCAACAAAGGAATCACTATCTATGGCAGCTATAGCCTTATGAAATGTATTTCTTAAATCATAAGACTTGAAAGTCAAAATTACCCCTTGAGCATAAAGATGCAGACATAGAGAATGGACTTGAGGACACGGGGAGGGAGAAGGGTAAGCTGGGATGAAGCGAGAGAGTAACATTGACATATATACCCTACCAAATGTAAAATAGCTAGTGGGAAGCAGTTGCATAACAGGGGAGATCAGCTTGGTGCTTTGTGACCACCTAGAAGGGTGGGATAGGGAGGGTGGGAGGAAGACGCAGAGGGTATATGGGGATATATGTATAAGGATAGCCGATTCACTTTGTTATAAAGCAGAAACCAACACAACATTGTAAAGCAATTATACTCCAATAAAGATGTTAGAAAATATATATATACTGGTAAAGAAATCAAAAAAAAAAATTACCCCTTGATCCATGGGCTGCAGAATGAATGTTGTGCTTGCAGGCATGAAAACAGAATGAATCTTGTTGTATAGCTACATCAGAGCTCTTGAGTGACCAGGTACATTAATCTTCTTTTTCCTGAGCTGTAGATCTCAACAGTAGGGTTAAAATATTTAGTAAATCATGTTGTAAAGAGACATGCTGTCATCCAGGCTTTGTCGTTTCATTTTTAGAGCATAGGCAGAGTACATTTACTATCGTTTTTAGGGACCCCAGGGATTTTGGAATGGTAAATGATCATTGGCCTCAACTTCAAGTCACCAGCTGCTAGCCCCTAACAAGAGAATCAGCCTGTCCTTTGAAACTTTGAAGCCAGGCTTTGAATTCTCTCTCACCATGAAAGTCCTAGATGGCATCTTCTTCCAATAGAAGGTTGTTTCATCTACACTGAAAATCTGTTTAGTGTAGCCACCTTCATTTATTATCTTAGATCTTCTGAATAACTTGCTGCAGCTTCTATCCCAGTCCTTCGCTGCTTCACCTTGCACTTTGGTGTTATAGAGATGACTTTTTTCCTTAAACCTCATAAACCAGCCTGTGCCCGCGTAAAACCTTTCTTGCGCAGTTTCCTCACCTCTCTGTGCCTCATACGGTTGAAGAGACTTAGGGCCTTGCTCTGGACTACACTTTGTCTTAAGGGAATGTTGTAGCTGGTTTGATCTTCTGTTTAGACCACTAAAAGTTTCCCCATATCAGCAATAAGGCTGTTTCACTTATTTTTTCTTTATTCTTTTTTTTTTTTTATCATTCGTGTGTTCACTGGGGTAGCACTTTTAATTTTCTTAAGAACTTTTCCTTTTCATTCACAACTTGACTAACCATTTGGCACAAGAGGCCTAGATTTTGGTCTGACTTGGCTTTTGACATGCCTTTCTCACTAAGCTTAATCTTTTCTAGCTTTTGATTTAAAGTGAGATTTGTGTGACTCTTCCTTTCACTTGAACTCTTAGAGGCCACTGTAGAGTTATTAATAGGCTTAATTTCAATATTGTTGTGTCTCAGGGAATAGAGATGCCCAAGGAGAAGGAGAGAGATAGAGGAATAACTGGTTGGTGGAGCAGTTAGAACAAATATAACATATATCAGTTAAGTTCGCCATCTTATATGGGCATGGTTCACAGCACCCCCAAACAACTGGTGACATCAAATATTACTTATCACAGATCACCATACCAAATATAATAACAATGAAAAAGTTTGAAATATTGCGAGGATTACCAAAATGTGGCACAGAGACATGAAGTGAGTAAATGCTGTTGGAAAAATGGCACCAAAAGACTTGCTTGAGCAGAGTTGCCACAAACCTTCAATTAAAAAAAAAAAAAGAAAAGAAAAGCAATTATCTGCAAAGAGCAATAAAGTGAAGTGCAATAAAATGAGTTATGCCTTATTAAAATTGTTTATTAATCTTTGCTTTCAAAAAAATTAGAAACTGTTGGGTACTTCGTATTAATTTTCTTGATAAACTGAGTACAAGAAACCAATATGTATTATATTCATGCATATACTGGCTCCATTTTCCAGGAAATGTAAGTTGTACAGTATCTTGTGATTTATTTTTCAATTGAAGATGCTTTTATAGATGAGATGGTTACTAACTGGAAGTTAGAATTTTATCATTTTAAAAGGCTTAGTCAGTCAGTCATTTGACTAATTACATTGTTATTTATTATACAATAGGTCAATAACGTATTATAAAACTTTTTGTTCAGAAACAAAGAGTGGTTGAATTAAACTAGTCAGCTTCCAATATTTTCTTTAAAGTTGGAAAAGAATGATCAATGTTTTTTTAATATGAAGTCAAATTTTAAAAGCATTATTTAAAAGCCCTCATTTGCAAATTAAAGCTAATTCACTACATTCCTTAGGGCTGTGCTTGCCTAAAATGATTTTCATTTGATTATGAATATTATGATTAAATGAGTCAGTATGCAAATACCACTTAAGTTCATTTACATATGTTACTTAAATCACAAGCTTTTGTAAGTACAGTAGTATTACACAAAATATAAAACTTTACTAAATAAAGAGTAGAAATTGCCATTCTGCAAATTATATGGAGAGAAGTAATTTTTAAGTAGCCTATTTGTCCTCCTTACTTTAAAATATGAAGATGCTATTAAAATTTGACAGTTCTCTTCTCAAAAATGTAAGCATGGCATGTAAAATATATGTGTGTATGGAATGGAAAATATGAATATATATATTTTTATAGTGTAAAAGGATCATCTGTAACACAAAAACTTCTTAATATCTTTAATAACAGCTAAAATAATGATGACGATGATAGTAATGGTAATAACTGCCAAGAGGGTCATGAGTTCTTCATATTCAAAGTGGCGTCGGGGAAGAAGACATTTTCTATCATTCTAGGTTTTTCTGGCTGGTCTAAGAATTAAATTAACATGAGATGCATTAACAGGAGAAAATCGAATGAAAGTTTAATAACATGTACACATGAGAGAGACCTAGGAAAACTGAGTACTTGCCAAAATGGCCAAAACCCTCCCTTTAAATACCTCTTCAGCTAAAGATAGAAGAGGATGTTGGGGCTAGTGGTTTAGGACTTCAAAGAGGAAGAAGGCAATTCACATAGAGATGGAAAGGCAAGTATTTGGTAAACTGTTTGCAGGGGCCATGCAGAGACAATGGGACACAGAGAGGACTTTTAACAAACAGACTTCGCTAGGTTCCTCCCTATCACACCTAGTTCATACTGTAGTTATCTATGGTGGCAGCTCCCTTCCTGGAACAGTTCCTCTATCTACATTCTTTCAGACAGTTAGGGGGAAGGTCAAAGTTTCTTCCTGAGTCTTTTGGGCCTTGATTGTTTTCAGCTCAAAACAATCCTCATACCAAAGAGACATTTTGGGGTGGCAAATTTTGCTCCCCTACAGTGGTTATACACATTTCTTCATGATACGATATGAAATGATAGTTAAGAATTGCAATTTACGTGTTTTATACTATATAGAAGGTTTGGTGGTAAGCACCCTACATGAGCTATGTCACTATACCACCGCAAAAGATTTTTGAGTCTGGTACTATTATAGTCCCCCATTGATTAAATTAGTGAGCATCGGCCTTGAAAATAAGTAGCTTTTGTAGGATTATATGAGTAGGAAGGGGCTAAACAGGAGTCTAACTCTAAAGTCCATGCTTATAACCTCTGTTCTTTATTTGCTTCTACCACGGAAAATAGTCATTGGCAAATTCAAAAATAGAGTGTCTCCATACATGTCTATTATTAAAGTCATTTATGTGAAAACTCAAGTGTATGCTTATTCTTATACCCAATTAGGAACCATGAGGATTCTGGTATGTAAGTATACTTATAAAAATGCAAATATAAATCTTAGTAATAGTATATCCATTTTTTAATTTGGTGTCTTTTGCTCAATAGAGTACTATGAATAATGTGTGTCACCGAATGGGACATTAAATATCTGTTTAATTTTGTCAGTGATATAATCACAACAAAATTCTAATATCTGGCTTTAAGTCTATCTGATGCTTACTAGCTGTTTTCCAACATGAAAAATAAAATAACTTTGTGAATGTCCAAATTTACAAAACAGATAAGTTAGAGTGTGGTTATATGAAATCCCAAAATATTTCTCACTTCACAAGAATGTTCACTAAAATGTCTCTTTAAATGGTAAATCCTCTAAGAGAAATTTGATATACATGATGCGTTATAGAAAATAATCAGTTTACAACCATCTTTTCAAGCATGCATCTATTGCTTAAACTTATGTAAACCTGATTTCTGAAGAAGCCATAATGATGAACTGAAAGCAAAAGCCCCAATGTCTGATACATGTACAAAGCCTGTGGCTCTATATTGTTAAAGAGGAGGTAGCCCTCTGTTTTCCAGAGGACCCAACCCTGCCCCATTGCAGCACACTCAGCTTCTTAGGTGTCTCCTTATAAAAGAGAATCAGCACATAATGCATTAAAGTGTGTTTGATGTGTTCACCTCTTATCAAGCTTATTTCAGAAAACAAGGAAATTGCAAGTTTTGAAATGGTGCTATTTAAAAATACTTTGCAGCTGCTTTTTAAGCAGTTCCCACCACCCATACCATCCTCCTGTCTACAACAGACTTCTACTTGAAAATGAGATATAACATTTGAAGTGTCATTTTATAGCTTCAGTCCAAACCTTTATAGATTTCTTTGACCCATCTTATTTTTTCCCAAATGAGGAAAGAAAAAAATCTGTTATTTTTATATCCTTTGAAAAATAGAAAAATATTCTTGAACTCCAACAGTGACTCAATAGACACTGCATATGTCTTTCAGAAGCAAAGCAAATCTCTTTTGAGCTCAATCTTAGGGAAAGCAGTTAATGACATTTTCTAAATGAAAAACTTGAAGATTTTTAGAAATTTTTACCCTGAATATTTAGGGGCCCTTGTTGGGATTAAGAACAATAACAATAATAATGGCTATAGTAATAACAAATGCAAAAGAATAAATAATCATCAAATACTTACTACCATTGTCTCAACAGGCTGAGTGTGGAAATAAAAGCAAACCTGTATGGAAAAAAAAAAATTAGTACCTTGCTAGGTACTGTGAAAAACTATTTACATAAATTATTTCTTTTAAATGACACCAAAACTCTGTAGGTAGATATTGTTGTCCTAAGTTAACACATAATGAAACCTAGATTATAAAGGGTTAAGTAACTAAATTCATTCTTAAATACATACTGTTGAGCACCTCTGTTTATTTGTTCACCTCTACGTCAGGGAACAAAACAGCAAAAATTTGCTTGTAGAGATTACATTCTAGTTGGTAATACACTGTGTGTACATGTACCCACAGATGGCCAAATTTATTAAAAAAATACAAAAATAACAATTTTAATTTCAGATAAACAACAAATAAATTTTGGTATAAATACGTCCCAAATATTGCATGGTTAAAGAATGTACAATATATTGTATTTTAAATGTATGTTCCATATATTACGTATTAAAATGCAGTTAAATGTGAATTTTTGATAAACAACAAATAATGTTTTTATTATTATTATATCCCATAAAGTATTTGGACATACTTATATCTTATATTCATATTTAACAGGAATTCTCCTTTTTATCTGGTAACCTTAACACTCACACACACACACACACACACACACACACACACACAAACATAAACACACACAAACTTTATTGGAACAAAACAACTGCAATGGAGAAAAATGTATCAGGTATTTAGAATAGGAAATATCAGGGAGAAGGGACTGTAATTTTAGATAAGGTAGTTAGGGAAGACTTCACTGAGAAGGTAATATTTGAGCAAATATCTGAAGGAAGTGAAAGAATAAGCCAAGGTAGATCTAGGAAAAAAACTTCCTAGGCAGAGGAAATAGCAAATTCAAAACCCTAAACAAGAACTGTGTCAGTTTATATGAAGCTGAATGTGAAATGGAGAGCAGTATGATATGAGGTTACAAGAATAATACCTACTACTTGTGAACTAAGTGGGGTTTTGCTAGATTTCTGAAGCATGATGGTAGGTAACAGATACATATCCACTCTTTTCATTAAACTTTCTAAAAGCTAGATTCAATTCATGTCGATATCAGGAAATATAGATGATGGTATATGTACATAGAGAACCAAGACACAATTCATGTGGCTAGCCATTATACCATCAGGTTTTAGTTTCAGATCTATATATACAGTTTAATGTTCTGAAAAAGTTATTAGAAAGATCAACAGGTAAATCACATCCATGAATTCTCTACTTCCAAAAACAGCTAAATGTTTGCATAGCACACTTATATATACATTAATTGCCTTACCCTACCTTAAAGCACAGATGGGTTTATAACATAATATACTTTATTACTATAATTTCCTTTCTCCATTTCAAGAACCTTCTAATTGAATGTAGCATATGTCTTCATTAAGAATGTAGGCCTACCACTAAAATGTGCTGTGCACCAGTACCATGTATAATTTATACAAGGAGAAGTGAAATTTATAATTATCTGGTGACATGGTAGAAAGACTTCAGGAATCCAGAGTGAAAAATGTAACACCTGAGATATATATATATATATATATATATATATATATATATATATATATACACATATATATGTGTGTATATATATAAAATTTCTAATTTTTTATTGAGCTATAGTTGATTTACAATATTATATTAGTTTAAGGTGTACAAAATAGGATTCAAAATTTTTATAATTTATACTCCATTTAAAGTTTTTATAAAATATTGGCTATATTCCCTGTGCTGTATAATATATCCTGGTAGCTTATTTATTTTATACATAGTAGTTTGTGCCCCTTAATCTCCTACCCCTACCTTGCCCCTCCCCACTTCCCTCTCCCCACTGGTAACCACTAGTTTGTTCTCTATATTTGCAAATCTTTTTCTTTTTTTGTTATATTCACGAGTTTGTTTTATTTTTTAGATTCCACGTATAAGTGATACCATACAGTATTTGTCTTCCTCTGTCTGACTTATTTCAATAAGCCTAATACCCTCCAAGTCCATCCATGTTGTTGCAAATGGCAAATGTTCATCCTTTTTTATGGCTGAGTAGTATTTCTTTTATATACATATATATCCTACATCTTCTTTATCCATTCATCTGTTGGACACTTCGGTTGCTTATTGTAAATACTGCTATGAACATTAGGGTTCTTGTATCTTTTTGAATTAGTGTTTTCAATTTCTTTGAGTATATATGCAGGAGTGGAATTGCTGGTAGTTATATGTTTAGTTTTTTGAGGAACTTCCATACTGTTTTCTGCAGTGTCTGCACTAATTTACATTCCCACCGACAGTGTACAAGGGTTCCCTTTACTCCATATCCTTGCCAACACGTGTTATTTGTGGTTTTTTTGATGATAGCCATTCTGATAAGTGTGAGGTGATAATTCATTGTGGTTTTGATTTACCTTTTTCTGCTGATTAGTGATGTTGAGCTTTTTTTTATATGCCTGTTGGCTGTCTGTATGTCTTCTTTGGAAAAATGTCACTTCAGGTCTTCTGCCCATTTTTTAATTTGGTTGTTTTTTTCAATATTGAGTTAACACCTAAGATCTTAGTGGAATAGTCTTGGAAGATCTTCCATGTCCTTCACAGTCCACAGTCAAGTAGAGAGCAAGAAGAAAACAAAGGAGAAGAGTCATAGAGACAGCAATGATTTAATCATAAAAGAATTCTACTAATGCTTATAATAAGCCTGTTGAGCAGAAATGGAACCTGTAATGGCTTGAAAGAACTAAAGGGATGACTTAAGTGACTTACTCCAAGATTTAAGTTATTTACTGAAGAATTTAGCTCATTAAATCATTTAAAATTTAAAGTCTCAGTTTTAGTGATGTTAATATATTGATATATCAGTTTTCCAGTGTAATTTTTCATATGGAATCTTCCAAGCAAGAAACTCAGTTACATATTACAGACATATAACTTTGATAAACCATGTAAATAATATGTAGCATTCTAAAAAAAACTACTCTTTTTATGAATATACAGAGGGAATAAAAGTTATTCACCATAACTGTTCATTAAATATTGAACTATTTTTTTAAAAACATTTTTATTTGTATTTTTTTTTTTTTTTTTTTTGCCGTACGCGGGCCTCTCACCGTTGCGGCCTCTCCCGCTGCAGAGCACAGGCTCCGGACGCGCAGGCTCAGCGGCCATGGCTCACGGGCCCAGCCGCTCCGCGGCATGTGGGATCTTCCCAGACCGGGGCACGAACCCGTGTCCCCTGCATCAGCAGGCGGACTCTCAACCACTGCGCCACCAGGGAAGCCCTATTTGTATTTTTTTAAATTTTCATTTATTAATTTATTTTTGTATACAGCGGGTTCTTATTAGTTATCTGTTTTATACATATTAGTGTATACATGTCAATCCCAATCTCCAAATCCATGCCACCACAACCACCACCTCCCCCCCACTTTCCCCCTTTGGTGTGCATAGGTTTGTTCTCTACATCCGTGTCTCTATTTCTGCCTTGCAAACTGGATCATCTGTACTATTTTTCTAGATTCCACATATATGCATTAATATGATATTTGTTTTTCTCTTTCTGACTTACTTCACTCTGTATAATAGTCTCCAGGTCCACCCACATCTCTACAATTAACCCAATTTTGTTCCTTTTTATGGCTGAGTAATATTCCATTGTATATATGTACCATACGTCTATGTCCATTCATCTGTCAATGGGCATTTAGGTGGCTTCCACGACCTGGCTATTGTAAATGGTGCTGCAGTGAACATTGAGATGCATGTGTCTTTTGAATTATGGTTTTCTCTTAGTAAAAGCCCAGTAGTGGGATTGCTGGGTCACATAGTAATTCTATCTTTAGTTTTTTAAGGAACCTCCATACTGTTCTCCATAGTGGCTGTATCAATTTACATTCCCACCAACAGTGCAAGAGGGTTCCCTTTTCTCCACACCCTCTCCAGCATTTGTTGTTTGTAGATTTCCTGATGATGCCCAGTCTAACTGGTTTGAGGTGATACCTCATTGTAGATTTGATTTGCATTTCTCTAATAATTAGTGATGTTGAGCAGCTTTGCATGTGCCTCTTGGCCATCTGTATGACTTCTTTGGAAGAATGTCTATTTAGGTTCTGCCTATTTCTGATTGGGTTTTTTTGTTTTTTTAATAGTGAGCTGCATGTGCTGTTTATATATTTTGGAGATTACTGCTTTGTCAGTTGCTTCATTTTCAAATATTTTTTCCCATTCTGAGGGTTGTCTTTTCATCTTGTTTATAGTTTCCCTTGCTGTGCAAAAGCCTTTAACTTTCCTTAGGTCCCATTTGTTTATTTTTGTTTTTATTTCCATTACTCTAGGAGGTGGGTCAAAAAAGATCTTGCTATGATTTATGTCATAGAGTGTTCTTCCTATGTTTTCCTCTAAGAGTCTTATAGTGTCCAGTCTTACATTTAGGTCTCTAATTCATTTTGAGTTTATTTTTGTGTATGGTGTTAGGGAGTGTCTTAATTTCATTTTTTACATGTACCTGTCCAGTTTTCCCAGCACCACTAATTGAAGAGATCTCCATTGTATATCCTTGCCTCCTTTGTCATAGATTACTGGACCCTCGGTGTGTGGGTTTATCTCTGGGCTTTCTATCCAGTTCCATTGATCTATATTTCTGCTTTTGTGCTGGTACCATATTGTCTTGACTACTGTAGCTTTGTAGTATAGTCTGAAGTCAAGGGGTCTGATTCTTCCAGCTCCCTTTTATTCCCTCCAGATTGCTTTGGCTATGTGGGGTCTTTTGTGTCTCTATACAAATTGTAAGACTTTTTGTTCTAGTTCTGTAAAAAATGCCATTGGTAATTTGATAGGTATTGCATTGATTCTATAGATTGCTTTGGGTAGTATAGTCATTTTCACAATATTGATTCTTCCAATGCAAGAATATGGTATATCTCCCCATCTGTTTGTGTCACCTTTGATTTTTTTCATCAGCGTCTTATAGTTTTCTGAGTACAGGTCTTTTACCTCCTTACGTAGGTTTATTTCTAGGGATTTTATTCGTTTTGTTTCAATGGTGGATAGGATTATTTCCTTAATTTCTATTTCTAATCTTTTGTTGTTAGTGTATAGGAATGCAAGATATTTCTGTGCATTAATTTTGTACCCTACAATTTTACCAAATTCATTGATTAGCCCTAGTAGTTTTCTGTTGGCATCTTTAGAATTATCTATGTATAGTATCATTTTATCTGCAAACAGTGACAATTTTACTTCTTCTTTTCCAGTTTGGATTCCTTTTATTCCTTTTTCTTCTCTGATTGCCGTGGCTGAGACTTCTAAAACTATGTTGAAAAATAGTGGTGAGAGTGGATACCCTTGTCTTGCTCCTGAGCTTAGAGGAAATGCTTTCAGTTTTTCACCATTGAGAATGAAGTTTGCTGTGGGTTTGTCGTATATGGCCTTTATTATGTTGACGTAGGTTCCCTCTATGCCCACTTTCTGGAGAGTTTTTACCATAAATGGCTGTTGAATTTTGTCAAAAGCTTTTTCTGCATATATTGAGATGATCATATAGTTTTTATTCTTCAGCTTATTAACATGCTGTATCACATTGATTGATTTTCGTATATTGATGAATTCTTGCATCCCTAGGTTAAATCCCACTTGATCATGGTGTATGATCCTTTTAATGTGTTGTTGGATTCTGTTTGCTAGTATTTTGTTGAGGATTTTTGCATCTATATTCATCAGTGATATTGGTTGGTAATTTTCTTTGTTTGTAGTATCTTTGTCTGGTTTTGGTATCAGGGTGATGGTGGCATCATAGAATGAATTTGATAGTATTCCTTCCTCTGCAATTTTTTGGAAGAGTTTGAGAAGTTAGGTGTTAGCTCTTCCATAATTGTTTGATAGAATTCACCTGTGAAGCCATCTGGTCCTGGATTTTTGTTTGTTGGAAGATTTTTAATCACAGTTTCAATTCATTACTTGTGATTGGTCTGTTCATGTTTTCTATTTCTTCCTGGTTCAGTCTTGGAAGGTTACACCTTTCTAAGAATTTGTCCATTTCTTCCAGGTTGTCCATTTTATTGGCATAGAGTTGCTTGTAAGTAGTCTGTTATGATGCTTTATATTTCTGTGGTGTCCATTGTAACGTCTCCTTTTTCATTTCTAATTTCACTGATTTGAGTCCTCCCCCTCTTTTTCTTGATGAGTCTGTCTAAAGTTTTATCAGTTTTGTTTACCTTCTCAAAGAACAAGCTTTAAATTTTATTGATCTTTGCTCTTGTTTTCTTTGTTTCTATTTCATTTTTTTCTGCTCTGATCTTTATGATTTCTTTCCTTCTACTAACTTTGGGTTTTGTTTGTTTTTCTTTCTCTAGTTCCTTTAGGTGTAAGGTTAGATTGTTTACCTGAGATTTTTCTTGTTTCTTGAGGTAGGATTGTATTGCTGTAAACTTCCCTGTTAGAACTGCTTTTGCTGCATCCCATATATTTTGGATCGTCGAGTTTTTGTTATCATTTGTCTCTAGGTATTTTTTGATTTCCTCTTTGATTTCTTCAGTGATCTCTTGCTTATTTAGTAATGTATTGTTTAGTCTCCATATGTTTGTGTTTTTTACATGTTTTTTGCCTGTAATTGTTTTCTAATTTCATAACGTTGTGGTCAGAAAAGATGCTTGATATGATTTCAGTTTTCTTAAATTACTGAGGCTTGATTTGTGACCCAAGATTTGATCCATCCTGGAGAGTGTTCCATGTGCACCTGAGAAGAAAATGTAATCTGCCGATTTTAGATGGAATTTCCTATAAATATCAATTAAATCTATCTGGTCTGTTGTGTCATTTAAAGCTTGTGTTTCCTTATTAATTTTCTGTCTGGATGATCTCTCTATTGGTGTAAGTGAGGTGTTAAAGTTCCCCATTATTATTGTGTTACTGTTAATTTCCTCTTTTGTAGCTCTTAACATTTGCCTTAAGTATTGAGGTGCTCCTGTGTTGGGTGCATATATATTTATAATTGTTATATCTTCTTCTTGGATTGATCCCTTCATCATTATGTAGTGTCCTTCCCTGTCTCTTACAACATTCTTTATTCTAAAGTTTATTTTATCTGATACAAGTATTGCTACTCCAGATTTCTTTCGATTTACATTTACATGGAATATCTTTTTCCATCCCCTCACTTTCAGTCTCTGTGTGTCCCTAGGTCTGAATTGGGTCTCTTGTAGACGGCATATAGATGCGTCTTGTTTTTGTATCCATTCAGTGAGCCTGTGTCTTTTGGTTGCAGCATTTAATCTTTTCACATTTAAGGTCATTTTCATATGTATATTCCTATGACCATTTTCTTAATTGTTTTGGGTTTGTTTTTGTAGGTACCTTTCTTCTCTTTTGTTTCCCACTTAGAGAAGTTCCTTTAGCATTTGTTGTAGAGCTGGTTTGATGGTGCTGAATTCTCTTAGCTTTTGCGTGTCTGTAAAGCTTTTGATTTCTCCATCCAATCTAAATGCGTTCCTTTCCGGGTAGAGTAATCTTGGTTGTAGGTTCTTCCCTTTCATCACTTTAAATATATCATGCCACTCCCTTCTGGCTTGTAGAGTTTTTTCTGAGAAATCAGCTCTTAACCTTATGGGAGTTCCCTTATATGATATTTGTCGGTTTTCTCTCGTTGCTTTCAATAATTTTTCTTTGTCTTTAATCTTTGTTAATTTGATTACTATATGTCTCAGCATGTTTCTCCTTGTGTTTATCCTGCTTGGGACTCTCTGTGCTTCCTGGACTTGGGTCGCTATTTCCTTTCCCATGTTAGGGAATTTTTCAAATAGAATCTCTTCAAATATTTTCTTGGGTCCTTTCTCTCTCTCTTCTCCTTCTGCAACCCGTATAATGTGAATGTTGGTGCATTTAATGTTGTCCTGGAGGTTCCTTAGGCTGCCTTCATTTCTTTTCATTCTTTTTTCTTTATTCTGTTACATGGCAGTGAATCCACCATTTTTTCTTCCAGATCACTTATCCATTCTTCTGCCTCAGTTATTCTCCTATTTATTCCTTCTAGTATGTTTTTCATTTCAGTTATTGTATGGTTCACCTCTGTTAGTTTTTTCTTTAATTCTTCTATGTATTTGTTCTTTAATTCTTCTAGGTCTTTGTTAAACATTCTTACATCTTCTCGATCTTTGCCACCATTCTTTTTCCAAGGTCCTGGATCATCTTCACTATCATTATTCTGAATTCTTTTTCTGGAAGGTTGCCTATCTGCACTTCATTTAGTTGTTTTTCTGGGGTTTTATCTTGTTCCTTCATCTGGTACATAGTCCTCTGCCTTTTCCTTTTGTCTATCTTTCTTTGAATGTGGTTTTCATTCCACAAGCTGCAGCATTGTAGCTCTTCCTGCTTCTGCTGTCTGCCCTCTGGTGGATGAGTCTATCTAAGAGACTTGTGTAAGCTTCCTGATGGGTGGGACTGGTCATATATTGAACTATTTAATGAAATCCTGAAGAATTATTAACTTCATGTATACAGTTTTAAATAATTGGACTTCTTCCAGGCCAAGAGATACAATACTTTCTATATCTAAAACATTGATACCCATCTTGAGGGTACAGAGCATGGAAGTAGTCATTCAAGGACAGATTTATATATGGCCATTTTTGTGGGTACCAGGCATGAATCTCATGCATGCAGGTTTGATTAAAATGTTGACAAAATGATATTGTCATCCTGATAAGTTTAAAAAGAGGAAAAGTGTTACAATTAGGAAATAATGACATTTCTCTCATTTATATAGTGAAAAATTTCAAAGTTAATAGAAGAGTGTTTTAAAGGGAAATATTTGTCACAGTTATGAAGTTAGTGTTGTAAATAAATAACAAAAATATATACTAATTAAAAATTGTTTTAATGCCCTCTAATCCTAAAAAGATTTTAAATAACTTAATGAATTCAGTAGCTTCTTACTTCTTGGAGCACAAATACATAGTAACATATTCCAAATGAGTAGGCAGGTAGATATTTGCTAAATGATTTAAGTGGTTTGATTTAAAGTAGTCAATAAGCTCATAAAAACACAGGATGCAACTAAATATATGCACCCTTGAAACACATTGTTATTTTAGCATTGGGTTTTTCCTAGGTACCTTAAATGTGTGCATGTAGTTTGGGGACGTGAAGAAAAAAATATGTTCTTTCTTTTTGTAAAAAAAAAAAAAAAAATCTTTTCAAGAAAAAGATATATACAGTGTCATAGAGGATGAGCAAGGAAAGAATAAACTTAGGGTATGTGTACTGTCTTTTGAACCATTAATACGTTCAGTTATTGGGAAAATTCTTTAAGTAATTAATAAGAATCTGCAACTTTTTTCCTGCAATTTTTATCATTTTTCATGACTACTAGAATGTGGGGCCAAGCATACACAACAGAGTTCCCTGCTCATTTTGTATTCTTCCCACAAACATTTGTTGAGTGTTTCCTGCAGAGAAAGAAGAGTAAGACAGAAAAAGAGGAATTTAGAATTTCTTGAAAGTGCATAATTGAATAGACCTAAGTTTAAACAGATGCTAATATCAAACAAGGTATTTTCTCTTAAGCTGTGAGAACCCGTTAGTATGCCTTGTATATAGATGGTACCCCTGGAGCAAAGGAGATAGAGAAAGCAATGAATTAATTTGAAAAAATTTCTATGTTTTTGAATTTAAACAAGTGCCTGGGATCACTCTCATTTGACAAGTTTGACATTCATGCTGTGTGAATTGAGAACTCTAGCAGCCTTGGTCAGTCTAAGCCAGAAACAGGAACCACACACTAGACTAAACAGGGGAAACTTAATACAAAGATTTGTTAATCATGATTTAATAAGTGATTGTCTATTGAAAGACAAATTCTGGATTAATGTGTTTGTTTGCAAATAAAGTTTCTAGAGCAGCATTCTACTGGGGTTGTTATTTTTAAGAAGTATTATTTCAAGTGCCCCTAGCACTGCTTATCGTGAGAAACAAGGTATCATGGGAAGAGTGTTTGAAAGGGCTCAAAAGAACTGTGATTCCAGTTCTTCTTTTGTTATTATTTCCTTAAGAGCTTCTGAAAGTCTCTAAATGTCTTATTCTCCTCAAACTTTAAAATAAATTCATCCCCCCCAGAGATGTGATAAAAAGCAAATGAAATAATGTAGGTAAAATCTCTTGAAAGCATTAAAATGTTAACAAAAGTGAGATTTCATTGACATTGTTGATCAAAGTGGTTGCTTAAGTTCTCCACCAAAATAAGTAAATGTCTGAAATCCTTCTGCCTGTCAAGTAACAATGAGAAGAGATATACCAAAAATAACAATTTCAAAAGATTTCTTGCCTAAGGATTGGGTAAGTGTTCTCCCAGCAGCATTGTACAGCAGTTTCATAGAAGAGACATAGATGCAACTCGGCTACTGGGGAGAAGGGATAAATGTTCAGGAAGGAGTAGCTGGTGGGAGTAGTGCTCATTTGTACCTTGCCTGTCTGTCTCTGGTGTATGGATGTGAACTTTTAACAAACTAGTCTACAAAGTTTTTCTTTTCCTCTGTTAAATGAGAAAGAAACAAATAAATTGTGGTTCCAGGGTGCTGAATTAGTTATTGATATAACACTGTGGATTTAATTTGTTATTTAGCTCTGGCAGTGATCAACTTACTCCAGGAAACATAAGGAGTCATAATTCTAATCATTTTTCCCAGTCGCTTCAGAAAATGTTAGGAGCACACAATAGGTCATCCAAATCACATAACTAATCAGCCCTGAAAATAGGAGAATCAGTCATTTCATTACAGCTGGTCCCTGCTGGCTGGTTTTTCATGTAATATTAAAATTTAATTTTATCAAATGCTCTTGAATATATCATGCAAAGAAAAGTTATATTTTTAGTTTTTTGTATTCACAATTTTTAAATATGTGTACATTAACCTATATCTCTCCATGTTTTCATATTTAGAACTTAAGCGTCTTTTGTTAATGCTATCGTACTTCTCTGGGTTTTCATTACATGAGAGTTCTATTCTGTTAAATTCATTGCAATTAATCTCCCTAATTATTACATAAAAAATAGAGTAAGGGCTTTGCTGGTGGCGCAGTGGTTAAGAATCTGCCTGCCAATGCAGGGGACACAGGTTTGAGCCCTGGTCTGGGAAGATCCCACATGCCATAGAGCAACTTAGCCCATGTGCCACAACTACTAAGCCTGCACTTTAGAGCCACGAGCCACAACTACTGAGCCCACATGCCACAACTACTGAAGCCCGCATGCCTAGAGCCAGTGCTCTGCAACAAGAGAAGCCACTACAATGAGAAGCCTGTGCACCACAACAAAGAGCAGCCTCCCCTCGCCGCAAATAGAGAAAGCCTGCGTGCAGCAATGAAGACCCAACACAGCCAAAAATAAAATAAATTAAAAATTTAAAAAATGAATTAAAAAAAATACTCTTTAGAAAAAACAGAGTAAAATTTCTTAGGTAAATTGTCAAAATTGTTTTATTTGATTATTTTAATCTTGAAGGAACATTTTTCTGAAGTAGTAGTTACTGGTTTACCTTCCATATAGCAAAGCCATACTTTCAAACATTACTTTGAGAAAATTTAAAGTAATAGAGAATCTATGATGCTGATTTTGAGACTTCATGGAATAGATATCCATTAGCATTTTTTTCAGATATCCTCCAGATTTTTAAAGTAAAATATACAGAATATTACAGATAAATGTGAGCTCTTTGAATCCACTTCCACTCCCTACCACTCTTCTCTTTCCATTTCCCTCCATTTTTTCCTCAGAGTTAAATATTATTGCAACAAGCACCACATCGCACCTAAAGTGTTGGTGTAGTATCAAAGTATATCCAGACTTATCTGAAAAGTTGGGCTGGATTTTCATTGTATGTTTCAATTGGAACAATGTATTGTAACAGATTAAATGTAGAATCTTATACGAGAGTACCACTATCTTCCAGTAAGCCAGACCAAAAGGAAAAAAAAAAGTAAAACAAGGCTACTGTTCTCAAATATTTATTTTGCTTTGGAAAATATTTTAAATTTTTTAAAAGTGTGTTTTTTATGTTAACATGTAGTGAATGAATTATTTTAAAAAGCTTAGCATTCGGACAATTCTGATATTAGAATATTCCTTTTCATATAGTGAATGAATATAAAATGATCATCTGCCTTCTTATATCATTCCATGGATGCTGATGCTATGCAATTTTTTTTTTAATCTCTTGGGAAATCACACTTTCCTTGAGTTTCCAGGCGATAGAAACATTTGATGAAAATAACAATTAGTCTTAACAACCGAAGTAGAAATACCTATTTAATAGGTACTTTATTATAATATATTTTAACTGCCCTGTTGTTCTGATTATCACTGATATAGACTTACATTACTTATGATGACCTATGGACTTTGTTTTTAAAGTGAAATAAAATAGAAAGCCAAAGAACAGGAAAAATACTGCAAGAAAAATACTTTGTCAGATGAATGGGGTCCAGAATATAGAAGAATTCATACAATTGAATAAGGAGATAAACATCCCAATTTTATTTTTGTTTTTTATTTTTGTTTTTTTTTTGTGGTATGCAGACCTCTCACTGTTGTGGCCTCCCCCGTTGCAGAGCACAGGCTCCAGACGCGCAGGCTCAGTGGCCATGGCTCATGGGCCCAGCCGTTCCGCAGCATGTGGGATCTTCCCAGACCGGGGCACGAACCCGTGTCCCCTGCATCAGCAGGTGGACCCTCAACCACTGCGCCACCAGGGAAGCCCAACATCCCAATTTTAAAACGTGCACGTAAGAGACTACTACTACAAGCAACTACATGCCAATAAAATGGACAACCTGGAAGAAATGGACAAGTTTTTCTTAGAAAAGTACAACCTCCCAAGACTGAACCAGGAAGAAACAGAAAATATGAACAGACCAATCACAGGTAATGAAATCGAAACTGTGATGAAAAATCTTCCAACAAACTAAAGTCCAGGACCAGATAACTTCAACAGTTAATTGTATCAAACATTTAGAGAAGAGCTAACACCTATCCTACTCAGACTCTTCCAAAAATTGCAGAGGGTGGAACACTTCCAAACTCATTCTATGAGACCACCATCACCTGATTCCAAAACCAGACAAAGATATCACAAAAAAAGAAAATTACAGATCAATATCACTGGTGGACATAGATACAAAAATCCTCAACAAAATATTAGCAAACAGAATCCAACAACACATTAAAAGGATCATACACCATGATCAAGTGAGATTTATTGCAGGGACGCAAGGATTCTTCATTATATGCAAATCAATCAGTGTGATACACCATATTAACAAATTGAAGAATAAAAACCATATGAACATCTTAACAGATGCAGAAAAAGCTTTTGACAAACAGCAACACCCTTTTATGATTAAAAACTCTCCAGAAAGTGGGCATGGCAGGAACCTACCTCAACATATTAGAGGCTATATACGACAAACCCACAAAAAACATTATTCTCAATGGTGAAAAACTGAAAGCATTTCCTCTAAGCTCGAGAAAAAGACAAGGGTGTCCACTCTCACCACTATTATTCAACATAGTTTTGGAAGTCCTAGCCAAGGCGGTCAGAGAAGAAAAAGAAATAAAAAGGAATCCAAACTGGAAAAGAAGAAGTAAAACTGTCACTGTTTGCAGATAAAATGATACTATACAGAGAGAATCCTAAAGATGCCACCAGAAAACTACTAGAGGTCTTCAATGAATTTAGCAAAGTCTCAGGATAATTAATACACAGAAATCTCTTGCATTCATATACACTAAAAACAAAAGATCAGAAAGAGACGTTAAGGAAACAATCCCATTACCATTGCAACAAAAAGAATAAAATACCTAGGAATAAACCTACCTAAGGAGACAAAATACCTGTATGGAGAAAATTATAAGACCCTGATGAAAGAAATTAAAGATGATACAAACAGATGGAGAGATATACCATGTTCTTGGATTGAAAGAATCAACATTGTGAAAATGACTATACAACCCAAAGCAATCTACAGGTTCAATGCAATCCCTATCAAATTACCAATAGCATTTTTCACAGAACTAGAACAAAAATTTTACAATTTGCATGGAAACACAAAAGACCCCAAGTAGCCAAAGCAATCTTGAGGGAAAAAAATGCAGCTAGAGGAATCAGGCTCCCTGCCTCCAGATGATACATTAATCAAGACAATATGGTACTGGCACAAAAAACAGAAATATAGATCAATGGAACAGGATGGAAAGCCCAGAGATAAACCCACGCATATATGGTCACCTTAACTTTGATAAAGGAGGCAAGAATATACAATGGAGAAAAGACAGCCTCTTCAATAAATGGTACTAGGAAGACTGGACAGCTACATGTAAAAGAATGAAATTAGAACACTTCCTAACACCATACACAAAAATAAACTCAAAATGGATTAAAGACCTAAATATAAGGCCAGACACTATAAAACTCTTAGAGGAAAACATAGGAAGAACACTCTTTGACATAAAACATAGCAAGAGGGGCTTCCCTGGTAGCACAGTGATTGAGAGTCCGCCTGCTGATGCAGGGGACACAGGTTCGTGCCCTGGTCTGGGAGGATCCCACATGCTGTGGAGCGGCTGGGCCCGTGAGCCATGGCTGCTGAGCCTGCGTGGCCGGAGCCTGTGCTCCGCAGTGGGAGAGGCCACAACAGTGAGAGGCCCTCATACTGCGAAAAAAAAAAGAAACATAGCAATATCTTTTTTGACCCACCTCCTAGAGTAATGAAAATAAAAACAGAAATAAACAAATGGGACCTAATGAAGCGTAAAAACTTTTTCACAGCAAACGAAACCATATACAAGATGAAAAGACAACCCTCAGAATGGGAGAAAACATTTGCAAATGAAGCAAGTGACAAAGGATTAATCTCCACAATATGCAAACAGCTCATGCAGCTCAATATGAAAAAACAACCCAATCAAAAAATGGGCTGAAGACCTAAATAGACATTTCTCCAAAGAAGACATACAGATGGCCAAAAAACACATGAAAATATGCTCAACATCCCTAATTATTAGAGAAATGCAAATCACAACCAAAATGAGGTGTCACCTCACACCGGTCAGAATGGCCATCATCAATGAATCTACAAACAATAAATGCTGGAAAGGGTGTGGAGAAAAGGGAACCCTCATACACACTTGGTGGGAATGTAAATTGTTACAGCCATATGTAGAGCAGTGTGGAGGTTTCTTTAGAAAACTAAAAATAGAACTACCATATGACCCAGCAATCCCATTGCTGGGCATATACCCTGAGAAAACCATAATTCAAAAAGACTCATGTACCACAATGTTCATTGAAGCTCTATTTACAATAGCAAGGGCATGGAAGCAACCTTAGTTTCAGTCAACAGATGAATGGATAAAGAAGATGTGACAAATATATGCAATGGAATATTACTCAGCCATGAAAATAAATGAAATTGAGTTATTTGTAGTGAGGTAGATGGACTTAGAAACTGTCATACAGAGTGAAGTAAGTCAGAAAGAGAAAAACAAATACCATATGCTGACACATATATATGGAATCTGAAAAAAAAAAAGGTTCTGAAGAACCTAGGGGTAGGACAGGAATAAAGACACAGACGTAGAGAATGTATTTGAGGACACAGGGAGGTGGAAGGGTAAGCTGGGACAAAGTGAGACAGTGGCATGGACATATATACACTACCAAATGTAAAATAGATAGGGAAGCAGCCACATAGCACAGGGATATCAGCTCAGTGCTTTGTGACCACCGAGAGGGGTGGGATAGGGAGGGTGGGAGGGAGATGCAAGAGGGAGGCCATATGGGAATATATGTATATGTATAGCTGATTCACTTTGTTATAAAGCAGCAATTAACACAACATTGTAAAGCAATTATACTCCAATAAAGAGGTAAAAAAACAAACCAAAAAAAACAACATGTGCACCCCAATGTTCATTGCAGTACTATTTACAATAGCCAGGGCATGGAAGCAACCTAAATGTCCATCAGCAGAGGAATGGATAAAGAAAATATGGTACATAGATACAAAGTAATATTACTCAGCCATCAAAAGGAACGAAATTGGGTCATTTGTAGAGTCGTGGATGGACCTAGAGACTGTCATACAGAGTGAAGTAAGTCAGAAAGAGAAAAAGTAATATTGTAAATTAACGCATATGTGTGGAATCTAGAAAAATGGTATAGCTAATCTTATTTGCAAGGCAGAAGTAGAGACACAGATGGAGAGAACAAATGTATGGATACCAAGGGGGAATGGTGGGTGGGAGGAATTGGGAGATTGAGAATGACATATATACACTATTGATAACTATGTATAAAATAGATAACTAATGAGAACGTACTGTATAGCACAGGGAACTCTGCACTATGCTCTGTGGTGACCTAAATGGGAAGGAAATCCAAAAAAGAGGGGATATATGTATACATATAGCTGATTCACTTTGCTGTACAGTAGAAACTAACACAACTATACTCCAATAAAAAATAATTTTTAAAAAGTTAAAAGAATGTGCAGAAGATTTGAACAGAAACTTACCAAGTAGGTGTACAACAAGGCAGTAAGCACACACAGAGATGCTCATCATCAGTTGTCATCAGGAATATTAAAGTTAAAAGTATAATGAAATATCACTACAGACTCATTAAAATGAGTAAAAATTGAAAGGCTTTTAAAAATATCAACGGTGATAATATAATGCAACTGGAACCCTCAGGCACAGCTATTGTGAATGCAAATGTTAAGCACTTTGAAAAGTTAACAGAATTTTAAAATTTAAGCTTATGTCCACCATACCATCCATTCCTCTCTTAGGTACTTGTAACAAAGAAAAGGAATATATTCCAGAGAATGGCTCAGATACAATTGCTGTTAGGGGCTTTATTCACAACAGCTCCAAACTGGAAATAACCAAACAACCAACAATAGATAAATATGTAAAGACTTTGTGATATTTACCACAGTTGAATACTCTTTAGCAACAAAGGAACAAACTACTGATATAATGTGGATGAATCTAAAAGTTATTATGCTGAGTGAAATAATCCAGACAAGAAGGGTACATAAAGTTCGGTTCCATTTACGTAAACTTCTAGAAAATAAAATTAATCTATTGTGACAAGGATGAGATCATTTGTTGCTTGAGGCCTGGAGGAGAGGAAATGATGGAATGCAAAGGGGAATGAGGAAACTTTTGGGGGTGATGGAACTGTTCTTAGTTCTGACAAGGGATCTATAGCTAAATACATTTCTCAAAGTTCACTCAGTTATAAACTTTAAAGGGTTGTAGTTTATTGTACATAAATTATACAGCAATAAAACTGATTAAAAAACAAAAATGGAATGCACATATCTTTAATGAATATAATACTATTGAGATTTTTCTATTTTTAGCTTTGATAAATGCTGTTTTTCAAGGAATTTTCTCATTTCATTTAGATTAGCAAATACATTTGCACCAAGTTGTGATTATGTTATTCTGCTGTTGTTCTCATGTAGGTATGATTTATAGTGAAATCCACTTTTTTCATTATTAATATTGGAAATTTGTGTTTTATGTCTTTCTTCTTGATCAGTCTCTCTAGGACTTTAGCAAGTTTATTAATATTTCTGGAGAACTAACATTAACTTTTGGTGATTTGTATCTATTGCACAACTGCTTTTAATTTTATTGATTTCTGTTATTTATTACTATATGCTTCTACTTTCTTTTGATTGATTTCTTGCTCATTTCTAAACTTTACTTTCATACTTAAATAATTGAATTTTAGCCTTTCTTCTTATCTCATATGTATTTAAAGCCAAATATTTTCCTATTAATTTTAGATGTATTCCATATATTTTTATATGTCACACCTTCATTATCTTTTCAGTACAAAATTTCTAATTTCCTTAGAGATTTATTCCTTGAATCATGTTTGAAGTATACTGTTTTACATTCATTCAAATATTTATATACTTCTTAATTTAACTTTCTGTTATTTGATTTTTTTGTCATTGATTGGTTTTGATTTCTAATTTTAAAATTTTGTTGTTTGGCCCAAAATATAGTCAATACTTATAAAATATTTCATGTGTGCTTGAAAAGAACCATTTGCCATTTATATATATATATGTATTTATTTTTCTGCCTTTTGTGGGTGTACTGTTCTGCACATGCTGATTAGTCCAAATCTGTTACTTCTATTTTTCTTATCTTCTGTACTCGTACTGACTTTTTCTCTTTTTCTATTACATATTGAAAAAGTGCTAAAATCTCCTATGTTAATGATCAATATGTCTTTTTTTCTCCTTTCAATTCTGTCAAGTTTTTGCTTTAAATATTTTGAATCAGTTATTTTTTAATATATTGACTTTTTATTTTAAAATAATTATCTAATAAGCATCATTATTGTGATCACTTCTGAGTCTGTTTCTAATGTTCACTTTTATTGATTGATCGATATTTCTATCCTATCTTGTTGCTAGTCCAAAAAGAGCATAGGAGGGACTCAAACTGCATGAAATACAAATAAATTGTGGGTTAAAAATATTTAAAAATGCAGTGAACCTAAAGGACATTTAATATGCATACATAATTAGAGAACCCAAAAAAGAAAACCAGAACACTTGAAGTAACCAAAAGTTAAAGATGTATTTGTAGAAGAATTCTCTGCAAGAAAAAGGATACTTATTAGACTTATTAGTATGTCATAGTGTATAACAGGACAAATTGTTTGGAATGTCAATACAAAGTCAACACCTTGGCATAACCTGTTACGTTTTTAGAACTTCAGATTGTTTACACAATATAACAAATTTTTTTCACCTATAAAATGAAATATATCAGGTTGAATTTCAGAATTCTCAATAAAAACACTCACTTATTGGAACATGTCTGCAAAATCTGCAAATTCATTCAAGGAAAGAAAGATGAAGCAAGAATTGTATTTTATGTTTGGCTAAAATGTCTTTCACACAGAATTGCTGTAGACAGCAGTGCTGAAGTTAGGTGAACAAAGAATATTTTTTCCTGATTCCCAATCAAGAAGACTACATAAGATGAACTTCCATCTTATGGAAGTTCAAGAGATGGTGGGACAACTACTGCAAATGGAAGGAAAATATTCCATTTATTTTTATGAAGTAAATCTAGGAATGACAGAAAAATCTGACAAAGATAGGCGCTGTTGGGGGCTTCTCTGGTGGCCCAGTGGTTAAGAATCTGCCTGCTAATGCAGGGGACGCGGGTTCGAGCCCTGGTCTGGGAAGATCCCACATGCCACGGAGCAACTAGGCCCGTGAGCCACAACAACTGAGCCTGCGCGTCTGGAGCCTGTGCTCCGCAACAAGAGAAGCTGCGATAGTGAGAGGCCCACGCACCGTGATGAAGAGTGGCCCCCCGCTTGCCACAACTAGAGAAAGCCCTTGCACAGAAACGAAGATCCAACACAGCAAAAACAAATAAATTAATTAATAAACTCCTACCCCCAACATCTTCTTTAAAAA
The DNA here is from genome assembly GCF_963924675.1 of Phocoena phocoena. Lineage (NCBI taxonomy): Eukaryota > Metazoa > Chordata > Mammalia > Artiodactyla > Phocoenidae > Phocoena > Phocoena phocoena. The sequence continues at coordinate 82,507,323 of NC_089221.1, read as the reverse complement.
AAAAAAAAAGGGCTTCCCTGGTGGCGCAGTGGTTGAGAGTCCGCCTGCTGATGCAGGGGACACGGATTCGTGCCCTGGTCTGGGAGGATCCCACATACCGCGGAGCGGCTAGGCCTGTGAGCCATGGCCGCTGAGCCTGCGCGTCCGGAGCCTGTGCTCCACAACGTGAGAGGCCACAACAGTGAGAGGCCCGCGTACTGCAAAAATGGAAGGAAGGAAGGAAGGAAGGAAGGGAGGGAGGGAGGGAGGGAGGGAGGGAGGGAGGGAGGGAGGGAGGGAGGGAGGGAGGGAGGGAGGGAGGGAGGGAGGGAGGGAGGGAGGGAGGGAGGGAGGGAGGGAGGGAGGGAGGGAGGGAGGGAGGAAGGAAGGAAGGAAGGAAGGAAGGAGTATGAGCTAAGCAGGGATTGAAGCAAAATAAGCAAAATAAATAAAATAGCTTGTTCTTAAAGCAAAGAAGTAGGAATTCCAGGCCAGGAAGTATGACTCCAGAACCAATCCTCCTAACAGCTTTTCTCTATATACTCTCAATTTTGATGGGTAGAATGTAGGGCCTGTAAGATTTCTTACCTGTCTGAATGCCACAGACATCAGCTTATCCAAGTTATAAAGTTAATTATAAAATAATTAAAAAGGACCAGATTCAGCTGTGATATTCCATATGGATGGAGCAAAAGGAGTGAGGGGGAGGGGAATAGGAAGAGGGAGGGTAGTCATCACAGAGTTAATTAAGGGCCAGGGTCCATTGGGTCTTCTAGGCTTTGTAAAGATTTTGGCCTCCACTCTGAAAGAAGCAAGTAGTTATCAGATAGTTTTGAATAGAGATGTGAAATGATCTAATATTCTACCAACATCTCTCTGGCCGCTATATGAAAATAGATTCTAGAAAGGCAAACATGGAAGTAGGGAGAACATCTAGAACGCTATTACAGTAAATCATTTGAGAGGGTGATGTTGGCTTGATAAAGAAGTAGCATTAGAATTATTAATATTTCTTAGTCAATACTTTCTACAGAGTACAATATATCTGATCTATCATGCTTACAGATAATTTTCAATTTGTTGATCATTTGCTTTTATAATAGTTGATTAGAGTGTTTTTTTCAAAACTAAATTTCTCATTGATAACATTTTTCTATTTTTTGTATCAGAAGAGCATTTATAACTTTCAATTTTAAAGTGTTTATTTATAGAAGTTTATCCTAGCACATTTTTTTAGATACTACTTTGTTTTATGTGATAATTCTTCTCTACTCATTAAACTCATAAAGGCAAAACCCTTAATCTTTTATCAACTTTACTCTGGAAGAAACATTCCAACTCCATTTGATTGTCTTGTGTCATTTTAAATACTATTACTGATGTGTACTAACACCTTCGTTAATAGCATCAATATGACAGTAAAATAGTGTATTTATCACAGAACCCACCATTAAAGATAAGGCTAAAACATACTTTCCACAGTAGCATAGTTTTGCTCCAAGTAGCTGATGGTTAATGGAATCATGTGTTAATAATTGAAAACAAAATACTTGTGTATATATATGTGCATATGTGCATGTGAATGTACCTATGTGTATGTATGTGTAGTTTAAGTTATTTTCTGGAAGAAATTCTATTAAACAGGTTCTATGTAAAAATTTAACAGTTTTTCTCACCCAGTTTTAAGAATATTACTAACACATGTATGCATCCACCAATATATTTGTGAATTAGTGTTTGAAAATTGTTTAAATCATTTTAATGACAAACCCAAGGCAAGTGATAAAACTTTTTGTGTTTATAATTCACTCTACTTGGACCTCTCAGTTTTTGAATTTCTGTTTCCACAGAGTTAAGATTATACTTGTATGCTTTATTATTATATTGGCAGACAACCTAAGGTGAATGAATAATTGTGGAATTAGAGATGTCTGCACCCCTCGACTATAGTGTCATCTTTTGGCTATAGCCTAATTTTTAGGACTTACAGATAGTAATTCCCTGTATGTGAATAGTTTTAAAAATTGAAGATATTTTATATAGTTTTTAATATCACCCTGATAAGGTTTTTTGGTTTTGTTTTATTTTAATTAACTGATGTCCATACTCTTTTCAGTTTTCCTTAGGTTTTACCTCACATCCTTTTTCTGTTCCAGGATCCCACTCAGGATAGCACATTACATTTAGTTGTCACGTGTCATTAGGCTCTTCTTGGTTGTGATGGTTTTTCAGACTTTCCTTGTTTTGGATGATCTTGACAGCTTAAGGTGCACTGGCCAGATATTTTATAGAATGTCCCTCAGTTGGAATTTGCCAGATGTTTTCCTCATGATTAAACTGTGTTTATGGGTTTTGGGAGGAAGAGCACAGAGGCCAAGTACCGTTCTCATCACATCCTATCAAGGGTACACACTATCAATATAACTTACCACTGATGATGTTGACCTTGATTATCTGACTTGAGGTAGTGTTATGTCAGGTTTATCCATTGTAACATTACTCTCCTTCCCCCATTACACGCTGTACTCTTTGGAAGGAAGTCTCCTTGCACAGCCCACACTTAAAGGATGGGGAGTTATGCTCTACCTCCTTGAGTATGGAGTGTATATGTAAATTATTTGGAATTCTTGTGCACAGGGAAATGGGTCTATTCACCTCCATTTGTTTATTTACTCAGTATTTTATCAGAATGGGTTCACACTACTTAAGCTTTTTTACTAAGTATGATTAATTTCCTATAGATATGAATGCTTTCTGGTGGAATTTACTCAGAAAGTAGAAAAACTCACACTGATTCATAGTTTCTATACTTGATTACTGAGAATAGTATACAAATTGCTATCTCAAAGAACCACATAAATTAAATTTTTTCTGATCTACTTGGTCACTGGACCGTTTGCCCACAGAATCAGAGCTGCTTCAGTTGAATTTACTAATGCCCTTCAGGAGCTCATCCTTGACTTGGGTCTTATTAGATTTCAAATTTAGAATTTTATTTCTTTTTCTCAAGGTTTTTAATTTTCCATGACTCAGGAAAATGTCATCTTTCCTATTTTCTGTCATTTACTACTTATTCTGAATGATTTCTCGGGACTTTCTGATAGTGTATTGATAAAGGCTGTTTTTTTCTTTAATCATCTTTTAATGTGAATTCTGATCACTATGTCCAGATGGATTTTATTGCTGTTTCTCAGGAATCTCCTCTTCCAGTTTGAAAGCTTTTGATTTGATGTCAGCCACTTTTATTCCTTTAATTTTCTAACAGTAATTATGAGGCTTAAGTTTTATCTCTCTGATCCCCTCCAGCAGCAGTTTCAAGATTGACCTTCTTTGACTTCTTTATGCTTATGAGACCTTTGAAGTCCTTTTCTTTCTAATTCCTTCTGAATATCATTGAACTTATGTTTTAAAAGTGAATTTCTTATTGTGATAGTCACCTTGATTTCTCCTTTGAACTTTCAAAGCTCTATTTTTCCAGTCTTTTCACTAATAACGTAAATTTAAATGATATTTTATTCCTGTTACCACTTAACTAATGTAAACATATTAAATATTGGTTATTTGCTCAGTACAAAAGATGACATTTTCTGCTACATTGTCATCTTCACCAGGATTATAAATCCGCATTGGTCATATGGAATTTCTTGCTTTGACAGTAGTGTAGTATGTGATATTATATACAGCTGCACCTCTAAAAAATGGAAGGGAAATATTTTAATCAGAATATATATTATTTTATATAATACTTTACCTGTGTATATTTATAATTGGAAAAATTCATTTTATATGTGTACTGTAATATATAAAATATTTTAGAATTCAACATTTTACAGAGAGGGATGCACCTTTTTCAACTTTGCCTCCCAGATACACTCTCATTATCTACAAAGAATTAGTTATACTCACTATTTGTGCCAAATTGTCTTTTCTTTCTGCTATAGTAATGGTTATATTTAATACTGCATTTTGGGGGTTCAAAATATACAGAATAGTGAAAAAAGTAAATAAAGTTAACTGGCTCATATAATTGCAAATATTTTCAATATGAAATAGTAACAATAGTATAAGTTCTGGATTGTTTAGGATAACACTTTGTCAATATTGGAAATTAGGGGCTTCCCTGGTGGTGCAGTGGTTGAGAGTCCGCCTGCTGATGCAGGAGACATGGGTTCATGCCCCGGTCCGGGAAGATCCCATATGCCGTGGAGCGGCTAGGCCCATGAGCCATGGCCGCTGAGCCTGCGCGTCCGGAGCCTGTGCTCCACAACGGGAGAGACCACAACAGTGAGAGGCCCGCGTACCGCCAAAAAAAAAAAAAAAAAAATTGGAAACTAAATTTGTACTTTCCTTTATGGCCCATTGTATTATCTTTTATATATCTGTTACATAAATTTTAATATTTTCCTTATTCTCCTTCTCTTTATATATGTATATCAGTAACTAAAGCAACAGAAAATTCCACCTCATACATATCTCTCCAAATGATGATCAAAGAAAGCTAAAGTCCATTGCTTTAGGCATATTGCTATTTTTTCAAGGGGTAGTCTTAAGCATGATAAGGAATATTATGCCATTTTAATGATAGAAAAACTTCAAACATATCTTTAAAGACAAGAGATATAATTTTATTTTTTGCTTATCCATCATGTTTAAAGGAAGCAAGTTGCTATCTAGCTGTGTATTTCCAAGATACCTTAGGAATGCTAAGGTATCTTGCTAATGATCGATAATGCTAATGATCGATAATGGTCACAAGAGTGCTGAGGACAGCAATAAAAAGTGATTCAATGATAGAATCATTTTACCTCTGAATTGTATATACTATAAACATGAAATGATATTTACTGAAAGATACTTTATACCAGAAATAAAATGCATTATATTTTCCCAAGGATGTCATTGAGATAATTTACAAACTTTTATTTATTATATGCCTTAAATGATTATTTATTTAACCAAATATTCATCTTTTTATTATTTCATTATTAAAGCCCTACTATGTGCAAAGCAGTCTCCATAGTTCTATAAAAGATAAAGATTCATTAATAAGAAAAAAGAAAATCTTTTAAAATATTTACCATATTTCATGTAATAATGGCCATATGACTTCACAAAAGCTGTATTATTAAAAAAAATTAAAGGGCTTCCCTGGTGGCGCAGAGGTTGAGAGTCTGCCTGCCGATGCAGGGGACACAGGTTCATGCCCCGGTCTGGGAAGATCCCACATGTCGCGGAGCAGCTAGGCCCGTGAGCCATGGCCACTGAGCCTGCGCGTCCGGAGCCTGTGCTCCGCAACGGGAGAGGCCACAACAGTGAGAGGCCCGCATACCCCCTCAAAAAAAAAAAAAAAATTAAAGCCTTATAAGTGTGTATTATTAAACCAGGATCAGATAACTTACAAAAGTCATGAAATTAGTGAGTGGCACAACAGAAATTTAAATCCATATGTTCTCTCAATGAATATACAAATATAATGATGATTATTATTTTTCTGATTTATTAACTCTATATTCCAGGTATGCCAAGTATCTTACATATTTTTCTTCATTTGCTACCTTCAAGAAATCTTAGATTTAAGGTCATTATATCCATGATGTAGGTGAAACAATTGGGCCTTAAAGAATTAGGTAATTATTAGATAAGTTTAAGTTGGGATTTAAACTCAGATTTGCCCAACCCCAAACCATGTGCTATCATTTCGTGACCAATACTTCAAATCTACATTCCAGTATGTGGAAAATTCCACATGGGAGGTAGTTTGTTCTGTGCTGTACAGAGAAGGGATTTCCCTGCCCAGGCTAAATATTAAGGGATGGTATGACTAAATTACCTTGAAAGTGCTAAAGGATTAAGATATAGTAAATGTAAAGTGACCTGAACATAATCAAACTCTTCTTGGGAGGGGGAGAAACAAAGCAACTGCATATTATGAAACTATGAAAGATGCCTTATAGAGCTTAGACACTTACTTAGAAAAGTATCTGAAATGATCTTGCTTAATTCCAATAGTGCAGTAGCATGAGTAACCAGCCACCTTCCAATGGAAAGAAATGTGTGTAATTGTATAATTAATTGAAAAATATTGGATAAAGGTAGGTTCAAATGATTTATGCAGGATGTTATGATAGATTGCTGTTATCACTTTATCAGTTACTGTCTTTCAGATGTCTAGTTTATTTATTTTTTGAATTAAGAGTAGATGGGGAATTTTGACCTTAGGTTAAGGGCAAATCTGGTCTGGAAGAAATAAAGAAAGCTTTTCCTTGGTTTTCATGATTAAATTGCTCATAAATCAGACAAGCAAAATCTGTAACCTGTACCTACTTTATTCTGTATAACTGGTTGATCCAAAAGCCGTTTATGTTCCTCTTTCTTAATATAATCTCTATCTAAAATGTCCTTCCACATAAAAACCACTGTGGTGCAGGTCCTAACGCTTCTATCCTAACCACCAGAGTAGTTTCTTCATTCATCCAAATCCATTCTGTTTTACAGCCTGATTAGACCATAGTAAGAGATTACTTTCTTCATGTCATTCTCTTAACACACACACGACATCAGTACAACCCAATATTTTGACAAGAAGGGTTGTGCTACTTAGCTTAGTATTCAAGATCACTTTGAACTTGTTTCTCAAAATTTCCAGACTTCTTTCTGTCTCCTAATCTGAACTCTTCAATCATTAGAGTCAATAGGAGCTTTTTTTTTTTTGGTACGCGGGCCTCTCACTGTTGTGACCTCTCCCATTGCAGAGCAGAGGCTCCGGACGCACAGGCTCAGCGGCCATGGCTCACGGGCCCAGCCACTCCACGGCATGTGGGATCTTCTTGGACTGGGGCATGAACCCATGTCCCCTGCATCGGCAGGCGGACTCTCAACCACTGCACCACCAGGGAAGCCCAGGAGCTTTTTTTTTTTTTTCTGTATATGCAAAATCCTCTTTCACCTCTTAATACTTGCTTACAGTGGGATTCCATTGCTCTTCATTTATATGTATCTTACTTTTTTCTCAGGCTTCTACCACTCCCCCACCCTCACATCCTTCATGGCTATCTCCCTTCTCTCTCTGCTATTGTCTGTAACTTGAATTTCACATAGAGATATTTAGTTGTAATTTTATGGATCTGTGTATAATCCCCTTAAGTAGACTATATGTTCCTTCAGAGAAGGAACAGTGCCTTTATTTTGTGCTCTCACTGATTTCTATGTCTAATACATCTTTAATTGATTTCCTGGCTGTAGTATCTGATCAAAAAGCTATATTAACGTAAGAAAGTTCATCTTGAATTACTGTCCATGGGAAAAACGTTGCCAAGTGCTCTGAATAACTAAACTCTTCCAGGATTTCCCATATTTCCTATGTATCAGTGGTGTTTAAAGGAATCAAATATCAACATTCAAATCATGATGGTAGTTGTCAGTCGTAACTCTAATATGGTCAATAATTAATAACTAACATTGAAATTATGCTGCTCTGTAAAAACTTCTCATATGAATCAGTTATATATGAGATTTTAAAGTAATTTATTAAAATTATTCAGATAGAAATCATTAGAATTATCAAGTGAATAAAAATAGCACCTTACAGTATGGATATCTATTTGTACTACTGAAGATGTCATTTTTATTTATCATTATATATTTTTATATAATTTTTATATAATTTATATATAATTTTATATAATTTATATTTTAATATATTTATATAATTTTATATAATTTATTTTTATATAATTTTTTATATAATTTATATAATTTATTTTTATATAATTTATTTATTTTTATATAATTTATATATATTATATAAATTTATATATTATTTATATAATTTATTTATATATATATCATAATTTAAATGATATATATATCATTATATATTTTTATATAATTTATGTAATTTGGAATACATAAATCACATGTTTTGAGGTAAATTACCATTTTAATTCTCCAAAGACATTTTATTCATAACTATGACTAGAAAGAATTTACACCTACTCCCTAGGATATAAATCAGACTAGACAAATAATGAACACAGTTGTCTTTTTTCCATTACTCTGAATGAGAAGCCAGGTGAGAAATTCAGTTTTTAACTGAGTCCTGATGATCTTAAATGTCTACATGAAAAAATATTAAGAATGAAGAATGGTAAAGGGAGACATAGAATGGCTTCTTGGTGTGCACACTCTATTTTTCTTCTAGCCACATGACCAGAGGTGACTTGACCTAACTTTTCTAGTCAGGTCTCCCTCTAATACCTATCCTCATCCATCCTTTTTGTCAGTGTTCACCTCTGGGAATTCTTTTTAAGTTTCTGCACAGAAATGCCTTAGCGATGCCACATGGTTGTTTCCTTGAACTGTGTGAAAAGCAGTAATCATACAGTACTCACAGAGATCCTAACAATGAGAGCTGTGTCGGAAATAAGGGATAAAGTTCCAGAGATGCAATATATCTATTTTATATCCATTTGGTGCCAGGTTCCTGATGCTTACTTATAAATGGTTTTCTTTATTACTGTCCTGATGCTCAACATATTTTCAAAAAGCAGAAATAAAACAGTGAGTGTATTATGCAATGGCCTGACCTCCTCTTTTTAGAGTGGCTAGTATATGGCTAATAAATAACTCCCACCCTGCCGCCTAAACACAAAAGCTTTCAAGGGTACCACCATTTAATTAGAAGCCATCTATTGTGAGTATTCTCCAGCCACCTGAATCTTAGTGCTGTTATTGTTCAAAAGAAAATGGTTTCTAAAATGTTAGAACATTCATTTGGGTCACAATTAAATGTTCAGCAGCAGTAGTCCAGAGGGTAAATGGTGTGTTAGGTTATATAGGATCACATTTTCCATGTCTAAAATTTGAAGAATTTTATCACTTGAAATTGAGGGTTTTATTTTTATTTTTAAATGCTTGCAATCAAGATAAAGGAACTTTCTTGGTAGTGTTTTTAGGCATTATTTTTTCTGGTGATTTGAGAAAAGACATTCTGAGAACCGAAACGTTATTTTTAATAGGTAAGTAGCTGAATTTTGAAATTTTGTCAAAGATAGCCATAGGGACTTTATAACGAATAAAAACAATAATAATTTTAATTGAGAGAAAAATCCTAATATGCTATTGGAGCAATAAAGGAAATACGTAAGAAATCTCAGTGGTAAAATCACCCTATTTATTTGACTTTTACGATCCATTGAGCTTCATAAAATGAATCCTTTACAAATTGTTCTTTGTAATGAGAAATGTAATTTGGAATACATAAATCACATGTTTTGAGGTAAATTACCATTTTAATTCTCCAAAGACATTTTATTCATCATTAATGTCTTTACCTTTGGCTTTCTTCTGTGATTTCTAAAATGTTATAACCTAACTGAAAGTGGGTTCCCCCAAAGAGTAATGAATTTGTTTAGAGCTACATGTAATGAAATGTGCTCTTTACCTGATGATTCAGTCAATACAGTCTTAATGGATATATAAAGTGGAGTTCATGCTGTCCAAACATCTGTTGTGAAAATGAATAGACCAAGTATATTATGTTAATTAAGCGTCTGGCCTCAGGAAACCTGTATCTCAGTCCAGCATTGAAAATTCCTGACTCTTGAGTTGTGGCAAGTCACTTAATTTCCCAGAGATTTGTATTTCATCTGTTGCATTCTTGTTGTAAATAATTAAGTAAGATTATGCCTGGGAAATTGTAAGCAATATATAAGTGACTAATTATTATTATTTTCTGTAGGTAAATTGGTTAAAAAAATATGTGTGCTGTAGCACATCACATCTCAGGATATGTGATTGGCAGTGAATTGTTTTTATTTTATCTCTTTCTATCATTGATAACTCCATAAGAAAAGGGATCCTCAGTCTTGTTCACTACGGTATCCACAAGGAGCAAGTGCTCAATAGATATTTATCAAATGAATGAATAAATGAGTTAATAAACTAAAAATATACTCTCAAAGTATAAAATCACTAAACGTGAAATTTAGGACAATGAAATGTACATTAAATGTAGGACAATATTGATTCTTTTGAAATATTGAGATAAAGTTGGAGGATTTTGCCTAAACACGATTATTCACAATTAAGAAAAAAAATATATTGGTCTATAGAATGAATAACAAGGGAGTAACTTCTAAGACATACTTGCTTTATAATGTGACATAGAAGTAGAGACAAGAAAGATGCAGACTTCCTGCCTTAAGTTCCTTTACCCTTCACAGGTCAACTAATTAACCTTCATCAGTAGGTTTAACTCCTTACTGGAATGTGGGACCAGGTTTGATCCTAGGCCAGCACCATCCATGCAGCCCTAAGTTACCTTGTAAACTTGAAATCACTACTGACTTGACCATAGCACCTAATTTTTCCCAGAAATCTTAATTCTTTAAGGACTTGACTACTGGAGGAATAATAATTAAGATAATAAATAGTTCGTTTACAGAGGGATAGATACATCAAGAAGTAAGATAGTCTCATGAAAACAAGAAGAAAACTTTATTATAGGGAAAATGGCAGTAAGGTCAAAATAAAACTTTTTTTTCAAGACTGTACAGGATGCATGTAAAACAAAGAGGGATGTGTATGTTTTATTTAATGCCCTCTAGTGAATTGCATTCCCTGTCTGATGTCCTTTCCCATCTGGAGATTTGATTCTTATTTTGAGAACTGCATCCAGATCTCACTGAAAATCATTATTTATCTATACTATTGATATATAAATAAATACTTTATATTTTCTAAAGCTGTCTGTTAACTGCATGCTTTTTGGACATGCACTAACTACCTGTCTGTATTATCTTTATGCTGGGATCACATTCCATTTTCTCCCCTTTTAACAACTCTGTGGTCTTAACTGTTTCTTTCTCCCAGAAGGTTGGTTCACAACTAACTTTGGATTTGTAATCTGGAATATCTTTCTCATGATAAGGAAGTTAGCATCACTCCCACAGTCAGACTCATATCTTTGATAGAGCTCAGTAGAATTTTTGGTCTTGTACCTATAATCTAGAATAAGTTAATTGGGAGAAAAAATATTTTGAAGGATTTAAAAATAAAGACCTAGGTGTAAGAGATGGTTTAAGAAAAGACTCTAGAATTTGACAACTTATTTCACAGGGGAGCTGAAGTACCTACAAGTGTCAAATATGATGTTAGGGACCAGCATTCAATAATTTGAAGGAAGACACTCACTATTAAAAGTAGAAAAAGCAGAAAACCCACATTCCTCTGAAATGATCAAATGTGACTTACATACATTTTCACATAAATGATAACCATGTCTGTCCTACTGTATCTGAGGTACTCTATAGAATGGGGAGAGTCAAATGTAGACCCTCCTGTCTTTGAGGGGAGGCTTACCTGTTGCTGCACACCTTTCCATTGAAAAAAGGGGACCTTCACTCTGTTTTGCAGGGCAATGTAGTATGGAAATGATAATTTTTCTCCCTTCTAATCCTTTCACTTTCTCCTCTCTGTAAGAGAAGCTATAATTTTCTCAGGGGAGAAGTTATGATGTTAGAGGAGAGCCAGACACCCATTAGGCCATGTTAATGAATGAAAGATTTCCTATGCACACAAAACATCAAACAAACGCATACACACACAACAACAACAACAGCCTTCTCTGCTAATCTCTGTTCTTCCAGGCAGGACTGAATTATCCATTAAGCATAGTAGGTACACTGTCTAGGGCATACAGTACTTTTAGGGGCCCCCAAAAATGTTTTAACTTCTTTTAAAATTGGAAGAAAATAATAAACTTTTAAGCTGAGGAAATATTTTAACATACAGTATAGTATATTTATATTTATATCAATGCAGTCATATTGTTGCCATGAAAGCAAACTGTCTAGGGCCTATGGCAGTCATAATGCAGCTCTGATGCCAGGTTTGTGAAGCAGACCAATATTTTCCAAATGGCCAGTTGGGTAAATTCCTAACCCCACAAATACAATAACAGGTGTTAAAGTTTAGATTGGGGGGTAAGCAGTAGACAACTTCATTTTGGCCTCAAGTCCTGGTCATTACTTCTAACAGTATATGTCAAAATCCTTGTATTTGCAAGTTTATAGGCACAGTATAGCCACTAATAAAATCAAAGCTATTCTTTGATTCTTTTCTAGCTTGTTGTGTATGAGGAGAAAGCCTCATACACAGCCTGAGGAGAAAGTTGATAAATTATTAAGTCCCCCAAACTTTCATAATTACCATGATTTGATAATAGTAAATTCCTGAGCCAGTGCAGCCATGGTTAAGTATGATAACATGACATTAGGAGTATTATGGTGTCTTCATTTCTGGCCAGATCAGGGATTTACATTCTGTGTGAATACATTCTAGATCTACTTCTACTTTCTTCTAGGAACCAGGATAAACCAGACTAAATCCATGATAAAATGTCCCTCTTTCTCTTCCCGACATCACCCCCCACATATATATACAAACAGAGCATGGGATTGGACTAGAGAAACGAACTCAGAAGCAGCCACCAGAATATGACTGATGAAAGAGAAATCAAAAGCTGCAGGTTAACCCAAAGACAAGATATTTATCTTAAAGTAAATAGAAAATGGCATGTGTTCAACAGGATAATTAAGAGAAGCAGTGTCCTCTTAAAAATTCACTGGAGGGCTTCCCTGGTGGCGCAGTGGTTGAGAGTCTGCCTGCCGATGCGGGGGACACGGGTTTTTGCCCTGGTCCGGGAAGATCCCACATGACGCGGAGCGGCTGGGCTGGTGAGCCATGGCCGCTGACCCTGCGCGTCCGGAGCCTGTGCTCCGCAACGGGAGAGGCCACAACAGTGAGAGGCCCGCGTACCGCAAAAAAAAAAAAAAAAAAAAAAAATTCACTGGATTCAAAAATAATTAAGAACGTGAAGTCTGATTGCACACAAGATTTTTTAAATAATGCTGCTGTGCTTCATAACAATGGCCCTGCAAAAAATAGCATTCTTGCATAGAGTCACATAATAACGAGAACTCAGAACCTAAAGAAAAGGAAGAGAAGACATGGTCTGGATGGCACAAGAAGAGAAATCTAGACCAGAGAGATAATACTCCTAACCATATATGCTTAAGTGTCTAGAAATGTGTAGTTAGAAATTAATGTAAAAACCACTAGGGACTTCCCTGGTGGTCCAGTGGTTAAGACTCTGTACTTCCACTGAAGGGGGTACAAATTCAATCTCTGGCCAGGGAAGTAAAATCCCATATGCTGCTGGGTGTGGCCAAAAAAAAAACCCTAAACACTAAAGAATACCTAAAGTCTGTGATATAATTATTACGCTTATTTTACCACTATGTTAGTGGTAATAATTTTAAGAATTTTTTTTTTTTTTTTTGGTATGCGGGCCTCTCACTGTTGTGGCCTCTCCCGTTGTGGAGCACAGGCTCTGGACGTGCAGGCCCAGCGGCCATGGCTCACGGGCCCAACCGCTCCGCAGCATGTGGGATCCTCCCGGACCGGGGCACGAACCCATGTCCCCTGCATCGGCAGGCGGACTCTCAACCACTGCGCCACCAGGGAAGCCCAGTGGTAATAATTTTATACTAATCATTATGTGTTCTTTGTGAAGTCCAAAGTTACATAATATGACAACCTGAAGTTTGAGTCACAGAATGTTGCCAATCACAAAGAAAATGTAAAGAGAACAAAGATCTCAGTTTAGCAGTGTTTCAAGAATAATTTTAAAATGGGGAATAAATGCATCTCTTTTTGATTTGTTTCTTCAGTTCCTGATTAGAAAATATATTATGCAAACTATTATAAATGACCGTCACACCATACACACCCATATATGCACACACACACAGGTTTCATGTCGATTTTAGTCAAAGCATGTATCTATGCATAGGAGCAGATGGCCTTTGGCCTTTGGAGTCAGTAACTAATTCCTGCATTGTAATTTACTGCAGTTGCTCTGGTAAGGTACCAAAACAATAAACATTCAGTAAACACTTGGTAAACAGTTGAATACTGAGTAACTTACATTGTCTAATATGATCATTGGAGAAATTAGTTAATTACTACCCGACAATTTTGCCAAAAACTAGCCCAAATACTTTGCCTATGTAACTTGATGTTTTTTCCAGGTACAGTTCTGACACTGATACATAGCATGTTGACCTGTAAACAACCATCTTTTTGAACTCCAGAGCAATTTTAATAGTTTGTCAGTAATCACCAAAAGATTTTAGATTTTCTAAGTAAATGATAATATTATCTGCAAGTGATGATACTTTTTAATGCTTCTTTTCAAAATTCCATGTCTCTGATATATGAGTGCAACTCTAGAGGTAATTTTCACATTTCTAATCATGGAAGATTCTTGTGACAAATTTTAAGCAAGTAACAGTAGCATGATTTGAGCAAGGAACCAATTTTCCTAGTATGTCCAACTTGGAGGCGCAGGGACAGATATGCATGACTGGGTGGGTTTGATACCTTTTTATTTTATTCTTCTTGACATGTTGTTTGTACTATTTCATAGTTTTATATTCTTCTTTGAGATATTTTTATTTGTGAACTTTTAATTTTCATTAATAAACTGGAAGTTTGAGTGTAGAGTCTGTTTTGTTCTCCTGTGCATTCCCGGAAACCTTGATGACATCAACTTTAATATGTGGATGTTAAAAGTATTGGATAAACGTAACTGAGTGCATTTGAGTTGAAATTTAAATTGGTTGAGTACAGGCCATGAAGCAGTGTATCATATTAGCTAAGGCCAGACCATTTTCTTAAATCAGTTTTAATTTTTAAAGCTCCCTCATTATTTCCTTTTCCTAAAGGGTCCTTTGCAGGAGGTGAAGAGGGGCTAGTGAACCCTCACTAGTCAAAAGGCAAGCTTCATCATCAGGAAGGGTAAGATACTTATTCACAGGAGCAAGCAATGTGAACCAACAGTACTCAACCCATCACCAGCTCTGTAGATTAGAAATACATCTCCGTTAACACATAAGGAGACTCAGGCCACCAGAGGTACTGGCACAAGCGTTCCTATAATTATGAACTTCCTTATTCTGGAAACTTTTAAAATAAAGCCTGTGATTTCATATACTTACTTATTTTCAAATTCATTTGGTGGCCAAAGTCTGGCTGTATGTGGTGGCTCCAACAGTGGCTGGCAGGGAAACTTGGGAGTTGGAACTAAATGAGGTATTTTCCATGCATGAAGAAATGAAGTATGTTTTCAGTTCTAGCAACTATGCATGCTTTATTTTATATTCACATTCTGTTCAGAGCAAAGTGTCTGTAAAGCAGTGCATTGGGCTGTGCTCTTTTCAGCCTGACAAACAGCAATTTGGTGCAGTTGGAACTTCTTATTAAGCTGTGGCAGGTTAGGGAGTCCAGGACTAATAGAATTCTCCTAAATGATTGGCTGAGGCATTTGTGTTAGCTTAATTGTACATTTGCCCTTTGACTAAAATTAGGGATTAAGTCCCCTCCCTGGGAACTGCATCTTAAGTTAGTAAGAAGTTAAACTGCATATTCTAATTAGATCCTTTCTATTTCATACTGCCATGGGGTTTTTACCTTGACAACAGCACACAGTTCCATTATGTTCTCTTTTAGAAATGAGTTTCCCTTCCTACTTTATATGAGGCTGTCTCTGTCTTGTATTAACATTAGCTAACTGGTTGGGATTGTACAGTGTGTAGGAGGGTGGCTAGCAATTGAGTTGTGGGCATCCTGCATAGCACCTTTCACATTCTGGTTTTCATCATGTCATCTTTAACACAGCATGGTTTTGTCCTAATAAAGACAACTTTCTGAGGATCTCATTGCTGGTCAGGAAGCTCATCAATGATGTGGCTCGACACTTGATCCAGCCCTGTGTAATAGTTCACAATTCTGAGCATCACCTGAAAACATCGTTAATTATAGTATTTATTGGCTTTTTAAAAATGCCATTCTTGAACATAAATATCTGTTACCATAGAAGCTAAGAATATATGATGCAACAACATTAAAAGGACCTAACTCAAAAATCTCAAAATAAAAATGGTCATGGCATCCAAAACCACAGAATATCATGTTCCTCTATAGTATATATTTTTCACTATGAGCAATAGAATACTGATTATTGAGGGTTATTTGTGGGAACAGTACTTCTTTCCTCTTTTTTTTTTTTTGTTTCTCTGCTTATTTTTTGTTGATGTTGTTCTTGTTCTTCTGGATCCTCTGTAACCTGTTCCCAGAAGAAAAAGGATAAAAGCCATATTCTGCCTTGAGTTATGATCCGCATGTTTACTGTCTCCTAAAATCCTCCAGCTGATCCTTTCCTGTACTTCATGACTGAGTAGTGAGTCACCTGTACATGTAACCAAGAAAACAATGCAGTCTTTTGGAGTTAGCCAAGACTTCTTGAATAATGGTTAGGTAAAATAAGGGGGATTATTGCCTTTTGAAGAAACATCTTTTTAATTTCCAATTTGTAAAATGTGGAGATGAGAAAACTAAGATCTAAGAGTTTTTTCTGAAGCAAACATTCTATGAACCTATAATAAGTTCTTTCCCTAAAGTGAGAATATCTCACTAAGCTTTACTTCTCCTAGGAAACAGGAAGGAAGCAGTCTGTAATCATAGAAGAAAATTTTTGCTTCGTTATTAATTAAATTGAACAGCTTTTAAAATCTTTTAAATTAGACTTTTTTTTTTTTTTTTTTTTTTTTTTCTGCGGTACGCGTGCCTCTCACTGTTGTGGCCTCTCCCGTTGCGGAGCACAGGCTGCGGACGCGCAGGCTCAGCGGCCATGGCTCACGGGCCCAGCCGCTCCGCGGCATGTGGGCATGTGGGATCTTCCCGGACCGGGGCACGAACCTGTGTCCTCTGCATCAGCAAGCGGACTCTCAACCACTGCGCCACCAGGGAAGCCCTAAATTAGACATTTTTAAAAGTGAGATGCATAGGATGCAGCCTTTGTCTCATTTACGTTCCGGAGTTTTCTATGGCAATTTCTTCTCTGTGAAGAGCAATGTGAAATGCATCAATGCTACTAAACTCTCTAAGCCTATTCCCAAATGTAGAGCTTATCTTCCAACCAGGCTACGGACTCATTTCCCTTTTGTATTATAATAATTTATATAGAAACTTTTATCTCTTTGAGTTTTAATAACTTGAGTTTATGACTGATATTTGAGACTCTAAAATAGATGCATGTTATGGCCTTCAGGCATAGTTATTATATAGCGAGATGAATAGCAAAATCAAATGCTTGTCATACATTAAAGTCAAACATAGTTGAAAGTACTTTGTACACTCAAAACTCATCAGAACTAAAGTTAGCACAGCAGTAGAAGTTTAAAGTACATTCCTTTAAATTCTCATTTGTGATTTTAGGGTGAGTTTTTTCTGACTCTCCCATCCCCTTTTATATCAAATGAATTTGCAGTATATTGCTAATATATTGATGGTGGTCTCAAGAATTTCCAATTGGTAAAATATTCATGCAATATCACCTAAAATTGCAATCCTCTTATATGCAATTTTGTACAATTCCTTAAAATCTATTCAAGAAACTACCATAACTTGTTGACTGTGACTTATAGAATAAAAGAAAAATAACCTAACGTGTTAAGTACCTTCAGTAATACTATCTAATTCTTTGGTATTAGTATTTTTCCTTTCCAACTGTCAAATGAATATAAAACCTGATCCAGTCTTTGCTAAATAACTGCAGTCCCAAATAAATGCAATTATAATAATAAAAAATGGCATTGAAAATTTTTGATTTTACTTCAAATGTATTTATAATTGCTCAAATAATATACATACACAATGTTCTAGTAAAAAAGAAGTCAAACCTTCTCAATAAAGTGGAAGCTCTGTTGAATCCTCAATCATATTTTCCTCCTCAGAAATAACCACTAATAGAGCCTTCTTTATACATGTCCTGACTTTAGTGTTAATTTACAAGCACACATATCCTCCTTTTTTTTTTTTTTTTTTGGAATAGCTCTATAGTAAGTATGGAAATCAGGCAGTGTAAGTCCTCCAGCTTGCTTTCCTTTTTCAAAGTTGCTCTGACTATTCAATTTTCTTTTCATTTCCACATGAATTTTTAAATCAGATACAATTTTTCAAATGCCTGCCAGGATGTGGATTAGAATTATGTTTAATTTATAGATTAATTTGGGGGTAATTGATATCTAAACCATATTTAGTCTTCCAATCCATAAACACAGTATATCTGTTCTTTTATTTTTCTTTAAGTTTCTTTGTGCAGTGTTTTGCAGTTTCAGTGTACAGGACATTCATATGTTTTGTCAGCTTTATCCTTAATTATTTTGTTTTTTGATGATATTGTAAATGACTTTGTCTGGATTACTCCCTTTAACAATTCTGGTAGCAAAGATCTGTTGCTAATGAATTCTTTCAGCCTTTGTACATCTGAAAAAGTTTTTATTTTGCCTTGAATTTCAAAATGTATTTTTGTTGAGCATAGAATGAGCTAGTTGACCTATTTTTTCCTTCACTGATTTAAAGATATTTGCTTCATTGTTCCTGATAATAAACCTTTGTTGTTGTTGTAGTTATTGTAGCTGCTATAATTTTTATCATTTGTTTTAGGAAATTTATTTATGATGTGTCTTGATGTAATTTTTTTCATATTTCTTTGAGCTTCTTGGAAATGTTTTTATAGTTTTCAACAAATTTCAACAAATTTCAGCCATTATTTATTCAGAACCTATTCATATCCAAATTTCACATATATTCAGTCATATGAAAATTTTCCACAATTCACTGATGCTCTTTATTTTTCAATTTTTTTTCTCTGTAATTCATGTTGGATAGTGTCAATTGCTGTGCATGAAAGTTCACTAATCTTTTTTCTACCTATATATATTCTTATAGAATCTTATGCTGTTTATTCTAAATTTCAGACATTTCTTTGTCATCTCTAGAACTTTCCTTGAAGTCTTTTTTTTCTGAATTAGTGATTTTTTTCATTCTTTTAAATTGAAGTATAGTTGGTTTACAATGTTGTGTTAGTTTCTGATGTACAGCAAAGTGACTCATTTATATATATATATATATATTCTTTTTCATATTCTTTTCCATTTTAGGTCATTACAAGATATTGAATATAATTCCCTGTGCTGTGTTATACAGTAGGACCTTGTTTATCTATTTTATGTATAGTAGTTTGTATCTACTAATTCCAAAATCCTAATTTATCCCTCTTCCCCCTTCCCCTTTGGTAACCAGAGTTGGTTTTCTATGTCTGTGTGTCTGTTTCTCTTTTGTAAATAAGTTCATTTTTATCATATTTTAGATCTCACATATAAGTGATATCATATGATATTTGTCCTTCCTTGTCTGACTCACTTTACTTAGTATGGTAATCTCTAGGTCCATCCATGTTGCTGCATGTTTCATTCTTTTTTATGGCTGAGTAGTATTCATATATATATGGCAACTCTTCTTTATCTGTTCGTCTCTTGATGGACATTTAGGTTGTTTCCATGTCTTGCCTATTGTAAATAGTGCTGCTATGAACATTGGGATGCAGTGCATATACCTTTTCAAATTAATAGTTTTCTCTGGATATATGCCCAAGAGTGGGATTTCTGGATCATATGATAACTCTATTTTTAGTTTTTTTAAGGAACCTCCATATTGTTTTCCATAGTGGCTGCACCAATTTACATTCCCACCAACAGTGTAGGAGGGTTCCCTTTTCTCCACACCCTTTCCAGAATTTATTGTTTGTAGATTTTTTGATGATGGCCATTCTGACTGGTGTGAGGTGATATCTCATTGTAGTTTTGATTTTCATTTCTCTAATAATTTGTGATGTTGAGCATCTTTTCATGTGCCTGTTAGCCATCTGTTTGTCTTCTTTGGAGAAATGCCTATTTAGGTCTTCTGCCCATTTTTTAATTGGGTTGTCTGGGTTTTTTTTTGTTGTTGTTGAGTTGTATGGACTGTTTGTATATTTTGGAAATTAAGCCCTTGTCAGTCGCATCATTTGCAAATATTTTCTCCTATCCTGTATGTTGTCTTTTCATTTTGTTTATGGTTTCCTTTGCAGTGCAAAAACATATAAGTTTGATTAGGTCTCACTTGTTTATTTTGCTTTTATTTCTATTGCCTTGGGAGGCTGATCTAAGAAAACATTGGTACAATTTATGTCAGAGAATGTTTTGCCTATGTTCTCTGCTAGGAGTTTTATGGTGTCCTGTCTTATATTTAAGTCTTTAAGCCATTTTGAGTTTATTTTTGTGTATGGTGTGAGGGATTGTCTAACTTCATTGATTTATATGTGGCTATCTAGCTTTCCCAACACCACTTGCTGAAGTGACTGTCTTTTCTCCATTGTTCTTGCCTCCTTTGTCAAAGATTAATTGACCATTAGGTGTGTGGGTTTATTTCTGAGGTCTCTATTCTGTGCCATTGATCCATATGTCTGTTTCTGTGCCAATACCACACTGTTTTGATTACTGTAGCTTTGTAGTGTTGTCTGAAGTCTGGGAGGGTTATACCTCCTGCTTTGTCCTTTTTTCCCCAGGATTGCTTTGGCAATTCTGGGTTTTTTATGGTTCTGGATAAATTTTAGGATTATTTTTTCTAGTTCTGTGAAAAATGTCATGGGTAATTTGATAGGGATTGCATTAAATCTGTAGATTGCTTTGGGTAGTGTGGCCATTTTAACAATATTAATTCTTTCAATCTAAGAGCGTGGGATATCTTTCCATTTCTTTGAATCTTCTTCAGTTTACTTTATCAATCAATGTTTTATAGTTCTCAACATGTAAGTCCTTCACCTCCTTGGTCAGGTTTATTCTTAAGTATTTTATTTCTTGATGTGATTTTAAAAGGGATTTTTTTTTTTTTTTACTTTCCCTTTCTGATATTTTGTTGTTAGTGTAAAGAAATGCAACAGATTTCTGAATGTTAATCTTATATCCTGCTACTTTGCTGAATTTGTTTAACAGTTCTAGTAGTTTTTGTGTGGAGTCTTTAGGATTTTCTATATGTATTATCATGTCATCTGCATATAATGACAATTTTAGCTCTTCTCTTCCAATTTAGATACCTTTTATTTCTTGTTCTTGTCTGCTCTGGCTAGGACTTCCAATACTGTCTTGAATAGAAGTGGTGAGAGTGGGCATCCTTGCTTTATTCCATATTTTAGTGGGAAAGCTTTCAACTTTTCACCATTGAGTATTATGTTGGCTGTTGGTTTGTCATAAATAGCTTTTATTATGTTGAGATATGTTCCCTCTATACCCACTTCGGTAGGAGTTTTTTCATGAATGGATGTTGAATTTTATCAACTGCTTTTTCTGCATCTATTTAGATGACCATGTGGTTTTTGTCATTTCTTTTGTTGATGTGGTGTATCAGATTGATTGATTTGCATATGTTGTACCATCCTTGTGACCCTGGGATGAATCCAACTTGGTCATGGTGTGTGGTCTTTTATATGTGTTGTTGGATTTGGTTTGCTAATATTTTGTTGAGAATTTTTGCATCTATATTCATCAAAGATATCAGGCTGTAATTTTCTTTTTTGTTAGTGTCTTTGTTTTTGGTATCAGGGTGATGGTGGCTTCATAGAATGACTTTGGGAGTGTTCCCTTCTCTTCAGTCTCTTGGAAGAGTTTGAGAAGGATTGGTATAAGTTCTTCTTTGTACGTTTGGTAGAATTCCCCAGTGAAGCCATCCAGTCCTGGACTTTTGATTACATGGCATTTTTGGTTTTTTTTTTTTTTTGCGGTACACGGGCCTCTCACTGTTGTGGCCTCTCCCGTTGCGGAGCACAGGCTCCAGACGCACAGGCTCAGCAGCCATGGCTCACAGGCCTAGCCGCTCCGTGGCATGTGGCATCTTTCCAGACCAGGGCACGAACCCGTGTCCCCTGCATCAGCATGCGGACTCTCAACCACTGCGCCACCAGGGAAGCCCCAGGGCATTTTTCTAAATTACAGATTCTGTTTCACTTCTAGTGATTGGTGTTCAAGTAATCTATTTCTTCTTGATTTAGTTTTGGTGGGCTATATGTTTCTAGAAACTTTTCCATTTCTGCTAGGTTGTCCAATTTGTTAGCATGTATTTGTTCATAGTATCCTCTTATTTTGTTTGTATTTCTGTGATATCATTTGTTATTCATTGTCTTTCATTTCCTATTTTGTTTATTTGGGTTCTCTCTCTTTTCTTCTTGGTGGGACTGGCCAGAGATTTGTCGATTTTGTTTTACCCTTTCAAAAATCCAGCCCTTGGTTTTATTGATTTCTTAATTTTTCTAATCTCTATTTTATTTATTTCCTCTCTGATCTTTATTATTTCCTTCCTTCTGCTAACTTTAGGTTTTGTTCTTTTTCTAATTCTTTTAGGTTGTAGGTCAGGTTGTTTATTTAGAATTTTCTTGTTTTTGAGGAAGACCTATATCACTATGAACGTCCCTCTTAGGACTGCTTTTGCTGCAGCTCATAGATTTTGTATGTTTGTGTTTTCATTGTCTTGTATCTCAAGGTATTTTTTTAATTTGATTTCATCATTGACCCATTGGTTGTTTAGGAGCATGTTTTTTATTCGTTTTTTTTTTCCTTTCTTTTTCTGTGGTTGATTTCTAGTTTCATGCCATTGTGGTCAGAAAAGATGCTTGAAATAATTTCTATCCTCTTAACTTTGTTGAGGCTTCTTTTGTGTCCTATTATGTAGTCTATCCTGGAGAATATTCCATGTGCACTTGAAAAGAATGTATATTTGGATGTAATGTCCTGAAAATAACAGTTAAGTCTAACTGTTCTATTGTGTCATTCAAGATCTCTGTTACCTTATTGATTTTCTGTCTGGAAGCATGCACCTAAATACATAAAACAAAAACTAACAGACATACAGGGAGAAATTAATGGAAAAACAATAATAGTAAGAGACTTTAACACCCCACTGACATCAGTGAACAGATATTCCAGACTGAATTAGTGATTTTAATAAAGAAAAATATGCTTCTGAGAGAAAATAAGCTTGTTTGTCTGTAGTCCTTTAAAGAAAGCAGTCTGTTATTTAGCTGAGGGATAAGTATTACAACTGTGGAAAGCACTTTGTTTTTAATACAGTTCAGTGACTCTTTGTTTCAGGCAAAGTAATCCTTGTCCTCATTTCCTTTTAGGAGGGGTATATTCACTGAGATGAGAGGGTAAACTTTTTTTTTCATGAGATGATTTTATTTTGATCTTCATTTTCTTCCTGTCAGGTCAAGCACAGGACACACCTAACTGAGAATGTTTCATTGCAAATCTTTTCCCACAGACAGAGTATTCACATATAAATTGGGGCTTTTCCTCATGAAAAGAGAAAACATGGCTCTGGAAATTAAGCACAGTGTGTAGGTTTTACATAGCCCTTTCTTGGCAATTGACATATATTCCTTTATGGGACATGAAAATATATTGCTTAAGATAATCCTCTTTGCATTTGAATTTTTCAACATACTCCACAAGTTATTTCCTCTTTATGTTTTTCTCTCACGTTTCAGATGCTACTGATTTTAATGCTGATTTTTGTTAATATAAATTTTCATTTATTTCCATCCCACAACCTGATGAAACGATTTAATATTTTTCATAGCATTTTTGTAGATTACTTAAGATTTTCTATATAGACCATCATATCACCTACAAATGAAGAGAGCTTTGCTAAACCCTGTATTTCTTCCATTTTTTGGTCCTCCCCTACCTTTCTTCTTTTACTGGGAGCATATATAGATATTGGATGGTGAGATATTGTCCCACTGATTAACGAGGCTTTGTTTATTTTTTCAACTCCTGTTTTCTCTATTATGTTTCATTTTGGATATTTTCTATTGTTTTGTCTTCAATAGCACTAGTCTCTTCTGCAGTGTCTAATCTGTTGTCAATCCAATCCAGTGTATTATTCATTTCATAAATTTTAAATTTGTGGCAGTTCATTTGAACTTTTCCACATATCTTTTATGTCACTCATCATCATATTTATCTTTTCCTCTACTTTCTTAAATGTGTGGAACATAGTTATAAAAGCTTTTCTTTACCCACATCTATGTTTCGTAACTCTATTGTCTCTATAATTTTGACTCTATTTCTAGTAATTGATTTTCTCCTGGTGAAAAGACATATTTTTCTGTTTCTTTGCATGCCTGGTCACTTTTGATTGGGTAATGTACATTGTCAATTTTACATTGTTGGTTCCAGGGTTTTGTTGTGTTCTTTTAATTAGTTTTGACATTGTCCTGGCATGCATTTAAATACTTAGTCATCAGTTTAATAGCTTATGGGCTTGCCTTTAAGTCTTTCTCTAGATATCACAGTCCTTTTCTGCATGTTGTCCGGTGTGTTCTGCATGTTGTCCGGTGTGTAAAAACTGCTCTTCTGTATAATTTGTACAGCTTTCTGGTTTTCATTATAATGTTGGAGGGTAAATCTAGTCTCTGCTATTTCATTATTTCATAGAACAAGGTATAATTCATTATTGTTTTAAAATTAAAAAATTTTTTTCACTTAATATGCAATTAATATTATTTCATGTGAATGCATATTTGTTTAATCACTTAATGGATGACTATTTGATTGCATCTGGGTACTAAAATTTAATTATTAATTCATAATTGGTTGATCTCTAGGCTACTTATGATTTTCCAGAATTTTAAGGAATTTCACACTTGGCATCCTCTATTGAGAATGAATTAATAATCATCATGATTTTATAGGTATTTAATTGTTTTATCCATGTTTAAAATTCTAGTAGCACAGTTTGATGGAAATAACTATAACTGTTTGCATCCTATTTCCATTTCCTAGGGTCTTCAGATAGCCTATTGTTAAAAGTTGGAAAAATTAATAAATTGGCTAAGGAATGGGTTGATAATATAACTAAATGAGTTGATCAAGGAATATTTAAAATCTTAATATATCTAACATCAATTTAGAGTATGAGAATAATGGGAAGTATTATGAAATATGTTTCCTATTTTAATTCAGTTTTTATTTGACTATGTATATGACACACAGCTGTTAAAGTACAAATTTACTTCCATTTCCTGACACTATTACTTAAGTATTCTTTCTTCTTTTCTGCCTGTAATTTGTGATGTCAGAAGGCAGGAAAGAGCCAAAAACAAATCTTGTAAGGAGAGAATATTCTAAGAATCAAGTCACCACAGAGGTAAAAGGAGGAGAGCTAAGTTTACCTCCCCATTTTTTAATGGCAGCTTTCAATGACTTCTATATGCAATGGGTACTTTTTTTTTTTTAATTTCTGAACTTCTTGGCTGAAGTGTTTACTTCTGTTTCAGCTTTTGAGATTTGAGATGATGTCACGTTTAGAAGTTGCTGTACTTCAACATTTAGGCATTTCTAAAAGCATTTCTCAAATATACTCAGATGTTAATATTGGAAGAATAAGCAGTGGTGAAAAAGAAGGACATATTTCTCAGATGTGTTATTTTATGCCCTGCAAGTTTAAGCAATTTTTCCAGTTTCTTATAGTGAATCTGTAGTAAGACTCAAAACAGAATTTAGTAATATGGACTCCGGTATCCCTATTGCTTGATATAGTTAAATACTACATACTTTGTCTAAGGTTTTGAAAGGAAAAGGATGACCAAGAAATGAAGACAATAGTCTATAGTTATTAAAGCATTTGACTAGAGCTTTTCTTGCTGTTTAAAATATAGAGAGCAGGGGCTTCCCTAGTGGCACAGTGGTTGGGAGTCTGCCTGCCGGTGCGGGGGACATGGGTTCGTGCCCCGGTCCGGGAGTATCCCACGTGCCGCAGAGCGTCTGGGCCCGTGGGCCATGGCCGCTGGGCCTGCGCGTCCGGAGCCTGTGCTCCGCGGCAGGAGAGGCCACTGCAGTGAGAGGCCCCTGCGGTGAGAGGCCCGCATACCGCAAAAAAAAAAAAAAAAACCTGAAATATAGAGAGCATAGTGTTGACTTAAACATCACAGTTCAAATTTCTTATGTCAAAAGACACCCAAGCAAATGAAGGGGATTTACCAGGAAACTTGCTTAATTGAAGGCTTTAGAAAGATGATTCATGCAAAACTGTTTTCCATTACTATAAGCAAGTCAATTGAATTCATGAAGAAGGAGGAATTTTGACAAATTTAGTTGTTAATAAAGGTAAGGACTCTTGAGATACACAGAAAGACTATCTCAGAAAAAAATACAGAGAGATCACAGAAACATTATCACTTCAAAGAGTTTAAGATTCAAGGCTATTAACTTAGTTGGAACAAAAGGTTATGTATCTAAATGCAGTAACAGTCCTAGGGATGATTCTAAATAAATTCACTCTCAGTTATCTATGGCTGACAAACTACCGCAAGTCAGTGACTTAAAACAATATCTATCATTTATTTTGCTCATGAACCTGGACATGCCTAGGATCAGATGGGCAATTCTCTTTGGGTAACCCATACAGTTGTAGTCAGATGTGCCTACAGTCCTCCTGAAGGCTTCTGTCACTTTTCTTGTGCCTGGCAGAGAAACATCTGGACACTGAAGCAGCTGGAGTTATTCAGTAGCTCTCTCCCTCTCTCTCTCTCTCTCTCTCTCTCTCTCTCTCTCTCGCACTCCCTCTTTCCTCTTTCTCCCCCTCCTTCTTTGTCTGTATTGTCACTTCCTGTAGTCTTTTTATATAGTGGCCACATAGTCACTGACCATCTTACGTTGTGATTGAGGCTCCCAGAAGGTACATGGCATCTTCTATCCTAGCTTCAAGTCACTGAGAATCACTTCCACAGCGTATTATTTGAGAAGGCAGTCGTTAACGACTCATTCAGATTCAAAAGAATGGGCATGGTCTAACTATCTTGATGTGAAGGAGTCAAGGTATTTACAGACAGGTTTTAAGACCATAAATTCACACTGAAACTGCCTGGTGTCATAGTATTAGAAAATAAACTGTTGATGTAAGCAAACATACTCACATTTGCCAGGAAACAGAGAAAAGTCTAAACATTTGAAGGTTATGAGTTGTACTTCTGTAGTTATTCTGCCTCTTATGAGCTTAATCACTGAAAGTGTGATTAAAGATCCAATAAGAGAGAGAAGTTAAAACATGGCAACTATTTCCCTGAAATTTATATTTTATATAAAAACTCTGTTCTTATGAAATCTTTGTTTAAAATTTTAGATCATTGTGTCATCCCATTTTTCACCAATTGACTATCCATACACCACTATTTTAGTCTATCTTAATCACAGAGATAAGACAGTATGTAATCATATACCACTTGAGAGAGTAAAAATGTATTTCACATTTCTAGAAGAATATGGAATATATATATTTTTAAAAACTGAATAATCATTCTCTATGGTCAGATTGTTCCTTTTTAATAATTTATTCTAAAGAAATTACTAGATACGTATGTATGTTCATTCCAACATTCTTTATAGAAGATAAAAGGACAGAAAAATCACTATTGTCATTCTAAAAAGAATTTATTGAAGAAGTGATGGTTCAACCATGTATATCCATTAACATCCATTCAAGAAGACAGAAACTACTCTAATTTTCCACAGAGAGAAACTAACCTGAAACAAAATTGAAAGGAGTCTAGGAAATGTAGTTTGCTGAATTTCAGCCCTCCTGTGATATAGATAGGAGAAAAAAGAAAGAACAAGAATAGAAGTGAGAGAAAACAGAAAATTAACAAGCACTACACATAATGGAATATGATTAAACTTCTTAAACAAATGCACTGTATTTATATGTATTCTGATGGTCACAAACTCAATATTTTGCTAGTAAGTAAAAATAACTGTTTACAGAAAAGTGTATACATCATGTGATATAATCAATGGCACTTAAAATTATGTATATATTATTTTCTTATAAAATGTTAAATGTGGAATGGTGAGATGTAGATTTTTTTCTATTCATTTGTTTTTTTGTAAATTTTGTAGATTTTGACCTCATTTTAAATGTTTATTTTGAGATAATTTTAGATTTATGGAAGAACTGCAAAAATAATGTACCCTATATACCTTTCACCCAACTACCCCTTATATTAACATCTTGCATGACCATAATGTCATTATCTAAATTAAGAAATTAATGCTGGTAACATACTATTAGCTAAAGTAGAGAATTTATTCAAATCTTTAATGACCTGGACACTTTGGAAGATTTCCAGTCAGTTATTTTGTAGAATATCTCCCAATTTGTTTTTTCCCCCGTGGGTTTCTTTATTATTAAATATAGGTTATAGATTACTGGGAACAATGCCACAGTGTGATGTGCCCCTCTCAGTGTACTGTATCAGGTAGCGCTTAATTTAGATAAGTGCTACTGCTGATGTAAACTTGATCATTTGATTAAGGTAGTGTCTGCAATGATTCTCCACTGTTACTATTTTTCCCCTTCTAATTATTAAATATTTGGGGGACGATATTTGAAGCTATGCAAATATCCTGTTTCTCCTTAAACTCTTACCCACTAATTTTAGCATCCTCCAGAAGATATTGCTTGTGGAAATTATTAATGTGGTGTTTTATGGTGATTTACTATTTCTGTCAATTATTCTGTAACAAAGAGTTTTTCTCTTTTTCCCCATTTACTTATATATTTGGATATGATTCTCAAGATTTCTTTTTTATTAAAAATTTTTTTCCTTATTTTTAGTTCCTTAGTTTTCTCATATAAGTTTAAGAATATTACTACTGATAGCTACCAAAAAAAAAAAAAAAAGGCCTAATTGGGTTTTTATTGAAATTCCATTCAATCTATGGATTATTCTGAGAAGAACTGACATCTTTACAGTATTGAGTCCTTCAATCCATGATCATGGTGTATCTCTTCATTCATTTAGGACTTCAGTTCTTTCATCAGTGGATTGTTTTCTATGTTTGTTTTTAGTTTTCATTTTATAGATCCTGCACATATTTTGTTCAATTTATTGTATTCTGGTTTGTATGGTTTCAGAAAAGAAGTCTTCTGTAATTCATATATTTGTTTATCTTTATGTAATGCATCTTTTTGCCTAGTCTGCCTTCATGATATTTCACTCTCTTATGTTTTCAGCACTTTGAATATGATATGCCTTTTAAAAAATTATACTGATCGTTGTTTTCTGAGATTTATAGATTTGTAGTTTGATGTTTGTCATTAATTCTGGCAAATTCTCTTCCATTTTTTTCTTAAACTGTTTCTTCTGCTGTAGTCTCTGTTTTTCTTCAGGGATTCTAATTTCACATAAGTCAGATCATGTAATATTGTCACACAGATCTCAGGTGTTCTGTACAGGCATACCTTGTTTTACTGCATTTCCCTTTATTGTGCTTACAGAATTGTGTTTTTTGCAAATTGAAGGTTTGTGGCAACCCTGCATCAAGGAAGTCTGTTTTTGCAACAGCATTTTCGTACTTTGTGTTCTCTGTGTCACATTTTGGTAATTCTCACACTCTTTCAAGCTTTTCATTATTATTATATTTGTTATAGTGATCTATGATCACGGATATTTGATGTTACCATTGTGAAAAGATTACATCTTGCTGAAGGCTCAGATTATGATTAACATTTTTTAGCAATAAAGTATTTTTTAATTAAGGTATATACCTTATTTTTTTAGACATAATGCTATTGCACACTTAATAGACTACAGTATAGTAAATATAACTTTTATATGCACTGGGAAACCAAAATATTTCTGTGACTCACTTTATTATGATATTTGCTTTATTGCTGTGATCTGGAACTGAACCCACAGTATCTCCAAGGTATGCCTATACTTTTCTCTTTTTTTTTTCTTTGTCTTTCAATTTTTTTTTTATTTTTTTTTTTTGTGGTACGCGGGCCTCTCACTGTTGTGGCCTCTCCCGTTGCGGAGCACAGGCTCTGGACACGCAGGCTCCGGACACACAAGCTCAGCGGCCGTGGCTCACGGGCCCAGCCACTCCGCGGCATGTGGGATCTTCCCAGACCGGGGCACGAACCCGTGTCCCCTGCATCGGCAGGCAGACTCTCAACCACTGCACCACCAGGGAAGCCCTGTCTTTCAGTTTGAATAACTTCTGTTGACCTATTTTCTAGTTCACTGATTGTTCCCTCAGCTATGTCAAGTCTACAGATGAGCCTGACAAAGACATTATCTCTCTGTTACTGTGTTTTTAACTTCTAGCATTTCCATTTGATTCTTTCTGTTTTCATTTTTCTGTAGATATTGCCAAAGTGATCCTGTTTATTGTCCATCTTTTCCATTAGATCTTTTAATATATTATTTATGGCTATTTTATATTTCCTATCATTAATTGTAACATGTGTTATATTTTAATCTGCTTTTGATTATTACTCTATGTCTTGGGAGTGTGCTTTCTCATATGTTAGTGTATGTCTTACAGTTTTTGTTGAAATCTTGTGTACAATAGAAACTAAAGTAAATAGTTTTTAGCCCTGGAAATGGGTACACCTTTCTTTTTTAACATCTTTACTATTAGGGTTTGAGTTAAACTACTTAGAACTTGGGCTGGGGTATTTTGCTGTTGTTATTTTATCACTGCACAATTGGCTATAAATTCCTGTACAATACCATTTCTTTAGGATGTGGGATGTTTGCCAGAGCAATGTTTGCTTGACCCTGAACCTTTATCTTCCTTTTGCTCTGAGCCTCAGCGAGGGTCTCCTTGAATGCTCTCCTGTCCTTCCTTCTTCAGTTTTTAACTGTTACTTATTTTTCAAGGCTTGGCAGCTTGGCCATGGGGACTTGAGGGACATTCTCTGTCTGTTTGATTAAGCTGTAGTGTTAGGCAGTCACAGTGTCCTCAATTTGGGGAAGGTTATCTTTTCTTTTCCTCTCTTAGTTTAGTTCTGAGCCCAGTGTACAGTCTTCTACCTCCCCAGGAGTAGAATTTTTCCTGTGTTTCCTTCCCCTGGATGTAATAAAATGTCTCCAGTGTCCTAAAGATGGTGGTGTATTTTTCCCACCTCTGCTACAGATTAAGACTTCTGTTCCACAGTGGGTATGGACGAGATGGGTCCATCCCATATAACTGCTGTTCCCTTCCTCCATTGCACTACAATGGAGACTTTCTTAGGGCTCATTATGATCTTTTCTGTGAATGCCCACTGAGGTTTGTTATAAGTACCTTCAACAGGGTATGGAGTCCTCTGATATCTTCAACCTCAGAGGCATCACAGTGTACCATGGGTCCCAACGCAGCCTTCAGCAATTGATCAGTTATTCACATTGAACTTCTGTTGCAAGTATCCATTTGCATCTATACCACATGAATCAGTGCTCACCTCTTCTCTCTTTCTTCAGATTCCTGTCTCTTATTAGATTTTGGAGCATGGGTTGTTCTGTGAACTTAGTTCTATCATAGGTTCAAAACAAGTCATAATTGAAAGTTTGTTTGTTGTTTTTCTTTTCATTGTAAATATGGGAGTGAAGCACCTTCAAGCTCTCTATAGCCAGGATAGGAAGATAGAAATCTCACATTTCAGTTTTCCATGGTTTAGGTTTTTACAACAGTATGGACTGCATTTATTTTCTTAAAATAACCTTGATATATATATTTTAAATATCTAGCACAAATGCATCTACTTAATTTTTTGTATAAAGTATAATGGTCTATGATATTTGTTAATTTTGTAATAAAAAATGTAGTTTAAAAGGATGAACAAAACAAACCTTTAGGAGAAAACAGTGAAAATAGAAAATGCTTCTGATTGAAGTAGGATTCAAACTAGTATATGTGCGTGTGTGTAGGCTCAGATAAAATATATCTGCCTAGGTTATTTCCAAATTCTGTACAAATGTTTTTCTGTGACACTTCTTCCTAGGTTTTGTAATAAAGAATGTGGAGAATGAGAGAGAGATTAAAGGAGAGAGGTGGAGGAAAAGGGTACAAAAAGGGCACAAAAAGGTTTGTGGTGAGAGGAAGTATGTAAGTCGTGGAAAGTAAAGCATGAGAATAAGGATGCTTAGTGGTTACAGAATGTAAGAGAATTGTGGAGTGATAGGGAAAAGGAATTTTCACAGTTGTGGATTATTAAGAAGGAAGGAAGGAAGGAAGGAAAGGAAGGAAGGAAGAAAGAAAAAGGTAAGAAAGAAAGAAAGAAGAAAAGAACGAAAGAAAGGAAAAGGAAGGAAGGAAGAAAGAAAGAAAGAAAAAAAGAAAGAAAGAAAGGAAGGAAGGAAGGAAGGAAGGAAGAAAGAAAGAAAAAAAAAACATTATTTCTGTGTAAATATCTTCTGGCTGCTGGATTGATTTTATTCCTTTGTGAGACTGCTTTCTGACTAGCTAACAAAGGCCTCAGGGTTTAATTTGGGAGTTAAATGCTTATGTGTAAGTCCACCAAATGTTTAGGGCTCTTTTATAAAGTGTTAATTAGACCTTTAATTTCATCTTTTTACTGTTTTGATTTAATAGATTTTCATAAGATAAAATGTATTAATATTAATTTTATGACAAGAAAATCAGTAAGAGCTATTTTTTAGTCAGTCTTTAAATCAAAGCCAGTATAGTGTAGAATATTATAAAACAATAAAAAATCAAATACACACTGGAGTGGAGTGGTCTACCACCACCAGTCAGGATGACCTTCCATCAGAGACGAAATTTCTTTAAGCCTCAGTTTCCACATCAATCATATAAGTACACTACATTGGATTCATTATTTTTCACAACTGTGCTGTATGAAGCCCTAGGACATAGAGTTGTGACAGGGGGTTAGCAGGAAAATCCTCAGAGCTGCTTCATTATTTGTTGGGTTTTTTTGTTTGTTTTAAGATTCCTGCTAATTTTACGGTAATACTGTTGAACTAAAATAATTTTAGAATTCTAAATTATTAATAAAAAGACTGAAATACTTTGTTAGTTTCCTGTGACTGCTATAACAAAGTACCACAAACTAGGTGTATTAAAACAACAGAGGGACTTCCCTGGTGGTCCAGTGGTTAAGACTTCGCACTCCCAATGGAGGGGACCCGGGTTTGATCCCTGGTTGGGGAAATAAGATCCCGCATACTGCAACTACTGAACCCACATGCCACAACGAAGACCCAGCGCAGCCACAATAATTAATTAATTACTTAATTAAAAAAATTGTTCTCTCACAGTTCTGGGGACCAAAGTATGGAATTAAGGAATCTGCAGGCCTGTGATTCCTCTGAAGTTTCCAGGGAAGAATCCTTTCTTGCCTCTTCCTAGCTTCTAGTGTTTGCCAGTAATCCTTGGCGTTCCTTGGTTTGTAGATGCATCACTCCAATCTCTGCCTCTGTCTTCATATGTCATTCTTCATATGGCATATGTGTTTGTGCATCCTCAACTCTTCTTATAAGAGTATCATTCATATTGGATTAAGTCCCGCCCTGATCCAATATGATCTCAACTTGATTACATTTCCAAAGATCCTATTCCCCAGTAAGGTCACTTTCATAAATACTAGGAGTTAGGATTTCAGTCTATCTTTTCAAGGGACACAATTTAACAACAGACCCTTATGAGGTAAGTATAGTATAGTATATTTATTCCTGAAGACATACAGAGGCTTGAGGAAATGTCTAAAAATATGTGGCTCCTGACAGGTTTTATCTTATGACCTTGAGCAAGGCTCTTAACATTTCTGAGACTTACTATCCTTATCTATAAAATGAAGCTAATAATTTACCTATCCCATAGTGTTGCTTGGAGATGACATGAATTCATATATGTAAAGCACTTAGAATAGAGAATGGCATGTAGTAGACACCATATAACCTGTCAGTATTATGTTTATATAAATAATAATGTTCTGTAAATTAACAACCAAGTTTAAGACTAGCTCCTTAAAAGAGAAGGGAATTCATTGTGTAATGTGGTAATAAAGGGGATCCTCAAATAACACAGAGCTTGAGCCTTACACTATAGCTAGGAACTGGGTACATGAAAAGGAAAGCCATAGCATTTCATGAAGTGATATGAGCAAAAGTAACTCTTTTCTGTTCTCTTTCCTTTATGTATTCAGCAATAATCAATCATTTCTCTCTGGTCCCAACATTTTTCAACATGATAACGTTTACTTTCTTGTTAGGACTTTCTTTTAAAAATATATCACATTGAATCATGAGTGTTTCATGTCTAGTGGTGTGTGAATATACCCTGCAAAAGAAAATGACAAGTTGCATGTTTGTTGGCCTAGTCTTAAATTAATTCTAGAAAACACAAAGTGGAGCCACAGAGACAATCAACTTTGTAAATTAGTGTCACGAAAGTTGAGAATATTAAGAATTATTCTATATGCACATAATTTTATAATATTTTACATGTATATGTTATAATACTTAATCTTTATTATGTATAAAAATTTTATTCAAGGTTAATAAAGGCTTTAATTGCACACACAAAAAGTCTATGCATAGTTTTAAAAGGAAACAAAAACAAGGAAAACCCATAAAGGGTACAGAGGAACAGTTCTGCTAAAACACAAAGTACTGCTGCATACAAAACACATAAAGATCAGAATCAAAAGTCACTCTGAACACAAAAAAGAAAGTCACCTCACGAGTAATATGGCCGAAGCTGCCAGCAAACCTCGTAGTGGCTCAATTAGGCAAAGTATAGGAGCCTAACTTTCTTTTTCCTCCTCGTAAACATGACAGAAAAAGGCTGGCAGCACGCTAGAGAAGTCAGGGGTAGAAGGAAAGGCTCAGAGGGAGGGAAAACTAGGGAACAGAGGTGTATACAGCACAAACAGTCTCGCTCTTCATACCCTCTCTATTCTTAAAATAGACCAGTTCAGTTGATTGTTCTTCTTTGTTCTGTCATTTGACCTAACAAACTTGGGTCCTGATCCAGACCTTCATCCACTCTATTCTTAGGCCAGTGGAGACATATATAATTTATATATATTTTCTATTATCTAAAAGATTCCCTCTTCCACCAGCCCCTGCTGACCTCCAACCCATTTTTTTGTCTTTATAAATTTTCCTAGTCTAGATATTTCATGTAAATAGATTTTACAATATTTTTTTTTCATGTCAGAGTTATTTCTTAACATAATGTTTTCAAGAATCATCTGTGTTGTAGTATGTATCAGAATTTAATTCACTTTTATGGCTAAATAATACCTCATTGTATGTATATACCACATTTTCTTTATTCATTTATCTGTTGATGGATACTGGATTATCTCTACCTTTTGGCTATTATTAATAATGCTACAATAAACACTGGCATATAGATATCTGTCTGAGTCCCTGTTTTCAGTTCGTTTGATTTTATGCCTAGGAGTGGAATTGCTGGGTCATATAGTAATGTTATGTTTAGCTTTTTGAGATAGTGGAATAGCTGGGTCATATGGTAATGTTTAGCTTTTTGAGGAACTACTGAACTGTTTTCCACGGTTGCTGCTCTATTTTACATTCCTACCTCAATGTGCAAGAATTCCAACTTCTTTACACATCCAGCAACACTTTTCATTTTGTTTGTTGTTTCCATAATAGCCATTCTAAAGGATATGAAGTGGTATCTCATTGTGGCTTTGATTTGCATTTTCCTAGTGATTAGTGATGTTGAGAATCTTCTCATGTGCTTACTAACCATTTGTATATCTTCTTTGAAGAAATGTCTACTCAACTTTGCCCATTTTTAAATTAGGTTGTTTGTCTTTTTGTTGTTTAGTTAGCTATAGACTGAATGTTTGTGCCTCCCCCACATCGCGTCTTCATTGCTGCGCATGGGCTTTCTTTAGTTGTGGCAAGCGGGGGCTACTCTTCATTGTTGTGCACGGGCTTCTCATTGCAGTGGCTTCTCTTGTTGTGGAGCATGAACCCTAGTGCAAGGGCTTCGGTAGTTGTGGCACGCAGGCTCAGTAGTTGTGGCACACAGGCTTAGTTGCTCCACGGCATGTGGGATCTTCCCGAACCAGGGCTCGAACCCATGCCCCCTGCATTGGCAGGCAGATTCCTAACCACTGTGCCACCAGGGAAGTCCCACCACACTGTTTTGATTACAGTAACTTGGTAGTAAATTTTAAAATTGGGAAGTGTGAGTCCTCAAACTTTGTTCTTGTTTTTCAAGATTGTTTTATGTGGGGCTCCTTGAAATTTCATATGAATTTGAGCGTTAGCTTTTCTATTTCTGCAAAAAAGCTGTTGAAATCTTGATTGGGTGTGTATTGAACCTGTAGCTTGTTTTGAGTAGTATTGACATCTTAATAAAATTAAGTCTTTCTATCCATGAACACGGGGTGGGATGTCTTTTCATTTGTTTAAGTTTTCTTTAAATTTTTTTCAACCATGCTTTGTAACTTTTAGTGCACAAGTTTTTCATTTACTTGGTTAAATTAATTCATAGATATTTTTCTATTGTATTTTATAGACACTATTGTAAATGTAATTGCTTTTATAATTTATTCTTCAGATTGTCATTGCTGCTTTATAGAAACACAATTGACTTTTGTGTGCTGATCTTTACCATGAAACTTTGCTAAATTGGTTTATAAGCTCAAGTACCTTCCTTTTGGATTTTTTATAATTTTCTATATGTAGGATTATGTTATTTGTGAAAACAGATAATTGACTTTTCCAATATTTTTCTTTTTCATGTCTAATTGCTCTGGTGAGAATTCCTAGTACAATGTCAAATAGCAGTGATGAAAGCAGCATCTTTGTCTTGTTCCTGATATCTGGGTAAAAGCATTCAGTCTTTATCCATTGAGCACGATGTTAAATATGGATTTTTCATAAATGCTTATTATCATGTTCAAGAAGATCCTTTCTATTCCTAGTTTTCTGACTTTTTATCATGAAAGGTTATTATATTTTATCAAATATTCTTTTCTACATCAATTAAGATGATAATTTTTTTCTTTGTTCTGTTCATATGATGTATCTATTACATAGGTTGACTTGCTTATATTGAGCTACTGTTGCTTTCCTGTGATGAATCTCACTTGCTTATGATGTATAATCCTTTTAATACGCTTTTGGGTTTGATTTGCTAATATTTTGCTGAGGATTTTGCATCTATATTTATAAGAGATAGTGTTCTGTGATTTTCTTTTCTTGTGACTTTTTAATCTGGTTTTGGTGTCAGTATTGCTAATCTCATAGAATGAGTTTTAAAGTGGCTCCTAATCTATTATTTTGAAGAATTTGAGAAGAATTGTTATTAAGTCTTCTTTAGATGTTTGGTAGGATTCAACAGTGAAGACATCTGATCCTGGATTTTTCTTTGTTAGGAGGTTTTGCGTTACTGATTTAATCTTTTTACTTGTAGATTTGCTTGTCATAGAACTATTGAGATTTTTATTTTCTATTTCTTTTTGAGTCGATTTAGGTAATTTGTGTATTTTTAGGATTTGTAAATTTCATCTAGATTATTTGTCAGTGTACAGTTGTTTATAGCATTCTCTTACAATCTTTTCTATTTCTGTAAAGTTAGTAATAATATCTCACTACATTCATTGCAGAATTTAGTTATTTATGCCTCCTTCCTTTTTTCTTGACAGACTAGCTAAAGGTTTGTCAATTTTGTCCATCTTTTCAAAGAACCAACTGCTGGGTTCAGTGATTGTACTGTTTTTATATTCTCTGTTTTATTTATTAACATTCTAATTTTTAATATTTTCCTTATGAC
This sequence comes from Phocoena phocoena, assembly GCF_963924675.1. NCBI lineage: Eukaryota > Metazoa > Chordata > Mammalia > Artiodactyla > Phocoenidae > Phocoena > Phocoena phocoena. Next base: position 82,469,794 of record NC_089221.1, on the reverse strand, counting down.
AGCTTTTGTTTAGTTTTCTCTTCTAATTCCTAGTTGATTTTGTTGTTGTTGTTCGTTTATTTGTTTGAGAGTACCTCAAGATATAAAGTTCCTTTTTCTTTCCAGCTATAAACTAAGGCTAGTAATTTGAGGTCTTTCTTGCTTTCTGCATTAGTATTTGCAGGTATAATTTTCCCACTTAGCACTGCCAGTATTACCTCCAATAAGTATTTAATATTTTGTACTTCATTTTAATTCATTTCTAAGTATTTTCTAGTTTTCCTTGTGATCTTCATTGACCCATTGGTAGTTTAAGAATATATTGTTTAATATTCACATTGTATATTTTCCAGTTTCCTTTTGTTTTTGATTTTTAGTTTCATTCCTTTGTGTATATATATATGTGTGCATGTATGTGTGTGTGTGTGTGTGTGTATATATATATGATTTTACACTTTTTAAGCTTAAGAAGAGTTGTTTTGTCGTGGTATATGGTATATCCTGTAGATATTCCATGTGCATTTGAAAATAAAGTGTATTCTGCTAGAGCTAGTTGGATTACAGCATTGTTCAGTTCTCTATTTCTTTGTGTGTGTGTGTCTGAGAAGTTGTTTTCTCCCCTGCCCCCCCCCCCAGTTTTATTGAGATATAGTTTTCATTTTAAAAAATGTATACATTTAAGGTGTACAATGTATTAATTTGATTCACTTACATGTTGCAAAATGATTACAACCATTGAGTTAGGTCATTCCTCCATCACATTAAATAATTTCAGTTTCCTTTTGTTTGGTTGAAAACAGTTAAGATCTACTCTCATAAAAACTTTCAGGTATATAATACAATATTGTTAACTATAATCACCATGCACATTAGATCCCCAGAACTTAGTCACCTTGTAACTGTAAGTTTGTACTCTTTGACCAAGAACTCCCCATTTCCCCCACCTCCCAGCCCCTGATAACCACCGTTATACTCTCTGTTACTATGAGTTGGATTTTTTAGAGTCTTCATATAAGTGATATCATGTAATATTTGTATCTTCTGTTCCATCAATCTGTTGTTAGTTCACCTTACAACATTTTTGAGCAATATATGTTACTTTTCCAGTGTGAGTTCCAAGTTATACACAACAGAGGTAGACACTGCCTGTCAGTCCTTCAGGTATCCCTCCAGACCGGTGAGAACAGACTTACACAATAACCTGTGAATAAGGTCTTCTCTGCTCTCTCTGGAACTGGAGACTAAGATCCCACACTAGAACCATGGGCTGCTGCCACTTCAAGACCACTGCTACACCAGGGAGGTAGTGTGGTAAAAGAACTGCAAAGGTTTCTTCACATTTTCAACTTGTTTTTCCTTGATTCAGCTTTACTTAGTTGCTATAAACCTTTGACTATTTTCCAGGGTTTGACAAAGCTGGTTTTGACAGTTTATGCTTGTTTTTCAATGTTTCTATGAATGGATGAGAGCTTGGAGCTGCCTACCCCACCATTTTGCTGACATTACTCTGAGACATCACCAAACATAAAAAAAGACATTTTTCTTCTATCCTAGGACTACTTAAAATCTCATGGGTGAAGTTCCAGTGTCAGATGAAGCCATCCTGCACTACTTTGTGCATTAGAGACTCTGGGGGCTTGATGGTCAGAGGAGTGAAAAATTTACATGATCTCAATATGATCTAGAGTGGCTTCTGGAAGAAATAAGACTTTAGCAGAGCCTTGAAGGTTGAGTAGCATTTAGACAGATGACAGAGGAAGGGGGGAGCTTTCTGATTTAGACAAAGTGTTGTTGGCAATATGCATAGAATTCTATAGAGGCAGTGGACTGACTAGTGTGTCTGGAGCAGAAGATTTATTTATGGGAAAACAGATTAAAAAATAAATAAATCTAATGCATATATAACCTGTGCTTCAGCAACATGATTTCAAAACTCCAGGCTTTTACAGCTGCTTTGTTTCATGTACATCTCCTGAGCTGGAGGGTAAAATAATATCAAATGGGGTTCAGGAAGTCGACAAGGTTATAGACTGGAATATACGTGACTTAATGATTTTATGTTTCTATGATTTTCCTTCTTCTATATAACTAGTGCTGCTATCATCTTCAATCTTATTATAATTTGTATGTCATTTGCCTTTAAATTCTTCATCTTACCTTGCTGTTTAAAAAAGAACTTAAAATGTATTATACTCATAAATACATGAAATTTAAAAAGAAAAGGAAAATGGTATTTTTCTTTTATAAACAAGTCAAATTATGAATTTTAGAAATAATAATCCTATATTTTTCCACGTATGGTAAAAGTCACTTTCAATAAGATAGTCACTACGTGAAAATACAGAATGACCTAGAAAATAATACAAAAGAAGATGATAACATGCAAATATAAAGACTGGAAAGAAATATTCAGTAGCTTATGGTGATCTGAAAATTGGAACTAAAGGCCAAAGAATGTTCACATCTTGCATAATTGCTCCGTATTTTATGTGTATCTTCCTTCAACAAACATTTAGTTAGTGCAGAGTTGAATTTTATGCCAAAATTGGGCCTAGAATTGAGTCCTCCTGGTTGACAATTCCATTTTAGCAGATTTAAGTCAAGGACAGAAATGAATTTAGGGCAGAAAAGTATACTACTAATATGACAATTATGTTTTTACTTGATTTTTAAAAATGCCTTGTTTGCAATCTGTATTAGTATTCTAGGGCTGCCATAACAAAAGTTTACTGCAGACTGGGCGACATAAGTAACAAATTTATTTCTCACAATTCTGGATGCTAGAAGTCTGAGATCAAGCTGTCAGTAGTGTTGATTTCTTTTAAGACCACTCTTCTTTGCTTTTAGATGGCTGTCTTCTCCCTGAGTCTTCACATGGTCTTCCCTCTGTACATGTCTGTATGCTAATTTCCTCATCTTATGAGGACACCAGTCACATTGGATTAGAGTCCACCCTAATGACCTCATTTTAACCTTATCATCTCTTTAAAGAGATTTATATCTGTAAATATAGTCACATTTGAATTTGGGGGAACACAGTTCAGCCCATAACATAACCTTTGTGTCAAACACACATTTTTTACTTCTTTTAGTAAAATTGTGAAAAATATGGTTCATGGGACATAATTTCTTACAAATATATGCAGTTATTTTGGTTAAGAGTTAGCCCTGGGAGCTCTAGGTCTCACTGATAAGAGAAGAGTAATTCAGGATATATATGATGTTTAGCTTCTAGACCCATTTCATCAGAATTTCACTGACCTACACAATTACAAGATTAAATTATCTTTATTATTTACTATATCGTTACCATTTTGAACTACAACAGATATCTCTGCGACCTCTCTTCTAAAACTGTAAAAATCTTGAAACACTACATTATATTCTTAAGGTCTTGGTTTATAAATATGCTTGTGCTACTATATTTTTCAGCAATTAATTCTTATTTTTAAGTATGAGTTCAGAAAATATTAATACAAGATGTTTGGATGAATAAGTTGTTATAAAGTTGGCCGCTATTATGAACTATGTTTATGTATAGAGACTTTGGGAGAAAATGCCACTTTACTCCATTGACTTAATTTCTATTTAAAGAGAGTTGGAAGGACATGATAATTTCCAATTATGGTAGGTTATTAATGTTATACAACCCAGGGTGAACAATCAGCTAAATTTTGACTCATTCAGCAATGAAAGAAATTTCAGTTCACCTCTTGAGTAGCCTCCAGTTTCTTGGTATCACTATTCCCCATAAACAGGCATTTTAAAATTACTTAGAATGTAAATATAATGATTTAACATAATTGGCTAATTAACTATGTAAATTGGCCTGGGATCATATTAATTCTTTTTTTTTCAGAATAAATGATTTAAGTTAAGCAAAATAAAATGTTACGAGTTCATTCATTTTCAGAACATCCTCTGGATAGAAAAAAATACAACATATATTTGAAAATATGTCTTTGTTGTTGCCTGTTATTTTGAAGTGTTAAATGCTATTAAGCATCCAATTAAGAGATATTTGTTAATCTTTAAGAGTCTAGATTTGAATTTTCCAAAATCTAAGTAAATATATAAAAAAATCTCCATTTATTATTTTAGTTTATTTATTGTATTTCCCCGTCTTTAACCCCAACAAGCTTAATTTCAAAACCTGGTGGGAAATGGCTGAGGAATTCAAGCTGAACCTGAGGTTGTTATCCCTTACATCTTTCTTCCTCACCTTTCCCTGCTCTTTCAGAAGTGCAGATCTCTGTAGATTGTGTTTCCTGGGCTATGGTGTAATCTGCTTCTGGGTGGTTTGACTAATGGGAGCATTGCTTGAAGATTGAGGAATGGGATGGGGAGAAGAGGGGAGGGTTGGTATTTTGTCAGAGATTTCTGTCTGGGGCATCTGTGGTCCCCTTCTCCTCTGGACAGGCCCATTAATGTTATCTCTCTAAGAAGAAGTATTTTTGTAGAATTTGTAAAAGTAATTATTTTCTGTCCCTTTTGTGTTTATGTATTTAGAAATCATCAATATCTTCTGATAATCCCAACATTTTCAACACGATAAGATTTACAATTTTTTGTTAGGGTTGTTATTTTTGTTTTTTTTTGTTTTTTTTTTTTTTTTGCGGTACGCGGACCTCTCACTGCTGTGGCCTCTCCCGTTGCAGGGCACAGGCTCCAGACACACAGGCTCAGTGGCCATGGCTCATGGGCCTAGCCACTCCGCAGCATGTGGGATCTTCCTGGACCGGGGCACGAACCCATGTCCCCTGCATAGGCAGGCGGACTCTCAACCACTGTGCCACCAGAGAAGCCCTAGGGTTTTCTTTTAAGTACACACCTCACTTTTATATTTTCCTTTACTAGACTTTATATTTTCCTTTACTAGACTTTATATTTTTCTAGTATATTCAAATACATTCCAGTATTTTTTATTTTGGGGAAAACATGAAAATTTATATGCGCACACACACATTGCAATGTCACTTCTCTTGAGATTATTATTAAAAACAGAGGAGTGGGATTGAAGATTGGAAATTCAGGTAAAAAGCAGCCTAAAGTAGAGGTTGTTCCAGTGAAGCCTTAAATGAGATACAGAAATTAACAAAAATTAAGACCTTTGGAATAATACTCCTGAGTTACCTAGGAGAGAAAAGTTGAGAAATAGTTAAAGAGGACTGTACGGTTAGAAAGATAGGAGTTAAATAACATAAAGCTATGTCTATAATGAATATTTGGGTAGATGATACAAAACAATCAAAGAGTAAAAAATGCTTCCTGTAAAAGAAACTATTAGTGTGGTGCTTAATATTAACCCCTCCCCTACCATTTTCCTTGACCCCCCTCCCACTTGATTAGATTCATCAGTGCAAAGTTTCCAACTAAATAACCACTTTCCCAGACTCCCTTTTGGCTACAGTTGTCTACGTAACCAACTTCTAGCCAATAAGGCATATGAAAACGTTGCATGTGGAATTCTATCTTTCCTTGTTAAAGAGTAGGTGACAACTGGTGCCAGTACCTGCTTCCCTTCTTCCTGCCTTAAAAATATCCATGATGCTTGAAACTAGAGCAAGGATTTTGCAACTGAGAGGTATCAATTATCAGAAGGCTATCCCACTAACGTTGGCAGATTGGCCATGTGGAAGAAAAGTAAAATAATGGGGTCCCTGGTAGTACTTTTGAAGCTGAATAAAAAGCAGCAGCTCTCTTACTTTAAGGATTTTTGGCCATGTGATGACAAATAAATACTTGTTTGTTTAAGCCACTATCAGTTAGGTTCACTATTTCATACAGTAGAATGTGTTCCTAACAGATAAAATATCTCATTGTGCACATTATCAAGAACGAAGTTAAAAAAAAGAACACAATGTATTTTTCTTACGTAAGTAGGAAGTTGCTAGCATTTGTAGGGCCAATATACCTGTGATTAGCTTGGCCTTTCCCCTGAGTCTGCAAGATGTCTGGTGCAGCTCCAGTCACTACAGAAGCCTTTAAAGCTGGAGGAAGAAGTAAACACAGAGAGTGATGCTAGTGGGTCATACCTTCTGTCTAAGAAAAGTGAAAGATTTTCCTGATGACTACTTCTCTCAGTCGTTCTCATTAGGCAAAACCATACCTCAAGTTCACCTTTTTTACGGGAAAAGTGAGAAATCAGGGTTCGTTCCCATTTTGACACTCTAAACTAAATAAAGATTCTATTTTCAAGGAAGAAGTAGAGATGGGTATTGTTAAGATAAAGTGTCTGCCAAAAACTTTTAACAAAGCAAAGGAAATCTCCAGTTACTTCTTTCTACTTTCTTTGGAACATTTGACAGATAAGAAGTAAACAACTGTCAAGTCTACTCTAATGTGCTAAAACAGACATTGTAAAAAAATGGATCAGAGGAAAGAAAGGGGAAGCAGAATAATACTTAAACACATCAACAACATATTTTTAAAACTAGAGAACAAAGTATAAATATACTGTATTGCATATAGTCTCATTTAAATGTTTTTTCAAAAAAATTAGTTACTGGAATTTTCTTTTTTCCTCTGACAAAGGATAGAGGACAAGAATTCAAATATTTAATATATTTTTATCATTTCATATTATACAGTAACTGCTAACTTGCTAGCAGTTAAGTCACTATATAAATAAATTGACTGATATTTCCAAGCATGCTGATTAAGAAAAAATATTCAATAAGATAAATAATATTTTCTAAATTGTTGGAATTGTGAGCTCTAATATCATCAATTTTATTCAGCAAAATAATAGCACAGAAAATGTAAACAAATTACAACTTTAACCATCTATACTCCAGGGAGCAGAGATGTTGAGCTCTTTCAATAAAAGTAGTTATTTGGAGGAGGAAGAATATTCTGATTCAATATTACACCCATAGCATAACAAAAATGTAATTTTGGTATAACATAAATCTCATTTCTGTACAGAAACAAGAAGATAGATAACTTATTAAAATAAAGGAAAGGACTATTTCTTATAAAAATTTAGTATTTTACAGGAAAAAATATTATGAAAGATATTATAGCTCAAAGAAGATATGTTCTGAACCAAACTTATAGAATTTAGATTTTGTTTTTGTTATTCTTTGTGAATTACTGGACTCTGTTTTAACAAAGAGAGTTTTTTTCTTAATCCTTATAACTCCTAGGAGACCTTAAGTTAGCATAAGATTCAATGGATTAAAAAAGGGTTTGGCAGAGAATCCACTCTTGGAGGGCACACACAAAATAGTGTGTGCATTGAAACCCAGGGAAAGGAGCAGTGACCCCATAAGAGACTGCACCTGACCTACCTGCTAGGGTTGGAGGATCTCCTGCAGAGGCAGGGGGTGACTGTGGCTCACTGTGGAGACAAGGATACTGGCAGTGGAAGTTCTGGGAGCTACTCATTGGCATGAGCCCACCCAGAGTCCTCCATTAGACCCACCAAAGATCCCCTAGGCTCCAGTGCTGGGTCGCATCAGGCCAAACAACTAACAGGGAGGGAACCCAGCCCCACACATCAACAGACAAGTGGATTAAAGTTTTACTGAGCTATGCCCACCAAAGCAACACCCAGCTCTACCCACTACCAGTCCCTCCCATCAGGAAGCTTGCACATGCCTTTTAGATAGCCTCATCCACCAGAGGGCAGACAGCAGAAGCAAGAAGAATGACAATTCTACAGCCTGTGGAAGGAAAACCACATTCACAGAAAGATAGACAAAAGGAAAACGCAGAGGACTATGTACCAGATGAAGTAACAAGATAAAACCCCAGAAAAACAACTAAATGAAGTGGAGATAGGCAACCTTCCAGAAAAAGAATTCAGAATAATGATAGTGATTATGATCCAGGACCTTGGATAAAGAATGGTGGCAAAGATTGAGAAGATGCAAGAAATGTTTAACAAAGACCTAGAAGAATTAAAGAATAAACACCTAGAAGAATTAAAGAACAAACAGAGATGAACAATACAATAACTGAAATGAAAAATACACTACAAGGAATCAATAGCAGAATAACTGAGGCAGAAGAGCACATAAGTGACCTGGAAGACAGAATGGTGTAATTCACTGCCGCAGAACAGAATAAAGAAAAAAGAATGGAAAGAAATGAAGACAGCCTGACAGACCTCTGGGACAACATTAAATGCACCAACATTTGCATTATAGGGGTTGCAGAAGGAGAAGAGAGAGAGAAAGGATCAGAGAAAATATTTGAAGAGATTATAGTCGAAAACTTCCCTAACATGGGAGAGGAAATAGCCACACAAGTCCAGAAAGTGAAGAGAGTCTCAGGCAGGAAAAACCCAAGGAGAAACACGCCGAGACACATAGTACTCAAATTGACAAAAATTAAAGATAAAGAAAAATTATTGAAAGCAACAAGGGAAAAATGACAAATAACACACAAGAAAACACCCATAAGGTTAACAGCTGATTTCTGAGCAGAAACTCTACAAGCCAGATGGAAGTGGCATGATATATTTAAAGTGATGAAAGGGAAAAGCCTACAACCAAGATTACTCTACCCCGCAAGAATCTCATTCAGATTTGATGGAGAAATCGAAAGCTTTACAGACAAGCAAAAACTAAGAGAAATCAGCACCACCAAACCAGCTCTACAACAAATGCTAAAGGAACTTCTCTAAGTGGGAAACACAAGAGAAGAAGAGGACCTACAAAAGCAAAACCATAACAAGTAAGAAATTAGTAATAGGAACATACATATTGATAATTACCTTAAACATGAATGGATTAAATGCTCCAACCAAAAGACACAGGCTTGGTGAATGGATACAAAAACAGGACCCATATATGTGCTCTCTACAACAGACCCACTTCAGACCTAGGGACACATACAGACAAACTGAGGGGACGGAAAATGATACTCCATGCAAAGGGAAATCAAAAAATCAGGAGTAGCAATACTCATATCAGATAAAATAGACTTTAAAATAAAGAATGTTACAAGAGCCAAGGAAGGACACTACATAATGATCAAGGAATCAATCCAGGAAGGAGGTGTAACAACTATAAATATATATGCACCCAATACATAAGGAAAGTGCTAGCAGGTATAAAAGAGGAAATCAACAGTAACACAGTACTAGTGGGGGACTTTAAGACCTCATTGACAACAATGGACAGATCACCCAGAAAGAAAATTAAAAAGGAAACACAAGCTTTAAATGGCACAATAGACCAGACAGATGTAATTGATATTTATAGGACATTCCATCCCAAAACAGCAGATTACACTTTCTACTCAAGTGCACACAGAACATTCTACAGGATAGATCACATCTTGGGTCGCAAATCAAGCCTCGGTAAATATAAGAAAATTAAAATCATATCAAGCATCTTTTCTGACCACAATGCTATGAGATTAGAAATCAATTACAGGGGAAAAAACGTAAAAAACACAAACACAGGGAGGCTAAACAATACATTACAAAATAACCAAGATATCACTGAAGGAATCAAAGAGGAAATCAAAAAATAGCTAGAGACACATGACAATGAAAATACAATGATCCAAGACCTATGGGTTACAGCAAAAGTATTTCTAAGAGGGAAGTTTATAGCAATACAAGCCTACCTCAAACACAAAAAATCTCAAACAAACAATCTCACCTTACACCTAAAGGAACTAGAGAAAGAAGAAGAAACAAAACCCAAAGTTAGTAGAAGGAAAGAAATCATAAAGATCAGAGCAGAAATAAATGAAATAGAAACAAAGAAAACAATAGCAAAGATCAATAAAACTAAAAGCCGTTTCCTTGAGAAGATAAACAAAATTGATAAACCTTTAGCGAGACTCATCAAGAAAAAGAGGGAGAGGACTCAAATTAATAAAATTAGAAATGAAAAAAGAGAAGTTACAACAGACACTAACATTTTTACTGGGGCTAATATTATTTTAAAATAATAATATTTTAACATAAAAATAAATGAAAATTGATCCAAAAACTTGGAAATAGAGTCCTTTTAACAAGGACGTAGAAGAACTAAAGAGCAAACGAGCAGTGATGAACAACAAAATAAATAAACTTAAAAATTCTTTAGAAGGAATCAATAGCAGAATATCTGAGGCAGAAGAGCAGTTAAGTGACCTGGAAGATAAAATAGTGGAAATAACTACTGCAGAGCAGAATAGAGTAAAAAGAATGAAGAGAATTGAGAACAGTCTCAGAGACTTCTGGAACGATATTAAACACACCAACATTCGAATTATAGGGGTCCCAGAAGAAGAATAAAAGAAAAAGAAAGGGACTGAGAAAGTATTTGAAGAGATTATAGTTGAAAGCTTCCCTAATATGCGAAAGGAAATAGTCAATCAAGTCCAGGAAGTGCAGAGAGTCCCATACAGGATAAATCCAAGGAGAAACATGCCAAAACACATATTAATCAAACTATCAAAAATTAAATACAAAGAAAAAATATTAAAAGCAGCAAGGGGGGCTTCCCTGGTGGCGCAGTGGTTGAGAATCTGCCTGCCGATGTAGGGGACGCGGGTTCGTGCCCCTGTCTGGGAACATCCCACATGCCATGGAGCGGCATGGCCCGTGAGCCATGGCTGCTGAGCCTGGGCGTCCTGAGCCTGTGCTCCACAACGGGAGAGGCCACAGTGAGAGGCCCACATACCAGTGGGAGGCCCACATACCACAAAAAAAAAAAAAAAAAAAAAAAGCAGCAAGGAAAAAACAATAAATAATATACAAGGGAATCCCCATAAGTTTAACAGCTGATCGTTCAGCAGAAACTCTGCAAGCCAGAAGGGAGTGGCAGAGCATATTTAAAGGGATGAAAGGGAAAAACCTACAGTCAAGATAACTCTACCCTGCAAAAATCTCATTCAGATTCAATGCAGAAATTAAAACCTTTACAGACAAGCAAAAGCTAAGAGAATTCAGCACCACCAAACCAGCTTTACAACAAATGCTAAAGGAACTTCTCTAGGCAGGAAACACAAGAGAAGGAGAACACCTACAATAACAAACCCAAAACAATTAAGAAAATGGTAATAGGAACACACATATCAATAATTACCTTAGGGCTTCCCTGGTGGCGCAGTGGTTGAGCGTCCACCTGCTGATGCAGGGAACACAGGTTTGTGCCCCGGTCCAGGAAGATCCCACATGCCGTAGAGCGGCTGGGCCGTGAGCCATGGCCGCTGAGCCTGCGCCTCCAGAGCCTGTGCTCCGCAACGGGAGAGGCCACAACAGTGAGAGGCCCGCGTACTGCAAATAATAATAATAATAATAATTACCTTAAATATAAAGGGATTAAATGCTCCAACCAAAAGACATAGACTGGCTGAATGGATACAAAAACAAGACCCATATAGATGCTGTGTACAAGAAACCCACTTCAGACCTAGGGAAACATACAGACTGCAAGTGAGGGAATGGAAAAAGATATTCCATGTAAATGGAAATCAAAAGAAAGCTGGAGTACCAATTCTCATATCAGGAAAAATAGACTTTAAAATAAAGACTATTACAAGAGACAAAGATGGATACTACATAACGATCAAGGGATCAATCCAAGAAGAAGATATAACAATTGTAAGTACTTATGCATCCAACATAGGAGCACATCAATACATAAGGCAAATGCTAACAACCGTAAAAGGGGAAATCAACAGTAACACAATCATATTAGGGGACTTTAACACCCCACTTTCACCAATGGACATATCATCCAAAATGAAAATAAGGAAACACAAGCTTTCAATGATACATTAAACAAGATGGACTTAATTGATATGTATAGGACATTCCATCCAAAAACAACAGAATACACTTTCTTCTCAAGCCCTCATGGAACATTCTCCAGGATAGATCATATCTTGGGTCACAAATCAAGCCTTGGTAAATTTAAGAAAATTGATATATCAAGTATCTTTACCAACCATAAAGCTATGAGACTAGATAAAAATTACAGGAAAAAATCTGTAAAAAATACAAACACATGGAGGCTAAACAATACACTACTTAATAACCAAGAGGTCACTGAAGAAATCAAAGAGGAAATCAAAAAATACCTAGAAACAAATGACAATGAAAACATGACGCCCCAAATCCTATGGGATGCAGGAAAAGCAGTCTGTGAGGGAATTTTATAGCAATACAATCCTACCTCAAGAAACAAGAAACATCTCAAATAAACAACCTAACCTTACACCTAAACAATTAGAGAAAGAAGAATGAAAAACCCCAAAGTTAGTAGAAGGAAAGAAATCATAAATATCACATCAGAAATAAATGAAAAAGAAATGAAAGAAACAATAGCAAAGATGAATGAAACTAAAAGCTGGTTCTTTGAGAAGATAAACAAAATTGATAAACCATTAGCCAGATTCATGAAGAAAGAAAGGGAGAAGACTCAAATCAATAGAATTAGAAATGAAAAAGAAGAAATAACAACTGACCCTGCAGAAATACAAAGGATCATGAGAGATTACTACAAGCAATTATCTGCCAATAAAATGGACAACCTTGAAGAAATGGACAAATTCTTAGAAATAGCACAAGCTTCTGAGACGGACCCAGGAAGAAATAGAGAATATAAACAGACAAATCACAAGCACTGAAATTGAGACTGTGATTAAAAATCTTCCAACAAACAAAAGCCCAGGACCAGATGGCTTCACAAGCGACTTCTATCAAATATTTAGAGAAGAGCTAAAATCGATCCTTCTCAAACTCTTCCAAAATATAGCAGAAGGAGGAACACTCGCAAACTCATTCTACGAGGCCACCATCACCCTGATACCGAAACCAGACAAAGATGTCACAAAGAAAGAAAACTGCAGGCCAATATCATTGATGAACATAGATGCAAAAATCCTCAACAAAATACTAGCAAACAGAGTCCAACAGGATATTAAAAGGATCATACACCATGATCAAGTGGGGTTTATCCCAGGAATGCAAGGATTCTTCAATATATGCAAATCAATCAATATGATACACTATATTAACAAATTGAAGTATAAAAACCATTTGATCAACTCAATAGATGCAGGAAACGCTTTTGACATTATTCCACACCCATTTATGGTAAAAACCCTCTAGAAAGTAAGCATAGAGGGAACGTACCTCAACATAACAAAGCCCATATGTGACAAACCCACAGCCAACATCATTCTCAATGGTGAAAAACTGAAACTATTCCTACTAAGATCAGGAACAAGACAAGGTTACCCACTCTCTCCACTATTTTTCAACATAGTTTTGGAACTTTTAGCCACAGCAATTAGAGAAAAAAAAGAAATAAAAGGAACCCAAATCAGAAAAGAAGTAAAGCTGTTAATGTTTGCAGATGACATGATACTATACATAGAGAATCCTAAAGATGGTACCAAAAACTACTAGAGCTAATCAATAGATTTGGTGAAGTAGCAGGATACAAAATTAATGCACAGAAATCCCTTGCATTCCTATACACTAATGATGAAAAATCTGAAAGAGAAATGAAGGAAACAGTCCCATTACCATAGCAACAAAAAGAATAAAATACCTAGCAATAAACCTACCTAAGGAGACAAAAGACCTGTATGCAGAAAACTATAAGACACTGTTGAAAGAAATTAAAGACGATACAAACAGATGGAGAGATATACCATGTTCTTGGATAAGAAAATCAAATTGTGAAAATGACTGTACTACCCAAATCAATCTACAAATTCAATGCAATCCCTGTCAAACTACCACTGGCATTTTTCACAGAACTAGGACAAAAAATTTCACGACTGGTATGGAAACACAAAAGAACCTGAAGAGCCAAAGCAATCTTGAGAACGAAAAACGGAGCTGGAGGAATCAGGCTCCCTGACTTCAGATTATACTACAAGCTACAGTAATCAAGACAGTATGGTACTGGCACAAAAACAGAAATATAGATCAATGGGACAGGATAGAAAGCCCAGAGGTAATCGCAGTCACCTTACTTTTGATAAAGGAGGCAAGAATATACAATGGAGTAAAGGCAGCCTCTTCTATAAGTGGTGCTGGGAAAACTGGACAGCTACATGTAAAAGAATGAAATTAGCACACTCCCTAACACCATACACAAAAATAAACTCAAAATGGATTAAAGATCTAAATGTAAGACCGGACACTATCAAACTCTTAGAGGAAAACATAGGCAGAACACTCTATGACATAAATCACAGCAAGATCCTTTTTGACCCACCTCCTAGAGTAATGGAAATAAAAACAAAAATAAACAAATGGGACCTAATGAAACTTAAAACCTTTTGCACAGCAAGGGAAACCATAAACAAGATGAAAAGATCACCCTCAGAATGGGAGAAAATATTTGCAAATGAAGCAACTGACAAAGGATTAATCTCAAAAATTTACAAGCAGCTCATGCAGCTCAATAACAAAAAAACAAACAACCCAATCCAAAAATGGGCAGAAGACCTAAATAGACATTTCTCCAAAGAAGATATACAGATTGCCAACAAACACATGAAAGAATGCTCAAGATCACTAATCATTAAAGAAATGCGAATCAAACTACAGTGAGGTATCACCTCACAGCAGTCAGAATGGCCATCATCAAAAAATCTACAAATAATAAATTCTGGAGAGGGTGTGGAGAAATGTTGCACTGTTGGTGGGAATGTAAATTGATACAGCCACTATGGAGAACAGTATGGAGGTTCCTTAAAAAACTAAAAATAGAACTACCATACGACCCAGCAATCCCACTACTGGGCATATACCCTGAGAAAACCATAATTCAAAAAGGGTCATGTACCACAATTTTCATTGCAGCTCTATTTACAATAGCCAGGGCATGGCAGCAACCTATGTGTCCATCAACAGATGAATGGATAAAGAAGATGTGGCACATATATACAATGGAATATTACTCAGCCATAAAAAGAAACGAAATTGAGTTATTTGTAGTGAGGTGGAGGGACCTAGAGTCTGTCATTCAGAGTGAAGTAGGTCAGAAAGAGAAAAACAAATACCGTATGCTGACACATATATATGGAATCTAAATTTTAAAAAAGAGAGGTGCTGAAGAACCTAGAGCAGGACAGGAATAAAGATGCAGAGGTAGAGAATGGACTTGAGGACACAGGGAGTGGGAAGGGTAACCTGGGATGAACAGAGTGGCATGGACATACCTACACTACCAAATGTAAAATAGATAGCTAGTGGGAAGCAGCCTCATAACACACGGAGATCAGCTCAGTGCTTTGTGACCACCTAGAGGGGTGGGATAGGGAGGGTGCAAGGGAGATGCAAGAGGGAGGAGATATGGGGATATATGTATATGTATAGCTGATTCACTTTGTTATAAAGCAGAAACTAACACACCATTGTAAAGCAGTTATACTCCAATGAAGTTGTTAAAAAAATAAACCAAAATGAAAATTTATGACCCACTTCAGATGGTAAAATCATATTTCTGAGTTATTTTGATATAAGCTCTGCTATAAAATTATAGTTTCAGAAATTATTTTCAGGTATTTTTAATGAAAAACCTAATTCTTAAAATTTTCTTTGAAACTTGATGTCTCAAAGCAGTGGCTAATTTTATGATCTACTCAGTTTACTTTTGGAAATACTGACTCTTCATAACTATTTGTTCTAGGCAAGGTCATAGTTGATCTATATGATGCTACTCCTAATTGCCAATATTCTATCCTCTTCTTTGACTCATCAACATTTGAGACAGCTTATCATAACTGTTGCCTGAAGTATTTCCTTCACTTTAGCTTTAAAGTCATGACAGTCTTGGTTTTTCTCCTCCTGCAACCACTCCAGCCCAACTTTGTAAAATTTCTCTCCTGAGTTATTCTAATAGACTTCTAAACTGCCTTTATTCACCATCCCTGAAATTTATGCACAATACAGCAGTCAAAGTGAATCTACTAAAATATGTCATATTCTGGTATGTCTTGTCTCAAAACCCTTTGATGGCTTCCCATCTCTCTAAAAGTAAAAGCCAACCTCCTTAAAATGATATATAAGCAAGTATGTCTTCTAAGCTCCTGTTATTACTTTTTTGACTTCATCTTTATAATTCTCTCTCCTCCTCATTTTGATCAAACCATAGTGGCCAACTTGCTGGTCTGTAAACACGCCAGGCAAGCTCCTACCTCAGGGCTTTGCACTTGCTGTTTTGCTTGAGTGTAATTTTATTTCCCCAGATGTTAGCATGGCTTGTTCTCATACTTCCTGCACATCGTCACTAAAATGTCATCTGTTCAATAAAGCCTTCTCTAGGTAACGCTTTTTTCTCTTATGCTTGATTAGTCCCGTCCTCCTTCCTCACATTATTGTGTTGCTTTGCATTCGCTACTTTAAATTTTTATTCATTTTGCTTATTCATGTGCCCGATTAGTTTTTTATCTAATTTAATGTAATTTATGTTATGTGAGAATAGAGATTTTTCTTTACATGGCCACTGGTAGATTAGCACTGCCTAGACAATGAGTAACTGGTATATAATATATATAATATACACATTTGTTAGATGATTCAATCATTTTCTTTTTTAGACATGATATCTATGCCATTATTTTTGTGGAAGTGTGCTGGAGAAAGTAATGCTCAGTGAGGGTAAAAGACTTGCACATTATTTCTACTTATTTGTAGTATATGTACTAGTAAAAATAATGGTAATTTTAATGGACACTTATGGATATATGTACACTATATGCACTGCTTTTCAAAGGGCTCTTAAATCTGTGATGTGATTAAATCATCAACAAATATTTTTTTAAAGTAACACCCTTCAACACAGAAAAACAGTATTCCACACATTTTGCTACGTTTTTTAAAGACTGCCTTCTTCTTCTGAAAACATCAAAGGACATTGTTTGTTTAACAGTGAGGATTTACTCCATTCTAATTTTGAGGACATTTTGTTTGCTTGTTTATATTCTTAGTTTATTTGCTACATTAGTTAATGTTGTTATAAATATAGCCAAAAATTAAGAATATGGACTTGATATGGTGATAATCATAGAGCTGCAAGCGAAGCAACAAATGGAATATTGTATTAACTAGACACATTGATTAGGAATATTAGCAGGAAAAAAAAACTTATTAGCTCCTGGAAATTTTCAAGATATGTCAGAAGGTAAGGTCCCTGGCTTCCATATGGTTGTTCTGCAGTGATTAAAGCATTATTAAGCTTCCTTTACATTTGACAGGATGTTTTTAGGTAAATACTTGCTGAAAAATCAAGTGATTTTAATTATACCAGTTATATTCAACTTATACTGTAAATAATTCAAGCATATAAACGTTTGGCTCATGTGTTCTATTTAATAAATGACAAAGAAGATGTATATACTTGATAATAATACTATGCACTGCAATATTTCTTATAGCACATGGAACTCTACATACATTTGTACATTGGTGCCTCAGAGAACCCCTTTGAATTGCATAAGGCATATAATAATTCCTGTCGTTAAAATAGATGCAGGGACTTTAATACCTTAGGCAATACAATTCTGCATGGTATATAACTCAGTAAAAATTCTAATCTGTCTAACTCTTTAACATTTTCTTGATTGCATTATATTCAGACTAACAACAAGCTTTCTCGTGTTCCACAGTTGCTCATACTACCAGCGTTTTTTAGAAAACTCCCCCTCCACGTACTTGCTCTTTTGCCACTGTGCCCGTTTCTTATCAAGGATGTAATACAGCTTTGTTTTGCTGTGGTTCTGAATTTCATTCACAGTACAGTATTATGATAAAGACTTAACATTTCTGAAAGTCCACAGTCTTCAGAAGTATTCTTCATTACTTTATGTTTACAAAGTGCGAGGGAGATAAACTTTTCACCTGGTACATATAAATGATTGAATGGAAAGTGCTAATTATTAAGGAGAGCTTGGATTTTCCCTTTTGCTCAGTATTAAATGGCATAAGCCATTTTTAAATAGTAATGCTATGAAAGATACAGTAAATGAAGCTATATTTGCATTTATCCTTGAATGTTAAGGATTATGTTGGCTGTAAATATCTCATTTTAATGCTCTGATAAAAATCTTTTTATTATCATTTTACTATACAATACTAGCACTCTCTGAGACACTCCTAACCCTAAATTAGTTTAACACTCTCTAGAATTGAAGGAAAAAAATACCATAAAAATAGGACAGTATCTAATTTGCTCATTGTTGATTTTATATTCTCTAAGCCAGTACACAGTACATGGGATGAACTGTATAAATTTTGATTAGTGAATAAATACCAACTGTATGTTAAGAGAGTTGGGGGAGATGAGTAAATATCAGTCAAAACACAGAAAAAGCTAAAAGCAAAATGCATGTAATAATGCACAAATCATAGGGCTGAATGTGGGACATGATTAGAAGTATCTTTATTATGAAATATTGTTTTTATGTATTTTATGTACCAGATAGAGTAGGACGGAAGGAGAATATCAGCCAATTTGTGGTCTTGGAGCTAGTTAAAGTAAGGAAAATTACTACATGCAGTCAGAGGAATTTGGAAGTGTTAATATTTATTGTAGTTTTATGTTCAGGGGATTTTTTTTTTTCCAACCACATCAGAATTGTGACTAAAGCCCAATGTTAGAGAAAAAGTGCTCAGTAGCCAAAATCAAAGTTTTCAGAGTCCTTAATCAGTGGGCTCAGCTACTTCTGTAGAGAGCTGCTTTAAAAGGTGCTAGAACCAGCCCCAACATCATCATGGTACTCATTCCCCAAACAGTACAGTGGAATAGCTGGAAGAAAGGAGGCCAGATTTTGGAAAGAGATTTCAAATTTGGATAGGACTGAGACAGGCATGGAGATGAGTTCCAGCAGGATCTTCTACATTAAGAAACTCTGCTGAGTAGAGTCCTGCATTGGGCTTTCCAAAGTACTCACAGATACACGCCCAAGTGAAAATGCATTCAGAATCCTGCCTTTATGGGCTTTTGAAAGCCAGTCAGTGTTAGCCAGAAAATAGCAGGAGTCCCAGAGGATTAACACCTTGCCATTCAAGTAAGAGCACCTTCTCTCTTTTTCTTTTCCTTTCCTTCTTCCTCCTCCCTCAACATCTGTGGATCTAATGCCTTAAAGAGAGCTGACTAGAGACATTTAAAATACTAACCATGTCTCTCTTCCAGTCCACTTCCTATCTTCTGAGTTATAATGGTGTCTGAGGGGCAGAGAGAGCATTGAAAATGGATTCAGTTGAGTCCTAAATAATAGAGTAAGATCCTCCTAATAATCTAAGATGCTAAAAAGTATGGAGTTTGGACAAAATGGCAGTAAAGACATTTATCTGGGAATTAAAAAAAAAAAACTCACTGAGTTTCATGTATTACTTTTTGAGACTTCTCAGTAAACTGGACAAACCTTTCTCCATAATTTTACCTAAGGTTAACATAACTGGAAGCTGGGTTCTGCATAAAAGAATATGTGTTTAAAATGTTTCTTTTTCTCACAAGTGGGTAAGCAGAACATAGATGGTAAACAAATAGATATAGGGATCTGAGACATTCCTTCTGTAAGATTATTTTTCAATGTTTTTGCACTTTTTATCTATGATAAAATATACAATAATATAAGCATTTTATAAATGTTTTAGAGAACTACCTTGTACCTGAGTTTTGCCACGTGCTTTCAGTGCCTGTGGTTTCATTTTTCTACATAATTATATTGGTGCCAAGTCAAAATTCTTTACTATTGTAAGCAAATAAAAACAGGAGTTGTCTTAATATTTAAGTGAAATGATGCCTTGGCCTCTAGTGAAGGCCAGATGATGTCACTATGTGCCAAATTTAAAGGTTATTGATGCATTTTCACTTCACTTACATATTTTTTATGTTCATCCTCACAAAAGGTACTACATTCATGTCTTTAAGTTGTTTTACATGTTTTTGTTTTGTAATTTTTGGCAAAAATTGGATTAAACTATACCCATTATTTTCAGTTGACTTTTTTAAAAAGTGACAACACTGTATATGTTACAATTTTTTGTGTATATGCACAAAAAGTCCATAATATATATGTATGTATACATATCTACATAGACACACCCTGCGTGTGTTTATAATGCAAATAAATCTAAAGTCCTCTTTTTAAATGTCCTTAATGTCCCACAGAAGGAATTTATACAATTTGTTCATCTTTTCTCCCTTAGTTATCATTTGGACTCTGCATGATAATGATGTGTAAATGTAGGCTCATCAGTTGCGGCAAATATAGAATATACAACTTTGGTGGGGTGTGGAGGCAGGAGGTGTGCTACGGTCTGAATGTTTGTCACCCCAAAATTTAGATGCTGAAATCGTCACCTGCAAGGTGAACGTGAAATAATTAGAGGTGGGGCCTTTGGGAGTTGATTAGGTCAAGAGGCCTCAATCACTGGGGCTCTGCTAATGAGATTAATAACCTAATAAAAGAGACCCTAGAGAGCTAGCTAGTCTTTTCCACCATGTGAGGTTGCAGTGAGAAGAAGGCCCTGTACTGAGGAAGCAGCCTCTCACCAGACACTGGGAAGTACCAGTGCCATCAAGTGGACTTCCCAGCCTCCAGAACTGTGAGAAATAAGTTTCTGTTGTTTATAAGCCCCCCAGGCTATGATATTTGGTTATAGCAGAGTCTGTTGGTTCATTTGTTTGTTTCTTTCCACTAGCGTTTGGCAGGGGAGCAACAAAACTCATTTCCACTTTCTTTTTGACCCCTGACTTATTTGTAATTGTATTGTTCTTAAATTTCCAAGCATTTGATCATTCTCTAAACATATTTTTATGGATTTATACACTAATCCCATTGTTATCAAATAATATGTTCTATAATATATTTTCATCCTTTTACTTAACATAAGACTTGCTTTTTGGCTCAGGCCATAGTATATTATGGTAAAAGTCACATGTGTACCTATATAAGGATTTTTTCTGCTATTGATGAATTTTCTGTTAACTATATAGCCATTGTGCCAATTCTGCCCATGTTATTGTTCAAATCTCTTATATCCTCACTGATTTTTTTCCACATTTTCAGTATCAGTTTTTGAGAACAGTATCTTAAAATAGTCTCTTATTTTTGAGGGTTATATAGTTCTTATTTTAGTTTTGCCAATTTTTCTTTTATATTGTATGAGTATGTTATTTGTTGCACATTAATTGAGCATTTAAATTCAGGAAGAAGGTCTATTTTCATATAACGAAAATTTCCTCTTTTTTTCAAATAATACTTCTTGCATTTCAAGTCTGTTCTGCCTGATACTGCTTTAAGTGTTACATATTATGTTTTTTTGAACATATTTTTACTTTCATTATTTTTATATAACTATGTGTAAGATTAATATCTTCAAAGAAGTATATAGTAGGCTCCACATTATTTTCGATCAACTCTGACCATCTTTGTCTTTTAAATGAGGTTTTTGTCTTCTCATATCTTATGTAATTATTGATACAATATGTTGGAATCAGCAGTGTGCTGTTAAATGTTTAACAATCACCTTTCAAAAAATCATATGTATACATATATAATTTATATATGTATATATAATTTATGTTGTAAACTGTATTGATATACAAGATATGTAGAATACAATTTTTAAATAATACTAAATTTTAATACTAAACTCTACAAAACAATAAATTCCACATAGCCAATTTATTCTCATTAAATGCCATCATTGCTTTTTGCCAGACTGTTACATCTGGAGCCAAATTATGATTGCAAATGATGAACAAGTATAATTCTAACATAAATGTTTGTTGATATTTTCGTTTATAAGACCAGCGTAAGAAAAAACATATGTCACACCTTTACTCTTCTGTCAATGATGTGAACAACTTCTTTGATGAATTGATAGTTGTTAAATGCTGGAAGAACATTTTCTTAAAATTTTGTGCTAGTCACAATGCACTAGTTACAGACAGGATACACTTTTAAGTTTAATCTTGCATTATTGTCACTTTTGAAAGTCTGAAGAACCAAGACAATAAATTAAGCCTTGATTTGTACCATGTGTTAATTTTTGTAATATAAATACTCCACCATGGCAGATGCCAAGCTATCACTGTGACATCACTGACCATGGTGTTGCAAAGGTAAGTGCAGTAGCAGACCATTTAATATAACATGTCCACCAAACATATACAATAGGTAGAAACTCAAGGTTACAACGAATAGTAAAACGTAGTAAAATAATTCAGAACTGTGGAGTCTAAGTTTGGTAAGATACTTTCTCAATGAGGTAGAAGTGTTAGTTTGCTCTGCTTGGCATTTTTCTGTTTTTATGATGTAAAAGAGAGACAGATTACTGACTTTTTCTTCATGTGACATTTTTTTCTCCATATCCTAACATGTTGCATATTATAAAGAAAATATTATAAAATTTGTAAGAAATTTCCCATGAACTCATGAGGGCAGTGTAGTCCGTCACAGAACACGATGAGCACCTTGAAAATTGACTTACTATAACCATATTTTCTCCTCCCCCATTTTTTTTTAAGATACAATCTTCTTCTGCTTTAGAATGGTATTGAAGTCTGAGAGATACAACACAGACATTATTTTTTAGGACCAAGTGCATTTGTAAAATCGTTTTAGTCTACAAAATAGTTTAGTTGCAAGTTGTCAGTTGAGCCTATGTGATTAGACATTTAATTTTATGACAATTATCTTCCTTTCCCAAATAAACAAAATAATTAGAGAAAACAGTGAAGTCACAATCCATTTAATACTTATAAAACCTTCCCGTTGATATAGGTTTAGAACTGGGCAACTGCAGTGACTATATTCTTGCTTTTAGAGTAATTGCAGTTTAAATGTGATCTGAGAGCAGAACAACCCTGGAAATTAACAACCTTGCTTTTGGAAAACCTTTTTATCAGTGTGTCTTTCAAGCATAACTAAAAGGAAATAAAGTAATTTTCAGCATACTGGTTTTTTTTCCTGAAGTGGTTTGTCCCAATTAATTTGTTGAATGTAGGACATCCAATGGACCAGAGTGTGCATTGCATGTTATTTTAATGCACTAAAAACATAGCTTTGTTTACTGCACTTTATATTCCTTTCAGCAAAAAGAAAAGTATTGTTATCAACCACTTTCATAAAGCTTGTGCTTTTCCAAGTGTTTTATGGAAGATTTTGTTATATTTTACTTTTACTAGCCTTGAAAATTAGGCTAATATGAAATTCCGTTTTACTGAGTGCTGGAAAATCTATTTCTTTATGTCTCCTCTGAAAACAACTGAAGGTTAAGTTTTGGTCATCACTTATATGATGATGAATGAATAGGCCAAACTAGATGAGACAGAGCAAATGTTACATCTCTGCCATATCTGCACCCTGACTGTTTGAGTTATTCCAAAGACAGAGGTGCTGCCCTCCAACTTCTCTTGAGTCAGGTGTATTTTCTAAGATATAAGCATCAAGATCCCCAAAGTTAATGACTTTGACTTCAAATAAGCTAACAAAATATACTATGTTAAGGATTAAAAGGATTATTTTTGGACATTTTTTCAAATTAGAGATCAGAAGAGATTCCTTTCTCTTTGCTATGATATACATTAATTAATAATTATTTTTAAAACAAGTCAGTAAATAAAATGTTGGCATCTCCTACAGAGAAGAAATATGCAATAAAATTTCATAATTCGGGGCTTCCCTGGTGGCGCAGTGGTTGGGGGTCCGCCTGCCGATGCAAGGGACACGGGTTTGTGCCCTGGTCCGGGAGGATCCCACATGCCGCGGAGTGGCTGGGCCCGTGAGCCATGGCCGCTGAGCCTGCGCGTCCGGAGCCTGTGCTCCGCAGCGGGAGAGGCTGCGGCAGTGAGAGGCCCGCGTACGGCAAAATAAATAAATAAATAATCTCATAATTCAATAGAATTAATACATATTATTAACATATTATTTAATTCGTTGTCTTTCAAAGTGTCATATTATTTTCTCATATTGAGCATCATTTTTGAGAATATTCTTTGTTGAAATGTTATAGGAAATTACAAAATAAGTTAACAACAGTTCATCAAATAAAATTAAAACTTTCAAACTGTTGAAAAACGTTTTTACTCCAAAGGGCTCTGACCGTAGTAATATTTAATTTCTTAATTTAGCAGATAGTGAGTATCAGATCTGACCTACACAGGTATTTCAGCTCTCTACTGATGAGGTCCCTCTTCTTCAACAGTTACAGAAATTTGAGCAGTGATTCAAACAATTCTGTTACTCTCCACCCATAGCACTGATTTAGGACAGTCAAATACTGGGTTGGACAAAACGTTAGTTCAGGTTTTGAACTTTTTGGCCAACCCAACGGATTTACTCACTGCTTTCTCCTCTGTCAGTGAAGTAACTCATTTCCATCTTTTATATGCTAGGGTATTGGCAGAAATAATAACCAGATAAAACCTTTTTTTTTCTCTTTGGGGTTTGAGACGTAGGCACCCTCTGCTCTCTAACAGAGATATTACAAAGCATACTTGTTAAACAGGCTCTCTCAGTGATGGTTAACAGATTTAGATATGCGAAGATGGAGAAAGCACTGCCTCTGGGAAAATGAACAATTTCTTGGCCCATCAAACAGTTATAAGGGCTCTGTGACCCAGAGAACCAAACATGTAATCCATGGAACTTATAAAAATCCCTTTTTCTTAACTCAAAAATTCTTTCTCCTTCCAAGTGTCTAAGATTTTCACTGTTCAATGTCTAGAAAATCATGTTCCAGGCTGTGTTCTCACAGACGTCTCAACACTTTAACCTCACCCCACTGAACTTCATCCACTTCCATACCTTCTATATGCTGAGAATTTCTAGCTTCTTTTGCTCCCTCAACTTTGCTCTATAGCATTCACCAGAGCTTTCTCTTATTTCTGTTCCTCTCATTTTTCTACCAGTCCTGCAACACAGAAAGCCCAAACCCTGTTTGCAAAGTTCAAAACAGAAGCAACTGAGTAGAAAGTTTAGAAGATAGGAAGAGGGAAAATGTATTTGTTAATATATCTGTTTCTTATCAAGGTCATTTTGGGAGCAGGTAGGGGTGGGTGTTGGTTTTATGCAGTGGAGCTGTAAATAAAAAAAAAAAGAAGAAGGCTTTGAGTCCTAATGCTACTAATTTTGAGGATCACCTTAGGAATGCATAATTTTCATACTGCCATGGAAAGGAGTGTCGGGGTTACTGTCCTTGTATCATTATGCAAAATGAAAATTTTGTTTCGAATTTTTGTGAACACATACTGAACTTTGAAAACCTTGTTCTCAATAAAACAAAATAAAACATGTAAAACAGTTAATCTGTTGCATTTTGACCTCATAGCACCTGATAGCAACATAACATAACAGGATGAACAGGATTTGGGGCCAAAAGACTTGGTTTTAATTGGGCCTCTTTTCTGTTAGCTGTGTGGGCTCAAACGAGTTTCCATTAACTGCTCAAGCAGTCTTCTTATATGTAATGAGATTTCTCATTAACCTTGTAGAGTTGCTGTGAGAATTAAACATAATATATATTAAGCACCTAACAGAGTGTCTGACAGTATGCTCTTGATGGATGGCACTAAAATTTCTTTATGTATTTAGTTTTTGATTAGTTAAATATCTATTTAAGTATATATGCAATGTTGTTTATGTATTAACCTATTTATAATGGACAGGTTTGGCTGATACAAAACATGGGTACAGTAATAAAGAATGTATTTGTTCATCATTATTACCTTTACAATGTTTTTTGCCTTTTATTATTGGAAGAAACCTCAAATGGAAATGGAAATCTGAAAAGAAAAAAATTAAAGAAAAAAGTGAGCTTGTTAGAGATTACTAATCAAATATTGCATGGATAACTCTTTGTGCTATAACTCTAAACACCTTGATAAAAGCTGACACAGGACTTCTTAAAGTTAAATTATATGTGTGATTAAGCCAATGATCATTATGAGGACATTAATTAATACTGCCACTCTGGGCCACATGATTCAGCTTTCTGTAATAAGTTTCATAGGTCAGAAGCTCTCAAACGAGCTAACCAGAAATTCCTGAGCAGGTGATCACTTGAATATTCAGCAGTGGAGCAGTGCAATATGAAATTAAACTCCGTATTTACACACACATCTTTTATTAGACATGCATTTACTCAAATTATGGAAAAGTTTGAATGAAACCATGCATGTTATCTGCTTAAAGTATGCCTTCTGAATTTTTGTGGTAAATATGCTGTTTTTCTGAGCTCAAGTAACCAGATTTTCCCCTCCAAAATTAGTATGATTGTTTCAGATTAGCAAGACGGTGTTGCTGAATTCTCATCTTTCAGTGTCATGTTCTTTGAATAAAACAAAAAAAATTCACATTTTAAGATGTTTTTCCAGTAAGTTGTGTAAATATCAAACCTATACCCTGAACAGTTGAGAACAGTGAAAATACAGAGATGTTAGTTGTAAGTGGAATTCAGAGAGAGAAGATTGCATGGACTTTCCAAAATATACTTTCATTTGGGGGGATTTGTTTGTGTTGCCCCATATTGTCTGCATTTCTATCCCACATTAGTTCATGCTTAACCTTATGACTAAATATACTTTAAAAAATATGGTTTGAATAAGTTATCCGGAAAAGATAGCACTATTTGGCAAATGAGTTAAGTGCTTGAGTTAAAGAATAAATAGGGGTCATCTCCTTCACTCTATGCCCTCCACAAGCTGAAGCCCAAGGGCTAAAACTGTACATGAGCATTAGTAGGTGCTCAGTTAATAATTTTAAAAAATTCTTTTTCTTATTCTCTATTTTTTTATTGAAGTATAGTTGATTTACAGCATTGTGCTAATTTCACAAACTATAACATTTAGAATAAATTTTATTAACATTTAATTAGTTGTCTTTCAAAATGTAATATTTTCTCATTTTGAATACCTTTTTTGAGCAAATTCTGTGTTCAAATATTAAGGCTATTAAAAATTAATAGCCTATCAAATGAAATATAAACTCTCAAAATGTTGAAGAATTTTTTTTTATCCCAAAGTGCTCTGACCATAGGAACATTTAATTTCCTAATTTTAACAGTCTGTATGAGTTGCAGTAATCATATTTTATATAACCTTAGAACAAGAAAATATAGGGAGGAGATTTGTAACTTTGGG
This sequence comes from Phocoena phocoena, assembly GCF_963924675.1. NCBI lineage: Eukaryota > Metazoa > Chordata > Mammalia > Artiodactyla > Phocoenidae > Phocoena > Phocoena phocoena. The sequence continues at coordinate 82,442,750 of NC_089221.1, read as the reverse complement.
GTTATTACAACTGTCAAATCATAATTAAGTTGATCAAGTTTAGAAATAAAAGAAAATATGTCTTTGAATTGGTAGTCTTATAAAGTCTTAAAAGAGTTGTTTAAATATGTGCACACTACTTCTTTCTTCAAGTCACCTGGCATAGAGTTCTGCCTGCAAAGGACAAAAGAATAAAATATATATTTAGGGTGACACCAGGGAATGATCCTATCATATTGTCTAAAATCAGTGCTTTCCCTAATCTGTAAATTTTAGATTCAGCTCCTCGATTTCTACAAAATAGTCTGTTGTTTTCATTGAAATTGAATTGAATCTATAAATCAGTTTGAGGAAATTGACATATGAAGAGTGTTCTTTCGAACCATTAACCTATTTTCATTCCTAATTTCTCTCAATAAAGTTATTTATATTTTGGTAAAGCTGGCTAAGCATATGATTTTTTATGACTTTGATGTCAAGGTAAATAGAATTTTTAAAATTTTATTTTTCAATTGTCTGTTGCTAATATACAGCAATATTAATGATTTTAAATCTTGACCTCAAACTCTGTAAACCTTTTAGATTTTCTATGTGAACTGTTATGTTGTATGAAGACAGATTAATGCCTTCCTTTCTAAGTTTATACTACTTTTTCTTTTTCTCACTGTACTAAGATCTCTTTATAATGTTGGATAGGAGAGGGAGAGTTGATATCCTTGACTAGTTCTTAACTTAGAAGGATTTAAATAGTTCAATAATTCACCAATTATTGAATAATTTATCTATAACATCTTTTAGATGTCACTTTTTAGGTTGAGGAAATTTCCTTCTAATCCAAATCTGTAAGATTTCTTTTCTTTTTATCATGAATGAATGTTGGATTTTTCAATTGCCTTTTCTGCCCCTAATGAAACCAATCTTTATTTTTTCCCTAATTCTGTTAATGTAGTCAATTATATAATTGAACTTCAAATATTTTTTAACTTGCATCTCTGAGAAAAACACTGAGTGCAACTCACTAATCTTCTTTTGATTTTTTGGGGGGTGGGAGAGGAGGATTTGAGTCTTTATAGCCTGCCATCTGATTAGAAAAGAAAATATCTGAAGGATTTCACAAATGAAATTTATGGCATAAAAACAAATATTTGGAAAAATGGTGTAAGATTCTATTTTATTTCAGTGAAAGAAATGAAATGGTGGGCATTGATAGGAGAGGGGCTAAATGTTGATTTAAAGCAAGGTATTGTTGTCCCTGAGGGAAGACATCTTTTTTACCAAACCCATCTCATTAATCCACAACTTGGAATAAGGGAAAGTTAGAATCCTAGTTAAATTTTAGAATCTGTTAATGGAAAGAATGAAACAACAATGAAAACAGGTGCTTCCCTTTCAATGTAAAACTTGGGAGGCACTGGTCCCTTTCCCAAAGTTCCATTGTAGCAACAGAAGGCTAGAAATACATCCCTGGCTCAGTGAAATAGAAAGGTCTGCGACACCTTACAAGTTGCTCATGCCTCAGAGTGTTATACGACAGGGGTCCCCAACCCCTGGGCCATGGACCGGTACCAATCCGTGGCATGTTAGGAACTGGGCTACACAACAGGAGGTGAGTGGCAGGCAACTGAGTGGAGCTTCATCTGTATTTACAGCTGCTCCCTATCGCTTACATTACTGCCTGAGCTCCACCTCCTCTCAGATCAGTGGCGGCATTAGATTTTCATAGGAGCATGAACCTTGCTGTGAACTGTGCATGCAAGGGATCTAGGTTGCACGCTCCTTATGAGAATCTAATGCCTCATCATCTGAGGTGGAGTTGAGGTTGTGATGCTAGTGCTGGGGAGCGGCTGCAAATACAAATTATCATTAGCAGAGAGGTTTGACTGCCCAGAGACCATAATAAATAAATTGCTTGCAAACTCATATTGAAACCCTATCAGTGAGTGGCAAGTGACAATTAAGCTGCATTTTATGGAGTAGACTGGACATAAGCAACATACTTCGGGTATCGCTGTCTCCCATCACCCCCAGATGGGACCATCTAGTTGCAGGAAAACAAGCTCAGGGCTCCCACTGGTTTTGCATTATGGTGAGTTGTATAATTATTTCACTATATATTACAATGTACTAATAATAGAAATAAAGTGCACAATAAATGTAATGTGCTTGAATCAGCCCCAAACCATCCCCCCACCCCCTGGTCCATGGAAAAATTGTCTTCCATGAAAGTGGTCCCTGGTGCCAAAAAGGTTGGGGACTGCTGTTATAAGAGATTATCTAAATATTTCTGTTAAAGGAGTATGGAAGTATCTGAGAGAGGACCAGGGGCTCTAAGAAGGGTCATGTCTGGGATTAACAGGAGGCATAATGGCTTGCATGGGAACAAGAGGGTTGCATAGAAATGTCAGTCAAAGCCAGCAGGGAAAGAATATGTTGATTAATTGTCAGTTGCCCTTCTATGTCCAAATCACCCAGAACTTCAAGTACACGGAAACAAAAAGGAGGAACAGGAAATGTGTCATTCACTGAAAAAAACTCAAAATTCACTGATTTATTTGCATTAAGATTAAGTTTCTGAACTAGCACATTAAGGTCAATATATATTCAACTATGGAAAAAATGAAGCTAGTTTTATTTAAATACATATTTTCTGAAAAGAAAAATTCCTACAAATGATAAATAATGAGCTGAATCCTACCTATTTTTATTCAAGTATATCTTTTTTGACCAAGGAAATTATTTTGTTTAACCTGTATTTCAGGTTCACCTATATATATTTTCTTTCTTTGCCTCCAAGATTAATAAAATTAGTTCTTTTTATCTATCTTATAGGTCTTCTTTCTTAAGTCATGAATCATGATTTCTCTTCTCTGCTATTATTAAAATACAGGGTCTCAAACTGGAACATTATTCTCTGATAATTATCATGGCAGCTAAAACAGAGGTTGGCTTACTTCAGTCCTTACTAACAGGATACCAGCCTATTTTTAGATGTTTAAAAAACAAATGTAGTACTAACTCATACTCTCTGCAAAGAAAATGCTGTATTTGAACCTATGTGGAAATGACTTTTTTGTTTTTGTTTTTTGTTTTTTTGGTACATGGGCCTCTCACTGTTGTGGCCTCACCTGTTGCGGAGCACAGGCTCCGGACGCACAGACTCAGCGGCCATGGCTCACGGGCCTAGCCGCTCCGCAGCATGTGGGAATTCCCGGACCGCGGCACGAACCCGTGTCCCCTGTATTGGCAGGCGGACTCTCAACCACTCCGCCACCAGAGAAGCCCAGAAATGACTTTTAAAAAATTTTATGCATGCTCTCCACATACTTAAGTGTAATTTTTTCTTCCAATTTATTGCACATCTGTCTTTTCACAACTTATGTCATTTCACTTTTAAATCAGCTTCCAATATTTTCACTTATTGTGAACCTATCAATGCTAGCTTGATAATCACTCTCTTTTACTTTCAGAGAAAATTAATAATTTAATGGCTACTATTGATCAGAGTCAATAAAATCTATGATCTATAGATAGCCAGGATCTATACAAAAAATTATTGTTCCATTTATAAATAATGAAATAAAGAAGCAAAAAATGTTTTTCAGAAATATATTTGTTTTATGCATTGTTTAGAGATTTAAGTATAGAGTTAAATGTAGTTATCCATGGGCTTGTTCACCTGGATAAATATGTCTGAAATGCATAAATAAACAGAAAAATCCTTAGTTTCTATTCCATTATTTCCATTATTAGGCAACATTATTAAAAACATTATTAAAAATAAGTGCTTAAACATATGAATGAAACAAAAAAATTATTTTAATTAATCAATGTCAGAGGTGGTGTTGGATTGGCCCATAGTACATTAATGATTGAGTGGCTCTTCCTAAATGTTCTGAGCTCCTTTAGCAGAAAATACAAGTCCAGAGACACCTCCAATGTACTGTGTCTAGTGCACTGTTTCCTTCCTTTTCTCAGAAAGCAAGTTGGAGGTTCTTGGACACTGAGTTACCAGAGTAGTCCTTGATTTCAGGTTTTGCTCTATGTTTTAATTATAAGCTCCTGTGAAGAACTGGACAGCTCAAAATACCAGGTCTGTAACTCTTTAGATATAATGTTTGGGAACTAAAGCAACTTTAAGAAAGTATAGTTGATACAGATGAATTAAAACTGTATAAATAATAAAGCAGCATCAATTCAGTCTTCTGGTAGAAAACTAAAACTGAACAGGAAAGTGTAGTTCATCTTGGGATTTGTTCCATGTGTTTTACAAGTTTTACTCAGCAATTGAGTTTTATAAATATGTTTACAGTAATGTTTATTAAACCATTTATGACAATGAAAAACTTGTCCAAGTACTTTAGGAGATTACATTAACAGATGAAGTGTAAGTATTTACTGATATGATGGCATTGAAAAACTATTTCTTCAACTATTTTATAATTTATAGCTGTTAGAGTAACAAATTAATTTTTATGTCTTGCTTTCAGTGATATTTTACTGTATTGCCTACCTTTTATGACATTTAATACATTTTATTTTGCCAACTGATGGTAACTGGTAACCCATTCATATTACATTTGAAAATTATTTGAAAGGAAAAAATAATTCATCTTGCAACATAAATCTTTACATTTGATTCAGTAGATTTCCAAGGAAATATATTCATAGAATAAATTCCTATATCTAAGTATACAATAGATGATACCAATTATTTAAAAGCAAAGTCTTTGTAGCTTACTCTACCATCTATTAACCTATTGTCAGGAACAGACTAATCCTTTGATATTAATTCATGAAACTTAATTTTCACTTGCTAATTTATTCATGAAACAGAAAGATAATAATGATGAGCTCTGTTTAGTGTTTTTCACATGTCATTCAATACTTTGATGTATTTTAAAACTAACTATGAAAATGGATAAATATTCAAGTTTTTTATCTTTAATACAGACATTTTTAAGTCATTTTTAAAACTTTAGAAAAAGAGCATTGACTGTATACTACATAGATTATTCTAACATAAAATAAAATTAAAATAATATGGAACTAAAAAAAAGGGCTAGGAATTTCCCCTGAGATATGAAGTAGAACTATAATTAAAACAAAAAAGTGTTAGACTTTTTTAAAAAGCTGAAACTTTATATTAGGGTGACCTAGTCAATTATAAAGTTAATCAGAGTGACTCAAATCATAAAACAGGCAATTACCCATGGTCAACATAGGCTTGTGGGTTCTATAGAAGTAAATATTTCAAGCTCAGCAATTTGATGATGGAACAAATAGTTTTCTTTTGCTCATGTTAACTCAACATCAACAAGCAAATCTGGCAATACGATTTATTATATAGCTTTTCAAAAATTGAAAGGAGGGCTTCCCTGGTGGCGCAGTGGTTGAGAGTCTGCCTGCCGATGCAGGGGACACGGGTTCTTGCCCCGGTCCGGGAAGATCCCACATGCCGCGGAGCGGCTGGGCCCATGAGCCATGGCCACTGAGCCTGCGCGTCCGGAGTCTGTGCTCTGCAACGGGAGAGGCCACAACAGTGAGAGGCCTTAGTACCACACACAAAAAAAAAAAAAAACAAAAAAAAAAAAAAAAAAAGAAAGGAACTAGCTAGTTATAAAGGTATTGGGGTATCTTCATTCTTTATTATTCTAAAAATCAATACATATGTTTTTTCTGCCTTATTTCCATAAAACTCTATAAAAATTTTTTTATCAACTACTTGAAAATTGGCAGTGGTCTCAGTATGAGACTTTTTGAGCAGTCTTTAAAATCAACCCAGACCCTGGCAGGATAATGGCTTGTTTTGCTTTGGTCCTGTCTGTGGTACCTGCCACACTCCTTTTGAACTGCACATCTCATCACTCAGCCAAGTAACTGCCAAGGCAGTTCAGAAACCAGGCCTTCAAGGGGACTGGGCAGTCCCCCTTCAAGGGGATTTTGCCAATCAGCAAATTAAAACCATCTGGCCCAGCTGGCCTACTACCTGTTTTTGTAAATAAAGTTTTATTAGAACACAGTCACACTCTTGTTTACATATGTCTGCAGCTTCTTTTGTGCTACAACAGCAGTTGAATAATTACAACACAACCTATATGGCTTGCGAAGCATACAAAATTTAGTATCTGGCCCTTTACAGGAAAGGTTTCCTGACCTCTGCTGTATAGCATTGAGATAAACTAATTATTACTCTACTAAAACATGGATTAATTTCAAAAACAATGTTGACTAAAAGGAGCTTGACATATTGTAAGATTTCCTTTATTTATAATTTAGTAAAGAGGCAAATCAAATAGTTGGTGTCCCAGTTAATTTAGGATTATCTTTGGGGCAGGGGGTAGTGTTGACTAGAAGGCATACAAGGAGCACTGCTTGTGCAATGGAGATATTCAATTTCTTGCTTTTATTAGCAGTTACAGAGGCTTGTTTACTTTGTGAAATGTATTGCACTATACACACTTACGATTTGTGTACTTTTATATATGTATGTTATACTTCAGTAAAAAGTTGAAAAGAGAAGGGGAGTAAGTTGTCATAGAAAGAAAGCTTGAATCTACTCGCACCATCATACTCACAATGTGAGAATAAGTCCTAAAGGATAACTTGTATAAGAACTGACAGCATCATGAACTTGACGATTTTTTCCGTGTCAAGTGCATGAGAGTAGTCTAAGTTGAACATTAGTTCAATTGCTCCATGCCTCCAGTCGCCTTCCATTGAGAGGGTACAGTGGTTGGGAGAATATGCAAAGTCAGTTTTAGCAAAAAGTATCCTCAGCTGCATATGGAAAATCTATAGATGAAGGGTAGTATTATAATTAAGGAATATTAAGGTCACCTTGCTTGCCATTTGTGACTTATGTAACCAGACATAGAACCCTGGCTTCAGAGAAAAACCTCTATACTTCACTCTCAGGCAAGCAAGAATGGAAAATCTGTGATCCAGCATTTGTTCACAGAAGGAATGACTAGACAAGGGTGTATCCTGGAATTAGCCTATGACCTTAGACAACACGTTAAAAGGGAAAATGTATAAGTAGGTTCTGGAACCAAAGGGAAAAGGACAAAATGTTAAATCCAGAACACACTGGACAAACAGAGAAAAACAACTTTACAAAGCAAATATTCCCCAATTGAGGTCATTAAGAAAGTACCACAGTTTGGGACAGAAAGTGGAGCCAAGAAATATCAGTGCACAAAGGGAAAAAGTCTTTTATAGCACACTTGTGACTTCTCCTAAGAACAAAATTATCTGCTAAGGGTGCTCAACAGGCTTTGATAGTAATTTGCTTCAGTCACTGCTATTAGTGAGCTAGTGTCCTGTGTGGTAAGAGCAAAGAAGTATTTCAGAATACATATTTTAGCTTTGGAAATATATGCTTATTTTAACACTTTGATTCACGTAATCGTGGCAGCAGTTTCTAAATAAGAGCTGTAGACAACTAGAGGAGAAAAATACACACCCACATGATTAAAGTCAGAAATATTTATATCCCACTCACATAGTTTAAGAAATCTTGAAAATGTTAGCTATGCTCAAAATGTTTAACTCTCTCCTGCCAGGAGTAATAATTTTTATTTAAGTAATAATTGATATAAAAAATATATTACATTCTACTGTGTTCCAATTTCTATAGAAAAAGCTGCAAAAAAATACTATCTGCACAAAAATGCCTGCACAAAAACTGCACATTATAGCAGCTCTTAAGTCTTCCCTGTCATTGCAAAACATAAGGGCTAAAGTCAAAAAGACTTAAAACGCAAAATGTTGGTGAGGATAGAGAGCAAATGGAATCCTCATGTACTGCAGCTGGGAATGTAAAAGTGGTAATACAATTTAGAGAATTCTTTGGCAGTTTCTTTTAAACGTATGTTTACACTATACTTTGCGATTAATTTCCATGAAAATATATGCTCATAACAGTATATTCATAGCAGCATTATTCATAAGAGCTAGCACTGCAGAAACAAACAAAGGCAAAACAAAACAGAAGAACAGTTGTTCATTAACAAGAGAATAGATAAATGAAGTATGGCTCAGCCATACAATGAAATACTACTTAACAGTATAAAGGAATGAACTTCTGATGACTGAACTTCAAGACCTCAAGACATAATTTTAAATGAAAGAAGCCAAACTTGAGAAAACAAGTAAAACTAACTATTGGTGGTAGAGATTAGAAAGTTGCTGCCACTGGGTGGACAAGGTTGGGCAAAATAACTATAAAGGGACATTGAGGAAAACTCCAGAGTGATGCAAATGTCCATATTTTCTATTGCATGGTAGTTATTTGGGGCTATGTAATTGTCAATTTCATCAACCTGAACATAAGACTTGTGCATTTTATTGCTTGAAGACATATCTTGATTAAAAAGAAACTACATTTTCCACTGTTTGGAATATAAGGGCACTATTTTGTACTTTCTGGGAAAGAGTGTGGATCAGGAAAGAAATCTCATTGATTCCTGTATCCATGTTCGTATGTTTTAGGGCTCCCAGAAGATGCCTAGTACAGGCTTTATGGCTAGTTTCTTTCAGATATGATAACCTCAGAAAGGACAGCTACAATGGAAATATAATTAAACTATTCTCTTGAGGTGAATTGACAAAGCAGGTTTATTTTTCCTTGAGAGCTGATGGAGGACATATTATTTAACTTTACTTACTGTTCTTAGCTATTTTAAAGAAATATTGCCCTATTTTAGTGTTCAACAGTCTGTAAAGGTTTCAAGGTTGGGGAATAATAATTTTCTCAACATATTTAGTTTTTCAATATAATTTGGCCATATGCCAACATTATATCATTAAGGTATATTTTATTGGCAAATTGTTTTGATATATCTTTATAATCTACTAGAAGAAAAGACAGTGTTGCTTATGAACAGAGGGAGAAAGATGTTTGTGCAAGATTTCTCTTTCCTGTCTCATTCATCATGGAAGTTTATCAGCTGATAAATATTTTGAACTTCAACCCAGCATATCAGAGTCTGATGTTATAAATAATGTGTCAAACAGGTAATGGATTTTGAATGGAGATTTTTTTAAAGTAAAATCCAGTATATCTAGATGAATTAGTGGGTTCCACAAAGAAATATATGTTGTGTATTAAAGATTACAAAAATTATGAATACTATCAAACTTGAGCTAATAGATCACTAATTCTAAGTTGGTGACCACTTTGGTATAAAAAGGCTTCAGGTCCCTTGGAAATGGATCTCAACTCTGGCTGAACTTTAGAGAAACACGGAAAGCTTTTGAAATATTTGGATATATCCGCCTCACTCTACAACAACAATTTCAAGGAGCAGGGCCAATCATAGTTAATTTTAAAAGATCCTCAAGTAATTCTAATATGCAGCCATGTTGTAGAACCCTTGGTATGTCTGAGGGCCTTTGAACCATCAATTCTGATTCCCAAGCTAAGGATAAAAGGGGATAAGGTTTGGACACAGCAATAGTTAGATCTAAAATTTCTAGTTATTATTTAACGACCCTGGGTCTTGTTTTCCTCATATTCAGAATGAAATCATCAAATTTGTTGGTCACTGGTTTCCTTTCTAGCCCTAAACTTCTTTCATTGTCTTTATGTATATGTGATCTCCAGTGAGGGGTAAATATGTTTAGCTTCTCTTCAGCCTTCCCTTCATTTTGTTACTGACTTACATAGCTTACTTTTTTGCAAAAATGCCATCTATTTTGGGAAGAGGGTACAAGAAAACAAAAATTATCAGGAGTAAGTCCTTTCACATAGAGGGTCTGCTTTCAGTTCTTCTGTTCTAACTAACTCCAGAAGAAGTAAAATAAAATGTCTAAATATACTGAATGTGTTTCTAACTGTTCCTGTGCCTGAAACTTACTAAGTTTTGCTTAAGATACTTCCAGATTACATTTTGGAATGCTCCCGATTTTTGTTTGAGGGTAGTTACCACATAAAGGAGTTAAATCTAAAGTTATGTTCTTAAATTCAAAATCATAGTTTACTTCTGTGTTTCCTGGTATTTGCATCATTGATGAACAGGGGTCTTCAAAGGCAGGAACCAAGCAATATCATCTGTAGAGGGCTTGATCACATGTTTGAGGGATGTTTCTCCTAGTAGCATTGCTGGGAAACTAGTCCTTTATAAGAAAGCTAACAGGAGAAGCAAAAGCAAATCAGAGAACCATATTTGTAAGAGACTATTTAGAAACCATGGTAAAAGAGAGCCAGTAGAAGAAAAAAATATCAGTCCACGAGAATTCAAAGACAGACAGCAATGCCTTATTAGAAATAAATGTGACCATACTTCTAGCAAGAGAAAAAAAAAATCAGAAAATAGCATAAGAATGAGGACATGGATTCCTCACTAGAGAGTATTCAGTTTGGCAATATTGCCTATAGTGTTCTCAGAGAAATGTCTTTTTTAAATATCCCAATCCAATTTTATGTGTATAATATTTTGGATTTGGGTTCCTTCCTTTGAAGGACCACTGTTCAGATGTAATGAAACAAATAGTAAGTAAAGTAGATGGCAGTTATGCATTTAGGGAAAGTGTTATGGATATTAGTGGAAACCCAGAAAAAGCCAAATTTAAATATTATAAATTTAAAGTGAATTTTTAGGTTAAAAATTATATTGATTTGCATAGAAAGTATTTTCTTTTTCATGCTTACTTCTGGTTTTCTTCTATATGTTCATGCTTTCTCAGTGTCCTCTTAACCATTGTTCTAGTCCTTGAATACATGAGGAAATTTGTCAGGTTTCAAAGCAGTCTTTCCAGGAGGCTCTAACTTCTCACTATTCTGCCTGTTTTTTCTAAGAAGAAAGCCTAAAGACTATTATTTCATATGCTTCACAAGGTAACCCTTACATAGGAGAGAAGACTAGCAAGAGAAAAATTCCCTCACTGTTGAGTCTACTCAGGATTATTAATATCAAATTGAAAAGCAACTATAATTTTATCAATATAAACAAAATTATGTAGTTTTTACAGCCAATAAACATAATGCTGTTGATTATAATTAAAATTTTCTGTATATTGATTCACATTAGAAAAATGTATAAAATCATTATTATTGATCTGTCGTATTATAAAAAGTTTCAGTTTCAACATGAATTCTCATACCTGTCTAGTCAGGTCACAAATCAGTTTTTCCTTCCCTTGCTATTTCAAGTTAATCTCTTTCATACGCAGTGTGAAATTAGTGAGAAAGAAAATAGCACAACCATTTTGAAACTTTGTTTCTTTTAATTTGAGTTAATTAAGAGTAAAAAAAAGTAAAAATTCAATTCCCTGTTTGCACTAACCACATTTCCAGTGCTCCGTGCCTAGTGGCTATCTTATTTGACACTACAGGTCTAGATTGTTAAATCAAAATATTGACTGCTGGTTGTCAGCACTACCCTTAGGTAAAATCATTCTTGCAGAATTTAGCCTGAGCAACTTATATTCAACTCTTTTCAGATTTATAACTAGTTAGCAATTAAAATCTATATTATATGGTCTTAAACATACTTGAACGATATACATATACAATAAATCAAGTTTATTTTACTTTTTGCTTTTTAAGCTTTTTTGATTGAAGTATGGTTTCATTTACAGTGTTGTGTTAATTTCTGCTGTACAGCAAAGTAATTCAGTTATACATATATATATATTTATATATATATATATTTTTATATATATACATTCTTTTTTAAAATTCTTTCCCATTATGGTTTATCACAGGATATTGAATACAGTTCCCTGTACTATACAGTAGGACCTTGTTGTCTATCCATTCTATATATGAGTTTGTGTCTGCTAACCCCAAACTGCCACTCCATCCCTCCCTCACACTCCCTCACCCTTGGCAACCACAAGTCTGTTCTGTATGTCTGTGAGTCCGTCTCTGTTTCGTAGATAAGTTCATTTGTGTCATATTTTAGGTTCCACATGTAAGTGATATCACATGGTATTTGTCTTTCTGACTTACTTCACTTCGTATGATAACCTCTAGTTCCATCCATGTTGCTGCAAATGGTATTATTTCATTCTTTTTTAGGACTAAGTAGTATTCCATTGTATATATGCACCACATTTTCTTTATCCATTCATCTGTCGCTGGACATTTAGGTTGCTTCCATGTCTTGGCTATTGTGAATAGTGTCACTGTGAATATAGGGGGTGCATGTATCTTTTTGAATTAGTTTTTTCTGGATATATGCCCAGGCGTGGGATTGCTGGATCATATGGTAACTCTATTTTTAGCTTTCTGAGGAACCTCAATACTGTTTTCCATAGTGGCTGCACCAATTTACATTCCCACCAACAGTGTAGGAGGGTTCGCTTTTCTCCACACTTTCTCCATCATTTGTTATATGTAGACATTTTAATGATGGCCATTCTGACCAGTGTGAAGTGGTACCTCACTGTAGTTTTGATTAAATAAATGACAGTACTGCAGTAGTTCTTAACAGAGTAGACTAGGAGTCTTGAGACCAATATTTGACTTATGAGGAACTCAGTTACAGGAAAAGAAGAGTTATACATATTTTCAAAGTAAAGTAATTTTTTCTGCACATACACGTACAAACTGACATTAAATAGGAAACCACACATTCAGTAACATAAATTATTTACAGACCTTTTGATTTTATAAAAGGACTGAAATTCCTCTGTATACCAATATGCCTTATTCCACTTTTTGCCATCTAATAGCATATTTAGACTGGTAATCTCTTGGGTCTGTGATCCTATGACCCCCACCACTATAGCCTGACTCCAGCGTCATGCAGGGGAGGGCTTGTAACCACAGGAGGAGGTAAGTTGACTTGGTGCAGAGAAGAGGAAAAAGGAGGACACAGAAGGGCATCTCTTTACTATCTGCCTCAAGACCTTAATTCAACCCCCCAAATTAGGAGAATTAAGGGTATAAACTGACTAAACAGTTTTGTGTATAATTTTGAGTAAACCTCCCTAAGCAGAACTGCTTCATTTCCAGTGATATTTGTAGCACAGATTGGTGAAAGGATCATGTAAGGGAAAATACAAATCTAAAACTAACAAACAAATAAAGAACTTTTTTCTGTTGTCAAAAGAGAAAGGGAATTCCACTTCCTTTTTCTTTTAGTATTTTCTTTAGAGAACTTGATATTGTAAATATTTTGTCTGTCCCTTTAAGTTGTATATAAATCTTTTCAAAAGCTAAATAAGACTCTTGCCAGTTCTGCATCCCAGAAATGTCTTTCTTGGGGGACATAGAACCATCTTTTTAAGTATGTTTATTAAAGAGACTGGCATCCTGTCTCCTTGTCATTGTGGGAATTTAGTGTAGATGCCAGGCTCCAAGTAGTAGTCTGCTGCTGGTGGTGAAAATGAAGAAGTTTTATCTTTCCTTTGGATAAAGACAGTTAACACATATGTAATAGATTATATCTGCCTGACCATATGAAAGTGTAAGATTTCCTTTTTTTTTTTTTTTTTTTGTAATCTCTTTAGAAGATTGCCTGTGATGTGTATAATGGTCTGGTCAATTTTCTTCAAATCTTCAACCCTCAAATCTGCATTATGGCTCTAAAGAAACAGTAGCTGAAGCAAGAAAACAAAATACATTAATGGGTCAAGAAAATGGCAGAATAGTAGGCTCCTGACTTTCCCTGTTCCCAGGGACCCACAGAATACACAGCTACGCATAGATCAATTCCCTCTGAGGGAAATCCAGAACTAGTTGAGAGACTTCTACACACTACACTGGGCTACTAAGAAAATACCCACATCAAAATGGTAGGAAAAGCTGAGGCACACTGGCACCATAAAAACCACTCCTGTAATAGCACCTTAATTAGTTTGACTACAGTAATCATTTCATTATGTATGTGTATAACAAATCATCTTGTTGTATAGATTAAAATATATAATTTATTTTAAATTTAAATAAAGAAAATGTGTTATCAAGTGTAGCATAACGTGGTGGGAGCAGCTGGTAGACTGACCTGTAGAAGTGTGAACTGTGTCTTAGGGGCCCCCCAAAATAAAAGGGCCCCTTGAAGTTGGGCTAGTTTCTGAGTAAACCTGTTGAGAGCTTCAAATAGTTTTAATTTAGCAAATTTAGCAAATATATGAACATGTCTTATTTCATAATCAAAGGCAACCAAAGCTGATATATATCAACTATAGTTGTAATAATCATTTTCTGGATCAAAATAAGTTGGGTAGATCTCTTCTGTGGTTCTTTAAAATTTAAGAACTCTTTCATACAGCTATGACTTATTCCTAGACAGTAATATAAATAGAAAAGTGCAGTAAGTCTTTCAGACCACTTGGATTAAGTGGTAGCCTAGCAATTAGGATAAATTATTATCAGAGTAAATTTTATACTGCCAGATTTGCAGTATAGCGATTCCCGTCGCTATTCTCTAATTCAATATAGGCACCATTAAAAGGACATTCACTCTCTATGACTTGATAATCGGTACACATAGACACAATAAATATGGCTACAACTGTCTATTTTCTTTTTTTCATTCTTTTTCTTTACACAATAAATATGCTGTCTGTGAAGGTGCTAGAAGAATACATTGGTGGAAAAGATTACCCGGATATACTTATCAGCTATGTAATGTACTGGTATTTTCAAGTGTTAATTTATGGCACGAAGAGATAAAATAATTGAGTAAGCATGAGTTGAGAATGGAAACAGACATTTAAGCAAGAATAGCGGGAAAAAAATCTGCTGTTGATTTTAAGGTAGGAGTAGGCTAAGCAGGCTCAGTATGAATCAATGCTCTTGAATATGTATTTTTTCTTCATGATGTTTTTGTTCATCTTGTGTAAATCTGTAAAACCCTATCCCTCTCTTTCTAGATAGATAGATAGATAGATAGATAGATAGGCTGACCAACCACAGCCAGACCAAAGAGTCGTAATATAATCTGTTATTTTCAGATGATGAAGTATAGAGGAATATCTGTTTCCTGCAGTCCAGTGATCCACAGGGCACATTAAATATAACTATTGGCACATTCAGGTAGTGCTTGATAAGTCAATTATTTTTGGTTTCATAATTTGTATTGGAATTGAATTCTAAATGCAAGTACAGTGAAATACTCTGAATTATAAAAGTAGATAAATTATGTGTGTAAATGATTTTCTTCGTTCTATAAATATAATACATTCCCAGTTAAAGGGAAGCAAACTAGATACCATAAGCTGATAATTTTCTGGAAAGCATGAAAATAACTGAAATATTTGAACATGGTTTCTCTTAAAAACAAATGGTTATTTGTTATTACCCAACCAAAGTCAGCTGTCTGGCTAGTGTAGTATCTTCCTGCTAAAGAGCTGTAGTTGCTATGTTACATGGTCTCACATCAGCAGATGGCATTCAGTTTTCTGAACGATACTAGCTAAAGGGTTTTGAAAGAGAGCTCCTTGGTCAAATTTTCACAAAGATAATTTGACATTATTAACAAGTGCTGTCTGGTTATTTTATACACAGATGGAGATAAAGCTAATAAGAATATCCCCTTGCTTTCAGAACAGTAGCACAAACATACCATCTTCTGCACATTTATGTAAGTTACCAAAACTAATCTATTCAAAGGAAACATACTGATACATTTACAAAGTTCTAATTATAGAATGCTTCTCTTCAAAAAAATCCACCCCTAGTTTTTCATAGAAGGTATACGGACCTATTCTCTATATAAGATATCCCACTTGTTCTAAGATTTCATTTTACATTTAATCAAGATGTACTAATATTTGAGATAAGAGCCCTGTGTACAACTTATGTCAGGAGAGTCTTATAAAATTTCATTCAAGTCCTCTAGAGTACAATAAGGAATTTATTCTAAGGCATAAAGAATATGTTGAAATGGAGTGCAATACTGCATACAGTTTTCAGAGGCATCACTTAGTTGATTAAGAGTACCCAACTCACAAAAATTTTGATGAATCGGTTTTAGAAATTTGTCACCTTCCTGCCAACTTCTCGATGTGTCACCAAATGGAATAAGGTCTAAACAATGAGACCTCATTTTTTCTTCACTTATCTCCTGATCTGTTGTTTTCCTAATTCTCTCTCTTCCCACAGCTAGCCAGAACAAAACACTCCCCTCTTGATGAAGATTTTTTTGCCCATTTATGACCTGTAAAGAATCTGAGATTCCTACTACTAGATCATCATAAGAAGTGAAGTTAGTGGCATAGGAGTTGGATATCAAAGGAAGAGATGGATATACTGGCAGATATAATACTATGGAGAGAAAGCCGATTGGAAGGATAAGTCCAGCTTTGTGATATAGGTCAAACTAGAGTGTAGGGATATATCTCTGGAAAACAAAGAAACAGCCTATAGAGTCTATAGTGTATTGTTTAGTTTACTGATCCATATTAGTCTTTCAAATATTAGGCTCTTTTTGAATAGAAAGAAAGCTAGGGATTATATAATACAATTTTTTTGCACAGGAGAAAACTTAGGTTAGACAGGTAAATATATTGCTCATGGAGACACATATAACTAGTGGATATGTTAGATCTAGATATCAAATATCTTGACTTCCTTATAGTATTACTTTTCACAAAACCATGTATTTAAACCTGTAAAATTCTGTATCCGGTAAGCAGAATTTCTAAAATGTTTCCCCAAAGATACCCAGCTCTAGTCCCTAGAATTTGAATATAATGAGCTATCACTCCCATGATTACCTTAATTTTGTATGTCACAGTTGACCTTAATATAGATCAATTACCCAGGTGGGCTGGATGAGCCCTTAATATCTTGAGAGCTTTCTCCTGATGGTGGCAGAAGGGGAAGTCAGACAGATTTGACATATGAGAAGGATTTCTGATACCACTGCCAGCTAGAAGACTGAGGGAGCTACATGTAAAGACTGAAGAACAGCTTCTAGGAACCAAATGCAATTCCCAGATGACATCAAGCCATAAAACGTGTACTTCAGTTCAACAATCATGAGGAACTGAATTGTATCAACAACCTGAATGGCCTCAGAAGCAGTTCTTCCCAGAGCCTCTAAATAGGAGTCCCACTTGGTCCACATCTTATTATTGGCCTTGAGAGACCCTAAGCACATCTGGACTTTTGACCTACAGAATTGTAAGATAACAAGTAATTGTTTTAAGCTACTGTTTGTTATAATTTGTTACTCAGCAATAAAAAACTAATACACAAATATCATCTATCAATTTGACGTAATTTTTAAATATGCTAAGATGTCATTGGTGAAACTTTCATTATAAACTCACTTTTATTGAGTATAAAATTGATGACACATTACTAAGAGTCAACCTAGCAATGTGTATCAAAAGCCTTAAAAGCACTCTTTTGGTTTGAAGGAGTAGTTCCCATTTAGGAGTTTATCCTGAGAAATAATCATGGATATGGGGAAAGAGAAGTGCACAAGATGCTTTTTGCAACACTGAATGGATCACTATACTGTGGTCAGCAGTGTACCCTTCATTTCTCCTAGACACCATTCCCCACCACAGCTCACTTCCTCATGGCTTTGGTAGCATCTGCCTAGAACCAAGATAAGCCAATTAAAATCCTTCACCAAAACTGTGTAAAGAAATTTGGGTTGTTTATTTGTGGAAGAAACTAGGAAAATAAGGCTTGATACTATCAATGAACATCTTGCCATGTGGTGGAAATCAGTCTGCATCTGGTAAGAAAAAAAACTGAAAAAGGAAGGAAACAAGATGACAGGAGAGGGAATAAAAGGGTACTGGTACCAATTCCATTGGGAAGAGGGGGTTTCCCTACATCATCAAACAACTCTCGAACACCAGCAGGTTGCCGGAGAAGTCAATTTAATTCTGACACTACCTACTTGGAGATAGCATCAGATTCCACAGGTTTAGGGTTCAGTCCTACCAAACTGCTACCCGCTTTAGACACAGGTCCCAGCCCAGGCTGTTAGCTGTGTTTCTGACCAGCCAACTACAAACTGGAGGTTCCAATGTCCCCCTCCAACTCAGGATGCCAATCACAAGTCCAAATTATCAATTGTACTTCTGACTGACTGGCTATATTTATTTTTATTTTTTTATTTTTTGGTTCTCATTCTCTCTTTTTTTAAATTTATTTTATTGAAGTATAGTTGATTTACAATATTGTGTTAATTTCTTCTGTACAGCAGTGATTCAGATATTCATATATACATACATTCTTTTTAATATTCTTTTCCATTATGGTTTATCATAGGATATTGAACATAGTTCCCTGTGCTATACAGTAAGGACCTTGTTGTCTATCCATTCTATAAATAATATCAATAATTTGCATCTGCTAATCTCAAACTCCCAATCCATCCCTCCCCTACCACCTCCCCTTGGTAACCACAGGTCTGTTCTCTATGTCTGTGAGTCCATTTCTGTTTTGTAGATAAGTTCATTTGTGTCATGTTTTAGATTCCACATGTAAGTGATACCATATGGTATTTGTCTTTCTCTTTCTAACTTACTTTACTTAGCATGATAATCTCTAGTTCCATCCATGTTGCTTCAAATGGGATTATTTCATTCATTTTTATGGCTGAGTAGTATTCTATTGTATATATGTATCACATCTTCTTTATCCATTCATCCGTCGATGGAAATTTAGGTTGTTTCCATGTCTTGGCTATTGTGAATAGTGCTGCTGTTAACATAGGGGTACATGCGTCTTTTTGAATTATAGTTTTGTCTGGATATATGCCCAGGAGTGGGATTGCTGGATCATATAGTAATCCTATTTTTAGCTTTCTGAGGAGCCTCCATACTGTTTTCCATAGTGGCTGCACCAATTTCCATTCCCACCAACAGTGTAGGAGGGTTCCCATTTCTCCACACCCTTTCCAGCATTTGTTATTTGCAGATTTTTAAATAATGGCCACTCTGACCGGTGTGAGGTGGTACCTCATTGTAGTTTCGATTTGCATTTCTCTAAAAATTAGTGATGTTGAGCATCTTTTCATGTGACTGTTGGCCATCTGTATTTCTTCTTTGGAGAAATATCTATTTAGGACTTCTACCCATTTTTTGATTGGGTTGCTTCTTTTTTTGCTGTCGAGTTGTATGGGCTGTTTGTATATTTGGAAATCAAGTGCTTGTCAGCCACATTGTGTGCAAATGTTTCTCCCATTCTGTAGGTTGTCTTTTCGTTTTCTTTATGGTTTCCTTTGCTGTACAAAAGCTTGTAAGTTTGATTAGGTCCCATTTGTTTATTTTTGCTTTTATTTCTATTTCCTTGGGAGACTGACCTAAGAAAACATTTGTATGATTTATATCAGAGAATGTTTGCCTATATTCTCTTCTAGGAGTTTTATGATGTCACATCTTATATTTAAGTCTTTAAGCCATTTTGAGTTTATTTTTGTGTATGGTGTGAGGGTGTGTTCTAACTTCATTGATTTACATATGTGGCTGTCCAGCTTTCCCAATGCCACTTGGTGAAGAAGCTGTCTTTTCTGCATTGTAAATTCTTGCCTCCTTTGTCAAAGATTAATTGACTATAGGTGCATAGGTTTATTTCTGAGCTCTCTATTCTGTTCCATTGATCCATATGTCTGTTTCTGTGCCGGTACCATGCTGTTTTAATTAATGTAGCTTTGTAATATTGTCTGAAGTCTGGGAGGGTTATGCCTCCTGCTTTGTTCTTTTTCCTCAGGATTGCTGTGGCAATTCTGGGTCTTTTATGGTTTCAGATAAATTTTGGGATTATTCTAGTTCTGTGAAAAATGTCATGGGTAATTTGATAGGGATCACATTAAATCTGTAGATTGCTTTGGGTAGTATGGCCATTTTAACAGTATTAATTCTTCCAATGCAAGAGCATGAGATATCTTTCCATTTCTTTGAATCATCTTCAGTTTCCCTTATTAATGTTTGATAGTTCTCAGTCTTTCACCTCCTTGGTCAGGTTTATTCCTAAGTATTTGATGTGATTTTTAAAGGGATTTTTTTTTTTACATTCCCTTTCTGATATTTCATTGTTAGTGTAAAGAAATGCAACTGATTTCTGTATGTTAATCTTGTATCCTGCTACCTTGCTGTTTGATTACTTAGCTACAGTGGCTCAAAGAACTCAGGAAACCCATTTATTCACTAGATTGCTGGTCTATTATAAAAGAATATAACTCAGGAACAGCCAGGTGGAAGAGTTGCATATGGCAAGGTATGGGGAAAGGGCTTGGAGCTTCCATGCTCTCTCCAAGTATGCCACTTTCCCAAAATCACCGCATGTTCACCAACCTGGAAGCTCTCCAAACCCACTCCCTTTGGGTTTTTAATGGAGGCTTCATTATATAGGCATGATTGATTAAATCATTGGCCATTGTTGACTGATTCAACCTCCAGTCCCTCTCCCCTTCCCAGAGATCTGGGGTGGAACTGAAATTTCCAACCCTCTAATCATGTGGTTGGTTCTCCTGGCAACCAGCTCCCACAGGTCCAAAAGTAACCCCATTAACATAACAACACACCTTTTATCACTCAGGAAATTTCAAAGATTTTAGGGGCTCTGTACCAGAAACAAGGACAAAGACCAAATATATATTTCTTATTATAAATCACAATATCATACAGAATGAGAGATGGATCTTGGAGGAATTGAAACCCTAGTCCCAGTGATTCATGAGACCCTGCCATACTCATACATTTGTTATGGTTTGTTGGTGGAAGTCATCCTTCATCTGCAGGAGATATACTAGTATTTTTCAAATAAAATAATTTTGGTCTGCTTCTTGCTTAAGTTGATTTGAGTTAGATTTCTGTTGCTCAAAAATAAGACTTTGACTAATTCACAGTTGTATTTGTAATAGCAACAAAAGTGAAATCCCAGCTTTAGCATAGTAAGTAAACTATGGCACTTTCATATAATGGAATTTTATGCAACTATGAAAAATCAGATTTTAAAAATAATGGCCTAGGAAATTGTTTACATTATAATATTACATGAAAATTGAGGATACAAACAATATGAGTCTATTAGTTGATACTAAAATGTTAAAACTTATAAAAAGAAGAAAAATGAAAGAGGGCACACTAACACATTAATAGTTGTCAC
This sequence comes from Phocoena phocoena, assembly GCF_963924675.1. Classification (NCBI taxonomy): domain Eukaryota; kingdom Metazoa; phylum Chordata; class Mammalia; order Artiodactyla; family Phocoenidae; genus Phocoena; species Phocoena phocoena. The sequence continues at coordinate 82,421,746 of NC_089221.1, read as the reverse complement.
TACCAACTATTTTCTATTTATTATTATTTTTTATTATTCTTCACTCCTCTCTCTTGTTCAACAATGTACGTATATTACTTTTACAATAAGAAAAAGAATTCACCATGTTTAAAATAGTCCTCTGATTAAAAAGCAGTTTAAGCTTTATAAAGAAATAGACAATTCACTTGTTCTTAGCAAAAATAACAGTCAAAAGAAGACATTGGATTATATTCCCATACCGCTTTCAGATAAAATGTTAATGAGTATCTTTTATTCTTTTTCTTTTTTTTTTTTTTTTGCGGTATGTGGGCCTCTCACTGCCGTGGCCCCTCCCGCTACGGACCACAGGCTCTGGACGCGCAGGCCCAGTGGCCATGGCCCACAGGCCCAGCCGCTCTGTGGCACGTGGGATCCTCTCGGATCGGGGCACGAACCCGTGTCCCCTGCATCGGCAGGCAGACTCTCAACCACTGCACCACCAGGGAAGCCCAATGAATAGCTTTATATTAGTTTTTCTTTAAAAGTGTCAGTTTCTGTTCAATTAAAAAGCAAATGTAAATTATCCAAGTTCAATGCAATTTTGCATCAAGTTAAATTCCTCCTTTGTTTCTATGTATTATTTGTGTGGTCCCCAAGTGCCCCCTCCAGTTTAAGCAGCAAAATTGTTTTGGTATTTAAGAAAGCATACAACTACAATGACTTTGTGATTATTACAACTATACTTTGTCATCTTTTGTTCTAGCAAATTCAAGTATTTTTAGTTCATATGTTTTTCACATGCATACTATAAGGACCTCAAACAGAGCATAGGTGATAACTGAGAAATCGAGTCTCCTTTCTCTGGATAGAGGCAGTAGAGTCATTTCACTGTGAGCTCGTGATATACATATACTTAAACCACAGCATTTATTTAACTCCTATATGTCAACCAATATGCTACACAGAATGGGAGAATACTTGAGACGTACGTATCATTTTTTAATGGTTGTTTTAGCTACCATCAGTAGAGTTCCTAGTAGTAGATTCCAAGAACTGCACAAGTTATTTACATAACTCTGAGTAAGTATTATTGTCATTTTTAGAGTTTGGGTACTTGGGGTTTGGGACTGGGAGATTTCAAAGCTTGCCCAAGGTGCCATGAATAGATATACTAGCTTTTGGTCTGTTGGGCTTCAAATCCTGTACATTTCATGCCTAATGCCTTCATGAAATCTGTAATATATAATATACATATGACACTCACTCCCTTGGCCTAACTTTGACTGTGTAATGTGTCCCATATTACTCCAAGTACTAGTCTGCCTTACCTATAAGTCAGTGATAACTATAGGTTGGAAATAATATATGGAAAGACTTGGGAATTGCAACTCTGGCTCCAGGATTGTTGTGTTATTTATGCCAACAAATCAGAGAATAGCTTTGCCATGTTGTGTTTTTGGGTATGACACCAAAGGCAGAAGCAGAGAAAAAAAAAAGACAAACTGGACTACATAGAAAGTATAAACACTTATGAATCAAAAGACATTATCAACAGAGTAAAAAGGCAACCCACAAAATGAGGAAAAATATTTGCAAAGCATATATCTGGGAAGAAATTAATATGTAAAATATATAAAGAACTCCTAAAATTCAACAACAATAAAACAACCCATTTCATAAATGGGCAAAGACGAATAGACACTTCTCCAAAGAAGGTATACAAATGGCCAATAAGCACATGAAAAACGCTCACCATCACTAATCATTAGGAAAATGGAAATCAGAACCACAATGAGATAACACTTCACACCCATTGGGATTACTATTACTAAAAGAAAAAGCAGAAAACAAGTGTCGACATAAATGTGGAGAAATTAGAACCCTTGTGCATTGCTGGTGGGAATTGAAAATGGTGTGGCTGCTGCAGAAAACAGTATGATGTTTCCTCAAAACTTTACACATAGAATTATCATTTGATAGAGCAATTGCATTTCTGGATATATACACAAAAGAACTGACATGTGCTGTTCTCATCTTCTTATTGCAATTGAGGAAAATGTGGAACAGAGGAGGAATATCGACTTTGCCAAGCTCACACTACAAATAAGTGACAGAGCCAGGATTTGAACTTGGTATTATAATTCTTCTCTGAACCATCGCATTATATTGGCCCACTCCCCTTCCCAAACTGCAGTGCTATTTATTCACTCAGCCTTGCAAGTATCCACAGCCCAGCATATTCTGAGTCATAGGTCAATTCTGAAACCAGACTTGCAAAGGCTAGGGGTTTTGCTACATTCTCAGGCCTTTCTGACATTTATTGTTACTACATCCTTTACCCCATTTCCCATCTTCTCTATATTACCATTAACTACCAACATCCTGACCCCACTGTATTTTTAAGATTTTGATGTGTCTCTTTTTGAAATGGTGACTATCCTAAAGAATTCTACTTTTTGAGGGATTTAATTTTATTGTTGTGATGGTGAATAAAAAGACACAGTGGTTATTATCAGGTCATTTTGTAACATACATACGAGGAAAGATTAATATATGTTCTTTTATTCATTCATTTTACTAATATTTCTTGTGTATCAACTGTATGTCATAAACTGGGGAGAATTATTATGAGGAAAAGAGACGAAATACTTGCACTGTAGTAGCTTGCATTCTAGTGGAAGTGTCAGATAAAAAAGTAAACCAAATAAATACCTACCTACCTATCTATATAGATATAGACATGTACTTACATAACTATGACAATACGAAATGATATACACACATAAATATCATGAGTGTGTTGAAAAGGAATAAGTGCTATGGAACAAGCAGGAAAGAGTAAGGGGTATTAATATGCCAATAATGGCAGTAATGGAAAGTAATGAGTTGTCTTTAGAAATCTCATTGAGAAGATGATAATTTCAACCAAAGCTTGTGCTAATGGGGTATCATAAATTGAAAAGTTTATTACAAAGTATAGGAGTTATGGAAGGTTTTAATATAAGGGTTGATCTTGGTCTTATTCAAGTGTATATGAGGTTTGCAGAAGTAAAACAAAGAAAGGAGGATATTCTAGGTAGGATGAATTGCTTCAGAGAAGTACAGGTTACTTTAAGAAGAGACTGAGTAAACCAGCTGTCTAAAAGCAAGGAATGTACTTGGAAATTGGTCAAAATGAGACCAAATTTTGGATTACATCAAAATGTGGCAGATGAATTTCAATCTGAAGGGGAAATAGAATCTCAATTCTCAAATGTGTTTTTGTTGTTCTGTTATAAACCTGGTACTATTCTTTGTGAGAAAGGGGTTTCATATTTAAAAAGTCAGTTATTTTTGAAATTTGACTACTATGTTCACATATTCATCCTAGAATCATTATGTATATAAACATACCATGTAAATATAAATGTATTTAAACTAACATACAGTGAGTGTTTACTCTAGACAGGCACTAAGCTAAGGATTTCACATTTTAATTATAACATTAATTCTAAGAAACAGATTACTAGTTATTATACCTGTCTTACAAATGTTTGACCAAAGCATAGATCAAAGTAATTTCTTCTAATTCATAAATTAAAGTGATATAGTATTCATAGTCATATCTCTGTGATTCAGGATGTGTTACAAATTATTATACAGCACTGCTCCCTTGAGGAGACTCATATCTGCATATTTGTTGAGCATCTACTGTCTAGTAGGTATTAGATAAAATGGCAAATTATTGAGTTTTCTGCCTGAGTTTGGGCATGTGACAAATATTCCTGCTACCTCTATTTAAAAAAAATTTATTAGAGGACATAACTACTGGAGTACATCAAAAAGAAAATAATTATTGATAAGGAATACATAAAGCAGTTGTTATTCAGAGATGACATAAATGCAGAGAATTCAAATGAACTTACAATCCATTATACATAGATAGATAAACCGAGGAATGGAACAAAATCGGAAATTCAGAAGTAGATCACATATTTATGGTCACCTGATTTAGGATAAAGGTGCCATTAAAATTTTGAGAGCAACAATAGTCTGGATAGTCTTTCAACAAATAATTCTGGGTTGATTGGATATTCATATGGGGAAAAAGAAACAGAACCTGTTAAATTATTTTCTAAGTCAGTTGCAGATGGATTGCAAATATAAATGTTCAAGTTAAAACAATAAATATAAAAGAAATATTAGAAGATATCTTTATGACCTTGAAATGAGCAAAACACATCATGAGAGAAAAATATCTGCTGTAGTAGTCTACATTAAAATTTAGAACATCTGATCATCAAAAGGCTCCATTCATAGAGTGAAAAAACAACACACAGATTGAAAGAAGGTACTTGTAATACAGATATCTGATATATACAGTACAACAGACTGGTGTAAATAATATTTGAAAATTCTTACAACTCAGTAAGAAAAGAGCAGAGAAATAAATAGAAGAATGGACAGAAGAAAATGTATTAAAAGGTAATAAATTTCACCAAAGAGGATAACAGATTGGCAATTAAACAAACATATGAAAAAAGTGTTTAATTTCTTTAGTCATCAGAAAAATACAAAATAAAGCCACAGTAAGAGCCACTAGACATCTACCATCATGGCTAAATTGAAAAAGACAGGCCATACCCAGTGTGGAACAGCTGAAGCCCTTGTACATTGCTAGTGGAAATAAAAATCATGCAAACATTTTGGAAAATTTCTTGACACTACTAAAAATAAATATGTGTAATACTAAGAACATCTATTCCACTTATATAAACATATTCATTTTTACCAAAAGGTTTGTACAGTAATCCTTATAGCAACATTATTCTCAGAGTGTGTAAACTAAAAATAACCTAAACGTCATTACAGTAGAATGGTAGTGTAGCCATACAGCTTAATACTCTTCAGCAATGAGAATGAACAAACTACAAATACACATGGCAAATATATCAGTTAATAAAATAAGCCAGACACAAGTAAGTACATACTGAATGTTCTTTTATATAAAGTTTAACAGTAAGCAAAACTAATATATGGTGTTAGAATTCAGGACAATTGTTGCCCTTGGAAGGGTAAGCCAGGTAGTGACTAAGAAGGCAGGAGAGGGCTTCTCATGTTTTGGTAATGTACTGTTTCTTGATCTGGATTTTAGTTACATGGGTATGTTGACTTTGTGGATATTCAACAAATTGTATATTTAAAATATTTAACTTGTTTTGTGTATATAATATGTTAATAGAAATGTTTACATTAAAAAATGTAACCAGACTTTGCAATGCTATTCAGGATAAAAATGATATCAACTTTAGCTTACTTAATAAGTTTTACCCTAATTCGATTTTGGTTTGGTAATTCCATTGTGTATTGCCCACTTTCCCATCTATAAGAAGGAGGCTTTTCACATTTTCTTTCAAATTTGTAGTTCTTATCAATTTAAAGATTAGTGTATACAAATTTGAATAGCCAAATTAAATGGTTATATTAAAACCAAGGGAATTTGGGTATCTACTACAAGAAGCACCATGAACTAAGAGAAACTGTTAGAGTAGATTTTTCTGGGATGATTATTATATTTTTATTTCATTTTTATTTTAGACTATATCAAACTCTGTATAAGAATTGGATCACTAACCTGAGATTCTGATAACACTTCTAGTAATGTAACTTTTTAAAAGGACTGTAACATCAACAGTTTCATAACTAATACTTATGTATTTCTAAAGGAAAAAAATCATTTTACTGAATACTTAGATTCTTAATAGTCATGTTGGGAAAGTAAGTAAACATCATTATGCTGATTATGTAATAATGATTGTATACAGCTGATAATTTGATAATGGACTGAAAGCAAATTCCACCATGGTTTGTGGAGTTTCTTTATGCCTATTGCATCTCTTGAACTGTGAAGCATAAGAACTGCTTTCACAAATATATTAATGGAAACATTTTATGTCCAGTATTGATTTTTTACATGATCTTTCATATTTAATAAGGAGAATGTGAATCTAGGAATACTTTTTAGGAGTTCATATTAAGTACATGATTTATTCTACAAATACTGACTGAGCCTTCTATGATTTTGTGACACTGGACCTATTTTCACATAAAGAAAAGTGTTATTTCTCAAATTAATTCCCTTTTAACATGCAGGGCTTTTTAAAAAAAATTTTTTAACAGTAAAATTTTTTCCTAAATTACAGAGTCATGCTTTGGTGTAAATCAAATCTAGAGGCCATTTGTATATATTCATAGAACTAAAATCTTTTCCATATATAAATAAACACAGGCAGAAATGATTATATTTTCAGGGACCATTTAACATTTTAATTACTTTTTAAAAGTTTATTTTATTTCTGTAATTCTTTATTGTAAATTGCCTAGATAATTTCCCCTGTTTACCATTTTTCCACTTGTACATAAATTATAATTCTATCAGGTATGCAGTATAAATTCATTGTTTAGATTCCCAAGATTAGACTGTGCTAAATTTTTAAAATATTTTCTTAATCTAAATATAATCTACTTGTATCAAAATACACCATTTGAAGAGTAGAGTTTTATGAGCTTTAATAAAGTGTACATAGGCATATAAACTTCATTAAAATCAAGCTAGAACATTTCATTCACCACAAAAAGTTTGGGGAACACTTTTCAGTCAATGCTTTCCCCCAAGCCCTGGCCCTTAGCAACTACTGCTCTTGTTTATATTTTTATAAATTTATCTTTTCTAGAATGTCATGTAAGTGGACATATATAGTATATAGTCCAAATGTCTGGATTGTCTAATTTGGATAATGATTTTAGATTCATCTATGTTGTTGCATGCACCTGCATTGTTTATTACTGCTACATTCTACATCATTATTCTATGCCATTTATTATTGCAGAACATTATGCCACATTTTGTTTATCCATTTACCTCTTAATGGACATTACCTCTTGATAGATGTCTTAATCGACATTCTTTTTTTTTAATTTATTTATTTTATTTGCTTATTTTTGGCTGCACTGTGTCTTCATTGCTGCATGCAGGCTTTCTCTAGCTGTGGCAAGCAGGGGCTACTCTGTTGCGGTGCATGGTCTTCTCATTACGGTGGCTTCTCTTGTTGTGCAGCACAGGCTCTAGGTGCGCAGGCTTCAGTAGTTGTGACACATGGGCTCAGTAGTTGTGGCTCATGGGCTCTAGAGTGCAGGCTCAGTAGTTGTGGCATACAGGCTTAGTTGCTCTGCAGCATGTGGGATTTTCCCGGACCAGGGCTCGAACCCGTGTCCCCTGCATTGGCAGGCGGATTTTTAGCCACTGCGCCACCAGGGAAGTCCTTGATGGGCATTCTTTACATGTTTCATATTATTAGTAATGCTGCTATATTATTTGTGTACAATCTTTGTGGATATATGTTTTAATTTCTTGTGCAAATACCTAAGAGTGGAATTGCCATAGAGGCATGATGTAAATGTTTAACAGCCAGCTTTCTGGATGTTGAAGGAGAAAACTTTGATTGTAGTCTTTGCTGACTGCCACAGTGTAAATATTCTCACCGTGAATGATTTCACACTACAAACATTACACCTTAAAGGCAGAGTCAAGAAGAGATATGCCTGGAAAGCACTCACGAGGCCAGTGTGAGCAAGCCCTAGAACACATATCACAGAACTTCTAGTTTAAATAGTAACTGCATATTTAGCAATAAGAAACTGCCAAACCATTTCCTAAAGTACTTGTCCATTTTTATATTTTTGCCAGAAATATTGGAGAATTCCACTAACACTAAGTAATAATTTTTTTTAAATTTTACCCATTGTAGAGTGTAGTGGTTATCCCATTGTGATTTCAGTTTGTCTTTTCTTGATGACCAACAATGATTAGCATCTTTTCACATGCCTGTTTACCATTTATATATAATTTTTGGTTAACTGTGTATTCATAATTTTGCTCGTTTTTAATTCAGATAGTTTTCTTTTTATTATTGAGCTACAAAAATTCTAATGGAGCAGTTCTAAACCCTAACCTTCAGCACTAAGCCAAGTCCAATCAATACATAGCCTAAAGCATAGAATCCTAGCTGGTCTGTCTTGATTGACTGACCTCCTAGCCTTCTGCAGACCTGTGAATGAAATATAAATACTTGTTTTATCATTGTGATACTTGAAGTTGTTTATTTTATAGGCTATTTTTAGAGCAACAAATTTCTAAAACAAGATTTGGCACCTAGAAATGAGGTACTTCAATAAACCAAAAAAAAAAAAAAAATAGCTTTACAACTGGGAGGGAAGTATAAGGAAAATGTTGTGAGAAACTGCAGAATGGTTACTTACATTTGCTGGTGCATACATATGATAGTGGTGAAACATTTGGTAAAAATACCACCTGTAACAAATTGGAGGGAATAAAAATGCATAAAATAAAAATGCATTTAGTAGGACAAGTAAGTTTTGAGGCCAAATATTGGTTGGAGGTTGACTTATTATCTGATGTATAAAGTATTACAAGAAAAAATGAGTTCAGTCTGCAAACATAATTAATGTAAAATAGAAAGTTTATTAGTTCCTGAAATTTCAACATTAAAAACATGAAAACGCTTCTCATCAAATTAAACTTGTCACAAAGACAGCTTTGGGACAAAGATGAAATCCACTGTACGGCTATTACGAGAAAGCCTCAGAACAAAAAAGTTAAGTGAATGCTTTAACCTTATTGTTAAAACCTCTGAAAGTATTATTTTGCTAACTAGTCAATTCTTTAAGCTCTTCAAAGAGACTCTAGAAAGAGAACTGGAAGTCTATATGCCCAAAGTACCTATAATTACATACAGGATGGTTGGAGTAGGGTGCAGAGAGAGATAGAGAGAGAGAGATTATAGAAGAAAATTGTGCATGTGTTTTGTTTTTTTAAAACATCTTTACTGGAGTATAATTGCTTTACATTGTTGTGTTTGTTGCTGCTGTATAACAAAGTGAATCAGCTATACATATACATATATCCCTATATCTCCACCCTCTTGCGTCTCCCTCCCACCCTCCCTAACCCAACCCTCTAGGTGGTCACAAAACACCAAGCTGATCTCCCCGTGCTATGCAGCTGTTTCCCACTAGCTATCTGTTTTACATTTGGTACTGTATATATGTCAATGCTACTCTCTCACTTCGTCCCAGCTTATCCTTCCCCCTCCCTGTGTCCTCAAGTCCATTCTCTATGTGTGTGTCTTTATTCCTGTCCTGCGCCTAGGTTCATCAGAACCATTTCTTTTTTTAGATTCCATATATATATGTTACCATATATATATTTTTAGATTCCATATATATATATATGTTAGTATTTCTTTTTCTCTTTCTGACTTACTTCACTCTGTATGACACACTCTATGTCCACCCACCTCACTACAAATAACTTAATTTTGTTTCTTTTTATGGCTGAGTAATATTCCATTGTATATATGTGCCACATCTTCTTTATCCATTCATTTGCCAGTGGACACTTAGGTTGCGTCCATGTCCTGGATATTGTAAATAGTGCTGCAATGAACATTGTGGTACATGACTCATTTTGAATTAGAGTTTTCTCAGGGTATATGCCCAGTAGTGGGATTGCTGGGTCATATGGTAGTTCTATTTTTAGTTTTTTAGGAACCTCCATACTGATCTCCATAGTGGCTGTATCAATTTACATTCCCACCAACAGTGCAAAAGGGTTCACTTTTCTCCACACCCACTCCAGCATTTACTGTTTGTAGATTTTTTGATGATGGCGATTCTGACAGCTGTGAGGTGATACCTCTCATTGTAGTTTTGATTTGCATTTCTCTAGTTATTAGTGATCTTGAGCATCCTTTCATGTGTTTGTTGGCAATCTGTATATCTTCTTTGGAGAAATGTCTATGTAGGTCTTCTGCCCATTTTTGGATTGTTTGTTTTTTTGATATTGAGCTACATGAGCTGCTTGTATATTTTGGAGATTAATCCTTTGCCAGTTGCTTCATCTGGAAATATTTTCTCCCATTCTGAGGGTTGTGTTTTTGTCTTGTTTATGGTTTCCTTTGCTGTGCAAAAGCTTTTAAGTTTCACTAGGTCACATTTGTTTATTTTTGTTCTTATTTCCACTTCTCTAGGAGGTGGGTCAAAAAGGATCTTGCTGTGATTTATGTCATAGAGTGTTCTGCCTATGTTTTCCTCTAAGAATTTTATAGTGTCTGGTCTTACACTTAGGTCTTTAATCCATTTTGACTTTATTTTTGTGTATGGTGTTAGGTAGTGTTCTAATTTCATTCTTTTACATGTAGCTGTCCAGTTTTCCCAGCGCCACTTATTGAAGAGGCTGTATTTTCTCCATTGTATATTCTTGCCTCCTTTATCAAAGATAAGGTGACCATACATTTTGAGTTTAATCCATTTTGAGTTTATTTTTGGAACATCTTTGTCTGGTTTTGGTATCAGGGTGATGGTGGCCTCATAGAATGAGTTTGGGAGTGTTCCTCCCTCAACTATATTTTGGAAGAGTTTGAGAAGGATGGATGTTAGCTCTTCTCTAAATATTTGATAGAATTCGCCGGTGAAGCCATCTGGTCCTGGGCTTTTGTTTGTTGGAAGATTTTTTTTTTTTTTTTTTTTGCAGTATGCAGGCCTCACACTGTTGTGGCCTCTCCCGTTGCGGAGCACTAGCTCCGGACGCGCAGGCTCAGTGGCCATGGCTCACGGGCCCAGCCACTGTGAGGCATGTGGGACCTTCCCAGACAGGGGCACATACCCGTGCCCCCTGCATCGGCAGGCAGACTGTCAACCACTGTGCCACCAGGGAAGCCCCTATTGGAAGATTTTTAATCACAGTTCAATTTCAGTGCTTGTGATTGGTGTTGTTCTATTTTCTATTTTTTCATGGTTCAGTCTCGGAAGATTGGGCTTTTCTAAAAATTTGTCCATTTCTTCCAGTTTGTCCATGTTATTGGCATATAGTAGCTTGTAGTAATCTCTCATGATCCTTTGTATTTCTGCAGAGTCAGTTTTTACTTCTTTTTCATTTCTAATTCTGTGACTTCAGTCTTCCCCCTTTTTTTCTTGATGAGTCTGGGTAATGGTTTATCAATTTTGTTTATCTTCTCAAAGAACCAGCTCTTAGTTTTATTGATCTTTGTTATTGTTTTCTTTGTTTCTATTTCATTTATTTCTGCTCTGATCTTTATGATTTCTTTCCTTCTACTAATTTTGGGTTTTGTTTCTTCTTCTTTCTCTAGTTCCTTTAGGTATAAAGTTAAATTGTTTATTTGAGATTTTTCTTGTTTCTTGAGGTAGGATTGTATTGCTATATAGTTCCCTCTTAGAACTGCTTTTGCTGCATCCCATAGGTTTTGGGCCATCGTGTTTTCACTGTCATTTGTTTCTAGGTATTTTTTGATATCCTCTTTGATTTCTTCAATGATCTCTTGGTTATTTAGTAGCATATTGTTTAGCCTCCCTATGTTTGTATTTTTTACAGTGCTTTTCCTGTAATTGATATCTAGTCTCATAGCATTCTGTTTGGAAAAGATACTTGATACGATTTCAATTTTCTTAAATTTACCAAGGTTTGCTTTGTGACCCAAGATATGATCTATCCTGGAGAATGTTCCGTGAGCACTTGAGAAGAAAATGTATTGTGTTGTTTTTGGATGGAATATCCTATAAATATCAACTAAGTCCATCTTGTTTAAGGTATCATTTAAAGCTTGTGTTTCCTTATTTATTTTCATTTGTTTGATCTGTCCGTTTGTGAAAGTGGGGTGTTAAAGTCCACTACTATTATTGTGTTACTGTCAATTTCCCTTTTTATGGCTGTTAGCATTTGCCTTATGTATTGAGGTGCCTCTATGTTGGGTGCATAAATATTTACAATTGTGTCTTCTTCTTGGATTGATCCCTTGATCATTATGTAGTGTCCTTCTTTGTCTCTTGTAATAGTCTTTATTTCAAAGTCTATTTTATCTGATATGAGAATTGCTACTTCAGCTTTCTTTTGATTTCCATTTGCATGGAATATCTTTTTCCACCCCCTCACTTCAGTCTGTATGTGTCCCTAGGTCTGAAGTGGGTTTCTTGTAGACAGAATATATACTGGTCTTGTTTTTGTATGCATTCAGCCCGTCTGTGGCTTTTGGTTGGAGCATTTAATCCATTTACATTTAAGGTAATTATCAATATGTATGTTCCTATTACCATTTTCTTAATTGTTTTGGATTTGTTATTGTCGGTGTTTTCCTTCTCTTGTGTTTCTTGCCTAGAGAAGTTCCTTTAGCATTTGTGGTAAAGCTGGTTTTGTAGTGCTGTTTTCTCTTAGCTTTTGCTTGTCTGTAAAGGTTTTAATTTTCTGTCGAATCTTAATGAGATACTTGCTGGGTAGAGTAATGTTGGTTGTAGGTTTTTCCCTTTCATCACTTTAAATATGTCCTGCCACTCCATTCTGGCTTGCAGAGTTTCTGATGAAAGATCAGCTGTTCACCTTATGGGGTTTCCCTTGTATGTTATTTGTTGCTTTTCCCTTGCTGCTTTTAATATTTTTTCTTTGTATTTAATTCTTGATAGTTTGATTAATATGTGTCTTGCCATGGTTCTCCTTCGATTTATCCTCTGTGGGACTCTCTGTGCTTCCTGGACTTGATTGACTATTTCCTTTCCCATATTAGGGAAGTTTTCAATGATCATCTATTCAAATATTTTCTCAGTCCCTTTCTTTTTCTCTTCTCCTTCTGGGACCACTGTAATTCAAATGTTGGTGCATTTAATGTTGTCCCAGAGTTCTCTGAGACTGTCCTCAATTCTTTTCAATCTTTTTTCTTTATTCTGCTCTGTAGTAGTTATTTCCACTATTTTATCTTCCAGGTCACTTATCCATTCTTCTGCCTCAGTTATTCTGCTATTGATTCCTTCTAGAGAATTTTAAACTTCATTTTTGTGTTGTTCATCATTGTTTGTTTGCTGTTTAGTTCTTCTTGGTCCTTGTTAAACATTTCTTGTATTTTCTCCTTTCTCTTTCCACGATTTTGGATCATCTTTACTGTCATTACTCTGAATTCTTTCCAGGTAGACTGCCTATTTCCTCTTCATTTGTTAGGTCTGGTGGGTTTTTACCTTGCTTCTTCGTCTGCTGCATATTTCCCTGTCTTCTCATTTTGCTTAACTTACTGTGATTGGGGTCTTCTTTTCGCAGGCTGCAGGTTCATAGTTCCCATTGTTTTTGGTGTCTGCCCCTTAGTAAGGTTGGTTCAGTGGCTTGTGTGGGCTTCTTGATGGAGGGGACTGGTACCTGTGTTTTGGTGGATGAGGCTGCATTTTGTCTTTCTGGTGGGCAGGACCATGTCCCGTGGTGTGTTTTAGGGTGTCTGTGGACTTAGTATGATTTTAGGCAGCCTCTCTGCTAATAGGTTGGGTTGTGTTCTTGTGTTGCTAGTTGTCTGGCATGGAGTGTCCAGCACTTGAGTTTGCTGGTCATTGAGTTGAGCTGGGTCTTAGCATTGAGATGGTGATCTCTCAGAGAGCTCTTGCTGATTGATATTACGGTGGCCAGGAGGTCTCTGGTAGTCCAATGTCCTAAACTTGGCTCTCCCACCTCAGAGTCTCAGGCCTGACACCTGGCCAGAGCACCAAGACCCTGTCAGCCACACGGCTTGAAATATGTTAAGCCTTCCTGCCTGACAAGGATGCAGGGCATTGTTGGGCAAGGTCAACCACTGTGCATGGAGGAGAAGAGGGCTGTGCAGGATTGTAGAAGCTCAGCAGACCATGTGCAGCGCATCTCCTTTGAAGGTCTTGCTTTCTTTTTCCATGGACAGTGGCCCTTTCTCCCGTCCTCATATGTGCAGAATTTTATCTACCGAACAGAAGGAACAGCTCATCCGAAGATCCAGGTAACGTCTGGGAAATAAGACTGCCGTAAATTCCCTCTTTGGGGAAGGTCTACTGCAGAGCCCCTTGAGTCGCTTTCTCACTGCCTCTGGAGGAGGTGGGTAAGTTCACTCCAATCCTCCATCCATAGCTTGTGTGTTAAGAACTTTCAGACTTGGAGCACGTTTTTCCCCCTGGGCTGGGTTCTGAAATTTGCCGGAGTTGGGCTGCATCAGACATAGAGACCAGACTTGTGCATGTGGTTTTTGACAGAGTAAACTGAAATCAAATTTATTGAAATACCACATAATAATGGGAGAGCTAAATCAAAGAAGGTGTTACAGCTTAGAGTAAAAGAGACTATAATTCTTTGGGATATAAAAAAATCCAAGACAAGGGAAATAAAAAAGAGGTATTTTGGAAAAGAGATAAAGCTCTTGTTATTTGAGATTTTAAACACAGTAAATACAAAAGTATCTGTACAATAATAAAATTAAGGATTAATCTAGCAAGGTTGGTGAATTATTCATTAATTTATTTCCATATATGTATAGAAAAATAAAATTGATATAAAATACCATGTGCAATAATATTTAAAACATTGTATTCCTCTGCATAAGTATAGCAAAAAGTTGTAAGATGTTTATACTTAAAAACTACAAAATATCATTGAGAAAAATTAGAGAAGAACTAAATAAATGGAGGAACATACCAAGTTATAAATTGGAAGATTTAGTAATATTATCATATCAACACTCTCAAAATTGATCTTTAGATACAATGCAATTCTAATCTAGATCTCAGCGTATTTTTTCATGGAAATTGACAAGTAAATGGAAATGTTAAAGACAAAAAACTGTCAAGGCAGTCTTGAGGAAGGACAACAAATTTGGAGAATTTACCCTACCAAATACCAAAATTTACCATAAAGAAAACTACACTATAGAAGTAACATATTGTAGAACTAGCTATTTCATACCCTGGTGTATGCCAAGAAGAAAGCATGCTTATTATCACAAAATATCATATATCAGATTACTAAAAGCAGCACTATTAATAAGCACTGAAATATAAAATATCCATATCTTTTGACAATAGAAAGGAAAACACATTTTGGTGTATTCACAAAATGGAATGCTATGCAGCAATGGAAAGGAATACATTATAACTATATAAAACAATACGGATGAATCTCACAAACATAATGTTAAGTTAAAGAAACATGAGAGAAAAGAATACTTTATTGATGATTCTACTTTATTGATGATACACTTTACAGCCCATAAGGGTGTTAGAAATTAAGACAGTGATTTCTTTTCGTAGATGTTTCGGGGGGGGTTGTAATGTTAAGAAGGGGGCATAACAGGTGATTGGAGTAGCCTGTATTCTTTTTTTTAACATCATCTTTATTGGAGTATAATTGCTTTACACTGTTGTGTTAGTTTCTGCTGTATAACAAAGTGAATCAGCTATACGTATACATATATCCCCATATCCCCTCCCTCTTGCATCTCCCTCCCACCCTCCCTACCCCACTGCTCTAGGTGGTCACAGAGCACTGAGCTGGTCTCCCTGTGCCATGCATGGAGTAGCCTGCATTCTTGTCCTTAATCTCATTGGTGGCTACATAGCTCTTTTCTCTTTTTAAAAGTTTGCTAATTTGTATATTTATGAGATGTGCACTTTCTGATGTGTAAAGAAAATTACAAAATAGCATATTGGGGAACAGATTTAGGCAGAGATTTGTTGAGTGAAGTTAATAGAATTGTCTATATTACCATAGAAAAGGTCCAAAAATATTTGCTTCTGAGATATCTAGAACTGCAATTTAAATGAGACATTACCCATGGATTCATTACTTACATAGGAGAATATATTTTTCCCATTGTATTCTACAAAGATATTTTCAACTAATATTTACCCTATGCATTGAATTTAGGTAAATGATTCTATCATTTCATAACCTAATGAACCTAAAGAATCCAATAATTAATAATTTAAGATAGGAATTGAGCAAATAGAAAAGATAACATAATCAACTTCTTCATTTCAATGTCTTGCCATGAAAAAGTATAGCCAAAATCACAAATAATTTTTATTATATATGATAAATAGGTACCAAAATACCTATTAATAATCTGTAAGATCATTTTAAATTAACAGTCAGTAAGCTTCTACATAATGAGATTATTGAGGGTTTTAATTGCTTGGGTTGGCAGAGGGTGAGAATATTATATACAGTTCTTCAAAAAAGCATAGATATGTATGAGGACTCTCAGAGAGTCAACTCTATGAATCTGTAATGTGATGCTTTGTTTTGGAAAATACTGGTGACAAATTATTCCCAACAAATCACCATGCATAAATATAAGTGTTGACTGTTAAGTAGCAAAACTGATTATGTTTGTCACTTCTGTCTTCTTCTGAATGTCATTTCTTATTTCTTAAAAAATCACACTGTAGCATCCTAACTTTATCACTACATATTTGCTACTGAATCAACAAATAATTTTATT
Source organism: Phocoena phocoena (assembly GCF_963924675.1). Lineage (NCBI taxonomy): Eukaryota > Metazoa > Chordata > Mammalia > Artiodactyla > Phocoenidae > Phocoena > Phocoena phocoena. The sequence continues at coordinate 82,405,439 of NC_089221.1, read as the reverse complement.
TTTTAAATATTAGATAGTTAATTGTCAAAAATATATTTATACATATCTTTATTTACATTAGTGTGTATGTGTGTGTCAGAGTAAGATAATATGTTAATAATAAATAGTGATAGGGATAGGATGTTCAATTGATTGTGATGTTTTAGTGAGAAATACCTAGTCTGAAATTTTTTCTACAAGCCACCAAATGGATAAACGGACATAGAACAGCAAAAGAATTAAAAATAGTGTTTTGATTATTTCAGGCTGTGTTATAAACTATCCCAATGTTCAGTGGCTTAACACAACCATTTTATTTGTTTGCTCATGATTATGCAAATTTCTCAGGGTTATATGGAGATATCTTGTCTCTCCTCCACTTGGCAGTAACAGGGGTGCCTCAGATAGAGCTGAAAGATCCACCCACAAAATGAATTTACTCATATGGTTGGCAGATTGGTTCTGGCTGATGGGTGAGACCTCACCAGGGACTTGGTCTGGGTTTCAGTTCTTTTGCATAAGGATTATCAATTTGGGTAAATAAGGTTTTCACAGCATAGCGTTCCCAAGTGGATTATACTTATTACATGTTGGCTGGTTTCCCACAGCAAGCAAAAGCAGAAGCTCCCAGACCTTCTTTCTTAAGTCTTAATTTAGAAACGGATACAGTGTTGTATTTGCTACTTCCCATTTGTTAAACAAGTCACAGGGCCAGGCCATAATCAAAGGGGTAGTTTAAACCATTGTGTGTAGACCCTGAAGCATGTCTCCTAGGGGTCAACAAACCAAGAGTCTGCTGTAGGCTGAGATACAGCCCCTAATGATTCATGTTTCGTTTACCTTCTTTCCAATATCCCCAAAGCAGCAACCCATTATGGCATCAGCTCAGGCTTGAAGCCTGTGATTTCATCATTTAAATCAGGTCTAGGTATACAAATGAAGCTCCTCAAGTACAGATTCTCTTGCCCTAATGACCAGTAAACTTAACAGGCAAATAAACGCCTTCTAGAAACCCAAAACATAGTGCTGAGCCAGTAACAAAGACAACAAAATAGCTATTTCCACTCAAAATGGCAGATAATAGGAGGTATATAGTATAGTAGTTACTGCTCCACAAGGATTCTGAAAAGCAACCAGTCACCAATTCTTTTAATTCAGACCCAGTTCTGTGGCCAGGCAATTGTTCTTCAAGGTTCCCAGATTTAACCTCAGAGTGATCCTTCATTTTCTGAAAGAAATGACCCATGTTTCCAGGTGAATAGCTTTCTTAACCTGTTCTGTTTTTGCCAGTAGAAGTGTTGGAGAAAATCTAGGTGATCTTAGGTTTGGCAATGCATTTATAAATACAATATCAAAAGTATGATCCATGAGGGAAAAAAATAATGAGTTGGACTTTATTAAAATTAAAAACTTCTGCTCAGTAATAAACACTGTTAATAAAATGAAAGCCACAGAATGAGAGGAAATATTTGGAAAACATGTATATGATAAAGAACGTATGGCCAAAATACATACATAGAAAAAATATTGAAAGCTCAACAATAAGAAAACAATCCACTTAAAAAATGGGTTAAAGATTTCTTGTTTGGCTCCTCACCAAACAAGATATATAATAGGCTCCTCACCAAACAAGATATACAGACAGTAAATAATCATATGAAAATATGCTAAAATATTCATTATTAGGGGATTACAAATTAAAACAACAGTGAGATACCACTATAACCCTAATAGAAGGCCTAGAAGTTAAAAAAAAAAAAAAATCACAAAAAAACCGTGACAATACCAATTTCTGGTGAGGATATAGAACAACCTGGTCAGAATAACAAAGGAATATTATGAACAACTTTATGCAAATCAAGTAAAAAACATAAACAAAATGGATATATTCCTTAAAGAAAATGGATGGATTATCTGACAGAAGATCAAACACAGCATGAAAAACGAAACCTTGTAAGAATTTACCTCATACAATATGCAAACATCAACTTGAAAAAGATTAGTTTAAATGTACAATCTAACATAATAAAACTTCTAGAAGGAAACACAGGAAAAAATATGTCTAACCTTGGGGAAGACAAAAATTTCTTAGTAAAACACGATAACCACAGAACACAAGTCCTCTGTGTTCCAGATATGTGGTTGAAAAGTTCAAAGTAATGTGCATTAGTCCCCCAACTCATGACGGGGGATATGCTCCAAGACCCCCAGTGGATGTCGGAAACCTCAGATAGTACCGAACCCTATACATACTGTTTTTCCTATACACACATACCTATGATAAAGTTTAATTTATAAATTAGGCACAGGAAGAGATTAACAGGAATAACTCATTATAAAACAGAACAATTATAGTAACATACTGCAATAAAAGTTATGTGAATAGTCTCTCTCTCTCAAAATACCTTATTGTACAAATGTAATGCCTTTTCTATCTTAAGTAAACACTTATAACACACTAGCCATGACTTTTGCAGCTTGAGGTGTGACAGTAAAACTAGCATGAATTTCTTTTTCCTTCTTCACAATTTCAGGAACAGAACATTCATTCTTACCATAGATCTTAGCAACCTCAGCACATGATTTTTTTCTCTTTATTAAGTCGAGAACTTTCACTTTTCACTTAAAGGAAGCACTTTACGGCTTCTCTTTGGCAAATCTGAATTGCCAGCATCACTACTCTTGCACTTTGGGGCCATTTTTAAGTCAAATAAGAGTTACCTGAACACAGCGCTGCCACAGCGATACCTCGACAGTAGATCTGGTAAGCAAGATGGCGGCTGAGTGACTAACAGGCGGGCGGGAGCAAGACAGCGCGAGATTTCATCACGGTACTCAGAACAGCGGCACAATTTAAAACCTAGGAATCATTTCTGGACTTTTCCATTTAATATTTTCAAACTGTCGTTGACCCTGAGTAACTGAAACCACAGAGAAAAGAATCGCTACCAGAGAGGACTACTGTATATGTGATTTTTCCCTCGCCACTTTTGCTGGAATTTTTAGGATATTCTTCAGTGTTCAGGAATGTCAGTGTCATGACTTGATATGGGTGTATTTTCACACATTGTGGTGGATTAAATGGATCCTTTCAATCTAGAAGTGCATGTCCTTCAAATCTGGAAAACTTTTTTGAATATTTCTGTGAATAATTCTTCCTTTCCATTTGGTCTGTTCTTTCAAATCCACATGAGTAGGATATCTGACTTGTCGAATAATTCTTTTACTACTGTTTTCTCTATTATTTTCCTTTTCCTCATTCTGTTTATTTTCTGAGGACTTCCTCAACCTTCCTTTTGAGTTATTTTTTTCATATTAATTTACAAAATATATTTCATATTCTCAGATTGTTCTTTTTTCCCGTAATATCTAGTTCGTGTTTAATGGACACAGTATCTTTTTTAAATCTTCCTGGGCAAATGTCTAATAGGTTTTTCAGGGTTTTGTTTGTTTTGTGTTGTTTCTCCCTGTGTAGTCTATGATCCCTCCAAGTTTTACTTTTTTACTGTTTGATTTGTTCTCTGTCAGTATTAGAGGTTTTCCTCAGATGTTTGGTGATCTTGGATTTGTGCTCATATTTAAGATCATGGTACTCAAAAGTCTTAAATTCTCTGTGCACACTGGAGGGCTGCATGAGAGGTTGTGCAGAGAATCATATGCTTATTTGAACAGACCAATTCATGGGGAACTTTTAATGTCAGTGGTCCTTTTTATAGTGGTCAGAGCCCACATGGAAGAATCCACACATTTCCTGCCTAGATAATATGTCAGACAGCCAGGATTTTGTTAGCTGTGGTAGAAGGGGGGATTGAGCATTTAACACACACTTTCCTTTAATTTCATTCTTTTAGAATTACAAGGCTGCCCTCAAAATTTTATGTTGTCTCCTAGGAAATTGACCCTTTGTTTTACCATCCCTAGTTAATAGCAGTTACTTTTCTGCTATCTATTATCCAATATTTACTTTCATCAACTCCCCTGTTTTCTGTCCTTCAGATTTATGCTTTAAAGTGTCCCTTTATTTTTATTTGTGTTGACATTGGGAGGAAATAAGAGTAAATATGTGAATTCATTCCATCAATTTCAAGTAGGGGCTTGAATTTTCAAACCAAATATTATGAGGAAATATAAAAATAGAAGAAGAAAATAAATGTGACAAACAAGGTAGAGGAATGGAAAAGGATAGAAATAAAGTTTAGCAAAAATAAGCTTCTTTTCAAATCAAATTATAAACTAACTTACTTCTAAGCAGAGATACTTATTCCTACATTTCATCAAGTGATGATGTTCCAGTGATTTGAGTTAGACTATTAAAATAAAGAGGATATTAGTCAAGATAAGATAAATTCTAACAAAAGACAAAATCATTTTCACTATAAATGTCATGAGAATTTTTTTGATGTGGATCTATTTCTCAAATGATTACCAAAAAGAAGTGCTGAAATATTCTCTAGATACTAGAAGTATTTGCAAAAGTGTTAACATGCTTGTTTTTGAGTGTGTGTAAAGCAAATCAAAATGAAAATCTGCCCATACAAACTTGTTTTTAAAAAGACCACTAGACCATTAACATAGTTCAATTTGGGATTTTCTAAAAAAATGTATTCACATGCATATTTCAATACTGATATATATATATATAATACTATATCAGCAAAATATGGACCTTCCAATACTCAATTTTGTACATTCAAGAGAAAGATCACTCTGCATATCACTCTTTACTAGCCATATTACTATAGAATAAGTAAACAACCAGAGTTCACTTTTCTTTGGAAGGCTATATTAATTCAGGAAAGTTAATTTTAACAATTTTAGTTCATTTTTCTCTACTAATGATATATAGTATTTTAATTTTCACATTTTAATTAAAGTCAATAATGAGAGCTTGATAATTAAATTATCCCTATTTCCAATATAATTAAATTCTACACTCTGTATAATAAAATTCTGTTCATTCTTCATGCCGTTAAATACTTTTTCCCCCTCAGACCAGTGAATATAGTCACTGTATAAAAGTAAAGAGAAATTATCTTACTGTCTAATGTTAGACTGTCTAATCAATTGTCTAACATTTATATATATAAACATAACCCACCTAACCTAGTAATTGAATTCGAAAATATCTACCTTACCATTTCCACTTGGAGGAATATATTTTCATGACCCAAAAAAGAAAGAAAATAACCTTTGGTAGAATACTGTTCTGAAATGTGTATATGAAATGGAAAAGTTTTTTTTCCCTCCTACCATAGCCAATTAAAAAAAAAATCTCTTAAGATTTCTTACTGTTTATTCCAACTCTTTACATATCCCCTAGATACTCTTCACTAGGGATCGGTCTCTTGATGCTTCTTGATATCTCCTCGTGTGAATTGCTGCTCATTTCTTTTAAACATTCCTTTATACAGGAATCTCTAAGTCAAGTCAAGAAAGGGGCTAAGTTTGTATAAGTCTATAGGAAATGCTATCCCTTGGAAGGGCCTAAAAACTCTAGGAATAAATGTACAAGATTGATTTTATGAGAGTTAAACTAAGAAATAAGTAGTGTGGACTAGAGCATAAATTACAGGGTCACATTAGAATACAAGACTTTAAGTAACTTTAAATTTAATGTTATATAATTCACATATCTGAATGAAGATTAAGTTATTGAGAAATTAAAAGGGTTTGATCAGGGAAAGAAGCATAAAAGAGTCTGTGTCAGTGCTTCCAGTACTGTGCAGAGGAGAGGAAGTGTGTGGGCCTTTGTAGCAAATAACACTTTAACTGAGGGCATTTGGTGGTTGTATCCTGGTGTCACTACATTGAGATTACCTCACTAAATCCTTTGTTCTGTTTCTTTGTTCACCACATTGTCAGTTGCAGGTAAAAGAAATTAAGATCAAACTATTTTTGGGTTTAAAAAAAAAAGAGAGAAACAATGTCTCATAACAGAAAATCTGACTGATAGGCTTCAGGAACAGCTGGATCCAGTTGACTATAATTGGTTCCATTTAGGCAGCCTCATACTATGTGGCAGCAAGAACACTAGCTTACATTCGGTCATTTAAACACTGAATGGAGTGGCTGAGGTCATTTTGTTTTCCCATATTTCTATCAGAAATCCCAGGGCTTCATTTCATTTGGCTAGCTTGAATCACTTGCCCATCCTTGAACCCCATGTCTAGAGCTGGGGGTAAGGGGGAAAAGTAAAATGCACATGTATTCTACTACAGTGTATTCTTTATGAGATCAGTGGCCTTTTCTGTCTTATTATATCATTGTATTCCCAGCATCATAAGATACTGCTTGTCACATTATAGGCACTCCATAAATATTATTATAAGGGATGAAAAATGTTAAAATTATTGTCCAAGCCTAGGTAAGGACTCACTTATGGATCTGGAAAATAAGATTGGTTACTCTTATAATGGACTAAGAAATGGTAGGGTGCTTTCAAGGATTCAAAACATTGGCATGAATAGCAAAATGATTTCAGCCTTCACAGAAATGATGTAACAAATGTCCACTAAAGGAAGCAAACCCCATAGAGATTGTCCTACGTGGAGAGAATGGACTGATCATTGGAAAAGAGAACATGTCCATTGCTTATATTTTTTAAAAGTCTTTCATTAAAATGCCAAATTAGGCATTTCATTTTTTCTTTTATATTACTATTTTTTGAGATTGGTTCATCCTGAATCAGTTCCCAATAATTTGGTCACCTGTGAATAGATTAATCATCAACTGTCTAACATATATCTCAACCTATCACAGTTGAGACACTGACATTGGACCTGCAATAATGAGTAGGTAAAGACTAAAGTCAGTAAGTGCATTATAATTCAACATAAATAATAGGAGATAACTAAAGGAAGTTAAGCTCAATATGAGTTACCAAGTATTGCAGTAAAATTATTAAATGTTTTATGTATTAACGCTGAAGATAAAATTGTCTCTGTGACCAACTTTTTCCCTTGTTTTATGCTTAAGTAGATTGGCTCAAGAAAGGAAAAACAAGAAAACTAATTTTATAGTAAACGTGTGTATTTATGTAAGTATTATAGTAAATATAATTGTGGAATAGAAAAATTATGGATATTTTAAAATTCTGCATCTGAGCTTCATGATATTTGTAAAGTTTAATTTTGTTGTCAGTCTAATCCCCAATATGATGGGATTTGGAGGTGGGGCCTTTGGGAAGCAATTAGGTTTAGATGAGGTCATGCGCATAGTGCCATTATGATAAGATCTGGTGCTCTTATAAAGGGAAGAGATAGGAGAACTCTCTTTCTAGATGCACACAAAGAAAATTATGTGAACACACAGTGAGGTGGCTGCCATCTGCAGTCCAGAAAGAGGGCTCTTGCAAGAACCTATTCTGCCAGCACCTTGGTCCGGGCTTCCCAAACTCCAGAGTTGTGATAAATAAATGTCTGTTGTTTAAGCTACCTAGTCTATGGTATTTTATTATACTAGCCCAAGTTGATTAAGATGCTCACCAAATGTATACAAGAACCATACAGTTCTGATTGTTATGAGTATCCTTTTGTGACCATAAGGGAAGCCAATCTCATGTTAAAATTAATATATACAAGAGGGAAAACTGAAATAATTAGGAAAAAAAGACACAGAAGTCCTGATTGAAACTGCCTGAAATTTGTACCACTGTTAGATTTTTTGCCACAAGTCAATAAATTCACATATTAAGACAGTTGAAATTTTGCAAAATTCATTTTATACTATCCCAGATGAGAAACTTCCATCACTCTACCAAAATTATGTCATCTATTTGTTTACACCATTCTGTACTTGTTCCGATATAGCAATACGTTGGGAACTTCTTGCATACAAACTTACAGTTTGTATGAATTCCAGTTTGGGTCAGCTACTTATATTTTTGTTTTATTTTGTTTACATTAACCAATTCAACTCATAACTCTTTTAACTATAGCAATCTTTCTTTCTGTTTCTGTTTTTAAAAGGTTCATATAATTTTCTCCAGTAACATATTTCAAAATACATGTAATGGTAGATTGTTTTCAAATATGAGTGAAAAAATTCCCCTAATGATCCTTTCCAACGTGACTTTGCCACACTCCTATCAAGAAGTGGAGTCTATCTAAACTCCCCTTGAATCTGGAATGGTCTTCTGACTTACTCTAATACAAAGTGGCAGAAGTGAAGTCATACTTTCTGGCCTAGGCCTTAAGATGACTTGTAGCTTCTGTTTTCGATCTCTTGGAATGCTGCCCTGAGTATTAGGTAAGGAGACTGGCTAGACTACTGGATCATGACAGGCCACATGGAGGAGAACCAACACTCACTATCTGATAACCGGCAACAATTGCCAGACAAGTGAGTGAGGACATCAGAAATCTTGTCCAGCCCAGCTGACCCTTTGATAAATGCAGGAAAAATAGCAGAGGAATCATCCAAGGAAATCCTCAGAATCGTGAGAAATAGTGAATTGTTGTTATCTTAAGCCAGTAATTTTAATGGTTGGTGATGCAGCTGCTGATACCCAAAAAAGAAATATTAAACACAAATATCACACCAGCTCAAAAGAAGCAATGACATTTGTGAATCTAATGGACTTACATATGCACCTGCATATGAACATTTAGTTAGCTGTTAATGCATAAAGGATTTTATGGAAATAAAATATTCTAAAACACTATTTTATTAATATATATCACATTTATTTTAAATTTAACTCAGAAAAACAAGTAAAAACAAAAAGAATGATAAATACCAGATAACTGGGTCTATTATATACTTTTTTAAAATAAACTTTTATAAATCAACTTTTTTACTAAACATACTCTACTTATAAACGTGCACAGTACAAGGACTTAATACATATTACAGCTAATTTTTTTGTCAGTAATGAATATTCCATTTAATTTATTTTATTTTTTTTTACATCTTTATTGGAGTATAATTGCTTTACCATGGTGTGTTAGTTTCTGCTTTATAACAAAGTGAATCAGTTATACATACACATATGTTCCCATATCTCTTCCCTCTTGCGTCTCCCTCCCTCCCACCGTCCCTATGCCACCCCTCCAGGCGGTCACAAAGCACCAAGCTGATCTCCCTGTGCTATGCGGCTGCTTCCCACTAGCTATCTACCTTATGTTTGGCAGTGTATATATGTCCATGCCTCTCTCGCGCTTTGTCACAGCTTACCCTTCCCCCTCCTCATATCCTCAAGTCCATTCTCTAGTAGGTCTGTGTCTTTATTCCTGACTTACCCCTAGGTTCTTCATGACATACTTTTTCCCTTAAATTCCATATGTATGTATTAGCATACGATATTTGTCTTTCTCTTTCTGACTTACTTCGCTCTGTATAACAGACTCTACGTCTATCCACCTCATTACAAATAGCTCAATTTTGTTTCTTTTTATGGCTGAGTAATATTTCATTGTATATATGTGCCCCATCATCTTTATCCATTCATCTGATGATGGACACTTAGGTTGTTTCCATCTCCGGGCTATTGTAAGAAGAGCTGCAATGAACATTTTGGTACATGACTCTTTTTGAATTATGTTTTTCCCAGGGTATATGCCCAGTAGTGGGATTGCTGGGTCATATGGTAGTTCTATTTTTAGATTTTTAAGGAAACTACATACTGTTCTCCATAGTGGCTGTACCAATTCACATTCCCACCAGCAGTGCAAGAGTGTTCCATTTTCTCCACACCTTCTCCAGCATTTATTGTTTGTAGATTTTTTTGATGATGGCCATTCTGACTGGTGTGAGATGATATCTCATTGTAGTTTTCATTTGCATTTCTCTAATGATTAATGATGTTGAACATTCTTTCATGTGTTTGTTGGCAGTCTGTATATCTTCATTGCAGAAATGTCTATTCAGGTATTCTGCCCATTTTTGGATTGGGTTGTTTGCTTTTTGTTATTGAGCTGCATGAGCTGCTTGTAAATTTTGGAGATTAATCCTTTGTCAGTTGCTTCATTTGCAAATATTTTCTCCCATTCTGAGGGTTGTCTTTTGGTCTTGTTTATGGTTTCCTTTGCTGTGCAAAAGCTTTGAAGTTACACTAGGTCCCATTTGTTTATTTTTGTTTTTATTTCCATTTCTCTAGGAGGTGGGTCAAAAAGGATCTTGCTGTGATATATGTCATAGAGTGTTCTGCCTATGTTTTCCTCTAAGAGTTTGATAGTTTCTGGCCTTACATTTAGGTCTTCAATCCATTTTGAGCTTATTTTTGTGTATGGTGTTAGGGAGTGTTCTAATCTCATACTTTTAAATGTACCTGTCCAGTTTTCCCAGCACCACATATTAAAGATGCTGTCCTTTCTCCACTGTACATTCCTGCCTCCTTTATCAAAGATAAGATGACCATATGTGCATGGGTTTATCTCTAGGCTTTCTATCCTGTTCCATTGATCAATCTTTCTGTTTTTGTGCCAGTACCATACTGTCTTATTTACTGTAGATTTGTAGTATAGTCTGAAGACAGGGAGCCTGATTCCTCCAACTCCATTTTTCGTTCTCAAGATTGCTTTGGCTATTCAGGGTCTTTTGTGTATCCATACAAATTGTGAAATTTATTGTCCTACTTCTGTGAAAAATGCCAGTGGTAGTTTGATAGGGATCACATTGAATCTGTAGATTGCTTTGGGTAGTAGAGTCATTTTCACAATGTTGATTCTTCCCATGCAAGAACATGTTATATCTCTCCATCTGTTTGTATCAACTTTAATTTCTTTAATCAGTGTCTTATAATTTTCTGCATACAGGTCTTTTGTCTCCTTAGGTAGGTTTATTCTTAGATATGTTATTCTTTTTCTTGCAATGGTAAATGGGAGTGTTTTCTTGATTTCACTTTCAGATTTTTCATCATTAGTGTATAGGAATGCCAGAGATTTCTGTGCATTAATTTGGTATCCTGCTACTTTACCAAATTCATTGATTAGCTCTAGTAGTTTTCTGGTAGCATCTTTAGGATTCTCTATGTATAGTATCATGTCATCTGCAAACAGTGACAGCTTTACTTCTTCTTTTCCGATTTGGATTCCTTTTATTTCCTTTTCTTCTCTGATTGCTGTGGCGACAACTTCCAAAACTATGTTGAATAAGAGGGGTGAGAGTGAGCAACCTTGTCTTGTTCCTGATCTTAGTGGAAATGTTTTCAGTTTTACACCATTGAGGACGATGTTGGCTGTGGGTTTGTCATATATGGCCTTTATTATGTTGAGGAAAGTTCCCTCTATGCCTACTTTCTGCAGGGTTTTTTATCATAAATGGGTGTTGAATTTTGTTGAAAGCTTTCTCTGCATCTATTGAGATGATCATACGGTTTTTCTCCTTCAATTTGCTAATATGGCGTATCACGTTGATTGATTTGCGTATATGGAAGAATCCTTGCATTCCTGGAATAAACCCCAGTTGATCATGGTGTGTGATCCTTTTAATGTGCTGTTGGATTCTGTTTGCTAGTATTTTGTTGAGGATTTTTGCATCTATGTTCATCGGTGATATTGGCCTGTAGTTTTCTTTCTTTGTGACATCCTTGTCTAGTTTTGGTATCAAGGTGATGGTGGCCTTGTAGAATGAGTTTGGGACTGACCCTCCCTCTGCTATATTTTGGAAGAGTTTGAGAAGGGTAGGTGTTAACTCTTCTCTAAATGTTTGATAAAATTCGCCTGTGAAGCCATCTGGTCCTGGGCTTTTGTTTGCTGGAAGATTTTTAATCAATTTCAATTTCAGTGCTTGTGATCGGTCTGTTCATATTTTCTATTTCTTCCTGATTCAGTCTTGGCAGGTTGTGCATTTCTAAGAATTTGTCCATTTCTTCCAGATTGTCCATTTTATTAGCATAGAGTTGCTTAATCTCTCATGATCTTTTGTATTTCTGCAGTGTCAGTTGTTACTTCTCCTTTTTCATTTCTAACTCTATTGATTTGAGTCTTCTTAATTTTTAACATGATGAGTCTGGCTAATGGTTTATCAATTTTGTTTATCTTCTCAAAGAACAAGCTTTTACTTTTATTGATCTTTGCTATCGTTTCCTTCATTTTCATTTATTTCTGATCTGATTTTTATGATTTCTTTCCTTCTGCTAACTTCGGGTTTTTTTTGTTTTTCTTTCTCTAATTGCTTTATGTGCAAGGTTAAGTTCTTTATTCGAGATGCTTCCTGTTTCTTAAGGTAGGATTGTATTGCTATAAACTTCCCTCTTAGAACTGCTTTTGCTGCATCCCATAGGTTTTGGGTCGTCGTGTCTCCATTGTCATTTGTGTCTATGTATTTTTTGATTTCCTCTTTGATTTCTTCAGCGATCGCTTCATTATTAAGTAGTGTATTGTTTAGACTCCATGTGTTTGTATTTTTTACAGATCTTTTCCTGTAATTGATATCTAGTCTCATAGCGTAGTGGTCAGAACAGATACTTGATACAATTTCAATTTTCTTAAATTTACCAAGGGTTGCTTTGTGACCCAAGATATGATCTATCCTAGAAAATGTTCCATGAGCACTTGAGAAAAATGTGTATTCTGTTGTTTTTGGATGGAATGTCCTATAAATATCTATTAAGCCCGTTTGTTTTATGTGTCATTGAAAGCTTGTGTTCCCTTATTATTTTCATTTTGGATGATCTGTCCCTTGGTGAAAGTGCGTTGTTAAAATCCCCTACTATGATTGTGTTACTGTCGATTTCCCCTTTTATGGCTGTTAGTATTTGCCTTATGTATTGAAGTGCTCCTATGTTGGGTGCATAAATATTTACAATTGTTATATCTTCTTCTTGGATCGATCCCTTGATCATTATGTAGTGTCCTTCTTTGTCTCTTCTAATAGTCTTTATTTTAAAGTCTATTTCGTCTGATATGAGAATTGCTACTCCAGCTTTCTTTTGGTTTCCATTTGCATGGAATATCTTTTTCCATCCCCTTACTTTCAGTCTGCATGTGTCTCTAGGTCTGAAGTGGGTCTCTTGTAGACAGCATATATATGGGTCTTGTTTTTGTATCCATTCAGCCAATCTGTGTCTTTTGGTGGGAGCATTTAGTCCATTTACATTTAAGTTAATCATTGATATGTATGTTCTATTCTCATTTTCTAAATTGTTTTGGGTTTCTTACTGTAAGTCTTTTCCTTCTTTTGTGTTTCTTGCCTAGCGAAGTTCCTTTAGCATTTGTTGTTAAGCTGGTTTGGTGTTGCTGAACTCTCTCAGCTTTTGCTTGTCTGTAAGGTTTTAATTTCTCCATCAAATCTGAATGAGATCCTTGCTGGGTAGAGTAATCTTGGTTGCAGGTTTTTCTCCTTCATCACTCTAAATATGTCCTGCAACTCCCTTCTGGCTTGCAGACTTTCTGCTGAAAGATCAGCTGTTAACCTTATGGGTATTCCCTTGTGTGTTATTTGTTGTTTTTCCCTTGCTGCTTTTAATATGTTTTCTTTGTATTTAATTTCTGACAGTTTGATTAATATGTGTCTTGGCGTATTTCTCCTTGGATTTATCCTGTATGGGACTCTCTGTGCTTCCTGGCCTTGATTAACTATTTCCTTTCCCATATTAGGGAAGTTATCAACTATAATCTCTTCACATATTTTCTCAGTCCCTTTCTTTTTCTCTTCTTCTTCTGGAACCCCTATAATTCGAATGTTGGTGCATTTAATGTTGTCCCAGAGGTCTCTGAGACTGTCCTCAGTTCTTTTCATTCTTTTTTCTTTATTCTGCTCTGCAGAAGTTATTTCCACTATTTTATCTTCCAGGTCACTTATCCGTTCTTTTACCTCAGTTATTCTGCTATTGATACCATCTAGAGTATTTTTAATTTCATTTATTGTGTTGCTCATCATTGTTTGTTTGCTGTTTAGTTCTTCTAGGTCCTTGTTAAATGTTTCTTCCATTTTCTCTATTCTATTTCCAAGATTTTGGATCATCTCTACTATCACTATTCTGAATTCTTCGTCAGGTAGACTGCCTATTTCCTCTTCATTTTTTCGGTCTGGTGGGTTTTTATATTGCTCCTTCATCTGCTGTGTGTTTTTCTGTCTTCTCATTTTGCTTATCTTACTGTGTTTGGGGTCTCCTTTTTGCAGGCTGCACGTTCGTAGTTCCCGTTGTTTTTGGTGTCTGTCCCCAGTGGCTAAGGTTGGTTCAATGGGTTGTGTAGGCTTCCTGGTGGAGGGGACTAGTGCCTGTATTCTGGTGGATGAGGCTGGATCTTGTCTTTCTGGTGGGCAGGTCCACATCTGGTGGTGTGTTTTGGGGTGTTTGTGGACTTATGATTTTAGGCAGCCTCTCTGCTAATGGGTGGGGTTGTGTTCCTGTCTTGCTGGTTGTTTGGCATAGGGTGTCCAGCACTGTAGCTTGCTGGTCATTGAGTGAAGCTGGGTGCTGGTGTTGAGATGGAGATCTCTGGGAGATTTTCATCATTTGATATTATGTGGAGCTGCGAGGTCTCTTGTGGACCAGTGTCCTGAACTTGGCTTTCCCACCTCAGAGGCACAGCACTGACTCCTGACTGCAACAGCAAGAGCCTTTCATCCACACAGCTCAGAATAAAAGGGAGAAAAAGTAGAAAGAAAGAATTAGTAGAAGTAGAAAGAAAGAAAGGAAGGAAGGAGGGAGGGATCAAGGAAGGAAGGAAGAAAGGAGGGAAGGAAGGAAAGAAAGAAGGAAAGAAAGAAGATAAAGTAAAAATAAAGTAAGTAAAATATAATATAGTTATTAAAATAAAAAATAATTATTAAGAAAAAAATTTTTTTTAAAAAAACAGACGGCTAGGACCCTAGGACAAATGGTGGAAGCAAAGCTATACAGACAAAATCTCACAGAGAAGCATACACATACACACTCACAAAAAGGGGAAAAGGGGAAAAAATCATAAATCTTGCTCTCAAAGTTCACCTCCTCAATTTGGGATGATTAGTTGTCTATTCATGTATTCCACAGATGCAGGGTACATCAAGTTGATTGTGGTCCTTTAATCTGCTGCTTCTGAGGCTGCTGGGAGAGATTTCCCTTTCTCTTCTTTGTTCTCACAGCTCACAGGGCCTCAGCTTTGGATTTGGCCCCGCCTCTGAGTGTAGGTTGCCAGAGGGCGTCTGTTCTTTGCTCAGACAGGATGGGGTTAAAGGAGCAGCTGCTTCGGGGACTCTGGCTCACTCAGGCCGGGGTGAGGGAGGGGCACGGAGTGTGGAGCGAGCCTGTGACGGCAGAGGCCGGCGTGACATTGCACCAGCCTGAGGCGCACCGTGTGTTCTCCCGGGTAAGTTTTCCCTGGATCCCTGAACCCTGGCAGTGGCGGGCTGCACAGGCTCCCTGGAAGGAGGGTGTGGATAGTGACCTGTGCTCGCACACAGGCTTCTTGGTGGCGGCAGCAGCAGCCTTAGCATCTCATGCCCGTCTCTAGGGTCCGCGCTTTTAGCTGCGGCTCGTGCCCGTCTCTGGAGCTCCTTTAAGCAGCGCTCTTAATCCCCTCTCCTCACACACCAGGAAACAAAGAGGCAAGAAAAAGTCTCTTGCCTTTTCAGCAGGTCCAGACTTTTCCCCGGACTCCCTCCCGGGTAGCCGTGGTGCAGTAACCCCTTCAGGCTGTGTTCACGCCGCCAACCCCAGTCCTCTCCCTGCGCTCCTACCAAAGCCTGAGCCTCAGCTCCCAGCCCCGCCCGCCCCGACGGGTGGGCAGACAAGCCTCTCAGGCTGGTGAGTGCTGGTCGGCCCTGATCCTCTGTGCAGGAATCTCTCTGCTTTGCCCTCCGCACCCCTGTTGCTGTGCTCTCCCCCGCGGCTCCAATGCTTTCTCCGTCCACCACCCGCAGTCTCCACCCGCGAAGGGGCTTCCTAGTGTGTGGAAACCTTTCCTCCTTCACAGCTACCTCGCACTGGTGCGGGTCCCGTCCCTATCCTTTTGTCTCTGTTTATTTTTTTTTCTTTTGCCC
Organism: Phocoena phocoena; assembly: GCF_963924675.1. Classification (NCBI taxonomy): domain Eukaryota; kingdom Metazoa; phylum Chordata; class Mammalia; order Artiodactyla; family Phocoenidae; genus Phocoena; species Phocoena phocoena. Next base: position 82,389,551 of record NC_089221.1, on the reverse strand, counting down.
TACCTAGGTACGTGGGGAGTTTCTTGCCTTTTGGGAGGTCTGAGGTCTTCTGCCAGTGTTCAGTAGGTGTTCTGTAGGAGTTGTTCCACGTGTAGATGTATTTCTGTTGTATCTGTGGGGAGGAAGGTGATCTCCGCGTCTTGTTCTTCCACCATCTTTCCCTCGTCCTCCTACAGCTAATTTTAATGATGCTAATTAATCTTTTGTTCTTAAGAGACCCTAAGATAAGTATAAACTCTATCCTCATTTATTCTTTTCCTATCAAGTGTAATTGATGTTTTTAATTAATTAAATATAATACAGTCAGTTTTCCTATAACCCTACGTATGTAGTCCTAAAATTGCTGGCTGTGAAATATTGAGCAATAAAATACTCTGGGTTTACAGAGAGGAAAATAGAAACTTAATAACAATGGTAGCACAGTTTCATATATGTTAAATTCTTAAGGAGTACATAAATACTATAATAAATATGTCTCTTTGCCTTGAAAAAGAACTGTAATTTAGTTGTGGAAATGGGCATCAGAAGAGATGAAACTCCTGAGTTACTGAAGTGGTGGAAGTAGGGTAATCTGAAATCAGAATGAAAGTTATGACACCGAATATGGATGGGTGGGGCTCATAACACATGTGGTACCCTGAAGTAGCTGGTAGATGTGTATGTTTATGTGTTACTATGCTGTTGGGTTCCGCTTTTTTGCAGTTTTCTGTGTTCACCTCATGTTTCTCATGAAGAAAATTATAAACAAACATAAAATTCATCCTATGTTTAAACTGTTCCCATGATATCAATTGCAATGGAACAAGTTCCATTTTCCAAACAAGCATTATAGTGAAACTAATTGTACTTTAAATTACTCATCTCTTGAAACCCATTCTCTTAATTCATTTACTGAGTTTAGACAAAAAATTCCATTCTTGTTTCTTTGATGCTTATAGCATATTTGACCCATTATTTTCAATGTTGAGCTTCAGAAACCACACTTCTAGATTATGAGACCAATGTGAATTCTTCAAATTAATAGAAAGTTTCTAAAAGAGAACTGTCCTGCTGTTTCAGACTGTTTCAGATCATATAATTTTAATTTCTTCTCTAGGGAGCAAACTTGGAAATGGACAAAACAAATGAAGATATATTTACTAACAGGTTATTGTTGGAATTAATGATCTAGTGCCCTTTCACTCCTGTGGAAATAAGAACCACAGGATCCTAAAAGGATCCTTTGCTAACCTACTTTATTGTATTTACCTCCAAATGTCAACCTTTGTCACTGTCCCAGGCTTATTCTCTAAATGACAGATTTGTGGTATTTGAAATTTAGTGCATAAAATAAAGAGAACCCAGGCTAGTAATGGGCAGATGTCAATACTTCACTGTCAAATGAGTGGAGGAAAGAGATTAAAGGAGGTCTTGACCATTTACTGCAACCATTTTTAATTGTCCACTATTCTTTAAAAGGTGAATAGCAATCCAATATTTTTATCAATTCATTTTAACAAATAAATAGTGTTAAACACAATAGAGATTTTATGGGACTCAATTCCTTCTATTCACAATTGTCAGTTCTTCCCAGAATTTAAAGGTAGATTATGAATATATCCTGTTAGCACCCTCATTGTACTAGCAACTGATTGCAGGGACCAATGAAACCCTTCATGATAGCTGCTTTGCAGTTCCAGTTTGTTCTGATATCTGGTTAAAGAAAAGCAAATAAGACATCAAACATCATTAGTATTTTATATAAATATATGCATATGTTGTATGTATGTTTTTTAAATAATTGCTTTATTTCAGCGTCATGGGCAAACACTGTAAGGTTCCAGCGTTTTTACATTTCCCCCCATGCAATTATCTAACTTAAACAACTGAAAGTTTGTGTTTATCATTTACTCAAAGATTATGAGTTCTGTTCTCCAAAAGGAAAGTTAAACCATGTCAAATCCAGTATTTCTTTCTTATATAGGTTAGATGGAGTTTCAAATAGACAGCTGCTGTAGATTGAATGTTTGTATCTCCCCAAAATCCATGGCAGCCACATAGGGGATCTCGAAAGCAGACACCAGATAAACAAATGCACTCTGGCAGCTCCAGGTTGATATGCAGGTAGGACACCTGCTGGTGGCGCTCCTGCAGGCTGTGCAGCAGCAAAACCTGGCTCAGAATCTCCCTGGTCCAGCCTCTTGAGTGAATGTCCAGCAGGGCATTGTGAATATCCTTCAATTCATCCTAAGTCTCACCTTCAATGTTCTCAGAAAAGCCTTTCCTCATCCCACAAGCTTTTCATATCAAGAACTTTTCCTTTATAAGCATGTATCATACACATATAAAAGAGCAACAGTTCTTTGTTTATCACTTTATACCTAGCCCTGCAACAGTACCTGGAACAGTAACTACTTGTTGAGTTAATGGAATGGGGTCACTAATTATTGAACTACTAAAAAGGGACACCCAGGATGATTTCTTAGTAGTATCAGTCGTTCTATGATGCATACTAGGATGGACTGAATTATGTCCCTCCAGAATTCATACATTGAAGCTCTGTCCTCTTCCATGTGACTGTATCAGAGCTAGGGCTTTAAAGAGGTGATTTTTGTTAAATGAGGTCGTAAGGGTGGAGCTCTTGTCTGATACAATTTGTGTCTCTATAACAAAAAGCACCAGAGAGTTTGTTTTTTCCACCTCTTCATACACACATAGAGGAAAGGCCATGTGAGCGCACATCTAGACGGTGGCCATTTGCAAGCCAAGAAGAGAGCTCTCATCAGAATCCAACCATACTGGTGCCCTGATCTCGGATTTCTAGTCTTCAGAACTGTGAGAAAATAAATTTCTGTTGTTTAAGCTACTCAGTCTATAGTATTTTGCTATGGCAGCCCAAGCTGACTAAAATATTACCTTATGTCCATGCAAATCTTCTAGGCGCTAGTAGACAGTATTTTCAAGATTATATTGGACCAGTTATTTGAAGAGATTTTTATCTTTGGGAAAGTAGGTTAAGCCTCCTCACCTATCAAATGATTTATAGGAGGATCATAAAGGAAAAAACCCACAAAATTCACAAAGTGCTATTGTAATGAATATAAAAGAACATAAAGCTTAATGAGCTGCATTCAGCAGACATAAGAATTAGGTAAAGCCATTAATTTAATGGGAGATGTTAGGTTATAACCACCTAGTTACCCCTTCTTCCCAAGATTAAAAGTAAAGTTGTTACGTATGTTTTTGCATTTTAGATATAGAATAATGTTGAATCTTAAAACTTGTATTTGTCAGCTATCTGGTATTATTATTTTTAAAAAGGTAGTCAGCTTAGGAAATGTCAGATGTAATATTTTGTAGTTTCAAGTAAGATAACCTAAATATAAATGATATTTGATATAGGATTTTATTTTTGAATAATTTTTCAAACTTAAAATGAACCAACATGTTCACTATTTAAATTCTAACAAATTCAGGCAGCTCTGATGAATGTTGTTACTTTGCATTATTCCTCACTTCCTTAAGCATACCCAGTGATGAAAAGAAATTATAGGTAATGTTATGCATAAAAATATAGGAATACACAATTAATAAAATTAAACACTCTCAGTTTTTTGTTTCTTAAGGCACATTTATAATAAAAGTTTGAGAAGGCAGGAATATGTTACATTGTATGTGTACAGGTAGCTTCTTATGGTAATATGTTCATCTTTAAGCACATTACATGATTTTAGCTTCCATCACGTAATTTATTAATGCTGCATTTCCCAAAATGATGTTATTAATCCATTACACCAAGACAAGGTAAAGAGTGCTATATCCAGTAGTGATGTCTGATTTGAGACACCTGCCCTTAATTAATTGTTGGCCACATTGAAAAGTTAACTGACCTATAAAAGAGTTGGGGGTTTTTGTGGGGGGAGGGCATGTTACAGAGACGTGGTCTTGCCATACTAACATGGTTGCTCTAATACATTATTTTAGAAATTCAATTGATTAGAAATTCAGACCTAGGAAGGTCCAATAAGCACAGCATGAGCCTGAGCAGACTTTGCATTAGACTTCAATATAGTAGAAAATATTCTTTTTTAAAACTGACATGATACTAGAAGCAATTTTCACAACTTAGTTATTATTCCCAACTGTAGTGCCTCACTGATCAAATAACACATGTTGTCAACTCCATAAAGAGGATTTAAATCACTCCTCTCACCCACCCTCTCTCATTCCCTCAACTGTTTGCTTTCTACCACTGCATATAGATGATATAAACAAATATTTATTTATTTATTGTTTATTTTGGCTGCAGTGGGTCTTAGTTGCAGCATGCAGACTTCTTAGTTGCAGCATACAGACTCTTAGTTGCGGCATGCAGACTCTTAGTTGTGACATGCGGACTTCTTTGTTGCAGCATGCAAACTCTTAGTTGCAGCATGCATGCAGGATCTAGTTCCCCGACCAGGGATTGAACCCGGGACCCCTGCATTGGGAGCACAGAGTCTTACCCACTGCACCACCTGGGAAGTCCTGATACAAACAGTGACAGAAATAGAAATAGAGATAAGGATTTATCTTTTTCCATCTGTAATGCTCAGATTTCTCCTCTCCCCTGCTGTCAGATACCTACCTTAAACAACTCAGTTTACCTTTAGTTTTTTATTATTTTCACATTTCCTTCATATGTCTCTTCTTTCTTCTGTCCTCTGACCAAGATCTTTAACAGACTCATGAAGAAAACTGAGTATATGTTGAGCAGGGGTAAGGCTACTTGCTACCTAAGGCAGCCTTCCTGCCAAGTTGGCCTACACCATAGAAGAAGCTGTTTAAAAGCCACTGGATAAATCAGAATTTTGTATTTATAATAAGTTCCTTTTATATTTTTCTGATTTAATTCTATATCCATATTGACTCTTCTCTTTACTTCAAGAGTTTTCCTCATCTAGTACTTGCTTTGATCTCTGCTGTCATCATGTTGCCTACTTGCATACTTGACCTACCCTTTACACCAATGACCCTCAAAATTTCAAATTTGTATACATAAATTTTCCCTGTGACACCTGTTAAAATTCAATTCAAGACACATTCCTAGCAATTCTGATCCTGAAATACCTATATTCTCAGTCTACTCTGAGTAATGCTTAGCAATTTTTATTTAAATTAGTTCAACTTTGTCCTTTGAATTAGGAATAATGAAAGGTATTCATAACATCATCTAATCCCGGGGGAAGATATGCTTATGTGAAAGAAAAAAAACACATTCATGTACACTGTATATTTTATATCATTGAATCCAGATATATGTATATGATTCTAGGCACTTATGAACATATTTTCTTAATAAATAATGGATAAAGAGATAGAAACCAAAATCATGACTGAATGGATGAAACAACATAAATCCAATCTGAAATAGATAATGGTCTCATAAGATAGAATACATATAATGAGAGTGGGAGAATGCCATTTCTATACTACAATTTTTTCTCAGTATTCAAGTAGATTTGTAGCATGTTACAACAATAAAAATTGTTGAATATTATTCAGATACCAAAAATAAATGTAGAGTAGTCAAATGAAATTGGTTGTGTAAAGCAGATGAGATATTAGAAAGTTATAATAGCTGTCATACACTGGGATAAAATATCTGTATCTTCTTTCCTACTTGGTAAATGAGCAAGACAAACTTTTATAAAATGTTTCTTTTCATATGAGATTTTAGTTAGTCTTATTTTTTTGGCATAACCTCCTGTTGCCTCTGACAGTGTCCATTTAATTTGATGAATGTGTGTTTTTGTTCAATGCAAAATAGCTGAAATAACCTAAAAGGCCTAATCCTCCTGATGTGCTCTGAATTTACAAAAACTTCTAAAAACACGATGGATGAAGCTAGGTATATTCTGTGTAATTGAAGCTGTCAAAATACAGAGTTGGAGGCTATTTGGCTATTGGAATAAAGGAATGGAGTATGACAACTGAAGAGTATAATACATCCTTCCAAATAGATATGCCCCCTTTTGGAGACCTTACTGGGCATAAAAATGGAAGCCCTACAATAACTGTGAAAACTACACTGTGAAATGTACCTATAAAATTGATTCAATAACAGATGGTCAAGAGAAAGATTATTGAACCCAATGTGAGAAATTGTGGTATCTATTATGATATTTAAAATATGACAGGTAGAGGGAAATGATGTAGTCCAATAATTTGTAGAAGAATTTTCTTTGTCATTTAAAAGAAATAATAAGGAGCAAACATTATAGTGTATTAAATGGTATTTCTAGTTCTTAAAGGTATTTATTCAATTGCTTCTCCAACAAATATTTATTGAGCACCCACTATCAGTTAGCCACTGAAGGAGGCACCAAGGATGCAAAAATAACTGGGATACAGTCCCATTTCTTGAAGAATTCAACTAGGCTAGGGAGAACAGAAAAGTAAAAAGTCAAATATTGATATAGATATAAGATAAATATAGGTAGATGATAGACAGAGGTAGATAGATAGATAGTATATATTATCAAAACTAGACGTTGAAGGAGCTCTTAAATTCATACAGAAGGAAGAGGGCTCAGAAAAGCTTTTGCAGGTAATACTTGAGCTAAATATTGAAGGATAAATAAACACCCCATTGAGGACCATCTATTTGAGGGCAAGGCAAGTTCAAAGATAGTTCAATATGGCTGGCATATAGAGTGCAAATGGCAATAAAATACTCCTTGGTTCTTATCCTGCATTTGACCTGCATTTGATAAACAAATATTATTTTTGCTTCCACCAAAAAGTAACACCCTGAAAAGGAAATTAAGAACACAATTTCATTTATAAGAGGATCCAAAAGAATAATATACCTGAAAGTAAATTTACCCAAGGAAACGAAAGTGTTATAAAATGAAATCTATAAAACATCACTGAAAGAATTCCTAAATACCTGGAAAGACATTTCATATTCATGGATTGGCAGACATAATATTGTTAAATGGCAATACTAACCAATTGATCTACAGATTCAATGCAATTTCTTAAGATTCCAGTGGCCTTTTTTTTGCAGAAAGGCCAGTCCTCAAATTGACATGGAATCGCAGTGAGCTCCAATAAGCATAAGTAGTTATTAGAGTGTTGAAAATTATCACTCCACACCCACTAAGATGACTGTAATTTAAAAAAGTAACAAGTGTGGTAAGGATGTGGAGAAGTCAGAACCCTAATATATTGCTGGTGAGAATGCTTCATCTACTATTAAAAACATTTTGGGGTTTTCTCACAATGTTAAATGTAGAATTATCATATGGCCCAGTAAGTCTACTCCTAGGTATATATGCAAAATAACTGAAAACAGATACTCAAACAGATACATGCACACATGTATTCAGAGCAACACTATTCCAAAATATAGAAACAAAACAAATCCATCAGCAGGTTAATGGATACACAAATAGTATGTATGTGTGTGTCTATGTGTGTGGGTATATATATATAGAGAGAGAGAGAGAGAGAGAGAGAGAGATTTATTTTAAAGAATTTTCTCACAAATTTGTGAAGGCTTGGCAAATTCAAAATCTGCAGCGTAGGCAGGCAGACTGGAGACCCAGGGAAGAGTTGCAGTTTGAGTCCAAAAGTAGTCTGCTGGCAGAATTTCTTCTTGCTTGGGAAAGTGAGTCTCTTTCTGTTAAGGCCATTAACTAGTTGGATGAGGCCTACGTACATTATAAAGGATAATCTGCTTTACTCAAAGTCTACTGATTTAGATGTCAATCTCATTTTAAAAATTCTTCCAGAAACATATAGAATAATGTTTGACCAAATACCTGGGTACTGTGGCCCAGCCAAGTGGACACATAAAATTAACCATCATGCATACAATGGGACATTATTCAGCCATAAAAAAGGACCAAGTACTGATTAATGCTACAACATGGATGAACCTGGAAAGCGTTTTACTAAGTGAAAGAAGTCAGACACAAAACCACATATATTCTGTGATTCCATTTATGTGACATATCCAGAACAGGTAAATCCATAGGACAGAAGGCGTATTGGTGGTTGACAGGGCTGGGTGGAATGGGGACTTGGGAGTTACTGCTTAATGAGTATGTAATTTGTTTTTGAGGTGATGAAAAGGTTTGAAATTAGGTAGAAGCAGTAGTTGTGCAACACTGTGAATATATTGCAACTGAATTATACACCTTAAAATGGTTAATTTCATGTTATATGAATTTCAGCTCAATTAAAAACAAGATAAAATTTACATGCAGAAAAACATATACATTAAATATTTATATTTCTGTGTTTTTCACTAACAGATTCAACCATACAAACAATACCCAAATCAAGAAATAAAATACTTCTTTTCTCTCAGAAAGTTGCCTTGGGTCACCTCTCCAGTCACTGTCACCACAAACAACTACTCTTATGGACTATAACTTAGTTTTGCCTACTTTGGAACATCATATAAATGAAATTATACAATACGTACTCTTTTCTATCTGACATCTTTCAATCAGCAGGAAGCTTTGAAGATTCATCCAGGTTGTTGCATTCACAGATATTTTCTTCTTTTTTTATTGCTGAAGAATATTCTTTTAGAGAAATCTATCATATTTTGATTATCCATTCTTTTGTTGATGGATATTTATTCTTTTCCATTATTTGGAAGTTATTAAAGTTGCTCTAAACAGTCTTGCATAAATTCCTGTGCACTTGTTCATTTCTTTTAGGTAAATACCTAGGAATGAAATTTGGGTTATACAATAGGCACAGTGTTTATTAGAAATTGCCAAAAAATTTATGAAGAAGTTGTGCTTATTACACTCACACAAGCGATGTATGAGAATTCAGATAGCACTCCATCCTTATTGTTCTTTTTAATATAACTTGGAAGTTAACCATAGTTTTAATTTACATTTTCATTACAATTAATGCAGCTATCATGAGTTTTAGCATGAGTTTTTTGGCTATGTATGTATTTGTTCCTTGTATGAAAGTTCTGTTCAAATTATTTGCTCATGTTTTAAACGAATGCGTTTGTATTTCATTTTATTACAGATTTGTAGGCTTTCTTTATACATTCTGAGTACAAGTTCATTGTCTGACATATGGACTATAAATATGGTTTAACTTTTTATTTTACCAGTGTTGTCTTTTAATGACAAGTAGTTTTTAATGTTAATAAAATCTAATTTTTTATGGTTAATATTTTTACTATTTCACGTAAGACGTAGTATTTTTAAGAGGGCTTATGATTTTAGCTTTTACGTGTAGATCTATATTCTATCTGCCATCATTGTGTGCATGTGTTTGTGTCTCTGTGTGTGTGTGTGTGTGACTTGAGGTAGGAGATCAAAGTTCATTTATGCAATATGGCAATCCAATTGTTCCAGCAACATTTGTTGAAAAGACTTTCCTTCCTCCATAAAATTGTAGTGGCACCCTTATATTGCATTGACCTATTTTTGAACTTACTCTTGGGTTTCACAGATCTACATATCTATCCATTTGCCTATCTCACACTGTCATTTCTACAGTATCTTAAAAGAGGATCGTAAAATCAGTCTCTGTGATTCAAACTAGTATCCCAACTGTCTGGAAACTACAGAGCGCAGGAAAACACCCATCCGCAGATTGTGACATTCAATCATCTATCCCTGCTTTTTTTCTCTCTGTCATGTTTCTGAGGATTATGCTTGGATTGTTGACAGGAGCAATATATATTAAAATATATTATTGTATATTTATCCTTTCCATTTCTTTTAAATGATCGCCTCTCAGCACCATCTGCTTATCTTCCTGAGGGGATGTGCTGTGCTTATTTTTTTATAGCAGAAATATAAAAAGAGAGAATGGGTCAAGCTTTAAATTTAATTACAAAAAAGAGAGATTTGAAGAGTTTCAAAAGTGAGGTTTAATGGACAGATATTTTCTAAATGCTTTATGCTACTTAGGGTACCATGAACCAGGATTGGAAGTATAAAAGAGAGAAGTATGCTATGGTCAAGATTAGGAGTTTCATTTTAAAATATGCCTGCAAACCGCTTGGTACTTGTCCATCAAATAGTGGAGACTAAATCTCTTCCACTTATATATAGGCCAACTTTTGTGAACCTCTGCAAATAAATAGACTTAATATTAAAGAAACTGCTTGACTTTTGATGCTAAGTTAGAAAAAATCTGATTCTTTCTCTTGGGATGTTCTTCTTGGCAACCCAACTATCATATTGTGAGGTGACCAAGACACATGGTGAGGCGACCAAGACACATGGTGAGGCACAAGTCAGATTACCCAATAGCACTATCTTAGTTAACAACTTACAGCCAACATCAGCCAAGAGATATGTGATTGAATCAGCCTTCAGATCATTCCAGCATCCAGCTTCTAGCATCCAATAATCTCCACCTAATGCCAAGTGAGACAAAAATAAGTTGTACCCTCAAAGCCCTACCCAAGGGCTTCCCTGGTGGCGCAGTGGTTAAGAGTCCGCCTGCCAATGCAGGGGACATGGGTTCGTGCCCCAGTCAGGGAAGATCCCCCATGCCATGGAGCAGCTGGGCCCATGAGCCATGGCCGCTGAGCCTGCGTGTCTGGATGCTGTGCTCTGCAACGGGAGAGGCCACAACAGTGAGAGGCCCGCGTAACGCAAAAAAAAAAAAAAAAAGCCCTACCCAAATTACATATTTGTGAGCAATAAAAAACAAAAGGTTTTGTTCTGAACACTAAATATTGCACTGGTTTGTCTTAAAGCAATGCATAGCTAAAATAGATTTGGGTACCAGGAGTGGTGCTTCTACAGTAAAACACCAAGAACAGGTTAGAGTGGCTTAAGCCCAGGTGGTGGGAGAAACTGGAAGGACATTGAGGAGAGCGTTGGTGACAGCCTGAAGAGCCTAAAGAGACTGTTAGTGGAAGCTTGGTGGCACTTCAGGAGGGCGTTGGTGGGAGACTAAAGGAACATGAGAAAAATGTTATTGGAAGGTGGAAAGTTGAACGATATTGTCACCTTTGTTAACATGAAAAATAGAAAAAATGAACTTGATGATCTAATTAAGAATATTCCAGACAGAGTGTTAAAGTTGCCATCTGGCTTCTTCTGGTTGCTCATTTTAAAATATGAAACAAGAGAGATAGGATTTAAAAAAAAAACAAACACAGTTTTTTTTAGCATAAATGAACCAGAACTTTCAGGGTTTGACAATAAAGCCATTTGTTATCCACACACTCTGCTATTAGCAAATGACTCTGAAAAATTAAAAATATTTTCTGAGCTGAGATCAAATTCAGGGCACTGCCAGGAAAATACAGTCTTGAAGACTAAAGCCGTGACTATAAAACCCTTTGTTACAACCACAGAAATATGCATTGGTACTTCAAACAGACAACGCTTCCTCTAAACATCTTAATGTCACACCCCACTGATCCTCGTTATTAACTAATAGAGACTCAAAATCCTGAGGACTTTCTCCATACAACCTTACTAGAAAGCAGTGTTAAAGTAATTAAACGTGGAGGCCATTAGACTGACGTGGTAGTCAATGCCTTGGTAGCCCCAAACCAAAACCTAAGCCTGAGAAGATCTGCTCAAATACAAGAAAGTGAAAATTAAGAACAACCAATCACAGATTTTCTCAAATAAGGCAACTGCGTAAGCTGTAATCAATCAAATAACTTCCTTGCTTTGCTTCTATATCTTCTCTATAAAAATCTTTCCCCTAACTCCTGTCAGTGGAGTGCTCCTAACCACTTTCCCTTTGGTGCTTCCCAATTCAAATTCCTGTTGGTCAAATAAACTCTTCAGCGTTTTAATGTGCCTCGGTTTACATTTTAACAATAGAGATGGACTTATCTTGATGAGATTTGTGAGTGTGGCTTTTGTCTAGTGGAACAAATACTATTAATACTCATGGAAAACCTGCAAAAACTTTAAGAGAATATATTTGCAGAAATATTGCCAGCTTGGACTAAGAGGGACAGAGGCAGAAGAAAATAGTCTATTAGACCTTTGAACTTGTATGGGCAAAGGAATATTCTGAGAAAACTGTCCAGCTGCAAATACCAACCATTTAATGGAAAAGAAACGTGAATTCAGATAGTAGAATCAACAACCTTAAAGGTGGATCCCAGAGCCATCCAGAATCATGCCCAGGCCATAAGATTAATTAACTAATCAAGAAGTTGGCAGCATGGTCTTCGCTGGATTTCAGTTGGTTAATACATGTAATTTTTGTGTGCCTCACTTCCTTCCCTTTTTGAGTGAGATGTCATCCTAGGCCAATATCACCATGATGTGTTATTTGTGTTGAGTGGGGGATGATTAGGTAGTTTGTCTTTATAGCTCACAGGTCTTCAGGTACAGGGGAGTTGTCCGGGAATGGCTATAGTGGAGGAACTGTACCTGAAAAAGACTCCTCCACATCTGGACTTAATTTAGATAATGAAATGGTGAACTTTAAGCTGAACGTGATTCCATAATATATGAGACTTTCTTAGGGTCATGGGAGAGGGAATTGTATTTTACATGTGAGAATAATATATAAGTAGTTCGCAGATTATGGTAATTAAAAAACATGTCTGCAAATTCATTGGCATTTCTTCCCATCAAAAGGTGGATTCTAATTTCCCTCCTTTTGAATATGGCCTGGTCTTAATGACTTGCTTCTAACTAGTCAATGTCATGGAAATGAGGATTTGTGAATTTCAAAGCTACCTTCAAAAAGACAAAGCCACTTCTGCCTTATCCTCTCCCTCTTGGAATAAACTTTGTACTCAGCCATGAAGTTTTAAGGAAGTCATGTCAATGTGGAGAGGCCAGGTGTAGGTGCTTTGACTGGCATTCCCCTCCACTTAAGTTCCCAGGCAATGGTCAGTACCAATCACTAGTCACGTGATTCACGTCATCTACCTTCTGCCATTTTGGAGAAATGGAAAGGATAGAACTTGAGAAGTTGACTACATAACCAGTTATCCAAAAGAATTGTTTACATGGAAAGAAGAATATTTCAAATAAAAAGATTATTTAAAACACCAAGGACATATTTCTCCACTACAGAGCACTGTGATGGCTTATAAAAGAGATCAGCTCAGTTCTGGAGAAAAGAAAATGTTCTTTTTTCTGCATATATCTGAGTTTATTTCAGTAGAGCTGCAATCCCACTGCAGTTTTTGAATCCATATTTTGAATGTTCAATGAAGAGTCACAAATACATTTTGCAAAAATATGCCTATACCTTTTGCTCTTCAAGATTTTATGGTTCATTAAACTAAAATTGTGTTATAATTATGCAACATAAATATTAAAATTATGGCTCTAGTTAAATACATATGCTCTATATTACATAAATAAGGAATCAAAGGCTAAGAACATTCATTGATCTGAAGAATATAAACAAAGTATTAAAAACACAATATTAGCATGGAAATAAAGAATCACTATCTTTTCTAATGAAGTGAAGGAAATATCCAGGCCATAGAGCCTGTAACATAGGAATAAAAGTACTGAAATGGCTTCTTGTAAACCATTAAATAGTTTGTAAGCTCTTTGATGGAAGAAAAAAAAAGAAAAAGAAATGGATCTTCTACTTCTTGTATATGTTAGAATGCTAGTTCAGTTGGAAATATGAAGCTTGCTATCTAAACAGTCTCCCTTTTTTAATATCAGTGTTTCTCCCTTTCTTTCCTGCCATTTACCTAATTTGTAGACTCTCATTTTTTCCCGCCATTGCTGTTTTAAGCTTGTTTGGAAATAGGGCAAAATATACAAGGTAACCAGAATAATTTGTGTGCATATAATTTCAGAGGACAGTTACTTAAGAAGTTCCAAACTCCTAATGCCTTTCATTTTCTATTTTTGCTATTACTGATTGTTAATAAAAGGATGATGGGTTTCAGTTGCACCTTGTTCTTTGAAGAAAACAGTAAGTATATAAGTAGGAAGGAAACTTGACTGGCTTTAAAAAGGACATTCAGATTTCAGGTTATGAGGAAAATGAAAAGATTATTCTGAAGTATAAAAAATTTCATTAGCCCCCAAATCTCTAGGTGCTCCCTCCCCTTGAATCCATCTTTATGTATTTGAGGCATTTCAGAAGTACCCACTTCTCCCATGTCCCTGTGTATGTAGATCTGTCATTAACTTGGGGAATGCTACTAGAATGAATTTATGTACCATTACATAGTCCTTAGGATGCACTGCATTTCAGATTCAGCAAAACTGCTCAACTTAAAAGAAAAAAAAAAAGCTAATTAGCAGACAGTTGTAAATGGGTTTATTTACTTCAGGACCCTTGATTTCTTCCTGTTGTTCTTTAGCTTCCCTGCACTGATTTCTACATCCATCATATTTCATTTCTCTGAAATCAGCTTATGTACTTAATGGTCCAGACTGGGCAATCAATGTTGATTGAAATCAACTGTAAATTGATGCATGAGGTCCACCGCTACTCCAAAAAACAGCTGTGTAAATCTAAGAGTAAGATAACTGTCAGCTTTTTCCTTAATTATGTATTTCTACATTTCCTTAAGCATACTGCTGTTATAATGACCCAGTAGGCATTTGAATCTCGGAAAGAATTCACTGGGAAAACAGCAAAGGTTATATCTTCAAATCCCACCACTCTGACATGATGTTTGACAGAAGAATTTATCTCTGACTTGGTAGCCTCTCAGAAATGATTGAATTTGGGGGTACAAGGACAAGGTACATGCCACTACGGTGCCTATTGAGAATATGCTGTTCCCAAGGTAAACTCAGTAGAAACAGTGCCTTTTGTCTTGCTATGGAAGAAGGGTCCTATTCTCAAAATCTTCCAACCTAGTATACTTCTGATTTCAACTTGATGTTGGTTTTATGAAAGAAGGCTGACAGCAATGAGAGACAAGATTGTTTCATTTCTCTCACAATAGGTTATATATGTTTGGCTTTCAGAGTTGAAACTAGGGAACCTGCAATTGCCTTTGTTGCCCTGAATTGAGTATAAACCAACATCTCCTTCCATGAGAGGGATTCATTTGCTCTGCACCATTTTTCCGCCTCTTCTACCTTTTGCCTACATGAAATCCCTCTCTCCTTGCTACCAAAAGAAGGTCACAAAAACACTAAAGTGTAACAGTTATTTGTCTCTGTAGTTTTACTTCAGCTTCATAAAACATTGTTTTGTCTTTATGTGGCATATTTTTAAATATATTTTGTATTTTAGAGCAGTATTAAGATTACAGCAAAAGTGAGCAGAAGATATAGTGATTTCTCTCAATACTCCCTGCCCTCACGAAAGCACAGGCTCTCCCACTATCAAAATCCCTCACCAGAGTGGTACATTTCTTACAATTGATCAACCTACATTATTGACACAATGCTATAACCCCAAATCCATATTTTACATTAGAGTTCTGTCTTGGTGGTGTATATTCTATGGCTTTTGAGAAATGTATAATGGCATGCATCCACCATTATACTATCATACAGAATAGTTCCACTGCATAAAAATGTTCTATGATCTACCTGTTTTCTCCCCATCCTCCCTAATACCTGGCAGGTACCTATATTTTTGCTGTCTCAATAGTTTTGCCTTCTCCAGAATGTTGGAATCATACAGAAACCTTTTCAAATTGTCTTCTTTCACTTAGAAATATGCATTTAAGTTTTATCCATGTCCTTTCACACATAACTCATGTTGTTACTGTCACAAATTACATCTTTATACACTACTTTCACATTATCATAGATGTATAACTCTTGGTTTATATATTTATCTTTTAAATCATGTGGAAAATAAAAAGTTACAGACCAAAAGTAAAATAATACCATACTTCATATTTACTAAATAGTTACCTTTAGAGTTCTTTATTTCTTCATCTGATTGCAAGTTACTGTCTAGTATCCTTTCATTTCAGCCTGAAGGACTCTTATTTAGCATTTCTTGTAGAGCAGGCCTACTTGTAAATAACACCTTTAGTTTGCTTTCTTTTTTTTTTAATCTTGAGATGTCTTAATTTATCCTTCATTTTTGAAAGATGGATTGGCCACATGCAAAACTCTTGTTTGACAAGTTCTTTACCCCCTTTTCTTTCAACACTTTAAAAATGCCTTCTCACCTTCATCTAGCCACCATGGCTTCTGATGAGAAATCTGCTGTTTATCCTATTGAAGAATTCTTGTAACTGATCCTGCTTTCAAGATTCTCCTTTTGTTCTTGACATTCAACAATTTGATTATAATGTGCCTCAGTGCTGTATGGGTTTTTTGTGTTTATCTTTTTTAGAGTCCATTGGCTTCCTGAAAGAATAGATACGTACCTTTGGTCAAATTTGGGATATTTTCAGTCCTTAATTCTTCAAATCTTCTTTCTGGCCATTATTTCTCTCCTCTTCTTTCAGGATTCTGATTCTGTTACTGTTGATTCACTGATGATATTTCACACATCTTAGACTCTATTTATTATTTTCATTTTTTTCTTTCTATTTCTAAGACTGGATAATTTCAAATGACCATCTTCAAGTCACTGATTGTTTCCACTGTATGCTCAAATGTACTATTGAAACCCTCTAGTGACTTTTTCATTTCAGTTATCAAACATTTCAGCCACAGAACTTCTGTTTGGGTCTCTTTTATCATTTCTTTTTCTTTGTTGATATTTTCTATTTGTTTATACATTTTTCTGCTGGTTGCCTATATGTCCTTGTTTATGGTCTTCTTAGCTCTTTGAACATATTTAAGACAGTTGATTTTAAGTCTCTGACTAGCAATTTTAACCTGTTCTTCTTCAGGTACAGTTTCTATTACTTTCTTCTGTGGATGGGCCATACATTCTTCATTTTTTGCAAATTGCTATATTTTTAAACTTGACGTTTGAATATTATAATATAGTGACTTTAGAAATTTCCTCTTTCCAGCGTTTGTTTTTGTTGGTTGCTATAGGCTGTTGCTGTTTCTTTGTTAAGTAACTTTCATAAGTTATTTTTTAAAAGTCTGTATTCTTTGTCATGTGCAGTCTCTGAATTATCTGTTCCTTTAGCTTGTGTTCAGATATTTTTACAGATATTTTCTTGGACTCCAAGAACCAAGAGAGAGAGAAGAACTGCAAAAAAGAAGTTTGATAGAGATTCCCTTAAATACCTGTAGCAAAAAAATGAAAAAAGGAAAGGAAAGATAAGAAAATACTCTCCCTGTCTTTGTAGACTGGCTGTGTGTTGGGACACTCCTCCAGTATTTAGCCAAGCCCTTTAAAATTCTGCCTTAGTCTTCCTTTTTCTGCTTGCATTGACCCTAGGCATCAGCTAGAGGTGAATGCTTAGGGTATTCTCAGGACTTTTCTACACATGCATTCTGTTTTTTTTCACAAAATTAAATTGCCTGTAGTAACATGATTAGTATTTTGATTGTGAATGATCTTGAACTCTGATTTTCTCTACATTAAGATTTATATTGAACAACCTAAGTATGTTTATTTTAATTAATCAATGTTGAAACACAACCAAATATTATTTATCTTCCTTTCTATAATTTTACAGCTGTAATTCATGACTTCTCTTGAATTAATTATTAAACAAATATATTAATTCAGGAGAATTTCTGGATTAATAGAATTCCTAACACTTTGTGTACAAGAGTTGGGGCCCCCAAAATATTAATTATCAATATTTAAATTATATTAATTATAATACATATATTATATTAATTATAATTATACTAATTATAATACTATATTAATTATCATTATAACACATATATTAATTATAATTATACTAATTATAATACTTAAATTATATGAATTATGCTGATGTTGGGGAAATGACTGTATCTTTGTTCAAATATATAGAATTTTATTCAAGGATAAATGTCATTTTAGTTATATAGTAGTCAGTGTAATAAATGTCATGTTGACAAAGTATAGTTTAAATCCACGTTTCTGAAGAGCTTAATGATCTCATATTTTCATCAAAACAAATTCTGTATACTTTATCTTTTTTTAATCCACTTGTTCATAGTTCGAAGTTCATTTACATGGCCAATATCATGTATACGATATACTTTTCAAAAATACTTTTCTGAATATATAAGTATATACATATATATGTAAAAATAGAAATGAATATACAAATAAATGTAACTATATTATATACACACACTGTTCAAACTAAAACCAGTTCAAATATCTCAGTCACATTTTCTTTACAATTTTTTTACTAATTTAACATTATATGAATCAATAAAATATCATAATAAGCATAAAAGTTAAATAATGCCTTCAGATAAGTTAAACCGGATGAATTTGAAAAGGCGAGCATAGTCATAATAGAGAGCATTTACATTATGGCATTTAAGAACAGGATTCAGAGCAAGCCAGTTGGTATCTATGCATGTCTGGGACTGAGGTATGTAAATTCAGGAGTGGTGTAGTGGTAAAATTTGGCTAAGATCACCAAGAAGCAGAAGTCAGTGTGCAAAAAGAAATTAAAAAGCCAAAAAGCAGAGAGAAAGTGCATCTAATATTTCTGATTACTTTCCATCTAGATTCAGTCTATCTGAGGAATGATTCATCTCTTTCCTTGTATTCCAGAAGATACTTCTCAGTTCACCTAGTAACTCCCATGGTTTTAGTTTAAATCAGCTTTAGTATGTTTCTCTAATATGTAACCAAGAGAGTCTTAGTAAGATACTATACTTTTCAAATAATAAATTATAACTGACTCAAGAAACTCTTGCTTATCTGTGGACTCTGTGATTTGACCCTCATGTTTCTAGGGCACTCTCTTCTTCCAGGAAGATTCAGCTCTTTTGATCACCAGTGAGAAAACCTCAAATTTATTTCAGAACCTAAAAAAGGTTATGATCAAAAATAAAATAAGAGCAGGGCAACATGTATTTTAAGTAGCTATAGAATTGCTGATGCAGAATCAAAGGCTATTTAGTCTTTGCCATCCAGTTCAGTAATAAAATGATGAGCCAGGGGAAAAGAAAAGCTGTGGAAATATACTCTGAGTGCATATTTGCTATTCCTCTTTCAATGACTTTTATGTCATTAGTAAATCAAGAGAAGAGTACTGTATTAGCTCAGCATCTAAAGGATACATCCTGATATATAACGTTTCGATTACATATCTTCTTGAGTTTTCTATGTCATCCCATAGGGCCAAGTAACTGGCAGGGAATTTCATACTACTGTTATTGATCACAGTATGAAAAGAAAGCAATAAAGAAAGACATCAACAATACATGGTACTGGATGACATGTTTATAGCATGGCTAATAAAGATGATTTGAAATAGCCCATTGACTTTTTCTATGTCCAGAACCCAGAGTAAATATATAATTTAATATTGCTGTCTGAGTTGAAGGCATTTTCTTGTTTTGAGAATTATGACATTATTCATGTTGCTAAAGGTAAGGCCTGCCCCAGCTTTCAATTTTAAAGCTCAGTTATTAAATTTGCCTTCAAGGTGAAATGCGGCAAGGTAAATGGGAGTGATATGAGAGATTGGAGATGAAAGTTTGGATCTCTGGTTACAGAACTGAAAGAAATCAACATGTGGACCCAAAGCAATATGATAGTGCCACTTAGCACATATGAGCTTCAAATTGTAACCACCACTATTTATCCCTAGTATATTTTGGAAAACTCTTTTACTTATGT
Organism: Phocoena phocoena; assembly: GCF_963924675.1. Lineage (NCBI taxonomy): Eukaryota > Metazoa > Chordata > Mammalia > Artiodactyla > Phocoenidae > Phocoena > Phocoena phocoena. Next base: position 82,369,952 of record NC_089221.1, on the reverse strand, counting down.
TGACACCCAGGTGGCATGGTTTGGGGGGATATATGTGGAATATCCAACAGATAAATAAGTAGTCACTGGAAAAGAGCAACTTTTTTCACCTCCTTGATGAGTTTTTATTTTGAAAGAGGGATATTCAGTTTTCTCCATCAGCTACTTATTTAATACCTATCCAATGTAGATTTTTCTTGGTGACAGGAAAATATCACCAAGAAATGTCACCATATAAATGTCAGTCCATATGATAAAATACTTGTCTATTATATGGAAGTACATTTTTGTCTAGTGATGTATTCTATTCTTATAAAGGCATCATGAAAGAAAGAGTATCTTACAGAAAATCATACTCAGTGCTTAAAAGGGTATTTAAAGAAATAAAAGTATCACAGGTTAGAGGAATCCTCTGAAATAAATAAGATAAAAATTTATAAGTATTCTATAAAAATAATTCAGCATATTTTTAATACTACAAAGCTTCATTCTCTTATCATGTAATCTATCTTGAGCCAACCTAAAACATAATCATAAATAAACCCTATATGAATACAGTACACATTTGTCACAGAAAAAGCGTGACAAAGCCTAGACACTCTAGATTGCTTTGAGAGAGCAATTTATTGAGATAAGAAAGACGATAGAGATTATGGACATATGAGAGCAAAATACTTTTGTTTTAGTTTGTTTGGCTTTGGGGGAGGGTCTGAATAAGAGACGATACCCCTAATTTGTATGCTGAGCTGGACAACCCCACTCTCCTTCCATGTGTTTCTCTTACTGTCTCACTACTACCACACTCACAATACTTCTGACTTGAGATGTGTGGATTTTTTCCTCACGCCAGGCAATTCTGAGACATTAGCTGGCTGTCTTGCAGTTTAAACCAATTCTGACACTGTCTACTTAGGAGAGCATCAGACCGCACAGGTTAAGGGCTTGGTCTCAGGAGACTGCCCCCCACTTCAGATGTCAACTGCAAGCTGTGGGTCCCCAGATTGCCCACAACTTCTGTCTGACTTTGCTACGAATCAGAGGTTCCCATGACCTCCTACCCCTTAGATCTGATTATCTAGAACAGCTCACAGAACTCAGGGAAGTACTGACTTATGTTTACTAGCTTATTAAGAAATGTGATAAAAGATACAAAGGACCAGTGAGATGAAGAGATACATAGGGTGAAGTCTGGCAGGGTCCCAAGCCTGGCAGCTTCTGTCTCCATGAAGTTGGGGTGTATCACCCTCCCAGTATGTGGATATATTCAGCAACCTGGAAGTTCTCTGAATCCCATACTATTAGGATTTTTATGGAGGATTTATCACACAGACATGATCGATCATTAACTCTATTTCTAGCCCCTCTCCTCTCCTCAATATAGAGAAAATTTCAAGCTTCTAATCATGGCTTTTGTCTTTCCGGTGACCAGCCGCCATCCAGGAGCCCACCCAGAGTCACCTCATTGGAACAAAAGGTGCTCCTAGTGCTATCACTTAGTAATTTACAGAGGCTTCAAGGGCTCTATGTCAGAAACTGGGGGCAGAGGCCAATATATATATATATATATATATCTTATTATGTCACATATACCATTTTGCACATGCAAATATACTGAAGGTGGTGATGGAGGCAACAGGTAATTTGCTATTTTATAGCTTACAGTAGAGTGTAAGAATATTCTTAATTTGCCTAAAATATATTTTCACTTAAATTATGAACAAAATCTTAGCAATTCTTAAAATTCTAACTCAAGCCCTGTCTCTATTTGCCTGACAGCTTGACCAACAGAGACCTCCTCTTCCTTTGAATTCTGCGGTACTTACTGTCCCTATTAGTATTTTGTAATTGTCATAAATTGCCTTACACTGGAAATGAGCTTCATTGTGTTTTTCTTTCACTGTCCCCACTTATACAATATGATAGAGGACTTCTGTGTAATTACATGGTTTCATATTTATACCACACCTTGTACCTTATATCTTGCACATCAAATAGTAATTGGTTTATGAATACATAAAATGCTTTTCTTCTTGTTTCATGTGGAGTTCTGGCTGGATTGATGACTCCTGAAGTCCTTTTCCTCTTTAAGTTTCCAAGATATAATTTCACAGGAGAGCATTTGTAGGTTTTGATAAATGTTATTTAATTTAATTTTCTAGAAAAGCATTTAACCTTGAAATTAGATTAAATTGTACACAAATAAACGACAAATTTTACATTTATTGTCTTGTCATATTGGATGGGAATCAACTTATGAATTTACAGGTACTCCTTCTCTGGAATAAGATATTTTAGAACACATTAATCAGATTCTGGCCCCTTAATATTAGTACAAACCATCTCCCTAATGTGACTTCCTCTATCAGTAGTTCCATGATCTGTTAAATCTACTACATCAATTTTTAAATGTTTAGCCCGCCCCCCCACAAAAAAAAAAAGAAAACAGAAAAAAAATTCTCACGTAGTAACCCATAGTTACTATGTGGAAAATTAACCTTTAATAAACACTTATTTTAATGACAAGAAAGATGAAAAGAAAGGAAGAGAAAAAGATGGGAAGAAAGGAAAGACTGAATGAAGACTAGATTGGAGGGAGGAAGGAAGGAAAGAAGGGCTGTTAAAGAAAAAATTTATTCTTGACACTTGTTAGAGGCATACTTTATTCAGGGAACTATCAGGATAGGTGCAGGGACCATTGTAATGGGGTTTTGCAGTGAGGGAGAGAGATTGGGCTCAACTTTGAATACAGCAAGGAAAAGTGGGAATTTATAGCCAAGGAGCTGGGAGTGGGGTTGGAGTGTGCAGTGGATAGAAAATTAATTAAGAGGAAACATCAAGGGCAAGGGGAGGATTCTGGCAAAAGAGATAAAAAAGGATTCTTGCTGAAGGCAGGGCAGGGTGATCAACTATCATCTAGGGGGTGGTAGAGGATGAGGAATCTGGTCAGATATCAAGGGTGGTCAGATATCCAGGGTAGGGGATTCTGGCTAAACTGACATAGCAGCATTTCTGTTAATAAAACTGGACAATAGAGAGGTGAACACAGAAGTCTAAAAGTTGAGACCTCTTTGCAAAGAGCTTAGAAGAGGCTGATTAGATTTGGGTTGAGAGAATCTTTGTCACAGGAAAAAAGGAAGGAATACAAATGTAATTATGAAACTTCTTTACAAATGACATCCATGAGGTGTATAACCTTCCCAGGTGATTCTGGAAAAGAAAAAAAAAAAGTCCAAATTAAGCAGTTTTAAATTTGAGAGTGTTTGTAGCACCATGATGTTGTGATTTTTGTTTTGCTAGCAAAAATTCCCAATGAACTTGCACCTGCAAAATTGCATATTGCAGAACACATTCAGCATGCCATTCTGTGTGCACAAAAGACCAGGATACGCATTTAAGTAATTTTAAGGATTAAAGATATTATCATCAATTTATTATTAATATTATAAGTGTCTTGAAAGGCATAAAAAATCTGACTTGAAATTCTGGTAGCTGGAAAAGTACTATATGCATGTTGCTTCTTTTTTTTTTTTAATAGACTTTCTATCAGTTAGTTCTGTCAGCACACTTACTTTCCAAAATTGAAAACAAAATTCATAAATCAAGGTTTCTCATGGAGTTTTATTTACCACTAGAATATAGCTTATTTTACTCAATATAAAACATTTATCTCTAGTAGGAACTACGCTAAAGACATTTCCATGATCCTGGGGTCTGTCTTTTTTAATAGCTCAGACACTTTGGGAGCAGGGAGCTATTATATTATTGATTCTTTGCCAAGTTACCTGGAAGTTTTAGCATATAGAAGCCCTGGCCTCAGGATTAAAAGTGGATTATATGTTCTGTTGTTTGCACTTTTATTTAACTCACCCCTTTAATTGGTCACTTATCAGGAGAATAGCACCAAACTCACAGTAGACATAAAGTTTTGCTTTTCCCAAAGCCTGTGAAACTGGCCTAGCTGGTCTGAATATTTATGGAGTATTACAGTATCCCTCTGGATTCTGATTCTATTTCTTCCTAATTCTTCAGTAGCTAATATAATTTTTTTGCATAGCAGAGAAAGATTAATAACAGATGTGCTGAATATTTTAAATACAGTAGTATCCAATATTTTTGCATATGTGTGTTTCCTTTCCTGCCTTTGTTTTCAAGTGTTCTTCCTTTCCAATGCACTGAAATTGTTATTTCTATTTGTGAAATATATGATAATCATATGGCGCTGTGTTATTTTATCCATTGATCCCTGGTATAAGTGCTGTCAAAATTTAGCATAAAACAGTGAAAGCTCTGCCTTGCTGGGGCACAGATGGAAATGAATTTTTATTATAAGGAAATAGGAAGACAAACCTCGTTTTTGGTTTGGTATGACTATGTATAATATATGGAATTAGTAGGGAGTTTGCCTTCATTATAAATGATAGTATGCTTAGTCATACTATCAGAAAGTGGGAGATTTTTGTTTCTAATTCTGTCTTTGGTAAAATCTAATGATATAATCAAACAGAATTATGCTTCCATAGAGATTTCTGTTGCCTTCTGGTCTAATGCGTTTTGTAAGATTTCAGAGATTTTTTTTTTTTTAGCCAAATTTCAGGGTGGTGGTTTCTTAAAAGCAACTGTTAAGGACAGTATTGTCTATGTTAGGACCATATTGTCTGTTCTGGTTTGACTTCGTGCTCATTTATCCTCTGCTGAAATAGCCTAAACAGTGTACACACACACACACACACACAAAAATAAACAAAGGATGGGGGAAAATCTTTGATAATGTAATGCACGTGGGTAGGTATCATGAGTTGAATTGTATTTTCCCCCAAAATTCATATTTTGAGGTACTAACCTTCAGTACCTTCAAAATGTGACCTTACTTGGAGATAAGATCTTAACAGAGGTATTAGAATGGGCCTCTTTGAGGTTCCTGGACCCAATTTCAACACTGGGGAGGGGGGTTCCCTCCACCTACAAGCAATTCTTTGGACACCAGCAGGGTGTCCTACAATTCAATTCAATTCTGACACTATCTACTGGAGATACTGTCAGATCCCACAGGTTAAGGGTTCATTCCTATAAGGCTGTCCCCTCTCCCCCTATGTCAGAAGCCAGTCACAAGCCCATCTTGTCACTGTACTTGACTGACCAGCTATAGATGGGGATTCCCACAAGCCCCTCCTCAGACTTCAGGTGCTACGCCCAAGTCAAGGTCGCTACCTGTACTTCTGACCAACTTCTATAAATCAGAGGTTTCTATGATTCCCTCCTTCCTTAGGTTTGATTAATTTGCTAGAGCAGCTCACAGAACTTAGAGAAACATTTTATTTACTAGATCACAGGTTTATTATAAAAGGATATAACTTAGGAACAGCCAGATGGAAGAGATGTACAGGGCAAGGTATGGGGAGAGGTTGAGGAGCTTCCGCGTCCTCTCCTGAGCATGACACTCTTCCAAAATTTTCAAGATTTTCTTCCAAAATCTTCTAACCTGGAAACCATTCTAAAGAGGGCAACGGTTACTTATTTCCAACTATAGACAAGCATACCCATGTTTCCAGATCTCTTGGTTTTTCCTGAGAAAGCAGAAATCTAGATTTTTTATTTGAAACCTCCCAATTAATGCTTTTTTAAGCTATGAAATCTAAAGAAAACTTGCCTGTGCCCTTGTTTTGGACTAGTGGCTCCAATTTGCCACCTTATGCAACCCATGCTTGAGACCCTTCTTCCCAACACCCCCCAAATTCATGATTTCACCACTGTGTACTTCCAGAGTTTGTGAAATTAGTAATGCATGCATAAACTTACTGAGAGTTTAGTCAACTGGTCCTAAAATCAATGAAACCTTTTTTTTTTTTAACATCTTTATTGGGGTATAATTGCTTCACAATGGTGTGTTAGTTTCTGCTTTATAACAAAGTGAATCAGTTATACATATACATATGTTTCCATATCTCTTTCCTCTTGCATCTCCCTCCCTCCCACCCTCCCTATCCCACCCCTCTAGGCGGTCACAAAGCACCGAGCCGATATCCCTGTGCCATGCGGCTGCTTCCCACTAGCTATCTACCTTGCGTTTGTTAGTGTATATATGTCCATGCCTCTCTTTCGCCCTGTCACAGCTCACCCTTCCCCCTCTCCATATCCTCAAGTCCGTTCACCAGCAGGTCTGTGTCTTTATTCCTGTCTTACCCCTAGGTTCTTCATGACATTTTTTTTTCTTAAATTCCATATATATGTGTTAACATACGGTATTTGTCTTTTTCTTTCTGACTTACTTCGTGAACTTTTCCCATGTGGCAGGTATAATAAGTTCATATAAATACCCGTGCTCATAATGAAAGCGAAGGAAGGGCTAAGGAGGTAATAGCACTTAACCAGCAAACATGATTTCTACAATGTTCTCATTCACTTCTTATTCATAAAAGGTTTTGGAAGTTTACCTTATGAATGCCAAAGATTTGATGTTCCCAGATCCTTAAACTGTCATTAAGATATTTTAGGTTATAATGGTTAGAAATATGAGAGATGGGAGCAGCATTGAGATCATCAGGATATTATGAAAATTGAATAATAATGTCACATTATATAAATCATGTGTGAATCACTTGTAAGACTGAAGGTCTTAATGGAACTTTAAGACATTCTTAAGTCACTGTCTGTCTACCCTCAGAACATCTCTGCTATCCATCCATCTTTTGTTCTTGTATCTACAATGGCAGTCATGTAGTCTTGTAATGAAACATGCAAATTATGACTTAAAAGCCATTTTTTGGAAGTCACATTACACAGTATCTTTATAACACAGCAAACTCTAGAATATATATATATTATCTATATCTATAACTTAGAGAAGTGACTGGCACACATAATAAATATTAGTTATGTTTATTATGAATATACTCATCTTTTTAAGGATATGTTTGATTTGCTAATTTGTCCCATGTTCCCCTTTTGAGTATAATCAAATAGTGAATTATAGTGAATCAAACTAGTGAAAACTAGTTAGTTAAATAATGGAGATTTAGTTGTTGGGTTTCTTTGTTTTTTAACTTACTATTAAAGACCTTTACATCCATCTTCTTTAGCTTAAGAACTTTTGGATGTAACCATGATTTATGATCTACAATGAAATAGTAGCCAATATCTAAAAACATCTGTACTTGAGCCATCTGTTCATGCCTAAATACCAGATGCTATATATGTTGAAAATTCATATTTACTGAAACTGCCTTAATACTTGTACTTGCCTACTTACAACACTACAGCTAACAAAAAACACAGACTAGAAATGTTCTTGAGTCATGGATGAATTAAACTAATTTTATTATCTCTCTCAGAACATTGAGCATAATGACCTGGCAGGTAATAGAGGAATATAATGGAACTTTAAGCACTTAAAGGTTTGTGGCTGGTGAAAATAATTGGGTTCTGAGATTAGGCAAATTTTTTCCTCAACAGAGAACAACAGGGAAGACTCTGCATTACCAGTAGCCATGGAACTCATGAGAACCCTGATAAATGTTCTCGGTATGTTGATAGGCATTCTGTGGGAGAAGGAAAAGGTAGAGTATTAGATGTATTATAAATTCAAAGACTCTTTATCACAGAAATGATGAGTATTCCTATAGGAAATAAAAATAGCTTCTTAAACCCCTCAATTTTCCCACACATATTTGATCTCAGGGTTCATTTTTCCCCTAGTTTCCTGAATAGCTGTCCTAAGCGATTGGCTCCTATGGGGTTGATCTCAGGGCATCTATATCTTATTGCTTAAATTTTAAATGTCTGCTTTGCCCTTACAAATGAAAATCTTCTACATAGATAATGAAACTGGGGGAGAAAAAGCAGAAACTATGGAAGAGAAATATATTGGATAATGACTTCCTTGCTGGCATTGTACACAAGAAAGATAACGAACTCTCCACATAGAAGAATTTGAATTTGAAAGATTCTCAGGAGAACTCTCTGTCAAAATAGATTATACTGAGCATCTGTCATCGTTCCTTGAAACTTGAGATTTATTTCTTTAGTTAGAGAGCTAGCTCCAATTAATCTTTAAATCCCTTAGAAAGATACTGATTAATGAATATTACACTTTAGAATGCCTCTCTGAAAAGACTGGTGGCCTCAATAATATAAGAAAGCAAATTTATACTCAACAGAGTGATACATGAAAAAATGTTACTGATAACTATGTAACTATATATACATGTGTGTGTTTTTGTTGTTATTGTTGTTTTATATTGGAGGCAGGCAAAAGTTCATCTGTTCCAGCTTTATCTCCTGGATTTTAAATAAAGTTAAATTGTATTACCTGAAGTATAGCTTAACTTTTGCAAGGCTCTGGTACAATAACCTCCAAACTATGGCCCAAGACATAGGTTGAACGACACTCTTTCGTCTCCCAGTTTACTGTGTGTGTGTACACACATATGTGTTATTATGAGCGGGTACACACTAACACTTTTCTAAATACCTTAGGTTCAAGGATTTTTATTAAATAGAACAAAAAAAATGAGACAAAATATCCTGAAGAAATTTAGAAATATTCCATTTTGAAATAGCAATAGCAAGAAATAAACTTGAAAATCTTATTTCAATCCTTAAGGGCTAAAAATAAAGAAGGACAATAAATCAACCTGCTAACTTGTATACATGGAACACCATGTTCAAAAAAAGCCAGGGAAAGCCACGACTACTCTATGCATTTTCCTCAACCATGGCACATATTTTGACATCTTATCTCCTCCCAAGATATTTTGCTTCCAGCTGGATAGAGAACAAAACAGCACATGACCAGGAAAGTGATTTTTTAGCCTTTCTTAAATTGTGTGGCTGAGAAAAAAAAAGTTCAAATATTTGACTTTTGTGTCTCCAGAAAAAGATTTTTTCCCAAATTGAAAGACATGAATAAAATGAAATACAGATTATTTTTGTTTTTATGATCTATTTTGCTACCTAATAAAATAAATACTACTGAAAGCATGAATGCACATTACTGTTTTATGTAGCTGTTTCTTTTAGGAAAATAAAAGCTCTAAAAACCTACGTTTCTCAATGGTAACACAGTAAATTTCCTTTCTATCATTAACACGTAAAGTGAAACTCTTAGCGATAATTCTGTCTTTAGCTGTCTGTCCAGTCACTGTGATGGCAGGTGAACTTAACACACCATTTGTTTTCAGGAAAATGATGTCTTCCGTGCAACAAACTGACTCAAACTCTGCTTTCCTGCTGTCTTAATGTGTTTGCATTTGTACAAGAATCTCCATTAGTGTGCTTGCTTTTGATATTTCAAGTGCCAGATTTTAGACATTTATAAATTGACCAAAACTAAAAACATTTCATCATGTAGAGTAGGACACAGATAAAGATTTTAGAAACCTGATTTAAAAATACTGTATTGTAATACCAGATATATGGCGATGATATTTATATATCAGGGGAGCGCATCACTGAGATATTCCAAGAGAAATGACAGTGCCAGGGTGAGAAAAATCTTATTCATATCAAAGAAAGAATATGTTACTTCAGATGTCAAAACTTTTATGACATTGTTGTCAACTATGATGTGTCAGTAACCAATCTGAGATATTGCACTGAAAAATGAGATATCTTCTTTGGTGATTTTTATAAGATTTAAATATGTCTTTGGTAAAGAAATCAGTCCCTTCAGAGGGCACAAATGTTTAGGCACAAGTACAGGAAACATTGATAATCACCCCAATACCCAGACATGGGTGCTTCTGTGAGAACTTATTTTTCTGTTTGTCCTGGTAAGTTTATCTTAGGCAGTCTATCAAAGTGTCTTAAAATTCAATCATAGAATTTTCTAAGCAAACCCCAAAAAGTTTATCTGCTGTAACTTCATAGTAACAGTGACATGAAGAGTTGTTTTTTATTTCTTTTTTAGCCACAGAGAGATAATCTCTTTGGTGAAAGAGAAAAAGGAGTGGTAATCACATACTAAAGCATATATGTATATGATTCATAATCACAACATCATTACAACAACCTCTCTGGTCACAGTTTCCATTTTTACACTTGAGAATATTTGGGGGGAGCCAACCTTGTAATACTGCTCTTGTAGTCCAAAACAAGAATGCATCTAGAAAAACTATCTTTTTCTCGAGATTTCAACCTGGGGTTGCCTCCCTGACAACAGATTATCCCCCTTAACCATCTGAAGGTTTAAAGGGACAAATTAAACTATGTGTCTGGAGACTTTGGGTTCTATTTTCTTTTTAAATTTTATTCTTTCTCTTTCTGTCGCAGTTAGTAATCAGATATCACAAACCGGTAGGCAAATAACTGAATTCAGCCCTCACAAGTTTTTGTCTTGACCTCCAGTAAATTCTTTAAAATAAGCTATTTTCAATTCAGCATTCTTTCATTCTTATTTACTGAGTGCCATTTGTTATTCTTTGTGCTTTATTTATAATGATTTGTTATATTCTAACTATGACTTTATGAGGCTTGTGCTATCATCATCTCCAAAATGCAGATTAAAATCTAAAGTACAGATTCATTAGGTCACTTTTAAAAGCCACACATCTAATACACATTAGAACTCGAATTGTAACTAGTTCTATAGAATTTTAACCAGTTTATAGACCTTTGGCTCTATACTTCAACCATTATATCACATGCCTCTCCACTCTTGTGCCTACTCGTCAACTACTTTTATTTTCTCTATTACTACCTAGAAGTAACAGAATCTGTGGAAATGTTAGAAGTTGTCATTAATAACAATGTATGATCGCTGTTTAAAAAGAGATTAAAATCTAGTGGGAAGACAGATGATAAAATACAGTGGAAACAAAATGAAATATTAGATTGGATTTGACTAATAATAGCTACAAAAATGAAATTATTTGTCAGTATTTCTGAATATTACAAGAAAAGTGTGGGTTCTAGCCAAGAATTTATCCATATAAAGGAATGGAATATTATATAGAGGGGTTTCAGAGTGCAGTTATGACAAAAAATGAAGTTACTTTCTTGTACCTTACCAAATTAGATCATCAAATAAACCACTTACATATGCATTATACATTTACTCCTGACAAAAAGCTCTATGATGAGGATACTAAGATTTAAAAGATTCAGTACCACACCTGTGGTCAAACAGGTTTTAAGTTATTAAGTCAGAAATTGAGGTAGAGAGCTATTCCAACAGCCTCAGTGACAAAACTGAGACCTTAAATTAGCCCTTGGGGAGATAAAAGGAAAGACAAAATTCCAAAAAAAACAAAAACTTGGAGGAAGAATTATTAGTACATGTTGTATGAATATAGGAGATGGGCCACATGACTTTAATGACTTTTCACAATAGTCTTAGATACTTTCATTGCCCCCAAGATTTAGAAAACCACTAATTTGAAACTACTGCAAATGTGGCTGCTAGCAACTGTGAGAAAAGTATTAGGAAGCAGACACACAAGTTTAGGTGTTGTCTACAGGTTTGGGGCTTTAGACTGCAAAGAGATGCCTATGTTCTTTGCTAGTAACCAATTGGAAAGAAGGTAGTATGGGCACTATTTATGGCAAGATGAGCACATTTTTCCAACTTGTGTAAACATATCTTTAAAAAACAGCTAATCTAAGAGAGTTGGATGAATTTTTTTAAGTTGGAAGGAACTTAATTATCTGGTAATCCATCTCATCTATGCTTATTTAAGGGAACCAAAGCACAGATATGACATACACCTTGTCCAAGGTCACAGGTGTGACCTCTTTAATTAATGACAGACTCAAGGCTAGGATTAAGGTCTTCCCTTCCTCATCACATAATTTGCCGCCTTTGCAGTTTGATCATCCACAGTATTCAGTCTTGTAAAGTTGCCTCAAAGTTTAGATAGCCTCTTTTTTAATTTATTTTTTTTATTGGAGTATAATTGCTTTACAATGTTGTGTTAGTTTCTGCTGTACAGTAAAGTGAATCAGCCGTATGTATACATCTGTCCCCTCCCTCTTGGACCTCTCTCCCCGCCCATCCCACCCATCTAGGTCAATTTCCATCTGGACTGTTTGACATGTAGAATTGATTCAGGCTGTGTAGGACTCTACTGCACCTTAAAACTGGGCAGTGATTATTCTGGAGATTTAATGTAAATCCAAAAGCAGCAGCTGTAGGAATTTCTTGCTGCAACTCAGAAGATCAGGAAGGAACAGTGACTCAGGTAAAGTGGATTTTTAGCATAGCTTTCACTGATTACCTGCTTGGTTGCCTATGGAGACAAGTCCCTAGAGAACTGTTAATTGCTTACTTGCCAGGAAAATGAATGAATGTGTGTTTATGCACTTTATCTTATAATTGAAACCCTGTGAGTCATCATAGTTTGTTTATTGTTATTTGGGTAATGGTTCTTATCAATATACAATTCAACTGTGGTAAAATATTTGAGCATTAATATAAAATATGTATGTTTGTCTTTATTTTGAGTACATTTGTCATTGTCTTTATGCTAAAGTAATTATTTCAGACTCACAGTTGACATGTTAGCAGACAAGTGGAACTTTGCCCTTGAGCTTACTGATACCAAGAGCTATATTTAACATGAGATAGATTGACTGGTCTGGAAGTTTGTCTTTTTCTGAACCAAAATTCTTACTTTAAGATTTTTTCCCCTTTTCCATCACTTCTGCTTTTCCTTTTTCTGCCATGTCTTTATTCAGAGAAGAATTAAGAATGCTTTTCTGTTGGTTGGTGTTCACTTTCAAACATTTCCTCTATGTTTACAACAGAAAATATCTAAAATGAAGCACAGTAGTGTTAATTGTCATTATGAAGTAACTTAGGACTGGAGAGACTGATTCATATCATGAGAACTAACATGATAATTTATTTGTTCCTAAATCTTAGCTTACCCAGGGCAGTTCTATTTTATACATTTTGCTCCAGCATAATTATTTGCAGTTCTCAATTTTATTCTCATTATTTGGAAAATAAATTTTAAGGGCTCTCTAAATTTATGTAACTTAGCAAGGGACCAGAGGAGACCTCTATTGATGGTGCCAAAATATATCCAAAGAATTGTCACAGCTTGGTTCACATTGATTTTTTCTCCTTGTTTAATTGCTTCAAAATGTCCTCAGTTGTGTTTTCAGGACTGTTGTCTCCCCTATCTGCAGCAAAAATTCCCATAGCAAAATAAAAAAATTAAGTTGCCAACTTTTTACAAAAAAATGCTTTAAAAAATAAGTTTGATATAATTTTAATGGAGCCTACAAAAGAGGTTCTATAGCCAATCGGTATTTTTATGATTTTGCTAATATAAGTTCTCTACTCTCAAGCTTCTGCCTCAGTGTTTCTGTGATACTGTTTTGAATGAAAAATAAGTGGATGAATCTAAATCTCTAATTGTAGCTTTTATCATTTTCCCAGTGTTTTCCTGAATTTTCAATAACACACTAGACATTTCTACTTAGATGAACAACTAGAACATTAAATTGAATATGCCTGGTAAAACTGATCCTCTACTGTAGTAAGATGATTTTGATACCCCTACCTAAGAACTGTTTGCCCTGCCATGGACCCACCCCCTGTTAATGGGAGTTTTATGATGATAGGCTCACGGATGTGCCCACCTTCTCTAGAGAATTGCTCTTATGGAATAACTACAGTGAGCGTTATGCTCTTGAGTACCCAACCCCACCCCTGATCGGGCCAAGGCCAGATTTTATGAGGCTACATCATTTCCTTCTCCTTCCCTTTCCTGCTGCCTTTACTCCAATACAACGTTTTCTGAAAGAGCACTGCTTTAGTAAATCACACGATCCTGAATCTCTAACTCAGACTCTGCTTCTAGGACACCCAACCTGAGATATCAATCCCCTCTTGGCCCCACCATTCTCTGGATGACAATAGGCTCAAAACCCAGATAAATTTTAGACTCACTCTTTTTCTCTTTTTGAACCTTACCTCAAATAAGTCATCAAATCTTCATGCTTCACATTTATTTGTTAATTTCTTTGTTTATTCATCTTTATTCATCTGTACTTTTTGTTATCAGGTATGGTTACTTTTTTTTTTTAGAGGTAAAATTACTTTTCTTTTTATCTTATATTTTTAACACCTTTATTGGAGTATAATTGCTTTACAATGGTGTGCTAGTTTCTGCTTTATAACAGAGTGAATCAGTTATACATATACATATGTTCCCATATCTCTTACCTCTTGCGTCTCCTTCCCCCGCACCCTCCCTATCCCACCCCTCTAGGTGGTCACAAAGCACCGAGCTGATCTCCCTGTGCTATGGGGCTGCTTCCCACTAGCTATCTATTTTATGTTTGGTAGTGTATATATGGCCATGCCACTCTCTCACTTTGTCACAGCTTACCCTTCCCCCTCCCCATATCCTCTAGTCCATTCTCTAGTAGGTCTCTGTCTTTATTCCTGACTGGCCCCTAGGTTCTTCATGACATTTTTTATTCCCTAAGGTGGGCATTAGCTGTAATAATTTAGGAGGACATAGGAGGCTGATGTGTCTTGAGTGGAAAGGAGTACATGGAAGTGTTGTAGGAGATGAGCCATTGATCAAAGTAGAGAGAGCACCACAGTTCTAGTCTGAACACTTGTTTGTACAGTGTTTTTTCTGTAACCAACTGGTTGTATATAACCTTGGCCATTTAGTAAGTGTCCATAATCCTTGAGGCCCTCATCTAGACAACGAAAGTATTTGATTACATACATGAAACTGAAGTTTCTTCCAGCTTTTAAATTTTGATAGAGGTACTTATCCAGACCCACACAGAGAAAAGAGAATAATTTTCATGTTCAGAAATTACCGTGCTATTGGGAAAAGAAGGTATCTGTAACAGAGCATCATGGATGCATACTGAGAGTCTGTGGTGATGATGATGAAGTTCAGCCTGCACAACAGGCACTTTGTACATTTTTTTCTTTCTCTATCACCACCGATTTCTCAGGAGTCCTTTAAATACTCATGTATTAAATGAGTAGAGACAAGAAAGCACCATATAAACAAACAGATTTATGAAGGCTATTATAGCATACATGTCACAATTATGATATAGACATTATGAAAAACACAATTAATGTCAGTATATGCCCATTTTTATTACATATTCAGAATAGAGGTTTGTCAGATATGTGATATTTGGCCTCTATGACAAAATGATATTTCAAATGGTGTCATTTGCAACATTAAATAAGAAAAAAAATACAGAATGGAAAAGTTCCTATAAGAAAAATGTAGATTTTCCATTTGACAGGGCTTACTTCCCAAGGGTTAAAGGAGTCTACTACTTTTGTCCTAGGATGAACTGTTATGAAATTTCAAGCAAATTTCTGTCCTGCATCTAAATTTCTGTTTTATGGTATTGGCAATAACATGAGAATGGTAGCAGAGTTTCCAATACAAGTGTCTACATCAATTTTAATGACTTTTTTCAAATATTTTACACAGCATCAAAAATTTACAAGAGATGAATGTTCTTGAAGGAGTGGGTTTTTATCTTGTTTTACTTTGTAGGAACAACTTGGAATTTCTTCAGTTATAGTAGTTTTTCCTTAATAATGTGCCTGTGAGACTAGATTTGAAATGTTGTCTTTAGACATAAGACATTTAACTTAAATTAAAAATAGGCCACATGGCACTTTAAAAAAAAAAGTGTTCCCTTTGTGTTTCATCAAATTTTTCTTTGGTGTATTTGGGATCTAAAATTTT
The DNA here is from genome assembly GCF_963924675.1 of Phocoena phocoena. NCBI lineage: Eukaryota > Metazoa > Chordata > Mammalia > Artiodactyla > Phocoenidae > Phocoena > Phocoena phocoena. Next base: position 82,354,290 of record NC_089221.1, on the reverse strand, counting down.
CATCTTTCATTTCTTTGTGCCATTGCATCCAGACTCACAGTGCCCTCTGCTAATTCAATTTCCTGACATTTTATTTTATATGATAAGAATTCCATTTCCAGTCATAGCTTGCATATACTGTAAAAGCAGAGCTTGAAAGGAGAAAATCAAATATTTAAATAATTCAATAACATAATGAATAAACACATGCAAACTCTAAAAAGTATTCTGTATAATCCATAAGTGAACTTTTTGAAAAAATTAAAATTGGCTAATGAAATAAATTATTGTACATGTCTGAATTAATGAACTTAGAGAAATTAAGGTTAATGTTCTTCTAGAAGTAAAGCCATTGGTTAAGCTATTAATCCTATGACGTGTGTTTAAGTTAGTGATTTAATTCTACTGATTTGACTTTAAAACCTGATAGGAAACATTAAGAACAGAGGTGGTGGGGCTGTCTTTGAAATGTGTTCCTGCTAATAAAGGTTTGCATTGCCCTTAGAATTTATTTCCCCATAATATATACAAAAAGGTTCAGATTTTCATGCTCAGTGCTATAAATATTAAAGTCACACATTAATTACACTAGATTAATCATGCCATTGTAACTATGACTTGTTTTCTAATTCTCAGATATATATTTCCCCAATTTTAAACTGCTAGAAGCAAGCAAACAAAAATCCTACTATTTTAAATATTAAAAATACTTGCCAGGGATGGCTTCATATTGGTGTTAGAATGGCATGCCATCTGCAGAGTCTCTCCTTAAAATTTTAACGTTCATTAATAACTCTGACAATATGACAGTCTTTTAATTAATGATTATATTTATTTTGGATAGCAAGATGGATTCCTTTCTAATATAACAGGTACAAAACAGGCTTACTGTGAAAATATTCCTGTGTCACTGGAACTTACCTTATATTTTAGTATAATCAAAGAAAGGTTTGTAGTTTTATAATAGCTAAATGGGTGATATGGAATGATTTTAGTGAAGGCTATTTGGAACTGATAAGCCCCCTAAATGTGTTATTAAAGCTAAAGTGAAGACAGGGATGTTAATCTGAATAGTCTTTCTATTCATTCTAAATGGGAAAAAGGGAGGAAAAATGACAAAAACTATAATGCAGTTTTCATGACGCAAATAATTAACCACTTCTTTGAAAACTATGCACCTCACTTTCCCTTGATGTTTGCTTAAAACCAAATATTTCCACTTTACTCAAAATGGCCGTGTTTCCTATAAATTACCGATTACTTCTTTAATGGCATTACGTTTCGAGGTAAAAAAAAAACAAAACACGTCTGTTTTTCACATGCTATAGCTCTAAAATCTGAAGTGATGAGCACTTCACAAATCTCAGAGAAAATGTAGCCTAATATTTGGCTCTGTGTACGATTTCTTCATTCTCTAATTTCGTTCACTCATTTTACAAATATTCAGTCATAATTCTTCTCCTTACAACCAAGGTTTAAAAAAACTTTAAAACATTACCTAAAACTGGTATTTACATTGAATTAATTACATAAATTTTTGAAATCAAAAAGGGCAACAAAATTGATGAATCTGCCATCTCCCAGAAACTGTTCATTTCTCTTACCCAAGAGGATATTCAAGAAAGTTCAGAACATACAAGTAATAAGATGACTATTAATGCCTAAAATGTCTGAAAGTTTGAGGAAAAAAAATACAAAAACATTAATTTATGTGTATAAGGAAGTGATTCTCATATTGATGCATTGAAATATTTGCAACATAAGACTATTTATATTACAGTTGTAAATTTGAATATAGTAACGATTATTTGCTTTTTCTTTTTATGTGATTGTAAAAGTAAAATGTCTACATAGGAAATGTGGAAAATTAATATCAGCATTAAAAAGTAACAAGAATTAATTGCTATCTTACCAGAGCAAAACCTACTTTTAATAATATAATATCTTTTTATTCCATTTTATTGATATTTCTAATCTCTAATTTTAATAAAAATATAATGATTTGGAAAAAAGTTTTTAAAAACCTAATAAATAAATAAATATATAAAGAAATAAAATTATTCGTAGGTGCCATATACTGTTGTTATTATATATACATTAAGTTATTATAACAAATTTACATAGTTTATATGATGACTTCCCCTGTTATACAGAGCAGAAAACTGACATAAAGAGAGATTAATTTATATAACCAAGGTTACTGAGTTAGTAAGAAGTTGATGGTGGCTTTGAACCAAAATGAAAGTCCTTTCTTTTAGAATAGTCCAAGGACCTGATTGAGTCACAGTAAGCCGACAACAACAGAAATAACTTTCGAGGTACCCAGTTGCCAATCAGGTTTAATAATCAGAAAACATACCAATAAAATGGAAATTCTTGAAAGACTGATTAAAACTTGGAAAACAATGGAATACTTATGGAAATTTAAGTGTTTAGGTGCAGCAGAGAAATTTGTTTTCACTACAAAAAAAGAAATGATAATTACGTGACTTGATGGAAGTGTTAACCAAGGCTGCAGTGGTAATCATATTGCAATAGCTAAATGTATCAAATTAACATGTTTTACACCTTAAATTTACCCCATGTTATATGTCAATTATTTGTAGCTCAACTAAGAAAAAGAAACAATAGCATAAATTCTGTAGTGCTTGGCATAGCTTATTGCCCATCATAGTTACCCTATAAATATTGCTTTGTATAAAATATTTTTCGGGCTTCCCTGGTGGCGCAGTGGTTGAGAGTCCGCCTGCTGATGCAGGAGACAGGGGTTCGTGCCCCGGTCCGGGAAGATCCCACATGATGAGGAGTGGCTAGGCCCGTGTGCCATGGCCGCTGAGCCTGCGCTCCGCAACGGGAGAGGCCACGGCAGTGAGAGGCCCATGTACAGCAAAAAAAATTTTTTTTTTTCAAAAAAAATCCCAACTTATCTTTATACTGTTTTTTACTGTAGTATTAAGATGTTTGATTCCAATAAATATCACAATTATATGTACCCTTTTCATCAGCTGCCTTCGCTCGGCCATGGTTAACTATGACGAGGCTGTGTTCCCTCTATTTGCTGCAGTTGTGTCTCAAAATGTCTGTTCAGGTCTGCAGTGAAACCCCTCGTTAGTCTAAGAAAATACGATTGTTTGGTTAATTTTCCACAAAGAAAGAAAACTATTTTTTTTCTTTGTGGATACCTTTTATTGACTGTATGTCAGTGGCAAATTCCATATAAATGGCTAGATTTCTGCCTCAAAGTATTAAATGACAATGAAAGGCAATGAATATCAACAATTTTTTGGAGTAACTGTAATTTTAGGGAAACCAGAAATTGCTAAATTCAATCCATAGATAAAAAGCCAAGGTTTGCCCAGATGATAAGAAAGTTGACTAGTTGTTGGGGGTGGGGGTAGGAGAGGCAGGATTTTGATCATTCTTATGAGAATGATGGCCATCACCATTGTGACTGTCACCAACCTCTTTATCCAGAAAGAATGTGGTAAATATAGAAGAGATTAGCGTTCCTTCCCAAGACAATCAAGGGAGACAAAGGAATTGGACGGCAAAAGTCTTAAATTTCCAGGCTGTACCTTAAGATAAAAACTATGGGTGTTGTTTGTTTGAAATACTGTTTTTGAAAATGATTGACATTTGGAAGGCATGGCCAATAGCTATATATTCTTTTTTTTTTTATTAGTCATCAATTTTATACACATCAGTGTATACATGTCAATCCCAATCGCCCAATTCATCACCCCCCCACCCCCACCCCCGCACCGCTTTCCCTGCTTGGTGTCCATATGTTTGTTCTCTACATCTGTGTCTCAACTTATGCCCTGCAAACCGGTTCATCTGTACCATTTTTCTAGGTTCCACATATATGTGTTAACATACGATATTTGTTTTTCTCTTTCTGACTTACCTCACTCTGTATGACAGTCTCTAGATCCATCCACATCTCTACAAATGACCCAATTTCGTTCCTTTTTATGGCTAAGTAATATTCCATTGTATATATGTACCATATCTTCTTTATCCATTCATCTGTCGATGGGCATTTAGGTTGCTTCCATGACCTGGCTATTGTAAATAGTGCTGCAATGAACAATGGGGTGCATGTGTCTTTTTGAATTATGGTTTTCTCTGGGTATATGCCCAGTAGTGGGATTGCTGGGTCATATGGTAATTCTATTTTTAGTTTTTTAAGGAACTTCCATACTGTTCTCCATAGTGGCTGTATCAATTTACATTCCCACCAACAGTGCAAGAGTTCCCTTTTCTCCACATCCTCTCCAGCATTTGTTGTTTGTAGATTTTCTGAGGATGCCCATTCTAACTGGTGTGAGGTGATACCTCATTGTGGTTTTGATTTGCATTTCTCTAATAATTAATGATGTTGAGCAGCTTTTCATGTACTTCTTGGCCATCTTTATGTCTTCTATGGAGAAATCTCTATTTAGGTCTTCTGCCCATTTTTGGATTGGGTTGTTTGTTTTTTAAATATTGAGCTGCGTGAGCTGTTTATATATTTTGGAGATTAATCCTTTGTCCGTTGATTCGTTTGCAAAAATTTTCTCCCATTCTGAGGGCTGTCTTTTCGTCTTGTTTATGGTTTCCTTTGCTGTACAAAAGCTTTTAAGTTTCATTAGGTCCCATTTGTTTATTTTTGTTTTGATTTCCATTACTCTAGGAAGTGGATCAAAAAAGATCTTGCTGTGATTTATGTCAAAGAGTGTTCTTCCTATGTTTTTCTCTAAGAGTTTTATAGTGTCTGGTCTTATATTTAGGTCTCTAATCCATTTTGACTTTACTTTTGTGTATGGTATTAGGGGGTGTTCTAATTTCATTCTTTTACATGTAGCTGTCCAGTTATCCCAGCACCACTTATTGAAGAGGCTGTCTTTTCTCCATTGTATATATCCTTGCCTCCTTTGTCATAGATTAATTGACCATAAGTGTGTGGATTTAACTCTGGGCTTTCTATCTTGTTGAATTGATCTATGTTTCTGTTTTTGTGCCAGTACTATATTGTCTTGATTACTATAGCTTTGTACTATAGTCTGAAGTCAGGGAGTCTGATTCCTCCAGCTCCGTTTTTTTCCCTCAAGGTTTCTTTGGCGATTCGGGGTCTTTTGTGTCTCCATACAAATTTTAAGATTTTTTTTTCTAGTTACGTAAAAAATGCCATTGGTAATTGATAGGGATTGCATTGAATCTGTAGATTGCTTTGGGTAGTATAGTCATTTTCACAATACTGATTCTTCCAATCCAAGAACATGGTATATCTCTCCATCTGCTGGTATCATCTTTAATTTCTTTCATCAGTGTCATAGTTTTCTGCATACAGGTCTTTTGTCTCCCTAGCTAAGTTTATTCCTAGGTATTTTATTCTTTTTGTTGCAGTGGTAAATGGGAGTGTTTCCTTAATTTCTCTTTCAGATTTTTCATCATTAGTGTATAGGAATGCAAGAGATTTCTATGCATTAATTTTGTATCCTGCAACTTTACCAAATTCATTGATTAGCTCTAGTAGTTTTCTGGTGGCATCTTTAGGATTCTCCATGTATAGTATCATGTCATCTGCAAGCAGTGACAGTTTTACTTCTTCTTTTCAAATTTGTATTCCTTTTATTTCTTTTTCTTCTGGCTAAGACTTCCAAAATTATGTTGAATAATAGTGGTGAGAGTGGACATCCTTGTCTTGTTCCTGATCTTAGAGGAAATGCTTTCAGTTTTTCATCATTGAGAATGATGTTTGCTGTGGGGTTGTCATATATGGCGTTTATTATGTTGAGGTAGGTTTCCTCTATGCCCACTTTCTGGAGAGTTTTTATCATAAATGGGTGTTGAATTTTGTCAAAAGCTTTTTCTGCATCTATTGAGATGATCATATGGTTTTTATTCTTCAGTTTGTTAATATGGTGTATCACATTGGTTGATTTGCATTTATCGAAGAAAACTTCCATCCCTGGGATAAATCCCACTTGATCATAGTGTATGATCCTTTTAATGTGTTGTTCTATTCTGTTTGCTAGTATTTTGTTGAGGATTTTTACGTCTATGTTCATCAGTGATACTGCTCTGTAATTTTCTTTTTTTCTAATATCCTTGTCTGGTTTTGGTATCTGGGTGATGATGGCCTCATAGAATGAGTTGGGAGTTTTTCTATCTTTGCAATTTTGTGCAAGAGTTTGAGAAGGATGGGTGTTAGCTCTTCCCTAAATGTTTGATGGAATTTACCTGTGAAGCCATCTGGTCCTGGACTTTTGTTTGTTGGAAGATTTTTAATCACAGTTTCAGTTTCATTACTTGTGATTGGTCTGTTCATATTTTCTATTTCTTCCTGGTTCAGTCTTGGAAGGTTATACCTTTCTAAAAATTTGTCCATTTCTTACAAGTTGTCCATTTTACTGGAATAGAGTTGCTTGTAGTAGTCTGTTAGGATGCTTTGTATTTCTGCAATGTCTGTTATAACTTCTCCTTTTTCATTTCTAATTTTATTGATTTGAGTCCTCTCCCTCTTTTTCTTGATGAGTCTGGCTACTGGTTTATCAATTTTATCTTCTCAAAGAACCAGCTTTTAGTTTTATTGATCTTTGCTCTTGTTTTCTTTGTTTCTATTTCATTTATTTCTGCTCTGATCTTGATGATTTATTTCCTTCTGCCAACTTTGGGGATTTTTTTGTTCTTCTTTCTGTAGTTCCTTTAGGTGTAAGGTTAGATTGTTTATTTGAGATTTTCCTTGTTTCTTGATGTAGGCTTCTATAACTATAAAATTCCCTCTTAGACCTGCTTTTGCTGCATCCCATAGGTTTTGGAGGGTCGTGTTTTCATTGTCATTTGTCTCTAGGTATTTTTTGATTTCCTCTTTGATTTCTTCAGTGATCTCTTGCTTATTTAGTGACATATTGTTTCGCCTCCATGTGTTTGTGCTTTTTATGTTTTTTTCCCTGTAATACATTTCTAATCTCATAGCGTTGTGGTCAGAAAAGATGCTTGATATGATTTCAATTTTCTTAAGTTTACTGAGGCTTAATTTGTGACCCAAGATGTGATCTACCCTGGAGAATGTTCTGTGTACACTTGAGAATAAAGTGTAACCTGCAGTTTTTCAATGGAATGTCCTATAAATATCAGTTAAATCTATCTGGTCTATTGTGTCATTTAAAGCTTGTGTTTCTGGGCTTCCCTGGTGGCGCAGTGGTTGAGAATCTGCCTGCCGATGCAGGGGACATGGGTTCATTCCCCGGTCTGGGAAGATCCCACATGCCGCAGAGCGGCTAGGCCCGTGAGCCATGGCCGCTGAGCCTGTTTGTCCGGAGCCTGTGCTCCACAACGGGAGAGGCCACAACAGTGAGAGGCCTGCATACTGCAAAAAACATAAATAAATAAATAAATAAATAAAGCTTGTGTTTCCTTATTTATTTTCATTTTGGATGATCTGTCCATTGGTGTAAGTGAGGTTTTAAAGTCCCCCACTATTATTGTTTTACTGTCTATTTCCTCTTTTATAGCTGTTAGCAGTTGCCTTATGTATTGAGGTGCTCCTATGTTGGGTACATATATTTTTATAATTGTTATATCTTCTTCTTGGATTGATCCCTTGATCATTATGTAGTGTCCTTCCTTGTCTCTTGTAGCATTCTTTATTTTCAAGTATACTTTATCTGATATGAGTATTGCTACTCCAGCTTTCTTTTAATTTCCATTTGCATGGAATATCTTTTTCCATCCCCTCACTTTCAGTCTGTATGTGTCCCTAGCTCTGAAGTGGGTTTCTTGTAGACAGCATATATATGGGTCTTGTTTTTGTATCCATTCAGCCGCCTGTGTCTTTTGGTTCAAGCATTTAATCCATTCACGTTTATGGTAATTATCGATATGTATGTTCCTATTCCCATTTTCTTAATTGTTTTGGGCTTGTTTTTGTAGGTCCTTTTCTCCTCTTGTGTTTCCCACTTAGAGAAGTTCCTTTAACATTTGTTGTAGAGCTGGTTTGGTCGTGCTGAATTCTCTTAGCATTTGCTTGTCTGTAAAGCTTTTGATTTCTCCATCTAATCTGAATAAGATCCTTGCCAGGCAGAGTAATCTTGGTTGTAGATTCTTCCCTTTCATCACTTAAGTATATCATGCCACTCCCTTCTGGCTTGTAGAGTTTCTGCTGAGAAATCATCTGTTAACCTTATGGGAGTTCCCTTGTATGTTATTTGTCATTTTTCCCTTGCTGATTTCAATAATTTTTCTTTGTCCTTAATTTTTGCCCATTTGATTACTGTGTGTCTTGGCATGTTTCTCCTTGGATTTATCCTGTATGGGACTCTCTGTACTTCCTGGACTTGCGTGGCTATTTCCTTTCCCATGTTAGGGAAGGTTTCGACTACATTCTCTTCAAATATTTTCTCTGATCTTTTCTCTCTCTCTTCTCCTTCTGGGACTCCTATAATGCAAATGTTGCGTTTAATGTTATCCCAGAGGTCTCTTAGTCTGTCTTCATTTCTTTTCATTCTTTTTTCTTTATTCTGTTCTGCAGCAGTGAATTCCACCATTCTGTCTTCCAGGTCACTTATCCGTTCTACTGCCTCAATTATTCTGCTATTGATTCCTTCTAGTGTAGTTTTCATTTCAGTTATTGTGTTGTTCATCTCTGTTTGTTCTTTAATTCTTTTAGGTCTTTGGTAAACATATCTTGCATCTTCTCGATCTTTGCCTCCATTCTTTCTCCGAGGTCCTGGATCATCTTCACTATCATTATTCTGAATTCCTTTTCTGGAAGGTTGCCTGTCTCCACTTCGTTTAGTTATTTTTCTAAATGAAGGGGGTTTTATCTTGTTCCTTCATCTGATACATAGCCATCTGCCTTTTCATCTTGTCTATCTTTCTGTGAATGTTGTTTTTGTTCCACAGGCTGCAGGATTGTAGTTCTTCTTGCTTCTGCTGTCTGTCCTCTGATGGATGAGGCCATCTAAGAGGCTTGTGAAAGTTTCCTGATGGGAGGGACTGGTGCTGGGTAGAGCTACCTGTTGCTCTGGTGGGCAGAGCTCAGTAAAACTTTAATCTGCTTGACTGCTGTTGGGTGGGGCTGGGTTCCATCCCTGTTCATTGATTGGCCTGAGGCAACCCAACACTGGAGACTACCTGGGCTCTTTGTTGGGGCTAATCGTGAACTCTGGGAGGGCTCACACCAAGGAGTACTTCCCAGAACTTCTGCTGCCAGTGTCCTTGTCCCCACGGTGAGCCACAGCCCCCACCCCCCAGCTTCTGCAGGAGACCCTCCATCACTAGCAGGTAGGTCTGGTTCAGTCTCCCCTGGGGGCACTGCTCCTTCCCCTGGTTCCCGATGCACACACTACTTTGTGTGTGCCCTCCAAGCGTGGAGTCTCTGTTTCTCCCAGTCCTGTCAAAGTCCTGCAATGAAATCCTGCTAGCCTTCAAAGCCTGATTCTCTAGGAATTCCTCCTCCCCTTGCTGGACCCCCAGGTTGGGAAGCCTGACATGGGGCTCAGAACCTTCACTCTGGTGGATGGACTTCTGTGGTGTAAGTGTTCTCCAGTCTGTGAGTCACCCACCCAGCAGTTATGGGATTTGATTTTACTGTGATTGTGCCCCTCCTACCATCTCACTGTGGCTTCTCCTTTGTCTTTGGATGTGGGGTATCTTTTTTGGTGAGTTCCAGTGTCTTCCTGTCAATGATTGTGCAGCAACTAGTTGTGATTCTGGTGTTCTCACAAGAGAGAGTGAGAGCACGTCCTTCTACTCCGCCATCTTGGTTCAGGGCCAGAAAACATTCTTATATAAATATTTATTGATACGTCATGACGTTATTCTTTCCATGGACATTATTTATATTTCTAAAAAATTCTAAGTGTTCTCATTTTAGTGTTCAGTGTTGAGCATAGTATTGGTTCTTTATTTCTAGCAGTTAGAACATTTTTTAAACTTCAACATCCAGTTTCATTGTTTTTTCAAAATGCATTCTTATTTTTATTTCATCTTGAGTGATCTATTTTTCAGCCCCCACAGAGGTCCTATAATTGGGTAGAATATCTTATTATTTAACCTGTTTCCTCTTTGTGAGTGTCTGCTTAAGCACTGTTGCTTTCATTATTTCCTTTTAATAATATCCTTTCTTTCTCTAGGTCTTTTCTGAATCTGAAAAAGCTATAAAGCTTTTTGCTTTAGCTAACTAAATTTATAGTTGACATACTGATGTATTAATTCTGAGTTCTGCTACAAGTGAAGGAAAATAATAATAATTGCATTTCATGTTTGGATGGCACTTTGGGATTTCAAAATATTTTTCCCGGCACCTTCAAAACAATCTGGATAGATATGTCTATAACTTATACCCTTTTCCTTATTGTTTTACCAGTGTCATAAGCAAGGACCAGAAAGAATAGGTGACATTTCCATGGCCTGGTATAGTTCAAGTGAGATATTATTACTCCACCTCCAGTGTGCTTTCCTTTCAACCAAATCTGACAGCTTTTAAAAATATATACAATATACAAAGACTTTGATGTATTTGGACTAGATGCACGTCGAGGTTGCTTCCAACCATAAGATTACATATTTACAATTGCATCTAGAGAAAATGAGAAAAATATGCCAGAAATTATTATTATTAAAATTGTCTTCTTTTTTTCCCTTTGTCTTTCCTGTTTTCCTCCTCTATTCATCTCCTTTTCTCCTTTCTCACTGAAGAAGCAGGGGAGAAAACTATGAACGTCAGGGAGTCACACTCTGCATTATCACATCCTGCACACTGCCATACTTCCATACTTTCTTTCATCCCTGGGTGGCCAGTTTTAAATGACAGCCATGATGTTTTTGGTTTATTGATGGGAAAGTTTGTGGGAATTTGGGTCTGCTTTTCTGTAGTAATTGTAACATCTATAGGGTACACTACACTGGAATCCAGGGCTTGATTTCTCTACTATATTTGGATCTTAGACCTTAGGCTATGCTTACTGTTTTCCAACTGTTAGGATATAGCAACTTATTTCATTTGTAATAGTTTGGGATAATAGAACATGTGGCAGCACAGAGCTCTTCGCTTTTGCACATATAAGAAAAAGGTCATAAAGTCATTCAGATGGTATAGATAAAATTCAGCTTACCCGGTTTTTAGACTCAGTTATTCCCAGAATATCAATAATAAGGAAAACATTTGTGATGACCTCCACAAATGCATCACCATGTAAGATAATAATATCATTGCTCATGTGCATGGATTTATAGACACTTTCTCTTTTTGTAATTTTTTATTTAATATATTTTCTCTGCTTTTGTTTTGTTCACATGAACAAGTGTAGATGAATAAGCCAATGAGTTTTTGAGTGGTAACAAAGAGAAAACACAGATGGCAAAATTGACACAAAACTTAGAGCTACTGTAAATTGAATAGCATAGGTCAAACTCTTTTAAACTAAAGTATCTTGTTCCCAATAAAATTTCAATCATTTTCAACAGAGCAAGTTCCAATGCCATTTGTACTGTGCCAGTTCTACTGAAAAATAGATTTCAATGCCACAATTACTTGTTTGGCAATGCTTAAGAAATATCTACATTGACTTTTTAAAATTTGAGAATAAGAAGCACTTTTGCAACAACTTGGAATCTTTATGTTAATGAAAAATTACATAGATCTGACTTTTATTATTGGGCCATAGTCAGATTATAGTTATGACCATATCTATAATTTTTCTCTGTAGATTTCTCTAACAAGAAGACTGTTGGGTAAGCTGCTAAGTGTATAATAAATTTAAATCTCCCCTATCCAATATATATAGGCCAAAAGGGATCACCCTGAACTCATGAAGTAGCCATATTTTAAAGAAAGTATGAGAAGTGCATAATACAGAAGAAAGATTTTAACAGTGTTTGTCATAACCAATCAGTAACTAGAAAAATGAGGTGACTGCATGTACCAATTTGATCAGCAATATTATAGCTCTTGATTATCAGTATTTTGTGCTAACTGACCATGAGAGGTGAGTAGGCATGGAAACCTCAGACATATTCTGCTTCTAGGTCAAAGAGACCTTGAAAAATCAGAGGCAAACAAAAAAATGCACCAGGACATTGATTTATGATTTACCTTTTCTGAACAAAGATCCTGATGATGTTTTACTGTCTCTCTAAAATCTAAGACAGTAATCCTGGCATCAAAGCAAAATTCCTCTAGCTAGCCCTTTTGCAGAGCAAAAATGTAAAAGTTTAAGAGCAGATTGGATATGTTCTTACTCTATCACATTTGACTAATTCGTCAACACTGTTAATTACTTCACAGAAATTTATGAAAGAAACCTGGAAATTTCTTGAAGCAAGTTTTACAAGGCTGAAAAACATTGTCAAATAACTAATTAATGGCCAGTACAATCTCAGACCATCAGAAAGATGGATACATAAATTCCTTATTATTCTGCCACATAGGACATTGTTATCTAGGCTTGACTAACAGCTTGGCCCTGATTGAAGACCTAGTGCTGAGTCTGACAGCAGCTTGGCTATGATTGAAGACCCAGGGCTAAGTCTCTTAACCAGCTGCCAAACCAAACTTTCCTACATGAGAGATAAGTTGCAGCTCTACCCCATTCTTTTTCTGCTCTGTGATTTCAAAATTATCTCCTTCCATCTATTAACTTCTGTCTAGATCCTAACTACATTCCCATAATTTTTTATATTTTGATAAAGAACAGTGGTATGCCATTTCAAAGTTTACTTAATGTATCCATTAACTTATCATGGTTTGTATCCATTAACTTATCAGACTTTGTGAACATGGGTAAGGAAAATATTATTATTAGTTCCTTTTTATAGCTGAAAAAAATTCATGTTCATGGAGAGTAGAAATGTTCAATGAAATCATATAGATGGTAGGTGGTAGAACTACAACACAAATCTATGGCAACTGGGTCCAGTTCTCATTTTCTTTTCATTGTACTATTAACTTTCCTAGCAAAAAGTGTGGCTGTCTTGTACTTGACAATATATAAAGAATTATATTTCCCAAGACTCTAAAATAAGAATAGTTTGATTAATCAAAGAATGTTTTACTTTCTAGGATTTAACACCAATTTTTAGCAAAGGTAGGGACCAAAAGTTTATATATTTAATATAATTTGTTGCTATCAACACCGATATCTTTAACTGCTATGGAAAGCACAACTCAGCACAGAACCTGCAGTTGGCTTTTGGTATTATGGCCTTTTCAAAATATTTACCTTATTCATACATTTAAATCATGTTAACACTTTGCCACTTTTACCTAAGTAAATTAAAAAGGAATATTTGGGAAAAATAACATGACTGAAGAGAAACACCATTAAAGTCTTCAGATTCGGTATATTGGAGAAGGAAGACACAAGGACAAGATAACTGAAAATGAAATTGGCAGCTGAAGCTGAAAGGAAAAATGAACTAAAAAGGGACAAATTAGCAGGTGGAACTGCATGCTGTTTTGTCATTAACTATTGTGATTCGCAGAGCTCCCTTGGTATTTGTCTCAGGAAAACAGCAACTTTGGGCATTCAGTCAGTTAAACTGTTCAGGATATAAACAAAGTACTGAGAGAAGACAAGGATTGAAGCTGAGCCATTTTAAGGTTACTATTCTTACATGCTCCCTTAGCCCATATCATCCTTTCCTCGGAGCCTACGTAAATCTGAATGGAATTAGTAAGTTCAACAAAGAAAATTGCACCCATATGCCCTTTAGTCTCCTAGACTTCTGAATATGTTTTTGGACACATTTTGGAGAATTCTGCTAATACTTTTGAACGGTATGAAGGTGGTTGCTGAAGGTGATTTTCCTCTTGGCAACTCCTTTATCAGGTCAAAGTTTAAAACAAGGTCAAGCATGAGAAGAGGAGGTGGAGTGGGCAAGGGGAGGTCTGGTTAGTTACTTGGCAGAGTATCAGGAGGCAGAAAGGAGAAATTTTCTTTTTAGCATTCTTTGGAGGACCACACAAATAATCCTTCTCATTAAAATATTTTCAAATGGTTTGATTTTTCACAAATTTTTCCAGCTGTTCCATGGTCTTCTAGAAGAATATGCTTGACTAGCATAAGATGATAGATATTATTTACTTGAATTCCACGCTATAAACATTTTTTATGAAAACTATAAAAAGAAATGATTCTATTTGAGCTAAGTCAAATATGAGTCTATAATTTCAAAAATATATACAGTTGTACATTGGGGAAAATGTGCTGTTATGTGCTGAAAATTGCACCTGTGAAGATCTAGAACTTTGGTGGCTTCGTACTATTCTAAATTTATATACCTTTCTTGGAAATACAGCACGAGGTATCCATAGTGAATTATGGCTTGAAAATATTATTTCTTGATGGTAACGTATGTACAGATTTTGATTTTTGAAAACTACAAATTACAGTCACACCATATAAATAGAGCATTACAAATACACATCTGAACTGCATTACCATTCACACCTCATACCTAAAGTTAATAATATTAAGCAATACTAAATCACCCAACTCTGAATCTGTCTAAAGAAATTAAAAGTACTTTGCATTTTTTCTCAGTTTTTCTTTTCTGTGTCAGAAACACAATAGCTTTCAATTAGCTTTGTGGTTTCAGCCCTTAAAGGTGAGCCTGGAAATGTTTGCATTTCTAACATGAGAATTAGCGATAAAATAAAGGATTAGATGATAAACTCCTCCTCCCTGTATTCTTGATAATTTTTTACTAATTTGTTCTGTACTTTGCTCTTATTCCCTGAGGATATAAAGCTACTTGACATTGCTTAAAGCAGTACTCTCAAGCCTACTTTATTTCCTGCTCCTTTGCGATGATTCATCTCTTACTTCATTATGTAATGGCTATTATGTGCTTCTGTTCTACTCCAGTTTTAAAATTGTATGCAATGTATACTGTTTTTAAAGAACGTTAATAGGTGTGACAAATTATGGATTCCTTTGTGAAAGAGTTTATACAATATGTGTTAGAAAAGGTTGAACAGGCTTCCTGACTCCAGATATCTCAGAGTCTATAATGTACAAATGAGTGATATGATCTCCAAGAGAAAGATGCAGCATGCCACTGTGTGAATCATTCACTGGAATTTCTTGATAATTAAAAGCAGGAAATGAAGCCTTGTCCTGGGATTTACAGGCCAGCTATTTTGTTGTTGTTTACACTTAATCTAAGACACTTCCCTCTCTGAATATGTTTTGGTCAGGTAAAATGTATTTGTAAAACAAAGTAGGTTCTAAGTATGTAGTTGCTAAGAGAGTAGATCTTAAAAGTTCTCATTACAATAAAAAAAACTATAAATAAGTGTGGTAATGGATGGTAACTAGACTTACTGTGGTGATCATTTTGCAGTATATACAAACATCGAATCTTGTTGTTCTGAGAAATGTGCAGCATTACAGATCAATTCGACAAATACAAAGAGGGCTTACACAATTTGTTTTCTCAAGGCAGTCCAGTACAGACATGAGCTGTAAATAACACTTTAAGTAGTATACGTTAACACCTGGTTCCAGAATCTTAATTTCATGATAATACATAATTTTCAGTAGGATTTGTAAGGTGTTAGTAAGTTCGATGACCCTAGAATTTTATAAATTTGTCATTGTTAGTAACGAGAAATTGCAACCTATCATTTCTGGTGTATTGTTTTAATTATTTTGAAAAGTATTTTGTTTGAAAAGTTTACACAGATGAGTTTTTTTTTAAAACAGTGTATCACAGTAGTAATTGTTTTGTTTTCAAAGTAGAGGCAAAGAAAGTAAAATGTGATTTTTCATATACAATTTTATTTTCCCCAAACGATTTCTATCTGTAAATTACATGAAATATGTTGTGTAGGCTACAACACTCACTTTCTAGATCTCAGCCTGGGACTCTACCCCTAGGTGGAGCTCTGGTTTCTTGCTGAGCCAGGAACTACTTATTACTATTTGATTATGCGGGGGACACCACAAAGGAAAGAAAAATCACTAGAATGAATGAATAACTGAAGAAAAGGTAGTCCAAGGAACTCTAAGCTATTAACATTTTCATATTACATCATTGTGACGCTCAACTGATTATTATAAATACATTTCTAGTATATTTCTCCTGTGTTTTTATAGAAGACCTTTAACAGAGGGACTGATGTAAGACTATCTTTTCTCTAATCTTTTACTTCAGTGTACTCTACTGAAAAACCTAACCTGAAACACATAAAAACAACATTCTAAAAAACTAAATATGATATAGGTGAAAACTGAATAAAGAAATCTAAATCTAAAATTGATTCTAATATTGAATGTTGGGTTGTGCATGTTATTTCTATTAACATTAAAATCATCTGTAATTGTATTGTTGGAGATAGATGTATAATATATCTGTAATACTATATTAGATAGTTAAATATTTATTATGTTAGTAGCATCTATTAGATATGTATGATAGATGTATTAGATATATTAGATGTATATGGATATACTTTAAGATATATTTATATAAAATATAAATGTAAACTAAGGATTTTTTTTTATGTTTTTATTTGACTACATTAAAACAAAATTGGTGTCCTAGGATTTTGATACTATAAGATTAGCACTGGCATCACCTGACAGATTTTTAGGAATTCAGAATGCCCGCCTTAGACCTACTGAAGCAGAATCTACAACCGAACAATTCCCCAGGTCATCTATGCAAATTAAATATTTTCTCAGCTTTTTTTTTTTTTTTTTTCGGTACGCGGGCCTCTCACTGTTGTGGCCTCTCCCGTTGCGGAGCACAGGCTGCGGACGCGCAGGCTCAGCGGCCATGGCTCACGGGCCCAGCCGCTCCGCGGCATGTGGAATCTTCCCGGACCGGGGCACGAACCCGTGTCCCCTGCATCGGCAGGCGGACTCTCAACCACTGCGTCACCAGGGAAGCCCTCTCAGCTTTTTTGAAGTATTACTTACCAACAAAATTTACCAAAGTCTAGTCTATCCGGTTTTTTTTTATATGTGTTTGTGACTTTTGTCCAAAGTAATAATGACTTGTCTGTCTAAAAATTCTTTGTGCTACCAAGTTGCTTATATTAATTCTAGTCCTTTTATATCAATACAGTCCAATTTACTACTAACTGTGTGTAATTAGGCCACATTTTCTAATATATTCTACTGGAATATAAGCTCCCTGAGGACAAACTTAGTCATACTTGTTTATTGAGTATTCCCAGTGTGGTAATCAGGAAAAACAACAAAAAAACTAGGGTGGGGGAGTAGCAGAATCCAAGGGTAACAGAAGAGAAAAATGAAATAAACCATCAGAAAAAGAAAGGGTACAAAAAAGAGACTTAGGAGATTGATCTTGGAGAGAGTCCTTAAACTGCTAAACGTAAATGTGCGTACATTTTATATGTGCCTACACCCTCAACAGTAGGTGAATGTGAGCTCTTGCAAGAGTTAATTGAGTTTGTTCACACACACAAAAATACCACAAAGGACTTAACAGAGATTTCAGAGAAGGAGGGGATAATTTCTAGGTAATCAGAGAAACAACTCATCTTATTTGTTCATTCATATTATTCTGTCATTGCACAACTACTTTAAAACCCATACTATCTACCACTTTGCTAAAGACTCAAAGATGACAAATGTGGGGCTTTGCCATTCAAGGTGTTATTGTCTTGCAGGACAGTACAAATTCTTCTTTTATATATAAATTTATTTATTTATTTTTGGCTGCGTTGGGTCCCCGTTGCTGCGCGCGGGCTTTCTCTAGTTGCGGAGAATGGGGACTACTCTTCGCTGCGTTGCGCGGGATTCTCATTGCGGTGGCTTCTCTTGTTGCGGAGCACAGGCTCTAGGAGCACGGGCTTCAGTAGTTGTGGCACGTGGTCTCAGTAGTTGTGGCTCGTGGGCTCTAGAGTGCAGGCTCAGTAGTTGTGGCGCACGGGCTTAGTTGCTCTGCGGCATGTGGGATCTTCCCGGACCAGGCTCGAACCCGTGTCCCCTGCATTGGCAGGCAGATTCTTAACCACTGCGCCACCAGGGAAGTCCCCAGTACAGCTTCTTAAGACAGACGTGATTTTAAAATGAAGAAATGGATGTTTTGAGAGTGGAAAAACAGATGGTTATGACATTTTAGAGGGAAAGAAAAGGAAACAATTACATTATACAAGAGCACTTTAGATGTTCCCACATATTGTGGGCTGTGTTCTGAATAGTTTGTTAAGTATGGGTAAATCATGTGTCAGTCCTTCCAGGAAGCTTGAAACAAACATTGGCTGTTCCCTTGTTCAATCAAATATTACTGAAAAATATAATCAAAATGTAACCCTTCTTCTGATCACACAATGAGGCAGAGCCCATAGTAAAAGTCCATTTGCTTACAGGTATGAAACTACAGTAAAGTTAGTATTTGACTGTTTATGGTTTGTTACCAGTCATTTGAAATTCAGTCCAAACTTCACCTGAGGATTACTAAAAAAGTCAAAGCCTCCCACACTGTCTGAAGGTGAAAGTGTTACAGTTTTGGTCTTAGAGAGAAGACAGAATTACTGATGCACCAAATATGCAGAACTGTGGCAAAATTCCTGTTTAATTTTTTGCATGTTCAAACTGTGCATTGTTTATGATGCTCAATTTATGATTCACATTTTTAGATGGTGGCTCAGAGCAAGGTAAAATGAAACAAAGGATAGTCAATGTCTATTTTGGAATTTTAGCATTCGTATGAAACAAATAAGTCTCCCTTTGAAGTTCTGCCTATAAGCTTTTCAAAATTAATATTTTTGAGTCTGACTGACAATGAGTTTCATAAATACAGAGTTGGCATCTTTTTAATATTGTGACAGCTTGTATATTTAAAACAATTAACATCTTGTTATACTCTGCAAGTAATAAATTATTCTTTTCATTAAATTTAGCTCATATCTTAAAATGAAGTCATTGCATATATGAATAATAAAATTACAGAATGATTGCCAACTTAAACTAGTACTACAGATATTTCCAACTCCTTAAGGGCTTATTTTGTAACCCCTCTATATGTTTCAGTTATCTCAGGATAAACCATTATTATATAGCAAAGGAGTGCTGTATGTCTCAGTCAGTGATGACATGTCAAATATATACTTACATCTCTCTGAAGCAAATTTATAAAAAGGTAATAATTATTTAAAATTTCTTTCTACAGTTAAGATTGTATCAGTCAGAGACCAGTAGAGGATACAGTCGGGATTTGTTACAGAGAATTGCTTTACACAATTGTGGGTGTTAGTTACGCAGTTTTTGTAAGGCTGGTGTTGCAGCTTTAGGTACTGAAGTTTGAAATACACAAGACAGACACGAGGAGAGGAAGATCCCTGAGTAGGCTGGAACCCATAGGCAGTAGCTGGAGCTCAAAACGGATGGAATAAAATCTGTGCTCATTGTTACTGCCTTTGACCTTGGTGACAACGTTATCCGGAAGAAATCAGTGTCCTTATCTAAGGCCCTTCACAGCAAGACTAAACCCACACCTGGCCCAGTAGTTAAAGAAACTGAAAGAGGATCTAGGTAAGATAGAGCAATTGCAGGCCCACTGCTGCTTCACATCAACAGAGTGAATCAGCAAATACACAACATGTATTCACACATGTGTGCACGCGTATGGACGCACTATAAAATGGTTACTGCTCCCTCGGTCCTCCAAATCTAGCAAGGATGTCTCTTTTGTCCACCACCAATATGGAAACATAGAAGAAATGGATTCTGGGAAATGGAGTTCAGCCTAGCTAAGTCGACCCATTCCAAAGCCATCACAGTGATTTTGACATCTAAAGAATTTGTATAGCCTATTGCAAAGTAATATTTTTTTAAACAGTGATCTCTTCTACTGATTAATGTTTAGCCCATGTTTCATGTAGTTTAGCCAAGCCTAGTTATGATTCTGTTAATACCCTCATCGCTGATTTCTATGTTCTTTACATAGGTGGAGTTGAGGGGCGGGGAAAGATAGAAGAAATATAAGAGAAAAGTATGTTCATGTCTCATAGCAATTATTTTTCTGAAAATGAAATTTGGAATGAGTTCCTGATCTCAATGGCAGAATCAGTTTATTAAAATATGTATGATTAATTTAATTACCCTTTATAACTCATGATTCAGAAATAATCATTTCTTTCCCTTTATTATTTAATATATTTAAAGATTAAATTTGTTGTTTAGAGATAATCATGGAGTCACATGCAGTTGTAAGAAACACTGACAAATCCTATGTACACTTGACCCAGTTTCTCCAAAATGCTAAAGGCTTCCAAAACCATTGTAAAATATCACAATCAGAATGTTGACATTGATACAGTCCACATACTGGGTACTTGTGACCACATAGTCTTCCAGTGTTCCTCCAGCCTAGAGTGGTACTGATGTCTTGCTATTGCTCAACTTTGGCTTTTTTCAACATCCTTTGTGTAACTTCTTATTTCTTCCATCACCTATGTAATCAATTTTCTGTGTTAAGTATCCTCTGATCAAAATTCTTAGAGTGGTTTGTGTTTTCTTAATAGGAAACTGACTTGTATGTTCCTTTAGGAGTTTTCCACACTCCTATTACTCACTTCTTTAGGACAAATAATTATTAAGCACCTTCTTTGATTCACTATCTTTTGTTGTTGTTCTTCTTCTTCCTAAAGTAATATAATAATACTGAGCCAGGTAGTACAATGAATTTGTTTTTGTGTCTATTTTCTTCTGACATTCTATATACTTTTTCCTACTTGAGACATTTGAGCAAGAAAAAAGCATTTCCCCCTTGCTAGCTTATGAATTTTGCAAATCCATCAAAATGATAGCCAAATAACAATCACTCCTGTCATGAGCAAATATTTACTTAAAGTTGATCCTTACCTTCAGGTCTTTGAATTATTTGTTTGTTCTTGTGTTTTTCTCCATTGTTCTCTTTAATGAGCTTGAATTAGTTTCACTAAGTAAAAAAAAAATCACAATTTAAATAAAAGCTCAATAAAACAATAGATAAATTATTTCTTAAAAGTACATGCACCTTTACAATTATAGGAGCCAAACTATCTGTACCTATAAGCTGATGTCTCCGATGTCATTGATAGTAATGTGAAACCATCTTTACATGCCCAGTTGTGACTATGCACATCTAATATGAGTTCACATATTAAACTGCCAGAAAGAAACTCAAACTTAGCTATCCTGAAATAATGGTTCTCAGCAAAAAAAGAAAACAAAGTGAATGAAAGCAGTTATTAGCTCAAATTAACATGAATTTTGTCCAGTAATGCAATGCAACGTGTACTTTAAAATGTTCAATTAGAGTTTCAATGAATAGAATAATACTAAGAATATTAAGAGAAGACTCAGTAACTCCTGAGTTCCATATTGCTGATTTTAACATTTTGTAGAAAAGAATGTTCCATAAAAGAAAATTTATATATACTACAAAGTATAACAAAACTAGCTGTTAATATCTTGAAATATATTCCTTATTTTCACACAAGTTTCTTCTTTAAGAAGAATGTGCTAGAAAAAAAGAAACTAATCTTTTCATATATCAGAAGCTTATGTTGTCTATACATTTTTCTCATCATGCATTTATTCATATAGAGATTTGCTTATTTACTCCTCTGTTTATTTCCTCCCCTCCTACCACCCTCCCTCCCCCTCCCTTCCCCTCCCCAAGGAGAGGAATAAAATATGTAAGATATTTTCTTTCTTTCTTGACTAGGTACAGGAATAAAATAGATCACATAAACCTTCACTCTCGTTTTGCTCAGAAAAAAAATGAGTTTCTGGAAAATGTGAGTTAAAAGAGGTGCTCAGCCTTTATGATTTTTATTAAGCCCTATCTGTTAATAAAAATTTGATCAACTCAGAGAGATTTGCACTTTTTGATAATTAGTAGCCTCTATAAAGCATCTGCTTCTCTTTATTACTCTTGACTTAATCCTTATCTTCCCAGAAACCTCAAGACAAAAACCTGGTCATCAAAATCCATGTGGTACAGACCAGTCTGGAAATGTATATGGGTTCCAATTCTGGGACTAGTAGTTTGGAGAAGCTTCCTTAGCTGCCTCATAAAATGAATTTTGAGAAATCTTTCTTCTTACCCAAAGCAATTTCTGTTTAACTCTGAACAAGGATCTTGGACAAATGTGTCACTTCTCCTCTCTCTCAGGCAAATAAGATGAAAAAGATGAAGAAAAACAGTATAAATGTAACCACAGAAGGTGAATGATAAAATCTCTAAGAAACTAGGATTTGAAAAAACAAATATTCATACTCAAACCATCTGACTTGGTAGCCAACATTCTCTAACTTCTGCTATGTTAAGGGATGTTGTAAATTGTCCCTAATCCCCTTTTCACAATGGCAATTTCCACCAATTTCTTGATGATTTTTTTCAAGTTTTCTACTTTGACCAATTTGAACTGAAGATCTGCATAAAATAGAAGGTGAATAGTTGTTAGTGACTAAATGATGAGAAGATACAGTGATTTGGTATCTATTGTGTAGATGCCTCAAAGTGAATATGCCAAGCTTTCACCAGTAAACATTACACTGTCACCATTGTGACACAAAGCTTCTGCTAGATTACCAAAGTAATTCAAACTTCAATCTTTTGCTGAGTTAACAGAGACCAAGTAACTACATTTAAAGTTATCAGTCAAATTGGACAGTTTGTTCATATACCACACATACACACGCACAGACACACAGACACACACACACACACACATGTGCTTGTGTTATACCTACCCACAAATTGAGTCCCAAATTCCATTATCTTTTTTTTTCAGTAATGATACTGCCACATCCCCTACTATCTGAACTTCCATAGTGTAATATTAGTTAAAATGTTAGGCTTTCTTTTTTTTTTACTCTGATTCTTCATTCTTCTTTCAAAGTATAATAATGTTAAATGATATTTTAAACACCCATCAGTATATAAAATCTAGAATTCCGAGTATTAAATTACTGTTGAAAATGTGTAAAATATGTGGAAAGTTGAGATGAACATCAAAGGTTTTAAAAGTTATGATATTATCAATGAGGAATCAGCAATGAAAAAAAGAGCATTTTATTAGAATTAACAGAATGTTAAAACTATAATTTTTAAACTTTATAAATCTTAATCTGTGAATTAAATTATAAATCAAAGATCAAGTGTCTACAACTTCAGTAAACTGTCAAAATCTCAATATTTGAAAATATTTATTGGGAGAATTAAGTTCACTTGAAATTAATTGTGGATTGAAACCATACAGTCTCCTTTATTCTGTTATTTTCTGGCTATATTTACAGATGTGGTGGATCATAAAAGAACCTAATTTTTTAAAAATTGCATTGTTCAAATCATCATAAAATAATCATTTAGTGTAACTAGGAAAGTAGCAAATGGCATCAAATCATCTTGTTTTCATTTATTTGGTCTTTCAACTAAAGAAAAATGTTTAAAAGACACAGGTAAAGCTTTTTGTAAAGTATAATATACTTGTAGTAAAATCAATTCAAAGAAATTTAATTCAGGCAGATTTTCTTTCAAACTCTTCAGAGAAAGTGAAGGAAAATGTAAATTACACAAATAGAGGGAAATATTTTTCTAATGGATACATTTGTTAAAACTGAGACAAAATCTCGAAACTTTTCAAAATAACAGCATATTTACAAAAAATGAATGTTTAAACTAATTTGTTTTAATTTACTCAGAATAGCACCTATGCCTTGATTAGCTTCTGTCTTACTAAAATGAAAGCATTTTTCCTAAAAGTAGGCTGATTTCCATGAATTCAATGCATATTCATTTCAGTTATTACATCTAGGTTGAATGTGGTTCACTTTTTAGCAACACAAGCCATTTGTTCACACATAAACAAAATTCTGATTAGTTACCTAAGTACATTTTCCTGTTTACTGTGTTTAGTTTATTTATTACCTGTCATAATGATATCCTAGTACTTATGAAAATCACACATCTGTTTTTTCTTTTTTATTGTTTTTCAATGAATCCATTTACTGAGTGCCAGTAGAGTGAATAAAATATGTAAACAACAAAAAATAATTTTATGGAAAAAGAAGAAACTAATCAAAGAGTTCCATAATTTCAACTCTCATATCATGGCAATAACTACTCCCCTGCTGCCTGCCACAGTTTATTTACCACTGTTGTTTGGTGCAGGTATTTTACATATATCCCACTATTTAATCCATACAATAATATAACATAATAAACATGTTATAAACGTTGTAGGTTGAGTAAATTGAGGCTCAGCCAGTTCAAGTGGGAAGTATGTAGTAAATTGTGGATATAATCCCAGGGTTGGCTGACTCTATTTATTTATTTTATTTATTTAATTTTTGTAGACTGCATTGGGTCTTCATTGCTGCACGTGGACTTTCTCTAGTTGCGGCGAGCGGGGGCTGCTCTTCGTTGCGGTGCACAGGCTTCTCATTGTGGTGGCTTCTCTTTGTTGTGGAGCACGGGCTCTAGGCACGCGGGCTTCAGTAGTTGTGGCATGCAGGCTCAGTAGTTGTGGCTCACGGGCTCTAGAGCACAGGCTCAGTAATTGTGGCACACGGGCTTAGTTGTTCTGAGACATGTGGGAATTTCCCAGACCAGGGCTCCAACCTGTGTCCCCTGCATCGACAGGCAGATTCTTAACTACTGAGCCACCAGGGAAGTCCTGACAATATATACATTATGTATCTTTCAGGATTCAGCTCAAGAAATACAAACTACTCCGGGCATTTCAATAAAAAGCAACTTAGTAACAATAATTAAGTCAAAGTATCACGGGACTTGTTTGAGAAGTAAGTGGCATTTGGTTTTAAAGTCAATGCTGTAGTAAAGTAGCAAGAGGAAACTGCTACTGCTGTTACTACTGTAACCACCACAGCCACCACATACTCACTGAGCTGATCACTAGACCCTGGAACATGGAAACAGGCCATTGCTGACTGTCATATCCAGCCTTGCTTGCCAGCTGACACAGGAACAGCTTTGGTCTAGACTTCTTCCAACTTCCAACTCTAAAAGAATAAATCTCATTTGCAGAAACTATATAAACAGCCAGAATCCTAGACAAAAAGGAACTGGGGGGCTTCCCTGGTGGCGCAGTGGTTGAGAGTCCGCCTGCTGATGCAGGGGACACGGGTTCGTGCCCCGGTCCAGGAGGATCCCACATGCCGTGGAGTGGCTGGGCCCGTGAGCCATGGCCGCTGAGCCTGCGCGTCCGGAGCCTGTGCTCCGCAATGGGAGAGGCCACAGCTGTGAGAGGCCCGCGTACCGCAAAAAAAAAAAAAGGAACTGGGAAATAAAGTTTTTAGCTTTATATACTCAGTTGTATCTAGGAGAACACAGAAGTGGATGGAAATGCTGAATTATAATGGTCCTTGTGGAGCACAGTATGTTACATATCTTCTTAAGTGACCTTCCTAGTCCTAGAGGACAGGGAACGCATGTGTAGCATGAATCCTGGTACCCGATTAGATGTGCGATTTACTTTGTTGCAATAATTGTGTAAAAATAAACATTAGGACTGTACAACATAGAGAGAATTTGAGACTGGCATATATACTGTGTGTTTGGTTCAGGTTTTTTATATTGCATGCTGAAACATTTAAGAAAACAGTCTTAGCATATGCCAACGAAGAAACAGGAAGACATCCAATTTTTAAGGACATCTCAGATATTTAAATACCAGAACTTATTTATTTTTGAGGAAATCCTGAGATTCAATTAGTTGAAGAGAGTTGTAAAGCAGAATAACCTATTGGAAATGGAGATGTAATAACATTTATCTAAACCTGTTATTTATGATTCAGAAATGTTTTAACTCACTCTTATGTAGCACTGCTAGAGTTGTCATGGGGATGAAGCAATGATGTCTTTATTGTTCTAGAAGGTGTTTCATTTTTTGACTGCTTGATCATGTATAATCTATATAATTTTGGAGTCCATTTAAATGATTGATACAAAACATGAGGAAAAGTCAAGTTGTATGGAGAAATTTTCACAAGCTATTCAGCAAAAAGAAAAAGTAATTTATAAAGGAGGAAGAAACACCTTGAAATTAGATTTCTCATCTGTAACATTAGAAACTATAAGAAAAAGCAACACTAGGTACATACTAGGAAAATAAGACTGCAATCCTATCCTATACTCAGCCAAACTATTTTTCAACTATCAGAGTTAAAAGATTTAGACTGTGTTACCTGCATACTCAGTCTTATGAAAGTACTTGAAAAAGTATTGTAATCAAAATTTAAATCTTTCAGAGAGAAGACCTCATTACAGAGGAAATGAAGCAAGTAAAAAGGAAAAAGGTGAGTAATGAATCTTGAGTTATATGTAGTTAAATCTAAATGGCTGATAATGGTTACCATTGGAAATTTTAGGACCAAAAATACATTCTTACAGAAAAGAAGGGTGTTTTTAAAGCTAGATGAAAAATATTCTTTTAAATTTGGATGTGATTTACTTGGAGAGTTAGTGGTGAAAATAATTATGGGTGATTCTAGTTTAATGGATATCTATTGATTTCTCTACCCAGTATCCATGATAACAACAACTTGGATTCCCTTTGGAGAGCTATTATAACCCTATAAATACAGTTTTGTTGGAACTAACAGTCAAAATACAACATATATTTTCATGGCCAACTAATAGGGGCATGCCCCAAATGCATCAGTCAGACACTCTCTTCTTGAAAATTATATTTTGAAATATATATATTTGGAGGTCTTCAAAATATTCAACAATAATTAAATCCTCAAACATTGCCATAAAGATAGTACCCACCTGTGTCAGCTTCCAAATTCCCAGAGCCATTGTTTCTGATACCTGCTTATTTCGCTTTTCTCCTCTCCCTTTGACAATCCTATCTTCATCCATGAATTTATTTTTCTGTTTAAATTAGCCAGAGGTGCTTGCAGTCGTTGCAGTAGAAACAATATATGGCTTAACTTATTATGAAAAAAAGTAAGAGAGCTCAGTAAACAATTATGCATATTATTAATACACAGCAATTGCTCCGAACAGGCAGGCTCAGTGGCCATGGCTCACGGGCCCAGCCGCTTCGCGGCATGTGGGATCTTCCCGGACCGGGGCACGAACCCGTGTCCCCTGCATCAGCAGGCGGACTCTCAACCACTGCGCCACCAGGGAAGCCCAATACACGGCTGTTTTTAAGGGCAATATTAGCCATACCTTGATTTATGTTTGGAAGGTTTCAAAAAGATAGTTATGTATACAAGTTTGACAGAGAATATTTTCATGATTATCCTTAATTGTAGCAAATAAATTATCAATCTCTATCATTGAAAGTTTTTAAAAGTAAATAATGTTTGTTTCAAACTCTGGGTATAAAAAATATGTTAAGTTTAATTATTTTTCAAATCAATTGCATAAATGACACAATCAATGAAGAACAATCTCAAGCTATGCAAAAATGTCAGTAAATATTTATAGTTAAAAGAATGGGTAGGGAAAATTATGATTATCATATGACTTGATGGAGGTGTTAGTTAACACTACAGTGGTAATCATATTGTAATATATAAATGTAATATTAAAAAGTGAGTAGGGGAGGGTTTCCCTGGTGGCGCAGTGGTTGAGAATCTGCCTGCCAATGCGGGGGACACGGGTTCAAGCCCTGGTCCGCGAAGATCCCACATGCCACAGAACAACTAGGCCCATGAGCCACAACTACTGAGCCTGCGCGTCTGGAGCCTGTGCTCCGCAACAAGAGAGGTCACGATAGTGAGAGGCCCGCGCCCTGCAATGAAGAGTGGCCCCCACTTGCTGCAACTAGAGAAAGCCCTCGCACAGAAACAAAGACCCAACACAGCCAAAAATTAATTAATTAATTAAATTTTTTTAAAAAGTGAGTAGGAAAATACTCTTAAATATTTAATTTATTTTATTTCAATTACTACATTTAAAATAACTATGAAATAGCCACTAGACATTTGCTGATACTTAGTTGTGGTCAATGTATTTTAACCCAGTAGTCAAGACCATAGATTTTGGGGTTAAATACTGAATATATCCAAGATAGATTCTTAGCTCGCTCTTTCTCCTTTGAGAACTTTGGCAAATAGCATAACTTTTATAGTCTCCAATTTTCTCCTCTGAATACAAAATAATAATAGGAATAGGAATAGACTTGTGAGAATTAAGTGAGTTATATGTATATAAAGGGCTTAGTACAGTTCCTGGCACTTAGAAATTTTTTAAAAAGTTTTAAACCAAACTTTATTGTTATTGGGATTATTGTTGTTGCTATTGTTTGGAGAAATTACAGGCATCTAATTTGTTCTTTCTTTGTGGATTGTATCAGAATTTAAAAATCTACAAAGTCAATATCAATTTGTTGACATGACACAACTGTAATTTTTTTTAAAAACATCTTTATTGGAGTATAATTGATTTACAATGGTGTGTTAGTTTCTTCTTTATAACAAAGTGAATCAGCTCTACATATCCATATAACCCCATATGTCCTCCCTCTTGTGTCTCCCTCCCACCCTCCCTATCCCACCTCTCTAAGTGGTCACAAAGCACCAAGCTGATCTCCCTGTGCTATGCAGCTGCTTCTACTAGCTATCTATTTTACATTTGGTAGTGCCACTCTATAGCTTCTAATCTAAATTTCCCAATTTATTTGCAGATTGATTTTTAAAATGTTCTTGTTACCAGCATGTATCTAAATAAGAATTTCTTTATGAAATCTTAAGCAAGGGTAAAACATAAATATGAAGATATAAAAAATGACCCTCTCTACTCCTGTAAATCAGGTTGAAACAGTGTCAACAAATCAAACTTGTTTTCTGTAAAGGATCAGAGATGGATTTATAAAGACATCACCCTCATTTTGTGTGTAGAATGTAACTTATTATTAATAAAAGCAGCTATTTATCATCATGGCACGATATCAAAATAAGTCAGAATGGAATATAAATATCACCATATCCAGTCCAAACCCGGAACTGTTTTAATTGTTACAATCAGTTGGAATAATGTGGCATAATGCTGATAAAACTACAACTGTGGCTCATCACTGCAGAAAAAGAAAAATTACCTTTTTAAATCCAACAATGGTCATGTTAGTAACCACAAGAACATTTAGTGAAGTATAGTTCCAGAAAAAATATTCCTATGCAGAGCCACAAAGTCACTTATCCACTGAATTACATTAAAATGTGAAATATAGATACCATCTTCCAGATGGTGTAAGGGCAATGTTTTCTTCACCATAAATTTTATTAATGTCAATCACTGGATAACTGGTTGATAATGATAACTAAAGATGTTTAATCTAAATCTGGAAAACTCAAAGACAATGGCTAGAGATCAGAGCCCCATGGTCAATATTTTTGTAAGAATCTTATTTTTGAAATGAATGCAGTGGTTTCAAAACAGGAAAATGGTGCTGAACTTTGAAATGAAAATGTTGCTCAGGATCCTAACTTGCAGTTTTTAGATTCAATATTACTATGGTGATTTTGAGATGAGAAAGGAGAGAAAAAATTAGGGACATGATGATAACCTTCAGAGTTCATTAATTTTCAAAATATTGCTATAAGTCTTCTTCAGCATACAAAAGAAAAATAAAATGATTTTAATAAAAGGAAATAGAAATTGATACAAGAGTAGCCAGAGCATAAACTGAGTGTTGTATGACTGAGTTGGTCACATTTTAAAGCATGGGTTTATAGTAGACCAAGGGTTCTGATAAAAATCTAAGGAAAGTAACAATGGTAGAGTTCAAAATTGGCACAAAACTTCTGAGAGAAGCAGTATTTTTGTTACAGCTTCCTTTATTCAAGTGAAATATGGGTTGAAAATCCCCTGACCTCAATGACAGCCACCAGGCCTCTGTAAAGCATACTGTGAAACTGTATGGAGAGTCAAAAAAAAAAAAAAAAATCAAAAATCAAGTAAACCTATGTCACATCTGTGGTATTTGGAGGTGAAATGATTGTAAACATTCAAACCAGAGCCCCAGAAGACTGTATCTTTATCTTGGCTTTATTACGGTCAAGATGTCTAAGTGAGCTTGTTCTCCATTTGAGAAAAAAGTGGTTGTTATCATCTCATTTGAGGGGTTTTGTGACACAATTAGTGTCCATGAAGTGCCTACCACAGTACTTGAATACAGTAGTTGTTTAAAAACTGGTAACTTTTGTTATTACATCTGTTTAAGCCTCACAAAGTACTCATTATTTTTGAAGTCATGGTTTAGTGGATAAAAGTTTATTGCCTATTTTTATTAAGGTTGTACATGCTGTGTGTCTACATATATACATATACTAGACATAAATTATAAATATTACATAAATATACACATATTATAAAACTATGCTAGGAAACATGTTCATTCACGATGTCCTAAGATTGAGTACATTCATAGATAATTCCTAAAGTATATCTCACTGTTCTTCGTTTCTGCCCGTTTATTCACTGCCTTTTTGTTATTTATACTTCCAACCAGAACTACATGGGCAAAATAGATGCTTCTAAGCATCATTTTTTTTTCCCCAGCATGTTTTCAGAGGACTCAAAGTTTGATAATATGAATAGCTCTAAAGTGTTTAAGAGTTATTTAACTCATAGCTCATAACCTGTTTGGAAAATGACCAGTATGAATAATTCTTCAACTTAAAATACTCTCTTTCTTGTATCCTATTACCATTGAATCACTTAAAGTTATGAATATTTTATATACAAAGAGTGATATTTTATGTACAAAATGATGCAGTTAAGTGTTCTGGTCGCATTTCTAACCTGCCCCAAAGAAGGAAGACTTCAATGGAAGGAAAACTGTTGATGAGAAAGTGAATTGTCCCTAACACAAAAGAGAAAATCTAACCTCTCAGAATTACCCTAGATCCACCATGAGCACTTAGCTTGCTTATACAGCATAGCAGAGTTCTAATGTTTTAAAACCAAGCATTTAATAATCATCAGCTTTTCCCTCATGTGATTGTCAACTCTTAATATGTAAACCCAGTAGAAATCCACCATTTTTCCTTTACTGTTCCAACATGCCCTCAAACAAAGCATCATATTATTTCTCAAACTTTGATACAAGTACAGAACATATATACAACAAATCTAGTAACCCTAGTGCAAAATTAAATGAGTTACTTTGCCTGGTTTATTCTTAGTGAAATAATCATAGTGATCATCTTCTTTTCCTGTATTAACTATCAGTTTAATATGCTATGCTAAAATGTTTGCATGTGAATTAAAGCTGAGAGGAATATAGTTTCTGGGACATGTCTACACCCCAGATATAGAAGTGTAGACATTTACTTTATCTTTCGTTTTGGCAACTCTCAATCTCCATGGTTTCTCAAATATTATTTAGAGCGACCTCTGGCTATGATAGATTCACCGTGGCTAATTTCTCCAGCCAGTGTAAACAACAACAAAATGGACAAAAGAAATGAAGCAATGTTTTTAGACGTTGTACCTCAGATAGAGGAAATAATAGAAGGAAGCTGTTTTATCAACCCTGCTATCTGCTTAGAGGCAGTTCTAGACCATGGTGCTAGGGCAGTGATCCCAAACAAAGCATGTGAGTATTGCTGAGTTGAAGAAAAAGATAATCAGGTTTGAGAGCATGAAAGAGAAATTACAGGGCAGAAAACAAGAGATGGGGTAGTTATGCATATAAGAAGCTTCAGGAATCTGCATATGGATACAATTAAGTGATCTAGCCATCCACCTTAGGAAGTGAAGAAAAGAAAAGCAGGGAGGAAAGAATAAAGAACTGAGCAGAAGAAAATGAAAGAGTATATGGAAAAAAGAAGGGAAAAGGGACCACTGTTGATTTTTTTTGAACTATCTATAAAGTTGATAAATGTCTAGCTAGATTGATCAAGGAAAAAAGAATACAAATCAACAATATAATGAATGAATGGGCAGACAGCACTATAGATTCCACAAACATTAAAATTTTAAGGAAATATTATAAACAGTTTTATTCCAACAAATCTGACAAAATTTAAGAATTCCTTGAAAATCACAATTACCAAAACAGAGCCAAGAAGAAATAGAAAACAAGAATAGTGCCGTATCTATTTAAAAAGACAAATTCATAGTATAAACACCTTCCTACAAAAAAATCTTCAGGCACAGATGGCTTCACTGGTAAATTATAGGAAATAATACCAATCCTACACAAATTATTTCAGATAATAGAACAGGAAGGAGCACTTCTTCAGCAATTACACAGTACTGGATAAGTGAAAAGACTACTGAAACTTCACAGGGTACACTCATGTAATGTTTTAATAAAGGTAATAGATGTGGTAAATAGGAGAAATAAATCACAGGCAAACGACTCTTCTGGGCGCAGCTCCCTGGGTCCTTTCTCAGTTACACAAGACAACTTCATCTTCATATTTTGAACGATCAGGTGTATGTGAAACACCTTAGTTTAAGGGGATGCACAGTCTCATCCAAAGAGAGATTTTTTATACTCTTTTAGTCATGTAACTAAAACTAGGCTGCATGATAAGGCTCAATAGCAGGAAGCATACATAAAACAAACTTGGTGCAAAATAGCAATCAGTTAAATGCTGATAAAAAGACATAAATTGTTCCTGATCTGTTTCATACCCTAACACAGGATTATATTAATCACTTAATAGTACATTTATTTCAAGTTTAATCAAGGGTTAGCACTATGACTTCAGGTTGCTCAGGAGATAAGAACAAGGTTTCAGCAGGCAAACTGAAATCAACTCTGTTTGCATACAACTTGCTTACTCATGTTATGAGATAAATACCCATGTATTTATCTATTCATGATTACCCTGATATCATAACTAGACAAATACATTACAAGGAAAGACAACTACATGCCAATATGCTTCATGAACACAGAAGCAGAAATCATTAATAAAATTTCATCCAGTTGAGTCTAACAAAGTATAATCAATATAACAAATCAGAACCAAGTGACATTTATCCTAGAAATTCAATGTTGATATAACATTTGAAAATAAATTAATGCAATTCACTATATAAACAGCATAAAATAAAATAATAAAGGAATAATTTCAAATTTTGATCAAAACTATAACTTAACAGATACAGAGAAATAATCTATAAAGATTTATATATCTTAATAGATGCATAGAAATAATCTGAAAAAATTAAGCAACAATTTATAAAAACAAAACAAAAATCTCAGCAAATTAGAAATGGAGGGGAATTTCTTCATTCTGATTAAGGACATCTAAGAAAAATCTAGATGGAGCATCATACCTACTGGTAAAACAATAAATACTTTCCATCTAATGTCAGGAAAAAGACAACAGTTTCTATTCTCACCACTTTTTCAATAGTATATTAGGGGGCAATTGCAATAAGCAAGAAAAAAATTTTCGTTTTGGAAAGAAAGAAATGTAATGGTTTTTGTTTATAAGACATATGATTGTGTATGTTGAAAATCTAGATACATCTATTTAAAAAGTTACTAGACCTAATAAATGAGTTAAGAAAGGTCACAGGATAGAAGACCAATTTATAAAACTTAGCTGTACTTCTATATACTGGCAGCAAACATTTGGAAAGTGAAATTTATAAAATACAATTTACAATAGCATCCGAATTATGAAGTACTTGAGTCTGTACTTCACAAGATATATGAAACCCCACTGTAAAACATGCCTGATAGAATTTTTTAAATAATGGAGAGATGCAACATGTTCATGGATCGTAGGGCTTAATGTTAAGTTGTTAATCCTCTCCAAATTTTTCAGTAGATTTAATGCAGTTACAGTGAAAATCTTAGCAGTTACCACTCTATAAAAATTGGCAAGCTGAACCTAAAATTTATATATAAATGCAAAGGATACAGTATACTTAAAACAATTTGATAAAGTAGAATATATTTGTACATTTCAAACTACTAGATATCAGGATAAAGCTTCAATAATCAAGATAGTGTGATACTAACCTCATGGAAGGTATATGGATGAATGGAATGGAACAGAATCCAAAAATAGCCCCACAAATTAAAGATAAATTGATTTTCAGCAAGTGTCTCTTAAGTATTGCAATGGGGGAAATGAATGATGGAATAAACAGCTATCTGTATGGAAAAAATAAACCTCAATTCTTAAAAAAATAAATTTGTAATGGATAATGTACATAAATCTAAAGATTTAAGAAAAAAAACTTCAGGAAAAAGTCTTTAGGACCTGGATATTGGCAAATTTGGAATTCTTATCTGGTAGTGGAACAGTTCTGTATCTTGATTGTGGTGGTAAATCTAAACATGTGAAAATGTTGATATTTCGTAGAAACACACAAACCAGTGCATGTAGAAACTGGTGAAATTTCAGTAAGGTTTGCAGTCTAGTTAATAGTAGTCCAACAGTGTTAATTTCCTATTGTTGATAATGTTCTATTATTATGTAGGCTGTGTGTTAAAGTAATTAAAGAAAGAGGCCATGAAACTGAGGTGGTTCTGATGCCTTCATAGTCTATGTAAGAAAACTAAAACCTAAGCCAGAGTCAGTACACTCATACCCAAGAAAACAAAATTTAAGAAGAACCAATCACAAACAGCCAAATACCCTTTCCCAAATAAGGTAACTTTTTAAAAGCTAAAGCCAAATTATTTCCTTACTTTGCTTCCCTGTCTGCTGTATAAAAACTTTCCCCTAGCTCCTGCCAATAGAGAGCTCCTAACCACTTTCAGTTTGACGGTGCCCAATTTCAAAATAGATGTGTACTCAAGTAAACTCTTGAAAATTTTAATGTGCTTTATCATTTAACAGAAGCTACATTGGGGGAAGCTGGGTGAAGAGTGTGTGAAACTTCTCTGTGATATGGTTGCAACTTCTTGTGTGTCTGTAATTATTTCAAAGTAAAAAGTTAAAATGAGAGCATTCTGTTACTGTCATACTGTCCACATCAACATGTTCATGGATCGTAGGTCATACTGTCCACATCAAATTTTGGACTTGATTTTAAAGAGAGTATGGTTTGCATTTCCTGTTAGTCTTGCCCATCATAAGTTTGTAATACTTAAACATGATGTGAAACACCTCTAGAGAAAGGGAGAATACATTCAGAGAACTCCTATATAGAGAGTAAAAATACTATCAAACACCAAAATATCAGCAATACTACCTTTTCCATTTTCTATTTTTTCCAGTCATTTTTTTTCTTTAGCTAACTCTATAACTTATTTATAGAAGTGCATTTTAGGCATAGGGTAAAAGAGAATAACTGTTAAAATATGAATGGTTTACTTTAATATCAATTTTTTTATTTAAAAAATCAGAGCCCATTTAAAAAAATCTTGGTTACAGTTGTAATAATGCCCTTTAATTATAAAAGAATTGAATATCTCTATCTCTTTCTCTCAAAATAATAAATGACATCCAAAAAGCAATGTATTTTTATAGCATTTAAAAGATATGTTAAGTAAGATTTCCTAGATAATACCCAAGTGGAATTGTATAGTTTTTCATTTTGTTCTTTTGCTGTACATTGAACTTTTTGAATGCTGAAGGGAGTGACAATGACTTGACTCTTCCAGAATCTGGCCTGTGTCTTTGGAACTTATGACTTTTAATGTGTCCACAATGGTCAGCCAGCCCTAGCTATTGTGAATCATATTTATATTTATGCTTAGTCATTAAATGGCCTCTTTGAGTTTGTTAAGCCCAAATAATTCTCCTGTGTTCAGATATGGAATAGACTGATATTTCGATTATAAATTTAAAATTTTACCTTTTATTTAGTGAAAATTCTTTCTCTCTAGACATAGAATAGGTGGTCTTATGTGTTTGCTTTTTATAGCTACACTAATCTCTGTATGCATTAAAATTTTTTTTTAAATCCTTTGGAAAAAAATCCTATAATCAAAAGACCAACATTTTATTTTCAAATTTAGTGGAGTGAGTGCCTACCTAAATAAAAAAAGCTTCCTTAGGACTTTGTAATGAACAACAATGAACATGTGCTAAGTTGTCCTATATGTGAGCCAGGGTGAGCAATGTCAGTGGCCTAAAACCTATAAGATCTGAAAGTGATTATTTTCATATCAAAGATTTTTATCTATAGTGTGTGTATTTTAAAAACTTAGTATTTACTTTTAGTTCTAGATCAACCAATGATAGAACATGCAAGTTGAATTTTTTTTTAATTTTCATTTTCGACAGCCTAATATTTATTTTTTCACTGTACACAGATAAGTAACAAATTCAATAAAATAGATATTTATCACAAAAGAAGCAGAGAGGACACACCCAACTCCTGGGCCCAAAAGTATATGGAGCAAATTCCACACTGAATAAGATAACGTATTTGAATGTGCTGCTTGATTTAAAAATCATTCTAGTAAGCCCGCGGTATTCTTTAAAATATTATCTCCCTTTTTCCCAAAAACACACCCATGGGAAAATATTGACCATTATACTAAAACTCTTAGTTTGAATACTAATTATTTGTGGGTTCTTTATACAACTGCTTTATATTCTTCAATGTCTGTGCCTTCGTCTATTAAAGGACTACACTGAATGATACACACCACATGCAGGGAATTGGTACAATTATTTTCTACCTTTGTATCTAAGACAGATCAACTACAGATTCCGGGAGAATACTTTAAAATCTCTACCGTACTGTGATTTCTTGGCAGACTGCTCTTGGTGGTGGTATTTGGGAGTGAAGTGCAGGAACCTTGTAAATTAAGGAATATAATACTAATCTATTTTCTTTGAAAAGGGTATTGGAGAAAAGTAAATCAATGCAAAATGTTTTTTTCTTAATAAAGTATAAGATGAAACTTTAAAGTAGAATTCATCCTATGAAATAAAATTTTGAGTAAAAATATAATTAAATTGTACAAGAAATTTAATAATAAATTTGAATAATAAAAGAAAATACATTAATATTCATACTAAACTTTGAATTAACATAATAACAATAAAAGCTATATAAAATCATCCAACCATCATTAAAATTTGTTTGATAATAATTGTGTTTAAATTTGAAATTATATTAAATATTAGTTCAATAAGAATAGAACTTTGAATATTCTTTCCATTTGACATTTTGTACGAGTATACACCGTGTATGTATAATTAAGGTTATTTCTCTATAGTATAGTATGAATTGCAGATTTAGGAAGTTATGGAATTAACCTCATTAATTATCCTAATGATTTAAAATAGCATTTGCACCAAACACATCCTAAAGTTTTAGTTAGTTGACGATTTAGACTAACCAAACTTAATTGTCAAGTTAACTCACTTTAGTTAGAAACTTGGAGAATTAAAGATCTTTTAAGTATAAACAGAATGGTAAAATTCATTTTAATTTCATAAAAATATTAAGTATCTTTCTATTTATGCACTTATCCATACTGCCTTTATATAAAAAGGTTTTTAAATGACATAAATTGCATATAAAGTTGAAAAGTTAAAAACTGATCAGAAAACATTTAAACACTTTTTATCTTATCTTTATCATTTAAGTACTTCTAACCTCACTGTGAAATTGTAGAACTTCTCCAGGGCTCAGCTGTACTAAACTATTAACAGAGTCTGAAGCCATATGTTTTTATTGGGAGCATTCTGTTTACATTTATTTAAACTTTAACAGTGATTTTGAAATAATGTTGATTCTTCTAGCATCATAGAATTTCTGGGATGGTTGTGCTTTTGTGTGATTTGTCCCTCTACTCAGCCAGAAAAAAAAAAAAAAAAAAAAGATTGATTTAACAGTGAAATTAACGTGAACTATTCTTTAGCTAATTTATATTGAGTCTTGCAGACCCCTGCTGACCATTTAGTCACTTAATGGTGCTATTTACTCAAAGTAATTTAGTGACTTAAAAGAGTCTGCTGAATTATAAGTCAATAACTCTGCAAGTGAAAACACACATATTTGTGTGTTTATTTTTTAGGTAAAAACAAAAAAGTGCTACCTAAAATTGATACATTTAGATGTTTTACAAGTTATACCAAATTGCCAAACAACAGAAATTGAAAAAAACTGTTCTTGAACAGTTAATTAAGATTTATTTGTGTACGTTTTCCCAAAGACAGATAGTTTTGCTGCTCAGCCAGTTGCCTAGAATCTCTGAACTGTCTGCAACTTTAATTACGCTTTGCTTTGTAAACTGTCACTGGTATAATACTAGGGGGTGAAGATCATGGAGACCAAATCCCTGCCTCCACACTCTGCTTACCATCACTCCCAGTGACTGTTTTGTGCTTCCAGTCCCTGAACCTTTGGCTTTTATGGATTTAGAGATGTTATTTTCCAGAGGGAGAATATTTTCAACAGTTTACCGTAAGATTCCCATAAAGACTTGAGCCATGGTTACTACTTGGTCGCTTCAGGATCCTGTGCAGCCAGCAGGCAGGACAAGGAACCACCATCTCGGCTCCTTGGGAGGAGGTTGGGCTGCTGTCACACAGTGAGTGAGGGGAAAAGAGCTTTTAGGGTACATTCTTCTACTTCCTTTCCCAGTTTTGACTGTCAACAGATAAGTACAACAGGTTTAGTATGAGAATATCATTGTCTCAGACCCCTGAGGGATGAGGGTCTGATCACACACACCTTCAGGCAGACGTAGCGCATTTGCTAGAGAAGAATGAGAGGGGCCAAACTGTAGGATGCAGCAACAGTTGTTCTTAGGTAGGGATGCTTTCTTAAAGAAGTAAGAACTTAAAAGATAAATAAAACTAGTTTAAAGGAAGAGCTGGAGCGCCATGATGTTCCCTGCAATATTTTTGAATAAAAATTAATATTAAACTAAAGTATAAGGATAATTAATAATATTCAGATACTCTTTCAGTACATTCTGGGATGCTGTACAAGTAATAAAAATGAAAATAAATTAGCAATATGCCCAGTCTGGCAAATATTTCTGAAGCAATACTGAGGGATTAAGAGATTAAGAATAGTTCTATAAATGATATGCTAGTGGATAAGGAAAATGCCAGTGGCTGTCAGTACCAATGGAGGGGAGACACACACACACACACACACACACACACACAGCTTTTTTTGGCAATGTTCACAAGAAAATCCATTTGTAAAAATCAGAGAAAATCTTTACAGGGTCTTGCTGCATCACAGGCAAGCTACTGACACCAATCTAACTGAAGAGAATGACTAGAATAAGCTAAGATAAATTATCTTTCATTTGCTACACCAAAATTTTTATAACACATTTCCCTCTCTTTCAGTTCTTTATCTGTAGGGGAAAAAAAGTGGTATGCAAGCTTTTCTTTCTAAAATTTAAAACATTTTTGAAGTTTTTTGAAGAGGTGTTGGTGAAATAGTTTGTCACTGTAAATCATGTCTGCAACTCACATATAGGAAAATAATTTTTAAAAATTCAGAATTGCTTTGGAATAAAAAGATCTGAGCCATGGTCATTATTCAGTAATCTGTTTACAAAAAAAATGCTTTTTTTTTTTTTTTTTTTTTTTTAACGGTACACGGGCCTCTCACTGCTGTGGCCTCTCCCATTGTGGAGCACAGGCTCCGGACGCACAGGCTCAGCGGCCATGGCTCACGGGCCCAGCCGCTCCGCGGCATGTGTGATCCTCCCAGAACGGGGCACAAACCCATGTCCCCTGCATCAGCAGGTGGACTCTCAACCACTGCGCCACCAGAGAAGCCCCAAAAATATGCTATTTTGTTTCAAATTCAAAGTTTTACTTTGAAAATTAGACCTGCAGTCCTTTTCTCACTTTGTCAGAAGAGAAAATGCATGTCACTGATTGTACTTACCTCATAAAGCTAATGTTATAGCTTGAAGTGTGTACAAAAACAGTGTAATGTTATACTAAGAGCACAGAGTGCCTCAGGTTGAGCCCTGAAGGCTGGGGTTGTGGGTGCTGACGTGTCTTTCTTTGGGGAGAGAGGAAAGAGTAAAACAAGAGGAAGGAGAACAGTTTTGGAGTAAGAGCAAAGGAGGATAAATAAAATGAACAGTGTTTCTCCTCTAGAATGTTTGAGAAGTTTAAAAAAATTAAGAATGTAAGTTTTTTGAAATGACTCTGGACTACAGGACTGCATTCTACTGACACCAGCACCACTGGAGACTGAACCAAAGTGATTGCAGCTTTTCCATCTGAGTCAGACATGCTCAGGGCAGGGAGACTGAACCAAAGTGATTGCAGCTTTTCCATCTGAGTCAGACATGCTCAGGGCAGAGAGACTGAGACAGAGATAAAGAAATATAGTATACATTATATAGCATATACGTAATACAGGATATACGAAGTCTATTTCATTCATGTTAAAATAAATGTATTCAAAGCTAGAAAATAATAAAAAGTTTTCTGTATAATAAAGAGAAAACTTTAAAAAAAAAAGGAAACAAGTTTTCCAATGTCTTCCTATTTCCTCAAATTCTTTCAATTTGCCCAATGTTTGTTTGGAAATTAATAGATTAAGTTCCTTCTTTCTAGGGAAAATAAAGGCTTAAAAGTTATACAACCATTATTTCAGTTATATAGAAATGACTACAACATTTTTGTACCCCTGAGTTTGTGCCACTGTAATTCATTATGAGATATAAACTGTGACATTTAAAGGGAACTCAGTAGCTTTCAAAAGAATTGTTATGCAAAGCATAACTTCACCACAATACACAACAAAGTTAAACAAAACAAAAAACGTGTACATAGAGATAAGTTATCTTGAGTCTTGGTGATGTATAGTCTATCTGAAAGTCTGAAGAGCTAACGGAACAGAATGTCTTAATAGAAAAGAAATACTAATTCTAAAAAAAAGATTTCAGATTGTAAATTTGGTGACTTTGGGCAAATTGGAAGAGACAGTACTTTGAGGAAACAGCAAGACTGTGGGAGAAGAACCCATGGCCATACAGCCAACATTCTTGATGGTTTGGAGCTCCCAGGACCAGAGACTGCAGACCCCTGTGGAGCCCAATGGGAGCAGAACATTAGCCAGTACTCATATTGCTCTCAGATCTGGATGATTCAGCACAAAAAAATTTGTTTTTGCTGTAGACCATATCCTGAAGGAGAATTTATGGTAATGTGAGGTCATTTTGCCAAGCCCAAAAGAGAAAATAGCTTGACCTGTGGCAAGAGATTGAGGATCAAAGAGGATGTTCATACAGAAAGCAAACTAGCATCTCTCCCTATCCTTTGGGCTTATTAGGGAAGTAGGTTTCAGGAGATAAATCCATATAATTTTTTAAGGATTCTGGGTAAAGAAAGGTGTATACCATGTGAAAATTGAGGAAACAAAACTAAAAAGCAAATAAAGCAAAACAAATACATTTTAAAAATTCACTCTCACCTATCACCACCACCATTTCCTTTTGAATCTGAAATAGCATGAGAGAACATCTCCAAGTATTCTGCATCCACAGGATCTGGGTGAGAGCAGAAAAGTAGGCATGAAGAGGCCTCCCTATGGGTAAAGGTAGCCACACTGACCTGGTAACTGGAGAACAAATGTGAGGACAGTTCAATGGCTGGCATGTAAGTCCCTGCCCACCTCACTCACGTTCCAAACTCGGAAGAGAGGAGAAAAAATAATGAAGGAGAATGGAAAGTACTGAATTGACTGATTGTCTAATCTCTAGAAGAGAGGGACGGGGAGGGAGGGGAAGACTTAGACAGAGAGAGACAGAGAGAACTGCTTTTACCTTAAGTGGGCACTAATTTTTTAATAAAAGCAGAAATTAGGATGCAATACCTAAGGACATTTATGAAAAACAAAGTTTTACTTTGGCAATTTGTCTTTGCAGACTACGAACTTCGCACCTGTTCTACCGGTGAAGACATCTCAATACAATAATGGTCATCTTATATTGACCATATATAACTTATAAAGTTAGTACCATTATATGACAGCAGTACTGACAAGTTGTTCCTCGTGTTTTTGGAATGTTTGGACAAGAGAAAATACTCAGCAAGTATGCCTAAAAGAAGGAGGAGAAGAAAAAGAAGTAGTTCTTTGTCAGTATTTAAATATTAGAATAGGGTAACTTGTGACATGGTGGAATGCCATCCATGTCAGCTTGAGTAAGAGGAAAAGATAAAACTGTATACAATAGACTTACCTGGACTGCAGTTATTAACATTTTAGGAGAGGGATTAAACTAGATGATTTCTGAAAGTACAATCTAGGGCTGTCATTCTATCATTGTATAGCCCTTTGATGTCAAGATGCAATTCAGAGCTTTTGAAATACATTAAAAAACCCAGTATAACTTGCTGTATCCTGGGCCACAAGCCAACACGAGTCTTATGAAAGAAAGTATCAAGGATGGCATTCA
This sequence comes from Phocoena phocoena, assembly GCF_963924675.1. Classification (NCBI taxonomy): domain Eukaryota; kingdom Metazoa; phylum Chordata; class Mammalia; order Artiodactyla; family Phocoenidae; genus Phocoena; species Phocoena phocoena. The sequence continues at coordinate 82,312,055 of NC_089221.1, read as the reverse complement.
CTAAGGATGCAAAAATCACCCAAAGAAATAGATGAAAGAGGGAATGAGATAGTGAAGGATACATTAGGAAGCGAAGTAAATTGTGTAGACATAAGACGCTCAGGCAGAAACAACCTGAATTAAGATGGCATATATAAAGCAGTAGTGCTTATCTGGTTTTATCCATTTTAGATACCTGAATTTTGAATGTTCATAGACAAATATGTTTCAGATGTAGAACAGGAAACTATCAAACTCTGTCTAGAGGAATTTCTTAAACAGTGTGCTGTGAAGAAAAAAGGTTTATTGAGAATATCTGAAATCCTAGAAATAAATTATGTGTGTGGTAAAATACATACACATATATGGGGACACTGGTATCATTAATCTTTCAAATAAATATTTATGAGCACCTGCTGTGAACTAGGCACAAGGCCATATTCTGAAAATCAATTAGGAAACAAGGAAAACAGTCTTTCTGCTCCCAAAACATACAGTCAGTGCTCATCATATGTATCTCCTTTCTTCCCCTCACTCTCTGTACCACAGCGGGGCTGATGCTCTCAGACAGCATCTCCCTGGCTCCCACGTCACCAGTCTGGGTCCCGCCACAGAGAAGCACTGGTGGGAAGTAGGAGGGAGAGAGAAGATAGGATATTCTTTGCCCTCGTACTCTACCTCTGCTCCTGTTACTCTACCTCTTCAGTGGTTCCCACTTCTTCCAAGGGCCACTCTGAGCATGGTCCCAGATGAGACCATGGACTCATGAGAGCTTCCTCTGCATGTTTTCAGCTCTCAACTGGTCATCCTGGATTTTGAGCTCTCCTAGCACCACGTTTTCCTTTTGTTCCTCAAGATTCCAATTGCTACTAATATCTTTTTAGCTTTATTATCCTCTTTTTGTCTTCTCAGCTCTTCTAAACCTCCATAAATTGTGTCATGTAGATTCTTTTCCTGACTTAACCCCAAATGATCCACTGATTAATAGAATAATTAAATAAGATTATAGAAGACTCAGGATGCTAAGGACACATTTCCTCAATGGGGACTACCTTATTCTTAGGTCAAGGAAATGTCTCTCAAGGCATCTGACATTAATGCTGGGACCTGAAGATGAGTGGGCATCATGCCGTTAAAAGGAAAGGAAGATTTCTGACCTGGCAACAATAGCACCCTCAGAATTCCCATTTGTGAGTGCATATGTGTTGAGAACACTTAAGATCTACTCTCTGCAAATTTCATATATGCAACAGATTATTAACTGTAGTTACCATACTGTACCTTAGATCTCTAGAACTTATTCCTCTTAAAAGTTTGTACCTTATGACAAACATCTCCCTATCTCCCCCAAAACCCCCAGCCCCTGGAAACCAACATTCTTCTCTCTGTTTCTCTAAGTTCAATTTTCTCAGATTCCACATATAAGTGATATCATGTAATATTTGTCTGTGTTTGGTTTATTTGGACTTAGCATAATGTCCTCCAAGTTTGTCCACATTGTCAGAACTGGCAGGTTTTCCTTCTTTTTTTAAGGGTGAATAATATTTAAATTTAGCTATCAGGTTTCAAGAATTGTGGGGATGTAAGACAGGACTGGCTGAGTGCTAGATAGAATGCAAGGTAAGCAAGCGAAGGGATTGAACAATGAGAAGTGGGTGAGGAATGGACAGGTAAGGAGCTCTGCATTTCACCTCACTATGGAAGTAAAGAGATGTTAACCCATGTTACTCACCATAAACTCTCTATTATAATCTTTTCTAAAACTCATTTTTCATTTTCTTTCCCCAGATAACTAGGTGCTTCACTCTGTCAACTCATTCAGGTGTTAACTCAAATATCACCTACTCCTTCCTTCTTCATCCTGTTGAAATCCCAAACTCCACCCAGAACTACCTATTTCTTTTCCTGGCTTTGTTTTCCTCCTTAATGTTTATCATTAGTAATGAAGAAGATTTTTATTTTATACTATGTGCATTGCCTCTCTGTTCCCAGCATCAGAGCAGTGCTAGAAAAATATAGTAAGAATTTAATAAGTATTGCTTTAATTGAATTCAATTAAATTATCCCAACTCTGTTGATCCTTTTCCTTCTAACAATGATTTTATGAGCCATTACCACTAAAAATTAGCCTTTGAAATCATAAAAGACCACAGTTCACTTTAAGCAGAATTTACATCAGTTGATTTCCACAGAGACTTTGCTTCCCCCTGAGATGTTCTGCAATACGCCGACTAACAGCCTGACTTGTTTTCCACAGGAATAGTGTCTGTCTGGCAGCTTTGGCTGCAGCTCTGTCTATTCTGAAATTCCCTTCCTATGTTAAGTGTGAGGGCAAGAGAAAGAGACTTCTCTCATGAGGGATTTGAACTGAAAATGGGCTCCTCTTCTTATATAGGGCCTTACATTTCCCAATAAATTATTCCCTGGAAGCAATTCTGTATCATCAGTTTGACATGTTCTCTGCAAAATAGACCCAGAAACAGAGATGTGTGAGCAGTAACTGTATTGGGCCATGTTCTGAGGGACAGTATTTGTGAGGGAATACATGAGGCAGGGTTGGGAAGAAAAGAGGGAGCAACTGGATGTAGAAGGAACAGAAGCTTCAGACAACCCAACAGGGAACCTGAGATGGGGAAGGCCCTTGAGAGAAGTCCTGAATCAAGGCACAGGGGCTGGCCACCTGTAGCCCCACATTAGCCATCATTGGACTCTGGCCACTCCACGGGAGGGCTCGTCAAATCTCGGGTGGCTCAACTCTCTTCAAACAAAGACATTTCTGAGGGAAGTGCTCAGCTGCCAGTAACCGTCGTGCAACACTCCCTGTTTCTAATGGCATGAGTCTCCTGGGGCACACCCAACATCTACCACAAACTTCATATGCATTTATGGGAGTAACAAGAAAAGACAAGATAGAAGAAACAAGAGGTAAAAGAAAGAACAGGATTCCTTTCTTGGAGGTATATAGAAAAATAAGTATAAAATGGAGCAGATGAATCTAGGAGTTATAATAATTTTAAGATATAATAATATCTTATTAGTAATTGGTTAATATTTGTGTCTATTTTTTCTGTTGAAATAAGCAATTATTAGTATAGTATGTATTAAATAGTTAATAACAATTTTTTACAATCATTAATGAATACTTCTCTTGCAATTATCACTGTCTTATTATAATGGTCATACACATTCATAATGAAAACTTTAAATATATTTTAAAAGCATGTGAAGGGAAATAAGAACACATAACCCCACTACCCAGATGATGCTTGTTACCATTCAGTTATCATTCTTTCAGGATGCTGACGCAGTCTTTCTCTCATTTTCTACATGCACTCTTCATGTACATGGACACACACATACTACATTTACCCATGCTATTTTTACCATAAGGTACATATTGTTTTATACCAACTGCATTTTATTTAATATATCATGAACATTTTAATAACTTCAGGTATTCTTATACTGTTCTGGTTACACATTATTCTTTTACACAAATGCCTCTTAATTTCTATATTTCACAAAGTTACCATAATTCATTTAACTGATGAGCTACTGCTTTTGATGTAGACAGATAACACTTTAAACTCTTTTATTTTTTCCTTAAGCCTTGGGCAGGTTTTTCTGAAACCCACTTACTGCAGAATATGTGACAACATACTTTACACGACACCTTTATAATTCTTCAATATGTTCCTCAGCATGTAAGGAGGCTTTGAGGCAGAATGTATCATTGAAGGTAATTAACACACTAAAATGTTGAAACACTAAAATATATGATTATTTGTATTGTTTAAATTTTGTTGAATCCAACTTTTCATTATTAAAGAAATTCAGCAATTGCTATCAAGTTCCCTAAGAGAGAATATGAACTGTTTTAATCTTCATTCATATAAGTGAAGCTTATTAGATATAAAGTTACTTTTGCTTTATTTAAATACTTCCTTTAATAAAAAATGCACAATTTCATTTAAATATTTAATTCTGGTAGCTTGTCTGCACCATGTATTGCTATTGAAGGTACATTAACAGTAGGTAATTAAAGAAATCGGCGATGCACTAGATAGAAATTTTTAACATTCTTTTACAGTAAACTCATTTTGTAGAGTAATCAGCTTTGTCACTGCAAATGAAAGGCACCACCTGGCACAATTAGTGTTATGCCTCTTATTTATTTAGTACATCTCAGAACTGTAGTACAGTGTTATAATTTGCATTGTAATAGCTCAAACAAAATGCTAGAACTTGATTCAAAATATGTCTTCCATACCGGGGTCTGAGGTCATTTAATATATCACTTACCAGTTAGGTGCCATGAAATTTTTACAGACAGCACAGTGTTGGTAAAATTATGGCAAAAATTTATATATAAGTAGCTACATCTTTTAGGAAAGAGGACCTGACTCATGTAATCTAGTGAAAATGAGAATGTCATATTAAAATGTAACATAATACAACTAATCACGTAAGTATATTAAACTATCTAAAAGTAAAATTGTAATAATAATATGCAGCCAGAGCATACAGATTACCTTTCCAGCATGCTGTGGGAAAATGGGAAGAAACCTAAAAGGAATGGTCTATTTAGCAGACTGGACCTTATTAACTTGAGAACAGTTCTTAGTAGGATGAATATAGCAGTGTAACCATTAAATTTAAGACAATGATGATGCCAATAAGACAACTATCAAAACCACATATAGTAGGTCTTCCCTGGTGGCACAGTGGTTGAGAGTCCGCCTGCCGATGCAGGGAACACTGGTTCGTGCCCCGGTCTGGGAAGATCCCACATGCCATGGAGCGGCTAGGCCCGTGAGCCATGGCCACTGAGCCTGCGCACCCGGAGCCTGTGCTCCGCAACGGGAGAGGCCACAACAGTGAGAGGCCCGTGTACCTCAAAAAAAAAAAAAAAAAATATATATATATATATATATATATATATATATATAGTAAATCTCTCAATTATGAGGTAGGTTACTAAGAGTATTTCATTCTCTGTCTTCCAAATTCCATTTAAAAATCACTATGGAACATATATATATATATATATATATATATATATATATATATATATGAGAATAAAAATCACAAGTCCTGACATCTAAAGATAGAAATAGGAAACAAAAGATCTATAGAGAGATAGAGATAGAGATAGAGATGTATGCTAAATTAGAAACACAACTCTTATATAGTGCCTTCAAAGTATGCAGATGGACCCCTCTCAGGAAGAGACTGGGAGGTGGGTGATTTTATCTGTTCCCTCTACACTGAGCCCTGGGTGGAGCCGGGAAGGCACTGAAATGAGAGTGCCTTTGCCTTCATTAACAACTGCTCCCTTGTTTGCTATAGCCTCGTAGGTTTCATGGACACAAAGCTCAGTGAAGGTGGGAGATGGGAGTTCCTTCCCAGTTGTATGGGGCTGTGCTGGAAGACCTCAGTCTTTCCTACCCATTTTGAAGTTATTTTTTCATACATCCATGGGAAGAGGGAGTTTGAGAACTTCCTACGTTGCCATCTTGATCAAAACCTGAAAATTGTTTTGATTGGATGACAAGCATTGTAAATTTTAAATTGTTGGTTGCTGAATTTTGTTGTGTGACTTTTAATAATGTTGGACTTTGTTCTGACAGGCTGTTGAGTTGCATGGAAATCATGAAAATTCTTTTTTTTTAATTTTATTAAAGTATAGTTGACTTACAATATTGTGTTTAATTTCTGCTGTACAGCAAAGTGACTCAGTTATACATAGATATATTCTTTTTCCATTTTTTTTGCATTATGGTTTATCATAGGATATTCAGTATAATTCCCTGTGCTATATAGTAGGACTTGTTTACCCATTCTATATATAATAGTTTGCATCTGTTAATCCCAAACTCCCAATCCATCCTTCCCCCAACCCCCTCCCCCATGGCAACCACAAGTCTGTTTTCTATGTCTGTGAGTCTGTTTCTGTTTCATAGATAAGTTCATTTGTATCATATTTTAGATTCCATATATAAGTGATAGCATATGGTATTTGTGTTTCTCTTTCTGACTTCACATAATATGATAATCTCTATGTCCATCCATATTGCTGCAAATGGCATTATTTCATTCTTTTTAATGGCTGAGTAATATTCCAAAGTGTGCATGTGTGTGTGTGTGTGTGTGTGTGTGTGTGTGCGTGTGTATGACAACTTCTTTATCCATTCATCTGTCGACAGACATTTAGGTTGTTTCCATGTCTTTGCTATTGTAAATAGTGCTGCAATGAACATAGGGATGCATGTATCTTTTTGAATTATAGTTTTGTCTGGGTATATGCCCAGGAGTGTGATTGCTGGATCATATGGCAACTCTATTTTTAGTTTTTTGAGGAAACTCCACACTGTTCTCCATAGTGGTTGTACCAATTTACATTCCCACTAACAGTGTAAAAGGGTTCCCTTTTCTCCACACCCTCTCCAGCACTTATTATTTGTAGACTTTTTAATGATGGCCATTCTGACTGGAGTGAGGTGGTACCTCGTGGTAGTTTTGATTTGCATTTCTCTAGTAATTAGCAAAGATGAGCATCTTTTGCATGAAAGTTCTTTTGATCAGGGTAATTCTAGAGGAGGAATCAGCAAACTTCCTGTAAAGAATGAGACAGCATCTATTTTAAGCTTTGCAAGGCCTACGTTCTCTACCTCAGCTAAACAAATCTGTTGTTGTAACACAAAACCCTCCATAGATAAAATATAAATGAATGAGAATATCTGTGTTCCAATAAAACTTTAATCAACCAGGCAGTGGGTCAGATTTGGTTCTTTGTTTGCTGAACCTTGGTCTAGAATAATCTATTCTGTAGGAGTAGTTCAGCCCAATTACTAAAGCATGACCTTTCTTGTATCTCTACTAAATGGCTCATGTATTTAATAAGGTTTCTTCCTTTGGTTTCTGGGTTTTGGAAGGATCCATGGACCTCTTTAACGTATAGCAATTGTTTGGCTTATGAGTACCTGGCAATTATTCTTTCCTCCGGATTTTTTCTGTGTCTGCTCTCATGGAGTTTCACTGTACACCTGCAGATTGGTATTCAGCCTAAGACTCCAAGAGATCCTTCTGTAGATCTCCAGAGCTCTTTCTCTATGTAATTCCCTCTTTCTTCCTTTTCCGTTTGCTGTTGCTGTTTTTGAGATTTCAAATATTCAATAAACTGCTTTTATTGTCACTTTCTTGAGAGAGATAGCTGTTGTGCAGTCATAAACCTGCCCTGGCAATGCAATTAGCGATGTAATATCTCCAGTAAGCACGCTCTGCTATCCAAGCAGACAGTATTTAAGGGCCTAGATGTAACCATAGAGAGAAGCTAACAATGTAATCACAATTAAATTTCTGAAATATACTTTTACCTAAATTTGAATATCCAAGTTTCATATGATAGCTCTATTAGTCAAGGTTTTCCAGAAAAACAAAACCAATAAGGTATATATGTTCAGAGAGAGAGAGAGGTTGATTCACTATAAGGAATTGGCTCACACAGGTATGGAGGCTGGTGAGTCCAAAATCTGCAGTGTGGACCAGCAGACTCAAGGCATGGGTGAGCCAATGGTGCAGATGAAGTCCAAAGGTAGTCTGCTAAATATTCCCGCACTGCTCAGGCAGGCTATTCTTTTTACTCTATTCAGGTCTTCAACTAATTTGATGAGGTCCACCCAGGTTATAGAGGGCCATCTGATTTACCCAAAGTCTACTAATTTAAATGTTAATTTCATCCACAACACCTTCCAAGTTGACATATAAAAGTAGCCATCACAGTAACATTTATATTAATCCCTTAGGCCTATTAAAATACTAACAAGATAGACAACTTACAATGAAAATTTTTGATAAGCTAACAAAGATATGCTCATTTTATAGGATGAAATGGAGAAGAAGTGTTGCGAGGAGGTAAAGGTGTGGATTAAAGAAAATGCATTAGAATGGGAAATACTCAAGAGGTTGCGATAAAGGAAAAAGTGGTATATTTGTTGTATTCTATTATTGAATGTCTATCAAGTACCTAATGTCCCAAAGCCTTACATGCCAGTGGCATAGAAGGAGAGCTGTGAAGACTTGTGAGAACTAATGACAGCAGATACTTCAAAGAGTCATATGTGAAAACCCTACAATTAATTTATGTGACAATTAATTAGCAGTTTTAATCACACAAGGTCTAAGAGATTTTTGAACCTTAGCCCTTGTTGTAAACATTCCTAAACAGAAAGCAATATTATACACAGCAATAGTTAAATAATTAAACTTTGTTGGAAGACTTCCTTTTCTGCCTCCCAATCCATAGTAACTGGATTGATTTTTTTTCTTTTTTGGCTTTTTTGAACCTCTCTTATCAGTCCTAAGGCAAGAGCCAAAAAATGAATGTGTTCCTGAATGATTTGTAAGGAATTTTCCCTGGCTACCTTACTTTCTTTCTTCTTCTCCCAGGATTCTTAGAATGTGTAAAATTCCTATGCTCCCTTGATTGTTATCCTCCACCCTCAAAGATACCTGCTCTATCCAGTGATTAGGAATATTTTAGTCACACTGGATGAAATGGGGAATAAAGAACAGAATCTTGTGCCTTTCGTGTCAAACACAGCACTCTCCCAAGTACTCAGAGGTAATTGAGCCACCTCCATTATCACAAGGTTCTAAACAAAATAACACTCTCTCTTTAATCTATGAAAATATCATAAAATGGCTCCTAATTCATTTTATTTCTTCATTTTTCAGAATAACCTGTAAACTATTCTTATAGCTCTTATACAACATTTTATTTTGATGTTTGGAAACAATACAAAGACATACGGAAACATTAGAGTGAGTAGGTGATGCTAGGATGATATCAATTAGATCTGTTTTCATTAATCATTCATTCAAATGTGACTTTCAGGCTTTATAGATGAATCTATCTCACACAATATGAAAACATTTAGGTAAGTGTAGCTGAACATTATGTGCAACCATGTGATAATTCATGAACATTTATATGAATCTTTCATTGCTCATCCAAATAAATGCCACATTGAGCATTCAATACGTTTGAATGTGCAATCTCGCACAAAAAATCCTCTTTCTTCAAACCATAATGTTACATATTACTTTACCATGGGGCTTTTAATATATTAGAGTGTGATTCTGCACATATCATATTTGGGATTTTGTGCTATGAGCCATGGGATGCCCCTATACACCACTGCCTGGATCAGCGGACCTGAGCTTTATTATCCCACTGCAAAGAGAAAGTAGAGCAGAGGTGTTTGTCACTCACATGACTGTCTCTTATTTTGATTGTTTCACTTAGACAGTAAATCTCAGTGTCATTAAGGGTGATCTGAAAGTTAAATATTGTAAAGCATTTCTAAAATTAACAATGGGCTGCTTCACACAGCAAGATGAACAAAATCCACTTAAAACTGTAGGTGGTGTTTGTTTTTTTCTTCACTTCTTTTTATTTTCCTTTAAGCCTCCAAGAATTAATTAAATAGCCAGTTTTTCTAAAGCCTACAGAGATACTGAGCTTGCTGAACTTAGCCTTTGTAAGAAGTGTCAGACGTAATCTTCCTTTTTACTATAAAATCCCGGGTTTCTTGAAAGGAATATATTGTCATTCTCAGAGAAATATTAAGTAACAAAACTCCGACATGTGTAACTTAAAATAGCTGTCACGTGAATCAACATTAATGACAGTACAGAATAAACCTAATGAAACCTGAATCAATACTCCCAGAAACTACAGTAAAAATAGGAAAGAATAAAGGTCCTAAAATTCTTAGGAATGAAAAGTCAAGAAGGAGTGACCAACAAACACAATGTCATTCTCAATCACTTTCAATAGTAGATAATATGATGGACCACCCAAACTCCCCCTGCAAGACTGAGACACTCATTCCTCCACCTTTTCGGAATGCCAACAGCTGTGTCCCTCTCCAGAAATTTCCTTTAGCTCAAGTGAGCATCTAAACTCAAGTCAGGTCCCATCCCAAAGTGGTGTCAAGCCAAGGCCACTCTAAAGGACCAACCCAACTCCAGTGCTTCCCATGAAACTATATGAGTTCATCCTTTGTAACTCACTGAAGTTCAGCTTTCCTCTTTGCCTAGTTCTAGTGCCTTTATATCTAAATATTGGTATTGAGGGTGCTGCCCCAAACACTTGCGACTTGCAAATCTCAGAGTCTGTTTTCCAAAGTTCTGACTTAAGACAATTAGTGTCAGCAGTGGTCTAAGTAAATAGTTCTTATATGAGATACTGAAGCCAGATGCCCTGCCAGCAAGCTGGCGAGGAAGATTCCATCACTGGTAGTAGGCCCAGGCCTACAATTATAGCAGTGCATTTGTTAAAACTCTCACCTGTGGTGAATTGGTTTGGTATGCTGGTGCAAATGAATGCATTCACAGGTGCAGTATCTCAGGCTTTTGCATGGCTGAGGGAAGTATTAGAAGGAAATCACATCAGGTGTCTCTTACTGAATGACTTTGATGCATCAGAGAAGACCAATAAAAGGCTGTGGGTGATTAATCACCAATTGACGGTGAAGTGTAAAATTTAGAGGGCCTCCTTTGCAGCTTGCAAAGGGGCTCTTATCTCCTGCAGCTGGAGACAGGAAAAAAACTGAGTATTCGGCCCAGGAATTAATTACAATAATAGCCTAGAGCCTTCCAGAGGAGGTTGAATTGTCAGTCTTTCCAGCAAAGACTGTGCCAGTGATGGATTCCTGTTTGGAAAGAGTGAGATACTGAGGCTTGAGCTGGGGACATTTGGGTTGATGAACTCATTATATTAACTCCAGATCCCTTGAATCCTTTGGACTTGAAGAAGAGGCCTTCTCCTTCCTAATAAGGGCCTGCACGCCTCCATTGCTTGAAAATGATTGAGTGATCACTGCTGCACAAGACAACATGAACACCCCTCAGCACCTGGCTGTAGCTCCCCGTTTAGATTCCAAGCTGGGGAAGTGCTGGGCAGGCTAAAGGAGATAAGGACCTGTGATCCCTGTGGGCACCTCCCAGTAGGCTTCTAGTGGGTCTGCAGGAGCTAGTCAGTATGCACTGGATGGAGTTGGGACAATCTTATTTAGATTGCATCCTGATGATCCTGTACCAAAAACAGTAGAACATGAGTTGGGATAAGGATTCCTTAGTTTATTGATAAGGGAGAACTATCTTGTGATAAAGCGTTTGGCAGCTTGACCAGACCTCAGAAAATAGTGCTGATACACTATTAAGATGGTTCTTGGAAACTTGGAGAAAGTGATAGCCCATAATAAGTACCGTAGAAAAGCCAAAACTGCCATGGCAGACATGGAAAAAAGGAATTTTAAAAATTCACAAAAGTTGCCAAGCTACTGGGTATATTATTTAAGGACAGAAAACCCACCAGTTAACCATGTTCTGAGAGAGAGCTTGGAATACACCTCAATTACAAAAGCAATAGTAATACACTGGTGAAAGAAACACCATCATCCTTGAGAAGCTCGAGGGCAGCTGTGGTCTGTTGGTAGGGCTCGTGGAAATAAGTGCTGTTACAGAACTGTGTTTGCTGAAGGTAAGAATGATGATGGAATCTTGAAAACATAGAGGTCAAAGGTAGCATCTAACCATCAGAAGCAAAGTGGGCTGCCATAATGAGTAGCAAAACTGGTGTGGCTGCCACAGGCACTGCCTATCTGAGAGTTACCTTTCAGACAATGTGAAATAATGCAAATAGTACTGGTATTAACCCCAAAAAACATGTGACAAGACCAAGATTTGGAGCCCAGCAAGCAGGGAAAAGGCAATCCGGAATGGAAGGTGGGACATTGGTGCAAGGTGTGGCCCAACCCCTAATAATCACACCAGTGGTGATCTGCAAAAATGGCCTTGCAGAAGAGAATACGTTTGCAGGTGTGCCTGTTGAGGGCAGGGAGGAATAAATGTGGAATTCATGTAACCCACTTGGACACTTCTGTTGCTTCTTTCCTCTAACGTAATTGGGAAGAGACACATGCAGCAACCCTGTTCTAGGAAGATCATGATCACCAAGGGGTTGGAGCCCTCATGAATGGAGGTTTGAGTCAAACCACTAGTTAAGCCATCAAGACCTTCAAAGGTGCCTGCTGAGGGTGAGAGGAGGGAGACCATGAGTACAGGATATGGCCCTGTGACCAACAGCAGTGATGGACTATATTTGTTCTACCAACCACTGTCTTCTAAGGGTCCCCTCAGAAAGAGAGGCCCATGATAATCATAGAAGGACTGCTTCTTGAACATGTGTGGAGAAGTAAATCTTGGGCCAGGGTGGGGGGCTAGGTGGGGATGGGTAGAGGTGAGTGGTCATGAAAATGTCCCCTCACAGCTAAAAAAGAGCGGATACACAACACTGTAAAGCAACTATACTCCAATAAAAAAATAAAATGAGATAAAAATAAAAAAAGAGTGAATATATGTATAACTGATTCACTTTGCTGTACACCTGAAACTAACACAACATTGTAAATCAGCTATACTCCAAAAAAAAAACGAAAAAGAAAATGTCCTCCTCATATATCCTGCTACAGAAAGCATAAATGGTAGAAGACCCCAGGTGCTACACTCTGAATTCACGGCCGCATTCTTGCCAGGACCCCACTTCCTATGGGCTGCTCCCAGCTAATGAGTGATTATGGCAGAAATACTAGTGTCTTCCAGTGGGCAACTTTGTCTTAAGGATTCTTCATATCCTTGACTGTGTCTTCCAGTGGGCAACTTTGTCTTAAGGATTCTTCATATCCTTGACTGAAACTCTCATAGAGTTTTTCTAAAGGCTCACTTTTATTTTCCTGCATAGCTCGCCTTCCTTCCCTCTTCCTTCACAGAGATAAGACTTGCATAACAGTCTGATGGACCCCCTGCCTCCTCTGGCTGCCTCCTGGCATTCCTCACAGTCCCTTCCTCTGGTACATCTTTTGCATGTCTAATCCTGTCTTGGCATCTGCTTCTCAGAGGAAATGAACTAACGCATATGTGATCCCTAAGAGAAGGGAAATGCTTAAGGTGAGCCTCATGTTCACACTACTTTCTGAATGCATGCCACTTTCTGAATTAAAATGCAGGAAATTAGAAGCCAAACAGAATACAGTTTGCTGTAATACAACACTGAAAACTCTCAAAACCAAGTCAGGAAAGAGTGTGTACTGCGTAAGTCCATCCCTGTGGAGCTCAAGAACAAGGTAACTAATGTATGGTGAGATAAATAATGAAGATCATTGCATTTGGTAGATGGAGATTGACTGGAGAGAGGAACAAAGTGCATTTCCAGGATGATGGAAATGTTCTGTGCTCTGATCAGAGTGTTGGTTATTGCTTGTAGACTTTACCAAACTCATCAGATTTTACCCTTTATAATAGTACATTTCACTGAATGTCAGTTATTATGATATATTGATAATGAAATTAAAATGATGCTTGCTAAAGTCCACAGTGGACCATGAGAGAGAATAACTAACTCATTTTTATGCCTCTATGAACACCTCAATTCTCATAGCTAATTGCTTCTTTGTTTAATTAAGTCTTTCTGCCTTGATCAGATAATTATTTAGGTTCGTTGGTTTGATATTCAAGAGTTTTGAAGCCTATCTTCAAAAGATATAAACATTAATTTATGTTAATATGTTTATATTACTCTATAAATATTATTAATTTACTAAGGCAATATAGTCAAGGGAAAATTTTCTCCAGGTTTAAAATTCAGGAATATGTGTATATCATGTTGGTTCTCTGGAATTACAGGATAGCTACATAGCTGTGAATACATAAATATAACCTGACTATATGGGATAAGAATGCTAAATAATAAACGTGCCAATCAGAAAGGGTCAAGATTAAACCAGAAATACTACAGAAAAGAAAACTGAAGATAAAAGTTTTGGCAGCCCAAGCATAGTCCTATGGAAAGAGGGCTTTGGCCATCAGCCTTCAAACACATTTAGCCCACTGGCAAAACCAGCCCTATGCTGAGATGAATAAAACAAGCTGTTAGCTTCTAGGCTTTAATAATGTGGGTCTGTTCTTTGACACACAGAGCATTTGTGTAGTGATGACAAAATTCATATATCAGGGTCAGTAAATTTGGTGGCTAGATGTTGGATCATGAAAAATTTACCATGGAAGAGTTGCCAGTTTGTGAGGGTTTTAGGATATGGACTAGCTAACCTTTCTTTTCTAACAGTATTATTCCCATTGCTTCACCTGCTTTTATTTTCTGTGATTTTTTACAGAAAAAAAATATTGTTGACATTTATTCTGTCTTTAAATCTCCTATCCCTTTGGACCCTGCAGACTTTGTCAGCTTGGATTTCTATCCATGACAGACACAACTCTATCTGCCCAATGTGGATTTATCTCCTGAGTATTCGTCTCTTAATGATTTATTATTATATCTTTTAATCTTTTGTGAGGTATTAGATTTCCCAGTGGTAGATCTTATTTTTCTGCTGAATTTTCACTCTCTTCCTAGTAAGGGATTTACCCTGCCTTATTATGGACACATGGCATGCAGGGCCCTACAGTACTGACTTATTGATTTGGGTCTTGGCTACAGTACAAGCTGTAGCTAAAGGAATGTGAGAGAACATAGCATACAGAAATATCTGAGAAGGAACTTTAGGAGGCATCAGGAATTCCTGCCAGCTGTCTTTCTGAATGTCCCAAATAAGGCCAGCTCCCTGAGGCTGGAATCTGGAATGAGAAGACATGTGGAGCAGAATCACAGAACCTGACCCAGGCCACTGACATCTATCATGAGCAAGAAATAAATATGTGTTGTTGTAAGTCACTGTGATTTTGGGGGGGTCACTTTTTATTAATAAAGCTAACTAACAAAATTCATATGCTGGATTAGGATTATCAAAATGATATACTATAACAGCAAATGTGAATCCCTTTTAGATGATGTATCACATAAGAGTGAAGAATATACTATTTAAGCAAAAATATTAAAATTAATACAAATAAGAAAAAAATCTTAAGTATGACAGCGTCTACCATCCAGAGTTACTAAAAAAAATGCTTTCTTTGTCTTTTGGTTATAATAATTTAAGGTTAAGTAACTTGTCTTCTCATCACTTAATGATCACTTCAGAGCATTTGAGAAGGGGTCTCTCTTTCTCCAACAAGTCCTCACAAGTGAAGGCTGTTCTTCTTTGACATGTTATATAAATCATGGCCAGTGATAGGAAAGATATCCTTTTTGGTTCCCCATTACATATACAAAACATCTCTCCATCTCCTTTGACACTTATGCCATCATTGGTATCCTCTTCTACCAACCCTCATGCTGTCATCTACAGACCACCTACTCACTCCCAGTAATTAAAGGCCTGCTCAACTCATGCAATTTATACTTACTCCTGTTGTCATTCTTGGTGATTTTCAAATAATTGTGTAAATTATCCATCCAAAACTCTAGTCTTTCTCTGCATTTTTTTCTCATGTCTAGCAAAATTTGGTTTCACTTCAATCTAGTCTCCCATTCCCATAGAAATTCTATATCTTGCACTGCCATTAACTTATTTTCCCCTGAAATCCAAGTTACAAGTATCTCACTCTTTGAGTACTACCTCCCACCTTTTCAGCTAACTTTCTCCTATAGCCCCTTAAAATTATTTCACTGTATTGAAATTTCATCCCATTGGGTTGTAGACCTTATGCATCTGTGCCCTTCTGTTTTGACACCCTTTTTCCCATCTTAGATTTGGTAGCCCTTTCAACTCTTGTTAAATGCTGTCAACTCTCTCCCTCTGCCATCTTGTCTGGCAAAACCTCAACCCTGGTTGAA
Source organism: Phocoena phocoena (assembly GCF_963924675.1). NCBI lineage: Eukaryota > Metazoa > Chordata > Mammalia > Artiodactyla > Phocoenidae > Phocoena > Phocoena phocoena. The sequence continues at coordinate 82,296,280 of NC_089221.1, read as the reverse complement.
CTCAAGTATATACATTCTGTGTCTGAAACCTGTATAACTCAACTCAACTAGAAATAGTCGTATAACCATACTGACAGACCTCTGCTTAAATTCATGAGCTCAGGCCTCAAATAGAGAAGTAGCATTGCCTAAAAATAATACTACATGTCCTAAATAAGTTTGCTTTCACAGACTTTGGTATAAATATTTCAGAAATTTGTTTTCCTCAAATACCTTCTTATATGGTATCTTCTATTTCCCTTAATTTATTATGCATGATATAATGACTGCCATTGTATTCTTTATTTTCTAACATTTCTGCCTAGCCATTTTCTACTTCCTGGCCTCTTGACTTGCTATTCTCTTAGCCTATAATGCTCTTAAACCCAGTTCTGTGTATTGCTATATTCCTCTTATTCTGCAAGTCTCATTTCAAATGTCATCTCCTCAGAGAGCCCTTGCCTGACCGTCTTGTTCAAAGAACTCCTTTATTACCCTCTGTTACATTGCCCTGTTGACTCCTTCACACACTAATCACAGTATGTAATTATTCAATAAATATTTTGACTAGATTTCCAAAGATTCTACTCATCTCTTTAACCCCTTAACTGTAAGTTATGAGTAACTATCATGGGATTAGGTGGGTAGTTGAATACCAGTTGGAGTGGTAGTTTGACATGTCTTGTTGTGCTTGTTCTACCAGTTGTCATCAGAGGACTATATAAGGCTAGTTTTAATGCTTTCTATACATGACTTCATCTTCAAAGGGATCTCAGCATCCATGGACAAGAATCATCAACTGCCCAAACATCTCTGCTCACCTCAACAGAGCTATGACAGATATCTCTAACACCAAGGACACACATTCAAAATCTTCATAGGTTCTAGGTGAGTCTCCACAGGAATTCCATACATCATAAATGTTATAGTCATCATCCACTCACTTCTGAGAATTCTCTGTAAATTTACTACTCCTCTGTCAAAAAGATGCTAAGTGGATAAATCCAATCTACTTCCTTCTTCCTATCTCCATCTAAGACATGTGGTCAAAAGGTAAATAGTTTTACATTTAGGCCACACAAGAGGGGTAAAATCCCCAGATATTTTTGATCTTCCCAGGAGAATTCTAAAACACACTTCTTTCATTTTCTAATGATAGGATCACAACTGTAACTAACATAAGCTATCACAGTTTGCATAAGCTGCCTATTTGTGAGCCTGTGGTTAGCCACAATGCCTCCGGTATCCATAGCTATTTACATAAAGTTTTCTGGTGGAACGTAGGGAAATACTATAGTGCTAATGCAGAAGACAGATCGTTTATTTATATTGTGAGGCACAGGTCATACGTGAATTAGACTCATTATTTTTCCTTTATTCCCACAGGTTTCCTCCAGTGAGTATCTTGATTCATTCTCCCAGAGCAACTTTCTCCTGCTGACAGGTTAGGCACTTCTAGACTTGGCATTCAAAATTTTAGTTAATAGGGGCTTTATTTAGTTACTTTACAAAAAAAAAGCTGAAATTATCCAAATTTTAATACATTAGACAGGTAAATCACGAAGTGTATATCTTCTGATAGAATTACTTACTTGAAGGGCTGCAAAGTCAAATACCTGCAGGGGCCAAGAAGCTAAAGTATAAATAAATTTTAAAATTCTGGAATAAACACAAATTACAGAGATGAAACAGCTGCTACTTAACTCCCCCTAATTGTTAGCATCAGAGTAGATGAATCTGGTATTAACAAGTCTTCTTATATTTTTGAAAATAAATTTGAAGTACTGACAACTAATTGTGTGTGTATGTGTGTGTGTGCTTGTGTATGCATGTGTGTGTATTTTATTTCAATCCATTTTGCAGGAAAACAAAATGTCTTCTGCAGGCTATGTCGATCATCAGTTTACCAGTTAGTGATGACCTCAATATTATTTTTCTTTAAAATCTTCAAATGACAAACATTAAAAATCATTTAAAATGCTTCACAAAACTCAATTTACATAGGACTGTTCCATGTTATAACAGTATATGTATATCAAAGCGATATTTTCTAGAGATACTCACTGTAACTATTGTAACTATAAAAAGTTACATAGATATAGATATCTAGAAAGAGATAGATTTACAGAACTAATTTTTTAGCCATGAACAAGTTTTACTACTATTTCTCTTTTGCTTTTATTATGATGAATTGAAAATAATATAAAAGGAATGTGGGTTCCATTAAAGAAAACATTAAGTGGGTGATTAGATTGGGCAATTTAAGAAAATAAAGATAAGAGGGGAGAACAGAAATTGGTTAAATCAGATACAAGAGAGACTTTTATTTTTTATTTTTATTGTTCTTTAAAATTTATTTTTGGCTGTGTTGGGTCTTTGTTGCTGTACACAGGCTTTCTCTAGTTGCGGCGAGTGGGGGCGACTCTTCATTGTGGTGCGTGGGCTTCTTATTGCAGTGGCTTCTCTTGTTGTGGAGCATGGGCTCTAGGCATGCGGGCTTCAGTAGTTGTGGCTTGCAGGCTCTAGAGCGCAGGCTCAGTAGTTGCGGCGCGCAGGCTTAGTAGTTGCGGCGCGCAGGCTTAGTTGCTCCACGGCATGTGGGATCGTCCTGGACCCTGGCTTGAACCCGTGTCCCCTGCATTGGCAGTTGGATTCTTAACCACTGTGCCACCAGGGAAGCCCAAGAGAGACTTTTAGAAGGTACACAAAGATTGAAGAAATTACAAACCCCAAACAGTAAATTCCCTAGGCAGTGACACACACAATTGCCTATGAAGTGACCACTATTCAATAGCTGACCACTTTGGAGTAATATTTAGCCTGATGGTTATTCTCTTCCTACGAGATAGTTTCTCCCATCACTGTTAAGCACAGAAAAACAGCAAAAGGAGAACACAAAAAATATCACTAGGTAATAAGGTAGGGCATCTAGGACTTGCCAAAACATGTATGGGATAGTGTGCCTGTTTATTTTAACATTTCAGGGGTGTGTGCAGTAGGAAATAAAACACCAAGAACTAGGACTATAGAACTGAAAGAGATAAGAGTTGATAAACAATTAAAATGTGGACTTGTGAGCAGCTGAAGTGCTTATTTCAGAATGAGGCATATTTAACTGGCAGGGGTTACAAGATGTCAGAGGACATTTCAAATGGATATTAAAATTTTTTAAATATTTGACTAACAGTATGTAAGAATTGTCTCTTCTAAGGACATTCATGTTTAAATAGAGATTAAGTATTAAATGCAAAGGATGATGTAAGTGACGTGGGTTAAATAACGGGGAAGAGTTGAGAATGGCAATGATGGGATTTTTCCTGTTGTTCCAGAAATTATACTAGATTCATGATTATATCTTGTACCTAAAGTCAAAATCACCCTTCTGCTGTAAGCCTACGATATTTCGTTACTATGGATGAAAAAAAGAGTAACAAAAGGACAATGAACATACATACAGAAAAATATGTGAAGCTTTTATGAATATTTACATAGGCAAAATGAATTAATTTAGAATAAATTTTTAAAAACTAGATATTTTGTCCAGAAACAAATAAAGAGATTGAGTTGCCTGTTGGTGAACAGCTAAATTTTCTCATTAATATGCTTCTTGTTCTTCTTGATCATTGATTCATAGGTAAAAGGCTTTGTATGAATAATTCTCACTATATTGCTAGGTCATAAACAAGACCTTCAATCATCTTATCTGTGATGGTTAATCTTATGTGCCAAGCTGATTAGTCCAGACACCCAGATATCTGATCAAACACCAGTCCAGATGTTGCTGTGAGGTGTTTTTTAGATGAGAGTAACATTTAAATCAATAAACTATGAGTAAAGCAAATCTGGTCCTTAGCCAGTAAGCTTAAGACCTTAAGGAAAAACAGACAAAGGTTCCCCAAGAAAGAGGGATATCTACCCCCAGATGACCTCGGATGTGAGCTGCAACATCAACTCTTTCCTCTTCCCAAGTCTCCAGCCTGCTGGCTTATCCTGCAGAGGTAGAAATTGCCAGCCTCCACAATCGTGTGACTGATTCCTTAAAATAAATCTCTTTATATCTGTAAATACACACATTCCATTGGTTCTTTTTCTCTCGAGATTCCAGACTACTACACCAACATTCCCATTATTAAAATGTCATGGGTACTAGCAAGGAACACGTGGAATTTGAAATGGAAAAAAAACATTTATATCAGCATTCAAAAAATGAAATACTTTGGTATAAATCTAACTAAACATGTACAAGATGTATATGAGGAAAACTATCAAATTCTGATGAAAGGAATCACAGAAAAACTAAATAAATGAAGAAATGATCCAGGTTCATGGATAGGAAGACTCAATATTGTCAAGATGTCAGTTCTTCCCAGCTTTTAACAGATCAACACAATTCCAATCAAAATCACAGCAAGTTACTTTGAGGATACTAACAAACCGATTCTAAAGTTTATATGGAAAGACAAAAAACCCAAAATAGCCAGCACAATATTGAAGAAGAACAAAGTTGGAGGAGTGACACTACCAGACTTCAAGACTTACTATAAAGCTATAATACTCAAGACAATGTGACACTGGTGAAAGAATAGACAAATAGATCAATGGAACAAATAAAGTACCCAGAAACAGACCTATACAAGTGTATTCAACTGACCTTTGATAAAGAAGTAAAGCAAAAAAATTAAGAAAAAATAGTTATTTCAACAAATGATGCTGAAACACTAGACATCCACATGCAAATATACCTTAGGTATGTTCTTCACAAAAATTAACTCAAAATAGATAATAGACCTAAATGTAATTTGGGAAACTACAAAACTCCTAGAAGATGACACACAAGAAAATCTAGATGACCTTGGATTTGATGATGATTCTTTTAGATATAGCATCAAAGGCATGATCAGTGTGAGAAATAGTTGATAAACTGGACTTAAACAAAATTTAAAACTTCTGCTCTGAAAGTCAAGAGAATGAACTGGAAGACAATATTGCAAAAGACATATGTGATAAAGGATTGTTATCTAAAATATACAAGGAACTCTTAAACCCAGCAATTAAAAAATGAAAAACCTAACTTAAAAATGAACAAATGATCTGGACATCTCACCAAAGAAGATATACAGATGGCAAATAAACATATTGTATGTCATCGGAGAAATGCAAATTAAAACAACAGTGAGATACCACTAAATGCTTATTAGATGGACAAAATTCAAACCACCAAAAACACTAAATGCGGGTAAAGATGTGGAGCAACACGAACTCTCATTCTTTGCTGATGAAATGAAAAGAATACAGCCACCTGGAAATCACTTCAGGTTTCTTACAAAGCTAACCATAGTCTTACCATCAATCTTACCAGCAACAGCGCTCCTTGGTATTTACCCAAATGTTGAAAACATGCCCACACACAAACACAAAAGACTGCACGTTTATAGCAGCTTTATGATTGCCAAAACTTGGAAGCAACCAAGATGTCCTTCAGTAGGCATTTGGATAAATAAACTGTGGTACATGCAGATAATGGAATATTCAGTGTTAAAAAGAAATGAGCTTTCAAGCCATGAAAAAATACGGAGGACTCTTTAAAGCATATTACTAAGTAAAAGAAGCCAATATGAAAGGGCTACATACTTTATCATTCCAACTATATGTCTTCTTGAAAAGGCAAACCTATAGGTACAGTAAAAAGATCAGTGGTTGCCTGGAACTGGCTGGGGAGGGGGGCATGAATAGCCAGAGCACAGAGGATTTTTAGGGCAGTGAAACTGCTCTGTATGATATTATAATGGTGGATATTATACCATCATTACATTGGTGGATATCATTGTACATTTGTCAAAACCCATAGAATACACAATTCCAAGAGTGAACCCTATTGTAAACTACAGATGGTGGGTGACAATGATGCCACTTTCACTGTACTTTCACTGACTTTGACAAACGTCAGCTCCATGTTAGGCCCATAGTCCTACCCATCCCCCTTTCCTCAGGGCTAAACTTTTGTCTACTCACAGGGAATGCACCCAAGCCAGATGAGTTCCCTGTCAACTTTTACTCTTGCCTTCACCTGACATGAAAACTGGAAGACTGCCTTTTGCTGATGCAGTTGGTTAATGGTCATGAGACCTTGAGGGGAAGGAAAGACGCCTGGTTCCAGTTCCAGTTCCTGTGGATGTGCTTCTCACTTGGTAGTCAGATTCTGTTTTTAGCTTTGGCCCCTTTTAATCCCCCTGTACCCCTTTTGGTGGTGCTAAATGCAGCTACAATTGTCTCTGGATCATCTGTGTGGGGGATCCTTCCTGCCTGTATGTAAATTACCCACAATAAGCTTCATAGTTGCACTTTATGGAGTTGCCTGCTTTGTTTTTTGGTCTCAAAGTTCCTTTTCAGTTCCGAGGATATTATTAGATATCTCCACCTACCAACTGGGTAAGTGTGTAACTTGCTTCTCAATATCACTGTAAACCTAAAACTGCTCTAAAAAATATCCTATTAAAAAATGTCATGGGCTGTTAAAAACCCCACTATGAGATTGCAAGTGTCTATTCATTTCTTTCCAGCTGAAGTTGAGGGCACAGCCAGCAATTAAAACATGATTTACATTAAGTTAAAGGATAAAGTAGCATTTTAAAACCATCTGCCATTACTTGCATTATTTATTCAAAGGGTACTACTGTGTAATTGCAGATTTGTGCTGAATAAAGACAAATGTGTTCTCTTTATTGAAGAACTTACAGTCCAAAGATAGAATGGAAATTTAGGAACAACTTTAATTTTTCAGGATCATCAAAACAGGCATTCTAATGGAGGGAGGTAAGTCCAAAGACACTGCTGTGGGTAAGACTTTTTACCCAACATATATATTTATAGTTCTTGTACCTAATAGCATATTGAACCAGACTGTCCTCAGTTTGGCCATAGTGTTGGTTTATACGTATTTTTAAACTTGGCAAATTGTTATGGATGCATATTTCATGAATCTAATAATATCAAATAAATGACATTGTCTCAAAACTTAATTGTTCAACTCTATGACATAAATCATAGCAAGATCCTTTTTGACCCACCTTCTAGAGAAATGGAAATTAAAACAAAAATAAACAAATGGGTGGGACCTAATGAAACTTAAAAGCTTTTGCACGACAAAGGAAACTATAAACAAGACTAAAAGACAACCCTCAGAATGGGAGAAAATCTTTGCAAATGAAGCAACTGACAAAGGATTAATCTCCAAAATATACAAGCAGCTCATGCCGCTCAATATTAAAAAATCAAACAACCCAATCCAAAAATGGGCAGAAGAGCTAAATAGACATTTCTCCATAGAAGATATACAGATTGCCAACAAACACATGAAAGGATGCTCAGCATCACTAATCAGAGAAATGCAAATGAAAACTACAATGAGATATCACCTCACACCAGTCAGAATGGCCATCATCAAAAAATCTAGAAACAATAAATGCTGGAGAAGGTGTGGAGAAAAGGGAACCCTCTTGCATTGTTGGTGGGGATGTAAATTGATACAGCCACTATGGAGAACAGTATGGATGTTCCTTAAAAAACTAAAAACAGAACTACCATATGACCCAGCAATCCCACTACTGGGCATATACCCTGAGAAAACCATAATTCGAAAAGAGTCATGTACCACAATGTTCACTGCAGCTCTATTTACAATAGCCAGGACATGGAAGCAACCTCAGTGTCCATCAACAGATGAATGGATAAAGAAGATGTGGCACATATATACAATGGAATATTACTCAGCCATAAAAAGAAACGAAACTGAGTCATTTGCAGTGAGGTGGATGGACCTCGAGACTGTCATACAGAGTGAAGTAAGTCAGAAAGAGAAAAACAAATACCATATGCTAACTCATGTATATGAACTCTAAAAAAAAAAAAAAGGTTCTGAAGAACCTAGGAGCAGGACAGGAATAAAGACACAGACGTAGAGAATGGACTTGAGGACACGGGGAGGGGGAATGGTAAGCTGGGACGAAGTGAGAGAGTGGCATGGACATATATACACTACCAAAGGTAAAACAGATAGCTAGTGGGAAGCAGCCGCATGGCACAGGGAGATCAGCTCAGTGCTTTGTGTCCACCTAGAGGGGTGGGATAGGGAGGGTGGGAGGGAGATGCAAGAGGGAGGAGAGATGGGGATAAATGTATATGTATAGCTGATTCACTTTGTTATACAGGAGAAACTAACACACCACTGTAAAACAATTATATTCCAATAAAGATGTTAAAAAAAACGTAATTGTTCAAATATGGGAAGGGGAATCTCTTGAGTTCCGCTGAACCATTATCAGTCATTCAGAAGTGTTCACCCCTATGTATCAATAAAATGTGCTATGCTTAACAAATTCAGAAGCAGCAGCATTATACAACTGGAGAGTTTTTTTTTTTCCTAGGCATTTAAATCTGCCATGTATTCCTATAACTAGTTCTTGGTTTGCTTTAGTTTTGCTGTTGGTGGATTTGTTTTGTTTCATTTGGGCCATGTGAACCGTTTCGCCAAACTTATAGCTTAATACATGAATTAAACCCACTTTGCTCTTGAAGATTTTCATGTTGCAACTTTCCCATTAGAGAAGACAATTTGACATTGTGTAGCTTTAGATTATTATGATCACACTGAAGACTTATGTCCACTACTTTCCTTTCCCATTTCCTGTTCCAACAGTACTGATCTACCCCAAAGCTCCTGCATTTTATTCCTCTCTGTGTATACATACTCTTTCCTGTGCTTGTAGTGTTCTACCCTCCCTCTGCCTGGCTTACCCCTTAGCTTTGCAAACCCCAGTGTATGTGTGCCCTTTCCTAGGAAACTCACCTTCCTTGCTCCCCAAGACTTAAACACTCTATCTGCTTCCATCCAGTAGCTTACCCAGATACACGATATGTACTTCAAATGCTGCTGTTAGTTCATGGTGCCATATTGCAACTTATTTTTATTTATTTATTTTTCACAATCTGTCCCCCTCTGAGTGCATGATCTTTCTGTCTGGTTAGATGCTGTATTTTATTCATCTCTATGTTCCCATGCCCACATGTATTTTCTGGCCCATAGTAATTGCTTAAGAAATGTTGGATGAATTTAATTAAGTGATACATATTACTCCATCAGCAGCAGCAGGTAATGTTTTATATGAAATCCAGAATATATTTGTTTACTGCTTAAAAATCAAAAGTTAACCTAGAGAAGTTAGCATCCTAACCATGCATTGCCCACCCCCTCTGCACCCCAGTACCCTTTTCACTTAAATAAGAAGCTATTTTATTCTTGCAGTTTCTGCTAATTGAGAAGGCAATGTGATTGAGCTGCATTAATGCAAGTGGGATTTGCCTAGACATCAATAAACTCAAAACGCTCCCGGTGGGCCACTTGTAGTGTCAATAAATGTTCATAATTACTTGCTCCTTTGAGTATTTTAGACCCAACCTCCTATTCGCTCTGCTGTGAGCAGAGACCTGAGAGGTTCTTAACTTTCTACATCTTAGGGGAAGAATGGCAAACATTGCCAGGGCTCTCGGGTTTTCAAGCAAAGGTGTTGGCTGTTATCCTTGTTATTTTAAGCTGTCAAGGGACTGGAAATCGGAACAGCCACTCCTGTGCCCCTCCAGCAGAGGACTGGGGGTGAACCTCACCATTTCTGGGTTTAGGAAGGTGTAAACCCCAGGGGCCAAGAGTGGATGACAGCTGGAGACACCCCTCAACCTGAAAGAACAAGAAAATGAATTGAGAGGCTCCGGGGGAAGGGGTGGAGGTGAAGAGTTTGGGACCCGCTCAAATAGATGGGGGAAATCCTGGCTGCCAGGCACTATGTCACCCGAGGAGTGGCTCCCGACCCACCTCCACCACCCCTCAGTAAAAGCCAAGCCAAGGCATGGTACAACCTGAGTTGCAAGCTTCTCTCTGGGTGAGGGCGGAGATCCAAGACTTGGAGAAGGTCTCTGAAGACTAGAACCTAGGACGGGAAAAGTGCCCCTGCCACACAATACAATAGAAGTAAAAACAAAGAGTAAAGGGGAGGAGAGGGTGAAAATCAGGCTAAATGCACATTACTAAGACTTTCAGAGAAAAGCTGGCTCTTCCATTTTTTTCCTTCTTTTCTTCCTTCCTCTCTTCCTTCATTTCTTTTCTCCTTCCTTCCTTCGTGTATGTGTGTGTGTGTGTGTGTGTGTTGTGTGTGTGTATAGGTGTACTTGCATTTGAAAAGGAGGTCCTACTTTTCTCAGAATCCTGTTTCTCAGCAGGGAAGTTCAAGTGGGATTGGAGTTTCGTTGACTCCTGCGTGAGGAGTTTCCAAATGGCAATGAACGAGTCACATAAATATCCATGAAGTTCCTAATGACACCTCTGTCATCAGTTGTTTCCTGCAGAATCCTGAGTCGGGGTCGTCATCCACCACCCACGCTGAGTGGGCGATCGGCTGATCTGCTCGCGTGTGTATTTGTACTTTCCGGATTGAGCGCTGCACGGAATATAAACTCCTTCCCTATCCCTCCCCGCATTCACTCCACTTAAGAGGGCGTGCGTTTGTGTGTGCGCGCGCGCGTGTGTGCGCGCGCACGTGTGTGTATATTTAGCAAAGACGCTTGGAAGAAAGTACCCCTCTTACTACCCACCACCAGCTCTATCCGATAGAGCAGGCGTCTCCGATCTGTCCCCAGCTGAGGTGTCCTCTCCACGTTGATGCGGACTATCTCGGTGCCTCCTTGTCCACAGAGCTAACGCTTTGGTGTCCCGAGAAGGCGACCTGACTTCTTAGTGCGCTGCTCTCTTCCCACGGTGTGCGAGCACTGGTGCGTGCGTGTGCGTGTGTGTGTACACGACTGTGAGCTTGTGAGCTTCCTCTCTGTGCACAGTTCAGGCAAGGCCGGCGACGTTACTCTCCAAGCAGCCGCCAGCGACGAAAGGCAACAGCAGCCTCCGCCCCTGAGTCCCGTGATTGGCTGGTTTTGTTCATCATTTCCATGCTAGGAAAAGGGAAGGGCCAGTGACGCCCCCGAACCCGGCTGCAGAAGCGGCCGCCACCTCCAATGTACAAGGTGTCTCTTCGGAAAAAAACCTGAGCCCCAGGGAGGCGGCGAGGAGCGACCGGGTTAGGGCTGGCGGGAACTGCGAGAGAGTGCGCTGGGCAGCGCTCGAGGACCAGCGGGAGCTTGGCCGCAGAGGACCCTCGAGACCTGCTTCTGAGATCCCAGCTCCACGCTCTCCTCCCATTTTACAGATCCTCCCCCCCCCCCGCGACTACATCTCCCCAAAACGGAGCCTTTATATGAAAAGAAGGTGAGGGAGCTGGGGCAACCAGGACTTTCCCGGGCATCCAAGATGCGCTCCATTAGGAAGAGGTGGACGATCTGCACGATAAGTCTGCTCCTGATCTTTTATAAAACAAAAGAAATAGCAAGAACTGAGGAGCACCAGGAGACGCAACTCATCGGGTAAATGCAAAGCTTCATTTTAGGATATGATAAAAAGTCAAGCCATAAATGAAATGTGAATATAGACGACAGAGTGAGGGTTGGGGTAGTATTTGTGTCGGTGTCAGCTTGTGAGTGTTTAGTCTCGTGAATTAAATAACAAAGGCTGTTGTTGAGGTGTGTGTGATTCTCTACAGCGGGTTCTCAGTACGAGTTCAACTTGCCCTGTGCGGTGATAGTGACGGTTGTGTTGGTGCTGGGTCTCGCACGCCAAAGAAGTCACTGCAGAAGTGTCAACAAAGAATGGGTGCCCTTGTCCTTTTAGTCCCAGGGCAGAACTCAATCTAGATGTCTTTATTCACCATCTGGTTGCCCTTCCTTCTTTCTCTGCCCTATCACTCTAGGAAGGTACTAGAGAAAGCTGGCTTCCTGAAAGGCTGAAGTTAAAGCTCAGAAAGCAGGAAATGTGTCTCCTCTGTTTCTTTACAATTCTTTGTTGTCGGGTAGATCTGTGTATCATAATTTGATTAGAAACTCCAGGTCAACCAACTATACTTCCTTATTTGCTGTCCGTGGTTAAAACCCATGGGCGTCATGGTTACAGTTTTGGAAACTGGGTGCTGTAGCTTCACACAGACTATATTTCTGCTCTTTAGTTTGTCTAGATGAGTTCAGAATCTTCCTCCACCCCAGTAAGTTCTCTAAATATCACACTTCCTTCCTCCCTCCCCCCTGGCCTCTGTGTCTTTGAAGTTTACCCAGGAGGTGGTGGCAACTTTGTGTTGCTTACATAGCTTGGAAGCGTTTTCTGAGGATGTGAACCTGGTTGTCAACTCTGTTCAAAGTCCTGTTTCGGAAATCCTGCCTCATCCGGAGGCGTCTGCTATCGCTATCGGAAACTCCACACTGGCAGAGATGCCAGCCTGGTTTTTATTTTCCCTAAGATTTATGAAAACCAAGATAGAACCCTTGACGTTGGGGCGGGTGGGGTCGGGGGTGGGCGGTGGACAGGACTGCTAAAACGTGTGCGCGCGTGCACACACACACAAACTTAATGCACTCCGTTACTTAATATTCCTGCTCCTCCCTAAGTAATGAGAATTTAAGTCAGCAAGACGCCGGCTTAAATTTACAGAAGAAATTGTTATTTTATAGAAAATTAACATAGAAGTACAGTCGAAAGGGACTGGAAGAGAATGAAAAAGCTAATAAGGGATGGGCTGGCTGATTGTTATTCATCAACAAATCTCTAAATGGTCTATGTTGGGGGGAAAAACGCCGAACTGTATGATGTTAACACAGGGAGTGGGTGGGTTGAAAATTCAGCCTAGCTCGATTGTCAGAAAAGGACTCTGGGCGGGGGTGTGGGCACCCCCGGTAGAGACCTGTGCTTCCCAGGCAGACAAAGGGGTCTTCAGGAAGGTGGTGAACCGGCGCGTGGGGGAGAGGCGGAGGCTGGGGCGTGGGGGTCGAGGCTCTTTGTTCCCTTCCCGGCTGGTGGGCTCCGAAGATATGCCTGAGCCCAGACAAAGCGGCCAAGCCTCGCCAGGACTCTGAGGTTCGGGCCCTTGGCTGGCAACCCTGGAGAGCGAGAGTGGGAGGGACGAGGCAGGCGAGAGGAGGCGCCACACGCCACCCAGGCGTCCTCTCCGGGCCTCCCTTAGCCGCCGGCAGGAAGGAGGAGCGTATCCCGAGTACTCCGGGTCAAATAACCGACCTGGGATGCGCCTCATTTCCCGGGCGACGTTCCTCTCGTGGCCTTTCCTGGACGCCGCCGGCCGGTGGGCGCTGCCCAGGGCGCCGAGGAGGAGTAGGAGGCGGGCGCAGGCAGGGGCGCGGCGGTCGGGCCAGCTGGGGGTGAGGGGATTCTCTTGCACCTTTTTCGGGCTAAGCCTGCTTTCCCTGCTCCTTCGAGATTGCGCGGGGCGGGCGCGGGTTCATCAAACAGAAGGAGAAGTGCGCGGCGGAGCAACAGCTGCTCCGCGAGAGCTGGCCGCGAGGGTGGAAGAATGAGTGAGGAGACGTGGAAGCCTTTACCGCAGGAATCAGGCCCCCTTTAAAAATAAAAAAAATAATGATAACTGCTGCTCAGTCGGCAACCGGGCTCCTCCTTCCTAATTAAATCCCGCAATTACGGGCGTGCAGGGCGAGACAGCGCGCGTCTCCCGGTGCCCCGCAGCGTCGGGGCAGCCGCCGCCAGCTCTTCCCTGAGCCCTTGGGGTTGGCGCTGCCGGGGGCAACGTGAGGACAGCTAGTTCCACCTGAGCGCTGTTTCGCTTTTCCCTCACATGAAACGTTCGGAGGAAAAGCTTGTGATACCACTTTATAATTTCGTTTCAACTCCAGAATAGTGCTTCTGGTGGAGGAGTTGACTCATCAAACGGCCTTCTTCTCCTTGACTCTCTTTCTACCCAAGCCACGTGGAGGGACTCGTTTTGAGATGAGTAAACTAGAGTGGCGGTTTGGCCTCAGAACCCAGGCCAGTCGTCAGCAGTGAGGTAAACGGCAGTCCCTGACCTTTTGGGGGACACTGCGTGCCTTGCTAGTGGGCAGCGGATTCAATTCTTAGAACATCCTCCTAGATTCATATTTAGCTTCCCTGCTACCATTTTGCAATAGGCAGCAGTTTCTTTATCTATTCGACCTGCCTCCGTTTTAACACTGGAGGCCCCATCTAGAGTCAGTGTAACAAGGTTCTTGTATGCAATATGGAGCAGTCATTCCACAGAGAAGGAAAAAGAACAGCAGCCCAGCTTTCCTACCAACCATCCACATTCTCGTTTCTCCAGAGGAATACTAGCAGCATGTTTGTAATAAGGAATTATTGGAGAATAGGTCAAGTAATAATTGGACATTTAAAACTGTTTCCTTCGAAGCTAACCTATCAATTGCCTGGTCTGTTGACTAGTGAAGTTTAACTGAAAGGGCATTAGGGGTATGAAGTGGTCTATTCTTAATTGATATTTTTTTCATAATGGGAAAAATGGCACTTGTCTCACAACTGGCCTGTAATTTTACTGGCTCTGTGTGCTCTTTGGTATAATTAGAAATATGTTAACTTAAGGGCCCTACAGGTAAAAATATGTGGGTATACGCATTTAATGAAATAATGTATTTGAAAGTGTAACAAACTTTAATACCAAATAGACATTTGCTTTGATTATTATTCCTTAAAACTTGCTACATACTGTTTCCCTGTGTGACTTTAAATGACACTTTAACTTACTTTTTTTACTATCTACAGATTTCATTTTTAATTTGACTGTGTACTTTAGGTTGTCTCACTAGATGATCAGCAGTATTAGTTCTGAAACTTATGATAGAAGTGACAGTGGAGATAAGCATTCATACTTAGAGTATTATCACTGTTAGCAATGTTAGTTCCAGTTTGTTCTAGGGTGGAAACACACTCTTGTAACTCAGGAAACCAGAATCTGCATGTTACTTCATATGTTATATTTGGAATTCTACTAAAAGCCATAGGCTGTAAGTTAAGGTAATACATCGCATCTTTATTTTTAGTTGTTTGGCACTTAGGGAATGAAAACACAGAATTGCCTGCTGTTTGTGTTCAGGCTTAATTTGATGCAAGTTCTTTTCATTTAAATGACTTAAATTTTTCTATTAAAGAGAAAGTTTAACCTAAGGGAACACATTCATTCCAAAGCCAAGTCAAGAAGAGCTTACAGTGGGGTTCATTGCAGGGCTTTTGGGGACCTAATTTCATGAACGAAAATTAATCTTGTGTGTTATGTACTTCAGAATTAATAGAATAAATTGTAGTGATGCCTGGCAACTCATATTTCAAAGAAAAATATTTGTAAAGACTAGTAATATAACTGCTGATTAGCTTCTGTCACTGGTATCGCACAGATGACCATCTAACTGGGTTTTTCTTAGCTCGATATAAGCAGGGATACTTTATAATATATATTGCTTTATTTCTTTTATATGTTGTGTAATTATCCCTTTAGAAGTATGTGTTGAATCTTCCTGTATACAGCCCCATCAGAGAAATGTTTTCAGTGCAGCTGTTTAGCACTCGTCTCTGATCTGGGATGAGAAACTAGTAGGGGGTGGCAACATCCTTCATGCCTTGCATTCACAGGAAGGAAAAGCCTATTCCAGACGGAGTACTACCAAGGTCACAAGCAGAAAAACCCCTTGGGACTCATTTAACCTTATACAAAGAAATTTGCTCCAGAGCCTCAGGTTGCTGGCAGCCTGGCCTTCTCACACATGAATTCCATTGACTTCAAGAAGTGTGACTAGTTGTAAGCTATTTTCATTCAAAATTCTTTCCAGTGGTAAAAGTCTGAAATTTGACTTATCACCAGTTCAAAGAGCAGAGTAATGTGGTAGCATTTCATTAATATAAAACTGATTTAAACTTTTAAAGCACTTTTTTTAAATCTTAGAGGTTCTGAAAAGCCTCCATACAATATCATAGCAATCATTCTGCCTTATAAAAATGTATCTTTAGCTACCTGTCAGTAAAGCAATCTCCCACAGATATTTAAAATGCCAGCTTACTTCTTCTGTAAAAGTTTATTGGTGGTGAAAATAATTATTTTAATTGTAGCAATCTATGGTTAGAAAAAGATGATATTGACAGGACAGTTAGTTATTAACAAAATGAAGATGGGGAAGGTCCCTACCCCTAGAAATGGTGAGAGTTTGTGTCCATACTCTTGCAGGCGTATCTCCAAAAGTGTGAAGGTTAACTCTGTATATCCACATTTTCATTCATGTGTAATAGTTATTATCATTAGACGTGTAATATAAAAATTGACTCAGGGCTACTGAGTAGTAATTGCACCCTATGTTTCCTTGCATCCTAAATGACCTCTATAAAATGACTATGATTAGCCATGTATAGGCATGCAAGTGTATCATTTTCATCAGTAGGACAGTTTAAAATATTAATTTTTATAGAGTTCTAAATTTCACAGGGAGTAGTTGCATTTGATGCTTTGAGTTGCTTCAATTGGAACTACATGTTTAAAAAAGAATGCAAACCAAAATACCAAACTATCAGCCTCCAATTACAGAATTCATCTAGCAGCTGTTGCACAGGCAATGTTTCCATTGATAGTAGGGGAGGATTGCCTACATAATAAACACAGATTTAGACTTTGTGACTGAGCAAATAGTCGTGTTACTTTTTTTTTTTTTTTTTTTTTAATTTTCGGTATGCGGGCCTCTCACTGTTGTGGCCTCTCCCGTTGCGGAGCACAGGCTCCAGACTCACAGGCTCAGCGGCCATGGCTCACAGGCCCAGCCGCTCCGCGGCATGTGGGATCTTCCCGGACCGGGGCACGAACCCACGTCCCCTGCATCGGCAGGCGGACTCTCCACCACTGCGCCACCAGGGAAGCCCTAGTCATGTTACTTTTTAACTATGTTTTTGAGATTCTAAAATATTGAGGTGACATGTAATGAAATACAGATATTGAAAGGGCTATGCCTAGAGAGGTGGCTTTTTTATTCTCTGAATCCGGGTTTACTTGTATAAAGTACCAAGGAATAGTCTACTGAGCAATGAAGAGGTTCGTCTATAAAGGTCCTAATGGTATAAATGCGATCATAGTTGTCTGTCACCTACCACCAACAACCCTGCTAGTAGCATGCAGCATGATATACTTGCCTGTTGCTATTAATTGGTGGGGATAGCATAGTTAATTATTTGATATAACAGAAAATACCAGTAATAATGGCTACTGAATGAGTTTTCCCCCCATTGCAATCTCTATCTCCCCACCACCAACTATCAGGGAAGCATCTCATTGTTGAGATGTTTTGAGACCGATGTAATTTTAGAATTAGCACTTCAATTGTGTTTTATAAATTACTTTCACGTGCGGAGCTCCACTTCTCACAAAGTCAAAGCATATTAGATAATGTTTTTGCAATTTTCAAGGTTAGGTAAAGTCACGGTGGCTTTACCACCGTGAAAGAGAATATTGTCAAAGGACATATGGGCTAGCAAGTGATAGAATCACAAACATGCCCAGATCACCTGACATTCAAAGTCTTCTTACTCCAAAACAAAAGCTCTTTCCATTATGTCTGTATGTCTTCTGTGACAATCTTAGGAGTCACAGTTACACAGATGCAGGAGAATTGGCCAAACATCCTGTCTCTATTGTTAAACACAGCAGGGGAGGGAGGGGCTAAAGGGGAACAGAACTTCGATGAGAATTTTTTTCCTGAAATACTACAAAGGTCTTTTCTTTATATAAAAATAGTTTTATTTCAAAAATAATAAGTAAAATAATAAGTGTAAATGATTCTCCTGATAAAGTCATATTCACCTAATCTTTATAATACCTTTCATCATGCTTACACCTCTTCTTCTAACAGGTAGAAAAAGTTGTATCTACAAGTTGTCACCAGTAATCTAAATCAAATTATGTATTATGCTGTTTATACAAAATGCTTCTTACTTTCACAAAGCTGCCATTGTGATTTGTTTCAGAGATGGTGAGCTGTGTTTGAGTCGGTCACTTGTCAATAGTTCGGATAAAATCATTCGAAAGTCTGGCTCTTCAGTCTTCCAGCATTCTGTAGAAGGTTGGAAAATCAATTCCTCTTTGGTCCTAGAGATAAGGTGAGTTTCTTTAATAAGGCATAATAAATTTCATATCATGTTCTAGAATACATTGGGCTTGGCAAACTTATATTGAATGCTTAATTTATAGTTTAAGTATGAATACTTCAGTAAGAGTGAACAGGCTGTTAATGTTTCTCACTGAAGGATGTGAAACTATAAAACTGAAATCATTATACAGCCAGAAATATAAGGATGAATATGTGAGTTTTTAATATACTGTCTTTATACTAATGAAATAAAATGTTCGACAGAATCCTAATGTTTAACACACTTTTCTTTATTACTCAGGATGGACGTATATTTTGAGAATTATCTTTAACTTCTCTAAAGTCTTCATACTGATCTTGTGTTTTCTCACACTGGATATAAGTAGAGCCTATTCAACTGCCATTTAGCCAACAATTATAAATAAATTTGACTTATTCTATGAAGGGGTATTTCTATGTGTGCTCCTATAATAAAAGTCTCAATAATTATACCCTAAATAGGTAACAATTAGCAAATAAGGCTTCTAGAGTACAGGTTTATTCTCTGTAAGATTCTGGTATTTTCGCTTAGATAAGCTCTTGAAATCAAACTCAGTGCCTACATATATCCATTAAATCTTGTTTTCTTCAATTATAATTCTCTAATAAGAAAGTTAGGGCCAGACCTTCCTAATTATGGAGGAAGCAAGCAGATCATTTTCTCTATAGTTACATTGCTCTATTGGTTGGTATGTTTAAATCAGCATTTCAGTAAATCAGAACTCTTTAAAAAAGTTCAAGAGAACAACCATCCTTTACATAATAAAATCATTGCATTTTTCTAGTATTGGCAAAATGCTAATTACTCCATGATTGGATACGAACACACAGATTTTGTAAGAGTAGGTTAGTGGTTACGAGGGTAAGCTGCTGATCTGCTGGGGTTTCTACCTCCTCACTTCTTGGATCACACGTACGTATACTGTAGATTATAAGCCCCTTTAAGGAAGAGTCTACTACCTTCATCTTTAGAGTATGCATCGCAATTCATAGAATGCATTGCAGCAAAGGCACTCACTACATGTTGAAATATAGTTGAAAGAATGTCTGGAAATTAAAAAGAAATGGGTGCCATGGAAATGCAGGAATGGTTAGACTACTTTGTTTTAAAGCTTTCAAAGTGACTGGAATGGAGACAGGAATCAAACCATGGCAATGTCAAGTGGTGTATGTTTGGCTGTTTTTAGTCTAGGGTGAACTTTGTGTATTTGTAGGCAGAGTGCAAGAACAGTGAGATGAGTAGCGTGTGATGCAGTGCAACTCTGACAGAGTTTATAAATCGGTGTCTTCTGTGTAGAATATGCTCAGAAAGCAATATTTATTTCAACTGGTTGAAAAGAAACTTAAAGTAGTACTAAAAATTAGCAGATTCCTTATAAAAGTACAGATTTTCAGATACTCTTAAGACATTTTAAAATGTGACAACTCTGAACGTGTGTTCCTCCTGAGAACTCTTTGGCTGAAGCCAACACTAACCACGAGCTCTCCAGTTTGACAGTTTTACACCTGGAGCTCCCTTTTCTCATGATACCTACCTAGTGTCTTCCTCACTAACTCATACTCCTATACCCACATTTGAATTTAGAAACCCTGTAAGAGATGAGATAATTATGAGGAAAAAGCTACAGGATATGGAACTAGATGGGACCATAAATACAGTGTGGTTGAGTTTAGCACAGAGTAAGGATTTATGTTTCTTAGAAGTAGCTTGGAAAGAGAGACATATGGGTGATTAAAAAAGAAATATTTATCTCTGAGGATGCCTAGAAAGAGAACCTTCAAGTTTGAATGATTTGGCAAGAAAGGTGTCAATTACGTAAGGCTCTGTAGATCAGGTAAAGGAAAGTAATGGAAGAAAGTAAAGTAAAATAAGAAATTGTAACAGTTTAATATATCTAGCCATGCTAAATAATATATCAGATAAAGTCTAATAAATAAATTAAATACATAATTAACAATAGTTTAATCAATATATCTGGCCATGCCTTCCTAGTATCTATGAAAAAATGAATACTATAGATGTGCATGAGGCTATATCTATTGCTATTTTTAAGATATTCAAGCTAAGGGTATTTAACATAAATTGACCCAAGCAATTTATTATTGCAACTTTACAAATTAATGAGGGTTGCATTCATATCTTTGAGGGTGATTTATTTTCAATTATAACAGCTAATAATATGAATGAAATGTTGGTACTCTTCATATGGTTCTCCTTAACAGATAAGTAAACAATAAAACAGTGAGCAAATATTGAATAAGACATACAAAGTTGTCACTTCCTTACAAGGAAATAATAATTTGTAAAACCATTACTGTACAATGTACAAACAGTTCATAAAAATTATAATTGCCTATAGCTGTAGTGACTAGTAAGTATCAATCAATTTGACACCTATAATAAAAAATTTAGAATATAAAAATACCTGATTATTGGCTTAGCTTTCTTTTTAAGTCACACTTGAAACTAATCTTAAAGTATTTTGGTTATTTTCCTTTGTTTTTTCCCCACATCTATAGCATTTATGAAGAACCACATTATTTTGTGTCTATGAGTGGGTATGGGCATATTTTACAAGTGTTTTCAAAATTCTACTTTGAAGCTTTTGATTAAGATGTTACAACTAATCATTTTTGATCTTACATGATTGAACTCTGCTTACAAATCTTTCTCATTTAAAAAAATCTCATTAAACTTTATAATGCACTTGTGATATTCCTAATAAATTATTTATCTATTTGCATTAAAATGTGAAACAGTCACTGAAGATAAATTGTTTTTCCCTACATTTGTAGACATGATTTTCTTTCTTATTACTGATTCTTCCAGCCCTATATGCACTCTGCCGCTTTCATAAGCACATCAAGAATTGATTCATATATATTCATCAAACAACTGTACCTCTGGGGAGTTGTCTGAGAGAGACGGTTTCATGTATTAGTTCATTGTACTTTGAAAATTCATCAAGATTTAGGGAAGTTCATGAATTCCACAGCTAACTTCACAATTAAACTAATTAGCTTGGTTAAAGGCTTGATGTTATTGGTAGTAGTTCTTTATTATTGCAAGCTAAGAAATGATACATTTAAGATGTATCAGATGTTGTAAGTATATCTGTGAACATTGTACTGAGAAATTATCTAGTCATGTCCCAACACTTGTGACTTGACTTTTTTCATCTTCGGGTTGTTTCTTTCTTTCCCCCTCATTTTTCATATGTTGGATAGAAACCTAAAGAATTACGTACAGTACCAGATATGGATGTTTAGAAATGTATGAGCTCAGCTACTCATCAGGACCAGAATAAGCACATCATAATTAGTCAGCAAAAATATTTTCAACTCTTAGTGTCATCATATATTGAAGTTCTTAACCAGATAAGGTTTGCAGGTTGACTAAACATAATTGCAAATTTATATGTGCTTCACCTGTCAAAAAGAATTTGCTGTTGCATGCATTGATTTACTTTAGAAAAAGGTCCACATACAATTCAATAGCACACGTCGTGGGTCACACAGCTTGTTAGTCCCAGAGTCAAGCTTCAAAAAGCCAGGCCTGACTGTGGAGCCAGAGCTCTTATTATGAGATAAATCTTCTGGAAGACTATTGTTTAATACTAAAAATGCTTACTATTAAAATGCATCTTTATGAAGTACAGAGAAGTTGAGTTTTTTGCTCTAAAATAATATAAGATAGTATTCATCCAATATTACCAAATGCTGGGCCAAATATCAAATGTCTATCTGAGGTGTAAACTAAAAAGTGCTTTCTTCAAGCTTTTTTGAGACAATTTTGCCTTTTCATTTGGTTGTGCTCAGGGTTTTTCTTTTAATACTAACTAGAATATTTTTCCTATAACAGCTAAGACCCTTAGCTCAGAAGCCCTAACAAGCTATAGGTTATGTTTTTTTCAGAGCTTCGAGGCATATTGCCTTGCAGAAATAATCTCGAGACAAAAAATTGTGTTCTGTCTGCTTTTTGTAGGCATAATGAAACACTTGGCATTTCTTAAACTTTTTTTTTTTTCGTTTTAGTAAACTATGTCAGTAACAACTGAATTGATTCACTGATTTTTGTCTGGAGTCAAAAGTTTGCAAAAACTGATTCCTAATATATGTATCACTACCTAATTTGTTTCTCAACTTGAGATGCATTCCAGCTGTAAGATTTGCCTCACAATACTTGCTGATGGAGTCAACAATGTCATTTAGATTAAATTTTAGTTGCCACAGCACATGTGCTTGTTGTTGACAGGAAACCTACAGAGAAGAAAGAGTGGCACCTGGTGATAGGTTAGCTATATGTAACGTTTCACAAGTGAAAACAATGTTTAGAAAATTAATTCCCCAGGACTCTACAGCTGCTATTTCAGGTGGTGGGTGATGTTGAAAGGGAAGTTCTACTTGAAAATTCAGCTGAAAAGTTTCTGTATAGAATCTATTCCTGTCAGTTTCACAGTCTAAACCAGTCTTTCAGTTTAAGCCAGCATTGCCTAACAAAAAATATAATCTTTATGACTAATTTTTTAGTCTTACCAAAAGTGAAGCATATTTCCTGATTTCTATCAGTTATCTTTATCGATAAAACAGTTGCTGAACTTAGGTGTTCGCTTTTCGAATAGGGTTTCAAAAGTTACATTATGCTTAACAGAATGACAGAGACCTGTAAGGAATCTTATGTTGTTACTGTTCTTTTAAGTCACACACAAAAAACACAATCCTCTGCTTTAAAAATCTGGTAGTAACTCAACCACATATTACAAAAACTTATACTGGTACAGCCTGCATATTAAACATCAGCTTTTGTTGATTCATGCTTCCTTAGAGCCCAGAAGTTAGAGTTTTCTTTCTATCTCTCTCATTCTAAAGTAATTTTGTTTAACTTGCTGTTTTCATTTATATCAAGTACCTTTTGAGCAAAGCGTATATATTCTCCTTGGTAGTACTTAACGTGTTGTTTCAGTTCAGCATAAGTACAAGAGTTTTTCAGGCTTCCAGTGATATTTAGTTAATTACATTTAAGCACTAGTTTTCTTCTTTGTTTTTTTTTTAATAGATTTACAGTGTGAACAACAGTTAGACTTAGCAAATCCATAGAACTTTTACAGTCCATTAAATCTATAATCTAAAAATACCTACAGCCTACTAGGGAGAAAAAAAAAACTAACTTTACTGTTACCAGAAAATATTAAGCATTTTATCAATATATTCACTCATAGTAATTATTTTCAGTCTTTCTTGTATCCTACACCAGGAATCTTAGCTCAGATAGTTTTCCATGTATAGATTTAAGCCCTAAAATAGAAACGAAAGTTTGGTTCAATGCAGGAAAAAGAACAAACTAGACATTCAAGGTCCCCCCACCCTTTTCAGTTTAAAAAAGCAAATTCAACACTAACAATTGTTCTGAGTTTTCTCTACGAAACTTACATTTTTATATTTTGATTAGACTGTGTGAATTGGTATTTTGTATTCTGTCTTCGAAAATACTTTTACTATTTTTTACTGCTTCCATTTAAAAAATAAACTACTGTTGAGCCTGTAAGACAGCATTGGAGTAATACATACAATAGTATCATCTGTACTTAATAATTATTTATCACATTAAGCATTATTTTCTTCCTGAACTCTTACAGTCCACTTTTAAATATCAATTTTCCCTAAGAATGAATAAATTAAAGGTGTTCTCTTATACTCAGATTTAGAAGACATATGTTTGAAAATATTTTTGCTGCTAACTTTCTATAACACAGCAAAGGTTCTGTGATTGCAAAGTCCCTCTTGCTATCAGTTGACAAGCGTTTAAGTGTTAACTTTATGAGTAAGGGGATTTTCCTTTTTGGATTTCCAAGCTAAAGAGTCTTCTTTGAAATCTGGACCTCTATTCACTTCATGCTTGCAAACATGCCACTACTTGTGAGTGGCATCTTCAAATACTTACAGCAACCCCTTTAAATTATGTTCAAAGGAAAATAACACCATCTAGTTTGGCGATCTGACCACATCCGTGCAGTCTTCATTTTAGAGTCAAGCTTGTCATTTTCACAGGAAATGAAAAAATTTTTTTTGTTGAAATACAGGTGTCAGGCATTATTTAATTTTTTCACCAAACGAGTAAGTGGTAGTTAATTTGTACAAAAGTTGATTGCTGCTCTTGGTGCTAGCTGTTAACTTTTTTGAAGAATCACATGTGCTTAACATAATGAAGGAGTTCTCAATTTTCTGCAATTCATATTCTCTATGGCTGCTGATTTCACCAGCAATTCTCTTCTTATGTAGTCTGTACTTTGTTAAGATTATTATAATGCCTGATAATTTCTATTAATTTTTAAATTTCATTTGTAGGGCATTTATATAGATTTTGCTGTACAAATTTTACTCCTTGCAAACATGAAATTCCAAACATTTGAGAAAAAAAATTTTTTTTTTTTTCTTCTGCGGTGTGTGGGCCTCTCACTATTGTGGCCTCTCTCATTGCGGAGCACAGGCTCCAGACGCGCAGGCTCAGCGGCCATGGCTCACGGGCCCAGCTGCTCCATGGCATGTGGGATCTTCCCGGACTGGGGCACGAATCCGTGTCCCCTGCATTGGCAGGCGGGCTCTCAACCACTGCACCACCAGGGAAGCCCGAGAAAAAAAATTTTTAAATGGTCTCTTTTTCAGAGAGTTGATGGGTGTATGCCTTGTGTATAAAATCTGGCCAAATAAAGTATTCAATCATCTGGTTTCCTAATTAGATCACACGTTAAAGTGAGACCTATTTAAAGCAAACCAAAATAAAGAAAACAAAAAGAAAGATGAGTTAGTTATTTTACATCCCTCCTTGCTAGTCATGCTTCTGGTTTATGAGTATGATTTGGGGAATTGCCCTTTTGATGGAGTGATAGGAAGAGATCATATTTTGTGCTTAATAATAAAATTTATAAATAGTGATGGAGCTTAAACAATAATAGCATTAGAGGAAAATGTCTATCCTATCATGAATGTTATAATAATGACATTGTTTTGAGCATTCTGAAAATTCAAGCTTGCCGTTAAGAGCACTTCAGTAAGTATTATCCAACTTCCAACCCAGAAGACTGCTTTCTCAGATTACTTCTGGGTGGTATATGTTTGGTAGCATGAGGATCAAGCAATCCCAAACTTTTGTAAGCCAGATTCATAGATTTCTTTGTCAATATAATTCTCTCAAAAACTTACTAGGCTCCTGAGCTATTTCTTTGGAGTTTGTTCCTGGTATGAATAACCCCACCTAAGGATTGCTTCTGAACACAGTTCTTTAGCCTTCTGATTCTCCCCTAATTATTTTGAGCTAACCCTCCTTTTCTACAGTTTATTGGCAGCTACTCTTAAAACGTTTGAATCTATAGACTTAGGGGAGAAGACAATATCCTTCTTGCTGCTGACATGGCTCTGATTTATAGTTGTATCTCTTGCTAATTGGATTATTGGAGTCATTTAGGAGCTCCCAGTTACTGGACTCTCACACAGTTTAGATTATAGGCCGTTGCCAGAGATATTCTCCTCCACTCAACTTGCAACTTGGGTATTTCATGTCTGACTTTGCCTCTTAGTTCCTTGCTAAAATGGGTAACCAACATAAAACAACATACTAGCACCTTTTAAGCAATTATCCAAGAGCAACAAGCTTATTACGTATAGGGTATGACTCCTAAGTTATTATAGACCGCAGTTTTATAAGGTGCTATTCTGTATCATGCCAAGAGTCACCAGCTTTCCAGGCAGCCATATCTATTTTCTTATTTTCCATCATCTAACTTAATATGTGCGTATATGTGTATGTAGTATCTCATATCTTTTATCAGATTCTTTATTAGTTATGGGATAGGCTAAGCTTCCATAAAAAAGGAGACTTTAAAATACAGTGAATCAAACAAATCAGAAGTTTATTTCTTTCTCCTATAGTGATGCACTTGATCCACTCATATCCTGTTTAAGAAAACTAATTCATGTGACCACACCCAGCTGCACTTGGGTTTGGAAACTTGGAAATGTTCTAGCTGAGCATCAGTGTGGCCAAGTAAAACTTAGAAGATTCAAATAGGAAACGAAAGAAGGGAAGAAAGAACACTGAGGAACAGTTAGCTATCTCTGCCCTGCAAGGTCCAATGTTCTATCTGTCCATCTTTTCCTCTAATATAGCCATCTTATTTCCTGGATTCTTGAGCTTGGAAGAAAACTTTCATATATATGTGTATATATATATATATATATATATATATATATATATACACACACACACATATATATATATACATATATATATACACATATATATGTGTATATATATATACACATATACACATATATACACACATATATATAGTGCTGTAGTTTAACTTTACTTCAAATAATTATAATATACACATGATTTCGATAAATGTTAATAATTTTATTAGAAAATTCAATCCTTTTAATAGTTAACTAAATTATGATTCTAAACAATTTCAAGTTTTTCTATTCACCTTAACTAGACAACACTGAACAAAATAGATGATTATAGATAATTAAGGCTGGCAGAATACTATCTAGCTAAGGAAAGTCAAGTCATGGCAATAGTATTTCATTTAATAAACTTTTCTATAAATTTTGATAGGGGGCCTTTTTCACTCCACAGATAGGTGTGTATACTATATATCTATTTACAAAATCATTGAAAAACTGTGCAAATGACGTTTTAAAAATATATTTTATTTCCTTTAGAATGTACTTAATTGGTTGGTTTAGTTACCACCTGAATATTAAAGTTTAGTGATTTACCAATTTATATCTTATCATATTGTACTTTGTAAATGATATTACCAGTCCTTGGACATGTTGTCATTAATGGAAAACTTTGCTTGTATCTCAAATATAGGAAGAACATTCTTCGTTTCCTAGATGCAGAACGAGATGTCTCAGTGGTCAAGAGCAGTTTTAAGCCTGGTGATGTCATACACTATGTGCTGGACAGACGCCGGACACTAAATATTTCTCAGGATCTGCATAGCCTCCTACCTGAAGTTTCACCAATGAAAAATCGAAGATTTAAGACCTGTGCAGTTGTTGGAAATTCTGGCATTCTACTAGATAGTGAATGTGGAAAAGAGATTGACAGTCACAATTTTGTAATAAGGTGAGCTTCCTTTTGTTCCTAAAGATTGTAATTTCTTCAAAGACCCTTTATTTAGGAGTAGAACACTGGCAGAAATGTTTAAATCTAATATTAATATTATGAATTATTGAAATCTCAAACAAATATTTATCTTTTATGTCTTTGTGTAGTATCCAAATTTACACTTACCCTGGAATGTAAAATTAAAATTATTATATCATTGAAAGAAAAGATGATCTCATAGCAATAAGATTCACACCAGCTTTCCTTTTTGGCCAAATGACAATTTTATTAAATATAATACACAGAAAACTATTTTATTCACTAATAGAAATAATTATTTATTTCTATTAGTGAATGAATTAATTCACTTAATTACATTCATAATCCTATTTCTATTCAATAAATTGTATTATTTTATTTATTCATAAAATTATGAACATTACTATACAATGATGTAACAGATATAAGTTAATTTTACTTTTTTAATGACAACTATTTAGCATAGTCTAAGAACATAATTTAACAAGTTTATATTTGATACCTTGGACCAAATTGCTTTCATCACTCTTTATACATGGTACTTGTGTATGGTAGTATATTTTAGTTTTTTAGTTTTCTCACAAAATTAAACATAGCTATTTGTTTTTCATTGATGGTCAGCAGATATTTGATGAGTCATGTGTTTAGTTCTAGCTTTTGATTAACTGAAAAAAAGACAACAGTAGACTTAAGGTTGTAATGACAACAGATATTAATTAGCACTTTTTAATTCTCAGTATATCTAAATAGAGTTTTTTGGCTTGTTTTAGTTCTTCAGAAATATTTGCTGAATAAGTGAAATGTGTATTTTGAAATATGAAATACTGTAATATAAAGATAGATTGGAAAGTATGCTGATTTGCCATGTTGACAAATAACTTGAAGTCTTGAAGCTATGCTGGAATCCAGCCTTTGAAAGTATAGATCTTGAAAAAAATCTTTTTGAACTATAGTATTAAAAATAAATACAATTATATAAGTATTAATCATAAATAGGCAACAGTTTTTTATAAAAGAATAATAACCATGAAAAATCATAAGAGAATACTCTCAGGGAATACAATTCATAACAATGAATATAACTACAAACATTTTGCCATACTATCGTTTCTCAGTTGGATGCAGGGTCAGAGATTGATTTGACATCAGTTGAGCCTTTAAAAACCTGAACTTTTAAGTTGATTGAACTGAAAGAAAAACCTTGTCAATATGTAGATATACCAAGAAAATTGTGTCCAAAGAGGAGACAAAAATATTTGATGAGGGAATGACAGTGGAAGTGGAAGTAATGAGCTTCAAACTTTGAAGTCTGTGTGAAGTATGGCTGTGAAGGAAGAGTAAGTCTTCTAGAATTTCTGAAGAGATTAAAATCAGGGGGCAGATTAAGTGAAGAGGAAAAGATTTTAGAGCACAGTAGAAATTGTTGCAAGGTGAAGAAGAGAATTTGTAAGGTTGATTAATCCTGGAGGGCTACAGGATCCGAATGTGACTGACTCCTTGTTCCTACACCCCTTTAAGCTTTAGCATTGGGATCTACATAACCCACTAGATTCAGCCTCACCTTTAACTCTGAAATTAAGACTGTAGTGTCAGCTAACACCTCAATCAGATCACATAATTATCTCCTCTCTTTTTTTGTGGTGAGAACAGTTAAGATCTAGTATTCTAGCAACTTTAAAGTTGATAATACAGTATTGTTGGCTATAATCATCAGGCAGTGCATTAGATCTCCAGAAGTTATGTTTGTTGTAAGTCACTCACTGGTGTTTGAGCATAATCGAACTTCAAGAGGTTCTTTATACTTTTCTACGCTATGATTATTTTAAAAACTTATTTAACAAGAGCACAATAGTGACCAATCCTGAGTCTATAATTGTTATGCTCTTACCAAGAAGTAGAAAAAAATGAGGATAAGCATCTTAATGAAGGCATGAAAATTATTGCCATAATTGTTTTTTATTCTTTTCCTCCTATTTTTACTGCTTTCCAAAATTAGAAGTTGGAATGTTGTAGATTAAAGTATATACTAGGGAAGTGTAGCCCATGATTGGGATTCTGATTTTCCAGGTAAACTTTGGCAGGAATACATTTTGCATTAGAAACAAATAATCCCTGGAGAAAAACCTTTTTCTTTTGTAATAATACCTAGTTTGGAAATTCATCCCTTTGAGTCTCATGGACACAAGGGACTTCAATGACATATCACTACCAGACCTCCATCCTTCCTAAAATTCTAATCTTTCTCATGGCATCTGACTCATCATCTATGTGCCAAATGTCTTTTCCTTCCCCAAGAGTATATGACCTTTTGTTTCTGTACATGTGTCTATTCTACTCTAGAACATCAAAGAGGACTTTTGCATTAAACCTCAATCAAAGCCCTATTCCTTGAAATAGTTTGCCATCCATGTCAAACTGGTTAATATTGTTACAAATTTTAGTAACAATCTTTAAAAATCTTTCAAATTTCCCACCTTCCCAGAGCTGTATTGTGTGTATGCATATCAGCATAGGTATAGATAGTTTTGGTTGGTTGGTTACATGTGTAACCTGTTGTTCCCAGTTTGTTTGTTTGTTTCCCATTTTTCTTGTTAGATAGTAAGTTTGTTATGAGAGAGATAACTGACACCTGATCTGCTTGCAGAGGGCACTGTTAATTCAGTGACCCCCCCTCAAGGATCAGATTCACCCAGGTATTATGTTCAAGTTGACCTCTAACTTTATAAAGCAAAGCATTATCTTTAGATAATATCTTCATTCAGCATTAGTTAGATTTTAAACTTTATTTTTTCTGAAAGTACTTTAAAGAAATAAAATGCTATCTTCTTTGTTTAATGATGTACAGAATGCATTATCATATGCACACAGGAATCTCTTGCTCCAAACAGTTGTGCTATTGAGGAGGAGGGCAAGGTGCAGATACATGGCATTATTGTCCTGTGAAGTGTAGTTCTGGAGAAAGTTATTTTTAATATCCCACAATATTTTTAAATAAGCCAGTGAAAAGTGCTCACGTTGTATTTTTGCCCATGTAATGGTAACTATACATAAATGCAGACACACACACAACGTCATGCATTTCCTCTCCTAGAAGAGATATTCCCTCAGTGGCTGTTTGTATCATAAGTTAATCAATTAAATTAAATGCTGGGTTTTGTGGGATATCATACAAAATAGGAGCTTAAAGGAAAAAAATGAGGATAAGAAAATCAATTAAAGCCTTACTTTGATTCTCTAATTACTGATTAAATATTGAACTGATTTGTAAAATCTAGGTTTCATATGTACCTAAATAACAGAAAACTGGACATAAGAGAAATAATTTTATTTCTTAATAAAAAATGCCTAAAATCATAATTCAAATAATAGTGTTATGTCCACTTGATCAGTGATTTTTATATGTGGAACCCTCAAGACAGTTAGTCTATAGTTCCTCAATCAGCGAGTGCCATGTTGTA
The DNA here is from genome assembly GCF_963924675.1 of Phocoena phocoena. Lineage (NCBI taxonomy): Eukaryota > Metazoa > Chordata > Mammalia > Artiodactyla > Phocoenidae > Phocoena > Phocoena phocoena. The sequence continues at coordinate 82,265,608 of NC_089221.1, read as the reverse complement.
AGGAAGAGGCCAGGATAGAGAAACATGGGTGGTCAGTCACTCACTCAGGTTGAAAATATCATGCTTTTCTTGACTTGCAATTCTGTCTGATAGGGAAAATTCATAAAGGATAATAAAGTTCTTGTGATGCTAAAGATCTTGTCATAACAGCTCCAGATAAGCAAAAATTTAGTTTAATCTGGCATTGATGTGTCAGTTATAAACCTTCTCTCACCTGGTGAGCATTAGAGACACTGTCCTATTGATATTAAATTCTATATTTTATATTTGGATGGCCTGACATATGCTAAATATTGGAAAGAGATGGAGTCAGTGCTGCAGAGGAAAACCGTCACCCAATATATCTTCCAGGGGTCCGAGGGGTCCGAGGAGAGTTCATTGTAGGTGATATTGGATGAAGTTGTGCGCCTTGCTGTACTTTAGTTTTCTAATTTAGAAACTGAGATTATTGTATGAACTATTCCTTTCTTCCTTAGAGTGTTACAACTTACCTACTCACAGAAACCACAGAATTGTCTCTATGAAATCTCAGCCCTAAGTTTACCCCATGTATAATTACTTATCTAAAGGTTTGCTATAATATTTCAAGAATCTAGAGGTTTGAAGACATAATATGTCCTTTATATATCACTGTAGGTAAAGGAAAACAGGGTTAAAAAGCTCCCTTCGTGCAATCTGTTTAAAAGTATCTTTGAATCCTTTCTTGGGTCTTTTTTTTTTTTTTTTTAGTTGGTGTTAGGTATAAAATTATTCTAACAGTGCATATCTTACATTAAAGAATACAACTATTTAGTGGAGAAAATTGTTTTGGATTTTGCAAAATGATATATAAAGTGCTTTTCAATTTTTCTGCCTTTATTTTTCACATTTTTTGGATATTTTAGTCCCATATATATTTACAAAAACATACATTCTAATATCTGTATTGTCTATACTCAAGAATTTCATAAACTTAACAATTGTGGTTTTCTAATGAGAACCAAAAAAATCAGATATTTCCTAATTTTAATGCTGAAAGGTGGTGGAGAACAAATCCTCATTCCACCTTTCCTGCTCTTCTCTTCCCCCCAGGTAAGAATGATGGGGCATTCTTTCCATTCTCTGGGCTGTCTGTGGATAGTAGGAAATGTCAGGCAGCCTGTCAGTACTGGTTTTCCATAGAAGAGGGATCTTGTCCAGCCTCATCTAAAGTAAACCTGGTCCCACAGTGTACTAGCTTTGATGTTATAGAGAGAACACTGGGGGAGGGGTTACTTAACAGTTGCAATTGGCAACTGATATTTTTTGACCATCAAATGCCACTCCTCACTGTGCTTAAACAGAGATACTAGAAATAATGAGTATGACTTGAATGATTCAGAAATGGTTAACTAAGAGCTGCAAAACACTTTGTTGTTCTGGCTGGTTGGAATTCCAAATTTAATTTTGTTTGTTTATTTCTCTCTTTCTACCTTCCTTTTCTGCATTTTTTCTTGTCCCCATCTTCTTCTAGTCTAGACAACTTTGCTCGTTTTTCCTTTGTTAATCAACATCTTCAGTTCCTGCAGTGCTTGACCAATTTCCTTCTAATTTCCTCTTGGTTCATATTTTTTTTCTTAAAATATAGGAACAGCAATGAAAGATCACTTAAAATAGCCATTTAAATATATACATATTTATATAAGTAAATCCTTGCTATTCAGATTGTGGTTCTGAACTACCAGCATTAATATCACTTGGAAGCTTGTTAGAAATACAGAATGTCAGAACTTGCACCAGACCTGCTGAGTCAGAATGTACATTTGATCACAGTGCCCAGGTGCTTCTTATGTGCATTAAGGTTTTCAGTGTTCTGGAATTCTCAGTATGCCTAAACAGTATGATCTAGGGAAGCTGGGACTCCCCACCATGTCTGATTTAGTTAGCCTGTATCTTTAGGACCTAGTACCAAATTTGATACATTAAGTTATGTGCTACTTATTTATTGAATGAAAGAATTAATGTAGGAATTGAGAAAATTTTGGTTTGTGTTCATGTATTCTTGCCTTAGACACTAAATACAACACTGGATTCCAAAATTAATATGTAAGAGGAGTCATATATAAGGTCATTTATGGTCATTTAAACCCTTAAAATTAAAAAGAAAATACAGAAATATGATGAGTAGTATAGTGAAATGTCCTAGATATTGGGAATCAGAAAAGCTGGGTTCCTGACAATTACTAGAATCACTATGTTGTACACCTGAAACTAATATAACATTGTAAATCAACTATACTTCAATAAAAAATAAAGCCAGGAAATGTAGTATTGGACAAATACCTTAGGTTCTAAACATGATTATTTCCAACATCCAATGATATTAATAATAATAATAATAGGCCTATTATTTCAAAGTGATTTTCTAAGTATCAGTTGGGAAATATAAATAGTAAAGAAATGCATAAACTGTAAATCTAAACTAATGTCGACTGATATTAAAGCACACCTAGCTTGAGTCAAATGTTGTAGTTGAAAGTTAAATTTATTACCACTTTTTCTAAGCCATGACCATTGGCTAGAAATGCAAATTCTCTTTGTCTTATATAAACAAGAAGTCAAACCTTCCTCAAATTTATCAAATATATCAAACGTGTATATAGTTGACACTGAATAACATATTAGATAATATGAAATGTGAAGACACAGGAACACTACTCAGGAGTGTCTATAAAATCTGAGTGTATAAAATTAGAAAGAATTGTAGTGAAGAGATATATTTCTTCAGGAAACCAAAGTAATAAGATAAAAATGTTTTACTTTATGATGATGTAGCTTCCTAAGAGAAGGGATGAGATGTTTCACAAAAGAAAAAGATAGAAGAATTTACTTACCTTGACTGATACAATACAGTTTTATAACTCAATGTTTGATTCTCCACTGGTGGATAATTTATGGCAAACTTTAAATCATCTTTTTTGACCTTCTATGAATGCTAACTCTTTTATAGCAAAATAGACTCTTCTCTGGGGGAGAAAAAATATGCCTACTTTTCTACGTGTTCACAAAAATGGCCTTATTTTTTTCCCTTGCACTCTCACTGAGAATGTTTGTGCTTAAATAAAATGTTTTAACTGCAAACAACTAAGTTTCTGGTAGGGAGACTGGTGCAGGCATTAGAAAGATATTTTTAAATTCTTATTAATTAAAATAACCACTTTATATTTTAGAAATACCAACATTGCTTATGTGATATTTGCTACATATATTTTCTACCTTATTTTTACTTAATGGTTTATTCATATTTTTAAGCTGAAATTTTATACTTTAAAAAAACTAATTATCTTTGTTATTTCTATTGATTTTAACCATAAAATTCATATTCTGGGTAGAAATGAGAATTTCTGTTTTATTCTAATTATTTATGGTTTTTAAAATTTTACTGAAAACTAAATATGGAATTGTTATGGATTGTGATGTGAGGTAAGGCTCTAACTTTTTCTTCCAATCATGTCACTCCTTGGAAAAAAAAGATTTTATCTACAAGAGATACTTTTTTTTAAAATGGAAATGACAATGACTTGACAAACTATTTTAAATTTTAAAACGTTGTTTTAAAATGACTATCCCATTTTCTAATTTTATTGATTTGAGTCCTCTTCCCTTTTTTCTTGATGAGTCTGGCTAAAAGTTTATCAACTTTGTTTATCTTTTTGAAGAACCAGCTTTTAGTTTCATTGATCTTTGCTATTGTTTTCTTTGTCTCTGTTTATTTCTGCACTGATTTTTATGATTTCTTTCCTTCTACTAACTTTAGGTTTTGTTTGTTCTTCTTTCTCTAGTTGTTTTAGGTGTAAGGTTAGGTTGTTTATTTGAGATATTTCTTGTTTCCTGAAGTAAGATTGTATTGTTATTAACTTCCCTCTCAGAACTGCTGTTGCTGCATCCCATAGGTTTTGGATTGTTGTGGTTTCATTTTCATATGTCTCTAGGTATTTTTTGATTGCCTCTTTGATTTCTTCGGTGATCCGTTGGTTGTTTGGTAGCATGTTGTTTAGTCTCCACATGTTTGTGGGTTTTTTTAGTTTTTTTCTTATAGCTTATTTCTAATCTCATAGTGTTGTGGTCAGAAAAGATGCTTGATATGATTTCAATTTTCTTAAATTTACGTAGGCTTGCTTTGTTGCCCAGCATGTGGTCAGTCCTGGAGAATGTTCCATGTGCACTTGAGAAGAATGTGTATTCTGCTGCTTTTGGATGGAATGCTCTTTAAATCTCAATTAAGTCCATCTGATCTAATGTGTCATTTAAGGCCTATGTTTCCTTATTGATTTTCTGTCTGGATGGTCTGTCCATGGATGAAAGTGTGGTGTTAAATTCCCCCACTATTATTGTGTTACTGTCGATTTCCCCTTTTATGGCTGTTAGTATTTGCCTCATATATTGAGATGCTCCTGTGTTGAGTGCATATATATTTACAATTGTTATATCTTCTTCTTTGACTGATCCCTTGATCATTATGTAGTGACCTTCTTTGTGTCTTATAACAGTCTTTATTTTTAAAATCTATTTTGTCTTATATGAGTATTGGTACTCCAGCTTTGTTTTGATTTCCATTTGCATGGAATACCTTCATCTGTCCCCTCACTTTCAGTCTGTATGTGTCCCTAGGTCTGAGGTCAGTCTCTTGTAGACAGCATGTATACAGATCTTGTTTTGGTATTCATTCATCCAGTCTATGTCTTCTGGTTAGAGCGTTTAATCCATTTACATTTAAGGTAATTATCAGTATATGTGTTCCAATTGCCATTTTCTTAATTGTGTTGGGTTTTTTTGTATATCTTTTTTCTTCCCTTCCTCTTTTATTCTCTTCTCCTGTGGTTTGATGACCATCTTTAGTGTTGTGTTTGGGTTGCTTTTTCTTTTTTGTGTGTGTATCTATTGTAGTTTTTGGGTTTGCTGTTCCTGTGAGGTTTTGATAGCAGTCTATGTATGTACCAGGTTGTTTTAAGTTGCTAGTCTCTTTCCCACCTAGAGGAGTTCCTTTAGCATTTGTTTCAAAGCTGGTCTGGTGGTGCTGAATTCTCTTAGCTTTTGCTTGTCTGTAAAGCTTTTGATTTCTCCATCAAATCTGAATGAGAGCCTCGCTGGGTAGAGTATTCTTGGTTGTAGGTTCTTCCCTTTCATCACTTTAAATATATCATGCCGCTCCCTTTTGGCTTGCAGAGTTTCTGCTGCAAAATCAGCTGATAATCTTATGGGAGTTCCCTTGTATGTTATTTGTCATTTTCCCCTTGTTGCTTTTAGTATTTTTTCTTTGTTTTCAATTTTTGTCAGTTTGATTACTATGTCTCTTGGTGTGTTCCTCCTTGGGCTTCCTGCCTGGGACTCTCTGCACTTCCTGGACTTGGGTGACTGTTTTCTAAAAATGCAATATTATAAACAACTACAGTTTCTCATCTATCAATCTAACAAGGATATTTAACATTCTTAGTATTCAGCATAAAGTTATTCTGATGTTGGCACTCCTTTGAAATGCTTTTAAAAATATAGATTGATACAACTTTTCCAAAAATCAGGTTTATAATGTCCCCCAACCCTTAAAAATAGTAGATTCCTTTATTTACTATTTCCAGTTCTAGGAATCTACCCAAATGTGAACAATTGTTGAAGTATAAATGCATTTTATAACACACAGCAAGAAAGGATGAGTAAATCATTGTACATCTGGATGATTAGTCATTCAACCCATGGAAAAGAGGAATCTCAGGCAAAGGGACCAGTAAGCACAAAGACAAATGCTTTCAATGGTCTTATGGTAAGGCAGTGTTTGGGACTACTCTACTATTAGGTTCATATTGAAGGACAATGTGGAAGGGGAAATGGCAGGGTATGTTGGCCTTAAATAATGAAGGATCGTTTCACCATGTTAAGGATTTACATGGTATCCTGTAGTCCAAGAAAGATCCTTACAGTTTGTTGGTTTATTTGTTTGTTCTTGTTGGAGTTTTGTTGTTGTTCTTATTATAAGCATAAGAGGAATGTAAAGGTATAGAAGCATGAGCATATTTGCAGATGGAAGGACCATGGTAATAAATAAATCAAAGGTAAGAAAGAGAAAGAACACTCAATAAGGAAAATACTAGAGGAGGCAAATGTGATGAAATCCATAAACTTCAGTGGTAAGGGTCATACTAATGTAAAATATGGTAGAAATCATCCTTTCCTGATATCAAAGGAGCATTAGCAAATAGGCAGTTGGTCATTCCATGGATTTTCAAAATATACCTTCAGTTTTGGGTTTAAAGCATTTGTTATTTGTCTACTATTAAACTCATCTGTAAGTGGACATCAGCCCAAAATATGTACTCCAAAGCCAAACACAATTGAACTTTTCAGACCTATTGTTTTCAGGTGATACATAGCATAGCTTTGATCTTCCTTATAATTTTTTCATTAATTCCTTCACTCTTTTATTCACCTATTTATCAGGAAGATACAAAAATGAAGATCAATTCTTTACATCTGAGATGATTGTAGTCCTGTAAAGAAAATAAAGTAATGAACTGATAATGCACAAATTGCTTTATTAGAGGTACTCACAGAACTAGGCACTGATAATGAGGCAGAGAGGATACATAAGCTGGATGGTCAAGGATGATTTCCTGAGAGAAGCAACACAAGTTAAATTATGATGAAAACTGAAGAAGTAAGGAAAGGAGAGAAAAGAAAGTGAGACCTAGTCCAAACTGGATCTATGATGCACCAAGGAACCTGGGTATAGGAATGAGTGGCTTTTCTGGGCCTGTGAGTAGTTTCAGTATGATGGAATAGAAGGTTGTGTGGGTCAAAAGAAGCAGGTAAGGCTGGAGAGGGAAGCTGACAGGTTATGCAGAGTCCATTGTATCTTGCTAAGGAGATTGGATTTAATTTTTCAAGTAGTCTGTGGAGCCACTCAGGAGAGGAATGTCATGATCACATTTAAATTTCAGGAAGATTTTTAGGTGATCAATTACAGGGGGACAAAGATGGGAATACTGAAAATAGTCTAAAGATGGAGATAATGAGGGGCAAAGTAGGATAGAGACAGTGGGGATAGATGGTGGAAGGCAATTTAAGAAAATCAAGGACTCTATGAATTATATAATACATGGAAAGGGCAAATGATAGTGAATATAAATATGCCACGTTTTAAAGTGTAACATTTTTTGGATGACGGAAAATGAATCTTGAAAAATCCAAATTGGTTCCCATTGTTTCCTCTGAAGAAGTTAGGCTTAGGGGTTCCTCTGTAGAAGTTAGGCTTAGGTTAACAAACCACATTTTTCCATAGAACAGAGAGTCTAAGTGACTTTCCTGAGTGTACACGGTAAGTTGAAGAAGGAAGCAACAACAGAAGTTTTTTCTCTCATACTCAAAGTCCAACACTTTATTTTCAAATGAAGATTGAAAACACTTATCTTTTTAAATTAGAAATAGCAGTCAGTGCCGCACTAGAGTGTGAAGTTTTTAGTTGTACGTTTATTCTGAAATGTGAAGGCCAGTGAGAAATGGTCTTAATTAGTGTACATTTCAAGTTTTCGTGACTTAGCATGAAAGACAGAAGAGGGAAGGTTATTTTAATGTCTGACATTTCCACAAACTACCAGCCATTCTTCAAAGTCTAGGCTAACAAAAATTGAACAACAAATAAAATCACACACACACAAAAACTGGTAACTGGGTGAATGGTAACTATGTGTGGCAATGATTTCACAATATGTATATATATAAAATAATCATGTTGTACACCTTAAACATACATAATGTTATATGTCAATTATATCTCAATAAAGCTAGGGAAAAAACAGTAAAAAATTAAATAAACACCAAGCTGACTTTATAACGTTTAGCATTTTCTCCAGTCGTGGTCTGTGGACCATCCTGTGAGAATTCCTTTCTTTAATTAAGCACTTACTATGTGCCAAAAATATATGTCAAAATATTCTAGAGACAGATCATCAAGCAGGAGACTTATTTATCACTCATGTGATAAACGGGGCTTCCCTGGTGGTGCAGTGGTTGAGAGTCTGCCTGCCGATGCAGGGGCGGTCCGGGAAGATCCCACATGCCGCGGAGCGGCTGGGCCCGTGAGCCATGGCCGCTGAGCCTGTGCATCCGGAGCCTGTGCTCAGCAATGGGAGAGGCCACAACAGTGAGAGGCCCGTGTACAACCCCCGCCCCCCCAAAAATGTGATAAACCTTTAAGTCAGGTAAATCTAGTTGCAAGTTCCATCTTTTCCATCTAATTTATATTCAGTCTTAAATGATTTATTTACTTCTCTAAGCCCCCGTTTCTTTATATATAATATGAGGAAAATAATCTCTATCTTCCCTTTTTTGTGAGTATAGAAGTAAATGAGATAATGTGTGTGAAACTGTCTAGAATAAATCCAAGTACAAATCAGTTATCCAATAAATGTAAATTTTTCTTCCTTTTGATGGTTTAGGATTAACATATTGGTGGTATTGTATATTCATGGTAGTAAAATTATATCTGTGACCCAGGTACACAGAAGATGTAAATATTTGCACTAAAATGGTCATTGTTGCTAATCAGTATATATTCTCCCAAAGAGTGTAGTTGAAATAATACTCATGAGAGAATTCAGAAACTTGGATCCTCTTGCTGGTATTGCCACTAAATATAGCTGTGTGACTTTGAACAAGTAATATAAACCATTTTGAGCTTCAGTTTTCCTGATATGCCAAATCTAGCCATTGAACTAGATGGACTCATAAATACCTTTCTGGCTCTGAAACTCTATGACTCTATTTTCTTATGATTCAGTAGACAACTTTGGAATAGAGCCTGTCAACTTGCATTGTTGTGTGATTTCTTTTTCCCTTCTGGTTGCCATGTTCTATGAATAAATTTCCTTTTCATCAGTCAACTTGTGGAAATAGCATTCTCTACTTAATACTGTATCCTCTAATCTGGCTTTTCGTTTCCTTTGGTCCAGGAGTGTTGCCTTTCCTCCTGATGTATGCAAGCCAATGTTAAGACTTAAAATCAGGGGAAGGGTATCACTTCTTAGCCAAAGAAAAACAAGACTTAAGTTTCTGTCTGTTTGTTTATTTTTAATTTTGGTTGAAATATAGTTGATTTACAATGTCGTGTTAGTTTCAGGTGTACAGCAAAGTGATTCAGATATATAGATATATATATATTCTTTTTTTTACATTCTCTTCCACTCTAGGTTATTACAAGATATTGAGTATAGTTCCCTGTGCTATACAGTAGGTCCTTGTTGGTTATCTATTTTATATACAGTAGTGTGTATATGTTAATCCCAAACTCCTAATTTATCCCTCCCCCCCCTTTCCCCTTTGATAACCATAAGCTTGTTTTCTATGGAACAAGACTACATTTTAATGATTCATATGAATTATTGTAAGTGTGATGAGGTCAGGGCCTTGGGAAGTCACCATATGAACAAAATATATAAAGAAGAACCAGTGAATACAAGCATTATCAAAAGGGAGAGAAATTGTTTTATAGCAACATCATTTAGTATAGTTTTGGGGAAAGGACCTTGACATTTTTCTGGGAGATAAGGTCTCCTACTTCCCATATCTATTTCACTGGCATCCACCAAAATTCTTGGAACCACAGCTTGACTTATGCCATTACTGGAAACTTTTATTTAACATATTAGAAGTCAGTATGGTACCAAATGTTAATAGTGATTATATTTTAGAGGGAGACGTACAAGTGTTCTATATTTGAAAAGTATTTTAACTTCTCTTTTTGTTAGTGTTTGTATGTGAACACAAATACTGTTTTTAAATTGGAAATGAAAACAATTTTAATTTTGAAAATTATGTTAAAATTCTGGAGTATAGATGAGAAGAGTGATATATATGGGAGTTAGGAGATTTGGGGTCATGTTACAGCTCTAGCACTACCTGAGTGATATTAATCAGGAAATATGTTTTTCGTTTAAACAAACACATAAAAATGCAACTTATAGTTTTGTTGTCTAGTTCTGAGTATTCTATCATTAGTGTCAAGTGTAGTGTATGTGTGCATGGGCGGGGGGAGAGGGAGAAAATGAGTATGTATTTTGGACAATGAAAATCATTTGAACCTGTGGTATCGTGCAGTAAATTTTGGATTCATAGTGTTTCAGATACAAAGTTGGATTTAAATCCCAGCTCTGAGGATTTGTAAACTCAATTTTTTCCCCTCATTTGTAGAATATGATTACTTATACTTAATTATATGGATGTTCTTTAAAGTTTGAATAACTTAGATATGTATAATACCTTGCATAAGGTAGTAACTGATAGTTCTTATTATGTTTAGTGAATTATATAAATGATCAGACTGAACAACATGGTCTTGAGTCAAAAGCATGTGATCCTATAAAGAATTGAGAGGGATTTTTCTATTGTGATTAAGAATTGTTTAGAAAAACAGTTCAAAATTAAGTTCCCATAATTATTTCTTAAGTACTGGTATCCTTTGGCATAAATGTATGGCTCCTAAATATGACGATTTTAAAAAATAAAAAACATTTATTTGAAGTTTAAAAATGGAAACAGTGGTTCCATTAATTTGTAGTCCATTAATTCAACAAGTATTTCTTCATTCAACAAACAATTATCAAGCAGCCACTAGATGGCAAGTTCTGAGGGGCTTCATTGGGTATTAAGGATATAAAGATAAATTACATGGTCTGTTCTGTTTGGAGTTTGTAGTCTGATGGAGGAGACAGACATGGAGGGAGGAATAACAAAATAGTACAGTGACAGTAATAAGAGAACTAAGAACAAAGCATTGCTGCCAGGGAGACAGAAGGAACTAATTATAAAAATGAGTGAAGCTAAGTTTTAAGGCAGTTCAGTTTGGGACAGGAAAATAATTCCCTTTCCAGGAATGTTATATTTGTATGGATATTCTTGCCCTTATTCTTGGCATACATCATTTTACCGAAGCATTGTGTGAATGGGCCTTTCATGCTTTTTAAGCTTCGATAACTGAGATCATTAACAATAATCCTACTTACCTTTTAGACATGTACATACATTCACATTAGTGAAACAGATTGTATTTCTTGTTGTAATTTAAATAATTCTGACTTTTTTCAATTTTTGTGTATTTTAGTTAGCACACCTTCTGAGAGTTAAATATTTTAACAACTACAGTTAAAATGCAGTTTTCAGCTTAACACATATTTATTAGTACCTTTTGTGTTCCTTAATTCACCTCCCAAAACACACACTGTATCAACTTTCTAATGAAACATGTTTAACAGAACATACATGTTAAAAATAAATATTGAAGTGTTTGTACAGGGAATCAGAAGATTTAGTGCAGAGCTCACAAACTGACAGCCTCAGGGCCCAAACCAGGTGGCAGGTATGTTTTCTTTTGCATTTTTCATCACAAGCCCATGAGAGCCTGCCCCTTTAAATGGGGAAATAGCCCAGCAAAATTGCCCATTTTTCAGAGTTATGTTAACCTGTGGCCCAGGGGCCTGTGAATTTTCAGGACTTGATTTAAACGCTCAGCAGTGCTCCTAGAAGACAGAGATCAAATACCATTGTAAACAGGTTCTCAATTCACCTACACAGAGTAACCGTCATTATTATTATGGTTAGCTTGACTAATTGCGTTAAAGATATCAACCCTATACAAGCAACTAAATGTAATCAAGTTCCATACATTGTAGAATAAAGATATAAGTAAATATTTTAGAACAGTGCAGCAGAAGCAATTAGTTCTGCCAAAGAAATCATTTGAAACATTGCAATGGATATTAACCTTTGAGTTTTAAGAAAAAGTAGGATTTTTTGAGGTTGGAGGCTAGAGTGTCTTAGGTAGTCATTTCAGGCAGAGGTATCATCATAAATAAAGGGACACAGACAGAAAAGTACATGGAGTAGTCTGATGCCATTGGGATCTAAGACAGGCAAACGTATAGAGAGAAAATTCTGGGAGGTAAGGGTAGGGGCAAATTATGAAAGCCCTTGGACTGATATCACTGAAGGTTTTTGGTTAGGATAGTATCGTGGTCAAACTGATACCATCCTTGAAACAGAGAATGATCAAGCTGGAGTCCTTGTGTTACAGAACTGGTTAGAGCAATGTTTTTCAGTACTGTTTAAAAAAAATGCATAGCAAGAAATACAACTTATATCATGATATACTCCTGCTATTGCTTCCTCAGCTACAATTACTACACACACATGTAAATCTGAAATAAATTTCCATAAAATTATGTGCATGGAACACTGTCATTTTCTATTATAGACAGTTTTGTTCTTCTTCATTCTTTAAAAGTTGCAGATCAATTTATGATCCACCAATTGTTCCAGCTAACAGTTTGAAAAATAGTTAATTAGGAAATTATTCCAATGATAGTTCAAAAAAACATGGTGGTACCTAAGCTGAGAAAATATCAATAGAAATAGAGAAGAGAGAGTATATTCAGGAGGAATTTTCTGAGATGAATTTTTAGGGCTTTGTGATGAATCAGATATGGAAGATGAAAGAATTATGGAGATCAAGGGCTTTCCGCCAGTCAAAATGTTATTTTCTACTAAACAGAGTATGAGAAAGATCCACTTAAAATAAATATGATGTAATGAATGTGAAGTTGCCTTGGTCTGCCTTGTGATATTAGAAAATGAAACATTCATTTTTATCCACTCATGATATGATACTTTTCTGAATGCGTATCAGAATACCTAACTCTTCTGAACATTATACCAACTGTCTTTCCAGGACCAAGTGTCAAGTAAATTATATATACTAAATTAGAAATCATTTTTCAATCTTGGATTATACTTTCCAAAAAATGAAAAGAAGAAAAAATTTATAATTTAGAGTGACAAATCAAAAATATTTTTGTTTTCTTAAACAAGGAAGTTAAATGTCAACGCACTGTTACTGTGACAGGTTTGCTGGTGTAATCACTAAAAGTTAGAAAACTCAAGTATGTTTCCCACAACCACTGTGATGACCGCATTGTACTTAGTTTATTAACACCATGAATTGCAAAGAGAAAATGTTATAGTCCTTCTGCCTTGGTTTTCTGGCATGGGTAATTAAAGTATCAGCCATAATATTTCATGAATGCTGTTCCTTTCCTTTTAATGTACAACATAATTTTTAAGAATATAAATTCCATGCTAAATCAGTTCTCTTCCCTCTGTAAAACAGTACTAACTGCTCAGCAACCACTGATCAATGGAGTAGTCCAGTTCCCTGACTAGGACAAGAGTACTTGAAAATACATTCTAAGATCTTGCTTGGTTTCCCACCCCCATGTCTGAAATATCCCAATAATGAATTTTTACCCGAGACAATGAACAGGAAATTTCTCAACAGCTGACAGAATTTTCTCTTCATACCCTCTTCAGAAAAGTTAAAATGATCCTTCATTTTTAATTACAAAGGAAGGATTTAGAGAGTATCCTTAATATTCCTTTATTTGAATTTTCCAGAAACTTAACATTTATAATAATTCAAATAAATATTAGTCTTGCTACTATATATATTCACTTTTGTGAAAAAGAAAACAATCACGTGCATGCAAGTTTATTTGATTTAAGCACAATATATCCATTCCTTGGCATACCTTTCCCTCTGCCCCCAAACAAACTAAGTTATTGAATAATATCTGTGCAGTTGTAGCAAATTTGCCTAATGACTCTATTTTGATTTTGACTGAAGTGTGGGAATGCCATAGTCTAACATATTTCTCTGGTATTTGTTTCTTTGTTTTCTAGAATGAGTTTAATTTTTTTTTCATTCTGTGATTTCCGTAGAAATAATATGACACTGTTCTTCTCACCCTTGCCAAATATGTAAACAAATCTGGGTTTGTGAAAAACGTCTCTCTTCTGTTTAATCACTTAGTTATTTTCATGATATGTGTCATTTTTGTATTTATTTCTATCAACTTGAGGATTTGTTTATTTTGTTTACTACATAATGATATACCACGTATAAGTCATCTGTTAACCCTGAGCTTAATATTTCAAAAAGTCACATCAATTAGATATTCAGTCCTTTTACCAGCATTTTTTGAAAATCCTTTCCCTCAAGAGATCTGAAATATAAGTATTATTTTTATGTGTTAGATACCTATTGTTTAATAACTGCTCAGGATTTGGAGAATGTCATGGCTGAATGGCCTTGTATAATATGCTTAAGACCAAACGGTAAGGCATTCTTTCTCTTACAGGAAGGTTGGGGTGAAACATGAACATACAGACATTTTTCGCTGCTTCTGAAAGAAATCAATGTATAAGTAGTTTTTCGCTGATTCTGAAAGAACTCAATGTATAAGTAGTGTCAATTAAAACTCCTGTCCTGGAGTCATTTTTAAATAGTTATGCTTTTATTTTATATGTGCCATGTCCTGGGACATGTTTCCTAATCACCTTGACCTAGTTCCTTACCTCTAAGTGGAGATAATACTACTCCTTACCTCAAAGTATTGAAAAATTATTGGTTTCGAGTCTACTATCCTCACCTCAAGAAAGTCAAAGAGGCTCATAGGTTGCATGTTTCAGCTTCCCCTAGAAGTTTTGAGAGGGTAACCACAAAGCCTAAAACAAAACCAGGTATTAGAGATTCTTTGTGCTCTTTCTTGGCTCTTCAAGCTCAAAACAGGATGGGAGCAGATAGGAACCATATGCTTCCTGTGAGGGCAGAATGGAGAAGAGGTTATCTCTCATTTCATAGTCAGTTGACAAATGTGGTTCCATTGGCAACGATGGTTTGGGCTGAGGGATTTCAGTGTTAGTACAGATAAATACACAATGAGATTGGCCAACAAAAAAAAAGGATGTGTTTGGAAAATTGTGTGATGGGAACTTGTCTGAACATTAACTAATGGTGAGAAAGAATAGAGATAAGGCTGTAGTGCACTCAGTATTGTTCCCTTCTCATTTAATCTATGTTGTATGTGTAAAGAAGTAATTAACCACCTCCTATATCACAGTACATGGTGTCGTACCTCAGTATCTCAGATGACTAGTTCTATAGGTAGCACAAATGTGGGATACATAAACATGTAGCTAATTGAATGAGTATTATCTTATTGCTATTACTAATAATAATTGTCAAGATCATGTTTTGGCCAGGTTATATCATTGTAAATTAGCACAAAAAGTAAGATAGCTGGGAAAAGAGTTCTGAGTACTGTGCAGTATTTGTGCAATGAACTCTCAAAGCATATCTGTTGAGCTATTGAAAGAGGGACCGCCTAGTTGCTTAGACTGTTGAGCCATGATTTAAGGGACATGCAGAGAATACTAACAAATCTAAGAGATATGTCTTGCTAGAGAACTGAGTGGTCTTGAGCTATTATACATGAAATAAACACATCTTTCCTTAAATAATTAAGTGAATTAAAATTTATTAAAAACATTTTATATGGCTGTGAAATAAATGAAAGTGCCTTCAGTTCTGCATAAAAGGAATGTTGAGAGGCAATCGCATCTAGTTTGAGATCACAGAAGAAATTTCAGAGGTCTAGAGCAGGGGTCCGCAACCCCTGGGCCGTAGACCGCTACTGGTCCGCGGCCTGTTAGGAACTGGGCTGCACAGCAGGAGGTGAGTGGCAGTCGAGCAAGCAAAGCTTCATCTGCAGCTCCCTATCTCTCCCTATCGCTCCCCATCACTCTCATTACTGCCTGAACCATCCTCCCCCCCAACTCCATCTGTGGAAAAATTATCTTCTACGAAACCAGTCCCTGGTGTCAAAAAGGTTGGGGACCACTGGTCTAGAGTACAAGGAGCTAGCTGCCTTCCCAAGTATTTTTAATCAGTGATGGAAAATAAAAACAAACAAATTGAAAATCGGGCGGCTTAGAGTAAACAGGGAGTTTGGCCATCAGACCTAATTCTGTGTATATGTTTTCATGTTTTTGATATGTCAAAATAGTTGGTCAGTACAAAAATTTAATTTGGCTAAAGAAACAGAACTTGAGTGTATTAAATATTCTCGTGCCCCCAGTAGTTTTGACTCACAGATATCCATCATTTAAAAATTGGGCACTTCACTTTTATGAAAGAATAACATGTGAAATAATGCTTCATAAATGCTTGCTACACATTCTGGATACTTTTGATGATTGTAATCCCTGAGAAGATTTTTTAAAAAGGAAAGTTAAGAATGTGTGATTGCAAATCTATTTATAATCTTGCTCAATCAGCAGTATTGCTACTAGTAACGCTGTGAAGTTCACAACAAGTCTACTGAATTGCTGGAGTGTAACACAGCTGGTTGGTTATTTTGGCTTCCTTAATGCTTGCCCTGATTATGTGACATTCAGCTAATTATATGACTAGATATCTAACTCAACTACAGAGAAGTTAATTTGCTGGCCACATGTGGACATGATGTTAATCTTTCCTTCCAGTGAAAAATTAGACATAGTCACTCCAAGGAAAATGAACAAGCTGGCTGTGGAGCCAGCATAGTTCATATTTTACAGTGTGTCCTTCTGTCATGCTATTTCCAGTACCTCTGTTTCCATCCCTCACAAACTCTGGTTGGGCTGTGCTTAGGTCATAAAAACTTTACAGTAAAGCTCAGGTGGATTGATTACTCTTTGATCTCCTGGTGCTCTTTCAGTTTACATCACAGCCATTTAGCATTCTTTGACTACATCAAATATATTGGCTCCTCTCCTAGATCCAACCCTATTCTCCAGAAATATTGTTATTCTGTTCGTTTCCTTTTGCTTCCAAGGTGGAAAGTCCCTGTCTTTCGGCACCCAATTTTATTGATGACTATCTTATTAGCTCTTAAATGGCACATGGCCAGACAATCCTGTTTCAGAAACATGCTGAATTAGTCCTAAAAGAGTGGGTGTTAGCAAACATGGGTGTGGAGGGGCTTTTAAATATGTCATAAGAAAAAGTAATGAAAAGCATGAAGTAATTAAGTGATTTTTTTTCCTGAAAAGATAATTCAGTGGGATGTTATTTTGGCTTTCTTTAACAGGGTTGGCTCTGATTATTTTTATAATTATAGAGAAAATGAAGTATAGATATTTTTTCCTATGGTGGAAATCCTCTGAAAAGAATCACTGAGGAATTATTACAGCAAAAAAATCTGTCTGAAGCCATCTCCCCTGACAGGAACGTGTTAACTGTCATGTTAACAAGTGTTGTTTATTTTTTACCTGAGGAATGAGAAGTGCTTGTACCAATGTTGTTCAGAAAGCATTTCCTCACAGTATCCAAATTCATCTTATAATCAGCTTGCTTAGAATTTTAGACTATTTTTAAAGCTGGTATGGAGCACATTTTAGGACTTCAAAAATTATCATATCCTCAGTCTTCCATGAGTTCCACTATAAGATGTTCAGTTTGCTTCTGTTCACATGTAGCTGTTCTTTCCCAGGGCAGTCCCATTCCTAATATTCTTACTGTGAGGTGAGTGAGTAATAACTAATCTCCAGTAGTGCATGGATCATGGATAGAGACAAATAAATACTCTATCATATAATATAGTGGGTATAATTAAAGTTATATAACTTGAAATGATTGTTTCTAAATAATATGTGTTAACTTTTATTTGTTTTCTCTCAGTAGGTTATCCTAGATAACATAGACTTTGCTTAATTGTGTGAGATGAAAGATACTTGTTGCGTTAGATGAATGTCAAGATCTAGGAAGTAATAAGATATATTAATTAAGAGAGATAAGGAAGGATATATAAACCAGTAATTTTAATAGCAGAGCACACACTTTACTTTCTAACTAAATTTAACTTGTTTGAGAATTTAATTAATGTGGCAAAATGCACAAGGAAGAGAAATGTGAGAAACTTTCATAATGCAGTCAAACCTGCAAAAATGCAGAAAGAGGAAATTAGTTTCTCTTCCCTTCCCTTGAAAGGCTGATATAAACAACGAAAAAGAAAAGAAAAAAATCTGTGTGTGTGAGTGTTTTCATGAATGTATAGATTCAGTTGGTTTTTCTCCAAATTAGTAAACTCTTGTTTGTTAAAAATCTAATTTTTCACTTATCAACTAATTAAAATGTGCCCTTTTTAGCAAGTTAAAATATTGTAAAATTAAAAGGCTATTTTTTAAGTTACATCAAATCCAAAGGTCTATGTGACAGAATCAAAGAAGCATCACAAATTGGTTGAAGGCAAAATTCAAGGTGCTTTCCAAAGCTTTCTTGTAATACAGGAATGAAATCAGGTTATGAGAGTAAAATCTGACCCAGGTACTTTCTGAGGCCCTGGAGCTTTGGTAGTGAGAACAGGGCAACAAATTCTGTCCCTTCTCCACAAACGCACATGGCCTCTTAGTAGGGAAAACAGGCATTTTGAGGAACAGAAAGATATTTGATCCTATAGTAGAGGCTTTTCTGCATTAGTTAACATCTCAAAAGGCATATTAAATGTGATAACTCCATTTTTCTTCCTTTTCCTTCACATTTAGGCCTATAGAAGGCAATTACAAATATGTCTGTGGAAAACGTCATGAGTTATATTTTTCCCTTAACCTCAGGGTTAAGGGAAAAGCCATCTCCACTTACTTATGTTCATAAGCTTGTCGAAATGACTTAAGCTTGACAAGTGGTGCAGGTTGGAGTATCAGGTCAAATGTGGTTTACTTACTTATGGAACAGCATGTGGTTTAGACTGCCTACTACATGGCAGAGCTCTTGTGAATTTACCATCATAAATTCACCTATTAGGAATTCATATCATGTGGTTTTATGAAGATAACAGCAATGAGTATTCTTCGACAGCAGAGTGAATTAATATAAATGACAATTTGAGCCCCATTACTAGGAGTGCACATCTTTATTGAAGACAGCATTCCTGAATGTGTGTTGACTTACTGAAAATGTAATTTTACCAGGCAGATTATCTTTTTTTTTTTCCACCTGTTGAAAAAAGCAAATGCTCATTCCCCATTCTTCTCTTCATGCACACCATTTTAGGAGTGACTGTTTCATATTTACTTTTCATTTGTCCATTAATTTTTTCCTCTTCAGGTGTAATCTAGCCCCTGTGGTGGAGTTTGCTGCAGATGTGGGAACTAAATCAGATTTTATTACCATGAATCCATCAGTTGTACAAAGAGCATTTGGAGGCTTTCGGAATGAGAGTGACAGAGAAAAATTTGTGCATAGACTTTCCATGCTGAATGACAGTGTCCTTTGGATCCCTGCTTTCATGGTCAAAGGAGGAGAGAAGCACGTGGAGTGGGTTAATGCGTTAATCCTTAAGAATAAACTGAAAGTGCGAACTGCCTATCCATCACTGAGACTTATTCATGCTGTCAGAGGGTAAGTGTCTGGAAAGGACCAGTCTGTCCTTGGCACATGGTACATATAACTACACATTTTCCCTAGACAGGAAGGAGCCTCAATAATTTCCCAATGGATATATGTTTCCATTGTTTTATAATGGCTGCTCTGTTTACCAACTTGAATTTCGTTTATGTGCTATATTATTTTAGCTCATTCTCTTTCTTGAAAAAGCAAATATTTGAACTTGGCACTTATTTATATCTGCTCATGAAGAAACTACTGATTTTTATATTTTGCTGTGTTAAAGAGTAATAAGAATTCATAGTATAATTCATGAATTTGGGGTAAAAACTACCAACAGAAGTGCTAAATGGCTAGTGGGCAATATTGTGGAAGCTTAAATGTTAGATGTATTTAAGGAGCAATTAAGTCCCATCTGTAGTTAAGAGGCCAACTAGTGGTAGAGAAGGCTGGCTGAGATATGCCTTAATGCTTCCCCCCAGAAGTCATAGATGACATTTTTATGAATTAAGTCAACATTTCCCTTTTATTAATACAAGCTCAAAAGAAAGACCTAAGAAGCAGACTCTTGTTTAAAAGTGGTAAATGACCAAAAGGCTAAATTCAGTCATGCATACATATAAGTGTGTGAGATATGTAACACAAAGGTAAGCAATACTGTATATTTATTAGATATCTACTTAATGTCAAATGCTGTAGATTCACAATGGAAGAGCTGATCACTGCTTTAAAGGAATGCATAGGCTTTATGGTAGAAACAGAGGCATGTATGGCTAGGTAAGGTATAAACAAATGGTAAAGGGGTATATTGTCCGAAGTGTAGAATTTGTTCCTTGGGTTAGCAAAGAAGTCCTAAAAATCTAAAATTTGAACTAAACTTTTAAAGCAGAAAATGATTTTAAAGAACTTTAAAGCGATTCTCGGGGGAAAAAGACAGGGAGAGAGAGAAGAAACCAGAAGGAAATGTATTGCATCATTAGAGCAAACTGAGGCAAGAAAATAATTAAATACACTGTAGACGTGTGGAATAATGGAGTCCATTGTGGTGCATTGGAATACAAAGTTGGAAAAATAACTTGTGGTCTGGTTGGGAAGATAATCATGAAGCACAATTAGATATGTGAATTTAGGAGAGTAAATCTTGTAACTACAGACTCTGTTGACAAGCAGAGATGCTAGAGATATGAAGGCCATTTAGGCTTTTGATTAATTTACTCATAAGATGATAAAGACATAGGGCAAAATCAGTGGACCTAAAAAGGATTGGGCAAGTTCAGGGGACCAAGTAAATACAATGGCTAGAACTCCTAAAAGAAAAAGCTGTCAAAACCCAGAGTTAAAAATAGTTTGCTTTATATACTGTCACTGGGACTGGACTAAGGTGTTTTCATTTTGTTTTGTTTTGTTATTGAGATATTTTCCTTCAAGGTTTTACCATTTCCTTGTTTAAATCTTGAGACAGTTTTTTGAATTGTTAGTCTGCACGCAACTAAATTGCATTCTTATAATTAGATCCTGGTTATTCAACATTCATTCTCTTGACATTTGGCATGAATTTCCAACAAAGTAACATAAAATAATGCATTTGGAAGATAAGCAATTTTTTTAAGCAACAGAGTCCTGAAATTACAATTTGCATCTGAAAAAAAAATGATGCGTTCTTGATAGAGAGCAGGTTCATAACATGTTGTTCTAAGAACACATCTTTTTAATTTTAAGTTTTTATTGATTACAATGTACTGCAGATATTTTTCCCAGTCTGTGGTGTGCCTTTTCACTCTCGTAATGTTGTCTTTTGATGAACAAGAATTTAATTTTAACAAAATCTAATTTGTCTATAGTTTTGCTTCTTTTAAAAATTGTGGTAAAGTTTACACATAACATAATTTACCATCTCAACCATTTTTAAGTGTACAATTTAGTGCTTTTAAGTACATTCATATTGTTGTATAACTATCACTAACATCGATATCCAGAACTCTTTTCCTTTTGCAAAACCGAAACTCTGTACTACCTGTTAAACAATTACTTCCCATTCCCTTCTCCCCCTAGTCGTTGGAAATCACGATTCTACTGTCTTTATGATTTTGACTACTCTAAGTACCTTATATAAGTGGAATCATACGGTATTAGCCTTTTTATGACTGGCTTATTTCACTTAGCATAATGTACATTGTTTCTTGTGGTTTTTTTAATTTAAATTTTATTTTGTTTGACATTAGTATAGCCACTCCTGTTCTTGTATTACCATCTTTATTTTTTTTTTGGTTTTGTGTAAGTGTATGGTGAAACATTTGAATTTCTTTCTTTTTTAAAAAAATTATATACTTTTTGAGATATTTATTGTCTAACAAATTGGTTTATTATTATGGTGAACCTAAAAAATAACATATCTGACATAGTGAAGTGTATTTTTGTTATGTTTCTTTTTTCTTATCAGTCATCCATTTTATATACATCAGTGTATACATGTCAATCCCAATCGCCCAATTAATCACACCACCACCACCACCACCACCACTGCTTTCCCCCCTTGGTGTCCATATGTTTGTTCTCTACATCTGTGTCTTAATTTCTCTCCTGCAAGCCAGTTCATCTGTACTATTTTTCTAGGTTCCACATATATGCGTTAATATACGATATTTATTTTTCTCTTTCTGACTTACTTCACTTTGTATGACACTCTCTAGATCCATCCACATCTCTACAAATCACCCAATTTCGTTCCTTTTTATGACTGAGTAATATTCCATTGTATATATGTACCATATCTTCTTTATCCATTCATCTGTCGATGGGCATTTAGGTTGCTTCCATGTCCTAGCTATTGTAAATAGTGCTGAAATGAACATTGGGGTGAATGTGTCTTTTTGAATTATGGTTTTCTCTGGGTATAGCCCAGTAGTGGGATTGCTGCATCATATGGTAATTCTATGTTTAGTTCTTTAAGGAACCTCCATACTGTTCTCCATAGTGGCGGGATCAATTTACATTCCCACCAACAGTGCAAGAGTTCCCTTTTCTCCACATCCTCTCCAGCATTTGTTGTTTGTAGATTTTCTGATGATCCCCATTCTAACTGGTGTGAGGTGATACCTCACTGTAGTTTTGATTTGCATTTCTCTAATAGTTAGTGATGTTGAGCAGCTTTTCATGTGCTTCTTGGCCATCTTTATGTCTCCTTTGGAGAAAAGTCTATTTTGGTCTTCTGCCCAGTTTTGGATTGGGATGTTTGTTTTTTTAATATTGAGCTGCATGAGCTGTTTATATATTTTGGAGAGTAATCCTTTATCTGATGATTCATTTGCAAATATTTTCACCCATTCTGAGGGTTGTCTTTTTGTCTTGTTTATGGTTTCCTTTGCTGTACAAAAGCTTTTAAGTTTCATTAGGTACCATTTGTTTATTTTTATTTCCATTACTATAAGAGGTGGATCAAAAAATATCTTGCTGTGATTTATGTCAAAGAGTGTTCTTCCTATGTTTTCCTCTAAGAGTTTTATAGTGTCCGGTCTTACATTTAGGTCTCTAATCCATTTTGAGTTTATTTTTGTGTATGGTGTTAGGGAGTGTTCTAATTTCATTCTTTTACTTGTAGCTGTCCAGTTTTCCCAGCACCACTTATTGAAGAGACTGTCTTTTCTCCATTGTATATCCTTCCCTCCTTTGTCATAGATTAGTTGACCATAGGTGCATGGCTTTTTCTCTGGGCTTTCTATCTTGTTCCATTGATCTATGTTTCTGTTTTTGTGCCGGTACAGTATTGTCTTGATTACTGTAGCTTTGTAGTATAGTCTGAAGTCAGGGAGTCTGATTCCTCCAGCTCCGTTTTTTTCCCTCAAGACTGCTTTGGCTATTTGGGGTCTTTTGTGTCTCCATACAAATTGTAAGACTTTTTGTTCTAGTTCTGTAAAAACTTTGGTAAGTTGATAGGGATTGCATTGAATCTGTAGATTGCTTTAGGTAGCATAGTCATTTCCACAATATTGATTCTTCCAATCCAAGAACATGGTATATCTCTCCATCTGTTGGTATCATCTTCAATTTCTTTCATCAGTATCTTATAGTTTTCTGCATACAGGTCTTTTGTCTCCCTAGGTAGGTTTATTCCTACGTATTTTATTCTTTTTGTTGCAGTGGTAAATGGGAGTGTTTCCTTAATTTCTCTTTCAGATTTTTCATCATTAGTGTATAGGAATGCAAGAGATTTCTGTGTATTAATTTTGTATCCTGCAACTTTACCAAATTCATTGATTAGCTCTAGTAGTTTTCTGGTGGCATCTTTAGGATTCTCTATGTGTAGTATCATGTCATCTTCAAACAGTGACAGTTTTACTTCTTCTTTTCAAATTTGTATTTCTTTTTCTTCTCTCATTGCTGTGGCCAGGACTTCCAAAACTATGTTGAATATGAGTGGTGAGACTGGACATTCTTGTCTTGTTCCTGATCTTAGAGGACATGCTTTCAGTTTTTCACCATTGAGAATGATGTTTGCTGTGGGTTTGTTGTATATGGCCTTTATCATGTTGAAGTAGGTTCCCTCTATGCCCACTTTCTGGAGACTTTTTATCATAAATGGGTGTTGAATTTTGTCAAAAGCTTTTTCTGCATCTATTGAGATGATCATATGGTTTTTCTTCTTCAATTTGTTAATATGGTGTATCACATTGGTTGATTTGCATATATTGAAGAATCCTTGCATCCCTGGGATAAATTCCACTTGATTGTGGTGTATGATCCTTTTAATGTGTTGTTGGATTCTGTTTGCTAGTATTTTGTTGAGGATTTTAGCATCTGTATTTATCAGTGATATTGGTCTGTAATTTTCTTTTTTTGTAGTATCCTTTTCTGGTTTTGGTATCAGCATGATGGTGGCATCATAGAATGAGTTTGGGAATTTTCCTTCCTCTGCAATTTTTTGGAAGAGTTTGAGAAGGATGGGTCTTCTTTAAGTGTTTGATAGAATTCACCTGTGGAGCCATCTGGTCCTGGACTTTTGTTTGTTGGAAGATTTTTAATCACAGTTTCAATTTCATTACTTGTGATTGGTCTGTTCATATTTTCTATTTCTTCCTGGTTCAGTCTTGAAAGGTTATACCTTTCTAAGAATTTGTCCATTTCTTCCAGGTTTTCCA
The DNA here is from genome assembly GCF_963924675.1 of Phocoena phocoena. Classification (NCBI taxonomy): domain Eukaryota; kingdom Metazoa; phylum Chordata; class Mammalia; order Artiodactyla; family Phocoenidae; genus Phocoena; species Phocoena phocoena. The sequence continues at coordinate 82,241,212 of NC_089221.1, read as the reverse complement.
TTTTATTGGCATACAGTTGCTTGTAGTAGTCTCTTAGGATGCTTTCTACTTCTGTGGTGTCTGTTGTAACTTCTCCTTTTTCATTTCTAATTTTGTTGATTTGAGTCCTCTCCCTCTTTTTCTTGATGAGTCTGGCTAAAGGTTTATCAATTTTGTTTACCTTCTCAAAGGACCAGCTTCTAGTTTTATTGATCTTTGCTATTGTTTTCTTTGTTTCTATTTCATTTATTTCTGCTCTGATCTTTATGATTTCTTTCCTTCTACTAACTTTGGGTTTTGTTTGTTCTTCTTTCTCTAGTTCCTTTAGGTATAGGGTTAGATTGTTTATTTGAGATTTTTCTTGTTTCTTGAGGTAGGCTGGTATAGCTCTAAACTTCCCTCTTAGAACTGCTTTTGCTGCATCCCATAGGTTTTGAGTCATCATGTTTTCATTGTCATTCGTCTCTAGGTATTTTATGATTTCCTCTTTGATATCTTCAGTGATCTCTTGGTTATTTAGTAACATATTGTTTAGCCTCCATATATTTGTGTTTTTTACATTTTTTTCCCTGTACTTGATTTCTAATCTCATAGTGTTGTGGTCAGAAAAGATGTTTGATATGATTTCAATTTTCTTAAATTTACTGAGGCTTGATTTGTGACCCAAGATGTGATCTATCCTGGAGAATGTCCCTTGCACACTTGAGAAGAAAGTGTAATCTGCTGTTTCTGGATGGAACGTCCTATAAATATCAGTTAAATCTATCTGGTCTGTTGTGTCATTTAAAGCTTGTGTTTCCTTGTTAATTTTCTGTTTGGATGATCTGTCCATTGGTGTAAGTGAGGTGTTAAAGTCCCCCACTATTATTCTGTTACTGTCGACTTCCTCTTTTAGAGCTGTTAGCAGTTGCCTTATGTATTGAGGTGCTCCTATGTTGGGTGCATATGTATTTATAATTGTTATGTCTTCTTCTTGGTTTTTTCCCTTGATCATTATGTAGTGTCCTTCCTTGTCTCCTGTAACATTCTTTATTTTAAAGTCTATTTTGTCTGATATGAATACTGCTACTCCAGCTTTCTTTTGATTTCCATTTGCATGGAATATCTTTTTCCATCCACTCACTTTCAGTCTGTATGTGTCCCTAGGTCTGAATTGGGTGTCTTGTAGACAGCATATATATGGATCTTGTTTTCGTATCCATTCAGGAAGCCTGTGTCTTATGGTTCAAGCATTTAATCCATTCACGTTTAAGGTAATTATCGATAGGTATGTTCCTATTACCATTTTCTTAATTGTTTTGGGTTTGTTTTTGGAGGTCCTTTTCTTCTCTTGTGTTTCCCACTTAGAGAAGTTCGTTTAGCATTTGTCTGTAGAGCTGGTTTGGTGGTGCTGAATTCTCTTAGCTTTTGCTTGCCTGTAAAGCTTTTGATTTCTCCATTGAATCTGAGTGAGGTCCTTGCTGGGTAGGGTAATCTTGTTTGTAGGTTCTTCCCTTTCATCATTTTAAATATGTCATGCCACTCCCTTCTGGCTTTTAGAGTTTCTGCTGAGAAATCATCTGTTAACCTTATGGGTTTTCCCTTGTATGTTATTTGTTATTTTTCCCTTGCTTCTTTCAATAATTTTTCTTTGTCTTTAATTTTTGCCAGTTTGATTATGCTGTGTCTTGGCGTGTTTCTCCTTGGATTTATCCTGTATGGCACTCTCTGTGCTTCCCGGACTTGGGTGGCTATTTCCTTTCCCATGTTAGGGAAGTTTTCGACTATAATGTCTTCAAATATTTTCTCTGGTCCTTTCTCTTTCCCTTCTCCTTCTGGGACCCCTATAATGCGAATGTTGTTGCATTTAATGTTGTCCCAGAGGTCTCTTAGGCTGTATTCATTTCTTTTCATTCTTTTTTCTTTATTCTGTTCCGCAGCAGTGAATTCCACCATTTTGTCTTCCAGGTCACTTATCCTTTCTTCTGCCTCAGTTATTCTGCTATTGATTCCTTCTGGTGTAGTTTCCACTTCTGTTATTGTACTGTTCACCTCTGTTTGTTTGTTCTTTAATTCTTTTACATCTTTGTTAAACGTTTCTTGCATCTTCTCTATCTTTGCCTCCATTCTTCTTCCAAGGTCATGGATCATCTTCACTATCATTATTCTGAATTTTTTTTCTGGGTGATTGCCTGTCTCCATTGCATTTAGTTGTTTTTCTGGGGTTTTATCTTGTTCCTTCATCTGGTACATAGCCCTCTGCCTTTTCATCTTGTCTATCTTCCTGTGAATGTGGTTTTTGTTCCACAGGCTGCAGGATTGTAGTTCTTCTTGCTTCTGCTGTCTGCCCTCTGGTGGATGAGGCTATGCAAGAGGCTTGTGGAAGTTTCCTAATGGGTGGTGGGTAGAGCTGGCTGTTGCTGTGGTGGGCAGAGCTCAGTAAAACTTTAATCTGCTTGTCGGCTCTGGATGGGGCTGGGTTCCCTTCCTGTTGGTTGTTTGGCCTCAAGCAATGCAACACTTGAGCCTACCCAGGGCTCTTTGTTGGGGCTAATGGCAGACTCTGGGAGGGCTCATGCCAATGAGTACTTCCCAGAACTCCTGCCAGTGTCCTTGTCCCTTGGTGAGCCACAGCTGCCCCCCGCCTCTGCAGGAGACCCTGCAACACTAGCAGGTAGGTCTGGCTCAGTCTCCTAGGGGGTCACTGCTCCTTCCCCTGGGTCCCAACACGCACACTACTTTGTGTGTGCCCTCCAAGAGTGGAGTTTCTGTTTCCCCCAGTCCTGCCGAAGTCCTGCAGTCAGATCCCACTAGCCTTCAAAGTTTGATTCTCTAGGAATTCCTCCTCCCATTGCCCCCAGTTTGGGAAGCCTGACGTGTGGCTCAGAACCTTCACTCCAGTGGGTGGACTTCTGTGGTGTAAGTGTTCTCCAGGTTGTGAGTCACCCATACAGCAGTTATGGGATTTGATTTTATTGTGATAGCGCCCCTCCTACTGTCTCATTGTGGCTTCTCCTTTGTCTTTGCATGTGGGGTTTCTTTTTTGGTGAATTCCAGTGTCTTCCTGTCGATGATTGTTCAGCAGCCAGTTGTGATTCCAGTGTTCTTGAAAGAGGGAGTGAGAGCATGTCCTTCTACTCTGCCTTCTTGAACCAATCTGGAAACATTTGAATTTCTTTCTCATTTCCTTTGTGTGTATTGTAGAGCTGTTTTCTTTGTGGTTACCATGGGGATTTCATTTAAAATCCTAAAGTTATAACACTCTTATTTGAATTTACACCAGCTTAACTTTAATGACATACAAAATGTTCTTTCCCCACCCCTTTCCATTGTTGACATCACAAAATTATGTTTGTATATATAGTGTGTCCCAAAACATAAACTAATAATTTTTTAATGCATTAGTGTCCTAAATTATGTAGAAATCAAGACTTGGAGTTATAAACCAAAGTTACAGTAATACTAGATTTTACACTAATGATTTTTTTAATGTATTAGTCTCCTAAATTATGTAGAAACAAATGAAAAAATAGTTATGAATCCTTGTTGCAGTAATACTAGCTTTTATAATTGCCCATGCATTTACCTTTAATGAGATGTTTATTTTTCCACACATCTTCTTTTTTGATATGTTAAAAGTTGAGTATCATTGATTCATAGAAAAATAAAGAAGTCACTCTGTCCTATCTTACACACACACACACACACACACTCACTCTAACACACACATACAAATATATATACACACATACACACACACTCCAGTGATATCTTATTAAGGTTAAAATAAATATTTTGAAGTACTCCTTGACTATAGGAAACTAATAAGAAAATTTAAGATTACTGTGGATTAGTACTTTTTTTAATAGACTATTTTTAGAACAGTTTTATGTTGACAGAAAAAATTGAGAAGATGGTGCAGAGATTTTCCATATACTCCCTGCCTCCACACATGCATAGTCTCCCACATTGTCAACATCTTCCACCAGAGACCTACATTTGTTACAGTTAATGAACCTACACTGAAACATTATTATCACCCAAAGTCCATAATTTACACTACAGTTCACTCTTAGTTGTACATTCCATGTGTTTTGACAGATGTTAAATGACATGTATCCACCATTATAGTATCTTATAAAGTAGTTTCACTGCTCTAAAAATCCTCTGTGTTCAGACTCTTCATTCCTCTCTCCTCATTAACCCATAGCAAGCATTGATCCTTTTACTGTCTCCATAGTTTTGCCTTTTCCCAAATGTCGTATTGTTGGAATCATACAGTATATAGCCTTTTCACATTGGTTTCTTTCACTTAGTAATATATGTTTAAGTTTCTTCCATGTCTTTTCATGGCTTGATTACTCATTCCTTTTTAGAGTTTAATAATATTCCATTGTTTGGATGTACCAGTTTGTTTATCCATTCACCTATTTCTTCCAAGTTTTGGCAATTATGAATAAAGCTGCTGAAAACATCTGTGTGCAGGTTTTTTGGGTGGACATAGTTTTCAACTCATTAGATTGCTGGACCTTATGATGAGTATGTTTAGTGTTGTAAGAAATTGATAAACTGTCTTCCAAAGTGGCTGTACCATTTTATACTCACACTAGTAATGATTGAGAGTTCCTGTTGCTCTGCATCCTCACTGGCACTTGGTGTTTTCACTGTCATTTTGGTGATTTTGGTCATTCTAATAGGTATATAGTGATATTTAATTGTTTTAATTTACATTTCTTTTATGACATATGATGTGGAACATCTTTTAATATGCTTATTTGCCATCTGTATCTCTTCTTTAGTGAGGTATATGTTGAAGTCTTTGGCCCATTAATTTAGTCAAGTTGTTGGTTTTCTTACTGGAGAGTTTCTTGTATATTTTAGATAACTGTCCTTTATCAGATATGTCTTTTGCAAATATTTTCCCCCATACCATTGCTTGTCTTTTCATTCTGTTCACATTGTCTTAATGAAGTCCAGCTTATCAATTATTTCTTTCATTGATTGCACCTTTGGTATTGTATCTAAAAAGTCATCACCAAACCCAGAGATATCTAGATTGTCTTATATATTATCTTCTAAGTGTTTTATAGTTTTGCACTCTACATTTAGATCTGTGATCCATTTTGAGTTAATTTTTGTGAAAGGTGTAAAGTTCTTTGTCAAGATTCATTTTTTTAATGGGAATGGACGATAGTTCCAGCACCATTTGTTAAAAAGACTGCCTTTTCTGTATTACCTTTACTTCTTTCTGAAACATCAATTGACTATATTTATGGGGGTCTGTTTCTGGGCTCTTCATGTGTCATTTGATCTATTTGTCTATTCTTTGCCAGCACCATATTTTCCTGATTACTGTAGCTTTATAGTAAGTCTTGAAGTTGGGTAGTGTCAGTCCTCTGATTTTGTTCCTCCATCAATATTGTGTTGAGTATTCTGGGTCTTTGCATCTCTGCATAAATGTTGAAATTAGTACTTTCGTTCCTTAGATTCTGGTTTATATTTCTCCATTTACTACCAACAGCAAAACAATAAGAAGCATGGTTGAAATAGAGCATTTTCAGTAAATTAGAATCTAGATAGGATTATATATGATTAACAACCATGAATTCATATCACCCTTTTACATTTATTTTAAATATAGAAAGTGCAGAACCTTTTACTAATTAGTTCATCAATACTCTCTTATGTTTTGTCTTATTTACTTTTCTTCCATAAACATTATAAATATAAACTGTTTCACTATTTCCTAAACAGTTTATTCCAAAGAACAACAGGGCCAAACTTCTGACTACTGGTGAAGTTAATGGTATGCTTTCTTTTGATTACTATATTTTAGGTATTATTGAGAAGACTTATTTTGAATTCTCCAGAAAGAACTTAACTTGCAACTTTCCTGCTTACACATCTACATCTTTCCCCTAAAGGTCAAGTGATTGAGTTCTAAACGGCGGCCCAGGGTATAAAACGTAGCTCTAAATTTGCCTTTCACCTTTCAAATACGTTGGAAATTTGTACTCATGATGTATGTGAAAGGTAATATCATTTATGGAACTAGTGAAATTAACACATTAATACATGCAAATGTAGCATTTCAACATAATGTTTAAGCTACTAAAACTCAGAAAGAAAATAAGGAAGTGGGAACACTGATGAAACAAAGATGATTCACATGATATGAAAGCAAGAGCAAAATCCCCAAAGATCTATTCTTTAAGTATCTTTTTTACGTCTCTGAAACCCTGTGGTTAATACAATTCAGGAAAATAGTTTAGAGAGTTTCATATCCTCTGTTGATTAGTAGAGTTTTTTGTCTCTCGTGACAGATCTTCGTGCAGTCCATGCGTTTTACAGTGCACGTAATCACAATGTTAAAGTGCAAAGGTCCTTCCAAATACTGCAGTTACAAGTAGAAAGTTTAAGTGATTTGGAAAGCAAAAAAGTCCTTGAACACTAGGAGAATCCTTTAGTTTTCATATCGTCAAGCCTCATCATTTAAACTTTTTCCTCTCCGAAAATTTTGATGGCTTACCAACTTTAAGCATCCATTTAATTGTAGATTTTTTCAAGCTCTGAAAATATAACCATCAATCACAAAACTCAATGATGTTTTTTAATGTATGGTCATTCTTCCCAAGCCATGTTAAGTGAAACAGGAAGGGAAGGTACTGCAAGATTCTAATTTTAAAACAATCTTACCAAATAATGAAAGAGTAGCCTAATGGGGACACATTTTTAAAACTATAGTTACAAATTAAAGTGAATACATCAATGTATTACACTGGTTTAGGATTGCAAGCTTTTCATTCGTATTTATTCAGAAGCCCCACATGTCCAATATTAATATTATTATTTTGTAATTTTCTTGTGAAGAATCGAACAATTTTCATAAGACTTTAAGAGTGAAGAGGAGTTTTTGAAACATTAAAATGATTTGTTGAAACTTTAAAAATGTGTGACTACAAGATATAAAAATCAAGGTTTTTTCTTTATACATTGATAACAAAATTATCAACGTATAACCTAAAATCTGAAAAAAACATTTAACCCAATGATGTAATTTAATATGCAATTAAATTATTATATAAGATGTATTAAAATATATTTTTACAAAATAGATAATGTTAGACAAAAAAATTATAGTTACTATAATTTGATTCATAATAGTCAAGTGCTGTTTTTTATAATGGGATGGTTATATTTTATTTTCTCATTTTTTTAACATGGTGTAAGAAAAATTAAACAGTGCACAAAGTAGATCATCAGTTCCACTACCAACTACCATAGATAATTTCTTAAGAATTCTTTCAGGGGTCACCTTATCTTTGATAAAGGAGGCAAGAATATACAGTGGAGAAAAGACAGCCTCTTCAATAACTGGTGCTGGGAAAACTGGACAGCTACATGTAAAAGAATGAAATTAGAACACTCCCTAACACCATACACAAAAATAAACTCAAAATGGATTAAAGACCTAAATGTAAGGCCAGACACTATCAAACTCTTAGAGGAAAACATAGGCAGAACACTCTATGACATAAATCACAGCAAGATCCTTTTTGACCCACCTCCTAGTGAAATGGAAATAAAAACAAAAATAAACAAATGGGACCTAATGATACTTAAAAGCTTTTGCACAACAAAGGAAACCATAAACAACACCAAAAGACAACCCTCAGAATGGGAGAAAATATTTGCAAATGAAGCAACTGACAAAGGATTAATCTCAAAAATTTACAAGCAGCTCATGCAGCTCTATAACAAAAAAACAAACAACCCAATCCAAAAATGTGCAGAAGACCTAAATAGACATTTCTCCAAAGAAGATATTACAAATTGCCAACAAACACATGAAAGAATGCTCAACATCATTAATCATTAGAGAAATGCAAATCAAAACTACAATGAGATATCATCTCACACCAGTCAGAATGGCCATCATCAGAAAACCTAGAAACAATAAATGCTGGAGAGGGTGTGGAGAAAAGTGAACACTCTTGCACTGTTGGTGGGAGTGTAAATTGATACAGCCACTATGGAGAACAGTATGGAGGTTCCTTAAAAAACTACACATAGAACTACCATACGACCCAGCAATCCCACTACTGGGCATATACCCTGAGAAAACCATAATTCCAAAAGAGTCATGTACCAAAATGTTCATTGCAGCTCTGTTTACAATAGCCAGGATGTGGAAGCAACCTAAGTGTCCATCAACAGTTGAATGGATAAAGAAGATGTGGCACATATATACAATGGAATATTACTCAGCCATAAAAAGAAACAAAATTGAATTATTTGTAGTGAGGTGGATAGACCCAGAGTCTGTCATACAGAGTGAAGTAAGTCAGAAGGAGAAAAACAAATACTGTATGCTAACACATATATATGGAATCTAAGGAAAATAAATGTCATGAAGAACCTAGGGGTAAGACGGGAATAAAGACACAGACCTACTAGAGCATGGACTTGAGGATATGGGGAAGGGGAAGGGTAAGCTGTGACAAAGTGAGAGAGTGGCATGGACATATATACACTACCAAACGTAAAATAGATAGCTAGTGGGAAGCAGCCGCATAGCACAGGGAGATCAGCTATGTGGTTTGTGACCACCTAGAGGGGTGGTATAGGCAGGGTGAGAGGGAGGAAGGTGCAAGAGGGAAGAGATATGGGAACATATGTATATGTATAACTGATTCCCTTTGTTATAAAGCAGAAACTAACACACCATTGTAAAGCAATTATACTCCAATAAAGATGTTAAAAAAAAAAGAATTCTTCCAGGAAATAGACAAATATATAAGCATTTTTAAAATTATATTTTATATGCATAAATATATTATATGTAAACTGTTCTAGATTAGAATCATGTGTACTCTTCTGCACTTTTTTTGAAGTTTGTACTTTGGGGAGTTTGCTCTTGCAGTTCTCATCTCTATTCCCTTATATTATAATGCTCTTATCTCTACTCAGATATCTATACTAGAGCTTAATTGATTTAAACTTTAGATTTCTTTATAATTAGTTCTGGAAAAAATATTCAAACAATTCTATTTGAAATCTTTGCCCCTTGGCAAATATTATGAACTATATTAAAGTATTTAAACCAAAGATAAAATATCTCCCTTAATTATTTTATAAATTTTTATGATCCATTAGTTTTATTATTTTAATGTTACTGTAACAAAAATGATGTCTTTGCCCTATTTTGTCACCACATTCTAATTATTAATTTGTTTTAATATAAATATTCTTATAATAGGAACTATACTTATTAAAATGACAAGCTAATACTTTGTTTTAATCAGGATAAATACTTGGATTGAGAATTCACTGGTCATCATTGAGATTGATAAAAATACATAGTGTTCAGTGATGTCACCTCCTTCATAGTTAATATTTCTAGAGTTATCCAACAATTTTGTAAACAAACATCTTCACCAAAATGAGTTTTAAGGAAAGGATAAATTCAATTCATATAGATTTTAAAAATTTCTATACGAGTTCTACTTCTTTCTTCTTTATCTTTTAGGTTAGAATACATATGCTACCCTTGTATTTGACAAATCTTCCAAATTTTTTTTATTAGAGGGATAATTTTACAACTACAAAAGAAATGTGCAAGTGTGAGATAAGTTGACTATATGACTGCTTTAAATTTCCTTGGAATTAAGAATTTCATTTGAAATGCTTGATATAACCCTCATGACCTACAGCAATATTTCTCAAATTGGAGTTCACAGATGTATTTTGCTGGTTCTGAGAAAAAATATTCTTACTCCCTTTAAAACGTGTTTTTACATTGATCCAAGCTGAGAACACTGGCTTACAGAATTTTTAAGAATGACTTAAAAGTTTGATCAAAGAAGGTCAAAACAAACCCTTCTCATTCTGACCACAGACAAGACTATTTACAATCTTGAGTCTCAGATTTGTAGCCTTTGAATTGTGGGTATTGACATAAATAATCATTTAGATCCCTTGGGCTTTGAGTTTCACTGGTTCTGTACTTTAGTTGTTCTTACTCACATGAATATTCAAAATGCCACAAACATTTGTACTTAATTTTCATAAACGTCCTCAGGAATATCTTCTCTATAACCTAAAGGAGGTTCATTTAACTTTTGATCATCACTAACTGAAGTAGATTACTAAAATATTCCTGCTTTAAAGTCTGGAATTTAAATATTGTCTAGGAATTTGAATATTCTTTGCGTTCTTCAAGCCCATAATTAAGCTAACCCACCCTCACTAAATGTTTCCTGTTTACAGTAAAAATACACACAGGCAAACACACACACATATGTATATATGCATGTGTATATATATATATATATGTATATAAGTAGGTATAGAAGAGATAAGTATATATCTTTGTTATGGGGCCATTCATTCTATTGAAGTTATTCTTTCTTTGGATTTCTACAATTATTAAATTTTTAAAAAGCATAGATCTTTCTATAAATGCAAATTATGGAAAATTATTTCTGGAGAAGTATTTATTTGTTGCATATATGAAAAGTAAAAGCGTACACATATGCTATATATTACTCACAAAATACAGTATTTAATATACTATTCGGATCTTGCATATATTTACAAACTATATAATGTATAATACACAGTTATATAATACAGTATACTAGTGATATATATATATATATATATAAAACAACTTATTCCATGCAAGTTGCTCTGTTAGACCATGAGTGTATCAAACAATATTCAATAATACATTGTCTTTTTTTATAATGATGATACATTGTTGATTTATATTCAACATGTCCTCGCTTGGATTTTCAAAAATTGATTTGCCATACTTAATATACAGCAAATCTCCCACTCTATATTTATGTTTTTGGCTATCTTGAATTTATTATTTCTAGTAATTTCATCTTGTATTGGGAGACTGAGTATTCTTTTATACTATTACTGTGTCTAAATAACTTGAATTTTTTCCTCTTATTCAAAATATAAGATAATATTCTAATTAATCTGAATATTTCATGTCCAGTGTACTCATTTCTTCATTTTTGTTATTAAATAAAATTATGTTGAGCAATGGGATATCCCTTAATGTAACCTCCTAAGTTTCCCAGGGTTTTACTGAATCACTGATGTTTTCTTTTATCATTCAGCCTGTAAACTAGCTGAGTATTTGATTCTCAATGTAATGATCAAGTTCATAATTCTTAGCTTGTAGATTTCAATGTAGGAAGGAATAACAAGCCTTACAGAAATTATATCAAGTGACATCTCTAGCTCACCTCCTATCTGTGTAGCTGTCAGTCTGTTGTAAAATATTTTATTGGTCAAGTATACTTTTCTATTAAAAGAAAAGAAGCACACATTAGTTTCTTTGTTACAGTGCATGATTTTCTATATGATTCTTACAAATAAACAGGTTGTATTTTCATACATCTTCCAGCATCAACTTTTATTCCAGTTTTAAGACTAACACAAAAATACCGTATCTCAGACTTTAGTTTCTGAACTTATACTTCAGATGTGAAAATTTGCCACTTTTAAATGAGTATAGAGATAAAAGGCTGTATAAAATTAGGTTGATCCTCTGCAGGCTAAATTCATATGAATGGCATGTACTTGCAGAAGAAGTTGAATCAGACCAGGCTTCCAGTAGAATCCCTGGTAAAAATATAAGCTGAAACAGACCATTAGTAGACTTCAGGAAATTTGAGTAAATTACCTCTGTTATTCAAGTGGATTATTTTAGAGTATTGAATCAACTCAAAGTTGCATAAGGAAAAGCAATTTTAAAAAACAACTTTGAAAATGGAGAGATTCACTCCAAATGCTTTCTGAAAATGGCTTACTTGTTTTAAATTTAGTCTTATTCCAAAAACATTTCCATATGGTTTCCATTTTGACTAATGAGCAACACAGCTGTAATACTTCTTTATAAAACGTGTGTCCTTCATTAATGCTTTTGAGTAGCTAGAAACTGCTTAATAGGTATTTTAAACCTCATGATATTTCCATGATGGAATATTTCTTCCCTCACTGGGGACTCTGATATCCACCCTTCTGCACTGCAATGTTTCTTGATATCTTAATCTAGTTACCCTTGAGTCATGGTATTATTTTCTAGCAGCTCCCATCATTCATATTTCATTGTGGAATATGAAAATACAAATGGCTTGTATCTGAGAAGTCATTTATAAGTGTATGGCCCAAACAGGACCCTGTGGGAAACAGACCTGCCAGGCTGCCCTTAGCCAACATGTTTCCCAATTCTTGGTTCTCTCTCATTGAGATGAAAAGCTTTTGCAAAGTATTTAGAGTGTCTTCTGAGGAGTGCGGAAGCCTTCATGGCACTCAGTGATATTGACATATCCTGGGGTTTCTCCTTGGTATGCTTTATTTTCTCTTCTCTACCTAGGTCATTTCTACTTCTTCAGTTTAAAGGTTAGTTCCAGTTGGGCACAGTTCCTCACTCTCATTCCTTTCTCTGAAATTAACCTGGGTATCCTTTCTCTGTATTCTCTTCACAAGGGATGTATGTTTCAAACAGAACAGTCATCAAAATGTATGATTATTTTTTTCTCTGTCTTTTTATATTGTATATTTCATGAGAGAAAAGGTTGATTTATTCATCCCTTTATATACCTAAGAAAAAGTATGAAAGCCCTGTGTTTGCTATGGTGGGGCCTGGGGCCCAGGTGCAAGGGGGTAGAGAATGGAGTCATGAAAAAAGGGCAAAATTGTGCTGGAAAAAGACTTTGAAGTTTGGTTTAGGATTAGTTATTGAGAGCAATCAAAGAAGCAAGGCAGCAAGCAGAAGGGAGGAAAGGGTTTTTTAAAATAAATCTGGGTACCACTGGAAATCACATTAACTATTCAGCTTATGTTGAAACAGAAGGAAACCATGCCAGTAAGAAGGCTTGAATCTCAAATAATGAGGATAGAATGTGAATAACTTGTCTTTGCAGCAATTTACTAATTAATCAACTGGTATATATCAAGAACCAACTTGGGCCCAGTATTCACAACACTGTGAAAGCAATGCTTACTAAATTTTACCTACCTAAGTTGTTAGGATCAAAATATAAGTTCTAATTAAAAAGTAACTGGATCATAATAATAAAGTGTGACACTTGGGAACATCCAGACTGAACATATACAAACTCATCCTGGCCACCTGAGAAAACTGCCTTTGTTCCATAATTTTTTTTTTTTTTTTTTTTTTAATGCGGTACGCAGGCCTCTCACTGTTGTGGCCTCTCCCGTTGCGGAGCACAGGCTCCGGACGCGCAGGCTCAGTGGCCATGGCTCACGGGCCCAGCCGCTCCGCGGCATGTGGGATCTTCCCGGACCAGGGCACGAACCCGTGTCCCCTGCATCGGCAGGCGGACTCTCAACCACTGCGCCACCAGGGAAGCCCTGTTCCATAATTTAATAACTTAATGTTATTCAATTATTATCTTTCAAAAATCTCTATATATATATTTATTTATTATGATGCTTTCTAGAAGAAAATGGTTATTTCAAACATTTAGCCGAGGAAAGAAATTTATTTTCATCATTTTTTAAAATTCATATACTGACATTTAGTATTCAGAACAAAGGTTTATACTGCTATATTTGAGAGCTACAGGAAAAATTCATGAATTTACTTCATGGATTGTATTCATTACATGCTTTTTGTTCTTTTATTGCCTTTCTACTCTCAAGACCCAATCTTGTAATGAGTGGTAGGAAGTACATAGATAACTTTAGAAATTCCCTTGTTTCTCTGACCTTTAAGGAAGACTAACACTGATCAGTATGCAAAATGTCTTGAATTGAATTCAATATGAATATCTTGAATTAATCTGCATAAAGCTATTGTAATTTAAATCCAAGTGATCTGGAAGTGACCACATTCAGAGATTTCTTATATCCATTAGAATAATTAGTTGTGAATTTAAAATAAAAGGCAAATATATAATAATAAATTTTTAAACAGTGCGTATGACTAGATACAGTCTAAGTTGGCTGAGGAATTGTTCTTGAATCAGGTATCTCAAAAATCTTTTAAAATTTACAGTTTCTTAGCTCCTCAGAATAATTTAGATGTGGTTTAACTTGAAGGAAATAGTTTAGGTTAAGTGTTTGCATTTGTTTGATCATAGTCAGCTAACTCTAGCTCCTCATATGATTGATCACATGATCACAGCCTCAAGCTACAACTTCCAAATTATGGCTATAGATCTTTGAAATGACACCAGGTAACAGTAATGTATACAAAGAGAATAAGGCAAAAGACTTGGGGCTTGACCACTAGAATTATCATGTGGGAAACAACTTATTGAGAGAGTCTTTTGCATATTTCAAAGGCCTGTGCACCAGCACACCACAATTCCTATTGGCAAGAGATCAAGGAAAAGGCCATCTCTTCTTTTTCTCTCTTCTCAACCTTACCCCCAAATTATGTAAAAATTTGGGTGAATAAGTAAGGATGTTGTACAAGAATAAGGACTTTTGACTATATTTTTAAAGTCCCTTGAACAATTCTTTCTGGTTTTGTGTTTATATACAAACAAAGAATTGGAAAGCACATAGGCCAGGGGCAGACTGGAAGCTCTGTTTCCTACGGATTCCAGTTGCAGCCAGATACCTGGGATTGACTTTTCAGAAATGACATTTACATTTTCACACCTCATGGATGAAGTAAGTGAAGAAGAGTGCTCAGAGAGACAAGAGAAAAATCAAAACCATAGAACCCTAGTAACAACCCATATTCAGTGGTAGGCGGGGAAACCACATGGCAGTGATCTGAGTCTGATACCTCTGCCAGCTTGTCCTCATCAATGCATATCCCAAGAAGCCAGGGCTGTTCTTTGTTCCCCACTAATATGCTGAATGGTGTTCCTTTTTATGTATTAATAAGTGAGTGTGCTCTCCCTTGAAGGTAGGGCATTCGTGGTTCAATATGGTTTTCTGAAGACTGTATTTAAACACAAGGTATATTTGTTGATAGATGTGGGAAATATTGTTCAGTAGTTTATTTTGAAAAGCAGTCAAATCACATTATATAAGTTGCAAATTCTTACACTTATTTTTTCAGATCAGTGTTCACTGTCACAATCCTTTCCTCCAAATGGTATTATACTGGGACTCTCACTTCATGGGCCTAAGTGAAGGTAAAATCCTAAAGTATTTTCTCCGTTCTTAAGAACGGATAGTTTTTATCATATCTTAAGAACTTTAGCCTTCTGATACACCATTGTTACGCCTTGTCCATAAATTAAGTTTCCGTCTATATGGTAGAATTTTTGTATATGCCATGAAAGATTCCTGATTCCTCAAAAGACTTTACTTCTGTACAATATGAACAGATTTTTGTCTCAGTGAGAAATAGCCACCTAAACTTCACATATTCAGGAGAGAGAGCAGCTTCGATAAGCAGTAAGGTACACATAACTGATAAGTAATTTTTACTTAATGGCAAATAGGTTGTTGGGATTAAAAGAAAGTAATCGTAAAGGCCCAATGAATATACATTGGGAGCAGCAGTACTGCTGATTTCTGTGCTAATGTTGCTCTTACCCTGTCTGTGCGTCTTTATCCAGCTGGATCATGAAGTTAGGTCTCTCAGATAAGGTCAGTACCAAAAAACTGTAGGTGACAAGTCACTGCTCTGTATTGGTTAAATGCCTGCTGTATTCTTGCTTTTACATGAGTTTTCAGAATAAGATCTCATTGCCACAGCAGTGGTATTATT
Organism: Phocoena phocoena; assembly: GCF_963924675.1. Taxonomy (NCBI): domain Eukaryota; kingdom Metazoa; phylum Chordata; class Mammalia; order Artiodactyla; family Phocoenidae; genus Phocoena; species Phocoena phocoena. The sequence goes on along the minus strand of NC_089221.1, from coordinate 82,225,533 downwards.
TAGCTATATTCCCTGATTAAATGTTCCTGGAGAGAATATCAGTCGAATGTTAGTGTATTAAGAACTCAGTTACAATCATTCAATCCTACCCTGCTTTAACTTTTATCCTCCAAACCGTCATCCAGTGGCCATGTTGGCAGTCAAATGAAATGTGTTGCAGAGAGATTGGGCTGGCAGTTGCTATCTTATCATTAATTCCTTACTACAAAGAAACAGGTTTTATTTCAGGCAGTATACATTTTCATTGTCAACACCAAATTGTTTTCATAATGAAAGTATGGGTCATATTGCTTGTCCTAGTCTCTAATTACTCATTGAAAGTATGCTTTTGAAGAAAATATTGTCCTTTGATGTCAGTCTAGAGATAGCAAAATCAGTGGGAGAATTCATTTCTTCTTCTTTAAAAAATAAAATGTAATAAAGTAATAGTGCAATAAAGTAATTAGGAATTCTTGGATACTTAGCTTGTATAGATTCCACTGAATGAATTATATGGACTGAGTTTCGTTGGCCTTTGCAATAAGATCAGAGAAATTGGCCAGAATTAATAAAGCTGTAGCACCAAGCAACTGAGTTCAGATTTAGAGCTTCCTTGTTTCAGATATCCAATGATATTTGTGCCAGTCTCAAACTTGGATGAAATTAAATAGCTAAAACAATCATGTGACATCTGAGTATTCTTACATGATCTAAAATGCAAGGGATTCTGTATTACACTACTAATATTTTTTGATGATTTAGTCTAATAGAATTTAACTTCATTTTTTCCCCTTTGCTCCAATGGATCTTACTTAAAGTAAAATTATTACTTACAGCTAAAGTTATAATTTTGCATTTTATTCCATTGATCATCTTACTCTTCTCAAGAGAATTCTGCAAACTTTCTGCAGAAATTTTTTTATAGCCATATATAAAATTTTTGCAATATGACAACCTGATCTTGCATTAAAATATCTGTTTCTCTGTAGTGCTTGGGAAAATTGTACAGTCATAAATAGCATCTATTTTAAAATAATAAAAATTAAAGGAACAGTGTTGGGGTGGAATATGGGCACTTTCCCAAAACTCTCATGTTTGTTTTTGCTCCTTGGTAGTCACCATTAACGAAAAAGAAATTGATACTTTGTGAATTCACAGTGTTGTAGTCATATACTCCGTCAGCAGGTCTCCGTTAATAAAAGTCACTTCTAGGCAGAATCAGTGCTGCTAAGCACATTTTGTAGTTTATTCAGCTGGCAAATATTGTCTTTCTTTTTTCCCTAGAACAGATGCCTACAACCGTATTGCTGTCAGTTTCCAAATTAGTAAGCTAATTATTTTATGGGAAATAATTAACACAGAATATGTTTCATACAAATATTTTAGTAATGCAGAAAGCATGGCATTCCTATCAGAGTGCACAAAAAAATGAAATACAAAGTTTTTCATTAAAAAGTTTATACTGAAGTGGAAAAATACTTTAAATTACTTAATTCCACATTTGGAAAATAGGAATAGATGTGTTTCTGCATGTTTACCCCTTCAACGCTTATAGATGCATCCTGTGCCAGGAGCTGGGCTAGGTCTGAAGCTGCAGAGGAAGTAACAAAAGCACGGGCTTCCTCAAGTGATGGAATCCCCTCCTTCGTAATCCAGAGATTCATTTAAGGAAGAGACAAGGTAATTTGGAAATGCTAGCCCAAGGGATTTGGCAAATGCCTAGAATATCTCCAGTGGGATATATGAGCTGAGCGGGATCACTGAGCAGAGATGCACAAAACAGTTTCCAAGCTGGATTAAAGCTTAGCTAGGTGTATAGACCAAGAACTCACAGTAGTGCCTGTTCTCTAATTGTATCATAGCTAAATAATGCATAATAGTCCTGTTTTTTTTTTTTTTTTTTTTTTTTGCGGTACACAGGACTCTCACTGTTGTGGCCTCTCCCGTTGCGGAGCACAGGCTCCGGACGCGCAGGCCTAGTGGCTATGGCTCACGGGCCCAGCCGCCCCGCGGCATGTGGGATCTTCCCAGACCGGGGCACAAACCCATGTCCCCTGCATCGGCAGGCGGACTCTCAACCACTGAGCCACCAGGGAAGCCCGGTAGTCCTCTTTTGAAAGAACTAAACAGAATGACTTTGATACCTTATGGCTTGATTTTTAATAAAAGACTATACATCAGAATCCCAATTTACAAAAAGCTTCAAGATCTGAACAGTGATTCCACATGCTAAAATTTATTCTAGAAAGGGATGGAAGGTGATAAAAGGAAACAGGTATACAACTACTAAAATGAGTAACCTGTTTAGAAATAATTCAAGGTAACAGAACAAAATTTTATTCAGATGGATTTATGAATCTCTCTTCTTTGTCCACCATGATATATGGTGGGTTTGACATTTCCCTTGTTCTGGTTTTCTCATTTTACTTGGTGTGCACAGGAACTAAGTCCTTGGATTTTTCACAGCGTGTGAGACACTGAATATGAGGAGAGGCATACTGGGACTGCAAATAGATTAGGTGGATGGCAGGGATGTACTGGAGAATAGAAGAGGAAGAAACAATTACAAAAGAAAAAGAAAAAAGAGGTGACACACCACTATTTTCATTCACTTTATTCTTTTGCATCTATATAATAGGAAAATTTTGGAGACTGGCTTTCTTATATCCTTAAGAAACCTGGGGCCAGGAAAGTCACAAGAGCAAGCATAGGCTTTCTGGGAAGGAGACTGAAAGGCAGACCAGACTATTCAAATGTGATGCTGTCCTGACGGGCCAGGAGATGATGGAGGCATGCAGTTTCCTCTCCAGCAGTTAGTGTGCTAGGAAATGACTGCATTGCTCGAGTCTTGTGACTCACGATGAAATGACCTGCTTGGGGAATTTGGCATCCTCACTCAGTGTTCTGGACCTTTTAACACTTAGGTTTGACTGGGGACTTTCTAAACAAGCTGATGGTTGATGATATTAGGGAACATTTTCATAGCTTGTTCTTCATTTCATTGTAGTAATACATTGAAAACAAGTTTTGTAGTTTCTTTGAAAATCCCCCATCTTTAACCCTAAAGGAACCTCTAAAATCACCATGTATTTATATATGTTCATCAAGCAAGTATATCTTTTGCTTTGGATTTCTTTAAAAATAGCACTATATTCCTCCCTAAAATAAGTATAAAATATTTGACAATGTTAAAAAAGGTGCAAGGAAGTTCATAACTGCTTAGAAAATTTTAACCCATTTGAAAAGCATTGAAGATTGTCATTTCACAATCAGAAATTTTTGCTGTGTCTCACTGATAAAACCATATATAATATAAAGTTCGGGATCAGGAATAGTTAAAAAAAGATTTGAGGTGTAGTGAAAATATTTAAAGGATATAATTTTTAAAATATATAAATATGTTATGCATAGCTAATTAATATATCTTGAAGAGACTGTAGTGATCCTTTGATGTAATCGAGCTAAACCCCTTATTTTACAAAGCAGGCTATTGAGAGCCAGTCTGATCCAAGGCTAGACATGCAGATAGTAGCAGAGCCAGAACTGCTGATGCCAGCAGCTCACTTTCCACCCATATCTTTATAGAAAAGTGTAGCTTTATATTAATATGATAATATTTGTGCCATTTTATCATTCCTTTTGGATGTATGATTTTTCAATATAATAAAACCTATTAATTTATGTAGCTTTGTACTCTTTACCAAAATGATATTCAGAAAGTGAATTCATTCCTGTTTATATGTTATCACAGATCTTGAGCTGTTTCTGGCCTGTGTTTCCTGGCAGGAGATAAAAGAAAATTATTTTTCATAGACAAGAAGAGGAAACAACCAAATAAACTGTGTGTCTAGCTAAGGATTTATACCCCAAACTTCAGGCACAAGTTTTAAAGTAATTCTAAAATAGAATTCCAATTTTTTTTCCAACTCCAAAAGAGATAACACAAATCTTATAGGAGGGTTCTGAAGCATTTCATTAAATTTAAGTTCATTTATCTGCTCAGGCTTTCAGCTGACATCTGCAGAGCAAAATCAAGATCTCTTCTAGAAAATTGATTGATGGTGTGCCATATTATTTGTAAAACTCAAACCATCTAAATTTGAAATATTTTATTTTAAGTGAAATTTGAAATACCATAAGGAACTTTAAAATTACTTGTCCAGAGAACCAGTGAAATTTGTATTATAACTAAATATCAATTCTTGCACATTCTAAGTTGGTGAAAGGCTATAGGAATAAAAAATAATCTGTTTTAAGAACTAGCTTTGTCAACATAGTTTAAACAGTTTTGCTGGGAAGCTTAATGTGGATGACATTGTTTCACAATTTGCTGAAATTACCTAGTACAATTATGTTTTCTATCGTACACGTTTATTAGTCCATACAAAGCAAATGTTCATGAAGATATACCTGAGAAAAGTACCAGAGAATATATTCTAACTAGCTACAATGTTGATGACTTAGACTTGAATCTCTGGACTCAAGTCTTTATTTTAAGTATTTATTTTTAATTCAGATTAAACTAATTGCATTCTTATAGGTAAATAAGCAAACAACTTGTTATACTGTTTTATCTTAGTATTTAATTTAACAGGTTTTTTTCTCTAGTGCTCCCTGTAGTATTCCCAACATAATCAGGTACTAATGTTTGGACTGGAATGAGAAAAGTATAATTTAGATATTATTTCTGGTCAAGACAGATTCTTTTAAATATATTGTTTTCGGCGTCTATTTGGCACTCATCTCTTTGTTAGTGGTATAAGTAATATAATGTTGGTTTTCATTAAAATACCTGATTTCTTTCATTTCTCTTGTAGATACACCCTATTGTTGTTTCTGTTCCTCTTCCTGTTTATGGAATAGGGATATCAAACTGATGACTGACCAGTCCACTGACTTGTTTAACAACACAGATATTTAAAAATGAAATTTTTTGCTAATATTTCAGAGCCATGAGCTTTCAAATAAAAATTTCAATTTCTGTTGATTCTTTAAATATCAGAAGATCTGGCAATACTGGACCTTCATTTCTTCAAGATAACTGTGAGCCAGAGCTGAGTTGTCCTGTCTTCTGTGTCTAGGCGTTGTTGAAGACATCCAGTCTTCACCAGACACACAACCCTTTGTTTCTTCCATCCTGACAATTACCCTAATTAACTTATCTTCGTTCTCTGCTTTATCCAGCTCTTAACCATTAGTTTCATTGTTATACTCATGGGGGAGAGAATGAGGTATAAACATATATGGCAATTGATTCAGACAGTCTTAGAACTGGAGAAAACTTTGCATATTATCTAATCAAAGGTCTCACTAAAAATAATGACATTAATGCATATTTGGGCAGGTTAAGTGACTTACTGAGACTGTACATACAGTAGCTTAGTCTCAAACATCCATCTTTTGATACCAAATGTCACGTTCTTTTCACTATCTTAAGAAACTTGTTGTGGAATAGTTGCAGAAAATTACTCAGCATTTCACCAATAGAGGTTCTTTTCAGGTAGTGTGTGCTAATAAATGTTTAATAATCAGCTCTCTAGGAAAACAGACAAACCTGGATTATAGCATTTGCTGATTTCCATAGTGTAAACACTCCCACCATGTCCAATTTCAGCCTACTTATGAGACATCAACCAGCTCATAAAATTCAAGAAAATTTAACAATGGCTCTTGGGAATCATTAAGAGCCACCTCCAGCAAACCAGAATACATGTATGATTCAAGGAGAATCTTGTGTATATTACAGAGAAATTCAGGCCACTAGCAATACATGCTTATTAAACAAAATCCTTTCTGTCACACTGGCAACTCTATCAGGAATGTCTATCTCACTTACTAGAATATTTTCTTTTTATTGTATCTGTCATCATTGTTTAGATCAGCTAATGAAAATGCACTGACAGCACTGATATATATATAAAAGAAAAATCAATCACTTTTATATAATTCATCTCTTTAGTTTATTATTCTAATCAAATATAAGCATGCATAATGGATCACTTATATGATAATTTCTAAAGTGGAGTCTCTGAATGTTATTGACTAAAGAAAAAGTACTCAACTTCTTTTCCCTGCTATTGAGTTTGGCCTGGCTAAATGCTTTGAATGGCATTCAATTTATGATGTTTCTCAGAAATGAATATGTACTCTAAACTTATTATTTACCTACATATTGTTCTTTTTTCTAAAATGTAGGAACTCCTAATCTTATTAATGATAGTTATGATATGGCAAAATTCTTATGTTCTAATTTCTCTATTTTAAAAGCTTGAAAGCATTTTGACAAGAGTTAAAATTTTCCATGTTATCCTAGAAACTTGGTAGCTTTGACATTGATTCTCACAGGTAAGAAATATGTTTACTTACATAATTGGAAAATTTTGATTTCTTAATGACATAACCTAAAAACAAAAATAATATGTAAAAATGACAATAACCTATCTGAGAAAGTAAAATTTTATTGTCATTTCCTTTAGTCATAACTAAAAATATAGGAAAAAAAATAGTTTTTGGTAAAAATGTTAAAAAGAAAACAGAAATAAGTTTTAATACTTGATAACACATGATTAAAATACTATAACAAATTTATCTATTTACACATTTGTATATATGTGTGTGTTAATGTACATCCAATTCTATATTAGGTACTAGATATTCCAGAACTCTAATGGAGTTTTCTATTGAACTAATTGAATTAATTGTTATTACAGATTAAGATTCATTTCTAAATAGAAAGAAAGTATGTGTGCAAAGTAGCAGTTCAGATTTATAGGAAAAATATTTCATTTACTCTACGTTTTACTATAACTCCTATTTATTTATTTCCGAGATGTTTTAGGTTAAGAAACTGAAATATTGTTTCCTCCTTATTCCATAAAAAAGCATCTCAGCAAAGAGAATTAGAACCAAACCTTTTACAGAAATACTTGAGATCATACAGAATTCATCATTACTCTGTTTTTTAGCAGTTTTAACCTTATAATTGAGGAGGAGGATTTTTGTCAAGAAAACTGATTTTATAGAGCTGTACAGACAAAATAGTATAGTGGACATTGCACCTAAAATCTCTTAAATTCATTCCATGGTTGAATGTCGTTCCATTGTAACAATTGCATCTACAATATTTCACCACTGGTGCTGGGAGATGGCTTGTCCAATGCCACAGAACCAGTAAGTGTTATAGACAGCAAATCTGTGCCATTCGTTTCCATTAATTGTCTTACCTGATTGAGAGAAGCAATAAGAAACAGCAAATATAGTATTTGATTTAGGAAAAACAAGAAAAATAAGTTTTGGATTTGAACAATTAAATCCTAGTGAAAGGTTCCTGCTGCTTACAGGACCTGTGAACACCATTTATTTTATTTTGTCTGTGAGAACACTGGCAAAATGGAAGAACATGTGTGTACGTGCACGTGTGTCTATGTATATGTGTGTGTTGTGCTAGGAGAATCACTTGGCACAGTTGTTGAACTCTATCTTCTGTTATTTATAGTTTTTCACCTATCACATAAAGGAAATCATCTCTTTTTCCCAGTGGTTTGGAGAAGGTTAGGACTTTGAGTTTGGGGTGAGCAGTGAAAAAAAAAAACATAAAAGTAAAATTTCCTATGTTTTAATATTTTAGAATTATCCTCAAGACAGAATTTGGATATAGAAATGGGTGCATAAGACTAAGATATAAATTGGCTTATGATTTTGTTTTATGTGTTCTCCCCAAATTTGAAGAAAATATGGAAAATAAAGCTGCAGGAATCTATCTACTACCTACCTACCTGTCTATCATATATCTACGTATCTAGCTATGTACCTACCTATCCATCATATATCTGTCCTATCTTTTTTCTTTCTTTCTTTGTAAACCAATTCAGCATTGACTCCCGAAGTACCTCTGACACTTACGATGACTCGGATTTTACAAGTGAAAATAGAGCTAATAATCAGAATGGCCTCTTATTTCCCTCAGGTATAATGAGTATGCGCGTGTGTGTGTATGTGTGTGTGTGTGTGTGTGTGTGTGTGTTTAGCACTAACAAGAAAATTCCCTAAACTTCCATTAGAGCTCCTGTGAGTAAAGTCAATAGTGATAATAACTGACATAGGAATGTTTTGACCTGGGAATTGGAAAGTTGGTCTCCAAAGTATTCCACTTTAATGTCAGCACAGAACAGTAGCAATTTTCTCTGATGGATTTTATTCTTTCCCAAGAATCAGTGTTATTTCTGCCAAATCTATGTAGAAACAGAATCCAGAGATAATAAAATACTTTCTAGAAATGTTTTTTCTAATCATGCACAATTCAAGTTGATTGTTTAAATTATTTTTTATTCTTAAAATTATTTGTCCCCTTCAGAGATAGAGAATGATAACTCTGACAAGTTAAGTTAACTTGGGATTTAACAAGTTAAGAAGTCAACTTGGGATTTAACATTTGCCATAGAAATGAGAAAGTTGTTTAATTTCAGGTTATACTTAATAAGGAGTACAATCGATTTAACTGAGAAAAGCATGTTAACCTTTTTTTCTACTTTAGATTTTAGAAGTATTTCTACTTCTCTGCAATATTTGTTAGTTAATGCAACATGCCCAATAACTAATCTCAGAATAATGGCCATGAAAATTAAAACATGGAGTATTGGACCCTCAGTCACATTTTACTTTTTAGTAATTTATTTTTTAAATTTCAAATTGAATTCATGTAACTAAAAACATCCAACTAAAAATGGCACGGCCAAATTAATAGCATTACTAAGATTCAGCTCAACATAATTTTTAGGGCACAGACTCTGGAGGGAGATCATTTATTATTTCCCAGTTCCACAGCTTACCTACTCTTACTTTGGGCCAGTTCTTCATGCTCATTATGCTTTAGGTTTCTGATCTGTAAAATGGGCTTATTAAGAATATCTACTTCATAGGGTTGCTGAGAGGATCATTTGAGTTATATGTAAAGCATAGAGATTAGTGCCTGACACATTATAAGTGCTCAACAAGGCTTGGCTCTAATTAATGCATCACTGAAAAACAGGTTCAATAAATTACCCTTTGGGTAATTAAGAAAAGCTTATTTCTTTTTTTATTGAAGTATAGTTGATTTACAATATTGTGTTAATTTCTGCTTACAGCAAAGTGATTCAGTTATACATATATATACATTCTTTTTCTATGTTCTTTTCCATCATGGAAAAGAATATCCTATGGTTTATCATAGGATACTGAATATAGTTCTCTGTACTATACAGTAGGACCTTGTTGTTTATCCATTTCATATCTAATAGCTTACATCTGCTGACCCCAACCTCCCCCTCCATCCCTCTCCTAGCCCCCTCCCACTTGGCAACCACAAGTCTGCTCTCTATTTCCACGAGTCTGTTTCTGTATCGTAGATAGGTTCATTTGTGTCATATTTTAGACTCCACATATAAGGGATACATATGATATTTGTTTTTCTCTTTCTGACTTACTTCACTCTGTATGACAGTCTCTAGATCCATCCATGTCTCAACAAATGACCCAATTTCATTCCTTTTTATGGCTGAGTAATATTCCATTGTATATATGTACCACATCTTCTTTATCCATTCATCTGTTGATGGACATTTAGGTTGTTTCCATGTCTTAGCTATTGTAGGTAGTACTATTGTGAAGATAGGGGTGCATGTATCTTTTTGGATTAGAGTTTTGTCTGGATACATACCCAGGAGTGGGATTGCTGGATCATATGGTAGTTCTATTTATAGTTTTCTGAGGAACCTCCATACTGCTTTCCACAGTTGCTGTACCAATTTACATTACCACCAACAGCATGAGAGTGTTCCTTTCTCTCCACATCCTTTCCAACATCTGTTATTTGTAGAGTTTTTAATGATGGCCATTCTGACTGCTGTGAGGTGATACCTCATTGTACTTTTGATTTGCATTTCTCTAATAATTAGCGATGTTGAGTATCTTTTCATGTGCCTATTGGCTATCTGTATTTCTTCTTTGGAGAAATGTCTATTTAGGTCTTCTGTCCAGTTTTCAGTTGGGTTGGTGTGTGTGTGTGTGTGTGTGTGTGTGGTTGAGTTGTATGAGCTGTTTGTATACGTATTTTGGAAATTAAGGCCTTGTTGGTCACATCATTCGCAAATGTTTTCTCCCATTCTGTAGGTTGTCTTTTTGCTTTGTTTATGGTTTCCTTTGCTGTGCAGAAAAGCTTATTTCTCTCTCTTCAGATATTCCCCCTCTCTCCTGGCAACCTCCCCTTCTTCCTGTTGGTTTATTTAAATTAAGAGCACGTGCTTCTAATAAAATATATTGACATAGATAAAACCTTTGGCTAAAAAAAATCCAATAGGAGACCAGTAATTACATCTTACGCCTTACCCTGTTGTCAGAATGTACTGTACTCCAGATGTCTGAGTTTATCTTCCTCTTCACTTCTATATCTCCATCAATTTGGTTTGAAGTTAACTGATGTTTATCTTTCCATTCTGGTGAATATTAATAATGGATAAATATGTCTGCTGCATACTAAAAGGGGAAATATGTCTATTCTAAACCTGGCAGGTGAAACAGCTCTGCATTAGTTGTTGGTAAATCTCTATTGTCTTTTACTACGTTATTTCTGAAATAGTATTTGGCAACCACAGCATCCATAATGTCTTTTTCCATTGTAAACTTTATCTTTAACGTTTCACATGAGTGACAAGTAAAACTTCTGGTGCAAAATTTGGTAAGAATAAATATGAAATATATTTCAACTACCAGTAATTTCAGTACTGCATGAAGCAAATTGTCGTGTGTTTACCTTCTGTAACATACATGTTCTGATTTCAGCTGGCCACATTTATTGGGACTGAAAGACATTTTCTTTTAATTAATGTTTTTCCCATGTATTTTCCTATTTCTTCAACCACATAATCTGGTTATGTTTGGGGAAAATGGCAACATCTTTCAAAATAAATAGAATATCTAACATTGGCTGTCATCAGAATATCTAACATTTCCATAAACAATTGACTAACTCCCCACACAATAATCTCTGGAGCGCTTTCTGATACCAAGGACCAATTCTCTAATTCTCTGGACGCCAACTGTGTGTCCAACAATTCAATTCAATTTTGACAAAATCTACCCAGAGTTAGCATCAGATCCCTCAAGTTGAACGGCCCAGTTCCACACGCCTCCCCACTACAGACACCAATTACAAGTCTCTGGTCTTGTGTATTTCTGACAGACTGGCTGTAAATCAAGGGTTCCCACAACCCCTTCCTTGGGCTTGATAATTTGCTAGGACACATATATAGCTCAGGAAAGCACTTTACTTACTAGTACTGGTTTACTATGAGGGATGTAACTCAGGAACTGCCAAATAGAAGAGATACATATGGCAAGGTATGGAGTGGGGAGTGGGAAAACTGGGATGACTGGGAGCTTTCAGCACTTTGGACTGTATACCAGCCAGGGAGCTCTCTGAATAGCCTTGTTCAGGACCTTTTATACCCCAGTGCAGCCCCACTCCCCTTTCTAGAGGTCAGAGGTGGGCAGAAATTTTTTACCCTCTAATGAATTGGCCTCTCTAATCACCAGCACTAGTCCTGAGGTATCTAGGGGCCTCACCTTAAGTCACCTCATTAGTACAAACTTGGTACTAATGTCAGTAACCTTTATTTAGAACAAAAGACACTCCTATCATTCAGGAAATTCCAAGGTTTAGGAGCTCTGTGCCAGGAACTGGGGGACAAAGACCAAATATAGTTCTTATTGTAACACATAATCTAAGAGAGAAATGTCACTTTGTATAGTTAATGAAATGACCACTTGCTAATAGATCTAAACCTATGGGTCTCTTAGAATTTGTGATGAGAACTTTGTGTACAAATTGAAAAGACCAAGTTAGTATCTTTAGTATCCCTTTTGGGATGCAAAAGTGCTATAGCTATAAGTGTAAGAATGTAAATTGAAAGACTTCTTCCCATTTTTCTTTGTTTTATGCCTTTGAAAAAATTAATTCAAGAAAGATAGGTCAATTTCATTAAGCATGACAACTTGAGAAGGAGAAAATAAATTTTTAAGCATTCAGAAATTCAAAACCATCAAATTAAAGTAAGTCACAATAATTCCTTCCAGCAAATATGTTTTAATGTCCCCATTAGATACCAAATTACAGGCGTTGTCAAAAGTAAGGACATTTCTTTTTTATGTGAGATAGACAACCATGAGGTTACTGTGTTTAATATCCAAGTGAAGTTGTAAGAAATGCTAAATCCTAAGCTATCCTACTCTTTCTTTTTTCTTTTTTTTTTTTTTTTTTTTTTTTTTGCGGTACGCGGGCCTCTCACTGTCGTGGCCTACTCCCATCGTGGAGCACAGGCTCCGGACGCGCAGGCTCAGCGGCCATGGCTCACGGGCCCAGCCACTCCGCGGCATGTGGGATCTTCCCGGACCGGGGCACGAACTCGTGTCCCCTGCATCGGCAGGCAGGCTCTCAACCACTGCGCCACCAGGGAAGCCCTATTCTACTCTTTCTAATCCCCACAAATTAACAGTTGCTCCTTTTGTCACTGTAGGATTTCATGTTTTATTTCTACTTATTATTCTTTCCTTTTTCGACTTCTCTAATTTTATTGAAAATAGACCTCAATATTATATTCACATATACATTTTGTATATGTTTATATATTTAGATTGCATTTTATACTAATATCCCTTATTATTATATTAGTACTCACTTGACTAAGATGATTTCCTAAACTTCAGTTTTCTTTACTAATTTCACCCATTCATTCAACTTTTATTGAACATATGCTATGTGCCAGGTACTTTGCAGGTCTGGGGTTCCAACTTGGACTAAAGACACGTTTCTCACCTTCATTTGGATGATTATATTAGTAGCAGGAAATTACAGGACAGTATAACAAATGCTATGATAGGGGGAGGTAAAGATGCTGTGGGAGGATCACTTCTAAAAGAAATGAGAATGGGAGCTCAGTTAAAAGAAAAAGACCTGCTGAAGAAATGGGTGTTTTAGTTAATGTAAGGAATGGGGGGAAAGTGGTACAGGCAGAGAAAATGACATGTGTAAAGACAGATGCCTTTTTGCAATCATTTCATTGTATGATATTATAACACTCATGTAACACTATGTACCAGTCACTATTACAAGTGATTTTCACACTTTGTAAACAACCCACTAAGCTAGTTCTGTGGTTTCTTTCATTTTCCACATAAGGAAACTGAGGAAGTAAGTAACTTGACCAAGTTTACACAACTAGTAAAAGGCAGAGCCAGAATCCAAGCCATGCAGCTTGATTTCATAATCTGTACTCTCTAGTGCCTTTTACACTAGAAATGCATTAAAATAAAAATTTAATTTAGTATGCTAGGTATTCCCTTTGGAGTCTAATAAAACCAGTAAGATTATTTTAGAGACCACTCACCAGGGCTATAGTAATATGAATCACCAAGAAGCCCGTGTGTCGTTTATCATGAATCAGAAGTCCATAATAGAGTAGGAATTCACTTCACTTCAACAAAGATCTACTGCCTTCCTCCAAATTCAAGTTCCCTGTTAGGACCCAGGGATATAAAGATCAATTCGTTTGATCTCTGCCCTCCAGGGGGTTCTCAATTTTGCTGGGTAAGGTGAGATATTAACCAAAAACAGTATATAAAACTTACAACAAATACAACCAAATAGATGCCTGTGTAATATGAGGGCAGAGAATTTGCCTTATTCACCTTTGAATTCATCACACAGTGTCTAGCACCTGATTAAATACAGAATGAATGCATGAATATACAATGTGTTGTAAAGGGAAGAATTACTTTCATCAATGTAAATCATGAGCTATTTTATTAAAAGGGGGCATTTTGGGCCCTGAAATGTGGATTGGATTTCCCTATTTGAAGATGGTAGATTAGCAGGGTAAAAGAAAATTGCTTGACACAGAGAGGAGATGAACAAAATCATTAGAGTAGAAATAACTGAGTAAGAACAGTGAGAGAATAATTGAGTAAGAGAGTGAGACAGTTTACTAAAGAGTTTGACTAGTGTAAGATTCTAGAAAGCTTTGAACCATGTAACAAGGAACTTTATTCTTTTGAAAGTAGAGAATCAGGAGAGGTTTGTGAGCAGGAAGTGATAAGATCAGAGCTGTATTTTCATAAAATTAGTCTTGTATTGGGTAACAAGAGCCTATAAGATTATTTTAAAGGCTGATTTGTTAAACTGTGTGCAAATTACTGATGGTCTAAAGCAGGCCAATAAAAACAAGAAGAGAAGGAAACAGAAAGATGTGGAAGTTAGCTAAGGGTATATTATATTTTAGAACGCTGTGATACGTTTTAGTGCACTAACCTACATTAACTGAAAAGGGCGAGTCACACTGACAATAAGAACAATTTCCTTCACTTCACTGATGGGAATAGCAAATCTTTCTTCTTATTATTATAGTTGCTGTGGTCCAAAGCATATTTGAAAATGAAACATCTGTGATACTGAAATGTCTTTAGTAATGAAACATCTGTGATACAGAAATATCCTCAATATTTTTTAAGAATTGGGAAGGCTTCCCTCAGACATATGTCCCAGATATACAGTAGCACATTTTAGGTCTAATTGCAAAAACTGTGGTATGCCTACAGAGCCTCGAAAGGAAAAACTAGTCCATGTGGGTTAAGTTAAAAAAAAAAAAGATAAAACCTAAAGCATGGACTGATTTGTATCTGAGCTCTTCAAGTATGAATGAACGCAACATATTTAACTTATCTAGATATGAAGTCTCTGTTATTGATAATCGGTATCTATTTAGACCAATATGAATAGTGCTGTATTTAAACAAAACTAGTTTCTGTTTAGAACTCAGAGATAAATGCTAAGTGTTTTCAAGAATCAGTGTTTTAGACCAAATTATGGTACTAGATCCTGAGAGTATACTCCAATATTTTTCACTTGGATATACAGATTCCTATTGTGTCTCAACTCCTATGTCACCCATCTATCCCCCCTGCAAAAAAAAAAAAAAAATGTAGAAAAGTTAGATCGAGTCAGATGAGAATTTTAAAACTAAAATGATTTTTTGGGGTGGTCCCCTCAGAAATAATCACATCTGACCCATCTAGGAGCACTCTAGCTAATAACTGGACTCCAACTCCAGTGGAAGGTTAAGTAGTAGAGCAGAAGTAGTGGAGACTGAAGGAAAAAAGAATACGATGAAGCAGGATGCAGATTGGAAAATACGCTGGAGAAGAGTTGTGTGTCTCTGCACAGAAGGAAGGACAATAGCAATAAGAATAACTCCATTTACTGAACATTTATTCTTTCATTTAATCCTTCTAATAGGTGGGTTATATAAGTCTCTCTCTTTTTTTTTTTTTAAGTCTCTTTTTAAGATAAGAGCATGTCCTGCTCTGCACTTGCTCCCCAGCAGAGTACCTGGCGGATAGTAGACCTTCAAAGTTAAGTGGTTGCTGAAGGACTGGAGCATAAGTGCAAAAAAGAGAAATATTTCTAAAATTAATTTATGACATATAAATATATTTATATAATGTAGCTAATGAAGCCACTGGTAAAGCCAGGAACTTCAGTTTCAACTCATATCGTTAAAGGGAGTTGTCAGTGGACACTCAAAGTCAGTCCTATATGTATTTACAGTAAGATTTATTTTGAGAAACTATGGGTCTAAATTTTAAGAACTGATGTGTTGGTCATACTATATTTTCAGCAATTTGTTCTTGAAACACTACTTATAGTTACAACCTAAGCAAATGTAATAAAAAATAATACATAGATTTGAAGTCATATGCAAGTATGGTTATGTAAATACATATGACTATGTACTTAATCCTCTGTAGAAATCATTTGTCTGTATCTCTTTTAAAAATTAATTTTAGTTGTATTTGCACACATATACTTTTTGCATGTCTATACACATGCGCACACACACATACACACACGTAGACAAATATAACGCAATCATTCTAAAGGATATCTTTGTCTAAATAATACAACAGTGATTCTCCATATCACTCTTGATGAAGTGTCCTTGACTGCTTGCCTAAACTCACAAACATTATTACAATATATTACCACCCAGAGATATTACAAGACATAAAATAGGTCTCTTAAGACTTTTTTTTTTTTTTTGCGGTACGCAGGCCTCTCACTGTTGTGGCCTCTCCTACTGCGGAGCACAGGCTCCAGACGCGCAGGCTCAGTGGCCATGGCTCACGGGCCCAGCCGCACAGGCCCAGCCGCTCCGTGGCATGTGGGATCTTCCCAGACCGGGGCACAAACCTGTGTCCCCTGCACTGGCAGGCGGACTCTCAACCACGGTGCCACCAGGGAAGCCCCGAGGTCTCTTAAGACTTTGAAGGGGTTTCTTGGATTCAGAAGAATAAAGTCTTTGTTTTATATAGATATCTGCTGCATATTCCCAGTTTCTAACTTAAAAATGGATTGAGCTTTAAAAACTTGCTTTCTTATTTTTATTATTTTCAACAATAAATAGTATAGTACTATGTGCCAGGCATTTTTTTGTGCTACTTTACAAACTTTAACTTATTTAGTCTCTATAACAAACCTATAAGGTAAATATTACTGATGATGGAGTGATGATGATGGAGTAAGACACAACAAAGTTAAACATCTTGTACAAGCTCATACAGTAAGTTCTAGCAATGGGCATTGAACCCCATCAGTCTGGCTCCAGTGTGCCTGTAACTACTGCACAGTGATACATCTTGCTAAACTCTGCTGCCTTTCACTTGTTTGTCCCTTGGAACAAGTCTTATCCAACATTTTAAAAATTTTTATAAAGAGCTAAACTCTTAGACTGAGCTACGCGTGCCCCTTATCTTTAATATTTCACATTCATGGCCAAATACTGCAAAAATATCACTGTTGTACTCAATAGTACAGCATAAATAATAAACAGATAAGATTTTGTATCTCTTTATCCTATTTAATTGTACTTTAGAAAAATCAGTTTTGCTTAGCAGAGACTGTTGCTAGGTGGAAACGTTGTGGTAATTCTAAAAGATGTTCAAGCATTTTAGAGGTTAAGAACACAGGTAGTTCATTATGTCCATTTTCTGTTTAACTTATATGACTTTCCCTATTGTAGATCTATCACTGTCAGTAGCCTTTGTTTTTCAACCTTTTCTTTGTACTTAATTGTACTCTAAAGTACAATTAAGGCAAAGAAAAACTTCAAGTAAATGAAAAGATTTATCAAAGCATTTAGGCAGCAGCTGGGAGGAGTAAAGGAAAAGGGATCAAACAGGACATACGTATCTATGTTTGAAAAAAGATTAAGGTTTAATTTCTAATCCAGGAGAAGAAAAAAGACAGGAGAGGGCATCGAGCCTAAAGGTGATTGCTTTGAAGGGGAGAGAGAGACAGTGCTGGGCCAGAGCCCTTGGTTCACAAGCTCTCATCCCTTGCTCAGTTAGGGAGTGCTATTAACCAAAGGCCTTAACCTCTGTTGACTTGAATTGACACCTGCAGACTAAGGATCTTCCACACCCCATGCAAATTGCTGATCCTTCTCTATTAGAATGCTGGAAACTTTTACCTAGATTTTCCACAGGCGAACTGCAGGTGTAATCATGAAACATGGCCCTAGATGTCTCTGGAGTCCCGCCAGTGAGAAAATCTAGGGCACAGTCTAGGCTTTTGGCCTGAAAGGAGTCTTTTTGCAAAGATGTGCTTAGAAATCTGAAATTCAACCTATGTTCCCATCTAACAGAAAAATGTTTGACTCCATTACAAGCTACTTTCAGAAAAGTTTTCAAAGAGGTGCTGCTTTCTGAGGTCTCAGGGAGTGAAAAGTGGAGCTCCAAGTGTGCAAAAGGAGTAGTAGAGATTTGCTCTCTCATGTGCTCTGGGCGAATGCCCTGAAAAGCTGCCTGTCTGGCACAACGGGGGAGGACTGAAAAGCTGAGGGAGATACTCCTTACTTCAGCACATATTAAATGTATCAGCTCATTAGGATTTTGCACCATGGTTGGTTTATGCAGGCCCCAGTTGGTAATGAACTCAAGGAGTGAACACTCAACCCCAGAAGGAAGCAAGGACTCACCTAGGACAGGTAATTCACCTTCCAGTGAATGGGAGTGGACTCATGTTTTGTTGTTACAATCACAGATTTGCTCTGGTTGGCAAGGTATCCCAGAATTAAATTAAGATTTTTTATTACAGTTTATACATCTGTATAGACACAGATAAATGGATGTAGATATAGATTTCAGCTTGAAACTTGACCCACTTAACCAGTGTTTACCAACAGTGTGCATGGGACCGATGCTGCATGTGGCATCAAGGAAAAGTGCTACAAGGGGACGCGGGATATCTGTGATCTTAAAAGGCACTTAGCATGGTTCTTACAGAGCTGCAGAAATTGCTGCTGTGAGTGTCACTGCTATTTAGGGAGTGACAAAAGTACATCTTGAACTTATCAGAATGGCCTGTAGCCACACGTGCAGCTTGTCGCTGAAGCCAGGGAGGCCTGATTAAATACAGGACCTACCCATTGTGAGAAAACTCTCTGGTATCCCAGCTGCCATTCAGAATGTGAAATCCAGGATATGACCTGTCAAGATGAGCCACTTCAGCATATTGTGGCAATGCAGCTGTCACTGAGATACATAAGTCTCCAGAGAAAAGCATTCAAACTGTTTCCATGGTGGAATGAATACAAATGCACAGCTCAGTCACATTTGAATGTGATTTTTTCCAACAGGATGGTCTACCCTAAATATTCAGATGACTGGAAGTGACCCCAGTACCTCTTCTCATCTTTGATTGCTGAGCATTTTCTGGAGGCAAACTTGTTCAGTATTTCTCTTGGTCTATATTTGAGGGGGGTAGGGAGTATTTGGAAGCCAGACAGATTTAAAATATGCATTGTCGTCCTTCTCTTTCCTCAATGAAGATAAAATTGCTATGGATCCCCCAAGGTGTTTTAAAGAAATGTTTGAAGGAGAGATGGTTCCATAACCCAGATTTAAAAGACTTATTTCATATTTATTTCTTGATACTGAACTTATTCTAGTCAGCATTTTTATCTATTTATAACACTAAAACCAAAATGTATAATAGGGTTTGAAAACTTCTAACTTGTACCATTAATGTCAACAGAAGTTCAGAGAGTAAGATTTGTGATTATATAAACATTTTCTTAATAGGAAATTAACATACATGGTCCCTCAGGTGTGTCCAAATAGGTGGCAGTAAATCAACGTTAGAGCAAATTTCTTTTCTTTATTTCATTTTTAAAGCTTCTGAAAAGTAGGAAATAAAGTCAGGTACCAAATTCAACTATGAAATCTTGATAAAACTGGCTGAAACAAGTCTCATAGCAAAAATGCCAAAGTTTTATCCGGAATTATACAGATCTGTATTGTCAGGCAACTAACTTCATTCTAATAGCAAAAAGGAAAGGAGAGAAACATTTGATTCAAACAAAACACTTGTTATTCCAAACTATTTTTGATTTTAAGGCAATATTGTCAACTATGTATTCTGAATTTAATATACCTGTGAGATATTTGTGTGTACACATATTTGCATACCAAACTAGTGATAATTACATATATTTATGTATATATGTATATAGTTTATTTACATGTACATTTCTACATATTAATGTATTATATATGATTACATATGTAAATATAATATGCAGCATATAACTATATATATTATATAGCCATACTTAATATTATACTTATAGAGAGATTCGCTTTTTTAATTAGAATGAAATGTCCTATTTCCCAATCATAACCTATAGTAATTAGTTTCACTTGTTTATTTCAGAAACTCTTGCTTCCAATAACTCGTTATTTTATTTAACAAGTATGTCCATACTTACTATGTAAAATTGTTTAGTAGATAAATGTTTGTAGTTTGTGTGTATATAAATTCAGGGCTGAAAGCCATCACTGAACTATGAGGTAACCATGAGACTTTCATACATGTCATTTCTTCACTGCACTGTGACGGATTTTTTTGTCCCCCAAATACCTGTCATATTCCCCAGAGGGCTTAGCCATCATCACGGGCAGATTATGAATAATGTTTTAGGTTAAACAGATGTAAGCAGTTTGTAAGGTTTCCCCTTTCTGAACCAGCTTCGTTTTGATGAATCAGCTGGAAATTGAAACTTAATGTAGAACTTTAGTTTGAAAACGAACAGTGTTTTCCCACATTGAAATATGTAGTCAGCTCTTAAATATGAGCAAGAGACAGTCAACAGGGAAACTGGCCAGTGTGTGACTGAAAACTGGAAGATCACCACTTAGCATTGCAGTGGAGTTCCAATTTCTTTAATCTGTAGAACCACATATAAAAAAATAGGTTTAAGTCATTCCAAACCAACCAAACTTCCATTGCATTTTGAAAAGAGTGTTTTTAACTAGTGTAAAAATTGCCTGTTTTTCTCTCATCAAAATACTCTTCAAAGAACCAGAGTTCTAGAAATACAGAAAGTGCTGATGAAATGTTAATAGAAAAGGAAATGAATTATTCTTCTGGCAAGGATTTGTTTATTCTGCCAAATTATATTTTAAGTAAACTATACAAATTAAAATTCTATTTTTGACCTTCATAGAGTCAACTTAAATTGAGCCTTACTGGCAATTCAGTTTCAGGGAAAGCTATCTACAGGCTATAAATTAGTTAAATACACTTTTGTTTTAAAAAATGATTTTAAAAATCTACCTAAGACAGATAGCTCTTAATTTGATAGCTCTAAAATGCACATTTATGTGTACATTGATAATCTACTTGCAAACAATACAATAATCAGTTGCCAGGCCTAAAAAGCCCTTTTAATGTCTAGAATTCAGTCACTGACTTGTACTTCCGGAGCCTGTCTCTGACCTGATAGCTCTTTCCAAAAGAACAATCATAATGAGTATTTTTAGCTTTCTTTAAAGTCTGTGAGACTAAATTAATTAGAAATTGGTCTAGATTAGAGAATTGAAAATATTTAAACACTTAAGAATTTGGGAGCTTCACATGCTATAGACAGAATTTAATAACCAAAATGTGAACTATTAAAGACAGTCATCAATGCACTTTTTGTGTCTGTGCTTATTACTACATTTCAACATCACTGACTTAGAAAGTTTAATGCTAATATTATAAAATATTTTAGGTAGAATTACAGACCATCCTCAAAGCATTTTTAAACTTTGTCACCTTTGAAAACTGGTTCTAATAAGCTGGGTAAGGATCTTATTTACCAAGTCTCTCATGTAGGCAGCCATTTTAAAGAACTCATTAGGTATGTTTTCTTACTTAATTGGGGAACTCTCCAGAATGGCCTACACTGGCTCCTTTTTTTCACTTAGGGTCTATAATTTAATGTTCCTCAGATATATCACTCTGTCCCTGAGTTCCTGAGTTTGCTTTCATACACAATTGTTAGACCAAAGATGAAAAGGCTTGTTTTTATGCCTGTACCAAATGAGGGACCCTCTGGACAGCTCTTACAGAGTGCCCACGAATTTTAATGATTTGCAGCCTTTTGGGTATTTCATTTCATTTATCCTTTGTATTTGAAAGGATGAATAGTAAGATAGCAACTGAGATATTTCAGAGATGTTTTATTTGTTAAGCAAGACCATTAGAGATTCAGTGTGAGATTTCTCAATATTTTAAGCCCGATCACTCTTATTCCAAAATTTAAATGTAATTTATTCTCAAGTAGTGCATACTCCTTTTCCAAACCTGTATATTCCCCAGATTCATCTCTTGCTTTCTGCACTCTCTGTGTGTTTCATGCATTATGGAAGTTTATAAATGAAATTCAAGTCAGCACACAAAACAATATTACGTGAATGTTCTAACACAAAGAAAAGCAGATGGTCAAGAATACTGTACACATGCTTTGTAAGCCAACTCCCACAGATTGCTTATCTTCAGATTTTTTTTTCCCAAGTAGAATCAATCATCAGACAAGTGATTTAAGATGCATTATTATGGAAATATTCCTCTTGAAGAAGAACAACAACAAAAAGCCATTTCAATTACATTTTCATTTTAAAGAGTTATGTTTCACCCTCTTGATAAGTTTATTGTTATGAAGTCTGAGCTAATTATCTCCATCAACTTATATTCTTCTTCAAAGAGCCTGGAAAGAAAGTTTTGTGACTCTCATTCCTGAATTTCTATTATATCAGTGTGGCTAAAAGAAAACAAATCATATGAAATAAATGTTTGTCTTAGGCAGTGCCTCTAAATTTATGTGAATTTTATGATTGCTATATTCAGTCGAATTGTATAGTTCATATTCTAGATGGAAACCTAATGCTCATTGCTCCTTGCCTCTTAAAATTTATCAGGTTTAAAAGAAGTAACTATTGGGTTTTTTGTTTTTTCGTTTATTTTGTTTTGCTAGATGATTTTTAAGCCCTAGTTGCATAACGCAGGCAATAGTTCAACAAGTTCTTTAAACAAAGAAAGAACTAAACTAAACTGAACTCAGATTCACTAGTTGAGTGTGACATAGGTGTGTGCATAGGTAATGTGACTGATCTTACCTAATGAAATTGCATCAACATAATATATTAAAATTTATTTATATGTAAATTAATAGTTCACAGTGAACTCTTATTTGTATCATATTCAATTCCTCCAGTATTCCCAGAAGGTAAGATGTTTTAGCCCAAATTTAGAATAGGAAATAGAAACAGAAATAACAAGGAGCAACCAGGTCTCACAAAGGAAATTCTAATTTGAGCAAAGCTCACTCTGATAGCTGACTCCATTCTGAGTCCTAGGATTTTCCATTGTACCAAAGCTGCTCAGTTGTACAACATAATAAGGCCAGTTTCATACTTGCTTCTGCATTTTTTCCCATTTCTTGTTTTGATAAATGCTATACTATTGAAGAAATGGTTCATACAACTGATGTATATAATAGATGACAGATAGATAGATAAATAGATGATAGCCTAATTTTAAATTACTTGTTGTTTAGGTCCTGTAAGGTTATAAGTCTCTATCCTTTAATTTTTGAGAGTTGTGAATAATTTATAACATTAAAGGAAAATAACATGTTTGACTTAGGAGTTTATTTCCTTACCAGTGTGAGGTATAAATGTTTGGTATTACATTTTCTTTAATATAACAGCTTTACTGCTATGTAATTCACATACCATATAATGCACTCTCTAAAGTATACAATTAAATCAGTATTTTGACAGAGCTGGGCAACTATTATCACAATCAACAGTGGGACATTTTCTTCACCCGAAAAGAAACCCCAGCATTAGCAGTCAATCCTTATTCCCCCCCAAACCCTCAACTCTGATTCTTGGCAACCACTCATCTACTTCCTGTCCCTATGGATTAGTCTATTCCAGATATTTCCTATAAATGGAATCATGTAATATTTGCTCTTATGTAACTGGCTCCTTGCACTTACCATAATGTATTCAAGTTCATTCTTGTAGCATGTATTAGTATTTCATTTTAATTGTCATGTAATATTCCATTTTATAGATATATCCACATTTTACTTATCCATTAATCAGTTGATGAAAATGTGGGTTGTTTTCACTTTTTGTCTATAATGAATAATGCTGCTATAAATATCTGTGTACAGGTTTTTGTATGATCGTATGTTTTCAGTTCTCTTGATAATTATGAAGGAGAAACAGAGCCAGACACTGGCCAAAAGTGGTAATGACAGATTTTAATCAGAAACTATTGTGGCAAGGGAAAAGAGACTTCAGTGTAGAACTGAGTTCAATTCTGAATACAGCAAAAAACAAGTAGAGATCTACAGCCAACGAGCAGAGTAAGGGATGGAAAATTCTAAGAGAAGACATGGGGGTGGGGCAGGTGATTCTTAACTGAACAGGCTTAACAAGATTCTGCTAAAGATAGGCCAAGAACTTGGACATCAAAGTTGGGGTATGGGAAATTTGATCAGATATCAATGGTGGTCAAATTATAAAGAGTAGAGGGATTCTCATTAAACTAACTTGGTGGGATTTTTGCTGAAACTGGACTCAGAAAGGATGGACACAGAAGGCCAAAAAGAGAGGCCTAGCTGAGAGAAGGGCTCTGAGGAATCTAACTAAATTTTGGTTGAGGAGAGAATCATTTACGTAGGAGTGCAGTTGCTGGGTCATAGGATAACTCTATGTTTAACCTTTTGAGGAACTTGCAGACTGTTTTCCAAAGGGGCTACCCCATTTTACTCTCAGACACAGGCACCAGCAATGTATGAGGGTTCCAGTTGTTCACATCTTCAACAGCAATTATCATCATTTGTCTTTTTTATTATAACCATTCTAGTTGCTGCAAAAATTATCTCACATTTCCATAATGGATAGTGATGTTTGATGTTTACTGTCTTTTCAGGTGCACGTTGGCCATTTGTATGTCTTCTTTGGAAAAATGTCTATCCCTTTGCCCATTTTTTAAACTGAGTTTTTGTCTTTTTATGATTGAATCATAGAAGTTATTTATATATTTTAGAGGCAAGTCTCTCATCAGATATATGACTTGCAAATATTTTCTCCCATTCTGTGGGGTTTCTTTTTTAACTTTCATGGCTTCATTTGAAGCACAAAAATTTTTAATTTTGATTAAAAATTAAATTTTGAAGTCCAATTTATTTCTTTTGTCGCTTGAGTTTTGCTTGTGCTTTTTGTATCCTACCTAACAAGGCCTTGCCTAAGGTCATGGCATTTTACTCCTGTGTCTCTTCTAAGAGTTTTAGAGATTTAGGTCTATGATCCATTTTGAGTTGTTTTTTTCTGTTTTTGTATGTGGTGTGATGGAGGGGTCCACCTTCACTTTTTCAACATTGCATTTTTGCTGAGTATTATGACAAACACCATAATAGGGGCAAGTCTTAGGCAAAATACAATCTTGTTGCACAATAGCCTGATTTTGTAGTACTATTTTCACTTCCATACTTTTCCATTGCAAAGAATAGTATTTACATAATGTAATTGCCTTTACAGCTGGGTTTCTGATTGTTTTATTTCCTCAGAAGAACATTATTTTTTTAAATATCTACTAATGGTCTTCCATTCAGCAACTATTTAATAAATGTGATTTATAAATTGATTCTGCCTCAAATATGTTGAAGGGATCAGCATTAAGTGAGACTGAAAAAAAGAAAAGGGAGGAAAATTCGCATTGATTCCATTAGATTGGATTTTCATCAACTGCACATTGACGACTGGAGGGAAAAAAAGCCCAAATATTTATTAATATTTGACATAATGAAAAATATTATTTACCACCCATTGGCCTTCAAGGTTTTAAAGATAAAAAATTTAAATTACCCCCTAATTAACCTTGTGGAACAGAAGTACAGCAATAATATTTCTAGTGACAGGTAGCTTTAATATATGATACAGATCCCAATGCCTGCATCCGTGGCATTGTCTCGGCAATATTCCTTAATGGGGCTTTTCTCTCAGCTGGAAGCCCCTTTCTCGACTAATATGCTCATAGAAAGCCCTTACTGAGTGATAAATTCATGGCAAGGACAAGACAGTTTTCTAAATGGGCAGTCTCTTCAGCATCACACACTTTATGACAAGAATAAAAATAGAGAATAATCTATATTTGACTAACCTCCCCAAATGTTGTTTTGATAATTGCTGAGAAAGCTTAAAATAACTACTTTGAACTTGTTTATGATTGTCTTGATTCTGTTTCTTCACTGGGCTTTGAGGAGAACTCTGATCTTTGGCTGATGTTTAGTTTGTACACTTTGCTAGCAAGCATTTTTCATTATTGAGTGGATTATAGATCACATTATTAGTGAATGGATTATAGATCACATTTGCTGGTCCTTACTCCTCTTGAAATAGATTTTAGCACAACTTCTGTCTGGAAGGTTAATGTAACCTGACTTATTGATGTAAACTGGGCATATCCATTTGTAAATAGTCCAGATGAAGCTAAAATAAGATCATCAGGCCATTAGAAGGGTCATTTACATTTTGTTAGTATAGTAAAATGGACTTCTATTGAGAAACTGCCCTTATGTTGGCTGGGGAGTGTGGAAGTATAATCTCTAAGCGCCTCCTTAGAATAAATGTTTATTATGTAAAGGGAAAAATTACATAGATAAAATACTGCTAATATTTTTATCTGCCAATATCTAAGCCATTCTTGATAAGCTTTAGGATTACCTACTCTACTTGCTCTTAATTCCTCTTTCTTTTCTTGTAAGACTCCATGTCTTATGATAAATGATTTCAGTGCTTCCTTTTAATTTTAATAGGAAAAATGTAAGGTTTCCATAATTTTTTATTTTCAAAAAGTAACCCAATCTCATAAAAAGGATCATTCACAAAGCTCTTTAGCATTAACCTCATTTAATTCCTTCATCATGCTTCAAAAGACCCATCCCCCTTCTATGTTGCCAATATCTGGAAATCACTACTTCCTCATTCTGGCAGTTTAGATTATACATTTCAGTTGTCTTTCAGAATTCAATTGGGTTAAAAGAGAAACTCATTAAAGCCTGTGGCATTATGTCTATTTTTTTGCCATAGCCTTCATGTGCCAGTTCAAGTTTTTAAGCATTATCTTCAAGAAGTCCCCAAAGGGGCTTCCCTGGTGGTGCAGTGGTTGAGAATCCGCCTGCCGATGCAGGGGACACGGCTTCGTGCCCCGGTCTGGGAAGATCCCACGTGCCACGGGGCGGCTGGGCCCGTGAGCCATGGCCACTGAGCCTGTGCGTCCGGAGCCTGTGCTCCGCAATGGGAGAGGCCACAACAGTGAGAGGCCCGCGTACAGCAAAAAAAAAAAAAAGTCCCCAAAGATATTTTATTAAATCCAGGTAGACAACATCTATAATTATTTTATTAATTCTCTTTCACCAAAATCTAACCAGCATATGATATAGTTTCAGAGTGATCTATTTAAATTCCATTCAAGTTTCTGACATGGTAGATAAAGTCAAGAGGATTCCCTCTGTTTATTTCTCTTTAATCTCACTTCTCAACAAGATTTCATTTTTCCTATTATATCATTATAATATTATTTTCCATTAGCTTTGCCTTTGAAATTATGATGGATAATTTTATAATTTTTAGATAACCAAATATCAGTTTACTATGATTTTGAAAGTAAAGAAAA
Organism: Phocoena phocoena; assembly: GCF_963924675.1. Classification (NCBI taxonomy): domain Eukaryota; kingdom Metazoa; phylum Chordata; class Mammalia; order Artiodactyla; family Phocoenidae; genus Phocoena; species Phocoena phocoena. The sequence continues at coordinate 82,198,448 of NC_089221.1, read as the reverse complement.
TCTTATGATCTCTAGTTACAACTGTTACAGGAAACTAGACATGATGTTAAGTTTTTCAGCAGGGATGAGTTTTATCAAACAGCTGTATAACGTTGTTGAAGGGAAAGGTTGCGTGTTCTGTCAGATGACACATTATAAAAGTTAGGAATAGTTAATAGCTATAAGCAAAACATAAAGATTGGACTGCTGCTACAACTGGATAAACACTCATGTACCTCAATCAGAATTCAGGTTATTAGTGACCTTTTATAAATGAGAGTAGTAGAAACCATATTTAGAATCTCACTTTTTTGGTGAGTAAACTGAGGTCGAATAAATTTAAGTGGTTTGCCCAAAACCACATAGTTCGCTAAAGGTAAATCAAAGCCCCAAGACTCCAGTTTTTCCAGTGCTTTCCCACTGTTGACTATTGTCACTAAGAGATGGCCAAGCCATGAGTATGTTCCATCTTATTAACACTGAAAATCTCTAAGATGCCAGCAAGAATAAATTAAGTAAGCACTTATTAAGTACTTACTGTGTCTCCAGCACTGAGTCAAATATTATGAGATAAAAATAGAAAGAGAATACTCTTTCTATTTTCATTCTATAATAATGTTAAACTTCTCTCTTAATTCAGTGAAGTTACGTTTACAAAGATGCAAGTTATACCCCATCTTCTCTCTTTGCAAATAGGGTATAAATAAACAACTACCTGGGAATCTTTCTAAGGCAAGGTCTTTTGTGTTGAATTTTACTGTGCAAACTGATTGCAACTGTGGGTCAAGAGGAGTATTTTCTGTCTCTTTTCTACAGCCAGTAGTGTACTGAAGCTGGCTTGTATTGGCTTGCAAGAGCTGATTTTGCTATCCCTCCCCAGCTCAGTGCTCACTGATGTCAGGTTAGTCACTTGAAATCAGCCCTGATGGGAATATTTACACCACAGAAATTGGAAAATGCTACAAAAATACTCTCTCTCCCCGAACCAGCGTCTGCTTTAAAACATTTACCAACATGCCAGTGTACAACACCAGCATTGGCTGAGCAAAATTAGACAAGTTATTTTACTTCTTGAGATATTAACTGCACCTTTTGTGAAGTGGGGATGGTAATATATACTATAGCATATAGTATATATTTTATGAGGATTTTATGAGGATCATGTGACAGTACTTTGAAACTGTATGAAGTGGAATTACTAATATCACAACAATGAGAGTTATATGTTCACTAATAAAATATGAGACTTGGCAAAACCAATATAACGTAAGTAGATCTAGAGTTTCTTAAGACTAAATTTACACTCAACCTGACCATGTACCTGGTCAGATAAAAAGAAGGGTGGGCTTCCCTGGTGGCTCAGTGATTGAGAGTCCACCTGCTGATGCAGGGGACACGGGTTCGTGCCCCGGTCCGGGAAGATCCCACATGCCGCGGAGCGGCTGGGCCTGTGAGCCATGGCCGCTGAGCCTGCGCGTCCGGAGCCCGTGCTCCGCAGGGGAGAGGCCACAACAGTGAGAGGCCCGCGTACCACAAAAAAAAAAAAAAAAAAAAAAAAGGGTGAATTCAGAGTTAAGGTCAAAGCCTGATTCCTATAGTAGATATCAAGTAACATAAATAGGTACCAAATAGAATGTAGAGATTTTTAGGCCTAAAGTAGTATCTCTGTTCCTTTTCCCATGCCGTGAGTCCTCTATGCCTCTGATAAATTAGGCTTATGAAGGTGGATAAAACATTTTCTGTATGTAGACTACGAAGGGCTTCAGCAGAAAGAATTTTCTGTCTTCTTTTTGTCACCTACTTCGTACAGAGCTCTGCATATAAAGGACACACAGAAAAAATATTGATAGATTTGACGTTTTGAGGTTACAAATTCCTGCTTTCATTTTAATGACACTTCAAAATACTTTAAGAAGCCTTATGCAAATCTGCATGGAAATCCCTACCCTTTGATTCAATGTCATTGCCTTTGACATTTGCAATGTGGTTAAGTTACATGTTGAAACTACAAAATCATCTTCTGACTTCACTTTTGAGAGTGTTCATGGGAAAAGTGGGTCCTTTATACTGGTCAGCTCTTATTTACCTTTGAAAAAAACAAAGAAAACCGAGAAAGCTCTGTGCATAAAACACATCATTATTGACACTAGACTGTTAGTCACCAAACACCATACAGATGTTTATTTTTCCCCATGTGAACTCTGTGTTGCAAATAGTCCTGAGGACTTGCTATTCCTAGCTGAATGCTCTGTAGAAGCTAAGGAATCCAATTCTTCTTTAGTTAAAACTGAAATCATCATAACCAGATAGATGTGGGCTTAAATACTGGTCCCATCATCTACAAATTCCATGACCTTAATCAGTTTATTTAACCTCCCTAGGCCTTGGTGTCCTCATCTGTGAAATAACATCTATTCAGAGGTTTGTGGTGAGGATTAAATGAAAAAGCTACATACGTAGAGTTCTTAACACTACCATTTAATAAATTGCTTATGTTTTTACTCCTGGGTTTACTCCTAGCTTGCCAAATCACAGTAAATATGCTACTCTGTCCTTTTGTTTCCTCACACAAGAATTGGATGTAAGGTCTATCACTTTTTGCTTCTCTGGAATAATAGAATAACTCATGGTGGACTGAATTATTCTCAGTGAATACAGTGCTGGAAGTTCTTTTTTTTTTAAAGAAATTATCACGAACCCTAGTTTTGTGACAAGATAAGCCATCTCATAATCTTAAAAGGTGTCATGAATGTTACCACAACAGTTTTTTTTAAAAAGTAAGTTTTATGCAATTTTTAAAATTTTTTAAATTTTAAAATTAAAAAATTTTTTAAATGAATTCATGTTATATAGTATACTGCAGACTGGGAATACAATGAAAGGACGATTTGAACAGTTGAAAATAAAACAGCAGAGATATTCCATTCCATTCCAGGGATGATTGCTTTTAAGTTTTACATTTTATAACCTGTACACACATTCTCTTCCTAACAGTGAACCAACATATTGACAAATGTGGAAGACAAAATCCCAGAATATAATACTCATATATAATATTCAGATATTACAAAAGAATTAGTTTTGGGGGGTGGAGTGTAGAATTGGGAAGATGCAAACATCTTCTGCAAAGATGTATTATAGAAAGCTAATTCTTTTATAATATCTCAAATTTCTGCAGCTATTTTACAACCAGAAGCCATGTTATTTACCTTTAACAGACTCTTCCTCTGGAGCCAAGCACAAAGCTCGGTTGTGGGAAGATAAATACGGGAGGAGAAATAGAGAAGACTCTTGCGGAAGTAAGAATGCACAGGCACAATATGCTGTGTGCTCCATCCCCCATCCCAGAGAAGAGAATTTCTGGACTCATGAATGGAAACTTTGCATATAGTATAAATACTAAATTAAAACTCTTGGCACAGTGGGATTTCATACTCTGTATTCAAATTCTTTTAGACATTTTCATGGTTGATTTTAAGAAGAAGAAGAATGTTTTAAGAGGAAAAAATATTATATTACTTCTAAACGTTTTGGCTTCTCTGTTTAAACATAAATACAAATTAATATTCCTTGTTTGCCAATGTGTTGAGTGTGAGCTGTCATCAGTATATTAATCACTACTTTTGAATATAACATTTTTTGCTTTTATTTCTAAAACATGGGTTTCTTGAAATCATTTATTTTGGCTCATAAGGTGATTATTTAATTTATTATGAGATAAAATTGAACATATTGCAGGCTTTAAAAAGCACCTATTAGGTATGTTAAGCAAAATTTTAGAAATGGAGACCTGTTGGAAATAAAAAGGTGTTTATTTGGGGTTTGTTAGGATTGTGGCCCAGGAGACATATATTCAAGAAGCACTTGAATTGTGTTCCACAGGACTATACAATAGGGGAGGCTTATAAAGGCAAAAAACACAAGGTTGCAGTTAGTTACACGAGTTGTTTATCAGTAATTATAATTGGAGCTGGGAAGAAATATGGGTGTTTGTTAAGTAAAGAGATTGGTTGGAATCCGAAATGGTTGCATAGTTACAGGGAGAGACCTTGAGACCGTAAGGCTGCAGCTGGCAGGTGTTGTTCTGAATACGGCTGTTGGTGTGCTTGGGCCTGGTACAGTTCAAAGACAGTTCAGGTTTTCAGTGGTGCAGAGATGTGTCTGAGACCAGATCCTCAATAGCCTCCCAACTCCATTTTGTACACCTGCCTGTGATTACCCATTATAATATCAACTTGTCACCAAGTACCTTTGCTTTGCAGTATATTAAAAACTAAAAGAAGGTAAAGGGAACAGAATGGGGAGGAGGAAACGGAGCAGTAGCAAGAGAGTTTCACACAGCTTCAGGGAGCGTGCAGTTTCGTGGAGAGATTTGAAACAGCAATAGAATCTTATAGATAGAGGAAGCCCCAAAGCCATACAGTCAGATGGTTCTGTTTCTCACCTAAGGAAACAGACCACTGAGGTGAAACGACATGACCACAATTGTCCAACCAATATGTAGTTATAGACGGTGCCAGGAGAAAAGTAGGATGTGTGAGTGGGATTGAAGAATGGGTTGTGTGGGGTATGTTGAAGTTCAACTACTGTTACTATGTGTCAAGCTTTATGATATGTTCTTACATACTTACAATCTCTTTTACTTTATCATAACAATCTTGTATGTTAAATATTATTAACCAAGTTCCAAGGAAGTGAAGTAGTTTTCCCAATGACTCATGAGCATTATATTACAGATTCACATCCACATCTTGTAACCATATATATGGCCTTCTATACCTCACCGATTTGGTGAGTAAAGGCATTCCAAGTTGAGTTTGTTTGCAATAAGAAATGGGACTGATATGCTGGAGGAAGAGTAGATAAGACTCCTTGTTGGGAAGCTGTGAGACCTAGGGAGAGTATTGCATCTATAAAAAGAAATGTTCAAAAGCTTATATAGCAAATCCAGGGTGAGTTTGTTTCATAAAACAAGACAGACTATTAGAGTATTAAAGCAGAAAGGAAGGGAGGGAGAGAGGGAATTAATAATATCTGAAGTAAAACTGAGCCTAGCTGATGAAAAATATTCTATGTATGTCTATGAATGATTGTAATATATATTAAGATCCAAAACAGCTAGAAAAACAAAAGGATGCAGTACATTGTGGCAGTAATTATCTCTATGTGGTTGGATTTTAGGTAATAGTTTTCTTCTCATTCATTTCCTTTTGCTTCAAATCTTCTACAGGGAGCCTGCATGGATTTTATGATTTTAAAACATCGATTTCTATAAAAAGAAATACATACAATGGAAACTAGATTATTTGCTAAATTGAAAACATTGCTAAATTTTAAAATGTAACAGATATGAACTTGAAATAAAAATTAGAACAGCTTGTACTGACTTAGAGTATGAATAGTTCATTATTTTATCAATACATTGTTTTCCATCTTTTTTTCCTAATTAGGGTTAAAATTTTAATTGTCTATTTTTGATGAATTCTTCACAAGAAATGTATAGTATTTAAATGTCAGCTTGTATATAAGTGGGCACTCTCAGATACTTTAAAATTGTACTGTGTTCCTAGGGAAATACTGAATCTTGATAGTTTAGGTTAGCCTAAACAATTTCAAGCATGACATTAAAGTTATATAAGCACATAGTAAACTCTTACTGATGGCATTTGGATTAGCTCCTTATGGCTTTTATGGGGGGGGTTATGTATTTTTTTGATTTTTTTAACACCTTTATTGGAGTATAATTTCTTTAAAATGGTGTGTTAGTTTCTCCTTTATAACAAAGTGAATCAGTTATACGTATACATATGTTACCATATCTCCTCCCTCTTGCGTCTCCCTCCCTCCCACCCTCCTTATCCCACCCCTCTAGGTGGTCACAAAGCACCAAGCTGATCTCCCTGTGCTCTGCGGCTGCTTCCCACTAGCTATCTATTTTATGTTTGGTAGTGTATATATGTCCAGGCCACTCTCTCACTTTGTCACACTTTACCCTTCCCCCTCCCCATATCCTCAGGTCCATTCTCTAGTAGGTCTGTGTCTTTATTCCTGTCTTGCCCCTAGGTTCTTCATGAACTTTTACTTTTTTCTTAGATTCCATATATATGTGTTAGCATATGGTATTTATTTTTCTTTTTCTGACTTACTTCACTCTGTATGACAGAATCTAGGTCCATCCACCTCACTACAAATAACTCAATTTTGTTTCTTTTTATGACTGAGTAATATTCCATTGTATATACGTGCCACATTTTCTTTGGCCATTCATCTGTCGATGGGCACTTAGGCTGCTTCCACGTCCTGGCTATTGTAAATAGAGCTGCAATGAATATTTTGGTACATGACTCTTTTTGAATTATGGTTTTCTCAGGGTATATGCCCAGTAGTGGGATTGCTGGGTCATATGGTAGTTCTATTTTTAGTGTTTTAAGGAACCTCCGTACTGTTCTCCATAGTGGCTGTAACAATTTACATTCCCACCAACAGTGCAAGAGAGTTCCCTTTTCTCCACACCCTCTCCAGCTTTTATTGTTTGCAGATTTTTTGATGATGGCCATTCTGACTGGTGTGAGATGATATCTCATTGTAGTTTTGATTTGCATTTCTCTAATGATTAATGATGTTGAGCATCATTTCATGTGTTTGTTGGCAATCTGTATATCTTCTTTGGAGAAATGTCTATTTAGGTCTTCTGCACATTTTTGGATTGGGTTGTTTGTTTTTTTGTTATTGAGCTGCATGAGCCGCTTGTAAATTTTGGAGATTAATCCTTTGTCAGTTGCTTCATTTGCAAAGATTTTTTCCCATTCTGAGGGTTGTCTTTTGGTCTTGTTTAGAGTTTCCTTGGCTGTGCAAAAGCTTTTAGGTTTCATTAGGTCCCATTTGTTTATTTTTGTTTTTATTTCCATTTCTCTAGGAGGTGGGTCAAAAAGGATCTTGCTGTGATTTATGTCATAGAGACTTCTGCCTATGTTTTCCTCTAAGAGTTTGATAGTGTCTGGCCTTACATTTAGGTCTTTAATCCATTTTGAGTTTAATTTGGTATATGGTGTTAGGAAGCGTTCTAATTTCATTCTTTTACATGTAGCTGTCCAGTTTTCCCAGCATCACTTATTGAAGGGGCTGTCTTTTCTCTACTGTATATTCTTGCCTCCTTTATCAAAGATAAGGTGACCATATGTGAGTGGGTTTATCTCTGGGATTTCTATCCTGTTCCATTGATCTATATTTCTGTTTTTGTGCCAGTACCATACTGTCTTGATTACTGTAGCTTTGTAGTATAGTCTGAAGTCAGGGAGCCTGATTCCTCCAGCTCCTTTTTTCGTTCTCAAGATTGCTTAGGCTATTCGGGGTCTTTTGTGTTTCCATACAAATTGCGAGATTTTTTGTTCTAGTTCTGTGAAAAATGCCAGTGGTAGTTTGATAGGGATTGCATTGAATCTGTACATTAATTTGGGTAGTAGAGTCATTTTCACAATGTTGATTCTTCCAATCGAAGAACATGGTATATCTCTCCATCCATTTATATCATCTTTAATTTCTTTCATCAGTGTCCTATAATTTTCTGCATACAGGTCTTTTGTCTTCTTAGGTAAGTTTATACCTAGATATTTTATTGTTTTTGTTGCACTGGTAAATGGGAGTGTTTCCTTAATTTCACTTTCAGATATTTCATCATTAGCCTATAGGAATACTAGGGATTTCTGTGCATTAATTTTGTATCCTGCTACTTTACCAAATTCATTGATTAGCTCTAGTAGTTTTCTGGTAGTATCTTTAGGATTCTCTATGTATAGTATCATGTCATCTGCAAACAGTGACAGCTTTACTTCTTTTCCATTTTGGATTCCTTTTATTTCTTTTTCTTCTCTGATAAACGTGGCTAAAATTTCCAAAACTTTGTTGAATAATAATGGTGAGAGTAGGCAACCTTGTCTTGTTCCTGATCTTAGTGGAAATGCTTTCAGTTTTTCACCATTGAAGACAATGTTGGCTGTGAGTTTGTCATATGTGGCCTTTATTATGTTGAGGAAAGCTCCCTCTATGCCTACTTTCTGGAGGGTTTTTATCATAAATGGGTATTAAATTTTGTCAAAAGCTTTTTCTGCCTCTGTTGAGATGATCATATGGTTTTTCTCCTTCAGTTTGTTAATATGGTGTATCACATTGATTGATTTGCATATATTGAAAAATCCATGAATTCCTGGAATAAACCCCACTTGATCATGGTTTATGATCCTTTTAATGTGCTGTTGGATTCTGTTTGCTCGTATTTTGTTGAGGGTTTTTGCATCTATGTTCATCATTGATTTTGGCCTGTAGTTTTCTTTCTTTGTGACATCTTTGTCTGGCTTTGGTATCAGGGTGATGGTGGCCTCGTAGAATGAGTTTTGGAGTGTTCTTCCCTCTGCTATATTTTGGAAGAGTTTGAGAAGGATAGGTGTTAGCTCTTCTCTAAATTTTTGATGGAATTCGCCTATGAATCTATCTGGTCTTGGGCTTTTGTTTGTTGGAAGATTTTTAATCAGTTTCAATTTCAGTGCTTGTGATTGGACTGCACATATTTTCTATTTCTTCCTGGTTCAGTCTGGGAAGGTTGTGCATTTCTAACAATTTGCCCATTTCTTCCAGATTGTCCATTTTATTGGCATAGAGTTGCCTGTAGTAATTTCTCATGATCCTTTATATTTCTGCAGTGTCAGTTGTTACTTCTCCTTTTCCATTTCTAATTCTATTGATTTGAGTCTTCTCCCTTTTTTGCTTGATGAGTCTGTCTAATGGTTTATCAATTTTGTTTATCTTCTCAAAGAACCAGCTTTTAGTTTTATTGATCTTTGCTATCATTCCCTTCATTTCTTTTTCATTTATTTCTGATCTGATCTTTATGATTTCTTTCCTTCTGCTATCTTAGGGGTTTTTTTGTTCTTCTTTCTCTAATTGCTTTAGGTGTAAGGTTAGGTTGTTTATTTGAGATGTTTCTTGTTTCTTAACGTAGGATTGTATTGCTATAAACTTCCCTCTTAGAACTGCTTTTGCTACATCCCAAAGGATTTGGGTCATCGTGTTTTATTGTCGTTTGTTTCTAGGTATTTTTTTATTTCCTCTTTGATTTCTTTAGTGATCTCTTGGTTACTAAGTAGTGTATTGTTTAGCCTCCATGTGTTTGTTTTTTTTACTGGTTTTTTCCTGTAATTGATATTTAGTCTCATAGCATTGTGTTCAGAAAAGATATTTGATACGATTTCAATTTTCTTAAATTTACCAAGGCTTGATTTGTGACCCAAGATATGATCTATCCTGGAGAATGTTCCATGAGCACTTGAGAAGAATGTGTATTCTGTTGTTTTTGGATAGAATGTCCTATAAATATCAATTAAGTCCATCTTGTTTAATGTATCATTTAAAGCTTGTGTTTCCTTATTTATTTTCATTTTGGATGATGTGTCCATTGATGAAAGTGGGGTGTTACAGTCCCCTACTATGAATGTGTTACTGTCAATTTCCCCTTTTATAGCTGTTAATATTTGCCTTATGTATTGAGGTGATCCTATGTTGGGTGCATAAATATTTACAATTGTTATTTCTTCTTCTTGGATTGATCCCTTGATCATTATGTAGTGTCCTACTTTGTCTCTTGTAATAGTCTTTATTTTAAAGTCTATTTTGTCTGATATGAGAATTGCTACTCCAGCTTTCTTTTGATTTCCATTTGCATGGGATAACTTTTTCCATCCCCTCAGTTTCAGTTTGTATGTGTCCCTAGGTCTGAATTGGTCTCTTGTAGACAGCATATATATGGGTCTTGTTTTTGTATCCATTCAGGCAGTCTATGTCATTTAGTTGGAGCATTTAATCCATTTACATTTAAGGTAATTATTGATATGTATGTTCCTATTCCCATTTTCTTAATTGTTTTGGGTTTGTTATTGTAGGTTTTTTCCTTCTCTTGTGTTTCATGCCTAGAGAAGTTCCTTTAGCATTTGTTTTAAATTGGTTTGGTGGTGCTGAATTTTCTTAGCTTTTGCTTGTCTGTAAAGGCTTTAACTTCTCCATCAAATCTGAATGATATCCTTGCTGGGTAGAGTAATCTTGGTTGTAGGTTTTTCTCCTTCATCACTTTAAATATGTCCTGCCACACCCTTCTGGCTTGCAGAGTTTCTGCTGAAAGATCAGCTGTTAACCTTATGGGGATTCCCTTGTGTATTACTTGTTGTTTTTCCCTTGCTGCTTTTAATATGTTTTCTTCGTATTTAATTTTTGACAGTTTGACTAATATGTGTCTTGACATGTTTCTCCTTGGATTTATCCTGTATGGGACTCTCTGTGCTTCCTGGACTTGATTAACTCTTTCCTTTCCCACATTAGGGAAGTTTTCGACTATAATCTCTTTAAATATTTTCTCAGTCCCTTTCTTTTTCTCTTCTTCTTCTGGGACCCCTATAATTCGAATGTTGGTGCATTTATTGTTGTCCCAGGGGTCTCTGAGACTGTCCTCAATTCTTTTCATTCATTTTTCTTTATTCTGCTCTGCAGTAATTATTTCCACTATTTTATTTTCCAGGTCACTTATCTGTTCTTCTGCCTCAGTTATTCTGCTGTTGATCCCTTCTAGAGAATTTTTAATTTCATTTATTGTGTTGTTCATCACTGTTTGTTTGCTCTTTAGTTCTTCTAGGTCCTTGTTAAACATTTCTTGTATTTTCTCTATTCTATTTCTAAGATTTTGGATCATCTTTACTGTAATTATTATGAATTGTTTTTCAGGTAGACTGCCTATTTCCTCTTCATTTGTTAGGTCTGGTGTGGTTTTTCCTTGCTCCTTCAACTGCTGTGTGTCTTTCTGTCTTCTCATTTTGGTGGGCTGATCCATGGCTGGTGGTGTGTTTTGGGGTGTCTGTGGCCTTATTATGATTTTAGGCAGCCTCTGTGCTAATGGGTGGGGTTGTGTTCCGGTCTTGCTAGTTGTTTGGCATAGGGTGTCCAGCACTGTAGCTTGCTGGTCATTGAGTGAAGCTGGGTCTTGGCGTTGAGATGGAGATCTCTGGGAGATTTTCACCATTTGATATTACGTGGAGCTGGGAGATCTCTTGTGGACCAGTGTACTGAACTTGGCTCTCCCACCTCAGAGGCACAGCCCTGATGCCTGGCTGGAGCACCAAGAGCCTTTCATCCACATGGCTCAGATTAAAAGGGAGAAAAAATACTAAGAAAGAAAGAAAGATAGAATAAAATAAAGTAAAATAAAATAAAGTCATTAAAATAAAAAATAATTATTAAGAAAAATTTTTTTAAAGTTAAACAAAAAAACGGACAGACAGAACGCTAGGACAAATGGTAAAAGTAAAGCTATAAAGACAAAATCACACACAGTAGCATACACATACGCACTCACAAAAAGAGAAAAAGGGAAAAAATATATATATATCTTTGCTCCCAAAGTCCACCTCCTCAGTTTGGGATGATTCATTGTCTATCCAGGTATTACACGGATGCAGGGTACATCAAGTTGATTGTGGAGATTTAATTCTCTGCTCCCGAGGCTGCTGGGAGAAATTTCCCTTTCTCTTCTTTGTTCACACAGCTCCCGGGGTTCAGCTTTGGATTTGGCCCTGCCTCTGCATGTAGGTCACCTGAGGGCGTCAGTTCTTTGCTCAGACAGGATGGGGTTAAAGGAGCAGATTCAGGGGCTCTGGCTCACTCAGGCCGGGGGGAGGGAGGGGTATGGATGTGGGGCGAGCCTGCGGTGGCAGAGACCGGTGTGATGTTGCACCAGCCTGAAGCGCGCTGTGCGTTCTCCTGGGGAAGTTGTCCCTGGGTCACGGGACTCTGGCAGTGGTGGGCTGCACAGGCTCCCAGGAGGGGAGGTGTGGATAGTGACCTGTGCTCGCACACAGGCTTCTTGGTGGCGGCAGCAGCAGCCTTAGCATCTCATGCCCATCTCTTGGGTCTGCGCTGATAGCCGTGGCTCACGCCGTCTCTTGACCTCCTTTAAGTGGCACTCTTAGTCCCCTCTCCTCATGCACCAGGAAACAAAGAGGGAAGACAAATTCTCTTGCCTCTTAGGCAGGTCCAGACTTTTTCCCGGACTCCCTCCCGGCTAGCTGTGTGCACTAACCCCCTTCAGGTTGTGTTCACACAGCCAATCCCAGTCCTTTCCCTGGGATCTGACCAAAGCCTGAGCCTCAGCTCCCAGCCCCCGCCCGCCCGTCGGGTGAGCAGACAAGCCTCTCAGGCTGGTGAGTGCCATTCGGCCCTGATCCTCTGTGCAGGCATCTCTCCGCTTTGCCCTCTGCACCCCTGTTGCTGCCCTCTCCTCCACGGCTCCGAAGCTTCCCCCTTCCGCCACCCGCAGTCTCCGTCCGCGAAGGGGCTTCCTAGTGTGTGGAAACCTTTCCTCCTTCACGGCTCCCTCCCACTGGTACAGGTCCCGTCCCTATCCTTTTGAATGTGTTTATTCTTTTTTCTTTTGCCCTACCCAGGTACGTGGGGAGTTTCTTGACTTTTGGGAGGCCTGAGGTCTTCTGCCAGCGTTCAGTAGGTGTTCTGTAGGAGTTGTTCCACGTGTAGATGTATTTCTGATGTATCTGTGGGGAGGAAGGTGATCTCCATGTCTTACTCTTCCGCCATCTTGAAGCTCCTCTCTCATGTTTTTTTAATTTCACAGAATGTTACTACTTATGATGGCAGTTCTTGACCTGCTTTAAGGTTTTATTTCAATTTATCTGTTAAATATTGATGCCATTTGTTGAGGCCTATTTTCCTCTGATTTCTTTTTAGAAATCAATAAGAGCCATTTATTTTGCATTGTTTCTCCAAAAACGTCCTGACAAATGGGTAGTTTATTTTTCTTTGAAATTATTCAAACCGTTATAAGCCAAACATCACAAAGCTTATTTATAATGTGATCTTGTAATTACATATAATGTGACCTTGGAGTACCATACAAATGATATAGCATTACGTTATATTCTCCTAGCTATTTTTTCCCCACTTTAGAAATAAGATAATTCAGCATGACCTTTATACTGCCAAACTATTTCCAATAGTTGACATTCCCTGATGGAAATAATCATTTTTTTGACTGAATTTGCCTCACTCACTTTAAAAATTTATAAATAAATGCACTTTTTTAAACTAACCAACTGCCTCAGCTGGCATTTGTAACCACACACAAATCATGCTCACAAAACTTTCCTATAATAACCATTCCATGTTAAGAACACCTGCTTTCTCAGAGCTGAGAGAGCTTCAGGCTGTATCAAAGTTTCTTCAAAGCCTTCAGACTGTGGTTTTACTATCCTCCTTGCATGAAATCTATGTCTGTGATTTCTTCAAGATGCTAACAATATACATGCTATGGCTTTTGCTCATACCTTTGGGTTATGAGAAAATTCTTAGATGTTCTTCTCTAACAATTCCTTATGAATCCTCTTTACTGAGAATATGCTTTCTCAAAACACTTGTGATAACAAAAGGCTCATAATGCATTTCACATTGCTCACAAAATTTAGCACATGGCCTTTACCCAACAAGAAAAATTAAAAATGTGAAAGGTCAAACCTGGTTCAAAGGAAGGGTGAAAAAGAAGGAAAAAAATAAACCGGAATAATAATGGTTAAGTATATTTTTCCCTTTTTTGGATGTTTGTAGTGAGGTTTGAATATTTCTTCAACCAAATGAAATAAAACAAAATTTGGGTTTTTTCATATTCAGTAGTCTACATGTGTTTGTTCCAGCCTGGAAAGCTTCATAAATTATTTTTTTTTAAGAAAAAGGAAATAATATTATGTAAAATCTGAGGCAAGTATTTAAGCACAGCAACGACCAGAATTGAACAATCTTCCCCTCATATTTGGATCACCAGGTATATATTTCCCTGAATAGGAGATAATAAAAACAAAAATAAAAAGACCAAACAATTTATTAACTTTACTTATAACTGTACAACTTTGAATGTCAGAGAAAATCCACGCTCTTCCTTAACTTGTAGTTGATTCCACATAAGATAATGAATGTGCCAAGAAGTATTGGCCACCTCCTTCCCTGCCAGAGGTAATGATTAAGTTGTGAGTGTGCATGTTTTTCAGGTGAAGAAAATTTGGCAACAGTGGTGGATCAAACATTTTGGAGTATTTTATTGCCTTTTTTAATGAATAGTATAAAATACTTACCAGCATTGAAATATGTTTGCCTATCTAACAAAATTTTAAATGGCATAAGTGGTGAACTATTTACAAATATTTGTTATTTGTGTTATGTTGTTCTGCGGGTTGAGGCAATATTCTTAATTAGCTTTAGTAAAATGTGACTTAGAAATTGGAGTTGAATAAGTCAGTATAATACAGGCAAAGCATTTATTTGTTTGGATTTTTAATTGAAATATTAAAGATTTTGAAAACCTATAGGCATAGTTTCAAATCCTCTTTATCTAGGAAAATTACTTAATCACTGCCCAATTACTGTACCTTTTGCAGTCATATTTAACCCTTTCTGAGAAGATTCTACTCTGTAGGTTATATAAATGTTTTGTTCTAGTTCTTTTTGAATACAAGATTCCACAGTAATATTTACTCACATTCCAGGTCCCTTGGCTATTCATATGACCGCAAAATAAGCAAGAAAATAAAGGATAAGAAAGATAAAATAAATGCATTCAACTTTCTAAATTCTTAAGAAATATATTATTTCTTCAGCAGTCTTTTTAATGTCATTCATACAGTTACTTTTCAAATTTCATTTACTTTAATTATACAAAGTGTACTTGCTATAGGGTATGTTGAACGTTTCTCTAAATTCTTTTCTTGTGTGTATGTTTTTTTCCCCAGTTACTGGCTGACAAACAAAGTTCCCATCAAAAGACCCAGCACAGGTCTGCTCATGTATACCCTAGCCACAAGATTCTGTGATGAAATTCACCTGTATGGATTCTGGCCATTCCCTAAGGATCTGAATGGAAAAGCTGTCAAATATCATTACTATGATGACTTAAAATACAGGTACTTTTCCAATGCAAGCCCTCATAGAATGCCATTAGAATTCAAAACATTAAATGTGCTACATAATAGAGGAGCTCTGAAACTGACAACAGGAAAGTGCATAAAGCAATAAAGCACATCTGAAACATACAGACAGACTGAATATGCACTTCTTTTCTTGAAGATGCTTCCTAAGATTTGAAAACAGGATCCAAAACAAGACTGGGTTTCAGCATCCACCGCTTATCTGAAAGGTGATAAAGGACGTTCATGAGAAATGCACTACCAACTGATGAAATACCTGCAAAGTGCTCTGAAAATTAAGTATTTTGACTTCAAGGGTCCTAGTAAGTGCCACTTCCACTAAGAACACAGTTTGAATGTATAATCAGTTGTGTTTACAAGATCCAACAATGCACTCGTCATTAGTTAATGAAGCAAAAATGTTCATCACTGTTGGGCTGCCACTGCAACGCCAAGCACATGAGAAGAGGAACCCAGGAACACAACTCAGCCCTTGGGGAAACTGAACCGTCCTGTCAGCAGAAATCAAGATGGAAACAGTTTGAGCAGTGAAATCCATAAGATTAAATAACAAATAAATGCCTTCAGTCAGGATTCTGAGTCTGATCATGAACTTTATGTTTCTGTTCTGTTTGCCTTCTGGAATCTCTTTTGGTTTGGGTATTGGGGTGCTTTGAAAATCCTTCTGAGATAAAAATGAATGAGATAAATAACCTTAAAGTGATCATTTTTAAAGTTCTTGTATTTTTAAAGGGTTATCACACAATGACTTTGTAAAAAAAGTTTTATTTTGCACAACTCTAAACCTCCAGATTTTTTCCCAACAGTGTAGAAGGTACCAGATAAACTGTATCACTCAGTAATTTTGAGCCATTCTAAAGGAAAGATAAACTCTGTCATTTGAGATGGTAAAATTAGCAGGAAAAAAATGTTCTTTTGGTACCAAAGATTATACTGATGTGTCTACACAACAAACCATTTTCCTTTCATGAAAATAACATATTAATATATTATTTATGCTACTAAAGCGAAAGTTGTCTCTAGGCATTTAAAATTTTCCAAATTTAAACTTTATTTTTATTTGAAGGAAGGTTCCACAGCTTTTACATTTCATAATGATTTTGTGGAAGCATTTTGCCCATTATAATAAATGTTTGAAAGGGCTGAAATGTGACTTTTCTTTGATATCCCCCTAGTTATTCAGATGGAAAGATTGGCATGCTCTCTAGATTATTGTTAAATTTTCTTAGAGCAGAAATAATATGATTAATAGAGTATTGCTTTCATCATGGAGATGATTAATTTTAAGAGGTTTAACAATGAAACTGTACATCAGTATTTTGCACTTCAGATTAATTAAATTGACCAATATTTTTTCTATAGTTAAATTTGTTCACGTTATCACATTAATGTGTTTTCAGAGAAACACATGAAATTCTTTACAAAGTGATTTTTAAACATTTTAACACATAATAGAATTGACCAATAGGCCAATTTCTGGTAATTACTATGCTGGTAGGTAATTCTGATGGTAAATTGTTTCTTTAGAAAGCAGAAATACTGTGTTCCCATTTCTACTCTTGACGTGAAACAACATAGATTACTTCTTGTTTCTTAGGGAAGGCAGTCTGAGAAAAGAAGAAATAGCATGAGGAGTATGTATGTTTTGTTTCTTAGGGAAGACCGTCTGAAAAAGAATGAATAGCATAAAGAATATATATATATATATTTGTTATCAAGAAAAAGGATATTCACAGTAACTACAGTTCTCAATATATTAATAATATGTGGTATTCTTTTTAAAAATATGATAGAACCTTGAGATACAGAAGATTATATTTCCTGAGAATTTATGTGTCTCTAAGAAAACAGAATAGAACCCATAAAATAGAATCCATTAAGACACATAGCTAAAAATGGATAGAATATGATGTACTTTTATCATTGAACCTTTTACCTCTTGGAAGTTTTTAAAGTACTAGATAAATATTTTGAATGTAAGGTTGAAAAGTCTGATTTACCCAATGAATCAAAAGTAGGTAATTACTTAATTTGGACTAGTTGCAGACAAGTTGTTTGAGTAACCTTTAATTTGGATTCAATAAAAATTTTGAAGTCATGAGTAAATTCTTGTAGATAAAATACATGTCAGAACTCATTAAAAGTATATCTTAAAAAGCAGCAGCAAGGTACCTTGCCATTTTTACTGCATTTTCAACAAATGTGTTTAAACAATTATAAGGCCACAGCAAAAGCATCCCAGACATTCACTGTTCTGTGCATTGTTTATCTCATAGATGTACATAGAGTAGTGCCTTTTTAGCTTCACATTGCTTTGTTACCCTATGCTTTGTGTTCTCTAAATACAGTGCCCAGTTCTGAAAATGCTCAGCATATAAAAAGGGCTTCAGTATCGACTGAGACTATTTTTGTTCATCTCAGGGAACTTTCAATACTCAAGAACGAATTCAATTAAAGGCATTTAGTGTTCAAAGAAGACAAACTGTACAAGACCAATTCATTCCCTATTGTATACCTTTCCATCTCCCCTTCCCCTTCGTGATCCACTGTGGCCTTCTTACGGGGATAGGGCAAGGAAATCACTGAAGGCTAACAGCAAGAATAAGAAAAAGAATTGAGATTTAACCGATCAGGGGGCAAAAGGGATAATGATGAAATCAAATTATAAATACATACTTGAAATATCTGTTTTTTTTTCTTTTGAGACTATCATACGTTCACTTCTTTAATATTTTATTTCCTTTTCACGATTTAAACCTGTACCTGGCAATGCTCAGGCAGCTGATTGTGAAATATTCCTGTCCTTTAGAGAACATGGTTGTTACTGTGCTGTTGACATGAAGAGGCCATGGAAACATTTTCATCATTATTACCCAGCCTGTTCTATACTTAAAATTAAGTTGCTGGAATAAAAAGAATAAATCAGTAACAGACTTTTCTGGGCAAATCTAATGATTCAGCCCACAGGACTGATGAAATGACTGTGGAAGTTTTTCTGTCTGAAAAAAGGTGCTGGGCATTCAAATGTCTTTATGTATTGTATATCATACGAAATATATATCAGTTGCTAATGGGAATTTCTACATATATGCTTACAAAAACAATTTATTTAAATAATGCTATAGGTAGTGTACATACCAACTAGTTATTAAGCTACTACACAGGAAAAGGGTGAACAAAGTAATTTATTTCTAATTGAGCCAGTTAGTCATAATGCACACTGTGTGGTATTTGGTTCATAAAAGAATTGTTTTCATGTGGTTATTGTTGGAGTGTCTATAATTGTGGAAGGGGTGTAGGAAGAGCTATGTATAGTTAGTTGTTACCTCTACAAGTTTGAGAGTTTCCCCATCAGACATCAATATACCAACGTTTGACAGATTGAGCTAGAGAGGGTTATTGTTCCTATTTGATGGAAGAAAATCCAAATAAAGCCCACCTAGAAATAGATATTTTATTATATATGTGTTATAGATATATCTACATAGTACAAATAGACATGTGTGATGCATATATACAATGTTATATATGTGTGTCTGTGTGTATACACAGTCTGTAATATACACACACTAGATTTGTGTTATGCTAATGTCTTCGGGGCCTGCACTGTGAAGCACTCTGGAGATAAGACCACTTTAGAATAAAGAAGTTCTTTTGAAACTTCAGTTGCTAACCTGCTTTAAAGGGATCTATTTATAACTGAATTCTACATTGTTCATACGTAGTTACAATAAGGGTCTAGTGTATCCAAATCTTTAAAAAAAAATGTCTTCAAGCTGGCAATGTATTTGAATTGCAGTTTTCAGATTGTGGCTCCAGACTCTGTGTCTCCCCATTTAAGTAGCACTTTTTAATAAATACTGTTTCTTTGTGTAGGCAAAAGCACAAGTGTTTCAAATGTATATAGCAGGGGGAAGAAAAACAGTTTACAGAGATAGTATTGCTGCACAGGATAATTGCTACTGAGTATTTCTTACATCATTTGTGGAATTGAAAGATGAGGTTTATTCTGTCAAGTTCATTCTGTTCAACACTGTTTTTCCTTTTGTTTATGTATAGCAATTGGGTGTTACTGTTTTATCATTTGTAAAACTGTAAAATAAATTAAACCCCCATTTTTTTTTCAATTTTTCTCTTATCTCTTATATCTAAGACCTCTGTTCCACTTTACATGTCAACATATGGTAGTATAAAGCTTTAACAAGCTTTAGCTAGTGCTTCTGTTTTCCCTCCCCCTCAGCCCCACCACTGGCAATTTGGCAAATCATTTATTTAAAGTGTATACCTGGCAATATGAACAATATCAAAAGCCCATGAACATCAGGAGATCCTTGACAGTTTTCTGTGTAGTGCATTCTGTTTGTGATTGAGAGAATGGAGTGTTACACAAGTTACAGTCATTTATATCCAATTTGTATTCCCACTGACTGTTGTCAGTGGGTCACTCCAGCTTTGTGGCTGAAGAAGCCAGTGGCTCCTTACACATTGTACATTCATATGGCTTCCCTGTGACTTGTGATGTTGACTGCTCTTCCACTCACTTGGTGCTGTTTGCAGTTCACCTTCCAGGGGGTGATTCTGAAAACCACATATTTAAATCTTCCATGGCTTTCTAGAACTGGCTAGTCTATGTTTTCAGACTGCACTATTTTCTCCAGAAATTATTAACTTTGTTTTCATGAGGTCACTTTTAACCTTTTGTAATTTTGAAACATTTGCTAGAGACCAACAATGAACCATTAACAATGGTTGATGAATATCAATCTTATTTGTATTTGCATAATTAACTTTTACTTTCAAAAATCCATATACAGTGGGGAATCCCTTTGTATTCTTGGGATATAATCAGACCTCATCATGAGCCTGTGAGATGTGAGCTGTAATATCCCATTTTTATAGATGTGAGATTATGTGATTTGCTGAAGGTCACAAAGCTCAGAAGTGAGAAAACAAGGATTTTAATCCAAGTGGTCTGTCTGACTTCAGCGTCCACCTCCTTAATGATCAGATTTTTTTTTTGCGGTACGCGGGCCTCTCACTGTTGTGGCCTCTCCCGTTGCGGTGCACAGACTCCGGACGCGCAGGCTCAGCGGCCATGGCTCACGGGCCCAGCCGCTCCGCGGCATGTGGGATCCTCCCGGACCGGGGCACGAACCCGTGTCCCCTGCATCGGCAGGCGGACTCTCAACCACTGCGCCACCAGGGAAGCCCAATGATCAGATTTTGATGCCAATACTTTTTAACTGGCAAGAAGTTTCCTGGGAAACTTAGTTTGCAAATAAGTCATTATTTTATGGAGCACAGATTAAAAGTTGAGGTAAGTCTATAGGCAGGGTATATCATATAGACTTTGGGGCAGTCTAATAAGTGAAAAACAAATGATTATCTCTAATAACAAGAAGAACTATGCCTTCCAGGGCAGTGTCTCCTGGATGGTGTTGCATAAACACTGATAATTCTTGCTCCAAACTTTTCCTGTATTTTTTTCATGCAAGCTGGATTACTGTTATGTTAGAATCTGACTTTATGTACCACAAAATTGATCATACTGCAGTTATTTTAGAGTCTAATTATGCGATTTCTATACAAACATTTTAATTGAATCTGGGTGTTTCATCTCCATTAGCAATTTAGCATTAGATGATATTTACAGAAATATCTTAAGGTTGAAATTCTGCAGATGACTAAGTTCATCCATTTTATATTGATTTTTTTTTTCTTTTTTTTACTAGTTTCCTTCTTTTCCTGAGAATGGAAGTAACCTAATCTCCAAATTAAGGAACATTTCAATGATTTCCCCTATATACTGGCTTCATCATACATGAGTTCATGAAAGCAAAACAAATAAATAAATAAATACTCTCAGAAGACTATAAGTATTATTCAATCCATTCTTAAAAGATAGATTTCCGTCACTTAGGTACTTAATTTCTGGAATCTCAATTAATAAATTATGTGAAAGAATCTAATGCTAACATAAATATCTCTTTTAAAAATATTTTTGCTTCCAGATTGCTGATTTCTGATTCAGTCCCCAAAGTGGAATTTCTCAAGTGAACACAAGAGAACACTGGTCCAGGACATGCTCCAAAAAATGTGCTCAGTGGATGACAACTCTGTATATCTCTTCCTTGGAGATTCAGAAAATACATTAACATAGAAAAAGATCAGAGAAATCTTGAGATAAAGAGAGATATTTCTATTGTTTAAAAAGTCATGGATAATTTTGTATATAACTTCCATTAAGTATGAAATTATGTTCTTCAGAACAGATTTTGGATAACACTTCTGAATACAGCAAACAACACAAAAGAACAGATAAGAAGCTTCAGTTAGAAAGGTCGATGCTTTATTCAGTGTTTTCTTTTCCCACAGGCCAAAATATTTTTTGAATAATATTTTCAAATAGGAAAATATTTTAAACATATATTTATTCTCTAAACTTTTTACATTAATTTTTACAGTAACAATTATTCTCTTTTCTAAAATAGTAATCATACCATGACTACATTCCTAAGAGCAGTCCCAAACCTAAGCTTTATTGCTTATACTGGGCAATACACAAATTAGTTAGCTTTAAAACATTAATAGCACAGGAAGGAAAAAACATGCTATGAGGTGCTAATTTGCATTTTCCGGAACAACTCAGTGTATTATAGTAAGCTGTGTCTCTGCTGTCTGTCCAGCCCAGCTTCCTTCACTCCAGCCTCCATCACCACACAGATGGGCTGTCTATAAGCACATCTGCCAGTGCTGCCAAAATGTAAACACACTCAGCTGGTAGCAGATGTTTTCCAGGAAAGATCACTACCACCAGAGCTGTGCTGCTTTGGATTCTGTGTTCGTCCATCTCTGTGATTTGGGCAGACGGTCATTGTGTTCAAATAGATCGTTTGTCTCTCAGGTAGAGAACAATAACAGGGTAGATGCAGGCTCCAATGTGTAATATTTACCATGTACATATATGAGGAAATGTTTCTGAAGGCTCTCCTAATAAGTCAAGGATTTTCTTCTTTAAAATACGGGCTTTTATTTTAAGACTGTATTTGCTGAGTTCTCAAAGGTAAAACATAGGCTTAGTAAAAGAAAAGTACGAATACTTCCTGCTTTTCTACAGACATTGTAATTGTTAGTGTTCTTGTGAGTTGTCAGAATAATCATCTGTATTCATGGTTCACAGTCCTACTCTTTATCAATATACTGGGCATTCATTTATGGGGTAATTTTATTTAATTCTATAGACACTGATGGCATGTTTTCTTATGTGAGTTTATCAATTCTTTTAATATGTATGTGCAAATCTTGATGGCATGTAAAATCTAAAAATAATTTATCTTATAAAATGGTTACATTTATTCAACTTTTGTAAAGTAATACTACCTATTAGGCAGTATTATGAAATATGAGGAATACCTTTTCTAATGGTTATAAAATTTTAGATGAAAGAGAAAAACATGAAGGTAAATAATCATATCCTTTGGTGGCAAGTGCTCTATTCCTAG
Source organism: Phocoena phocoena (assembly GCF_963924675.1). Taxonomy (NCBI): domain Eukaryota; kingdom Metazoa; phylum Chordata; class Mammalia; order Artiodactyla; family Phocoenidae; genus Phocoena; species Phocoena phocoena. The sequence continues at coordinate 82,175,947 of NC_089221.1, read as the reverse complement.
AGTGCCCAGAGAGTTAGGGCAGTACAGAAGGGGCCAGGCAGAGAACACAGGCTACTTTGAAAGTGATTTGTAGTCAGGTGGTAGAATCAAGACAAACAATACTCCATTAACACAGAAGACCCAGTGGGGATTTTTTGTTGTTGTTTCTTTTTTTGTTTTTATAATCTAATGAGTAGGGTTTGAGAAACTATTACCCTAAAAAACTGAAATATTCAACAATCCCTGCTTATGGAATTTACACAATTTCCACCCCACTCCTGACCATACTTCCCCAGAATCATTGTTGAATTACAAGTTTTAATAAAGCTGAAATTCACCCTAAACCAAGAGCTTACTACCAAGACCAAGTAACCGCAGACCTATTGAAATTACCCACTATACAAAACCCTCCACTTCCAAATGTCTCTGTCTTAATATTTACTTTGTATTTCCAACTTGGAGGAATGCACATAAAAGAAAGCATCTTGTGCTTACTTCCAAGTAATGACTTTTTAAAGTGATTTATTTCTGTCACTTCAATACATGTTTCCAAATTACCATGACTTTTAAGTTTGATTTTGTGATGATTCCAGAATATGAAAATCCATATGACCAAACTTTCCAAGATGTGGAATGGGAGCCTTCTAATACTACTTCTCATTCAATGACCATGCCTTCTCTCTTCTCTGTGGGCTCCTTTTATTATATCCTTACCTAAAACGTGTTTCGGTAAGATTTTTCTTGTCTTCTTTTATCACCACACCTCTAGAGATCTTATCAATTCCAATGCTTTGTAAAGTGGCAGATGTATGACCATGTGGAGATAATAAAATTAAGGAATCTATTCATAGAAAAATGTGCATATGTATGTCATATTCACAGTATAGGTTCCTTTTAAAACACAACTCAAAGGGGTTTTAATGTAAATACTCTATAGGGCAAATGCTTCCAGGAGACAGAAGTGTGGAACCAGGGTACCATAGACTGAATATATGTGTCCCTCCAAAATTCCTATGTTGAAACCCAATCCCCAATGTCATGGTATGTGGAGGGCCTCTGGGAGGTGATGAGGTCATGGGGGTGGAGTCCTCATGAATGAGATTAGTGTCCTAATAGAAGAGACCCAAGAGAGCTCCCTCACCTCCTACATCATGTGAGGACACAGCAAGAAGATGGCTGTTTTTGAACCAGGAAGCAGACCCTCAAACCACACACCAATCTGCTGGTGGTTTAATCTTGGACTTCCCAGTCTCCAGAACTGTGAGAAATAAATGTCTGCTGTTTATAAGCCACCTAGTCTATTATATTTTGTTATAGCATATCGAGTGGGCTAAGACATGGGGAAAGTGTAACAGTAAAGGAGAGAAAGCCTATATAAAGATATGTTTTCAAACTGACTGCTTCTGTGAATAGAGTGTGCAATCCCACTTGGACTATCTGAGAAAATTTATGATAAGGATCTCAGGAGTCAAGGGGTGTAAAAAGGAAGCAATTACCCATCAGATCCTACCTTCCATTGAGAGTTTCTTTATGAGTCATAAATTCCCTGAACTTCTGAGTTGCACGTATGAATCCTAAGCTAGCTCCCACAGGTGTCCCAAAGCATATGCTAGAAAAGCACCCAAGAAGCATGCAAGGAAGACAATGCACACTTGACATGTCTGCACAATACAGTTTGCTGAATTAGTGATTGAAATGAGAGGTGAGGCAGAGAAGAAATGAGATGCTACACAAGGTGTTTGCTATAGTCCTTCCAGGGCACCATTTGCATGGGCTTGGGCCCTCCATTAATTCCAATCCATAACCAGCTCTCCAAATTGTTAGTTGGCTGTAAACTTTACAGACGAATTTATATGTGAGGATTAGTTTGGCAGCTATAGTCCCATCATCTGTAAATCATTCCACGTCATAATTGGTATTCATCATCTTCTTTCCCAGAGCTCCCTCACTACAGCTAGTGTGGGTTTCTTGCCCAACGTGTGACCCAGATCTTCAAGGAGTCTGAGCACTTAGTTGACTTGTCTGTGGCAGACCCTGATTGCTGCAATCATCCACCCAGATTTATTTCTGGGCCCTGAAGCACCAAGACACACCCAGTGAATCTTCCTGGTCCCAGATATACCCTCCCCCTTCCCCATCAAATAGCACGCACTCTAACTCTTTGTCATGATCAGTGTCAATACCCTGCCAGCATCAGAACCTCTTTCCTTCCTACTGGTTCATTGGCACATGAGCAGCCCAATTTGATAAGGCAGTAATTCTAGCTTCCAGTTCATTGAGATCTTTACTGTGTCCCCTGGAAAAAACATTCCCACAGTAGAAATCAAGGCTTATAAGCTAAAAGAGTCTAAACTGTGAGTACATGAAACACAATTTTCAAATGGATTGACAAGGGTCATGGGAAGAGGAGCCAATGGTACCTTTACTAGTTGGTTACAAAACTGATGTTCTAGATATTAGGGACACAGAACCAAATATTGGACATTAGTTTAATGAATATTGCACATCTTAAAGAACAGCATACCAAACCTGCTCTGGCTCTGAGCTGACATTTTACTGAACAGATAGTTCCATTATCACATTAGTCTGGCACTTTGTGGTGATAAGGTGTGTAATGAGACAAGTAGATTCCATGGTAAGTCACCCGTTGCCTCACCTTTTTTTGCCATAAAATTGCCTTGTTCATCTGAGGAAATTTGCAGGATCCCATCCCAATGAATTAGGTATTTTGTAAGAGCCTGGATGGATGGTAGGGTTGGCAGAAGTACTGTATGTAGGAAAGCAAATTCATATCCAAAATTGTGTCAATTCTGGTGGGATTAAATCACTGCCTCCTCCAAGGTTGAAAGGGTCTAATTTCAACATGCTTCCAAATTCAACTTGAGGGCCTGCACTGGTTGCTGCCATTGACAGTTTATCTATCCAGCAGTGGCAATAGCTAATCAGCCATAGGGAGAGGGAACCCACGTTGTTGGGTCCATGCACAGTTCCATCTCAGCCACCATGGACAATCTGTTCATCGGCCCATTGCACAAACATTGTGCTGGCTGAGAAATGAGCTTACTGACATCAGCAGGATGGGCCATCTTGTTCACCTAGCAGCTGAACATCTCTTCTGTGATAGAGGCTTTATGTCTCTATCATACATTAATATGAGATGCACAATAATCCACAAACTTTGTGCCTTCCCCAAATCCATCTGCATATAATACTCCAGACTTCCTTTTTCTCTGTCTTCCAATCTTCGTCTGTCTAGGTCCCAATTCAACAAAGTGAATGCCCAAGGATACTACTCCCAACTCTGCTCACTGGAAGGATTTTCTCTCACCACCGTCCTGTAGGACCATACCTAGACTGGCTGAAGTGCAGCAGGTGTACATTTTCAGCTTACATCAAGCTATTAAGCTGACCCATCTGAGAACCAGACCAGAATTTTCCCTCTCTGTCACTTGGTCATAGGGAACTCCCTAAGAGGCCATAGATGTGAGCTGAGGGATAAACAACAGTTCATTAGAAGTAGTTGATATGGGACTTCCCTAGCCATCCAGTGGTTAAGACTCCGCCCTCCCACTTTAGGGGGCTCGAGTTCCATCCCTGGTTGGTGAACTAAGATACCATACGCCGAGTGGCAAGGCCAAGAAATGAATAAATAAAAATAAAGTAGTTGATATGGAATTCTGGGCCACCCAGTGAATTAGATGGTATACTAACTCCAGTAACAGGTAAAGGGGAAATGGTCATTTTAAGGACAATGGGATTGAATGGCTATTGTTAAGCACCATAACTGATGCCCTAGAAAAACATAATAAAAAGCTACTACTAATTGACAGGTAACTGAAAAGTAATACAAAAGATAAAGAAAGGGACTTCTTGGGAGATCACACATATGCCTTCTTCTTTTGAAGTCAGAGAAAGCTGAGGACCTGGTCCAAAGCTTAACCATCTGACTACCCCAGCTGCAAAGACAATAAAACTCTCAACCAAGGAAGCTTGTTTTTATCAAAATCAGGGCCCTGGTTGGGAAAAACATCAGGGACACATAGGTTGATGTCTCCCAAAATATTGAACTCATAGATTTTCCTGAACCACTTTTAAAGTGTTCAATAGCAACGTAGAGCTAATGACTATTGACTTGGAGAGCACAGCTCCCCACAGTCATTCTTTGATAAATTGTGGGGGACTTTCACAGTCAATAATCAGGTTGTGTCTATTCAGGAAGGATCCCAAGGCTATAGACAAAAGGCCTGGCATGGCCTGGCCTGGCTCTTGCACTTGCTGTGAAATCTCTGCTTTTCAAACTATCTGTTAACCAGAGAGAATAATCATACCCTCGTATAGTCAGACACCTAGATATGCTAAGATGTGATAGTTAATAGAAAATAATTTTACTGGTGAGAAGAATTTGTGATGTACTGTGTACTGAGGGGACTAGATATTAGAAATGTTGCCAAGGAACTAGTTTCTCATAACAAATAACCTTATTTGTTAATAGAAATCTTAACATATATATTAACGTATGTTCATAACAAAATAAAATATAGAACCCTTGATTTCCCATGATAATTTTACTGCATGTTTATATCACTAAATCATATATGGTTTATTGTGCATGGTTTTAATCTGAGTAAAAGTAGAATCATACTTTATCAAGTTACCAATGGATTTTTCTCTAAGCATGATAGGTATGGGCTATATTTATGTTGATGCATGTAGGCACTATTATGAGTTATTTTCACTACTATTTAGTGTTCTATTGTATGAATGTAAATTTTAAAAATCCTATCTGTTGGAATACTCCAATGAAAGAATAATTTTCATATGACATCCTCCATCTTTCCAGATGCAAAGCCGAAATTTCTCTGCCTGTGTCAAGATGTACTCCACATGCCCATCTGTAAGTCTCAAGTCAAAAGTTCGTTTAACTGCAGGTTGATCCTCCATGTAAACGTTCCTCTTACCACAAACATTTAATTCCATTCACTCCAAGGAGAAGGGGTATGTCAAGTAGAAGATGCCCTCAGAGTGACTAGGAGCCTGACTGCATGAAATGATAGCTACTATAGATCTAAATGTGGTTTTCCATCACTCTTTCCTTCAGGAATTTGTATCTTTTTCTCTCTTTAATTGCATTCTTGACACTTAAACTTCATGGGCCAAACAGTATGTTCTAGCCATACTACATTTTTTCAGCACCATCCTTTTTTTCTATTTCTACTCATCTACTATTTTTATCTAGAACCCCCTTCCTGGAACCCACTACATATTCTCTGACTAGCATCTGTTTTTCATTTGGGCCTCAGCTCAAACATCAAACTATATTTCCCATACCAAAGCACTGTCCAAACTTTATTATTATTACTTATTGAAAGCTGTCAAAACTGTTGACAGCTTGGGGACAGAGATTGTTTTGTATCAGTTCTGTATCAGTTCTGTGTGTTATGACTAGAGTGCCTCTCACAGTACCTGGCACATAGTAGGTCTGTGATACTTTTACTTGGGTGAATTATTTAATTACTGCGTTTCCTTGATTCCAAGGCACCCACATTTTAATATGCTAAATCTCTAAAGTCAGGGTGTTTTTTTAGCATTGCTAGTGTTTACAGATGAATTGTAAGATTTGTTTTGTTTATTTTGTTTTACTTTCACCTAAAATTACGGCTTTACAATTGAGGATGTATTTGATTCTACAAAAAGATGGCAATTAATGATGGAAATTCTTGAAGTTTGAAATTATTTTCTCACTGTAGTGTTTGATGAATAATAAATAGTAAGTACACTAATAATGTGAAAATGAGTTAATTATTAACCATCAGTTAGTACTGACCAGATCCTTTCTGTTATCTTGGTATTCTCAAGAGAAGTTGATTAACTGTTTCTTTCATGCAGCATTAGCTTGTTCTCATACCACCAATTGCTGCAACTCAAAATTTGATCAACTCATGATCTCAAAATTTTTTGCTGGTAAGTGTTATATGTTAATATCACCAGGTTATCCACAAAGAAAACCTTTGTAGCTTGAGAGAGGAACATAAGTTAGCTCTAGCCAGGCAAGAAGTACATTCTTTAGAGAACTTACCCTTAAAAATGTATAGCGCCCTTACATATAGAATAAAAAATAGAAACACTACTATGTAGTAAAAAGTTGTAAGAAAGCAAAATAAGTCTCCAAGATGAGTTAATATTTTTTTAATCAATCAGCAAATCCTTTTAACAAAATTGTGTTCGCATGAGGCTGGTTGTTTTCATACTGAGTAATCTAGCATTGGCCACAACACTCAGGCCATAAACACTCTGTCCTTTCTGTCTGGACCAAAAATGTTTCACTATATATTTAAATCTAAATTCTTTTATTTGCAATTTTGAGTAAGAAAAACACTAGAAACAACCTGCAGATGACCCAGAAGCCATATCATTTCATCTGAAGGGAAGGGGTTGTGGACTCCTTTTAAGGCAGAAGCTGCTTGTGCATATTGACTCTGCAGCTGCGCCAGGACACAGGGGTCCCTGGCAGTGTCTCATTCTAAAGCCCGGCCCTCCAGGGCTCGGTGGGAGAGGATGCTGGTCTCCTTGCTCTGCACCTTCAAAGCTAAGCAAGTGCTCCCAACCCTTGGACTCCAGACTTTCCTGAAAAGTCAGATACCAGGTGTTCAACCTTGATTCCAGCTCTGGGAAGAAGGCCTGGACACATGGACATTAGCTGCTGCCCTCATCTCTACCCCACCCTTGTGATGAGCCTCCTGCACCAAGAAACCTGGCCTGTCTTGGGATTTGCAGGATGATCCGAAGTATGAGAAATACATCTAGGTCATCTGGTTCCAATTTAGACCTAAGATACGTTGCATTAATCCCAGTGCCCAGCATCAAATGTTCATACTCCTATAGGTTTGGACAATATGGACAATTATGTGAAAAAATACAGTAAGACCCTCCTTCCTAAATCAGGGGACAAGCTGAAGTCATGGGGATTAGCCTTATTTTGAACTCAGGTTCCAAAAGAGTAACTTTCAAATGAATCTTGAAGCTAAAATAAAATGTATATATCCAAGTAGTGGAAATTTTTGAGTGAAAGTACCAATCTCACTGAGATGCAGTCAGTCCTAACAGTGGCCCTACGCAGTCTGCAGCACAGAACCTCTCACATACTACTATTCCTCTCCCTCACTTCACGCCAGCCACACTAGCCTCCTAACACCTATGCATGTTTCTGCCTCAGAGCCTTCGTACTACTTACTGTACCCTCTCCCTCGTGTTTCCTCTCCCCCTGGATATCTCCATGGCTCACTTCCTCTTCACCTCTTTTCCCAAATGTCACAGTCTCAGTGGACATTTCCTATTTACATTATGTTAATTTATACCCATCTCCCTTTCCCGCTTTATGTTTTTCCCGAACACTCATCACTATCTGATATCTATATGTTACTTCTTACTTATCGCCTACTTCCCTTTACTATAATGTTAGCTTTGAGACTTATCTTGCTTCTATTATTCACTTCTCTATTCATAGCATTAGACGGTGTCTAGCACGTGGTAGGTGTTCAAAAATATTTTTTTGAGAAAAAGAAACATTTAAAAAATATTTGAAGGTTTAGGGTTACCATGAAGGTTACCATATTCAGGTCCATAATTTTGCTTGCTGAAAAGAGATTAAACTGGAAAAACATCCTATGTCTAATTCCGTAAACCCATTATTTATGAATAAAACTAATAATTTTGTCCATTGGAATTCAGTTTAACATTGAGTATGGATTTTTAAAAGTACCTAAATCTATAGTTTTTTTTAAATTTATGTATTTACTTATTTATTTTTGGCTGCATTGGGTCTTCATTGCTGTGCATGGGCTTTCTCTAGTTGTGGTGGGGGGGGTACTCTTCATTGTGGTGCACAGGCTTCTCATTGTTGTGGTTTCTCTTGTTGTGGAGCACGGGCTCTAGGCACGCAGGCTTTAGTAGTTGTGTCACACGGGCTCAGTAGTTGTGGTGCACGGGCTTAGTTGCTCTGCAGCACGTGGGATCTTCCGGGACCAGGGCTCAAAACTGTGTCCCCTGCATTGGCAGGTGGCTAAATCTATAGATTTTACAATGTTGAGCTCACGTTTCACATTTTCATAAATTTCTCATACATTAAATTCAAGGTATCCTTCATTTACTTGTTCACCTTTTAAATAAAGGGTTATAAAATGCCTTCTCTGTGGCAAGCATTCTCAACAACTTCATAGTATTACAAGTCATTTTGGCCTGTGATGGGTGACTTTTTAAAACAAAACAGCAACAAACAATAAACATAGATTGACTGATCTTACAGAACTTGACTATGCAAACAAGGCAAAATAAAATTTGTTTACCTTAGCAGTGCCTATTTTCTCTTCATTCATAATGTCAGATATGCTGCTGTAAGAATGTCTAAGACATAAGGAGTCTTCTGACTTTTGAAAATAGGCCTCCTACTAAAGGATAGAACATAAGTGTGCTTCTCAGGTTGGGGGAGAGAGTGCTACATTTCTACATGGATAGACACCTGTGCACGCAGTGATGTTTTTGGCTGTGTTTCTCTAGTTTTCATTTTGTCATTCTGGATTTTAATTTTTCACTATGAAAAAACCTTCATATGTTTTCAACTAATATAGATAAAAGTAAACTATTTTAACCAGATCCAATTATGGACATAATTTTCATGGCACAATTGAATTTAAGTTACAGTGTGTCTTAGAATAGGGAAAAATAAAGTACAAAGAGGAAAGGAAAATTTATTTTTTATTTTTTCTAGAAACCTCCTTTTCTTCAGACAATGTTTAGTTTCAGGGAGCCTCCAGTAGGTTTTAGGGGGAGGGGTGTTTACTAGTTTCAGGTGAGTAGAGAAGAGTTTAAATTTAATCAAGCTTGTTCAGCCATCCCTGGCTAGATGCTAAGTGATTCTGTGAATCATTAAAAAGAGAGAACAGGGGCTTCCCTGGTGGCGCAGTGGTTGAGAGTCCACCTGCCGATGCAGGGGACGCGGGTTCGTGCCCCGGTCCAAGAAGATCCCACATGCCGCAGAGCTACTGGCCCCGTGAGTCATGGCCGCTGAGCCTGTGCTCCGCAACGGGAGAGGCCACAAAAGAGAGAGGCCCGCGTACAGTAAAAAAAAAAAAAAAAAAAAAAAAGAGAGAGCAGGAGTAGGGTAGGAGGTAGATTTTACTACAATAGGTAAGTCCCAGACAAGCACATCCACATGGAAGATATATATGTTTCACCAATTTACGAAAATCCTTATAATATTAAGCTGCAGAGAATTTCACTGAGGCTTTTATTCAGGGGTAATAGATTCAAAAGAACTTACCTGACTCAGTTCTTCAAGCTTGCTTTGCCATTTGCACATGGAATTCACTCATAGGAGGTAGTTGTATAGTAAAATGCATAAAATATAAAACCATCCGGTCAAATAGATAGATATGGGATTGTAATTACTACCAGTTAGGTTGTATAGTAAAATGCATAAAATATAAAACCATCCGGTCAAATAGATAGATATGGGATTGTAATTACTACCAGTTAGGTTGAGATGCTGCTCCAGTTCAGAGTCAAGAAATCAGTGTGATGCTATTAATGGTCAGGACAGTCAAGGTGGCTGTTCCCTTGCTCTCTGTGCATCCCCTGCTCGACCAGTGCCTGCTTTGCCTACACCCTACTCACCTGACTGACCATCCTCCATATTTGTCCCAGGCCCAGCTAGTGATTGTTCTTATCAAAGGGGCAGTGAGGGCCGTGCCCCTCTGCTGGTTTCCCTGGTAACCAATGAGCCCACCTGCCATCACTTTCCCCTATAACTGGTAATCTCCCATTCTCCCAGGAGCGAAGCCTGCAGCCATGTCCTGCCTGCCATTTGCTGCATACGGTGGAGTGTCACTCCAGGACTTGCTTCAGATGTGTAAGCTCCCCCATCCATTAAACCACTGATGTCTCTGTCACTGACTTGGGGCTCTTTCTTGGGTCTTGAAGCTGGGCAAGTGCAAGCCTTGGAGGCCTCTGGGGTACAGCCCAGCATGCTCTTTATGTTCTCCAGAACATACGATGCAATCGTGTTTTTCTATCATCTATTGCTCTTGGAAGGCAATTAGTTCCAGGAGCCATGCAGTTAGTAGGAAAAAATTAAGATGCCCCCACCTATTCCTAATTAAAATTAAGAGAATTCCTTGTCATGTTGAGTGTATTAGGCATAAAATTACAATCATTGTGACATTAAATTCTCATTACTATTTCCCCAGTGTGCTCTTTTTACATATATCTGTTGAAATGCTGACTGCTGACAATCTTTCTTTAAATGCCATTCCCTTGTTTACTTTCTCTTCTTACCTCTGCTTCATGCGTCCCAACACCAACACTGCATCTCTTCTCTGTTATGAAGTTTGAAATTCAAGAAAGAGCTAAAAACAAGAGAAGCCCACAGCCAAGACGAGAAAAAACTGGTAAAATCACTCTCATACTAACCAGCTAAGAGCCCATTTCAAGCGTCAGGAGGCCGCAGTGACAGTGGAAGAGGCGTGTGCATTGCTGATGGGCAGTTAGTTACTCTAGAGCTGCTCTGTGCAGCCCCAGCAGGGAGAATATAGGAAAGGACCCAGAAGTATATAGACTGTCCAGCCTCCCACCTGCAGTTCAGGTGAGCGCTGATGCCTGTGAGTGCTGCACAAGACCTGAGCGGCTGAGGCCAGCTTCCTGACAATGTCCTGAGAACTCGCTCCTTTCTGTTACACACAGTGTCCCTGAACTTTGCCGCCCTTTGCTCTCTGGAAAAGCTGACTTGTGCAACCTTGGACAATGGAGCCTAACAGGGGGCATGCTGGCCTCATTGTCTCTTTAAAAAATCCCTTCTGAAGGAAGTCAGTCCACAATATCATTATCACTCCCTCTAGGACCGTACTGCAAGGTCAGCACTGCAAATGAGTCCTGCAGTGGAGACAGGAGAAAGAGATAATAATATTTGACTTCAAACCTCCCAGAGATTTTCATTAAAAGATAAATCTACCTGAATCTATTTTGAGCCTGGGTTTTTATAACACAGTAATAAAAGGGGCAGTGTGAAAAAGACTTCATTTCATCCACCACATTTTTCCTAGGGCTCCTTCTTAGTCTATAAATGCATTTGGCAAGTCTGAAGGCAATTGGAAAGTGTGTAGCATATGGTTGCTTTGCAGCCGGGTAAAATATTGCTCAATCAAGTTAGAAAATTCAAGACCTGACTCTCCCAGAGAGAGCTTCTTTGTTCATTTCTGAGAAGACAGCAGAAGTCAACTTGTTCTCCATCTGAGTCTCTTCATGTGAAGTGACAACATGATCAAGGGCTGCATTGTGTGAAAACACAGTAAGTGGCAGAATGTCACCTACTATTTCAAAGCTATACTTCGAGGCACCCGAGAGTCTGAGAACAGGTGATTGAGTGTGGAAACCTGCCTTCAATAAGTGATGTGTCTCTGATCACACTGCTTAGTGATCCTTTAGGGATAGACTTCTTGAAGGAGGTCTTCTGCTGCATAGAGTCAGGTCAGAAAAAATAAAATCACATGGGAAGGTGTAATTCTGATGGAATAATAGGCCACACATTTCTTGGGTTGACATATAAAACCTGACAGCATTTAAATATTAATGTGTTTCTAACATTTTAAAAGACTTTAATATATAGGTAATAGGAATTATGGTTAAAATGAATGTGCCATGAAGCATTGGATTCCAACTAAATAAATATTTGTTAGAATAATGATATCAATATCACTAAAATGTGGATAGCCTCAAAGGCACTCTGGATAGGTCAACCACTAATGACAAACTGACAGCACAGGCACACTAACTGCTCCGGACATACTGGTTATTTATTTTTAACATAATAGCTACTCTTTAAGCATGGATTGTTTGACCATCGAGGATATGCTGAACTTCCCTGACAGATTCACAGCTCCAGATATAACAACTTCTTGGGACTAATTTATAGCCCCTACTTGAGCCTAGTACCCATTTGTTCTGTCCCGGGGGCAAAGGGTTAAGGAGGAAGAGCTTAGGTCTTTCAGAATATCCAGCAGACCATGTCATACCCTTATATTTTCCCCAATTTAACAGCTGCGGTTTTTATTGAACATTTCTGTCACTAACCCCACGCCTACCTTCTAGTAATCAGGTGAAAACTCTGTCTACTATACCACAAATACCAATATTTGTTTACATAATCTCTTCTGAACTCAGCCTGTGAATTACTACTTTGAACTTTATATAGTAGTTTAAAGGGTATATAAAAATTGGCTGCCCCTCTGGGTATTGTATAGGGGTATTTCTTTGAAAGAAAGTGTTTTTATCTTCCAAAACCTGAATTACATCATGGGCAACTATAATGTACTTTTATAAGATTCCAATAACTAGACTCATGAAGTCCTATATCTGCTGAAGATTAAAATAAAAATAGAGCATATTCATAGTTTTTAAATAATTATTAAGATCTTCTGAAACAGTATATATTGTGTGAGAGACGGATACTTTTAAATCTGACATGTCAGCACCGTATTCCTAAATCCTCATGTTATACCAGTTATATCATAGACAAAAGCATTTATTAAGTGAATGAATGAAGCAATGGTTCCTCTCTCAAGAAGTTTCTATACCAGGTGGGAATATGGAAGCACAAGATAGATGTCATGTTAATAACACTAATGTGTTAGAGAAAGACAATTTTGAGGGAGGTGGTATTGCAGACAAAGATGAGTTTTAAGTCACATACACCTGATTTGAAAGCCCACCTCTGTTACTGACAGGTTTGGTGACTTTGGCATGTCATATTTCTTTTTGAGCCTTAGATTTCACATCTGAGAGATGGGTATAATCAAGGCCCATAGCTTGCCATCACATGGCTACTTTAAAAACTAAAATAAAACTTGAAGGCTAGTGGAAATCAGGGAAGAGTTGAAGAAGGTGTGGACTATAAGCTGAGATTTTAAGAATGGATAAAATTTTAGATAAACGAAGAAAAAAAATGAAGTTTGATTCCAGTTGCAGTTGCAAAAAAAGAGTAGAGAAGAAAAGTGCTTATGTGGTAAAAACAGTTAGGAAGCTATGGGGTAGTTTGGGGAAACACAATGGTACCTTTGAATAAATCACAGTGATGATTGGATTACATTGCATGTGGGTGAGTCATGGTCTGTGAAATGAGATGGAGAGGGATACAATTCATTGAGACAAAGAACACCAGAAAAGGATCAGACTGGGAGGGTGGTAAATGAAGAGCTCTGTGTATAAGTTGAATTGCTAGAGCTTTTTGACTTTAACATGGAGCTATTAAGGAATCGGTTGAATACAATAAATGTATTGAGCTGGGGCCTAGAGGTTTTAGTTAGAGAGGTGATTGGTATTTAGCAGCATAATATGGAAGCAAATACACCGAGGAAGAGATATTCCCCAAGCCCTACATGATCAGAAAGGTCTGGATGCCAGAAATATTACATAGGATACATATGTGAAGTTTATGGATGGGGAGCTGAAATTAGAACTAGAACTATAAGAGAGGTCTGCTGCTAAAGAAACGCATTAAAAATTTTCAACTTAGTAAAATTTGAAGCCATAGGAGTGTATAAAAAGTATGAGGTAGAAAGCATAGAAAGAGAATGGAAACCTGGCAGAAGTCCCCATTTACATAGCAGAAGGGGAAGCAGGAGCTGAAACAGGAAATGAAGAAGGCATGAGTCAGTGGGAGAAAACTAAGTACAACTTCACAGGGATTGAAGGAAAAGAGTTTTAAGAAAAGCCTGTGAACAGTTAGTTACAAGAGAAACCAAAGAGAAGAGACATAGCCCACGAAATTGACAATTTTTTCACGATTGAAGGCAGTGATGGAGGCTAGAGTCAATTTGGCAGGAATTTTTAAAGTCTTTAGAAACTTTTCAAAATATTTACTGTTTTCTGAAGGATCCAAAATCTTCCTAATAATATTTCTTTATCTTTGGATTCAACATGAGAATATTAGAAAAACAAAATATTTTCTTTTTAATTTCACCATTACAATGTACACATGAAAATATGTTATAAGCATAAATGATATTAGTCATATATGTTAACAATTCTCTGAATTACATCAAAATTAGCATCTCCATTTCCAGCTATTCTACCACCAGGGAGATATCAAGTGACTTGCCATATTTCTTCCAGTAAATAAGAGACCAAATGGGTCTATCACTTTATATGAGTAACATTTGGAATGCCTTCCAATTTGCGTAAAATAAGATTTTCATTTTTATTGCATTATTTCATGGTTTATTTTAAAATAAATTATAGCAAAGAACAACTGCGGCGTAAGTACAACCACATGCAAAAAATTGCTTCCAAACTTATTTAAAGCATTCTTTTCTCCTTTATTTTTATTTTTGGCCACGCTGCGTGGCTTGCAGGATCTTAGTTCCCCGACCAGGGATTGAACCTGCACCCTCGGCAGTGAAAGTGCAGAGTCCTAACCACTGGACTGCCAGGGAATTCCCCTCTTTTCTTCTTTAAATCAATGCTGACATATGATTCAGTAAAGGAGACAAAGTTCTCTCTTGTATTCTGGTACCATGTGACTCAGAATAAACACTTTGTCATTCAGCATCTCCTGTGTGAATCTTAGTTTATAGATGTATAAATACGTATATATATGCATGGTTTGTTTATATATACACATATAAAACCTATATAAACATATATACATCTTTATGAATATACGTATAAATGGTTTTATATATGTGTGTATATATACAATATAAATATAATTATAAACAAGCAGGTTTTTATAATTTAAACCATAGGGTAGAATTATGATAGGGAAAAACCTGTATTTTATTACCTAGGTCATTACATCTGTAGAAAAACGTAACCTAAATATGAATGTGAAAAGAAAATATGTCACAGGAGTATACCTAATTTCCTCATCCCCATGCTTATCTCTGAATGGATTGTTTTCTGATGAAAAAATAGTGGACTTCTACCTTGGGAATTTTTGCAGTATTTAAGAAGAGCAATGCTCAATTTAAAAAGAATTCTCTTTGAATTTAGAGAATGTTTTAAACAGTAAGCATGCCCATTCTTCCATTCATCTGTAAGTAAATATCAAAGTTTCAGGCGTCAGCATCCTTTGGCCTCTACCTTAGCCCAAGATGTCACTCTGCAAGCCTCAGGGACCTTGCAGAAGTGAGCCTACTGGGGAAGTAACTTGAAGTGAGGGTCTGTTCACCATGACAAGCCAAGTGTTTGACTCCTGGTCCTAGCAATAATATTTCCTTTGTTACCAAGCACTTTGCAAATTTTAAGATTAGTCAGTAAAATACAATATTATGTTTGTTGCAAAAATGCAGTAATTTTTATACTGGATTTTCTTGGATCACCTTCACCTTACTGCCATCTTATATCTCCTATTTAGTTCATTTCTCTGAACTCAGCAATTCTTTGTTGTGTTATCCTTCTTGGGTACCCTTTTTTTTCCATCTTCCTTTTCTTTACAAATAAGTGCCATCCTGACTTCTCACCTCACTATCATACACATCCCCTAAAATTCGATTAGCTGTGCTTTACACATCATTCTCAGAAACTTCCCTCATCACGCCTCATATAAGAGACAAAGTAGCAGGCCAAAACACTAAAAAAACCAATCTTTTCAGATGTTCCACTTTTTTGTAGTAAAATGTTCTAATACTGATTTCTAACATTTTCTTGAAGACATAAAAGAAATTCCTTTATCTCCATATCTCCATGGTACAAACTGCTTCCTTTCTACAGTACAATTTCCAGGCAATAAACTGGAACTAGAGGACTCTTTGTCTCCTCTTTGACTCCCATCTCCTCACCCCTACCCTGACCTCAGAAGGCTAAGTTGATACTGCATGACCTGTTATGAGAACAGAAGTGAATTATTCAGTATATTTCATCAAGGCCACTTAAAGAAAAATTTCTACCTTGGTGTCAGTGTTCTGGGGTTGATATTTGTATGCTGCTTTCCAATTTTCTCTCCATGGACTTTGTACTCTTTAAACTGCATGAGATGTAAAGTATAAGAGAAATAAGAAGAAATTATACTTCATACAAATAGAAATAAGTGTAAAAATATCATCACCCATAAGGTGGTCCTAGCGTAAATGAATCCTAAAAAGGTGTCAATGCCTCTGTAAATGATGGAACCATAACTGGTAGTGAAGAGAAGGTGTGAGTGTTGTACCATGTCTTTAAGTGTGACCCACGCAAACAGGCATATTCTCCACGGTAAGACCCTCAGAAACGCTCTTGGCAGCAGGACATGGAAGAAGATGGCTTCACTGGCTATACCCACTTTCACTGCACTGCCTTGGTGAAAATAGACTTGCCAAGTCCTTCGGGACAGTCGTTTACTTCCATCCTGATCAAATTTTACAGGTCTGTGATTCAAATTATTCCACGTTGTCAGCTGCAAGACTTCATCAGGAATGAATTTGTTCGGCTTGGAATCCTTAGTTAGCATTCGAGGCAGACCTCTGTGGTTAGCCAAATCGAAACCTTTCAGCCGCAGCTAATTCAAACTAAATCTCTGCAGCTAACTTCTCTAACAAAACAGCATCCTCTCTCTAATCAAGGGCTAAAACACACAATTTTGTTTCTAACTTTCAGTAAATAATTGAATGTGAGCTAACTGCAAAATCCAGAGGAGCTAAGAGTCACACCCCACCCTCCCCAGGTGAGCGAGGTGCCCCCCCCCACCGTTTAAAGACACTCCTATAAAGCCTCGGGGTCCTCTCATCCTAGTTGGACACTCAGAACAACATCAGTGAGACCTTTCAGAATCCTTTTGCCAAGGGGAGCAGTGGAGGCCAAGCAACTGAAATTTGCATGAAAAATCCCAACAGGAGCACAAGAGGAAAGTCTTTGCCTGACCAAACAAATGCGCGTCTACCCCACTTAGCAGCTGAATCTGCTTTGGGTTAATTGCCCTGCCTATTGCAGGAAGCTCATTTCCCAGAGCCTCCAAGAGCCATAGCTTCCCTCCATTATATTATGCACTGGGCACGTTTCCCTAGGTCTTGATGAAGATTCTAAATGCCATCTTGCAGTTGCCTCAGCCTTTTTTTTTTTAAAAGCTCATTGACTGGCATCTCTCCTAGCTTAAGCATGCATACAAGTAGAAAATTCTGATTTCTTGTTTCATGCATGGTTAGCTGTTTATTGTTATCATTTGCTGGTCGGCTAAGCTCTTTGATAACTTTAAAAGGCAAGTAAGTACCTCCAGTTTACAGCTGAGTACCTTGGTTGGCATGGAGCTGTGCTGGATGCAGGCTTATTTGAAACTGGTGTTTGTTCACGGTTTTGTGACGCTCTTACATCTGCTTCGAAACAGCAATTAATCAAGACATCTGACCAGTCCTCCAGGATTGCTATAGAACATCTTATGGCCCAGAATCACCTGTCCCCAGTCCCAAAGAGAGTACTATTCACTAATATTGAAGGAGATGCATTTTGAGGATGACCCTCATGGCAACTCTACTCATAACTGATATTTTTTTCACTAAACCATCATATTCTCTGCGTGATTCTTTTTGTAACAAACAGCCATCAGGTAACTGGATGTCAAAGGTGAAGTCTTTGACCATCAGAAAGTATAATGATGATACTAGTTAAGTGCTGTTTATTCATTCTTATTTAATCTTTATACTAACCATGACAGATAGGTACAACTATCCTTATTTTATTAATGAGAAACAAAAACACAAAGAGGCTAAATACAGCTGAGACGAGTGCAACATTAGAATTTTTCTCTTTCTGTTACTTCCACCTTAGTCTTTCAAACCAAGCAGTGTGTTCATCATCATAGGATGGGATTTGAGAAAAAGAAAGAAATAGCCAGGCTCTGGCCTTTGTATATCCTTAAACCTAAGTTTAGCGATGTATTGTTTGAGGAAAATATAGCATTAGAAATTGTACCTTTGAAGAGAAACAGCAAAATTAGGGAGTAGTAGGATGCCCTACCCTCCAGATTAGAGAAAAAAATTCTGCCAGTTTGGCTGTGTTTGTGTGGTAGAGTGAGAAATGAAGAAAAAATAAAAGTGATCCTGAACTGAAGATCTTGCTTCCTGTAGAAAACCTAAGGAAACCTTAATTGGTAACACTCCTGTGCTGCGTATGGGACCATGCACAGCCCAGCTGAGTGTACGGTCAGGCCACTCAGGATGGCTGTTCTCTCGCTCTCTGTGCATCCACTGCCTGACCAGTGCCTGCTTTATCTACACGCTACTCACCTGACTGACCTTTCTACACACTTGCCCCAGGTCCAGCTAGTGATTGTTCTTATCAAAGGGGCGTGCCCCTCTGCTGGTTTCCCTGGTAACCCGGGGAGCCCACCTGAAGTCAATTGCCCCTATAACTGGTAACCTCCCCCTGCTCGCAGGAGAAAAGCCTGCCGCCATGTCTTGTTCATCGGTCTGCAGCACACAGTGGGGTGTGACTCCAGGACCTTGCTTCAGACAGGTAAGATCCCCGTTCATTAGACCATTGCTGGCTCTGTCGCTGACTCCAGGCTCTTTCTTCAGTCTTGAAGCTGGGCAAGCCCAGGCCTCGCAGGCCTGCTGGGTACAGCCTAACAATGAGGTTCCCACATCAGAGGTGACGCAAAAATGCCTCCGGAAGTTATATATTTGAAGGAGTAGATGGATGATTTTGCATGAACAAGATGTATGTTAGACGCTCGTTGCGTGTTTGTTTGTAAAATTAGTGATGCAGAGTTGGCGGGAAAGTGAATTTTTTTTTTTTTTTTTTTGTGGTACGCAGGCCTCTCATTGTTGCGGCCTCTCCCGTTGCGGAGCACAGGCTCCGGACGCGCAGGCTCAGCGGCCGTGGCTCACGGGCCCAGCCGCTCCGCAGCATGTGGGATCTTCCCCGACGGGGGCACGAACCCGTGTCCCCTGCGTCAGCAGGCGGACTCTCAACCACTGCGCCACCAGGGAAGCCCGGGAAAGTGAATTTTAATTTAGAAATATTGAGTTTGTGGTGGCAGCAGGGCATCCAGGATGAGACATGAAGAAAACAAATTGGAAATGTAGTGTAACCGAGTCCAAGCTTGTTCTGCTCACCGCATGACAAGCCAATAAATCGGGAGACAAGTTGTTAGGGCAGGGAATAATGACTTTATTTGGAAAATTGGGAGTCCAAGAAGGAGTCAGACTAATGTCCTAGAGAACCCAGCTTACCGGGGTCTGGGGTCTGGATGCTGGTTTCTTTTGTAGAACAAAGAGCAGGGGAGGTGAGGAGGCAAAGTAAAAAGGCCATAAGCTGTTGCAAAAATCTCCTGGTTTTGACTTGACTCCAGGAGGGAATGTGTGAATTTCTTTTCTCCTGCAGCTATTCATAGGTGGGCCCAGTCAGGATGTTTCCTGTGAGCTGAATAAAGGTATTTTAGTTTTACATTCAGGCATAGGGGGACAGGGTCCTCAAAAATGGACCATTATGTTTACTTTAAGCTGTAGGCAACATTCCTTTAGTGATTAACTTCTAGCCGAAGCAATAGAATACAAAGGTTAAAGTCAAAGAAACAGATGGAGTCAGATTTGTTCTTCCCTGTTACAGGAGTACTGAGAATTAGGAGAGATCTGGTCTAGGGATGTAAGTCAGGAATTAAGCATAAAGATATGTGGTTGTAGGCATGAAATGTGATCATTGAACAGGCATTTCATACAAGCAGCAGTCATGTTCCAGTCATTTTTGTATTCCCAATTTCTTAACACCTGGCATGTTACTGATTGGACTGAGGCACGAAAAGAGTAGATGGAGAGATAGGGAAGGTAGTCAGATACCTAGGGAGAAGAACCACGTGTGCCATCTGCCAAGAAATTGAAACCTTTCAAAAGGGTTGAAATCTCATTGAATATCAAGATAATCTTTAAATGAAAGGATCCAGATTATTTTAGAGGTTTTAAACCTGGCTGTGTATTCATATCACCTGGGGAACTTTAAAAAATAATAAAAGATTGCCTGGCCAGACCACTTAAATTCAAATCCCTTGCCGGGGATGACAAATATCAAGATTTTTAAAATACTGCTCTCATCTAATTCTAAGATTCAACCAGAGTCAAGAACTGCTGGATTAGATGATTCTTATGATCTCTTAAATTATGAACATTCCAACTTTTAGCAAAACTACATTTTTTATCTTGACTTTCCCAAACCTTCTCAGTCTACACCTTGTTTAAATGTATCATTATCCTTCCAGTCCCCAAAGTCATTTTGACCCTTGTTTCTCCCTCATCCTCTATATTCCACTAGATCAGATCCCACTGTTGCTTTCTCACAATTTATCCCTTGCATTACGTTTTCTTTGCCACAGCTGTGGTTCACCTCGACAGTTTCTCTTGCCTTAGTGTCAATTTGTGACAGGATCTCTTACTTGAATTTCTTGACTCTGCATTCTATCACTTTCTTTGCCACCAGACACCTTCCCAAGCACAGGTCAGGTGGTGCCACTACCTGGCTTAGAAACCTTTTGTGAATTTCTATTACTTACAGGATAGAGTCCAGACTCCTTAAGCTTGCATCCAAAGTCCTCCATGGACTAACATCAGCTTCACATTCCAGCCTCATCTCCTGCTGCGTCCTCACTCTCTCCCAGTGTTCGAACCTCCAGAATACTCTGTGCTCAAGTCTCTCTGTACACATTAACTCCTTTATGTCTTCAAGTTTACTTCTTTCCCTTACCTATCAAACTCTGAATTTTGAAAAAAGAATTCACCCCCAAAGCACTTTGAGTAATCTTTTTCCTTCCCTAGCCAGAACTAATTCTTTCTTTGCTCTACTTTCCTGTCACGTAGTATCTATATTACAGCACTTAATACATGATGTCTTACTTTATGGTTAATTGCTTTAAACTGCTTTCTCCCACACTAGATTGTGATCCCTCAGAGGCCAAGTGACAAGCCTTAGTCTCTTCATCTCCCACATTTCATCTAGCACTGCGTGTTATAAAGAGTTCTTAATACAGGCTTATTGCTCTGGGTTGAACTGAATCGACTAGAACTATGCTAAAAGCATAATATTTTTATCTAAAAGTTTTTTAAAAGACCCTAGTAACCTAGTAAACAGTTTTCCATAAGAGGCATGCATTGAACTTTAATACAACTAATGTGATTCAGTTTTAAACATTTATTATTGTTTTACAGTTATGAGAAGTTCTAATAAACAAATCCATCAGTTTTTTTTTTTTTTTTAATTTGACCCTGTTTATCTCTGTTAAAAGAGAAGCAATTAACAAAATAGATCTGAGAGAAAGTACAGTTCATCTAACAAAATTGCCTTTGTTCTTTCAGGACTTAAGGTAAATTGTGTTTGTGAAGTAATCAGTTTGGATTTAGCCCATCTTTTTGTTAGCTAATGGATTTCTTTTTCTGTTTAATAATTATGGTAATTCTGCTATTTCTGAATAACTATGAGATTATATATTTTTTAAAAATGACAGCTCTTTAAGCCTTTCTTTTTTCCCCCATTTTTATAAAATGAAAGTCAAAATTGCTCCCATTGTACTGCCTAGGCTGTACCATGCATTAAGGTAACATTCTACCAGAAAAAGACAGTAAATGACTTTCCTAGTCACATGCCTTCTGCTTAACTAATGACCCGTTTAGAGGACCCCTAATCAGTTCTACCTTCCCTAGACATATAGGTGACATAATGCATGTATGGAAGCTTATAGTTATAGCATTCATTTTTAATTTTTCCAATGATTTACAGAAAATCACCTTTCTAACTTGCCTGCAAAAATACTTACTGAGGCTCTCTAAAGCCATATTATAATCTGTATTAAAGAAAAAAGTCAAGCAATGTCTTATTTTTCCTTCTGTATTAGAGTTCTTTACTGGTTTGCTCGTTTCTCTGTTACTTTGTCCAAGGACATCCATGCTGTTTGAATACAATAACTAAAAAGTAACTTAGCATTACTGCCTGTGAATGAATATGTATGTACCTCTTTTGGTAAATCAAACATTCAAACATATGCTGCCATTTTAGAAAATAGAAATGTATTTTTTAATATGAATTATAACTGATCATAGCAAATCATACAGTGTTTTGTTTTTGATGGTGGTAGGAGAGAGGGATCTTGAAATATAATAATGTCTGCAGAAAAGGCATTATTTTTCTGTGGCTAAAAGCTGCAAACCAGAGACGAAAGGCTGTATGAACAGTCATACTTATTCATAGACCTATTCGTATAAAAGTCTAAAATTTTATATTAAACAGAATAATGTAACATCGGTCATATTTGTCTGTTTTTTGTGGGGGGGGAGGGGTTATTTGTAGTATGCTTGTCCATTACTGCCCTAAGTAGCTATAAAAGTAAGAGTCGTATCAAGGACATTTCTCTTAGTCTGTTTGAAGTCTGCTCACACATCTGTCTTTCCTATGTATTCACCTATTTCAGAACAACTTCCTTAATAGCCTCTCTACCCCATCAAGGAACCATTTTCATAATCATCCTAATGTAAAACAGTGCCCTTTCTCTACCTTGCTTTATTTTTCTTCCTACCACTTATCATTATCTGACATTATATTATATATTTTAAACTTTGTTTATTCTCCACCCAAATTACATAAAAGTAAGACTTTTTTCAGTCATATTCACCACTGGATCCCCTGTACCTGGAACAGTGCCTGATCAGTGTAGGTGCTATTTGAATATATATGGGTTTTTGAATGAATTAATGCTATGTATTACTTTCAACTCTGGGGAAAAAAATGGTCACAAGTTCAACTAATTTGGTAAACTCTAAAAAGTTTCAACTTTCAAAAAGAAAATGGCTAATATTCCAAGAAAACATTGTTAACAAATAAGAAACATTAATGTTAGAGATGATAATAAGGATTATGCAGCACCTCTGCATGTCTATTAAATTCAAAAGCATTATGGGTGCCTATTGTCATATTTTGATTCTAGATTCTAGAGATATAAATGGTAAAAATGTATCTAATTTCTTCTTGTGAAGAATATATCTCCTCAAGAAAATCATATTCTAATGAAGAAGTAAGATAAGTAAAAATTCTCAGTCCTGTGATTAAAGAAGTAAACAAAAATACGAACCAAAAGTTATGGTGGGTGGTACAGTGGGAGGCATGATAGCCTGTTCTGGGGAGGTTATCAGAGAAACATAACAGAGTAGGCAAGGCTAAGCTGTAACTTAGCATATAGTTTCCACTTTTACTTCTTCTGGAACTCTTTCTGATGAGAGAATGAAAAAAAAAAAAAAAGGATTTTAATTTTTCAATTTACTGTGAATGAGACCACTGATGCTGAAAGTGAATCTTGCCTATGCTGACTGAGAGCTCATCCAGGGATTTAAAACCTTCACTTAAAATTAATGAGTCCACCTATAGAAAAATATTGTATCAATAATTCTGATCAATATCATAATATTGAGTAGATTTCTATATGACTACCACTTAGCTGTGGACAGTTTTTAAATTTTTCATCAGCTGAAACTGAGTATGTTAAAGTTATTGCTACAATATAATGAGCAAGGTTTCAGGCTGCCATCTGCTCAATAAATAACTGGCTATGTTTTCACCCAATTAGATTCCATATACCTTTATTTGGTCCAGACTGTGGCCATGGCTGCCACTGCAGGCAAATGGGTAACCAGGCACTTCAGGGACTCTATTTTTTCCATTAATCTACTATGAATGCTTAGAAAAAAATAGTAATATCTATGTATTCTATTCACCTGTGCAGGGGAAGGAGGAGAGCAGTCTTCTCCCCTGTAAGATGATTCTCCATGACAACCAGGACTCATATTCTTCCCATTCCCATGATAGAAGGATATTACTACAACACCATCTTTGCCCTAGTACTGCATCTTGGCTAAACAACACCCATTTAATTTTAAAACATTTAAAATAATGCAAGTATATATTGGATATTTTTGTTATTTATGATGAAAATAACTAGTCTCTCTGAAATTTTCTCTATTCAGATGATTTTTGGTATCTAATAGACAGTATATATTTTAATAATGAGGATAGATGATTAATTTCCAGGATCTTGTGACCACTATTTCGCACTGACAATGGGAAATCACTTAAGGGTTTTTATCAGGGTAATGAAGTTAAGACTAAATCGGAGAGCGCCAAACTAAGGGAGATGAGCCAAGTTTAGAGTGTGCAGAAATACAGCTGATAGCAACAATGGTTTGGACTAGGGGATTGGTAGAAGAAATTAAGAGGCATAATGGATTTGAGAAGTAAATTACAGGTAGATTTGACAGGAATTTGAAGTTCATTAAGCAGGGTAAAGAGAGAAGGGAGAGGGAGAAATCAAGAATACCCTACTGGCTGACTTGAGGGCTAGAAACATTTTCCATAGGGAAACTTGAAGGAAAACTGGTTTGAAGCAAGAAACAATGGTTTAAATTTTGAAGGTGTTAAACATTAGCTATCTAAGAGTCATTCAAGTGGGAGTAGTTAGTAGATAACTAATAGATGGCTCTAGAGCTCAGCTGTGTTAAAGATACAATTTAGGAAATTAATACATGTGATACTATGTGAAACCTTGGGAAATGATAAGTGATCTAGAATAGAAAGCATCCAATTGGAGGAGAGATCACCTGCAAAATAACCCTAAAGAACACTCTCACACAAGTATAAAAATGGAAAGAAAACTTGCGAAAGGTTATTGAGGAGTGGAGGGCAGGCATAAAAGTTCAGGAGAAAGGAATGTTTTAAAAAAAACTGGGAGCACTCAACAGCATCGTAAGCTATTGGGAGGTCAAATAAATATGGATTTGAAAACGCGTTACATTCGGCGACAAGAAGAGAGTAACCATGGAATTTCTGTGTCCACTGGGACCTGAACAGTGAAGATAAAGGCAGACTGAGGAAGATTCATGTAACAGTGAGAGTCCCAGCTCTTTTGTGGAATTTGACTGTATGTGGAAAGAGAGAAGATTGCTGAGAAAGGAAAAGTTGGCACATCACTTGTTACCTTGGATTAAAAAGACTAGGGCATGTCACTGTGTCAGTAGAAGTGAGAAGCTAGAGAGGAGGGTTGGGGTGGTAATATTCTTATGATAATGTTCCTGGATTCATATTTTAAGTTTGAATAATGCTACATAATCTGTTCCCCTTTGAAACATTCATTATATATAATGGTATTTTAATAAAGCCTTTATGAGTTTTGTGGTAAAGCTATTTGAATTTATGTATCCCAGAATTTCCCCAAACTAATTTGATCAAAGAGCATTTTTTCTTATATAGTACCTGTTAATTATCTTAAAAAAAAAAAGAATTCCTTAGGAGCTTTATGGTAAGATAAGGTTCCTAGGGGAAAGAAAGTAATGAGATTCTGTGCTCAGATGGAGGGATTCATCTTAGCAGTAGGGGGAACCCTCCTAGTGTGACAAGATGAAAAAAGTATGGATATGCCAGTTTATAAGCTTGATGGCAATAAGTTGATAGCTTCTATTTCTCTCAAAAGTTTAGTATCAGAACAACACACACAGAAATAAGCTCACAAACATACAAATTGACCTAAACACATGGAAACCCACACAAACATGTGCATAGATATCTACAACATGATATTAATTCACAAACACTAGCACTTAAATATATACGAATTCAAATAAATGGAGACAGCATAGTGCTCACATATAGCAAGATTGTAGTTAATGGAAAGGAGAGCGGTAGTGAAACAGTTGCTGAAACCAATGTCAGAGAAAGCTGAGTAGTTTCTCAGTATCACTGGGTGCCAGGTGATGTAGAAATAATCATTTATATTGACCCTCATTTATTTAATATTATACTTCCTCCAGCTTTAAACAGTCTCCTTGCAGAGAAAGAGAATGCATAATTGGGACTGCTCCATGATTAAGGTTTCCCAGGTGGTATGCTGGAGGAAATAGGGTAGAAGAATTAGACATGTTGGGAAAAGAGAGTGATATATTAGACAGTAAATATAACTGTATAAACATACTAGTAATAATTATGATGATAGAAGATCATCAGGTCTGGGACTCTAAATCAGATAATCTGGCTCCAGATATTGTGCTGTAGAAAAGGCTGGTCAGACAGTAGAGAGATAAAAGATCTGGCTGTCTTGAAGGAAGCAAAGATCAGGTGTAAGAATGAACTTGGAGTAAGAAAGAGATGGAGTTGAGGTGATAAAATCTTGGGCCCTAGAAAATTCGTGGAAGGGAGATGAATATCAACTAAGGATGAGGTTAAAAGTTTGTAAAGCTAGAATACTGATTGGATCTTTCATGTGGCTACTGAAGTTATCTACCATAAAGAAGACGGGGATCCAGGTTCTAGAGTCCTCAAGGAATTGTGGTGGCTGGTGGCAAGGTAGTAAACATGTAGAACATGGTATAATGGAAAAGCATAAACTAGACATGAGCTAGAAACTCTTTCATGTAAAAATTCTTTTGAGAGTGATATCACCGAAATGGAGACATAGGCGACCTCAACCTCAGTCTCCCAACAAAGATGGGAGACAGCTATCCATAAAGAACAACATCTCTGGGAGAGCTCCTGAGTCCACTTAAGAAATCTGAGCAACACAGTGAGCAAAAAAACTTGAGAATAACCACATAAGAAGAGGAGGAACATAGCTTCACGTTGCCTGTGTCATCCCATCCCCAAACTGGCACTGCTTAGGGCCAAGAGGGCACTTCCCAGATGGAAAGAATTCCCCTCACCAGGAAAGGAAGAGCAGGTGAGCTACCAACTTTTCCAACCTTTTGGGGCACCAATAGGTCCCTCTTTGGTTTCACTGCATCCACAGCAAAGCTGAGACTTATAAAGACAGCTAGGCCACTCTCTCACTTTGTCACAGCTTACCCTTCCCCCTCCCCATATCCTCAAGTCCATGCTCTAGTAGGTCTGTGTCTTTATTCCCGTCTTACCCCTAGGTTCTTCATGACATTTTTTTTTTCTTAGATTCCATATATATGTGTTAGCATACGGGATTTGTTTTCCTCTTTCTGACTTACTTCACTCTGTATGACAGACTGTAGGTCCATCCACCTCACTACAAATAACTCAATTTCGTTTCTTTTTATGGCTGAGTAATGTTCCATTGTATACATGTGCCACATCTTCTTTATCCATTCGTCTGTTGAGGGACACTTAGGTTGCTTCCACGTCCTGGCTATTGTAAATAGAGCTGCAATGAACATTTTGGTACATGACTCTTTTTGAATTATGGTTTCCTCAGGGTATATGCCCAGTAGTGGGAGTGGCATGGACATACATACACTATGTATATATACAAACGTAAAATAGATAGCTAGTGGGAAGCAGCCTCATTGCACAGGGAGATCAGCTAGGTGGTTTGTGACCACCTAGAGGGGTGGGATAGGGAGGGTGGGAGGGAGGGAGACACAAGAGGGAAGAGATATGGGAACATATGTATATGTATAACTGATTCACTTTGTTATAAAGCAGAAACTAACACACCATTGTAAAGCAATTATACTCCAATAAAGATGTTAAAAAAAAAAAAGACAGCTAGGAACAAGGAAGAAAAGGAGGGACTACCACTTGCAAGCCACACAATGAGAACAAATGTGGTTTCCAGTGACCTATTCTCCAGACGAACTCAGCAGCTTCACCACTGAAGGAACCACAGGCCAACATGGCTGCCGAAAACACCCTGAAGATTTCACCAGCTTTCCCTCCACAGGTATCTGCATTTTCTGATGCCAGTTACCTGAGTCCCTCTCCACCCCCTCCTCACCATAACAGGAGCCCCAGGAATTGCACTGGCAGCTCCCTCTGACCTCTGTCATTGTGAGAGTGCAAGAAGCCGGCCTAGATGCCCCTGGCTGACTCCCACCACTATGGATGCCAGTCAGGGTTAGCCCCTCCAGTGGAAAGCGATCTGCTCCCTAGTAGAGAACTATCAAGAAACTTGTTCAGGGAAGCAGGAGCCCAAGGAAGGAGTAATGTGCTCAGATCATAGTCTTCAAATAAAAGAATAAAGAAGTACAGTATCTCCAAACCAATTAAAAATTACCTGGGCCTGGGGCTTCCCTGGTGGCACAGTAGTTAAGAATCCGCCTACTGATGTGGAGACATGGGTTCGAACCCTGGTCTGGGAAGATCCCACATGCCACGAAACAACTAACCCTGTGAGCCACAACGACTGACCCTGCGCTCTGGAGCCCGTGAGCCACAACTACTGAGCCTGAGTGCCTAGAGCCCATGATCCCAGCAAGAGAGGCCACCACAATGAGAAGTCTGCACACCAAAATGAAGAGTAGCCCCCACTCGCCACAACCAGAGAAAAGCCCACGTGCAGCAATGAAGACCAAACGCAGACAAAAATAAAATAAATAAAATAAATTTATTAAAAAAAAATGTTGCCTGGGCTCATTGTTTATACAGAGATTAGCATTTTTATAGCTTTTAGCATATTTTATCATTAGGGAACTATACACGCAGGGGTGTAAATATCTTAAAATATATTGAGAAAGGGAACATACCAAGATATGAGACATTTATTAAACACATGAATGTGATTTACATGATTTTTAAATATACAAGATTCCTTTAATGTCACCACATAATGTCAGATGTGAAAAAAAGACTCCCTGGGTTTTTAAATTATGGTATATTTCACCAAGACAGAAAGCATGACTTGGCAAAACTATAGCAATCCATCATATTCTATACCACCAGCAATATCATTGTGTCTATACAGAGAAGTTGTTCTTAGGCTTTTTCTTTAACTTTTATTATATTTATAACCATTTGTTATTGAAATATAGTTAACTTAAGATGTGTTAATTTCAGATGTAAAGCAAAGTTATATATATATATATATACACATATACATATATGTGTATATATATATATTTTTGGATTCTTTTCCATTATAGGTTACTACAAGATACTGAGAGGGGAGACCTTCAAGATGGTGGAAGAGTAAGATGTGGAGATCACCTTCCTCCCTACAAATACATCAGAAATACATCTACATGTGGAACAACTCCTACAGAACACCTACTGAGCGCTGGCAGAAGACCTCAGACCTCCCAAAAGGCAAGAAACTCCCCCAGGGCAAAAGAAAAAAGAAAAAACACACAAAAGAATAGGGATAAGACCTGCACCAGTGGGAGGGAGCTGGGAAGGAGGAAAGGTTTCCACACACTAGGAAGCCCCTTCACTGGTAGAGACGTGGGTGGGGGCGGAAGCTTCAGAGCCACAGAGGAGAGTGCAGCAACAGGGGTGCAAAGGGCAAAGCTGACAGATTCCAGTGCAGAGGATCGGTGCTGACCCGCACTCACCAGCTGGAGAGGCTTATCTGCTCACCCACTGGGGCAGGCGGGGACTGGGAGCTGAGGCTCGGGCTTCAGAGGTCAGGCCCCAGGGAGAGGACGGGGGTTGGCAGCGTGAACACAGCCTGAAGGGGCTAGTGTGCCACAGCTAGCTGGGAGGGAGTCCGGGGAAAAGTCTGGACCTGCCTAAGAGGCAAGAGACCATTGTTTCGGGGTGCCGAGGAGAGGGGATTCAGAGTACCACCTAAATGAGCTCCAGGGATGGGTGCAAACCGCGGCTAGCAGCGCGGACTCCAGAGACGGGCATGAAATGCTAAGGCTGCTGCTGTGGCCACCAAGAAGCCTGTGTGCAAGCACAGGTCACTATCCACACCTCCCCTCCTGGGAGCCTGTGCAGCCTGCCACTGCCATGGTCCCGAGATCCAGGGACAACTTCCCCAGGAGAACACACGGCCGGCCTCAGGCTGGTGCAACATCACGCTGGCCTCTGCCACCGCAGGCTCACCCCACATCCCTACCTGCCCTTCTCCCAGCCTGAGTGAGCCAGAGTCCCAGAATCAGCTGCTCCTTTAACCCCATCCTGTCTGAGCGAAGAACAGATGCCCTCAGGCAGCCTACATGCAAAGGAGGGTCCAAATCCAAAGTTGAACCCTGGGAGCTGTGCGAACAAAGAAGAGAAAGGGAAATTTCTCCCAGCAGCCTCAGGAGCAGTGGATTAAATCTCCACAATCAACTTGATGTATCCTGCATCTGTGGAATACCTGAATAGACAACGAATCATCCCAAATTGAGGTGGTGGACTTTGGGGGAAAAAAAAAAAATATATATATATATATATATATATATATATATTTTTTTTTTTTCCTTTTTCTCTTTTTGTGAGTGTGTATGTGTATGCTTCTGTGTGTGATTTTGTCTGTATAGCTTTGCTTTTACCATTTGTCCTAGAGTTCTGTCTGTCCTTTTTTTTAATTTTAATATAGTTTTTAGCAGTTGTTATCATTGGTGGATTTGGTTTTCTTTGGTTTGGTTGCTCTCTTCTTTTTTTATTACTTTTTTATTTTTAATGATTATTTTTTATTTTAATAACTATTTTCTTTTCTTTCTTTCTTTCTTTCCTTTTCTTTTCTTTCTTTTCTTACTTTCCTTCTTTCTTTTCTTCCTTTTATTCTGAGCCGTGTGGGCAACAGGGTCTTTGTGGTGCAGCTGGGTGTCAGGTCTGTGCCTCTGAGGTGGGAGAGTTGAGTTCAGGACGTTGGTCCACCAGAGACCTACCAGCTCCAGGTAGTATCAAATGGTGAAAATCTCCCAGAGATCTCCATCTCAAGGCCAAGACCCAGCTCCACCCAATGACCAGCAAGCTACAGTGCTGGATACCCTATGCCAAAAAACTAGCAAGACAGGAACACAACTCCATCCACTAGCAGAAAGGCTGCCTAAAATTGTAAGGTCACAGACACCCCAAAACAATACCAGACGCAGACCTGCCCAACAGAAAGACAAGATCTAACCTCGACCACCAGAACACAGGCACCAGTTCCCTCCACCAGGAAGCCTACACAACCCACTGAACCAACCTTAGACACTGGGTGCAGACACCAAAAACAACAGGGACTACGAACCTGCAGCCTGCGAAAAGGAGACCCCAAACAGAGTAAGTTAAGCAAAATGAGAAGACAGAGAAACACACAGCAGATGAAGGAGAAAGGTAAAAACCCACCAGACCAAATAAATGAAGAGGAAATAGGCAGTCTACCTGAAAAAGAATTTAGAGTAACAATAGTAAACATGATCCAAAATCTTGTAAGTAGAATGGAGAAAATACAGGAAATGTTTAACAAGGACCTAGAAGACCTAAAGAGCAAACAAACAATGATGAGCACCACCAAAAATGCAATTAATCTCGAAGGAATCAATAGCAGGATAACTGAGGCAGAAGAACGGATAAGTGACTTGGAAGATAAAATAGTAGAAATAAGTACCGCAGAGCAGAATAAAGAAAAAAGAATGAAAAGAATTGAGAACAGTCTTGGAGACCTCTGGGACAACTTTAAACACACCAACGTTTGAATTATAGGGGTCCCAGAAGAAGAAGAGAAACAGAAAGGGACTGAAAAAATATTTGAAGAGATTATAGATGAAAATATCCCTAATATGAGAAAGGAAATAGTTAATCAGGTCCAGGAAGCACAGAGAGTCCCATACAGGATAAACCCAAGGTAAACACGCCAAGACACATATTAATCACACTATCAAAAATTAAATACAAAGAAAAAATATTAAAAGCAGTGAGGGAAAAACAACAAATAATGTACAAGGGAATCCCCATAAGGTTAACAGCTGATCTTTCAGCAGAAACTCTGCAAGCCAGAACAGAGTGGCAGGACATATTTAAAGTGATGAACGGGAAAAACCTACAACCAAGATTACTCTACCCAGCAAAGGATCTCATTCAGATTTGACAGAGAAATTAAAAACTTTACATACAATCAAAAGCTAAGAGATTTCAGCACCACCAAACTAGCCATAAAACAAATGCCAAAGGAATTTCCCTAGGCAGGAAACACAAGAGAAGGAAAAGACCAACAATAACAAACGCCAAACAATTAAAAAAATGGTAATAGGAACATACATATCAATAATTACCTTAAATATAAACGGATTAAATGCTCCAACCAAAAGACATAGATTGGCTGAATGGATAAAAAAACAATACCCATATATATGCTGTCTACAACAGACCCACTTCAGACCTAGGGACACATACACACTGAAAGTGAGGGGATGGAAAAAGATATTCCATGCACATGGAAATCAAAAGAAAACTGGAGTAGCAATTCTTATATCAGATAAAATAGACCTTAAAATAAAGATTATTACAAGAAACAAAGAAGGACACTACTTAATGATCAAGGGATCAATCCAAGAAGAAGGTATAATAATTGTATTTATGCACCCTACATAGGAGCACCTCAATAAGGCAAATGCTAACAGCCATAAAATGGGAAATCAACGTTAATACAATCATAGTAGGGGACTTTAACACCCCACTTCACCAATGAAAAGATCATCCAAAATGAAAATAAATAGGGAAACATAAACTTTAAATGATACATTAAAGAAGATGGACATAATTGATACTTATAGGATATTCCATCCAAAAACAACAGAATACACTTTCTTCTCAAGTACTCATGGAACATTCTCCAGGATAGATCATCTCTTGGGTCACAAATCAAGCCTTGGTAAGTTTAAGAAAATTGAAATCATATAAAGTATCTTTTCCGACCACAATGCTATGAGGCTAGGTATCAATTACAGGTAAAAATCTTTAAAAAGTACAGACACATCGAGACTATACAATACACTCCTTAATAACCAAGAAATCACTGAAGAAATGAAAGAGGAAATCAAAAAATACCTGTAAACAAATGACAATGGACACACGACGACCCAAAAGCTAAGGGATGCAGCAAAAGCAGTTCTAAGAGGGACGTTTATAGCAATACAATCCTACCTTAAGAAACAAGAAACATCTCAAATAAACAAGCTAACCTTACACTTAAAGCAAGTAGAAAGAGAAGAACAAAACACCCCAAAGTTAGCAGAAGGAAAGAAATCATAAACATTAGATCAGGAATAAATGAAATAAAATGAAGGAAACAATGACAAAGATCAGTAAAAGTAAAAGCTTGTTCTTTGAGAAGATAAACAAAATTGATAAACCACTAGCCAGACTCATCAAGAAAAAAAGGGGGAAGACTCACATCAATATACTTAGGAATGCAAAAGAAGAAGTAACAACTGACATGGCAAATATACGGAGGATCATGTGTGATTACTACAAGCAACTGTATGCCAATATAATGTACAACCTGGAAGAAATGGAGAAATTCTTAGAAAAGCAGAACCTTCTGAGACTGAACCAGGAAGAAATAGAAACTATAAACAGACCAATCAAAAGCACTGATATTGAAACTGTGATTAAAAGTCTTCAAACAGAAAAAAGCCCAGGATCAGATGGCTTCACAGGAGAATTCTATCAAACATTTAGAGAAGAGCTAACATTTATGTTTCCCAAACTCTTCTAAAATATAGCAGTGGGAGGAACAAACCCAAACTCATTCTACGAGGCCAAAACCAGACAAAGATGTCACAAAGAAAGAAAACTACAGGCCAATATCACTGATGAACATAGATGCAAAAATCCTCAAAAAATACTAGCAAACAGAATCCAACAGCACATTAAAAGGATCATACACCATGATCAAGTGGGGTTTATTCCAGGAATGCAAGGATTCTTCAGTGTATGCAAATCAATCAATGTGATACACCATATTGAGAAATTGAAGGATAAAAACCATATGATCGTCTCAATAGATGCAGAAAAAGCGTTTGACAAAGTTCAACACCTATTTATGATAAAAACCCTCCAGAAAGTGGCATAGAGGAAAATTATCTCGACATAATAAAGGCCATATATGACAATCCCACAGCCAAAATCATTCTCAATGGTGAAAAACTGAAACCTTTCCCACTAATATGAGGAACAAGACATTGTTGCCCACTCTAACCACTATTATTCAACATTGCTTTGGAAGTTTTAGCCACAGCAGTTGGAGAAGAAAAAGAAATACAAGGAATCCAAATTGGAAAAGAAGAAGTAAAGCTGTCACTGTTTGCAGATGACATGATACTATACAAAGAGAATCCTAAAGATGCTACCAGAATACTACTAGATAGAGCTAATCAATGAATTTGGTAAAGTAGCAGGATACAACATTAATGCACAGAAATCTCTAGCATTCCTATACACAAATGATGAAAAATCTGAAAGAGAAATTAAGGAAACACTCCCATTTACCGTTGCAACAAAAAGAATGAAATACCTAGGAGTAAACCTACCTATGGAGACAAAAGACCTGTATACAGAAAACTATAAGACACTGATGAAAGAAATTAAAAATGATACAAACTGATGGAGAGCTATAACTTGTTCTTGGACTGGAAGAATCAACATTGTGAAAATGACTATACTACCCAAAGCAATATACAGATTCCATGCAATCCCTATCAAACTACCACTGGCATTTTTCACAGAACTAGAACAAAAAATTTCATGATTTGTATGGAAACACAAAAGAACCCGAATAGTCAAAGCAATCTTGAGAACAAAAAATGGAGCTGGAGGAATCAGGCTCCCTGACTTCAGACTGTACTACAAAGCTACAGTAATCAAGACAGTATGGTACTGGCACAAAAGCAGAAATATAGATCAATGGAACAGGATAGAAAGCCCAGAGATAAACCCATGTATATATGGTCACCTTATTTTTGATAAAGGAGGCAAGCATATACAATGGAAAAAGACAGCCTCTTCAATAAGTGGTGCTGGGATAACTGGACAGCTACATGTAAAAAATTAAATTAGAACACTCGCTAACACCATACACAGAAGTAAACTCAAAATGGATTAAAGACCTAAATGTAAGGCCAGAAACTATCAAACTCTTAGAGGAAAACCTAAGCAGAACACTGTATGACATAAATCACAGCAAGGTCATTTTTGACCCACCTCCTAGAGAAATGGAAATAAAAACAAAAATAAACAAATGGGACCTAATGAAACTTAAATGCTTTCTCACAGCAAAGGAAACCATAAACAAGACCAAAA
This sequence comes from Phocoena phocoena, assembly GCF_963924675.1. Lineage (NCBI taxonomy): Eukaryota > Metazoa > Chordata > Mammalia > Artiodactyla > Phocoenidae > Phocoena > Phocoena phocoena. Next base: position 82,141,036 of record NC_089221.1, on the reverse strand, counting down.
GGTAACCCTTAGAATGGGATAAAATATTTGCAAATGAAGCAACTGACAAAGGATTAATCTCCAAAATTTACAAGCAGCTCATGCAGCTCAATATCACAAAAACAAGCAACCCAATCCAAAAATGGGCAGAAGACCTAAATAGACATTTCTCCAAATAAGATATATAGATTGCCAAGAAACACATGAAAGAATGCCCAACATCATTCATCATTAGAAAAATGGAAATCAAAACTACAATGTGGTATCTCCTCACACCAATCAGAATGGACATTTTGCACTGTTGGTGGGGATGTAAATTGATACAGCCACTATGGAGGTTCCTTAAAAACCTAAAAATTGAGCTACCATATGACCTAGTAATCCCACTACTGGGCATATACCCTGAGAAAGCCATAATTCAAAAAGAATCATGTACCACAATGTTCATTGCAGCTCTATTTACAATAGCCAGGACATGGAATCAACCTAAGTGTCCATCAACAGATGAATCAATAAAGAAGATGTGGCACATGTATACAATGGAATATTACTCAGCCATAAAAATAAACGAAATTGAGTTTTTTGTAGTGAGGTGGATGGACACAAAGACTGTCATGAGGGGGAAGTAAGTCAGAAAGAGAAAAACAAATACCGTATGCTAACACAAATATATGGAATCTAAAAATAAAATAAAATAAAATTGTTATGAAGAACCTAGGGGCAGGACGGGAATAAAGATGCAGATCTACTGGAGAATGGACTTGAGGATATGGGGAGGGGGAAGGGTAAGCTGGGACCAAGTAAGAGAGTGGCATGGACATATATAAACTACCAAATGTAAAATAGATAGCTAGTGGGAAGCAGCCACATAGCACAGGGCGATCAGCCTTGTCCTTTGTGACCACCTAGAGAGGTGGGATAGTGAGGGTGGGAGGGATGGAGACGCATGAGGGAAGAGATATGGAGATATATGTATATGTATAGCTGATTCACTTTGTTGTAAAGCAGAAACTAACACCATTGTAAAACAATTATACTCCAATAAAGATGTTAAAATAAAAAGATATTGAAAAAATTCTCTGCTCTATACTGTGGGTTCTTGTTGTTTATCTGTTTTATATATAGTAGGGTGTATCTGTTAATCCCTAATTCCTAATTTATCCTTCTCCCACGTCACCCCCATTTTCCTCTTTGGTCACCATAAGTTTGATTTTTATATCTGTAAGTCTATTTCTACCTTTTTAATAAATTCATTTGCATCAAATTTTAGATTCCACATATAAGTAATATCATATGATATTTGTCTTTCTCTTTCTGCCTCACTTCACTTAATATGATAATCTCTAGGTCCATCCATGTTGCTATAAATAGCATTATTTCATTCTTTTATATCACTGAGTAGTATTCCATTGTGTGTGTGTGTATATATATATATACATATACAAATAATATGTGTATCTATCTATCTATATATATATCATCTTCTTTACCCATTCATCTGTCAGTGGACACTTAGGTTGTTTCCATGACTTGGCTATTGTAAATAATGTTGCTGTAAACATTGGGATGAATGTATAATTTTGAATTAGAATTTTCTCTGGATATATGCCCATGTGTGGTATTGCTGGATTATATGGCAACTCTATTTTTAGTTTTTTAAGGAACCTCCATACTGCTTTTCATAGTGGCTGTACCAGTTTATATTCCCTCCAACAGTGTAGGAAGGTTCCTTTTTCTCCATATCCTCTCCAAGGTTTTTATTTGTACACTTTTTAATGATGGCCATTCTGACTGTTGTAAAGTAATACCTCATTGTAGTTTTGATTTGTATTTCTCTAATAGTTGGTGATACTGAGCATCTTTTCATGTGCCTGTTGGCCATCTGTATGTCTTCTTTGGAGAAATGTTTTAGGTCTTCTGCCCATTTTCTGATTGGATTTTTTTAATATTAAGCTTTATGAACTGTTTGTATATTTTGGAAATTAATCCCTTGTGGGTCATATCATTTGCAAATATTTTCCCCATTTTGTAGGTGGTCTTTTCATTTTTTTAAATGGTTTCCTTTGCTCTGAAAAAGCTTTTAAGTTTAACTGTGTAGTATTTGTTTATTTTTGTTTTTATTTCCATTACCCTAGGAGACAGTTCCAAAGAAGTATTGCTGTGATTTATGTGAAAGGGTGTTCTGTTATGTTTTCCTCTAGGAGTTTTATAGTATTTGGTCGTACATTTAGGTCTTTAATTCATTTATTTTTGGATATGGTGTTAGAGAATGTTCTAATTTCATTCTTTTACATATAGCTGTCCAGTTTTCCCAGCACCATTTACTGAAGAGACTCTCTTTTTCCCATTGTATATTCTTGCCTCCTTTGTCATAGATTAGGTGGCCATAGATGTGGGTTTATCTCTGGGCTTTCTATCCTGTTCCATGGATCTATATGTCTGTTTTTATGCTAGTACCATACTGTTTTGATTATTATAGCTCTGTAGTATAGTCAGAAGTCAGATTGCATAATTCCTCCGGGTTACTTCTTCTTTCTCAAGCCTGTTTTCACTATTCGGGGTCTTTTGTGTTTGCATACAAATTTTAAGGTTGTTTTTTTCTAGTTCTATGAAAAATGCCATTGGCAATTTGATAGAGATTGCACTGAATCTTTAGATTGCCTTGGGTAGTATGGTCATTTTAACTATATTGATTATTCTAATCCAAGAACACAGTGTGTCTTTCCATCTGTTGTGTCATCTTTAATTTCTTTCATTAGAGCCTTACAGTTTTCAGTGTATGGGTTTTTTGCCTCCTTGGGTATTTTATTCTTTTTGATGCATTGGTAAATGGGATTGTTTCATTAATTTCTCTTTCTGATATTTTGTTGTTAGTGTATAGAAATGCAACAGGTTTCTGTGTATTAATTTTGTATCCAGCAACTTTACTGAATTCTTTGATGAGCTCTAGTACTTTTCTCTAGGGTCTTTAGGATTTTCTATGTACAGCATCATGTCATCTGCACAGAGTGACAGTTTTACTGCTTCTTTTCCAATTTGAATTTCTTTTCTTCTTGGATTGTTGTGGCTAGGACTTCCAAAACTATATTGAATAAAAGTGGTGAGAGTGGGCATCCTTGTCTTGTTCCTGATCTTAGAGGAAATGCTTCCAGCTTTTTACTGTTGAATATGTTAGCTGTGGGTTTTATTATGGCTTTTGTGGCTTTTATTATGTTGGGGTATGTTCCTTCTATACCCACTGTCTGAAGAGTTTTTATCATAAATCATTGTTAAATTTTATCAAAAGATTTTTCTGAGTTTATTGAGATGATCATACGGTTTTTATCCTTCAATTTGTTAATGTGGTGTATCAGACTGATTGATTTGTGGATATTGAAAAATCCTTCATTCCTGCAATAAATCTCAGCTGAATATGGTGTATGATCCTTCTAATGTATTGTTGCATTTGGTTTGCTAGTATTTTCTTGAGGATTTTGAATCTATGTTCATTAGTGATATTGGCCTGTAATTTTCTTTTTTGTGATATCTTTGTCTGGTTTTGGTATCAGAGCAATGGTGGTCTCATAGAATGAGTTCAGAAATGTTCTTTCCTCTGTAATTTTTTGGAATAGTTTGAGAAGGATAGATATTAAGTCTTCTCTAAATGTTTGCTACAATGCATCTGTGAAGCCATCTTGTCCTGGACTTTTGTTTGTAGGGAGTTTTTAAATTACTCATTCATTTTCAGTACTGGTAGTTGGTCTGTTCATATTTTCTATTTCTTCCTGGTTCAATCTTGGGAGATTGTACCTTTCTAAGAATTTTTCCATTTCTTCTAGGTTGTCCATTTTACTTGTGTACAATTGCTCATAGTGGTCTCTTGTGATCTTTCGTATTTCTGTGATGTCAGTTGTAACTACTCCTTTTTCATTTCTGATTTTATTGCTTTGGACCCTCTCCCCTTTTTTCTTGAAGAGTCTAGCTAAAGGTTTATCAATTTTGTTTATCTTTTCAAAAACCAGTTTTTAGTTTCACTGATCTTTTCTATTGTTTTTTAGTCTCTATTGCATTTATTTCTGCTCTGATCTTTATGATTTCTTTCCTTCTACTAACTTTGGTTTTTATTTGTTTTTTCTCTCCAGTTGCTTTACATGTAAGGTTAGGTTTTTTTATTTGAGATTTTTCTTGTTTTGTGAGGTAAGCTTGTATCGCTATAAATTTCCCTCTTAGAATTTCTTTTGCTGCGTCTGTCCCATAGGTTTTAGATTATTGTGTTTTTGTTTTCATTTGTCTCTAGGTATTATTTGATTTTCTCTGATTTTCTTCAGTGATCCTTTAGTTGTTTGATAGCATATTGTTTAGCCTCCACATGTTTGTGTTTTTTGCAGCTCTTTTCCTGTAGTTGGTTTCTAGCTTCATAGTGTTGTGGTTGGAAAAGATGCTTGATATGATTTTAATTTTCTTAAATTTTCCAAGGCTTGCTTTGTGGCCCAATATGTGATCTATTCTGGAGAATGTTCCATGTGCACTTGAATAGAATGTGTATTCTGCTGCTTTCAGATGGAATGCCCTATAAGTATCAATTGAGTCCATCTGGTCTAATGTGTCATTTAAGGACCTCATTTCCTTTATTGATTTTCTGTCTGGATGATCTGCCCATTGATGTAAGTGAGGTGTTAAAATCCTCCACTATTATTGTGTTACTGTCAATTTCTCCATTTATGGCTGTGACATTTGCCTTATATATTGAGGTGCTCCTATGTTGTGTGCATATATATTTACAATTGTTATAACCTGTTCTTAGAGTGATCCTTTGATCATTATGCAGTGTCCTTCTTTGTCTCTTGTTACAGTCTTTATTTTAAAGTCTATTTTTCTGATACCAGTATTACTACTCCAGATGTCTTTTGATTTCCATTTGGGTGGAATACCTTTTTCCATTCCCTCACTTTCAGTCTGTACGTATCCCAGATCTGAAGTGGGTCTCTTGTAGGCAGATATATATGGGTCCTGTTTTGTATCCATTCAGCCAGTCTATGTCTTTTGGTTAGAGCATTTAATCTGTTTACATTGAAGGTAATTATCAATATGTGTGCTCCTATTGCCATTTTGTTAATTGTTTTTGTATGTCTTTTATCTTCCTTTTTCTTTGTTCTATTCTCTTATGATTAGATGACTGTCTTTAGTGTTATTTTTGGTTTCCTGTTTCTTTTTTGTGTCTTTATGTATTATAGACTTTTGGTTTGCGGTTACCATGAGGTTTAAGTATAGCAGTCTATATATATGTATATGTTCTTGTCTTAAGTTTCTGATCTCTTAATTTCGCATGCATTTTAGATACCCTGCCTTTGTAGTCTCTTCCCCTCAGTTACTGTTTTTGATATTATATTTTACATTTAATTGTTTTGTGTATCCTTTAAGTACTTATTGCTGATACAGATGATTTTACTGCTTTTATCTTTTACTCTTCCTGCTAGCTTTAAGTGAGGATAATTTCTTGCCTTTATTGTGTGTTTGCCTTTACCAGCGAGTTTTTCCACTTCATAATTTTCTTGTTTCTGGTTGTGGCCTTTTCTTTTCTGCCTAGAGAACTTCCTTTAGCATTTGTTGCAAAGCTGGTTTGGTGGTGGTGGATTCTTTTACCTTTCACTTGTCTGTGAAGCTTTTGATTTCTCCATCAAATCTGAACAACGTCCTTGCTAGGTAAAATATTCTTGATTGTAGTTTTTTCTCTTTCATCACTTTAAGTATATCATGCCATTCCCTTCTGGCCTGCAGTTTCTGCTGAAAAATCTTCTGATAGCCTTATGGGAGTTCATTTGTATGTTATTTGTTGCTTTTCCCTTGTTGCTTTTAATATTCTGTCTTTATCTTTAATTTTGGTCACTTTGATAACAATGTGTCTTGGTATGTTCCTCTCTGGGTTCATCCTGTAAGGGACTCTCTGCACTTCCTGGACTTGGGTGATTGTTTCCTTTTCCAGGTTAGGGAAGTTTTCAGCTATTATCTCCAAATATTTTCTCAGCCCATTTCTCCCTTTCTTGTCTCCTTCTGGGACCCCTATAATGTGAATATTAGTGTACTTGATGTTGTCCCAGAGATGTCTTAAACTGTCCTCATTTCTTTTTATTCTTTTTTCTTTTTTCTGTTTGGTGGCAGTGATTTCCACTATTCAGTCTTCCAGCTCAGTTATCTGTTCTTCTGCCTCATTTAGTCTACTATTGATTACTTCCAGTGTATTTTTTCACTTCAGTTATTGTATTCTTCAATTCTGTTTGGTTCTTTATATTTTCTAACTCTTTGTTAAAAACTTCTTGCAATTTCTTGCTCTGTGCATCTCTTCTCCTCCTGAATCTTTGATCATCTTTACATCATTACTCTGACCACTTTCTTGTACATTGCCTACCTCCATGTCACTTAGTTCTTTTTCTGGGGTTTTATCTTTTTCCTTCGTCTGAAACATATTCCTCTGTCACCTCATTTTATCTAAATTGCTATTTGTAGTTTTATGTATGTGGCAGGTTAGTTACATTTCTCAACCTTCTGTAGGAGACATCCTATGTGTCCCAGCAGTACCTTCCCCTCTCATCACCCAAGGACCATGGTCCAGCTGGTCCCACGGTAGTGTCTGGCCTGTGTTTGCAGACTTGGTCTGCAGGCTACAGGACTGTACTTTTCTTTCTCTGGTGTCTGTCCCCTGGTAGGCAAGGCTGGTCTAGAGGCTTGTATAGTCTTCCTGGTGGGAGGGGCTGGTGCCTGCCCACTGGTGGGTAGAGCTGCATCTTGGCCCTCTGGTAGACAGGGCCATTACTAGGGGCATGTCTAGAGGCAGGTGTGGACTCAAGAAGTCTTTAGGCAGCCTGTCTGTGGATGGGTGGAGCTTGTCCCTGCCCAGTTTGTTGTTTGGTCCAAGGCCTCCCAGCTCTGGAGTCTAAAGGCTGTTGTGTGGGGCCACGTATTTTTGCCAAGATGTCAGCCTCTGGAAGAGTTCATGCAAATGAATTCTTTCTGATATGTTGGACACCAGTGTCTATGTCCCCAGGGTGAGCAAAAACCGCTCCCCACCTCCCCAGGAGACCCTCCAAGACCAGCAAGTAGGTCTGGCCTAGGCTTCTATCAAATTACTGCTTTTACCCTTGGTCCCAGTGCACATAAGATTCTGTGTATGTCCTTCAAGAGTGAAGTCTCTATTTCCTCCAATCTTGTGGAGTTCCTGAAATCGAGCCCTGCTGGCCTTCAAAGCCAAATGCTCTGGGGGTTCCTCTTCTTGGTGCTGGATGCCAGTGGGGGGGGGGCGTGGCCTGATGTGGGGCTCAGAATTTTCACTCCTGTGGGAGAATGTCTGTAATATAATTATTCTCCAGTTTGTGGGTCGCCCACTGAAGGGGTATGGAATTTGGTTGTGTCATGATTCCACACCTCCTGCCCATCTCGCTGTGGTTCCTTCTTTATGTCCCTTCTTGTTGAAGATCTTTTCTGGTAGATCTCAGTCTTTTTCATCCATGGCTGTTCTGCAGTTAGCTGTGATTTTGGTGTGCTTGTGAGGGGAGGTGAGTCTAGGGACTTTCTACTCCATCATCTTAGCTTTTCTTCCAGTCGCTCATATGCTTCAGTACATGTGTTCCACACTAAAACCCCCTAAAAACCCTCCAGAGAAAATTTCTCATTATCAGATACTGTCTTATTTCTGAAGGTTTTCTTTCTTTCAAAAATAAAATTATAATACTCTTTCAAAAAGAATGTTCAATAATTTAAACACTTATAGTTTCTTCTCAGTAACTTATTCTAAATATTTTTAAAATAGCCTTTGGACTGAAGACAGAGATTCTTAGTTTTACCAACATGATTCATAACATGGGCTAAATCCATAGGTAGTATTTCTTTTTTTCACTTTTAGGAGTTGATGGACTGTGGTTGAGGATAGCTTTTCCTAGACCAGGAAAATGTGATATGCTTGCCAGTGAGGAGTGTAAAAACTTTTCAGTTTATTCCAGGACAGCTCTATTACAAGCAGTTATGCTGCAACCTTTAGTAACATTTCTCTGAGAACAAGCACCATGGGGAGACAAAGGATTTGCAGATGGAGAATGGCAGTTACATTTTAGCATCACAGAGTGAGGGCAGTTGTTCACCTTTGTGGGTAACTTCCCCTGTGGTATAAACTTGCATGTGGTCCCCATGAAGGAATATCACTTGACTCACCTTGGGCTGCATAAATTAGAAACACACTCTCAAGACAGATAAGGATGAGGGCAAAATTGTTATTCTATTTAATCAAATTTCTGATTACCACTGTCTGAGAAGCTTGTCTTTAGATAATTTGTTTAGGGTCAAAAAGAAGATTTTTCTTTGAGTGGAACTAATCTGGATTAACCCACCTGGATAGGTGGCTGTTTTCACCTTGGGGTGGTTATGCATGCCAGGAAGAAGCTATAGTTTTGTGGCCCTTTGCTGGGCAAAGATGGTCATTCTCTAATCTACTTGCACATCCTTTAAGAAATATCTTCATTCAGAAAGTGAAAACGTGACCTTGGATATAATAATTCCCAGAAATTTTGGGAATAATTCTAGCCAAGGGAAAGATAGGGATCTTCCCTTTCAGTCCTTCTCCATAAGCATTTAATTCTCCAAATAGTTATTTTATATGCTTTTCTCTTTGAAAATATATTTCTGTCATTCATGTAGTTAGGATATCAGTAGCTCCTCTGAATATTTTCTGAACTATTGTGCAGAAAATGATGACATAAAGTAGCTTAATTATAGGATTATGTAAAGGAATGATTTAGACCCTAGTTAAAAGTACTCAAATCATACATGAAAATTTCCCATTTTCTGGATTCAGAAAAATTCCCTTTCTCAGAAGTTCTGTTGATGATTAACTTCACTCCAGCCTTCAACAAGGAAGTAGATACCTACAATCCACTTAACATATCAAATTAATTAAAATTTTAAAAGCTTGCTAATTTCTGGAGTGTATGCTCACTGTGTATGGAACAAAAGGTGCAAACTCTACTTTGCTGAAATGGTTTTGTTTATATTATGCATCTTCCTGGTTCATTAACTCCACTTTTCATGTCAGCATCACACTTCCTTTCTTGCTCATATATGCCCAACGTCTGAATGGTCAGAGTAAAGATGATGCAGGACAGTCAGCCAAACTTTAGAAAATGACTTCATCTTCTATTGGCCAAATTCTTCTAAAGCCAGGGAAGCATCCAGATGGTCATCCATAACCAAGACAGCACTACATCCCCTAACAGAGCCTAAAGCTGTATTAGGTGAATCAGAAGAAAATTTCCTGCACTGCCCAACTGGACATTTTTCTTGGAACCTACCAGCTGTGGCATTTTTCTTTAAGAGTGCTTCTGGTTGGCTGGTCACAGAACATTGAAATAATAAGAATCTGAAGCTATCTAATATTAAAAGAATATTGACTGCTTAAGAAAATCTATGTTTAAAATGTTGCTCCCAGAAGACCATATTAGTAACATCCCAATTGCTTATTTTTCTCAGAAAATGACATTATTTTACCTCTTGGATGTCATTAAAAACAAACAAACAAAAACCAAACTAATAATTTTATCAATACTCAGACATAAATTGGGGGGAAAATGTGGTAAAAATAAATTTTTCTTCCTTTCTTAAATATACTGGCCATTTTTAGGCAAACGTCTGTCCCTGTACACGTCAGACTTACTACCTAAATAATAATGATGCTAATATGTATGAAACATCCATTATGTGTCAAGAATAGGGTTAAATGCTTTTGTGGATTGTTTCATTAAATTGTTCTACTCAGCCAATGAGTCAGGCACTGTTATATGTAAGGAAAATGAGACTCAGAGAATTTAAGTGACTTATCCAAGGTCACATGGCTAGCAATGACAGAAACAGAATTCAAACTCACAAAAGTCTGATGTCAGACTGCACTCAACCAGTATACCACACCATAACCCTTCTCAGTGTCTTAATAGAGAAAACCCTTCTATTGGAAAAAACCAAACTAGAAAACAGCAGTTCTCTCTCTCTCTGAGAGAGATTTTTGGGCATGAAAATTTCTAATTCTACATGGCAGAAACAGCTGATAATCATCTTTATTTTTCATGTAAGAAAGAAGTTTGTGTTCATCGAGGACTAGTTTTTTTACATGAGAAATTTAATTGTATATGCCAGTTAAACTGTAGACAGTATATTAAGGAGAAATTTTTACTATGGTTTTGGAGGCAACTACTTTCAAGGAAAAGGAAAGAGATAAGTATATATCCAGGTACAATTTCCAACTGTATATCTGTATGTTGTTTTTGAAGTAATGAAAATCAAATACCATCAGCAATGGTCATTCCACTGAGGAAAACTCACCTTTAGAATGGAGGAATTTGTGTATTGCTTATGCTAATTTAAAAGTTACAAACATGAAAAGGAATCTCTATAGTGTCTGATCTACTCTTGACATGAACAGTATCCACAAGATCTACTGTCAGTCACAGCGCAAATCTGCTCCCTTGGGAATAAAAAACTGCTTTGATAACTCATTGTGTCAAAGAAAAGGATTTCACTGTGTGAAATATTGATTAAAACTTTAAAATAAAATTGGTACTTTCTGAAAGAACCTTGTAAAGGTAACAGAGAAAATAATAAAGAAAATCCAAAGGGTGCTTTTAAGATTGTTTTCAAAAAGGTTGATGTTTAAAGAAAATCTTGTGAAAAAAATGTGCATTACCTTTTAACACCTACATCAATGTAATTTTTCTGCTGACAATGACAATATGCTTTCTTCACATTGCTGTTATTACTTGTTATTTTAAGATCAAAGGGCATTTGCTGTGCATTTTACTTAATAAAATAAATGTATTCCAGCCATAGCCTTCAAACTATTATTCCTCACGGTACAAACAAGTCAAGGAAAAGTCTATAGTGCAAATATATAGTTTACTGTCAAAGAAGAGCTCTGAGTCTATCTAGGCTTTTCAATTGTTTGACGTATTTATAAAATACTATAATGCTAGCACAACAATTTTGGGGGGAGTTTCTATTCTATTAGGGGATGTAGGAAACTATATAATGTGATGTCAATAAAGACAATAATCACAAACTAATTGGTACAATAGGAGCCCCATGATGATTATATTATTAAGGGGATTTTGAGAAAGGTTTAAACCATGAGAAGTCACCCTGGATAAATTTTATTGTTTCAGGGAAAATGAGGATGAGTGGGAAGAAGGCAAGAAAGTGAATGGAAATGAGGACGGTCAAGTGGAATCTCAGCTAAATTACTGTAAGCTCTTCAGAGCAAGGTAAGAGCAAAGACGTGTGTCAGGCTGCCTTGTGTGTCTCCTTCCAATGACTTATTCACTCAGTCCACCCACATTTACCAGGCACCCACTCTGACGACTGCTCTAAAAAAGTTAGGTCTAAAAAGGTGGTTCCTATTCTTTGACAAAGAGAAGGTTTCCAGTGAAGCATTAAAGTGCATAAAGTTTGTCTAAAGATATACATGGTGTTTGGAGAGGAAATGTGATGAGATGAAGCAAGTTATAGTGACACAGTGCCTGGAAAATAGTAAACCATCAAGAAATATCAGTTGATATAGTGTCAGGACCACTGGGGGTACTGAAACATGGGTTGGGGCCCGGGTTCTAGTTCCTTCTCAGATATTTACCTAAGTGTGTGAATGTGGGTGTGCATCTGCTTCTCCTTTGGGAAGCAAAAAGTGAGCAGCTGACTTCACTCCTCACTTGAGAAGTACTTCTAAAGATGCAGTCTAGCTCTTGCAATATTACTTATATGATTTTGAGGAGGGAGGTGTTTCTCAAGTGTTCTTAGATGCAGCACAGGGAAAATGATAAGTGCCAGATGTATAGGGGTCAGAAACCCAGTGTGGAAGACACCTGGGCTGAGGCTCTGAATTCAAATCCTGAGTTCAAATCCTGTGCCTACCACTAGCTGTGTGATCTTGGGCAAGCTATCTAGATTCTGGATTTCGGTTTCTCCTCTATGAAATAGGGATATAATTATACCTTCCTCACTGGGTTATTGAACAGAGGAAGAGAGCACATTTAAGGTGCTTAGATTTGTGCTTGGAGCATAGTATATGTTCAAAAATTTTTAGAAGCTGGTAAAATGGCTTAAGCATGTAATATCCTGAAAGATCAAACGGTTCTCTGATTTTAACCTGGTATGTTTGCAACCACAACCCTATTTTTTCCATACTTGACTTTATCCTGATAGGCTGGTCCTTCTTTTATCCTTTTGACAGGGCCGTGGACCGAGCAGTAGTTACACTACTTGCAAAATAAAATGAAGAAATGATACACTAAGCCCACTCATTTAAAGATAGTCACTCCGTTATCCCATTCTCTTTCCCACCCCTGTTGAAATGAATTACCTAAAAGCTCCAGAAAAATAAGATAAAACTGTAAAGATTTTCCTTTGCTTGGCTTAAGATCTTTGCCTAGGTATTTCACATATCATTCTGTAGTCATGGCATACTCTGGGGGGAAAACAAATACTCTCAAAATACTCGTCTCTTTTTGACTTGGCCTTTCAGACTATTAGTCCTCTTTGCCCTTCAAATCATTTTCTATTGCATAGCCAGACAAATTCAATTATTTCCCTAATGCTGAACTCTGTGACTAACACTTAATCCTTTGGGGTTTGGTCAGAAACATTAGACCTGCATGATGTATAATGTGAAGTCGGCCATATTTACTAGCTGTGACCTTTATCATACATGATATCAATAAACAATTTAAACACAAACACTCAGGGAGAAGGTCAGGTTAAAGATAAAGAAGCTGGTCTCAAAAGAAAGGCCTTTGAGTGGTATTTAATTGAATTGACTGCTTTACCTTAAAAATTATGGAAACGTTACCCTTTTCCCACAGGCCAGTTCATGTCCTGCCCCTTCCAGTCCATGATTCTAGCTATAGTACAACTTTCTTTAGCTGTCCCTTGAAAATCAATGTTTGATCATCTTTCTAGATGACAATGTTACTTTCTAATGTATTATAAAAAATATCTTTTGGGTTAAGATAACTAACAGTGGGCAATATATATAAACGTATAATATCATTAATATTTCAACCTCTAACTTTTCTTATTTTCAACACTTCATAGAACACATTATTGGTACAACTAAATTACACGTAAATTTACCTGTCCACTGCACTTTATTTCTTCAATGTGGAGCTGTCCACGCTGGGAGTACTAAATGTTCACCCCCAGCTACTTGTATTTCACATCAGTTTGACTTCCTGCCTCATTGACCTTGCTTTGACCTAGTTGTTACAAACTTAAATGCTTATAGGAGCCAGGCAAATAAAATGAATACAGGTATTAGATGCATATTGGTATGTGTTAAAATATATTTTCAGGGAGCCACGTAATACAACATAGAATTAATATTATTCTGCAAATTGTAGCCTATAATTTTTTGACAGTTAAGGTCTATTTTTCTTAGAGCAGTTGGTTTGTTTAGATTTGAATGAGAGACACTTAAGCATGGATGTTTTTCAGCTATGTCAAAATTCCCTCAAACCACTCTCCATGTGGAACTGTGGCCTGGACCAAGCAAAACTTATTTGCATGGCTCATATTGAGGATATATGGTTATGTGGCTAAATATCGACCTCGTTTGATTCTTGGAATGTTACTTAGCAGAAATCGGCTCGGTGTGCTCTCTAGGCTGAAAAGTTCTGCGATTCTGGTGGATCTGCATTAATGCTTCAAAACTCCATGTCTTTGTCTAGTCTAACAGAACATATTGTGGTCTCCACATTAGGGCCACATGAAAAAAGTTAAAGTGCAGAATCCATGGAAAGTTCTTCAGATGCGCATCCTCACACAGGGCCAGGGGCAGTCTTGGTGACCCACCTTTAAGGGTCTTGATACTATTTATTGCTCACTACATCACCCTTGACTTCATGGATTTTTTTTTTCCTGCTTCAATATTCTACTCAAGCCTATTTTCCCAGAAGAAAAAAAAAAATCAAAGTACTATAAATCTTTTTATCACCTATTCTGGACACCTGTAATAAATATATAAATAAAATAAAAAGAATAAATACATAATACAAGCAGTCATAATAATCTTGAAACATATTTCAGGGTAATACCAAGCATGTATTTTATTCAGTTCAAATTTCAATTACAAACGTAGTGTCACAAACCATCTCTTTGTGGGGAAAAAGCTTTCGAGACATTCTAGTAGGTGCTTAACTTACTGTAGTACCACCAGGCTTAACTTCTACTCAGTTACAATGTGTTAAAGAGAAGTTACTGGCCCCCAGAAATGTCCCTAGTCCCAACTTCTGAGAGTCCCGCAGCGGCACTCACAGCACCAGCATTTCATTATGGTGCCCAGCAGAGTCTCCCCCCAAGTAAATAGTTTTTGCAGGGCCTAGGAATTTACCAACAATTTGATTTTAAAGTGCATTACAGAATTTACAGACCCTCGGGAAATATAACAATATATTGATGAAGCTTTAGAACAGTGGACAGAGAAATGGTAGTTAGATATTTAATTTTTGCTCAGTCAGTGCATGTGAAATATCTTTATCCTTTATGGTGAATGGAACTCACCCTAAATCAGTGTGTCAGCACCATTCTTGTGCCCTGATCTCAAGCCATTCAATAAATGAAATATTGCCCTAGAAACGGGGAGCGATCTGCTTTCCAGGGGCCCTCTTGGAACCCCAGGCTGGTCAAGGAGCAATATGACCTCCTATGCACACATCCTGGAACTCCGTGGGGCATGTGTTTAACCCCACTGACTCGATATGAGCATAGAGGGCCAGAAAGCACCCGGAAAGGGAGAAATAAGTTCAGAGTCCACCTTCTTCCCAGTTCAGGCTCTGGGTACTTGCCTCAATAGCAGAATAGCACTGCTGCCCACCTCCTCCCCCAGCTTCCTTCCACCTACCCCACCATGTCTCAGCACTGGGAGACAGAAAATTTCCAGAAATGCAATCTAAAAGCCATAGTTGGGGCTCTGTTTGTCATGGTTTAAATGTTATATGGGTCCCCAAAGATGAAAATCTAACTTGAATTATCCCTGTCCTATATTGTGTTTTCTTTTGTTGTTTGTTGGTTTTATTGAAGTATAGTTGATTTACAAGTTGTGTTAGTTTCTGGTGTACAGTTCCCTGTGCTATAGTTCCCTATGCTGTACAGTAGGTCCTTGCTGTTTATCTATTTTATATATGGTAGGGTGTATCTGCTAATCCCAAACTCCTAATTTATCCTTCCCTCCCCCACCTTTCCCCTTTGGTAACCATAAGCTTGTTTATTTGGTCATGGTCACTGGTCACCCAGTACTACTTGATAGCAAATCTGCTTGGGTAAACCTAATATGGTCAAAAGAACCAGGCTCTAGCTGTGTATGAACCAACTGCCTCATCCTAACTTATTTCTGTACCCATGTCTCTCCACGCAGTGTTAGGGACTGCCCTCCTCTATCTAGCTCCATCTGCAGCCTCGACCTGAGCAGCTGCTGATCACTGCAACAACTCACCTTTACAACAGCATGTTCATCATCCCAAGCTTCTTCTCCACACACTGGCACTGGCAAGAGCCTCACATTCTTTTTTTTTTTTTTGCGGTACGCGGGCCTCTCACTGTTGTGGACTTTCCTGTTGCGGAGCACAGGCTCCGGACGCGCAGGCTCAGTAGCCATGGCTCACGGGCCCAGATGCTCCGCGGCATGTGGGATATTCCCGGACCGGGGTACGAACCCGCGTCCCCTGCATCGGCAGGCGGACTCTCAACCACTGCGCCACCAGGGAAGCCCTGCAATGAACTTCTTTAATGAACAGCACAGCCCACATGGTTGCCAGGCCTTTTCCCTGAATTTCAGGGAACACAGCTGGAATTTGCATGATGCGACTAACCCTTTAATAGCACACTAAAGGTGAGCTGACAGGTCGGCAGCAGTGTGTCACATGGTTGACAGGATTTGTCATACTTTGGGTCCTCCTCCTGTGGAACTTGTCACTGGTTCTTAACTTTCTCTCCCTTCTTGCCTGGAGGCGGCAAATCATCCTTCTAATATTTTCCCAAATGTTTCCATGCTGAGAGCTGAAAGATATGTGAGGAGATCTTGCTAAAGATAGTTAAGAGACATGTCAGGGTATTATTATGGCCATTTGACTTGGATTGGTCCAAGGAAACTAGATCTCACGTGAAATAAGTCAAAATAGCAGATTTACTGTACTTAACAGTAGTTTTGTGATGTGTGACCATAGAAATGACCAACCTTGATGTATGTCTTGAAAAGTAGCAAGTTAAATGTCTCTGAGAGTTAGCTCATGGAAGGAAGATTTTGAAAATCATAAATGTAACTGCACTAAAAGTACTATTTCACTTTGTTCTGTTTAATGAAATTAAGATTCATTCCAGTGGTGATAGTAGACGGGTATATTTTAACTTGTTTCTCAAGATGTGCTGCATTTGTAAGAGATGCATTAGGTACTCCATGAAAAGCGCACCCATCAATAGTTTTAGTGTCCACATGAGAGAGACTATAATTTCACTGTACTGTATGTTTACCAGACCACATCTGAATTATTTGTTCTCCAGTTACACATATAATGTTTTAAAAGGATCAAAGGTCAAACAGATTGTGCACTGAGGAGGATGGCTGGAATTGAGAGTGTTTGAATATCCAAAGCACATGAGGACAGAAAAAATAGTTGAGGATATTAAAACTAACAACAAGATGGAATACCTGGAAAAATATCAAGAGTTGTTTAAACAGAGGCTGAGGATGATTCATCAGGAATGTTGAAAGAGATTTGGGCATTAGGTGGAAATTTGGACCAAATGACCTTATGATTCCTTCATATCTATAAAATTAACCAAGCAGAGAATTAGATGGATTACAAGGCCATTATAATTTACATATGGTATGGCATCAGGCAGAAATAGACAATAGTCAAGTGAAATCTAAAAGAGGACTGAGAGATAGAAACACAAACATATAGAACCTTAATTTATAATAAAGGGACCCAACAGATCAATTAATAAAAGATAAATTGCTTTAGCATATAGTGTTAAATAATGTCTCATTATATGGATAAAAATGAGATTGGATCACTAAATATCAACACATTACAAAAGATGGTTCCAGGGAATTCCCTGGCAGTCCAGTGGTTAGGACTTGGCACTTTCATTGCAAGGGCCTGGGTTCAATCCCTGGTCCAGGAACTATGTTCCCACAGCTGATGCGGCACAGGCAAAAATAAAATAAAATAAAAAAAAGATTCCAAAAGAATTAAATACTAAATGTTAAAGGTAACACTATACAAATATTAGTAAGATAAGTTAAAAAAATCTTCATGATAGGAAAGAACTTTTTAAATTTCAAAAGCACAAAGCGTAGGTGGAAAAGGTTGTTTAATTACATTACATAAAATTAAGAATTTATGTCCAAAATGGTCTCTGAACAAAATTAGTACATATAAAACAGAATGGGAAAAGATATTTGAAGTCTGCAAATGGCAGAACAACAAAAGCTAGAATTCCCAAAAATCAACAGGTCAGTGCCAATAGAAGAAGTGACAAAGAGGTTGAAACTGACAGAGTGAATAAGAATTTTACAGAGGAGAAAATCAAAAAAGCTAAGAAACATGAGAAAGTGCTCACAATCACTAGTAAACAGGAAATTATAAATGTAAAGGCAAAAAGATACACCTATTAATGGCCCAAAAATTGAAACGCTGGATAATACAAAGTGTCTACTACTGAGAATATAGATTATAAAACTCATGCTGGAGAGATTCTGTTATTTCCTCATAAAATAAAGTTATGCATGCCTTATTTTTGGGAATTCCACTTTTTTTTTTTTTTTTTGCGGTACGTGGGCCTCTCACTGTTGTGGCCTCTCCCGCTGCGGAGCACAGGCTCCGGACATGCAGGCTCAGTGGCCATGGCTCACGGGCCTAGCTTCGCAGCATGTGAGATCTTCCTGGACCAAGGCACAAATCTGCGTCCCCTGCATTGGCAGGCGGACTCTCAACCGCTGCACCACCAGGGAAGCCCAGGAATTCCACTTTTGATGTATGGCTCTAAGAAATTCTCACACAAATCTTCAGACAGATACGTACATCAGTGTTCATTGCAGCAATATTTATAGTAATAGGGATTTTGAGGCAACCTGAGAATGCATTGCTAGAAGTGTAGAAAAGAAAATGAAGTCAATGTACACCACGAAATATTGTGTATGAAATACTGAGCATTGAAGTAATGGATTAGAGGTATACAAAAAAAATGAATGTTCTTAAAATATAGTATTTAATGATAAAATTGAAGAAAGATGATAGACATTGTCATATATAGCACAATACCATTTAAGTGCATTTAAAACACATGCAGGGCCTCCCTGGTTTCTCGAACATGATTTAAAATTTCCATCAGACTGTAAACAGCTTCCTCAAATCATTTCCCAGTTTGAATCAGAAGTTACACTTCCCTAATGCCTGCCATTAGGGAAAGATAAAACATACCAGAAAGGGGGTTGGGAGGCTGGATGGAACATAGAACATTGTGGTACACGTATGGTCTGACATAATAGTTTCAAGCTGGATTTATGTTGATTTGGTTGTGTTTTATGAGCTTGCTTAGTAATCCATGTAGAACGATAAAAATGTATGCTTTAAATAAAATATAAAATAATAGGATGATGTTGGTAGACTGATTAAACCACATACCTACTGCCTTATTTATAACTTTAAGTACATGATTCTATCAGACAAGAGTGTAGAAACCAAAAAAAAAGAAAATCACAGAAGCCTAAAAAATATAAAGTATATGTAAATATATAAACATTGTGCTAGATTCCTCTATAAATTAGGATAATGTTTTGCATGTCATAGTGGTATTGACAAAAAATGTGTCATTATAATACGAGTCCATAGATGCAGATTTATTGCTAGAGAGAGAATTCTAGGTCACTGATAGGAGAAAGAAGAGACTCATCAATTCCTTGAGTAGGAATAGAGTGTCAGAAATCCCTGCTCAGAAAAACCTCACACACTTTCCATAATTTATGATTAATTTGGCCTTTTAGTAACTGCAGATAGCACAGGGAGTGTGTGTGTACTGGGCTGGGGTTGGGAGAGGGGGAAGCTAGTTTATAGAATATTCACAATTTGCTGTCAATCATTTAAATTAAATTGGGGTTTTACAAACTGTAGTTGTTGACCCAGTAATGAGTCTCCATAAGCAATTTCTAAAAAATAAAACACTGTGGTCCTTTGATACAATTAAAATAAAATAAAATGTTATAAGCAGAGGAGTGTACACAAATGTGTGTAACTTTTTGAATTTCTTACTAAGTTCCGAATGAATGTCTCATATGACACTGTCCACCTTATAATTCCAATTATGTGTAGAAACCATTAGCTTCATTGGATGGTTTATAGTCTTCAAATCTCTAAACATAGTACTCTTTTCCACTGCCAAAATTAAAACATTATTTTCTACTCTGGAATATTTTAAATATAGAAATAGTTGTGCTTTTATTATGTAATATGACATGGTGGAACACAGAGTTTGGAGTTATACAAAAATGAAGATCCTGAGAAATTAAGTTTCTCAATTTCTTCACCTCTGAAATGGGACCTGTAGAATCAGCAAGGGAAGAAGCTGTATTTCCATGCCAGTTCCTATGTCTCCCAGTGTTCTGAGTTGGGCAGAGGTTTGCATGGCCTGGGATAGAACCTCTTATCTGTTACCTAATAGTTGAGTTTATTTGGGAAAATCTTTTCCCTTTCTGAACTTCCATTTCTATATGGGTAAAATGAGGACAACAATGGTACATACTTTCAAGTATTCTTATTAAAACTATATAAGATTGTACAAGTAATACACATGCTAAATATTTAGTAAATGTGAACCATTGCTATTTTCAACTGTGATTCAGGCCATTTCTGTACATTCTCATCATATGTAACTCTCTTGGTTCTTATACTTTTGTTATTCATTAGATCTTAAGTATTATTTTTGAGAATTTTACTTTCATCTTCTTTCAGATTCAAAATATAATGTTAAACCACAAACTATCCAATATGTCTTGATTACCAGAGTCTCCTCTTTTTTAAAAGAAGTTTTATTCATGCCTCCACCATTTGATTTTTCCAGTTAATCAACATCTCCTTCTGGAGGTAAAAAATAAAAGACAAGGGGAAACTTTTAATCAATGTATTTTGATAAAGTGAGATTTTGGAGCTCTGGATTTCACCTATGAATGGCTATTTAGAAATCTCTCTACATTAGAATTGATTAAATAATTACATAGAATAGTTTGAATTTAAAATAGAATGAGAAAAATAACTGTAAAATGGCCAACAGTTACTGAAGAATTTCCCCTCAGTTCTAGTCAAGTGATTTCTCTCAGAATTCAGAATTTTGTTCAAAAGATAAGACAATAAAAAATAGTCACTTTCCAGTCCACATATATCTTAAAAGGGTTTTGTATGCACCAGGCACCATGAGGAAAGATAAGTCAAAGCAACATCTTATTTAGGAGGAGGATAACACAGAACCTCCAACAGAGAACTTTCTTCAGGCAGGTCTGAAAGTCAGATCAACTCCCTGAATAACTGGCTCTGGAAGACTTTTATAGCTGAGTATCAACTCAACTATATCAAGCACTATATTCAGAGGAGGGAGTTCTCTAATGTGTCCCAAAGCATGTTGTCCTGTATGGATCTATAGGGACTGGAAAAAGTAACATTCAAGCTTGCCTTATGCGATGCATTCCCTAGTGATACTGTCAAATCAAGACATCTGTAAAAGTAGATTAGAATCCTCATGGAATTTTAAGTTCAATGATAATAGTGAAGTAGCTAAAGTATATAATTTCAAGATTTGAGGTTGTTTCTTGAATACTAAAACTGGCGTTTGGATTTCCTCATGTATTACTAAATAATTATTTAGAAGCAGATTTTAACATTGTCTAACCAGCTTAAATGTTTCAGCTCTATCTCTGTAACTTAGTAACTTTATCATCATTTCTGGAGAAAAACTGACTAAAGAACTAGATATTATCTCTTTTAAAGCATAACTCCATTAAAAATTTTTGAGTGATTTGTCATAAATTATTATGTAAATGCAGAATTTGTAACTTGGTTTATTATAAACCTATGGCACAAATAAAACCCGTATACACAATTTAACTAATATAATGAAATGGTAAGAGTATTCAATATCCTCTCAGTTTTAATGCCCTCAAAATCACCAATTGATAGTCCGAATCATAAATTTGTTGGCAATTTTTCTATTTTCTATTGGCTATTAAATGTAAAGTATATATTATTATCATCTAAAATTTCAAAATATAGATCCTAATTAAATTCATAAAGTTTTTAAATAAAAAAATGTAATGAACTTGAAGAACTGAGATCAATAGAAAATTAAATATGATATCCATAAATCAAAACCTAGGAACATTTTTCAAGATGATACTTATTTCATATACTGAGTTTCACTTGAAAGTCAAAGTAAAACTAACCCTCACAGTCACATCAAAATTTTGCTTTTATTGTGATTCTATCTACCTTACCATAAAATATTTTCACAGAAAATAGGTCTATCATGATTATGATGGCCCTAATTACGGGGCGGAGGTGCATCTGACTTAAGTTTGATATCCTAGTATAATTATTAACAGTATGCTGTTTACTTTCAAACTTGTCCTGGGTTGGAAGATAAAATTGTATTGCTACCCTAATCATAACTCAATATAAGACAATGGCCATATTTCACTTATGGATATACTGTGTGTGAGAAAAATGGGGGAAAGTTTATAATTGCTCAAAATGATCAAAAGCTAAATTACAGTGAAATTTAATCTTCAACGATATGTGAGATTTGTTCATTAGCCATATTCAAAGATACACCTGACTATTTATTAGATAAAATGTTTACTCAGCTTTGGGTCAACTCTACAACTAGAAAGGGAAGTAGTGAACTCTGGGCCAAGTTTGGTTGGCCAAAATAAACTTGCTAATTATCTCCTTTTCTGAACTGTAAATCTAATCTGTTGTTCAACAAAAGTACAACTAGTGCAACTGCATACATGACCTTCCTTTATAGGGACATCAGCTTCACCTTCTTGCTGAATCACCTTTAATTCAAGGTTATCTTTATAGTTTGATCTCTCCATTATGGCAAAATTACTCTTATCAAGAACATCAGCCCTTTCCCTTGATACCAAAAGAATACTTTTGATATATATCAATGACTGGAACCTTGCTACTAAGAATTATAAATTGCTATGGCTGACAAATTAAAGTCAAACTCTAATTACCTCAATTTGTTGTAAGTACATTAAATTATTATGAAAGGAGTTACACTGAAATCTCTAAGTACCTAGTGTTCTCTTTATAGCTAAAGAATAAGTTGCTGCTTTTCCTATCATGCCTTAGGGATATATTTTATTGTGTAGAAATCTATCAAAAGAGATTAGAAAATAAAAATTTACTTTCTACTTTTCAGTCTTTCACCTTTAACAAGTATTTGGCTACAATTTTGCCAGCTTGGATGGTGGTAGTTCAATGATTTCATTTGTTGAACCTTAAGAACTATCTTCGTTTTTTTCCTGATCTGAATTTGAAGAAAGAGAGTCCATAGAGAAGTCCTGTTTTATCCTCAGTCTAGTGACAGTGAGACAGACATTTACTTCAAACATATTCAGATACAGAAAATTCTCTCTGTATTATAAATAAGAGGAAAAATATTTGAAATAATAAAGTAACGATGTATACTTCTATTTTCCTTACTTCATACCCTACTTCCATATAATTAAAAGTAGAATATTTTGCTTGATTATCATTATTTCCTCAATCTTCAAGTTCAAGATTATAATCCATGTAGAAAGAGTAGCTTTTCAATATTATTAAATGAAATGAGCACACCATAATTTTAATAACAAATTAACATAATACATTGTAGTCTTTTTACAATTGGCAAAATTGTAAACTAAAATAGCTTTAGTTTGCTACTCCCCCATCCAAACAAAACCACAAAACTCTGTTTCCCTTGGCTTACTATGTAGGGACAGTTGGACCACATGGCATTAGATCAATTAGAATCTCTACTCTTTCTTTCTCATGTCCCTCTCTTCTCTCATCACAGCACAGATTCTAGACCTTGAGATTACTTGACAGTCCCTTCCTCTGTGATGGCTGCACTAGGACTCCATGTCCCTATATTGGAAATGTCCATACACTTAAAGCATTCAACTCCATTTCTGACTTCCTTTAGAGAGAATATCTGAAAATATTTTCAATAGTGAATGATCTGAGATATTATCCCAATACAGCCTTCCAATGCCTATTTTCACTACCTGCTTTTCTTATTTGTTTCCTCAACACAGCATACTCTCTTCAACATGTGGGAAGGTTATTTGAAGTTGTGCATATTTTAGGTAAATAATGTGTGTTTTGTTTTGATAAATGGTAATATGCCTGTATTTATCTTTCCTTCTCCTTTGCATTTTTTTTACATATTTATTGGTGTATAATTGCTTTACAATGATGTGTTAGTTTCTGCTTTATAACAAAGTGAATCAGTTACACATATACATATGTTCCCATATCTATTCCCACTTGCGTCTCCCTCCCTCCCACTCTCCCTATCCCACCCCGCTAGGTGGTCACAAAGCACCAAGCTGATCTCCCTGTACTATGCGGCTGCTTCCCACTAGCTTTCTATTTTATGTTTGGTAGTGTATATATGTCCATGCCACTCTCTTGCTTTGTCACAGCTTACCCTTCCCCCTCCCCATATCCTCAAGTCCATTCTCTAGTAGGTCTGTGTCTTTATTCCTGTCTTACCCCTAGGTTCTTCATGACATTTTGTTTTTCTTAAGTTCCATATATATGTGTTAGCATACGGTATTTGTCTTTCTCTTTCTGACTTACTTCACTCTGTATGACAGACTCTGGGTCCATCCACCTCATTCCAAATAGCTCCATTTCGTTTCTTTTGATGTCTGAGTGATATTCCATTGTATATATGTGCCACATCTTCTACATCCATTCATCCGATGATGGACACTTAGGTTGTTTCCATCTCCGGGTTATGGTAAAGAGAGCTGCAATGAACATTTTGGTACATGACTCTTTTTGAATTATGGTTTTCTTAGGGTACATACCCAGCAGTGGGATTGCTGGGTCATGTGGCAGTTCTATTTGTAGTTTTTTAAGGAACCTCCATACTGTTCTCCATAGTGGCTGTACCAATTCACATTCCCACCAGCAGGGCAAGACTGTTCCCTTTTCTCCACACCCTCTCCAGCATTTATTGTTTCTAGATTTTTTGATGCTGGCCATTCTGACTGGTATGAGATGATATCTCATTGTAGTTTTGATTTGCATTTCTGCAAGGATTAATGATGTTGAGCATTCTTTCATGTGTTTGTTGGCACTCTTATATCTTCTTTGCAGAAATGTCTATTTAGGTCTTCTGTCCATTTTTGGATTGGGTTGTTTGTTTTTCAGTTATTGAGCTGCATGAGTTGCTTGTAAATTTTGGAGTTCAATCTTTTGTCAGTTGTTTCATTTGCAATATTTTCTCCCATTCTGAGGGTTATCTTTTGGTCTTTATGGTTTCTTTTGCTGTGCAAAAGCTTTTAAGTACCATTAGGTCCCATTTGTTTATTTTTGTTTCCATTTCTCTAGGAGGTGGGTCAAAAAGGATCTTGCTGTGATTTATGTCATAGAGACTTCTGCCTATGTTTTCCTCTAAGAGTTTGATAGCTTCTGGCCTCACATTTAGGTCTTTAATCCATTTTGAGCTTATTTTTGTGTATGGTGTTAGCAAGTAATCTAATCTCATATTTTTACATGTACCTGTCCAGTTTTCCCAGCACCAATTTTTGAAGAGGCTGTCCTTTCTCCACTGTACATTCCTGCCTCCTTTATCAAAGATAAGGTGACCATATGTGAGTGGGTTTATCTCTGGGATTTCTATCCTGTTCCATTGATCTATCTTTCTGTTTTTGTGCCAGTACCATACTGTCTTGATTACTGTAGCTTTGTAGTATAGTCTGAAGTCAGGGAGCCTGATTCCTCCAGCTCCGTTTTTTGTTCTCAAGATTGCTTTGGCTATTCGAGGTCTTTTGTGTTTCCATACAAATTGTGAAATTTTTTGTTCTAGTTCTGTGAAAAATGCCAGTGGTAGTTTGACAGGGATTGCATGGAATCTGTAGATTGCTTTGGGTAGTAGAGTCATTTTCAAAATGTTGATTCTTCCAATCCAAGAACATGGTATATCTCTCCATCTATTTGTATCATCTTTAATTTCTTTCATCAGTGTCTTATAATTTTCTGCATACAGGTCTTTTGTCTCCTTAGGTAGGTTTCTTCCTAGGTACTTTATTCTTTTTGTTGCAATGGTAAATGGGAGTGTTTTCTTGATTTCACTTTCAGATTTTTCATCATTAGTGTATAGGAATGCCAGAGATTTCTGTGCATTAATTTTGTATCCTGCTACTTTACCAAATTCATTGATTAGCTCTAGTAGTTTTCTGGTAGCATCTTTAGGATTCTCTATGTATAGTATTATGTCATCTGCAAACAGTGACAGCTTTACTTCTTCTTTTCCGATTTGGATTCCTTTTATTTTCTTTTCTTCTCTGATTGCTGTGGCTTAAACTTCCAAAACTATGTTGAATAAGAGTGGTGAGAGTAGGCAACCTTGTCTTTTTCCTGATCTTAGGGGAAATGCTTTCAGTTTTTCACCATTGAGGACGATGTTTGCTGTGGGTTTGTCATATATGGCCTTTATTATGTTGAGGAAAGTTCCCTCTATGCCTACTTTCTGGAGGGTTTTTATCATAAATTGGTGTTGAATTTTGTCGAAAGTTTTCTCTGCATCTATTGAGATGATCATATGGTTTTTCTCCTTCAATTTGTTAATATGGTATATCACATTGATTGATTTGCATATATTGAAGAATCCTTGAATTCCTGGGATAAACCCCACTTGATCATGGTGTTTGATCCTTTCAATGTGCTGTTGGATTCTGTTTGCTCGTATTTTGTTGAGGATTTTTGCATCTATGTTCATCAGTGATATTGGCCTGTAGTTTTCTTTCTTTGTGACATCCTTGTCTGGTTTTGGTATCAGGGTGATGGTGGTCTCGTAGAATGAGTTTGGGAGTCTTCCTCCCTCTGCTATATTTTGGAAGAGTTTCAGGAGGATAGGTGTTAGCTCTTCTCTAAATGTTTCATAGAATTCACCTGTGAAGCCATCTGGTCCTGGGCTTTTATTTATTGGAAGATTTTTAATCATAGTTTTAATTTCAGTGCTTGTGATTGGTCTGTTCATATTTTCTATTTTCCTGATTCAGTCCTGGCAGGCTATGCATTTTTAAGAATTTGTCCATTTCTTCCAGGTTGTCCATTTTATTGGCATAGAGTTGCTCATAGTAATCTCTCATGATCTTTTGTATTTCTGCAGTGTCAGTTGTTACTTCTCCTTTTTCATTTCTAACTATTGATTTGAGTCTTCTCCCTTTTTGTCTTGATGAGACTGATTAATGGTTTATCAATTTTGTTTATCTTCTCAAAGAACCAGCTTTTAGTTTTATTGATCTTTGCTATCATTTCCTTCATTTCTTTTTCATTTATTTTTTTTGTTTTTATAAATAATTTTTATTTATTTATTTATTCATTTATTTATGGCTGTGTTGGGTCTTTGTTGCTGCACGGGGCTTTCTGTAGTTGCGGCAAGTGGGGGCTACACTTCGTCACAGTGCGTGGGCTCCTCATTGCGGTGGCTTCTCTTGTTGCAGAGCACAGGCTCTAGGCACGCAGGCTTCAGTAGTTGTGGCACACGGGCTCAGTAGCTGTGCTCATGGGCTCTGTAGCGCAGGCTCAGTAGTTGTGGCACACAGGCTTAGTTGCTCCACAGCATATGGGATCTTCCCGGACCAGGGCTCGAACCCATGTCCCCTGCATTGGTAGGTAGATTCTTAACCACTGCGCCACCAGGGAAGCCCTTTTCATTTATTTTTGATCTGATTTTTATGATTTCTTTCCTTCTGTAACTTTGGGGAATTTTTGTTCTTCTTTCTTTAATTGCTGAAGTTGCAAGGTTAGGTTGTTTATTCAAGATGTTTCCTGTTTCTTAAGGCAGCATTGTATTGCTATAAACTTCCCTCTTAGAACTGTGTTTGCTGCATCCCATAGGTTTTGGGTCATCATGTCTCCATTGTCATTTGTTTCTAGGTATTTTTTTATTTCCTCTTTGATTTCTTCAGTGATCACTTCGGTATTAAATAGTGTATTGTTTAGCCTCCATGTGTTTGTATTTTTTACAGATCTTTTCCTGTAATTGACATCCAGTCTCATAGCGTTGTGGTTGGAAAAGATGCTTGATACAATTTCAAATTTCTTAAATTTACCAAGGCTTGATTTGTGACCCAGGATATGGTCTATCCCGGAGAATGTTCCATGAGCACTTGAAAAAAATGTGTATTCTATTGTTTCTGGATGGAATGTCCTATAAATATCAATTAACTCCATCTTGTTTAATGTATCATTTAAAGCTTGCATTTCCTTATTTATTTTCATTTTGGATGATCTGTCCATTTATGAAAGTGGGGTGTTAAAAGTCCCCTACTATGAATGTGTTCCTGTCAATTTCCCCTTTTATGGCTGTTAGTATTTGCCTATGTATTGAGGTGCTCCTAAGTTGGGTGCATAAATATTTACAATTGTTATATCTTCTTCTTGGATTGATCCCTTGATCATTATGTAGTGTCTTTCTTTGTCTCTTCTAATAGTCTTTATTTTAAAGTCTATTTTGTCGGATATGAGAATTGTTACTCCAGCTTTCTTTTGGTTTCCATTTGCATGGAATATCTTTTTCCATCCCCTCACTTTCAGTCTGTATGTGTCTCTAAGTCTGAAGTGGTCTCTTGTAGACGGCGTATATATGGGTCTTGTTTTTGTATCCATTCAGCCAATATGTGTCTTTTGTTGGGAGCATTTAGTCCATTTACATTTAAGGTAATTATCGATATGTCTGTTCCTATTCCCATTTTCTTAATTATTTTGGGTTTGTTATTGTAGGTCTTTTCTTTCTCTTGTGTTTCCTGCATAGAGAAGTTCCTTTACCATTTGTTGTATGGCTGGTTTGGTGGTGCTGAACTTTCTCAGCTTTTGCTTGTCTGTAAAGGTTTTAATTTCTCCATCAAATCTGAAGGAGATCCTTGCTGGGTAGAGTATTCTTGGTTGTAGGTTTTTCTCCTTCATCACTTTAAATATGTTCTGCCAGTCCCTTGTGGCTTGTAGAGTTTCTGCTGAAAGATCAGCTGTTAACCTTA
The DNA here is from genome assembly GCF_963924675.1 of Phocoena phocoena. NCBI lineage: Eukaryota > Metazoa > Chordata > Mammalia > Artiodactyla > Phocoenidae > Phocoena > Phocoena phocoena. The sequence goes on along the minus strand of NC_089221.1, from coordinate 82,112,745 downwards.
TGGATTTCCCTTGTGTGTTATTTGTTCTTTTTCCCTTGCTGCTTTTAATATGTTTTCTTTCTATTTAAGTTTTGACAGCTTGATTAATATGGGTCTTGGCGTGTTTCTGCTTGGATTTATCCTGTATGGGACTCTCTGTGCTTCCTGGCCTTGATTAACTATTTCCTTTCCCATTTTAGGGAAGTTTTCAACTATAATCTCTTCAAATATTTTCTCAGTCCCTTTCTTTTCCTCTTCTTCTTCTGGAACTCCTATAATTCAAATGTTGGTGTGTTTGATATTTTCCCAGAGGTCTCTGAGACTGTCCTCAGTTCTTTGCATTGTTTTTTCTTTATTCTGCTCTGCAGTAGTTATTTCCACTCTTTTATCTTACAGGTCACTTATCCGTTCTTCTGCCTCAGTTATTCTGCTATTGATGCCATCTAGAGTATTTTTAATTTCATTTATTGTGTTGTTCATCATTGCTTGTTTCATCTTTAGTTCTTCTACGTCCTTGTTAAATATTTCTTGCACTTTCTCTATTCTATTTCCAAGATTTTGGATCACCTTTAGTATCATTATTGTAAACTCTTTTTCAGGTAGACTGCCTATTTTCTCTTCATTTTTTAGGTCTGGTGGGTTTTTATCTTGCTCCTTCATGTGCTGTGTGTTTTTCTGTCTTCTCATTTTGCTTATCTTACTGTGTTTGGTTTCTCCTTTTTGCAGGGTGTAGGTTGATTGTTCCCGTTGTTTTTGGTGTCTGTCCCCAGTGGCTGAAGTTGTTTCAGTGGGTTGTGTAGGCTTCCTGGTGGAGGGGACTAGTGCCTGTGTTCTGGTGGATGAGGCTGGATCTTGTCTTTTTGGTGGGCAGGTTCATGTCTGGTGGTGTGTTTTGGGGTGTCTGTGGGCTTATTATGATTTTAGGCAGCCTCTCTGCTATTGGGTGGGGTTTTGTTCCTCTTACTAGTTGTTTGGCATAGGGTGTCCGGCACTGTAGCTTGCTGGTCGTTGAGTGAAGCTGGGTGCTGGTGTTGAGATGGAGATATCTCGGAGATTTTTGCTGTTTGATATTATGTGGAGCTGGGAGGTCTCTTGTGAATCAGTGTCCTGAACTTGGCTCTCCCACCTCAGAGGCCCAGCACTGACTCCTGGCTGGAGCACCAAGAGTCTTTCATCCACACGGCTCAGAAGAAATGGGAGAAAAAGTAGAAAGAAAGAGAGAGAGAGAGAGAGAGAGAGAGAGAGAAAGAAAGAAAGAAAGAAAGAAAAGAAAGGAAGGAAAAGAGAAAGAAAAGAGGGAGGAGAGAGGGAGGGAGGGCAGAAGGAAGAAAGGAAGGAGGGAAGGAAGGAAGGAACGAAGGAAAGAAGATAAAATAAAGTAATATAAAATAAAATAATTACTAAAATAAAAAATAATTATTAAGAAAAAAGATTTGTTTTAAAGAAAAAAAACAAAAAAAAGCAAGCCAAAAAACACGGATGGATAGAACCCTAGGACAAATGGTGAAAGCAGTGCTATACAGACAAAATGTCACACAGACGCATACACATACACACTCACAAAAAGAGGAAAAGGGGAAAAAATCATAAATCTTGCTCTCAAAGTCCACCTCCTCAATTTGGGATGATTCGTTGTCTATTCATGTATTCCACAGATGCAGGGTACATCAAGTTGATTGTGGAGCCTTAATCCGCTGCTTCTGAGGCTGCTGGGAGAGATTTCCCTTTCTCTTCTTTGTTCACATAGCTCCTGGGGCTCAGCTTTGGATTCGGCCCCGCCTCTGCGTGTAGGTCCCTGGAGGGCGTCTGTTCTTTGCTCAGACAGGACGGGGTTAAAGGAGCAGCTGCTTCGGGGACTCTGGCTCACTCAGGCCGGGGGTGGGAGGGGTACGGAGTGTGGGGCGAGCCTGCGGCAGCAGAGGCCAGCAGGACGTTGCACCAGCCTGAGGCATGCCATGCTGTGTTCTCCCGGGGAAGTTGTCCCTGGTTCCTGGAACCCTGGCAGTGGCGGGCTGTGTAGGCTCCCAGGAAAGCGGGGTGTGGATAGTGACCTTTGCTTGCACATAGGCTTCTTGGTGGCAGTAGCAGCAGCCTTAACGTCTCATGCCCGTCTCTGTGGTCTGCGCTGTTAGTCGCGGTTCAAGCCTGTCTCTGGAGCTCCTTTAAGCAGCGCTCTTAATCTCCTCTCCTCGCGCACCAGGAAACAAAGAGGGAAGAAAAAGTCTCTTGCTGCTTTGGCAGGTCCAGACTTTTCCCCGGACTCCCTCCCGGCTAGCTGTGATGCACTAACCCCCTTCAGGGTGTGTTTACGCTGCCAACCCCAGTCCTCTCCCTGAGCTCTGACCGAAGCGCAAGCCTCAGCTCCCAGCCCCACCCACCCCAGTGGGTGAGCAGACAAGCTTTTTGGGCTGGTGAGTGCTGGTCGGCCCTGATCCTTTGTGTGGATATCTCTCCGCTTTGCCCTCTGCACCCCTGCTGCTGTGCGGCTCCGAAGCTTCCCCCCTCCGCCACCTGCAGTCTCCACCTGCAAAGGGGCTTCCTAGTGTGTGGAAACCTTTCCTCCTTCACAGCTTCCTCCCACTGCTGCAGATACCATACCTATTCTTTTGTCTCTGTTTATTCTTTTTTCTTTTGCCCTACTCAGGTACGTGGGGAGTTTCTTGCCTTTGAGAGGTCTGAGGTCTTCTGCCAGCGTTCAGTAGGTGTTCTGTAGGAGTTGTTCCACGTGTAGATGTATTTCTGGTGTATCTGTGGGGAGGAAGGTGATCTCCACATCTTACTCTTCCACCATCTTCCTGTCCAGCCCCTCCTTTGCATTTTTATTGAGGTTACCATTAGCTGTGAATTTCGCTAAATGATACAAATGAGATGAGAGTATTAAAACACTGATTTATTTGAGTATTTCTACTTTGTATTTTTTTCTTACAATTTATTTTTATTTATTTATTTATTTATTTTGGCTGCTCCGGGTCTTACTTGAGGCACACAGGATCTTTTTTCAGTTGTGGCATAGAGACTCTTAGTTACAGCATGCCAGAGTGATCTAGTTCCCTCACCAGGGATCGAACCTGGGTGCCCTGCATTGGGACCGCAGAGTCTTACCCACTGGACCACCAGGGAAGTCCCTCTACTTTGTGTTTAATATACTATTTCTAGCTAAGGTATTAACTCATTATCTCTAAGTTGAGATATTATAATTCAGTGTCTCATTTAAGTTACAAGTGCATAAATATCAGAACTTGTAAACTTCACAAATCCCAAGAAAATCCCCTCCTGAATAGTCCTACTGTGATGAAACAATTTATTAAAAGGAAAAATATAATTTAGGACATAATACGATTTTCTAAAATGTGATGTGATTTTGTGTGTGTGCGTTTGTGTGTGTGTGTGTGTGTGTGTGTGTTACATATTTGGTTTCCTGAAAATAAACTTGTTTTTCTTGAAAAATCAGTTCTATATTTGGAGCAAACTAAATTATTTCTTTTCCAGGTTTTCATGTAAACCATATATTTTTTGCCTCTGAAGTTCCCCAAAATAATTTGGTTTTTAAAAACAATTTATGACTGTATTTATTAAGTTATGACCCATTTCCATCTTTGGCATGCTTTCTTCTTCCTTTTTCTGCATTTAAATTCTCAGATAATTGAGAATATGCAATAACAAGAAAATGAGATACTGAAGGCCAATATGAACTAATATAAACAAATTTTCAGTACTCACCCTAAGCATAAAAATACTTAGAGATCTTGTTGGACTCAGTTCCCAATGGGATCTTAAAGCTTATTTTCTTAACTATATTCCAACAACTTTTTTTTTTTTTTTTTTGCGGTACGTGGGCCTCTCACTGTTGTGGCCTCTCCCATTGTGGCGCACAGGCTCCAGACGCGCAGGCTCAGCAGCCATGGCTCACGGGCCTAGCTGCTCCGCGGCATGTGGGATCTTCCCGGACCAGGGCACGAACCCGTGTCCCCTGCATCGGCAGGCGGACTCTCAACCACTGCACCACCAGGGAAGCTCCCAACAACTTTTAAAGGACATTTTTAGATGCCCCATTGCCTTGGTGTTTTACGTTAATTAACGTTGCTGTTTTTAAAATTTACTTTCTTTGTGAATTTATGAGTCTAGTGACTTCGCGTATATTATATCCTCACATTACCAAATGAATTTTGAATAAGTTTTTAAATGATTTTCATTCTTTAATTAAATGGTCTCTACTGAAAACAGCATAAATTTGCATAAATTTCATATGCATGCAAAACTTAATATGCACATTTCTTAAAGCAATATTCAAGGTAATTACTCAATACTCAAACTTTTTGGCAATTTCTTTATCACTTTTTGCTGAGAACTAATGTCGTACAGGCAAAAGTAAATTGCAAATATTAACTAGAAGATTTATAAATTCATATGCTTTTATAAAATTATACCTAAAAACGAGTCATTAAACTTTGAATAAGTATTGAAGCTGTAATAAATTATATTGTCAGAGATTAAAATCAAACATATATTGATTTGAGTCCACTAATAGGGACAAAAATTAAAAATGAATAAAAGAAAAGCAGAACAAAGTGTAAAAAATAAAAAAGAGAATCTAAGATTAGCAGTGGAGATATGGGAAATATATTAATATTTCTGGAAATCCATGCTGTTTTTTTAATTGTGTAATTTACAAGCACATATATCAAATTGTGTTTTACCTATATACTGTTAATTTATATATCTCTGCATTAATTAATCAAACATTTGTTAAAACACCACCTGTATGCCTGCCACTTTCATGGATACTGGACATGCAAAGAGGAGCCAATAATCTAATGAGGTACAAACTTAGATAAACAACTGCTTCCGTTCTTGTAGAGGAGAAATACTACCTTTCTAACGTTTAATGATTCTTTAGGTCTCAGCCTAACTGCCACTTTGTCTAGAATCTCTACCCTGAGCAATATTCCTTGCCCACAACTAGCTGCATCTAGGCATTTTCTTAACCTTCTATTCTTTCTTTATTGTATCACTTGCCACACATTATTGTAAATACTTGTTTTAAGATTCAGCTCTGATTCTGATTCTGGCTTAGCATCAACTAAGTTTTGGGAGGGCAGATACGAAGCTATCTTGCTTACATTTATATCCCTTGTGCCTAGCACAGTGCTTGACACATGGTACATGTCTGATACATACTGGTTGAATGCATGCTAAAAGAAAGAGGGAAACGGGAAAGAGAGAGAGAGAGAGGAAAGAGAAATGAGGAAGGAAAAGGAAGGGAGGGAGGGAGGAAGGGGGACCAATTTTCCAATGGAAACCTCCCTTTTTTTCCTTCAATGTATTCTTTTATTTATTTATTTTTTTAACATCTTTATTGGAGTATAATTGCTTTACAATGTTGTGTTAGTTTCTGCTTTGTAACAAAGTGAATCAGCTATATGTATACCTATATCCCCATATCCCCTCCCTCTAGGGTCTCCCTCCCACCCTCCCTATCCCACCCCTCTAGGTGGTCACAAAGCACCGAGCTGATCTCCCTGTGCTATGAGGCTGCTTCCCACTAGTATCTATTTTACATTTGGTAGTGTATATATGTCCATGCCACTCTCTCACTTCATCCCAGCTTACCCTTCCCCCTCCCCCTCCCCACATCCTTAAGTCCATTCTCTACATCTGCGTCTTTATTTCTGTCCTGCCCCTAGGTTCTTCAGAACCATTTTTTTTTAAGATTCCATATATATGTGTTAGCATACAGTATTTGTTTTTCTCTTTCTGACTTACTTCACTCTGTATGGCAGTCTCTGTGTCCATCCACCTCACTACAAATAACTCAATTTCATTTCCTTTTATGGCTGAGTAATATTCCATTGTATATATGCGCTACATCTTCTTCCTCCATTCATCTGTTGGTGGACACTTAGGTTGCTTCCATGTCCTGGCTCTTTTAAGGTCAGTTGTGGATAGAATTCTCAATTTCTCTTCATATCAGTCTAATAATAGCAATAGTTGGGAGATCAGAAGAAAGTAAAATTCAGAAAAAATTATTACTCACTTCAAATTTAATATACTGGGATGAGGGTAATGGAGACATATGGAAACATAGGATCTGATTCTATTTTCAGTCTATCACCAAATACTAGCCAGAGCTATAATCCTTTGAAAAGTTTGAAAAAGACTCTCACTAAATCATAACTAAAGATGTCTGTATTTATTCATCAGTCAAATATTTGCTTGAGCAGCCAAGAAGCAGGAAGATTTCAAAATGTTTTCTACCTGAAATGACTCTATGGGGTACTAGGTAAAAACATCTAGGAGTCATTTTTTTTAATGTAATTTATCCAATGTTAGAATTTTTTTTTTAAATACGAAATCAGTAGAAAAATATTTATGCATTTCAAAGGGCAGTGGTCACTTAAAATTAAAAGAGCAAGCTTTCTTTTTTCTGTTTTACTTTTTGTCTTTGGAGCTGTATTTTCAAAGTTTTCTACAGTGAATATGTATTATATTTGTATTTAGAAAAGATAAAGATGAATGTTATCAGAAGTGGAAATTGTGTAACTGTACTGAGCATAAAATCATATAGCAAAGTGTCACATGAGTGTTTGTATTTGAATATGCACATATCCATGTATTGCCCACTAATTATCTTTATCAAGAATGACATAGTATGTATTGAATTATGTCCTATTTAAAATAGATTATCATACTTTAATTTTTTTAACTGATTGAATATAGAATTGTCCCATTCTTGTCTTTTTTGCTTCTAGGATTTTTTAACTTAACTGCATTGTCTTCTGAAAATCATAATTACACTTAAAAAATTGGAATAATTAGGTCCAAAGTATATACATTTTCCATGTTTTTGAGTTACATTGATTCACACTTTCTAGATAGGTTGCCCATTTCACTACTTCCATGGCAAAATTTATTATTATAATCCTTGGAAATATTTGCTAATTTGATAATAAATGACCAATAGCTTAAAGTTATTCTCACTTGGGCTTTTGTTCATTTGTTAATAGCATTTCTAAATATTATTTTACGTATTGATTAGGGGATTTTTTTGTGCTATTAGTCTATTTGCATTATTTTTATTCATATAATGTATGCATTTGTGTTTCATCACTTTGTGTACTACCTGTTTAAAATATATTGGCAAATCAAAACTAATTTATCATCTTTATTCAGCATTACTTAAACCCATTATATAAAAAGTATATTGAAATATTAATTTCATCCAGAAGAAAGATTTTGATACCAACTTGACAAATTAATATATCTGAGTTATAAACTATTTGGATCATGTTAACAGGCTGAATTTTTAATCATCAGTCTATGTTCAAACTATATCATTCTGTATTCAACTACCAGAGTTTGGGAAATTAAAACATGAAATTAACAAGTTATTACCTTTGCCAATAAATCTTTTATTTTTACTGCAAGATAGGGTGACCATTTATGGTGCTAAGAAAATTTGCTTTCAAGCTCGAAGATGCTTCTTTAGCAATAGTATCATTGTAATTATGGTAGTAAATGGCTCAAAGTGCACCTAATACATTCAGAGTTCACCAAATTCTTTGCATTTCCAGTCTGACCTGCATCGTACTTATTGGGCCTTAATGGCTGTGGATCACAACAAATTCAGGATGCTTCTGGAAAAGCAAAACCTCTCCTATTAATAATGCAGCAGTTGAACATTAAATTATTGTCACTATGTTATTTTATGATGTGATAAAAATGTTAAAAGTGTATAACTATACAACTGCAAGGGTACATTTGGCCATAAGTGTGTTTTAAGTACTAAAGAGAAACATGAATAAAATAAAGACCAACATGGCTTTCATGCAGCTAAAAAAGGCACGATCCATGTTATCAGGCACAATGACAGTATGTGTATGTGTGGTGTGTGTGCATAGGTAAGTGTAATATACTGATTTCATGTCTTTGTGTGTGCTTGGCTATGAATGTGTGCTCATACATGTGCTCTGTGTGTTTCTGTGTATTTGTGTGTGTGTACGTGTGTATGTAAAGGTGGTGTCCAGATTTCATGGCTTGAAGTTGAAGGTTTCTAATGACATGTTCAGAAAGTGAAAGGATGGATGGTGAGGGTATGAAGAAAGGGGATGAATACTTTCTGAGAGCAAAGCTGGGAGCGTCAAACCTAAGTATTCATCACTATCAGTAAACCCTGCAAGGCCTGGACTAGTTTGTAAAACAGTGCTGATTTCTTTCATAGAAATTGTATATTTAGACAAAACAATTGATTTTTGAGAGGTGTCTGTATTAGTTTTCTATTGTTGTGATACAAATTACCACACATGTACTGTCCTCTGCTCAGAGTCTCGCAAGGCTACATTCTAAGCGTTGGCCAGGCTACTGTCATATCAGTAAGCTTGATTAGAAAAGAATTTTCTTCCAAGTTTAAGGTTGTTTGGCAAAATTTATCTCCTTACCATGGTGGACTCAAGGTACCTGTTTTATAGCTGATGGTTGACCAGGGTGACTTTCAACTCATAGAGGCCACCTGCAATCCCGTGCCACATGGTCTTCTCCAAAGACAGTTTACTGCATGGCTGTTTACTTCTTCAAGGGCAGCAGGGGAATCTTGTGTAATCTCAGGAAGGGCCCAATTGCTCATTCAGGAGCTTTTATCTGATTAATAAGGTTCACCAAGGATAATCTTTCTTTTGATTAAAAATCAACTGATTTGGGACTTTAATAATATCTGCAAAGTCCACTTACCTTTGCCATACAATGTAGCCTAGTTAGGATTGACGCCCATCATATTCACACTTCCCACCAGTACTCCACAGTGGGATTATACAAGTGTACACTAGGGGGCTGGAATCTAGAGGGCCATCTTAGATTTCTGCCTGCCACAGCGTCAAAACTATTTTAACATCCTGTACAATTTACCTCCACCCAATTCCTGCCTCCAATTACCAAGACTATAATTTAAGAACTGTTTGCAAACTTCACGAGGTCTCTTTCTAACACTCTCACGTTTGTCTACATTCACCATTATCCAATACATTGCTTCATTCCTTGATTTATGCATAGTCCCAAAACCCTTAAGATTGACAAACGATTGCACAGATTGCTGGTTTCAACTTAGTTTCCCCCCCAAAAACCCACTCACTACTCCTGCATACTGTATCTTACAGAAACAGCATGGAAAAAGAGAGTAAATGCTTTTCCCCCAGGCAGACATGAATTTGATTCTCCTACTTTTTTTTTTTTTTTTTTTTTTTTTTGTGGTACGCAGGCCTCTCACTGTTGTGGCCTCTCCCGTTGCGGAGCATAGGCTCCGGACGCGCAGGCTCAGCGGCCATGGCTCATGGGCCCAGCCGCTCCGCGGCATATGGGATCTTCCCGGACCGGGGCACGAACCCGTGTCCCCTGCAACGGCAGGCGGACTCTCAACCACTGTGCCACCAGGGAAGCCCTCTCCTACTTTTTATTAGAACTTGGGTAAATCATTTCACTTTTCTGAGTCTCAGTCTCCGCATCCGTCAAAAGAACTCATAATATTTACTTTCGCTATAGCTAGATGGAGAAAGTATATAATGCATACATAACACCTAGGAGAATACATGGAACACAAGAAGTGCTCAGTAAGAGGAAAGCTCTTCTCTAAGTATACATAGCCTTTGATAGTGGCTCTAGGCTCTGTACTGCTCAGCTATCATAATAATAGCTTCTATTTACATTTTATGTTCTAGGTCATATGCTAAGTACATTCTTCACAATGATCTCATTTAATGTTGTATCAGTTCCTGTGGCTGCTGTGACAAATTACCATAAATGAGTTGGCTTAAAACAGAAATTTATTCTCTCAGTTCTGGAGGCCAGAAGTCCAACATGAATGGGTCAGCAGGGTCACACTCCCTTGAAAGGCTCTAGGGGGGAATCCATTCCCTGCCTCTTCCAGCTTTGGTAGCTCCAGGTGTTCCTTGGCTTGTGGCCACATCACTCCAGTCACTCTCTGCATTGTCACATGGTCTGCTCCTCTTCTGTGCCTTTTTTCTGTATGTCTCCTATAAGGACACTTGTCATTAGATATAGAGCCCCCCCTGCCGCAGATAAATCCAGGGCAATGTCCTCCTCTTAAACTCTGTCAGTTAATTACATCTGCAAAGATCCTTTTTTCTAAATAAGGTATTCATAGGTGCTTGGAATTAGAGCAAGGACATATCTTTTGTTGGAGCAACTGTTTAGCTCACTACCAACATCATAACATCCCTGATTTTTAAGTACTAGTATTACTTCAATTCATAGAAGAAAGAACTACATTTAAGAGATATTTAAGTACTTCTCCCATGATCACATGGACAATTAGTAGTAGGAATTGGGGGCGGCTACATACACACTTCTGACTCCCAGCCTGTGCCCTGAACCCCTTGCTGCACATTGTTCTGGCACATCTTAGCAAGTCCTAGAGCTCTTGGGAAATCTTATCTTGGAGGACACATTTATTAGTAAAAGAAGAAACTTTTACTCTTTTTTCCTTATAGGATCTTAATGTGACTTTTTGAAACTGTCAGAATCATTTTTTCTAGTGAAAATTAACCTGAGTGTGGGAGTGAAAGTTGAATTGCTTTAAATTTGAAGATGTCAAAGTGAAGGTCATGTAGATGCCTATCTTGTTCTTTAATTAGATCTGAGTTCTGTACTAAGATTTTAAAAGCAGGGTGAATCACTTCACCTTTGTGCTGTGATCTTTGATGCTTTGTTGCTGACCCTTGTCACCACAAATTACAGTGATCAGAGACAATTTGGAAAAGAAAGTAAGTTCGGGAGTTTTGAAGAATCCCATTGTCTCTCCCATTTCCCATCATTCCATTTTTGTCTCACCTTTCCAACTAACCTGGACTTCTTCTGCCTATGTATGATTGATTGTTCATTATGATAAGTGGTTAATAATGTCTCAGTTTATACATATATGGCTTTTAAATGAGAACAAATTTCTTTCCCCACAGGACTCTTATCAGTTCATACAAAAAGAGTCTCTCCAGTCTCAGCAACTAGAAATCACTTTTACATATTTACACTTTATATGTATATTTTATAATGACAATATAATTAAATGTATAAGAAGTCACACACTCTAATGGAAAAGTCTTAGGCTAGGATCTATGAAAATCTGTGTTCTAGTTTCAGTTCTGCACTAATTAATTGTGTGACCTCAACTGAAAGCCAAGATGAGCTTTGTGCATTTTCCTTATTTGCAAAACAGATAACTTCTTGACTCAGAGTATTGCTGTAAGTAAAAGAACTTATAAAATAAATGTTGAAAAGCTCAAGAAACAAAAAAAGTGTGTTCTAATCTTAAACATAGAGGATAAAAGAATAAGAAGCAATTGAAATACAAATTTAAAATCTATAAAAATATTTGGAGGTTTTTATCAGTCGTTTTTCTACAGTTATCACAGTTTATTTTAAATCTTGGCATTCTCTGCTAATGACATTGGGATAGATGATCAAGATTTCAGGAGGCCTGTAATGTTGTAAATGACATATAAATTTGATTCCACTAAAATACTTCATTCTGTAACGGCAATTCTACAAATTCCAAGAAGTGGAATGACCCGTTCATGTTGGACTTCTGGCCTCCAGAACTGAGAGAATAAATTTCTGTTTTAAGCCAACTTGCAAATTTATTCTAGCCTCTGTTTACCCTTAGCCCTTAATTTCTAGATGTGTTACAATACTTACTCTAAGTGAAAGCTCATCAGCCAGCTCTAGGGATCTTTAATTCTCAGGCATTTACTTCAATGGTTAAATAGTAACCAAGTGTGTAGGCCTTTCCAAGAGATGGTAAAGAGTTTTGTAGGAGAAGGCAAGGTGATTGAAATGTATTTAAGCTCAAAAGATTAGTAGAGTTGTCCAGGGACCAAAGGGACTTGTGTCGAGTGGAGGGTAAAAAGATTGGCCTGCTGTTTTCCACAGATAGTTTGCATTTAAAACATAAAGTAATTAAGTGTTTTAATTTTGATCCCCGTGGTGCCTCTCCTTTCAGAGCTCAGTAGGGAGGGTGAACGTAATTGGTATCATTTGGAAGGTTGAGTGCCTAAGGTTGTAGCAAGCCTTTGTTAGTAGTTGGAAATTGACATTTTGGTTTAATATGTTGCTATGCTTATCCATTCCATTCCTATTCAAATTTATTAAGCAGAAAGACTGTGCCTACACCCACGTTCAAAACGTAGCCCGAAGTCTTCAAAAGTTAGGGTAAAATGTGTCTGTCATCTGAAAGGTTAACAGTGTGTTCACCTGGGCAGATGCCAAAGCTGAACATGTTTGTGTGTGTGTGTGTGTGTGTTTTTTGTTTCTGATGTGATTTTGTATTCAGACAATATTATACATTATTTGTACAGTTTTACTTTACCCTAGAACATTTTAATGTGTACATCCTATATGGTCCCTTTGATTTCCTAGTTAACTAAGCCTTAGAGTTAGGCTTATATACCAGGAATAGTTGAATAACAGAATAGGTTGTTTTTCAGTTGATATAATAAAGGTAAAGAAATATAAAAGAACATTATCTTTAAAAACAAAGTTAGACTTGTTTACCACTGAGACATCATCCCAAAACAGTGCCTGATATGCCATAATATGCTCCTATAGTTGACTATTCAGTAACTGAATGAATCTATGCATTTTAATTTCCTGTCATGTGATACAATATGGCAGCTCTGATCCTGTCCTTGGCTGAATACCTTGAGGATACGATGATGTCCATGGAATGGGTTAGATTTATTGTTTAGGTGAGGATATTTATATCGGGTCTACCAATGCCTAACTATTTTTCTATTTGTGTTGCAGTTAGAGGTGTGTTGGACTAGGCAACTAAAGATGTAGATTTGAATATATGACTCATTTGTCTCAGATGCAAAATGGACGTCTCAGTGTCTTTCCCATCTATTTTAAAGAATAGTCATATAAACCAAAAGAAAGAATGTACATAGTCTAGTTGAAACTCCAAAGATCCTATGTTATCCAAGCGTGAGAGATTATTTTTCAGGGTAGATGAGAAGCACATCACCTGCATGAACATTTCTGGTTACGAGGGAAAAAAATATGTGTGAATTGATAAACAAAGAAGTGTTAAAATCTTTTTCTTTCATGTGGGATTGAATAGGAGAAACAAGCCTTTAAGCAGTATGTTGAAATGTTGACACAGAGTGTTTGTTAATACAAAACTGAATATACAGTCAATTCACTTGTTATATTGTTTTCTAAACAATAAGATCAGGACTACATTATTTAAAGCAAAGTGTTAAATGCTGAATAAATAGGGGGTTTTACCACATTCATTAATATTTTAGCCAGGGACTATTCTTCCATCAGTTCATTATCCTGCAGAATTATTCTTATATCATTTATTTATTTATGAAATACTGTGCAATCCTGTGACCCAGGTATGAATGAATACTAAATAAACACAATAAAATTTTCTGCTAGTTTTCTTGTTCCAAAAGTAAACAATCTTTAGAGATATTTTAAAATTGGGAAGTAAAAAAATGGTGACAGAACAATTAACATGCTAAAGTGAGAAAGAAATTAAATGCAAAATATATAATTTTATAAGTAAAAGAAACTAGGAGTGCATAAAATCTGAAGATTGTTGCAGGTAGAAGTGTTCAAAATCAAAGTGGCTTAAGGAAAAACAAAGTGTGGAGGGGGCATTATTGCATGGCAAAACTAAAATGTCAAGGGATACTTCTAAGTTAAAGCATAGCACAGCTGGATCAAGAGGCTCAAACAATATTGCCAGAAAATTTTCACTCTCTATATCTTGGCCCTGCTTTAATATGTGTAGGCTTCATTCTCAGGGAGACAATTTCCTCAGTGCCAAAATGGTCATGGCAGGCCAAGGCTTACTTCCAAAATCTAGCAAACTCAGCCACAGTTTGGCTTTTCTACAAATAGTTCAAGCAAAAGCCTCCAGGTCAATGCCCATTAACTTTGATTGATCAAGCCTGGTTTACATGTCTACTTCTGAATCAATCACTGTGGGGAGGGCAGTGTGGGAATCTCATGGGCAAGCTGTAGACGATGGGCCTGAATCTAAACGGGGAGCAGAGTAAGGCTCATCCAAACTACATGATCAGAGAGTCAAAGAAATGAGCAGTTACACAGAGAAGAAGTAATCAATGCTGGGAACGCAAAATCAACAAATGTCCACTGCAGAAAGCAGTACAGCAGTGATTATAAAATAATAACCACAATATTAATACAGAAAACAATCCTCCATAAAAGCCCACATTATCTCTGCTTAATACTTTTTCTTAATGCTTTTTTCTTAAAATCATGGGGAATTTCTTTACACAGTTAAATTACAAAGTTATAGAAAGAAAAATTGAGAAATGTAAACAACAGGGAAAAGCTAAAAAATATTTTGGGAAGAAATGGAGGTGTAAAGTTGAAGAAGAAAAATTGGAGAAGAGCAAAAAAATTCAATGATAAGATAAAGGAGGGTATACAAATGGAATAAAATAACTCATTAGCTAGCTATAAAATATGATTCATTCATTTTTTTTCACTAGTCAAAGTAATCTTTAAAAGTCCAATATGTGTAGTCAACACAGAAAATACCTGGAAAGAAGAACATACACCACAGTGTAATGGTGGTTATGAGTGCAAGTCAACTCAAACAACCCATCAACAAGCTCACCAAGGGATAATCCTGTAGCTGCCAGCAAAATGGTTTGAATTTTGTGCCAGAAGACCAGATGCTGCTCTGTTAAAATCAAGTCAAAATTAAAATTAAAGTCCTGTGAAAGAATCTGTAGCCTATAGTGTCTACTTTCACAGGTAGAATAAAGGAATATCCATAGTGAGAAACAGAGACCTGTTTGTGAAAGAAGAAAGTTTACCAGAAAAATTTGTTTAAAGATAATTAAGGTTGTGTACTCTGTGTGTGTGTGTGTGTGTGTGTGTGTGTGTGTAAAGCCTATTGCCAAATAACAATACCTCATAATTGTACAGTTCTTTATCATTTTCACTAGAAATTTCAATTTAATACTCTAAAACAAGTTAGCATTATTATTATTATTCTGCTTTCATTTTTTTAAAAGCTGAAGGTCAGAAAAGATAAGTAATCAGTGACCCCTAACCTTAACAGTCTTAGAACCAATGAGGTGGCAAACTGAAAGTTAGAAGATTCTAATGTTGGAGCTTCAGGGATATGATCCCCACTGGAAGCTTTCTTGAACTCTGTTCAGAATTTGGTAAAAGCCAAAGTTTTGTTAGAAAATGGCTCTTTCTTGCCTCATTTCTTATACCCAAGTCTAGCATTACTCAAGTAGTTAAAAGATCTTATTGTTGACCACTTTTATTTCATGAATATGAAATATTATGATTTATTTTAAAGAGCAGTATTTTTAGATTTTGGTAATAATTCCATGATACCATTTTACCATGGCTACATAGATTAAAATAGCAATAAGAAAATACTTATAACCAAGTTTATGAATTTCCCAAATATATTTTTATAGGAAAAGGTATTTACAATTTCTTTTAATCCCTTTAAATAACTAAAAGCAATCCACAATTAATAAACTTATATCATGTTTTTATTTTCTTGGGGAATGTAACAGAAAAAAATGGAAGTTGGATTGGAGAGCATTTTAAATACCATAGAAGTGGCAATCTCTCTCAAAGCAAAGTTTAAAACATGTCAGGAATTATGGTGGTTGAATCGTCCCAATTCAACTTCCTTATCCAAGAAAATAGATAAAGAAAGCAGATGAATTTTAGAAACCAGTTTCATGGCTGTGAACAGAAGCCAACAGTCACAAAACTGATTGAGCAGAAGCAGATTTAGAGAATGGCTGTGGTTACAGGTGTGAGGCCTTTAAGAGTTAGACCCCAGTAGGAGTGAACAAATTTGTGTGCAGGATCTGGATGACGGGCCAGGGATGCCTAATTGGACCACATTTGTTGAATCAGTTGCTGACAGTGAGATATCACAGATGAGGAAAAGGCTGAATCAATCCCCCCATTTCACCAAATAATGCATCTTCCATCATTCCCAATAGAATCTACAAAACGTAACCCTAAAGTCAACATAAGTGTAAGAAATTTGGTGTCCCTGGTACTTAGCACTGATGTAGAGTCAGAAAATTCACTTCCAGTAGCTGCCCAAAATTTTCAACGAATAAACAAGTAATTAAGTTGAGGTGTAATTCTTCCTTACTACCTGTCTGTTCCCCATGTGGATACTGGGCCCTCGTACTGCTACCAGTAATCACGTTTGTTTATTCATTCGTCCATGTATCCATTAATTAATGAATACAACAAATAATTACAGAATGCATATTAAATGTCATTGTGGGCTCATTGATGGTCAAAGTAGAAGTCCTTCCATCATGGAGATTATAGTCTGAAAACATAATGATTAGTCCTCCTCATAAAGAGCTCTTACTTGTCATTCCATTTCCCTTTTGCCCTCCTTAATCGCATATACATTGCCCTCTCTTCTGTAGGTTAAGATCTGTGCTCACACAACAACAGTTGATTATTGCTTTACGTCTAAACTTATCCTGGGGATAATATAGTTGCATGTTAACTAGAAGTTTATAGAGATAATTAAATTAACCAGGGATCTGAGATATAGTAGTATCCTGGTGCAGGACAATTGCATCTCTCGTAAACCAGGTTGCTGTATGTTTGCCTCCCTCATTTGACTCTTGACCCTATTGAGGCTGCAATTTCATATTTTTGCTTGTACATTGTAGAACAGTGCCTGACAATGTTCATTAAAACAAATTGAACTGAAATTAAATGCTAAAATAACTACTTACCTAGTACAGGTTCTACCCAAATCATAAACCACTTAAAAATATATTAAGAATTAGTTTTTTTTAATTTATTTTCTGGTTTGGGTACTTTATAAACAAAATCTTAGAATAAGAACAGTGGTTTACATATATATAATAATAGGCATTGCTTTTGGTTTGATTTCCTGAATCATTTTAAGTGTCTTTAATGATAGATAATTTTGACTCTGGAATGTTAGACATTTTGTAGAACATCATTCACTCAGGCAAAATGAACAGACACACTAAAAAATACAGTTTTTGAATTATTTGATTGCAGTAAATTATAATTTTCCTTCATCAACAATTCTTTGTCAAAAGCTTATTGGTATCTAAAAGAAAAGGCACTTATATTCATATAATAGGCATTGTAAAAAAAATTGCCAGGATGGCTACCTGTAACCAAAGCACCTTGCATAAAAACAGAAAAATAATATTTAAAAACTTACCTTTATTTTGTAACTCTTTTGTTCTTATGACCACTGTTACTCCTCATCTTCCTATATGTTACCTGAAATCTATCAGTGAAATAATGCCATGAAAACAAGAGTACAAGAATTCTCTTGGGGAAACTGGAACTTCCAGGTACAAAAATGGTTTGCAGAAGAAAAAAAAAAAAAGCTCTAATTCCACTTGACTCTCCAGTTTTTTAATAATTTTCAAAATTAATTTTCATAAGAAAACTGAAATAATTGCTCTATAGTTTAATCGATGGGGGCGTGAAACAAAAGAGATTTATTCATTCATTTACTTATTTGTTAAACATTTTTTAATACTTATTTCTGTCAGGGACTATAGTGGGTTCTGTAGTCAGCAGACAAATGAAAAACATGATGTTTGTGTTCACAGCACATATATTTTGGAAGAGGAGGGGTTAGTTAAATAATTAATAAAAATGTCACCTTTTTCAACTGGTGTGAAGTTCTAAGAAGTGCCTATAACAGGAGGACTTCAGTTGAGATGTTGAACTTAAATGACAAATATGAATGAATTACACAAAAAAGAGGTAGAGTATTCCATTTCTCTTTTTAGAAATAGCATGATTATAGCAGATTTACAAATGTTTCCACTAACATCTCTGTATGCAAAGGAGAATTAATTTATACCTCAGGGGCCTGGGAACACAGCAAAAAGCTTTTCTCCAAAAAGAAGGTCTCAATGCCTTAACCTACGGTAAACTAGGGCAACCTCACATTTCAGTTTGACGTGGGTCATCCTAGTTTATGCCTGTTGTCGTGGCTTACATTTTTAATAACTCACCAGTTTACTCTCAGGAGTGTGCTTATTAGGACAATAAATTATACTGTCAACACTTCTGTACACTCATATTTCATCCTAAATATTCACAGAAACTTTTCATGTCTGCCAGAATAAGCCTGTGTTATTTTATATACTAGTAGGCAACGAGAAGGATAATGCTCAAGGGGAAATTATTAGTCTTAGAGCACCTGCATTTGAATAAAAGCAATTTCAATAGACTACTTAAAGACATAATTTAAAATTGGTATAAATAATGACGAATAACATAGCCTCATCCTTGATGGCTCTAAGAGACTAAAATAGATACAAACAATTGACCGTAATTACAAGAATTCTAGAAATAGAAAACAAAGAGGACGAGGTAACTACACAGTAATCAGTGACAAGGCAATGTGAGTTGTTGTCATGGATTTTTAAGAATAGCATCTTTGTGTATTTTTATTAACTTCCCACGTCATTTCAAAATCATTAATTTATTCTAATTATTCATTCAGCAAATGTATTCTGAGTGACCACTGTGTGCATCAGGTCCTGTTCTGTTGAAGGTGTTGGTGATACGGTGAGGAATAACAGAAAAAAAATCTGTCTTCATAGAGCTTGTTAGTATTTAAGTACTTTTATATTCAAGAATAAATTATAAAAATAGCTAAAATTAACTGGTAGTGTACCATGTATGTGAAGATAGAACCAACATAAAGGAAAGTGTAGAGTCAATTCAGGGAAAAAAGAGGTCAAATTGGCAGTACATAAAAAGACTTACTATGATTAAGGCTTCAACTTGCCTCTGGGCTTCCTAAAGACAAAAGGAAAAACAGAGATTCCATTAGTAATCAGTTTTTTTCTGTTGGTGAAAAGAATTCTTGGAAGATCCTTGGATCTTCTAGCAACAATTTCCAAATACACACACACACACACACACACGCACACACACGCATACACACATACACAGGGAACTGAAATAAAAACACTAAGAGAAACTGTTCAATGGTTCCAAAGCTCAGGTCCACAGAGCTACTACACATGAGAACAAGCCAGAAAACTTGTAAAAACATAAATTCTCATGTACTCCCCCTAGTATAATGCTTCTCAGGTAGCTTCTCATATACTCTGGTATGAGAATCCCTGAGATACTGGACACCATTTTTTCAATAAAAATGGAGCAAGTTTTATATGGTACAAATATTTGACTGCAGAAATTACTTTTTTATAAACTAGAAAAGAATAAGCATATAATAAATATATATAATTATATATAACATATAATACATTATAAAAACCAATTTATTACATATAATTACCCTAAATTCTGATACCAAAACATGATAAGAAAAGCCCTAAAAGGGACAGAGACTTGTTACTATAAGAATACAGATTTTAAAGTTCTTAAAGCAAATACTACAAACTTAGTCTAAAAATATGCTAACTTATAATTCTCAAAAAACATGTAAAGTGTATTTCTGGAATGTAATAATGATAATATTAAAAAACAATTGTTAAGGACTTCCCTGGTGGCGCAGTGGTTAAGAATCCGCCTGCCAATGCAGGGGACATGGGTTCAAGCCCTGGTCCGAAAAGATCCCACATACCGCAGAGCAACTAAGCCCATGAGCTACAACTATTGAGCCTGTGCTCTAGAGCCTGTAAGCCACAACTACTGAGCCCACGTGCTGCAACTACTGAAGGCTGCACGCTTAGAACCTGTGCTCCACAACAAGAGAAGCCACTGCAGTGAGAAGCCCGCGCACTGCAATGAAGAATAGCCCCCGCTCACCGCAACTAGAGAAAGCCTGCATGCGGTAATGAAGACCTAACACAGCCAAAAATAAATAAAAAAACTTTTAAAACCCCAAAACAAAAAAAAAACAATTGTTAATATATTTAATTACATTGGTAGGACAAAGAGAAATACCATATTTTTTCAATATTAAAGAATTGATATAATGCAAATTAATTCCAGATTAAAAACAAAAACGCACAAACTCACATACATTCCCTTCACTTACAACCCCTAAAACTAGAAGGCCTACTACATGAACACAAGAATTTTAAAAAGTTATATAAATTATCCCCATTGTCATAAAAAAATGACATCAGGAAATGAGTGCTTAAGTGTGTAAGGCACAAGGCAAGTGCTTTACATTCATAATTTAGTTTTAAAACTAGATGCAAAAATTTCAAAGTCCACTGTTTTGCTATTTCAAATTTTTTTTTTTTTTTTTTTTTTTTTTTGCGGTATGCGGGCCTCTCACTGTTGTGGCCTCTCCCGTTGCGGAGCACAGGCTCCGGACGCGCAGGCTCAGCGGCCATGGCTCACGGGCCCAGCCGCTCCACGGCATGTGGGATCCTCCCAGACCGGGGCACGAACCCATGTCCCCTGCATCGGCAGGAGGACTCTCAACCACTGTGCCACCAGGGAAGCCCCTATTTCCAATTTTTAATAACAAAATCAGAATGGTAGAGACAGCATTTAAACTTAGTTCTCATCGTCTTCAAAGCAAGAATTCATTATCAATATACGATATTGAGTTAAATCTATAAGAAATTGGAATGAGATAATGAAGGTGAATACTTCTGTAACTAAAATATGACAGCGAAAAGATGATTGATAAAAAATGGCATAGAAAGTAAGAACATAGGGCTTCCCTGGTGGCGCAGTGGTTGAGAGTCCGCCTGCCGATGCAGGGGACATGGGTTCGTGCCCCGGTCCGGGAGGATCCCACATACCGCGGAGCGGCTGGGCCCGTGAGCCATGGCTGCTGAGCGTGCGCGTCCGGAGCCTGTGCTCCGCAACGGGAGAGGCCACAACAGTGAGAGGCCCACGTACCGCAAAAAAAAAAAAAAAATTAAGAACATAAACAATTCTTTAAAGGGCAGATAAAACACACTGAGGAAAATATTTTTGTTTACTTATTAAAGTCATTGTCTTTAACGTTTAAAAGTTCTCACATATTAATATATGAGAGATACATATTACATTAGAAGCATTTTAAAAATTAGGAGATAAACTGGGCAATACTGCTGCAGACATATTTAGCTTCACTAGAAGTTATATGACATGCAAATTAAAACAAAAGGAAATATTATTTTTGCCTGTATAATAGTCTGTGGAAGAGTGAGGTGAAATGAGTGAAATATCTCTTCATACATCACTCTTAAAAGTATAAATTGGTTGTCTTTCTGGGGGTAAGTTAGGTAACACATATCCAATGTCTGAAATCATTTCGCCATTGTTTACCTAGGGATTCCACTTTAACTAATTTGTCCTAATGAAATAATCTGAATGTACCCAGACTGTATACAACTACAATGACTCCAGTGGTATTTATGATGATATAAAAATAAAGATAAAGTGCCCCCCCAAATGCAGAAAGTTAAAGCTTTGTTGCATACCTATAGGCTAGAATTCTCTGTAATCTTTATAAACCTGCGAGCAAGGTTATGTAATAAATTAGGAACACACTTTTCTTTATTAGGTGAAAATAGAAATAATTCAAAAGTTGTACAAAATTGTTATTTGAGGAAAAAAATACAAAATGGTTTGTACGGGGCAGCCATAATTTTGAGGAGGGAAAAAACCCATACACTCACATTTACTGACTCAATAGTGGAAGTAACTGTAACAATTCTAATAGTGGTTGTTTCTAATAGTACATTTGGGAGTAATTTTACATTCCTCTTTATACTTTTCTGTATTTCTCATATGTTATACTGAACATGAAGTAATTTTATAACCAGAGAATTTCTGAAATAGTCTTAATAGAACGTCATATCTGTAAAATGATTAATCTAGTAAGAACACCATGTCTGTGTCATTTAGCTACACAAACTTTTTATTTCAATAATATATGCAGACATAAATGACACAGAAGTACTCATAGGACTGGTTTTTAAGTTACTTGAAGAATTTTACATCATCTTTATATGGGACTGTTACCACTGGTTTGTCATCAGATAAAAAGAGGCACCAATGATTTGGCTGTCAAAAATCTTTGTATTTCTTTTCCAGAAACATTTCAAAAACAGCATTGCTCACTAAGATTAGAAACATCATCAAATTCATTACTTCTTGTCAGTGAGATGTACATAGCAAAATAATTGTTTTCCTCTTGTCCTACAACTTGGCTGAATTTAAAGAAAAATGAAAATTGCCATAAGCAGAGATAAACACTGTGTATGAGAATCTTACAAAAACATATCCTTCCAGAATTCAGCTCTCAATAAAGTTCTAGTGCCGCTCTCTCAATTGAGTGCAGGATGTGTTTTATTAAATGGCCACATGAGGTGTAAGAACACTTGAGAGCAAACCTTTACAATGTTTCCACAGCTAGCTGATTTACAGACCGCTGAAGGAGGAAGGAAATTGGGTAGCAGTTTGTGTTCTTAAAAGCCATCAGCTCTGAATAGATATTATCCTCACGAAAAGGAAATAGCATCTGAGTAGCTTACACTGAACCCAATTTTGTTTTTCATTGTGTAGTTGGCCTTTCTTAAACGGAGAGAACAGAGAAATCTTCTCTATGCTCCTTGCGTTGTCTACAAAAAAAAAAAAAAAAAAAAAAACCCACATGTTTAATACGGTAAGAGAAAAACTGGCACAGAACTAATTTTCTAAATGACAAATCTGCATTTTCAGTGTAGTCACATTTAGTCAACAGTTTATGTGAAAGCACATCCCAAAAGCATATTAGAAATGTGTCAATACATAAGAACATTCATAAGTATGCAGAGAAAGGCTTACTGTTTGCCAGACACTATGATAAACCCTATGGAGACTACAAAAGACATATAAGGCATGCCTCTTGCCTTCTGTGAGATTACAGTTCATCTGAGATGATACAAATTTATTGAATGCTTTCTCTCTTCCTGGAGCTGAACTAAGCACTTTGCAAGATTACCTCACTGAATCCTCAATAATATCTTGAAATTCATATTATTATCCCTATTTTACAAATGAAACTGTCAAATTCCAAGAGGTTAAGTGTTTTGCCTAGGATGGTATACTCATTAAGTGGCAGATCTGGCATTTGGAACTCTGTCAGATTTCAAAATCAGTGATTTTAACGCTCTGCTAACCTACCTCATCCAGACGATTTGAACAGGATTCCACCGTGTCTTACTGCCGGTCTTTACCAGTACTACTGCTTTGCTAAAATATAAGACATTTTTAAGAATGTATATTTTATTAAATGTTCTTTGAGGCAGTTCTCTTCCTTCTGGTTAGTGATATGGGCTTATTGAATCTCAAATCATTTATATTTATATATATTACATATCAAACTTTATATGAAATTAGTGAACTCCATATATGTGTACATTGAGTTTTTGTTGTATACTCTGACCTGGCATCCAACTGTTCTTTAAGTTGTGTAGGCTATTCTTTGCTATAAATCAAGGCTTCAACCAAAATTGATTCAACATCCATCTTTCCCCTCATATGTCACTGCCACCACTAAGGTCAGCTAATGCGTTACCTGTTGAGTCTCAAATTTATCCACAAAAAACCCATAATCTGTGTACTTTAAGTGAATTATTATGTATGGAATTATTAATGTGCCCTTAGTCAGATATCTATTGTGAATTTTAAATGATTGAATTTCTTTTTTTTTTCCTAACTTTTTTTCCTGATGAGCTACATAGTTAGGATTTAATGGCATTTCACTGCTATTTAATATGTTATCATTTGCAACCCTTTGTTAAAGTAATTCCTGGAAATGACTTTTTTTAAATTATGGAAATGTAGATTATACAGAAGTTTGGGTAAGTCACAATAGAAAATTTCATTGCACCCATTTCAATATTCTAGCAGTACTTATGGGTATCTTGACTATGTTTGGTATTTATTCACCAAGGATAATGTTTAGTACTTGAAACGGCATAGTCTGTAGGGCAAAACAGTTACTTTATGGTAAAATATCAAACTTTTACTAAACCCTTCAAAATTCATTGTGGTAATCCAATTAAGAGGACTACACTGGTTTCAGATCTTTAGAATTTACATTCCCCATTCCTCTCCAAAATGGGTAATGTAAATAGTTCTCAATTGTACTCAAAAGGAGAGCCATAAGTATTAATGCCAGCTTATGTAGAACTAAAAATCAAACTTACAGGTTAACTGAGAGAGAAACGTGACTTCCACAAAAATATTGACTGATTTGACTGAGTCAACAGATTATAAGCTACAAAATGTCCTGGAAGTCATTTAGAAGTTTCCCAGTATGGTTGTTTGGAGGGAGTTAGAGAGTCCAATGCTATCAGTCATTTTACACTAATATCCCAATCAACCAAAATATATTTGATGCATTCAACAGTGATGGAAAGTCTGTCAT
The DNA here is from genome assembly GCF_963924675.1 of Phocoena phocoena. NCBI lineage: Eukaryota > Metazoa > Chordata > Mammalia > Artiodactyla > Phocoenidae > Phocoena > Phocoena phocoena. The sequence goes on along the minus strand of NC_089221.1, from coordinate 82,088,378 downwards.
GAAAATATAACCACACCTCTTTTTAAGAAAACAAACAAACCAAAAACACCTCTGTATGGAAACATGAGATAGTATTCATTTTGGTAATGGAGAGGGCTCTTTTCATTTACTTAAATAGGCTTTGAAACAATTTTATTTAAAATTCATATCTGGCAAGTATAGTAATTTCCAGCCAGCATAGTCAGTTGTTCAATACAGGTGCTACATAAGTCTGCTCAACAATGTAAACACGCTGATTCAGAGCGATCTCACGAATTAAATAGCTTGTTTCCCGGAGACAGGAAAGTATAGAACAAAATTAATAGTATAGCTACTGTATCTCAGTGGTGAACTACCCTCAAGCCTGAATCATTGCAGAAGAAGAGATGTTAACAGAGCTGATCTTAGTGAGTATGAGAGTGAAAATGCCTGTGAACTCAAGAGAGAAGAGTAGGAGGGTTGATTTGGAAGCATGCTGTTAATTAGCTAACTTAAATGAAAGTCATGTAAAAGGCTAATTAAGTGAAATTGATGCGCTTGGTCTTGGTCTTTATTTTGAATACAGCTGAATCAATCTCTGAGCCAGAGAATCCAGTTCCAGAAACATGTTTCCGTGGGATGGATGCTGATAAAAGAGGTTGATTTCAGCTGCTTTTTTTTTTTTTTTTTTTGCGGTACGCGGGCCTCTCACTGTTGTGGCCTCTCCCGTTGCGGAGCACAGGCTCCGGACGCGCAGGCTCAGCGGCCATGGCTCATGGGCCTAACCACTCCGCGGCATGTGGGATCCTCCCGGACCAGGGCACGAACCCGTGTCCCCTGCATCGGCAGGCGGACTCTCAACCACTGCACCACCAGGGAAGCCCTCAGCTGTTCTTAAAGGTGTGTTTTTCATGTGCTGGTGGTTTGCCAAGCCCAGCCATCCATATCAATTCTGTCTTAGGAGACACCTGATTTATGTAAGATTGTCAGACACATTAAAAGTATGAAAATTTAATACTGACCTCATTTTATTATCTGTCTAATTATAAATCCCCATGGCCTTAGCTGCATTGCTGACTAGGAAAGTGCTATGAGCTACCATTCCACCCAGAGCTGAAAAATGCAGAGTAAGGTATAGGACTTTTGTTGTACACTTTTAAAAATTATGTCTTCTTCATATTTATTCTCATTGATTTGAGGCTGCACTTTGCTTCATTTTGCACATATGAAAGGCATATTTGAGAATCTACATGTAAGACATCCTTCTAAGAAAAACTTGAAAATATTCCATATTGTTTTGCTATGACCAAATCAACTTCCAGCAAGTTTAATTCCATGTAAATCAGAGAAATGAAGAAAAGAAGAATGGATAATGCTTAATATCTTTAGGGATTTATACATCTCAATTTTTACAGGTAATAGAGTAAAACCCAATGGAAGCTCCAAGGAAGTTGGGAAGAACTATTTGAACAAATTTTTAAAATAAAAACAGTGATCATTAATTGAGTACTTTCTGTATGCTAGTGACTATGCTAAGCACACAAAGACATTATCCTACTAAATCTTGATTTTAAAAAAGCCTCTGTGAAATTATAACTCCCATTTTAGAGCAAATTCAACTGAGAGTAGGAGAATTTAATTAATTATGTATGATTACAGAGTCAGTAAGAAAAATAAAAAGGCTACAAACTCAAGTCTTTCTCCAGAGCCCATGCTTTCAACCCTAAACACCTAGACTGTAAAATATAAGGGCATTTTCCTAAAAGACTCATTTGGGGAATTTCTTAATCCCATCCCTTTAGCAAAGTCCAAGCTACTGACATATTTGTACCCTGGTAGAAAGTATTTGATATTTCAGCCCCTGCTCTTTCTTTTTTATGAAATTTAACTAGTGGGTATTATTATTACTATTATTACTATTACATATTTACATCCTAAAGATAGGTGACTAGAAGTAGTAGAAAGGCCAAAAATTCTTTTGTACCTTTTTCATTATTAAGAGCTTGAAAATTTAGTCCATATTTTATTAGCTTTAACTGTTTATACACTTTATTGTCAAGCTGAATAATTGACAAAAGGATTTCTTGTAAGATCAGAATTTGTACACTTTTTCAATGGAGTCTAAGCTATGTTTAACCATGGCATGACTGGGCACGTCTGGCAGACTGATTGACAGGGATCAGCCAGAAGTATTTTTTGCATGAGGTACAAAGAACCCTTCAGAGAGAACTTACCTTAAGAGAGACAACCCATAATTCTGCACAATAAGAAAGCCTCTTCTAAGCTGTGAGAGGGAAGGGCAATTCAAAGCACAGTGTGATATCTGTCACTCAAATTTGTCTTCCGACCCATCTGTAATGGGGCTAGGACTGAATCTCAGAAATAGTAGGGCTGAAGTATAAAGCCTGGAAAAAAATTCTCCTAAAAGCTCCATAAGATATTGAGGATACAAGACATTATACACAATGAAAAGAGTGTACGTACTATGCTCACAAACATAGTTCCAGTGTGCTGACTGCTGTGAATTATGTCCAGGTTTAGTGCTGCTTTGATATACTGAGGGGCACACGTGTGGAGGCAGTAACAGGACACAGGCCCAGGTGGGAGCACAGACACCTCACTCGATGAAAGGAACCTCAAGAGTAATGGTGTCTGGTGCCTGTAATTTGGTAGTAGCTGGAAATAATGTCAGTGGTGACAGGTGGTACCAAATATGGAATCTCACAGGACCCCCTGGCACAGAAAGCAAATCCCTGACAGAGGACACTCAACTGTGGCACTGGTGAGAAAGCTTCTCAATATATATAGTGAGTTTTATTAAATGGGGTCAGAGCAGAAGAGCAGGGAGAGGAAAAGGGTATGCACTGATATGGATGATAAAGAAAACTCTTCTTTTTTTTTAAAAAAACATTACTGAAGTATAGTTGATTTACAATTTATAGTTAACAGCATTGTGATTCAGTTATACATATATATACATTCTTTTTAATATTATTTTCCATTATGGTTTATTACAGGATATTGATATAGTTTCCTGTGCTATGTAGTAGGACCTGTTGTTTATCCATTCTTTTTATAATAGTGTGCACCTGCTAACCCTAAACTCCCACTCCATCCCTCTCCCAACCCCCCTTCCCCTTGGCAACCATAAGTCTGTTCTCTGTGTCTGTGAGTCTGTTTCTGTTTCACAGATGAGTTCATTTGCATCATACTTTAGGTTCCACATATTAGTGATATCATCCAGTATTTGTCTTTCTGTAAGAGAGCTGTTCTTGAATCATGCAGTAACCCTACCCCTGACCAGAGGCTCCTCCAGACAAGAGACGTTGGGCTAAAGTTCTGATAAAATTTGGTAGTTGTAAGAACAGAAAATAATGTTTGCTTTTGTTATTCAGATCATGAAAATTATAAGATCCTTCTTATGAAAGTTATAAGAGCCTTGCTAGGATACTAAAAATATCTATTGATTTTCACTTTTGCAAGTGAAAGATGATGGGTCTGGAGTTGAGCTGATATCCATTTGATATTTATGGAATGAACATGGCATAGTTTGTAAGTAGAAACAGTGTTGTCTCTTTTTATATTCATGTGCCTTATTTATAGTCATCTTATTAATTATATGTCTTCAATTCTGTTGTCTAGAATATCTCCATGAGACCTAGGCTGTGAATTTTAAAGGGTCACTCACTCAGAGGATTGTGCAAATCTTAACTTTGTCTTTACTGGCCTCACCCGACTCTGGGCCATGGAAGACCCCCTTGTCATGCTCCTGATTTGATTGGAATGCTTTCGAAATTTTACCATTAAATATGATGTTTGCATAATTTTACCATTAAGTATGATACAGATTTTTGAAAGGCACTCGTTATTCAATTGAGAAGGGCATCTTGCATTTTTAGTTTGCTATTAGTTTTTTAAATTAATATTGAACTTGGACAGTTGCTTTTTCTTTATTATTTGATATTCTTGTTTTTTTAATCCATTATTCAGTCAGTATAGTATGTTAAATTAATAGATGTCTATGATGTTCATTTATTGTTACATTCCTGAGCTAACCTCCTTTTCTGTAAAGCCCAATTCAAATACCACTCTTGATCTGTCACACAAAAGTAATGTCTTCCTCCCTCCCCTAAATTGCTACCACTCTGTATTTACTTTTTCTATATATTTTAGTATGTTCTACTTTGTAATGTATTTAGATATGTTCATGTTGTTTCGCCTACTCCTTTCTTCCTCATAATGCAAAGAATAATGCATTAGAAGCCAGGGAAGTTGAAATGAACTCAAGGTCTTCCACTTAAAAAAAAATTCCTAAGGCTCAATTTCCTTTTATGTAAAACAAAGACCATGATGCATGCCTTCCTGGCCTTATAAACATTTTCTTCTTCTTTTTTTTTAATTTTAACATCTTTATTGGAGTATAATTGCTTTACAATGGTGTGTTAGTTTCTGCTTTATAACAAAGTGAATCAGTTATACATATACATATGTTCCCATATCTCTTCCCTCTTGTATATCCCTCCCTCCCACCCTCCCTATCCCACCCATCCAGGCAGTCAAAAAGCACCGAGCTGATCTCCCTGTGCTATGCAGCTGCTTCCCACTAGCTATCTAACTTACCTTTGGTAGTGTATATATGTCCATGCCACTCTCTCGCTTTGTCAAAGGTTACCCTTCCCCCTCCCCATATCCTCAAGTCCATTCTCTAGTAGGTCTGTGTCTTTATTCCTGTCTTACCCCTAGGTTCTTCAAGACATTTCTTTTTCTTAAATTCCCTATATATGTGTTAGCATACGGTATTTGTCTTTCTCTTTCTGACTTACTTCACTCGGTATGACAGACTCTAGGTCCATCCACCTCATTCCAAATAGCTCCATTTCGTTTCTTTTTATGGCTTAGTAATATTCTATTGTATATATGTGCCACATCTTCTTTATCCATTCATCCGATGATGGACACTTAGGCTGTTTCCATCTCCTGGTTATTGTAAATAGAGCTGCAATGAACATTTTGGTACATGACTCTTTTTGAATTATGGTTTTCTCAGGGAATATGCCCAGTAGTGGGATTGCTGGGTCGTATGGTAGTTCTATGTGTAGTTTTTTAAGGAACCTCCATACTGTTCTCCATAGTGGCTGTACTAATTCATATTCCCATCAGCAGTGCAAGAGTGTTCCCTTTTCTCGACACCCTCTCCAGCATTTATTGCTTCTAGATTTTTTGATGATGGCCATTTTTTTTTTTTTTTTTTTTTGCAGTATGCAGGCCTCTCACTGTTGTGGCCTCTCCCATTGTGGAGCACAGGCTTCAGACGTGCAGGCTCAGCGGCCATGGTTCATGCGCCCAGCCGCTCCACGGCATGTGGCATATTCCCGGACCAGGGCACGATGTGTCCCCTGCATCGGCAGGTGGATTCCCAACCACTTCGCCATGAGGGAAGGCCAATAATGGCCACTCTTACTAGTGTGAGATGTTATCTCATTGTAGTTTTGATTTGCATTTCTCCAATGATTAATGATGGTGAGCATTCTTTCATGTGTTTGCTGGCAGTCTGTATATCTTCTTTGGAGAAATGTCTATTTAGGTCTTCTGCCCATTTTTGGTTTGGGTTGTTTGTTTTTCTTGTTATAGAGCTGCATGAGCTGCTTGTAAATTTTGGAAATTAATCCTTTGTCATTTGCAAATATTTTCTCCCATTCTGAGGGTTGTCTTTTGGTCTTGTTTATGGTTTCCCTTGCTGTGCAAAAGCTTTGAAGTTTCATTAGGTCCCATTTGTTTATTTTTGTTTTTATTTCCATTTCTCTAGGAGGTGGGTCAAAAAGGATCTTGCTGTGATTTCTGTCATAGAGCGTTCTGCCTATGATTTCCTCTAAGTGTTTGATAGTTTCTGGCCTTATATTTAGGTATTTAATCCGTTTTGAGCTTATTTTTGTGTATGGTGTTAGGGAGTGTTCTACTCTCATACTTTTACATGTACCTGTCCAGTTTTCCCACCACCAATTATTGAAAAGGCTGTCCTTCCTCCACTGTACATTCCTGCCTCCTTTATCAAAGATAAGGTGACCATATGTGCATGGATTTATCTTTGGGTTTCTATCCTGTTCTATTGATCTGTCTTTCTGTTTTTGTGCCAGTACCATACTGTCTTGACTACTGTAGCTTTGTAGTATAGTCTGAAGTCAGGGAGCCTGATTCCTCCAGCTCCGTTTTTCTTTCACAAGACTGCTTTGGCTATTAGGGGTGTTTTGCGTTTTCATACAATTGTGAATTTTTTTGTTCTAGTTCTGTGAAAAACGCCAGTGGTAGTTTGATAGGGATTGCATGGAATCTGTAGATTGCTTTGGGTAGTTGAGTCATTTTCACAATGTTGATTCTTCCAATCCAAGAACATGGTATATCTCTCCATCTATTTGTATCATCTTTAATTTCTTTCATCAGTGTCTTATAATTTTCTGCATACAGGTCTTTTGTCTCCTTAGGTAGGTTTATTCCTAGATATTTTATTCTTTTTGTTGCAATGGTAAATGAGAGTGTTTTCTTGATTTCACTTTCAGATATTTCATCATTAGTGCCTAGGAATGCCAGAGATTTCTGTGCATTAATTTTGTATCCTGCTACTTTACCAAATTCACTGATTAGCTCTAGTAGTTTTCTGGTAGCATCTTTAAGATTCTCTATGTATAGTATCATGTCATCTGCAAACAGTGACAACTTTACTTCTTCTTTTCCAATTTAGATTCCTTGTATTTCCTTTTCTTCTCTGATTGCTGTGGCTAAAACTTCCAAAACTATGTTGAATAAGCATGGTGACAGTGGGCAACTTTGTCTTTTTCCTGATCTTAGTTGAAATGCTCTCAGTTTTTCACCATTGAGGATGATGTTGGCTGTGGGTTTGTTATATATGGCCTTTATTATGTTGAGGAAAGTTCCCTCTATGCCTACTTTCTACAGGGTTTTTATCATAAATGGGTTTTGAATTTTGTCAAAAGCTTTCTCTGCATCTATTGAGATAATCATATAGCTTTTCTCCTTCAATTTGTTAATATGGTGTATCACATTGATTAGCGTATATTGAAGAATCCTTGCATTGCTGGAATAAACCCCACTTGATCATGGTGTATGATCCATTTAATGTGCTGTTGGATTCTGTTTCCTTGTATTTGTTGAGGATTTTTGCATCTATGTTCATCAGTGATATTGGCCTGTGGTTTTCTTTCTTTGTGACATCCTTGTCTGGTTTTGGTATCAGGGTGATGGTGGCCTCGTAGAATGAGTTTGGGAGTATTCCTCCCTCTGCTATATTTTGGAAGAGTTTCGGAAGGATAGGTGTTAGCTCTTCTCTAAATATTTTATAGAATTTGCCTGTGAAGCCATCTGGTCCTGGGCTTTTGTTTGCTGGAAGATATTTAATCACAGTTTCAATGTCAGTGCTTGTGATTGGTCGGTTCATATTTTCTATTTCTTCTTGATTCAGTCTTGGCAGGTTGTGCTTTTCTAAGAATTTGTCCATTTCTTCCAGGTTGTCCATTTTATTGGCATAGAGTTGCTTGTAGTAATCTCTCATGATCTTTTGTATTTCGCAGTGTCAGTTGTTACTTCTCCTTTTTCATTTCTCATTCTATTGATTTGAGTCTTCTCCCTTTTTTTTCTTGATGAGACTGGCTAATGGTTTATCAATTTTGTTTATCTTCTCAAAGAACCAGTTTTTAGTTTTATTGATCTTTGCTATCATTTCCTTCATTTCTTTTTCATTTATTTCTGATCTGATCTTTATGATTTCTTTCCTTCTGGTAACTTAGGGGGTTTTTTGTTCTTCTTTCTCTGATTGCTAAAGGTGCAAAGTTAGGTTGTTTATTCGAGATGTTTCCTGTCTCTTAAGGTAGTATTGTATTGCTATAAATTTTCCTCTTAGAACTGCTTTTGCTGCATCCCATTGGTTTTGGGTCGTCTTGTCTCCATTGTCATTGTTTCTAGGTACTTTTTGATTTCCTCTTTGATTTCTTCAGTGGTCACTTCGTTATTAAGTAGTGTATTGTTTAGCCTCCATGTGCCTGTAGTTTTTACAGATCTTTTCCTGTAATTGATATCTAGTCTCATAGGGCTGTGGTTGGAAAAGATACTTCATACAATTTTAATTGTACCAAGGCTTGATTTGTGACCCAAGATATGATCTATCCTGGAGAATGTTCCATGAGCACTTGAAAAGAATGTGTATTCTGTTGTTTTTGGATAGAATGTCCTATAAATATCAATTAAGTCCATCTTGTTTAATCCATCATTTAAAGCTTGTGTTTTCTAATTTATTTTCATTTTGGATGATCTTTCCATTGGTAAAAGTGGGGTGTTAAAGTCCCCTACTATGAATGTGTTACTGTCGATTTCCCCTTTTATGGCTCTTAGTATTTGCCTTATGTATTGAGGTGCTCCTAAGTTGGGTGCATAAATATTTAAAATTGTTATATCTTTTTCTTAGATTGATCCCTTGATCATTATGTAGTGTTCTTCTTTGTCTCTTCTAATAGTCTTTATTTTAAAGTCTATTTTGTCTAATATGAGAATTGCTACTCCAGCTTTCTTTTCATTTCCCTTTACATGGAATGTCTTTTTCCATCCCCTCTCTTTCAGTCTGTATGTGTCTCTAGGTCTGAAGTGGGTCTCTTGTAGACAGCATATATATGGGTCTTCTTTTTGTATTCATTCAGCCAGTCGGTGTCTTTTGGTGGGATATTTAATCCATTTACATTTAAGGTAATTATCGATATGTATGTTCCTATTCCCATTTTCTTAATTGTTTTGGGTTTGCTATTGTAGATCTTTTTGTTCTCTTGTGTTTCTTGCCTAGAGAAGTTCCTTTAGCATTTGTTGTACAGCTGGTTTGGTGTTGCTGAACTCTCTCAGCTTTTGCTTGTCTTTAAAGGTTTTAATTTCTCCATCAAATCTGAAGGAGATCCTTGCTGGGTACAGTAATCTTGGTTGAAGGTTTTTCTCCTTCATAACTTTAAATATGTCCTGCCAGTCTCTTCTGGCTTGCAGAGTTTCTGCTGAAAGATCAGCCGTTAACCTTATGGGGGTTCCCTTGTGTGTTATTTGTTGTTTTTCCCTTGCTGCTTTTAATATTATTTCTTTGTATTTAATTTCTGACAGTTTGATTAATATGTGTCTTGGCGTGTTTCTCCTTGGATTTATCCTGTATGGGACTCTCTGTGCTTCCTGGACTTGATTAACTATTTCCTTTCCCATGTTAGGGAAGTTTTCAACTATAATCTCTTCAAATATCTTCTCAGTCCCTTTTTTTTTTCCTCTTCTTCTTCTGGAACCCCTATAATTCAAATGTTGGTTCATTTAACGTTGTCCCATTGGTCTCTGAGACAGTCCTCAGTTCTGTTCATTCTTTTTTCTTTATTCTGCTCTGCAGTACTTATTTCCACTCTTTTATCTTACAGGTCACTTATCCATTCTTCTGCCTCAGTTATTCTGCTATTGATCCCATCTAGAGTATTTTTCATTTCATTTATTGTGTTGTTCATCATTCCTTGTTTCATCTTCAGTTCTTCTAGGTCCTTGTTAAATGTTTCTTTCATTTTCTCTATTCTATTTCCAAGATTTTGGATCATCTTTACTATCATTGTTCTGAATTCTTTTTCAGGTAGATTGCCTATTTCCTCTTCATTTGTTAGGTCTGGTGGGTTTTAATCTTGCTGCTTCATCTGCTGTGTGTTTTTCTGTCTTCTCATTTTGGTTATCTTATGGTGTTAGTGTTCTCCTTTTTGCAGGCTGCAGGTTCGTAGTTCCTGTTGTTTTTGGTGTCTGTCCCCAGTGGGTAAAGTTGGTTCAGTGGGTTGTGTAGGCTTCCTGGTGGAGGGGACTAGTGCCTGTGTTCTGGTGGATGAGGCTGGATCTTTTCTTTCTGGTGGGCAGTTCTACATTTGGTGATGTGTTTTGGGGTGTCTGTGGGCTTATTATGATTTTAGGCAGCCTCTGTGCTAATGGGTGTTCCTGTGTTCCTGTCTTGCTAGTTGTTTGGCATAGGGTGTCCAGCCCTTTAGCTTGCTGGTCGTTGAGTAAAGCTTGGTGCTGGTGTTGAGATGGAGATCTCTGGGAGATTTTCACCGTTTGATATTATGTGAAGCTTGGAGGTCTCTTGTGGACCAGTGTCCTGAAGTTGGCTCTCCCACCTCAGAGGCACAGCAGTGACTCCTGGCTGCAGCACCAAGAGCCTTTCATCCACACTGCTCAGCATAAAAGGGAGAAAATGTAGAAAGAAAGAAAGAAAAAAAGAAAGAAAGAAAGAAGGTAAGATGAGGGAAGGAGGGAAGGTAGGAAGCAAGGAATGAAGAAAGGAAGAAAGGAAGGAAGAAGGAAGGAAGAAGGAAGGAAGAAGGATGGAAGGAAAGAAGATAATGTAAGATAAAATAAAATAATTAAAATAATTATTAAGAAAAAAATTTTTTTAAAGAAAAAAGAAAATGTACAGATAGAGCCCTAGGACAAATGGTGAAAGCAAAGCTATACAGACAAAATCTCCCACAGAAGCATACACATACTCACTCACAAAAAGAGAAAAAGGGGAAAAAATAATAAATCTTGCTCTCGAAGTCCACCTCCTCAATTTGGGATGATTCGTTGTCTATTCATGTATTCCACAGATGCAGGGTACATCAAGTTAATTGTGGAGCTTTAATCCACTGCTTCTGTGTTTGCTGGGAGAGATTTCCCTTTCTCTTCTTTGTTCGCACAGCTCCCGGGGCTCAGCTTTGGATTTGGCCCCGCCTCTGCATGTAGATTGCCTGAGGGCGTCTGTTCTCTCTCAGACAGGATGGGGTTAAAGGAGCAGCTGCTTCGGGGGCTCTGGCTCACTCAGGCCGGGGGGAGGGAGGGGTGCGGATGCGGGGCAAGCCTGTGGCAACAGAGGCCGGTGTGAAGTTTTATGAGCCTGAGGTGCGCCGTGCGTTCTCCCGGCAAAGTTGTCTCTGGATCCTGGGACCCTGGCAGTGGCGGGCTGCACAGCCTCCCTGGAAGGGGGTGTAGATTGTAACCTGTGCTCACACACAGGCTTCTTGGCAGCGGCAGCAGCAGCCTTAGCGTCTCATGCCAGTCTCTGGGGTCCGCGCTTTTAGCTGTAGCTCACACCTGTCTCTGGAGCTCCTTTAAGCAGCGCTCTTAATCCCCTCTCCTCGCGCACCAGGAAACAAAGAGGGAAGAAGAAGTCTCATGCCTCTTCGGCAGGTCCAGACTTTTCCCCGGAGTCCCTCCCGGCTAGACGGGGTGCACTAACCCACTGCAGGCTGTGTTCACGCCACCAATCCCAGTCCTCTCCCTGCGCTCCGACCGAAGCCCAAGCATCAACTCCGAGCCCCACCCACCCTGGCGGGTGAGCAGACAAGCCTCTCGGGCTGGTGAGTGCCGGTTGGCACTGATCCTCTGTGTGGATATCTCTCCGGTTTGCCCTCCGCACCCCTGTTGCTGTGGTCTCCTCCGCGGCTCTGAAGCTTTCCCCCTCTGCCACCTGTAGTCTCCGCCCTCAAAGGGGCTTCTAGTGTGTGGAAACCTTTCCCCCTTCACAGCTCCCTCCCACTGGTGCAGGTACCGTCCCTATTGTTTTGTCTGTGTTTATTCTTTTGTCTTTTGCCCTACCCAGGTACGTGGGGAGTTTCTTGCTTTTTGAGAGGTCTGAGGTCTTCTGCCAGGGTTCAGTAGGTGTTCTGTAGGAGTTGTTCCACGTGTAGATGTATTTCTGGTGTATCTTTGGGATAGAAGGTGATCTCCGTGACTTACTCTTCCACCATCTTCCACGAACCCTTATAGACATAGTATCTAAATGAGATATGATGAACATGGTATTCTGTAAATGTAGAAAGCTTCATACACATCACTTTTATTATTGATCATTAAGCTTCAAAACTTGCTAAAATTTAACTCAGTATTGGCTATGCTGGGACATAAAAATTACATTGAAAAGTTCTTCAGATTTCTATTTTAATGCCAACCTGGAATGAACAGTAACAGCAGTAGTTATACTGAAGGATTATCAGTTATCCTTTCATATGTTATAAATCAAATTGCCTTGAGGCTCACCATGCAATCTTTGAATGTCATATACCCCCTGCAAGAGATGGCAGATACAAGTAGCGCAAGGGGATCATTGTTCTGCTTTAATCTCAAAGATTATTTTTTGAGGTCCTACTGAGAAAATGATCTTGAAAGGGAGAATTTGTGAAAAGTGTGAAAGAAGTTTCCAAATTCTAAAAATTTCCCACTACATATACAAAACAAACTTTGGATATCAGCACATCAAATATTACAGTAAGTCCTAGTGTAGTAAACTCAGGGTATTCTGAAATTTGCACAGCATTACTTCTGTTCACCACTGTGTACTGGTAAAGGTAGATCACAGGGCCAGCCCAAATTCAGAGTGGAGAAATAAACTCCACCTCCTGATGGGCAGAACTGCATATTTATACTGCAAAGGACATGAATATATGGAGGAATAGAGTTGGGGACATTTTTGCAAACTACTGCACCTATCCATAGCAAAACCCTATAATGGGGTTATTAGATATGGTGACAGAAAAGTCAAAAGCCAAGAGGGCTTGGCCTCATTCTTATTTGGTTATATGGAAAGTGAAAGCCACAGGGTTCCAATGCGCAGTAGAAAGACATAAGAGGAGCCTATATTAGAATAGTCACCTGTCCCTTTCCTCCCATGTGTCGTGAGGTGAGTGTGATTAGATATTCTGCCTGCCCTGTGGGAGACAAGGAAATGATAAGCTGAGAATCAAGATCTGCTATGCAGTCATGTGGCAAGGTGCAAGCTCCAGAAGCTGGGGCTAAAAATTCCAAATAAAAATCATATAGATAATGTTGCTTATACACACAATTTCTGCACCATTAATAAGAAATATAAAAGCTATCAGTCCCTGACTGGATAAAGAAATAATTTATATGATCTCTAGCTCTAGACTAGATAAAATACCAAAGTGGAGACCAACAAAGAATGAAAAGGCGCACAGATTTTATTGTTCTCCTTCCCCCAACCCTACCCCCACCATAAGGTCAAGCACACTACCCCATATATGCTGGGGAGGAGAAAGATTTCCATCTTGGGGTGGAGAAGTGTTGGAGTGGGACCAGGACACTGAAAACTGAACATTTACTCAAAAGAGACATGAGTGACAAAGTTGTCTGCAAAGGAGATGCACATATCAGAAGGGATCAAGATACCACAGTTTGGCAACTTAAAAAAAAAAATCTATTCCCCGATGACTGGGGAGTTAAGATTATATCAGATACATAAAATACAAAATGTCAGGGTTTTTTGCATAACAGAGAAGCAGTAAGGGACAGTTCTAGATTTTGTGTAGGCTCTGTTCAAGAAAAATGAAACAGAATATATAATGTTTACAAATATGACCCAGACACCTGATCCTGTGAACTCTTCCTGAAGGCTCCAAGTCTCAGAAAGGACTCATCCAACTCCCACAGGAAAGAGACCTGGAAGTGCTGCATCATTAGCATCACAGTAAATTTGCCTCTGATAGCAGCATATCGAATACAAGAGGTTTTTATAAGTGTATCATCATCGGACTTCTCTTTTTTTCTACAGAAATATTTGTATAGTGAGTTAAGGAGTGCTTGTACCAAGTAGGTGGCAAAGCAAAGGTATTAAGGTATTTAGACCGAACATGTTCCTGTAGGTAAAAAGGCTATTTACTTCCTTTTCTTCTCAAATAAGCATGACCACTTTATAGGTCTTGACTGGAAATTGTCTTACATATGTCTTCAAAAGCCTTGAAGATTGAAGTATTATATGCTGTCAGCAAAGCCATATGAATGGGGTAGCCGAAGGCCCAGGATAGAGAGGCCTGAGAGTTTCCTGCAGCTGATAGAGAAGCACCACTGCCTATTCTCCACAGAGCTACCTTTCTCCCATCTTCTCAGGTTTAAACATCATGTCAGCTCCAAAAGAAGTCTCTGATGTGCATTGCAGATTTCTCCCCACCTCTCCACAGCATTTCCCTTTGATTCTCAGGACCTAGTAGAATGTGCAAGTTCCCTGTTCTTCTTTGGTGAGCCCATATCTGGCCCTCTTCCTCAAATCCTGTTCAGTCTCTCATGGTTCTAGTGACCAAATTGTGATCACAACCAACTTTGTGATTTGAGTTTAACCTGCTGAATGTTCATGTCTAGTCTTAATCATGGAATAGGGTCATCTGTCATTAGGCTGCCTTCATCATTCCCAAGGAAGGATTACATTGTTTCAGTCAAACCTATACTGAAAAAACTTTCATGACACTAGTCTGTTGTAATCTAATAATTAATAAGCCATTATCTGTTTACCTATGTCACTTGATTTTCCTATTTATATGTAAAAAGAATTTATCCAGTCAAACTTCATTCCATGTGTTTCTCAATACTTTATAACATGTCAAGATTTTAATATAGTTTGGCATTGTTATTTTATATTCACACAATTACATGAAATACTCCAGTTTAAAATTCAGTAAATTTAAATTTAAAACTGTAATTGTCCTTATTTAGTTGCCACTTAGTTTCTTAGAATTGCAGTTTATAATTATGCATGCTAAAAATGATAGGTTTTCATATTCTCCTGTTGACTGACAAAACAACTCTTCCTATACATTCCATCATTTTTGCCTCACTGAACTGTGAAAACTACTCAACTATTTGAAATTTATTTTGCAATATTTACTAAAATATAATCTGAGATTCCAATCTCCCAGCACACCATGAGCTCACTCTAAAAGTTTCAGAGAGGTGAGAAGATAGCTCTACAGCATTAATGGAGTGTTTTATACTACTCCTTCTTAAAGCTGTGATACAAGGCAATCTACTCATATAAATTCAACATTCTTATTCTATAGTCAAAGACTATATTTAGAAAAACATATAAAAGTTGAATCTATCTTATGTAAGAAACCAATTTTCATGCCCTGTTACTTCCTTCTTAACAATGGCTAAGATAATATGAATGCAGGTACTTTCATTTCAGTGAGAAATCCTATAAACCAGATATCTTCACCGCCCCTGTTTATACAGTATTCAGTCTATTTAATGAAGATGTTATGCTTTCACAAAGTATTTATAACTGCTGGGTTAGAAGTCCCTCTGACATAAATAGGTCACATCATTAGAAGGACCAAATATCCATTGACTTGAGCCCATTTTTAGAAACTTGAAGCTTGTCTGCCCTGTCAACAGTTATTAACTCCTCCATTTACAAAATCACCAGGCAACATGACTGAGAGAGAATATTTCTTAAAATAAATGAAAACCAGTGCATGTTAGATGTTATAGCAAAAGGAAACTATCATGGGGTAGAGAGAAAGTAGAGCTTGAGGATATAGATCTGAATTTTAAGTGTCACTAACTCATACTTTGGTGTGAGCTGGTTGAGCAGAGTTCTCTCTTCAGGCCTCAGTCTGCTCATCTGTAACATTCTGTAGTTAAACTGAAGTAATGTTTTCTAAGATATATTCCACGAGTTCTACAGCCATGAAATGTTTTCAGAAAAAAGAAAAAAGGAGAGGGGTTTAAGAAGGTATGGAGAGAGTATATACTAAATCAGTAGATTCACAGTGCATATTCATGAGACCCTGAGTATCTTGGCAGTAAAGAAATGTCTTACATCATAATTCTTTTATGAATATATTTAACCAGAAATTCCCTTCCAAACTCTCCTTTTTATGTAACATCTCTTCATACACCAAAGAAATACTATTCCAAGAGAGAAACATTATAAGAGGTTGATTTTTAAGGTTCTTCTAGCTTTAATGTATGACATGTGTCTCTGAAAGCCCTACTTTCTCCAAAAGTAGATTTCCCAGTCTTGAAGCTCCTGGGTGAAGAGTTTCACCCAGTCTGGCATTCTCCTCTCCAGTTTTGCCTGCACAGAAACAGTCACTGCTCTGGAATTGCTCCAGTCATCTGGGGGGATGAGATAATCATCTGGCGGGACGAGCCACCCATACACTCATCTTCTTGGCCTCTGGTCAGGTCATCTCCTTGAAACAGGCTCCCTGTGCTCTGCTCAGGGCTCACACCCATGTCCCAGGCCAGCACATTCTCCAACGGTCCACAGCAATCTTCAGGTCTACTCAGGCTCTGGTTAGGATCACAGAGCCTGGGAACCTTCGCCCACAACCACCACCCCTGCCTAGCAAGAGCTGAATTTGAGCTCTGCAACAGAAAGAACATTCTGCTTTAAGAAGATAAAAAAGTCAGCTCTCTGGTAACCTTCCACAGGTCCATAGATGGTTAAGCTGCAAACAAGCAGAACAGCTTCAAAAGGTACAATTGTAACTGAAAATGTAACTCATAATCCATTTATTTGGTGCAATAGCTGCTAAAGGATCCATTATCAGAGGCTGGAAAAAGAATTTCTCTCTCCTATGGATCTTACATTCTATCCCAGGCTGCACAGAACTCGTGGTAACTGACTATTCTCTCACATTGTCCTGCTGTTTTCCCAACTTCCTGGGAATCCCCTCACACTCAGCTTTACTCTTCAAGGAGAAACAGTTTACTGGATATTACCTACATTAAACATACTATTTTGTTTAGAGTTAATACATAATAAAAGCTTAATCCCCTTATTCAATAAAATTTAAGAAAAATAAATGAGACTATGAGTTGAGAATCTTCCATTTTTAAGTAACTTAGTGAAAACTAGGTTAAATAATAAAGGAAATATATCAGCTCAAATAAATGAGATGTTTTAATAAATATGCTCTAAGTGAGGCTTAATTCAGAAGCTCAACAATGTTATGAAATACCTGTTTCTTTTCCTTCTTTTTTTTTCCTTTTTTTTTTAAATGTGTTTGACTTTTTTTTTTAACTGATGTTTACTTGATTTACAATGTTGTGTTAGTTTCAGGTGTACAGCAAAGAGATTCAGTTATGCATACATATATATCTATTTTTTTCATATTTTTTCCCTTATGGTTTATTACATAATACTGAGTAGAGTTCCCTGTGCTATATGGTAGGTCCTTGTTGGTTATCTATTTTATATACGCTAGTGTGTATATGTTAATCCCAACCTCCTAATTTATCCCTCCCTCCGCCTTTTCCCTTTGGTAACCATAAGTTTGTATAAGTTCATTTGTATCATTTTTTTTTTAAGATTCCACATATAAACAAAATCCTATGATATTTGTCTTTCTCTGTCTGGCTTATTCACTTAGTATGATAGTCTCCAGGTCCATCTTACTACAAATGGCATTATTTCATTCTCTTTTATGGCTGAGTAATATTCAATTGCAAACATATACCACATCTTCTTTATCCATTCATCTGTCAGTGGACAGTTAAGTTACTTCCATGTCTTGGCTATGGTAAATAGTGTTGCAGTGAACATTGGGGTGCATGTATCTTTTTGAATTATGTCTTTCTCTGGATATATGCCCAGGAGTGGGATTGCAGGATCATATGGTAGTTCTGTTTTTAGTTTTTTAAGGAACCTCCTTACTGCTCTCCATAGTGGCTCTACTATTTATATTCCTACCAACAGTGTAGGCAGACTCCTTTTTCTTCACACCCTCTTCAGCCTTTATTATTTGTAGACTTTTTGATGGTGGCCATTCTGACTGGTGTGAGGTGATACCTCATTGTAGTTCTGATTTGCATTTCTCTAATAATTAGCAAAATCTTTTCATCTGCCTTTTGGCCATCTGTATGTCTTCTTTGGAGAAATGTCTGTGTAGATCTTCTGCCCATTTTTTGATTGGGTTGTTTGTTTTTTTTGATATTGAGCTGTATGAGCTATTTGTGTATTTTGGAAATTAATCTCTTTTTGGTCACATAATTTGCAAATAGCTTCTCCCATTCTGTAGGTTGTGTTCTCATTTTGTTTATGGTTTCCTTTGCTATGCAAAACCTTTTAAGTTTAATTAGGTCTCATTTGTTTATTTTTGTTTTTATTTCCATTACTTTAGGTGACGGATTGAAAAAGATACTGCTGTGATTTATGTCAAAGATTGTTCTGCCTATGTTTTCCTCTAGGAGTTTCATACTATCCAGTCTTACATTTAGGTCTTTAATCCATTTTAAGTTTATTTTTTGTGTGGTGTTAGAGATGGTTCTAATCTCATTCTTTTACATTTAGCTGTCCAGTTTTCCCAGCACCTCTTATTGAAGAGACTGTCTTTTCTCCATTGTGTATTCTTGCCTCCTTTGTCATAGATGAGTTGACTAAAAGTGTGTGGGTTTATTTCTGGGCTTTCTATCCTGTTGCATTGATCTATATGTCTGTTTTTGTGCCAGTACCATACTGATTTGATTAGTGTAGCTTTGTAATATAGTCTGAAGTCAGGGAGCATGATTCCTTCAGCTCCGTTTTTCTTTCTCAAGGTTGTTTTGACTATTCAGGGTCTTTTGTGTTTCCATACAAATTAAAAAAATTTTTGTTCTAGTTCTGTGAAAAATGCCATTGGTAATTTGATAAAGATTGCACTGAATCTGTAGATTGCCTTGGGTAGTATTTTGACAATATTAATTCTTCCTATCCAAGAACATGGTATATCTTTCCATCTGTTTGTGTCATCTTCGATTTCTTTCATCAGCATCTTATAGTTTTCAGAATACACATCTTTCGTCTCCTTAGGTAGGTTTATTCCTAGGTATTTTATTCTTTTTCATGCGATGTTAAATGGGATTGTCTCCTTAATTTTTCTTTCTGATCTTTCATTGTATAGAAGTGCAAGAGATTTCTGTGTATTAATTTTGTATCCTGCAACTTTACTGAATTCATTGGTGAGGTCTAGTAGTTTTCTGGTGGCATCTTTAGGATTTTCTGTGTATAGTATCATGTCATCTGCAAACAGTGATGGCTTTACTTCTTCTTTTCCAATTTGGATTTCTTTTATTTCTTTTTCTTCTCCAATTGCTGTGGCTAGGACTTCCAAAACTCTGTTGAATATAAGTGGTGAGAGTGGACATTCTCATCATTTTTTTTTTTTTTTTTTTTTGCCTTAGGTGGTATGTGTTCCATTATAAGATATACTCACCTCATGGTAAGTGATTCTGTGAACCACATGCTTTATCATTTATATCAAGCAGGATTAGTGTGAAACCGACCTTTCCTGAAGATCATACAAGAGTCTTAAGCTTTATTTTGATTGATTCAATCAGGATATTTCCCCGTCGAAAAAAATGGAAATACTGAATATCTTAGGTCTCAAATTACCAGTTACTACTAACAAGGAAAGTGTTGGGCTGAATGATTTGGAATAGGTCTACTTCGGGAAGTGAGGATGGAGCAATGCCATCTGAATCACATGGTCAGTTTCTTTCAAATGTGTGAAGGGGAGTGGAAGCTTCAGAGGCAACCACAGTGACAACTCTCTCCCTCTCTCTCTCTCTCTCTCTCTCTCACACACACACACACACACACACACACACACACGCACACACACTTTAAAATCCATATTTCATGAAAAATGAAAACAAATAAATATGAGAGAATTATAAGCATTCCACTGGATAAGCCAAGCCTCAGAATGTCTACCACATACAGAGTTCCCTTTTGAGGTCATCTGTCCCACCCTCAGAATATGCTGAAAGTATAGCCCTTAATAAGTTGTGTTTTATACCATGTAGCATGCCCTATGCATGGGCCTCTTGTCCTAAAGTGGCAAATCCATAGGCTATGAAAAATGACGAGAGCCAGTCAGACACTCTCTTTGACTGTGGAGATACCCAGTTTATTGTTGGAGCTGAGACTCTTAAGTGTGCGAATGAGCTAGATATGGAGCCCTGAGGTCTTGTGGGAATCCAAAGTTATGAGTAACAAGAAACTATGAGACAGAGAATTTATACAGGTTAGAAAGGGAAGAAGTCTGGCCTTAATGAGAGGAGGTCAGAAGGTACAAGAGAAAAGACACAAAAATGGAGAAGGGGACATAAAGAGTAGCCACATCTGCAGCATCCCCATTCCTGAAGGATTTTAGCCCCAGTTTCTATGAGAGCAACTCCACTTCTCATCCTGAAATCCCTGCTGCTATTGTTGCTCTCCATATGTTCTTTCATAGCCACCTACCCCTTACATATGGTATTTCAAGTGAGTTCCTGTTCCATATAAATAATAGAAGCAAACTGAAAAATATATTATGAAAGGATTCTTTGTTTAACCTAGTAATTCACTATGGGGTTCTTTGAAAAAACCTGCATTCCTGTTATTTTTAAATTTATAACAAAAATTTACTTGACATATCCAAGAATAATTGTTTACAAAGAGATGGACCATAGTAAATCTTTTTAAAATGTATTCTTTGTGCTTCCCTGGTGGCGCAGTTGTTGAGAGTCCGCCTGCTGATGCGGGGGACACGGGTTCATGCCCCGGTCCGGGAAGATCTCACATGCTGCGGAGCGGCTGGGCCCGTGAGCCATGGCCACTGAGCCTGTGTGTCCGGAGCCTGTGCTCCGCAACAGGAGAGGCCACAACAGTGACAGGCCCACGTACCGCAAAATAAATAAATAAAAATAAAATGTATTCTTTTAGATTGCCTGCAAGAATTTTGAAGAAGGAAAATGTAACACCCTCCTCCCCAAATGTTTTGGTCTTTGCTAATACAAACTAGAGAACACAGCAAAGCCCTGGGCTGAAGATACTTGTAAGGCTGGGGATATGTGACTCATTTAAACATATGCTGATTTACTCCCTGGTTGAGTCAGGGAAAGTTGAAATGACTATTCCCAAGGTGTTAATAAACAGGGTTGTTGATCTACTTACCCACTTGTTATTGAATACGCATGTGATCTAATTTACAAAATATTTCTAAAATACATTTAGATGTAAATAACTGTTAAGACACTTCCAAATAATCATTATTAAATTTAAGAATTGAATCCAGTTTAAAAATTTTAGTGCTGTGGTGATCTATGAAGCCACAGTTACATTCTGAAAATGAATTGTAAAATTCTTTGATACTCTTTTTTTTTTCTGAAAAGAAAATCTAAATTTGGTAAGTTCATCTACCATGCCAGGAGAGAAGAGCCATTGATACACTGCTTTGGGTCAGTTTTCCTAGAAGTAGGGGTTCTGTACTCCTAACTGACGTGCCAGTTTGAAATCTTTTCTTGGCAACTGTGACTTCCTACAGTGTTGAACATACTGTCCATTTTGAGCTCACATAGCATATTTAGTCTGAAGCAATATGGTGTTCAAAATAAAACCCCTAGATGAGAGGAAAAATTATGAATTATTAATGAAAGAAAAAATAATCTATAGCTGTTAGATTCAAAACATTGGATTTAAAACACCCTCTCATATCTCTGAATTATTATTGCCAAGGAAATGCTATTAGTCAACTACATTCTTAGAGAATAAATTTTCACTTCTATGAGAATCATGAACACTTGATCAATTAGTATGATAAATTAACTTGTAAGATTTTTGGTGTAGAAAAAAAGTAGGCTCACTATATTGCTTTAGGCTGACTCTCTCAGATACCATGAGAAGTTTCAAAACTATCCTGATAAAATGCCTAGCTGTCAAGCTCCTAAATGCTAGAGTAGACATAACTGTGGGTTACCAGCTGTTTGGGACTCCTCTCTTAGTCTATAGCTGCCTTGGTGTGCTCCTTCAAGAGAAAATTTTAGAGTCCTCAGGAGTGAATTTCACACCCATCATGTCGTTTCCTCATTCAAAAATTTTATCCATAAAATAGCTCAGTTTCATGAAATACGTTCAGTATGCCCTACTCTTAGATACTCCTATAAGAATAATATCTGTAAAAGTATGAGATAATTTTTATTTACCTGTTTAGACCCAGAATTATATTTAGAAATATATTGCTTATGTTAACCCTAGTCACCTTCGGTTTTTTTCAGATTTA
Organism: Phocoena phocoena; assembly: GCF_963924675.1. Taxonomy (NCBI): domain Eukaryota; kingdom Metazoa; phylum Chordata; class Mammalia; order Artiodactyla; family Phocoenidae; genus Phocoena; species Phocoena phocoena. Next base: position 82,066,566 of record NC_089221.1, on the reverse strand, counting down.
CTTATATTATGGGTATCTTTGGGTATCTTGCTTCTTGTTTGGAGTGAGTCATCCTAAGGTTTATGCTTCCTCCACAACTGGGGCAAAGTAAGAGAGGGACTCCTGTCTAAGACTCAAACTGCAAAATGGCTCTGGAGCCCCTGGGCCCTAGGAATCTTCTCAAGGGATAATAATTAGAATAAGAGTTTCTAGTAGTCTACCCCCACATGTGACATTTCCATCCACAGGTTCCATGATTTCACATGATGGAACTGGAAAGTAAGAAGAGTTTGGAATTTCTGGAGCTCCTCAGAATATAAAATGTTTTCTTGAAGTGTCTCTGGATCCTCATATTGTCCACGGTCCCAGGCTTAACCTTCAGATGAGACCTAAAGGCTACTTAATCTGTTCAAGTAATGACTATAGTTTAATCCTAACCAGTATATGGTTAATGATTATATGTTAAAAGTCTCTGGGTTCTTCTGATAAGGTGGGTTCTTGGGGTAGGAGTGGCAATATTCATTCATTCATTCATCTTCTGCAGGTAAACCACCTTGATTTTCCTCAAGGACTACCCTACACCACTATTAGACCAAGTAGTTATGTTGGTCTCAACACCATCCTTAATCTAGTAGAGGACATAGGATGTATAGGTGACCAATCAGAGAATCCATGCCTCTGGTCACAGTGAAGAGGGTCAAGGAAGAATACATGAACTAACAGCCAGTAACACACACTATTAGAATCTTTTCCAAGATTATTGAAGAGGAATATTTTCCTCCCTCCCTCCTTCCCTTCTTCCCTCCTTCCCTCTTTCCCTTTCTTTCCTTCTTTCTTTCCTCCTGTTGTTGTTATTTTGTTTTTGGATTTGAACTGTGAAGACCATAAGCCTAAACTGCTGGCATACATACCTCTACCCAAAAAGGAGCTTTCTTGAGAACAGAGCTAGGATAGAGCGAGGCAAATCCAAGAGATGAAGAAAAATCAACCTTGGTAACACCATTCAAGCCTCTAGATCCAGCTACACATGAAGTCAGTTCTACCTTTGAACTTTTATTTTATGTACGCCAGTATGTTTCCTCTGTGCTTAAAATAGTTTGACTATGTATGTATGTATGTATTTATTTATTTTTGGCTGCGTTGGGTCTTCGTTGCTGTGCACGGGCTTCCTCTAGTTGTGGAGAGAGGGGGCTACTCTTCGTTGTGGTACACGGGCTTCTCATTTTTGTGGCTTCTCTTGTTGCAGAGCATGGGCTCTAGGCATGTGGGCTTCAGTAGTTGTGGCATGCAGGCTCAGTAGTTGTGGCTCTCGAGCTCTAGAGCGTAGGCTCAGTAGTTGTGGCACACAGGCTTAGTTGCTCCACGGCATGTGGGATCTTACTGGACCTGGGCTCGAACCCGTGTCCCCCGCATTGACAGGCGAATTCTTATCCACTGCGCCACCAGGGAAGTCCCGAGTATGTATTTTTGAATTTTCAAATTTAAGAGCTCAATTTACATCTGCTACAAACAGGGCATATGATATTCTGATGAAAACTAAACATATATTAGGTTTTCTTATGACCATGCTTTCTAAGCTTTAGCATCACCAACATTAGTATCTGATATCATACCCAGAAATAAAAATGAATTTATAACCTACCAAGCAGAACTGATCCAACTGCCATGAAAGTGCTCCATTGGACTGATACTGTCTCTAGATGAACCACTGAGAACCTATTTGCCCCTGGAGGCACAATAGCAACAGCAATTAAGTATCTATGAAACTAATGCCAAGAAGTCTGAGCAGCTGCAAGATAACAGATAAACTCCCACCATCCCATTCATTAGCAACTACAGTGAGTGCCAAGCCAGAAGGGAAAAAGATGACTGAATAATTCTCCATCATTTTTTTTGTCTGCCAATTACTACATGTACAAAAGCAAAATAAATAATATATCTGGTTTTTGTAAAATGTGTACTTCAAGAGCTGCACCTTAAATTGTATGAAACACATATACTTTGGAAGAAATAGTCTTTGAGTTACTCTGCCTTGAAACCAGCTGTGCTTGAGTGAGATCTGGAAATCCCATTCAAAGGCACTTGACTGAAAACACTTTCCACTCAGATGAACCATTAGCATTAATGAAAATCTATAAATCTTCTATACGTTTCAAATGAAAACCACCACAAATGCTTAACCACTGGTCTTGACAGGATATGCTTTGTGGAGTCTGTGATGGGAACTTAAATTTGGGAAAAAGCGTACAAAGAAAATGTTAGTCATCATGCCCACAATTATAGATCAGTGACTTAATGCTAGTGTATTTAGAGGGAGGGGGGCATAGTCAAGCGATACTTATTTGGTCAAATGCTGGAACAAAAAACATGAGTCGGTTTAATGTGTTCCAACCCACACTGGACACTAAACTAAGCTACAGTTACCACAAGAACCTCAGGGGAAAATCTGTGGCAGTGTTGTTGCCAATGTCTAAGCAAAACCAGAGTCTAGTAGATTGAAATCACTCATTTATGTCTGCCTTGCCTCCATTCATTAGCCATGAATTAATTCTCTCCCAATTCTGTTTGTACTATTCTTATGTGATGCCCCACTGCTAGCATAGCTCTTAGAGTAACTTCTAGGTAAAAAAAAAATATGGAGAGCTTCTTTAATATTTATAGTCTTGATTTATAGAAAATATCATCTAAGAATTAATTTAATTGGATTTCTAATCCAGGAGCAAAATGGGAGGGGAGCTCTCCAAGGTTTGTGAGCAACAGAAAAATATACACCCTTACATCAAGAAGGGTCCCAGTTGACTAGAAGGCTTGGCAGATATGAGCTTTCTTGGGATTGATAAGATGTATCTGAACACATTCCCATTTTATCAGGTTGTCTGGAGACAAGATACTTTTTTGAAATATCCTTGAGGTCTCGCACTTTATACTATTTACTGAGAGTTAAAAAGATCTGATGGCTGATACATTTAGATAGGACTAGGGGTCTACATCTGAAATAGAGTTATGTCATAAGTACACTGTTTGACTTACTTACATTTTCTTTTCCAGTGTGTACAAAGCTGTTCAGCGAAGAGATTAATTAAATTCTATCATAATTGGAAAATTATTATTTATATCCCCATTATATGCAAGATATATTATGCTAGATACTTTTAAGACATAAAGATAATGACAAACTAGTATTCCTCTAAATATAATTCTAGTTGGACAACAAGAACTGGACACTGCAAATATTAGCAATGATTGCTTCAATAGTTGGAGGCACTGCTAGCATTTGAGAGGAGGGACAGTGATGCCAATGGCTTTAGTGCTGAGAAAATTCTGCATCTCTACAGATTTCTGAGTATCTAAATGGAAATGTAGTTTAAAAATCTGTGTTCAGTCGCATGAGTCTGGACCTCTTTTATAAATATACACCAAGAATTTTGCATGAATTTGGTTTATATTGAATTTTCTATTTTTAATATGCAAGGCAAGGAAAGACTACTTTTATTTCCTTAACTGTACCAGGAATGGTTCATCATTTCAGAAATAAGAGTCCCAAAGGAAAAACAATATTTGAGCTGCCAAAACCATACACTTGCATCAGTCTGTATTTGTGCCTATTGTATCCACAGGCGAGAGATAGTATAGAGACAAATACATTTGTATCCCTGTTTGAAAGTGTCCAGTAGCATGAAAAACTCAACAGTTGTTAGATGAATACTTCAAATTTTGTTTTATAGTACTGCCCATAAATCAAATTTATGGCTCTTCTGTCAAGATTTTTATTCTCCTAATGAAGTAAAAATAAAACAAAACAAAAAATACCAAAATTAAATGGCAAATTTACAATGAAATTTGAGAAGATTATATCATACTTCCTCATTTTCTCCTATTCAGTTTGTAGTTTGTCTTGCTATGGTTATCCTTTATTCTATTTAAGATTATTTCTCATCTTTCTATTTTCTAATATATCTTAATTCTAATATCTTGCCTGTGAACATTTATCCTAACACTTATTTTTGTATTAGTGTCTAATAATTTCTCTTTGATTTTCCTATAGTTCATGTATGGAATGGTTTTTGATCTTTATTTCTCTAAAATCAAATCTTTATTGATTGTAAATAGGTGAAAGAGTCTGACTACTTCATTAAGCCATCTATTGTGGCCGAGCCTAAACATTCACATATTAAAATATACATAATCACATTTCTTTCTTTTTCTTTGTGTTTTAACTGAATAAAGTTATATTGAATTTTTTTAGATGCATAAGCATGTTGCTTTTTCTGTGAATTTCAATGTTGGGACAGTAACGAGGTCATTATATAACACTTGTGAAATAGGGCATTGGATTTGAAAGGACCAAGATCCACCAATTCAGGGTTTTAATGAAAGTTAAGTGCGATGGTATGTGTAAAGTGTCTAACAAAATAATTGATATGCACTATGTCCTCAATAAATATAAAATCTCATAAGATGAGGAGAGATGATCGCTTCTGACTGTGGCAGGAAAGATCTCAAAAACCACAGTAATGAAAATGCATTTCAAACAGAATGTGAAAAAAAAGAAAAAAACAAAAAACAAATAGAATGTGAATCACGGTTCACTTGGACAGAAATAGAGACAGAAATCTTACTTAATGGGGAAATGTTTGAGCAAAGGTGTAAAGATACAAAATGACGAGTTATATAGCATGTTCAATAAAGGCTGGAGTGATCTAGCACATAAAGTTTTAGCCAGTGAGCATCTATATGTGAAAAACCACAAAAAGTTATGCCAACTATCTCAAGGAAATATCAAGATAAGAGAACAGAGAGGAGGATCTGAGTATCAAAAAAATCGATGAAAATAAGGAAAAGCTGTAAAGAGGAAAATTTAAAGTGTAGATGGGGGAAAATATCACAGAAGTTTCTTCCTTGAAAGAGGGTAGAACTAGGTAAGCTTTATCCACAAAGAGTTGGTTACTTAGCCATGGGCAGAATGGATAAGAGAAAGACATGAATAGTTTAAAAGATGAGTATCATGGGAGTAAAAAGAAAAATCATGCTGTAAAGACCTCAAGAGCTGTTGCTTCGAATATAGACTACTAATTTTAAGCAGTGTACAAGGGTATTTGGATATAGTATAATGATATTCTCAATAGGGTAAAATCTTGAATTCCCCAGTCTCCTTTGCCAATCTTTGACTGAAGTGCCAGGTGAAAAAAGAAAGCAAAAATAGTGAGTTCAGTGGCTGGACCAACAGGTTTTAGAGAGAATGAATTTGGAGGAGGTTTGTCCAAGTTTTCCATGTCAGTTCACAGGTGAATTGTAGGCCAAAAGAAGCAAGAAACACTAGTGGAGCCTTCTCCAACACCATCTTCTTCAAGAAAGATATGGATCAAGAGTTTTTCAAAAAGGGAAGGAGGAAAGCATGTTTTCTTGCCATTTCCAAGAGTACACCTGACCAGTACTGTCATTTCATTAGAGGAACGATAAAGATGAACATCATCATGGCATCAGCTCCAAGGATTATGTCGTGAGAATTAATTCCAGAGTCTAAAATGTGCTTTGAGCTCCTTAGAGATGTTATACATACATATAGAATGTGTGTATGCAAATACGTGTGTAGATACATGATTGATAGCAAAGTTTGCATTAATTGTATGGCATCTATATGTGATTTGCCAGTTAATTGTATCTAGAGAAAAAGCGTGTATTGCCATGACTAAAGCTCTAAAAACAACTGTAGACAATTTTACAGGATCTTGCCATTTCACACTTCTATAATACCAGTAATATCTTCAGGTAACTTCTTTTCTTAATATAATTAATTAAATAATTAATTAATTAATTTTAAAATTGAACAATAGTTGATTCCAGGTAACTTCTTAGCCTGAACTACTCCTCAGAGATAAGAAAGCATAAAGCCCTCACTAACAACACAGAAGTGGAGAGGTGAAAAATCCTGAGGGCAAAATGTAAATAGCAATTTATTTTAATTCTTCAACTGTAATAGAAACAAAATAGCAACTAATATCACAATAAATTATCCTGACATAAGCTGTTTTACAAAGGTTAACTCATCTGATTTGCGTACCAATCCAGTTTTACAAAGGGAAAAACTTGGCCTCAGATTGATTACAGTGTAATAATATAACTTAGAGAACTGAGCAAGATGAGGTCAGAACCTGGGTGTATCTGCCTGTAAAGGCCAAGTTCTCTTCACAAGACTAGTTTGGAGGGAGACAAGAAGGTTTATTTGGGGGAAGATACTGTTATCATGAATTGGAGAACCAGTTTGGGGTGGGGGGATGCAGTAAAGGGCAATGGCAAAAATCATATCACATAAGTGGTAGCTTTGCTAACTAGCAAGATTCATTAAGTGGAGAGATAACGAAATATTAGAAGGGGTTCAGATGCAGGTTTGCCAAAATGAAAGACAAGTGGCCTCTATATTGGATAAAATACAGCTTAGATACTGGTACCTTAATTAAAACAGGAGTTTCACTTGGTGAAAGGTTTGAAAAGGAAATGGATTGATTCCATTCGGAGTGGTAGCTAACAGAGTGGCTTTGGGGGAAATCATTCCTAAGTGCATTGGGCTGCTTCTTGCTTGCAGAACAGAAATTACTGACTATTGGTTAAAATGCCATGTGAATTAATTTTCAGCCTCATTTATCCTCTGGCTGAGCATAAAGGCAATTTCAAAGGGAAAAAATGGCCCCAATATGTGTTGCCACAAATCTTTTGAGAGATGAGAAACATTAGCAACTAGCATAGTTTAATTCCAGATTCAAACAACTATCACTATTGTAGTTGACAGTTCTGGGTGTGTACATTTTCAGATTCATAAAAAGACTATTGCTTAATCTTAGATTTGAATTATTTCTTTTGGTATCTAATTTGCTTACAATTTCTCTGGAACAACACAGTATATTTAAGCATTGAATCTACCCTCTGTAAATCTTCTTACCAGGGCCTTAGCTGGATGATTTCATTAATTCTCTTTTCTAATTAATGCATCTCCCCTCCATTGTAGGGACAGTTGTCTACTGTTGGTTATTGTTATTGTTGTTTTCTATGACCTCCATGGATTAAGTGACAGTTTCTCTACTTAAAATAATTTCACTATATAAGGTGATTCTTATGAAGATTAAACAGTGTCTAAAATTTTTGATGAAGCAGATATACTTATTTCAGGTACTAAAAATGGATGAAAAAGTGACATGGCAGTGACAACCTTTGAATATTTTATGTATGCCTCTAATAGTGAAGTAAATTAGGATACATTCATTTCTGGGTAATTTCATGGCAGTAAGTTAAAGATAAAAAGAATCTAAAATAAAGGTGATATTTACCTTTTGGAGTCACAGAAGAATCCCCTGGGATAGGCTAATACTGTTCAATTTTTGATATCATTTAAGTTAGACTAAGATGACTAATTCTTTTAATCTCAACTTAACCTCAAAGAACAAACGCCCACCTTTTGCTGGGCTGTTAGAACACTTTACATGAACTTTTGTTCTTCACAACCTGCTTTGCACTGCAGTGATGGAAAAAATTGAAAAACTTTTAACTGTGAAGTTAGGATGAAAGAAAAAAAAGGAAATAAGTTTCTTTTAAGTTGTTTGTACCTGTACCACTAAGTTTGTTTCTGTACTGCTCTTTTAATGAGGACTACAAATTTTTTTCACACTTTTTATTGTTAGAGTCCTTGGACAATCTGAGAGGTGATTGTAGTATTCCCCTAAATTGATAGGGAATCAATTTGGAGAAAGTAACTTAACCATTCTAATTATTGGGCATAATAAAGGAGATTCTGGTGTGTACTGATTGAGGTGTGAGTGATCACAGCACAACATTCCTTTTGGACAAGGTTTCTGATTTATTTTCTGAAGGCACACATTGCACAGCACACCCTGGGTCTCTGTGTTCAGAAGCCCTGGTTAAATAATATTCCAAAATGATAAGTAAAATATAAACCACTGAAGTCCTTTTGTGTATGTTAGTGATAGACCAAAGGGAAATGCTGGATTCACAAAATGCAAATGGAGAGGTGGCTACTGCCTCAAAGACCAGGCATAACTCTGTCTACTCATACTACCTCACAACAGACTGAGTTGGTCCATAGAAAAATGCTTCAGGTAACTGAAACATACACTCTCAGGATGAAAAGTAAAATAAAATAAGCCTTTATTTAGTCACTGTGACTTATAAAAATCTTTAAACACAGGTTATATTATCTCACATCCACAATTTTATAAACAGAGGTTAATGGTTATAAGTGAAACTTTTCTTGATATCTCAAATTATTATTATTGTTATTATTATTACTGTGTCCAACATAGATTTAGTCACTCAGTAAGGTGTCAAAATTCAGTTTTTCTATCTTCTTTGCTACAAAACTGTGAATTGTTCATCCTCACACATTCATTCTCTTTCTTCAGCAAGATTCCCTCTAATTTTAAAAAATGATTTGGACAGAAAAATTTTTTAAATAAAAAGATTTTAAAATAATAAAAATAAATTATTATGAGTCAAGAAATAAGGACATGATGGTTTCTCTCAGTCATGCTCTACAGTTCTAAATTGATTCTCTGGAAATATTTCTCTAACAAAGATGAATTGATTCTTCTGTCTTTAACAATAAAAAAAACTGGACAATATTTATGAAATAATATTGTTTGGGACACTGGACATTAGGCAATAAAAGTGAATTCTCCCTCAGACACAAGAAACAAATTTCTTTTTTAAAACATTTTTATTGGAGTATAGTTGATTTACGCTGTTGTGTTAGTTTCAGGTGTACAGCAAAGTGAATCAGTTATACATATACATAGATCCACTCTTTTTTAGATTCTTTTCCCATATAAGCCATTACAGAGTATTGAATAGAGTTCCCTGTGCTATGTAGTAGGCCCTTACTAGTTATATACTTTATATATAGCAGTATGTATATGTCAATCCCAATCTCCCAATTTATCTGCCCGCTTAATCCCTGGTAACCATAAGTTTGTTTTCTACATCTGTAACTCTATTTCTGTTTTGTAGATAGGTTCATTTGTACCCCCCCCTTTTTTTTTTAGATTCCACATATAAGTGATATCATGTGATATCATTTAATTTCTATTACTTTTTCATGCTCTTTCTTGGGTTTGAGGAATACTTTTGGTTATATCTTCAAGTCCTGAATGGAACTGAAATAATGAACACTACTCAATACATTCAAGAGAACTCTATTGCCACTGGTACATTTGTAATAAAAGCCCTTGAAATCCTCCCATAATATTTAAATTTGCATCCACCAATAATTATTCTGACATATGATGTGTGCTAAATAGATAGCTATATAAGTCTCCGGTGGGTAATAACTTTGGAGGAACCTAATAAAATACACTTAATATTGAATAATGTACCATGATTACTAACCTGGTATGAGTAAAAGCAGAGCAGGACTTCCTTCTACAGGTCTAGCTGACCTAATGCTTTTAATAGATAATAGTTAGTCTAATCAATGACAATGTTTGGACTTTATATAGTAAGATTCGATGATGCTAAGAGATGTCTTCCCAGGGAAAGTTATTAAGGTTATCAGGTAACAATGCAGAGAAAGATACAGTAGCTGACAGAAATTCTAATATTCACAGTTTTGGCAGCAATGCTTTTTTACCACTAATTACCTTTGGCTCATAGATCCTATTCTTTGAGCAAAAGAGCCAGGAAATTCTGCTTTCTTCTAGTGTCTTTATTCAACATGCCTCTATTCATTTCCTTATTCATTTTACAAATATTAATTGAGGATCCTCTGTATGCCTGGTACTGTGCTGGATAAGAGGGATAAAATGATAAACAAAAACAGACCTAGATTCTGAAAACTAAAATTAACCTTCTTTACCTTAAAATGTCCTATCTGTAAAATTAAATAGGTGAGTAATTAGTGATGATTTCAGATTGTTCACAGCTTCAAATACTACATGTCTCTGCCTAGGGAGAGCAGACGTGAGTAGAGAAAGAAATGCCCAGCAGTGAGGTGCTTAAGAGAGAAAGCTAATCCAAGATATTTCTCCTAGTGGTTTCCTGAGGGTGTGGGATAAAGGAATGACCCACTCTCCTTATTTTACTCAGCCTAATGCTAAAATATACATAAAATATATTTTAAAGAAATCAGTATTTTGTCATTGAGCCTAACAAAATGAAAAGATGCTTTTCATTATGCTAATTCACTATATTTGTTATAGGCAGCAAAACTTCACCAAATTTTATGGCATTGTGAGAAAAGTTAACCTAGTTGTAGTTGGCTGGTACAATCATAATATTAGTTTTAAAAATATATATTTTGAGGGCTTCCCTGGTGGCGCAGTGGTTGAGAGTCTGCCTGCCGATGCAGGGAACATGGGTTCGTGCCCCAGTCCGGGAAGATCCCACAGGCCGCGGAGCGGCTGGGCCCGTGAGCCATGGCCACTGAGCCTGCGCATCCGGAGCCTGTGCTCCGCAACGGGAGAGGCCACAACAGTGAGAGGCCCACGTACCAAAAAAAGATATATATTTTGGAAAATATATATATAGGCTGAAAGAGGGGAAGTAAAAATTCATAAAGTGGTACCAAATAATACTTACTCATTAAATACAACACTCATAAAAGAGTATGTTTATCTCTATGGTATTATAATGAGCTCCTTATTCTTAATAGTTTATCCAGGTTTAGGATTTGTAGAAAGCTACATAAATGCCTCTGTGGTTAGTTACATGTATAGTGGAAAGTGCTGAGAAAGAAGTATTTCTTTCCTACTTCTCCAGAGAGGAAAGAAATAGTATCTCTATACCATAGTTTCTATAAAGACATGGTTTGGGGACTATATCCTAGCTTAACACTCTGGCTTTATTTATTGTCCTCTGGCTTTTTTTCTGGTAGTTGTGTGATATGAGGACCTGCTTCTTATCAGACAATTGATTGAGTCATGGTGACAGAGTGATGAACAGCACACTTACAAGATGTCTCTACTCCCGTGGAATTTAGAGTCTTAGAGTCTAGTGGGACAGTATCACAATTCTTCAGGTCTTAATTGATTAGAAAATACACATGAAGAGAAATGGAAAGATTTATGCTCATCATATTTTTGTTTGTGGTTCTCAACTCTATCCTAATAGAGAATAACATGGTCTCTGATATGGAGAACAAATAGACTATGATTATCTTTGTTAGATTTTGTTCACACCAGTGAATCATGATCACAAAAATAAAACCTTTCAATAAAGATGCCTAACTGAATGAAGTGTAGTCATCTTGACTGCAGGGTCTCATTAGAATGCACAATTGTACTGAAAGATACTGCTAAGTATCTTGGAGCACATGATCTCTGTCACAATGAAATGTGGCTCTGGTGATGTGGAACAGTGTTTTGAATCATGGTCTATAATGTGAAAATATCACCCAGATTTACTTAAGACCCTTTATGTGATCAACATCATTAGCTTAATGAAACTTCACCCATCAGAGTCACTGTCCGCATGCACTACAGAGAACTTGTTTAACTCTCTGGCAGTTCCACTGGGTTTTGCATTAATTAGTCAATATCCATATAATTACATATTTCATAATTGATTCTGACAAAACATTCACACAGGTGCAGGCAGAACATTATCTTTGGAACTTCACAAATCATTAGACACATCTTCAAAAAACAACTTCGTGTAGTCAAATCATTTGCTTCCTTGAAAATAAAGGTTATGTCATATTGACCAACCCGGATTCCCAGAAAAACTATACTAATGGGATCAGGTTAATATAAATTTAAGTTTTAAATTGGAAATCAGCTAGAGAAAAAGATGTGGTCTTATATTTTTACATGATCTGAATATCTGTGTACCAAAGACTATGTATGTAGTCTTATACATGTAATAAATAAATAGTCTGACTACCAGTCTAGACTGAAGAGTGTGTTGTTTTATTATAGATTTATTCATTTATTTTTTTCTAGCTCTGAGGAGCACCTACTTTGGTGGTGGAGAGTGAGGCTTCTGCTTTGTGCATATGTGCACAGGGCAGGCTTGAGCAGAGTGAAAATTATATAACAATATTTGACAAAGCAAAGTGAGACTCTATGCAGTAGACTCACTGGTTGTCCCATAAAGAAAAGCACGAAAGAATAATAAAGAGCTTGAATGCATGTCAAAGGGAGAATTACAGGAGAAGTTATGTCATTACAAACTAGGTATTTAAACAAGTCACTTTGTTACTCAGTTCTCTGTTATTACATATGTAAATTTTAAGGACTGGATTAGATGTTTTCTGTGGTTTGCAAAAAGCTACACAAATTTATCATTCTGTGAATAAATAGTAGCAAACATAAATCTGGAGCTTTTATCTATTATGATAACACAAGAAAAAGAAATGAGAAGTATGAATGTCAGACAGGAAAAAAAATCAAAATATTGTCAGACAATATGTTTGCATAAATAGAAAATCAAGAAAAAAGATAGATAAAATGTATAAATAATAGGTCCATAAAGGTAATAAACAAATCAGAGCTTTCCATACATTAGCAATAACAAATTTATAAGATAATAAAATAATCTCCTTTTTCATAGCAGAATATATAAAATAAAAGAATAAGTTTAACAAGAACTATGCAAATGTATATGATAAAAGCTATAAATCATTGCAGAAGGGTATAAAGACCAAAGTAAATGTGATGTCATATATTATTTCTGAGTGGGAAAACCTAAGATCACAAATATATTAATTCTCCTCAAAATAAACTGTGAACTTAGTGTAATCTACTGTAAATCTAACAAAAATCCAAGCAGATTTTGAAAAGAATAATAAGGTGAGATATGCCATGTTAGGTATCAAAATGTATTCTAGAGCTACAATAGTTAAGTGGTAAGCTACCAGCTCAGGATGGATAGAAAATTCAAGGGAATGGAATAGAATCCAAAAATAAGCTTTCAATTAATATCCAGAATTTTGAAAAAAGTTGATTCTAACAAGTTTTGTCAGTTTCATCATTACTTTTATGAAAGAAACAATTTTCAGAGTTTCTTACTCTACCATTTTCACAGACATAACTCCTTCAATGCAATTTAAAATCAGATTTATCAGTGGAGGTGGTATCTAAGGAAATCAATAGAGTGGTGATTTAAAAGTTCTAAATGGCATATATACTCTAAAGAGTACTCATGCATTTAGTTAAAACTTAGGTATCTTTTTACCTATAAATATTTTCTGAATTTCTTGCAGTTTTCTGTATTTCAACTTTAACTTCTCTTGCTCAGTGTCCTCATAAAATATTCACAAAAAACTTTTATTCTACCTTAAATTGCTTCTTTGATGGCTTAATATAACTGGATAGGAAACTCATTGGAAAATGTACATGTACTATAAAATTGATGTTATTAACAGACCTCAGAGTATTTTCTGCTGGACATAAGTATTAAATATCAAATAACACTTTTCTGAAGAGGAGAACCATGATGCCCAACTCTCAAGCAAAAAAAAGTGTCCAGATGTATTTTGATGGTAGCAGTTCAGAGTGTGAGATGGTTTGGATACATTTATCATAAAACTAATGTCTGTGAAAGACTGTTTTAGCAGCTGAAAAAAGAAATGGAAAATACAAGAGGAAAGAGGATCTATGATATCTTCTCAAATCTTTATAATCATCCTGATACTTATTATTTAATAGCATAAAAGAGAATTACGTGAAAGATTTCAGTATCTTTCAAATTCTCTTTTACAGGAGAGCGAGGTTGAGGGAAAAAGAGAAACACATTTTTGGAAAATATGTAAATATTTTGGGGGATCGAATATTGTATAATATCATGACCTAATTAGTCACTTTTATTTTGCAAAGTTTAAACATTATTTTAAAAAACTCCTAGAATTTTTTACAGTTTTTTTCTGTAATAAAAATTATCTACGAAATTGTGAAACAGTGACCCTGAAATTAGTCACCAAGATAGTTCTACAGACATCATTAGAAACTATTGAGTAATTTTTAGTTTGTAATTATCCATCCATATACTATGTTCATATGCAGTGACATAAAGACTAACATTATATCTGTAAAATAAAGGTAAGCCAAATACAACTAATCTGTTGATTTTGGCCACCTTAATAATCAGTGTGAATTGCTAAACATGACAGAAATTTGATTAAAAATCTGGAAAGAAAGGAATTGAGCATATATGCATGACTAATGTCTATTAATTTTAATAAGAAAAAAATTGATGATTTTAATTTTCTTCTTAGTTAAATTACATGTACTATTTTCCTTGATGTGCCTTATAATCATCTAGGAATATTATATGCCATACCAAAAGTAAGTAAGGTAAAGTTTCTGAATAGGTAATGGTATCCTAGAGGTGATGAAAACAGGCTCAAAATCCAATAATGAATTGAGACAAAAGGTAAATTAGAGAACTTTAGTTTATAGAGCACTCACTCAAATAAACAGAACATTAGAATTTTATTTTAATATTTAAAAGAGGGAGTGAAGACTAGTGCAGGCAACCTAGGCTGGAAGTCCATAGATCTGCATTCTAGCCCTAACCTTTAATAATGATTTTGTGAGTTGGGGAAAATCATTTACCACCTCTGTAAAATTGTTGAACTCAACAGTATGTCATGATGGTGAAGATTTAAACAAAATAGTTGTATAACTATAACGGTTGTAGAGGTTTTGAAGTTTTATTCAGCATTGCCTCATCCTCTAAAGCCTCTTCCTAAGGTCTCTGACATAAAGCTTCAAACATGACAACTATAATTAAGGTATTTAATGTGAAACATTTAAAGGAATTGTGAAGAAAAAAAAGAAATAACTTTTTTTAGAATGTGTCTTCTTGTATGGCAGCAGATCTTTTCCTCAGTCATAGAAAACGTAACTTCCCTTTTAACTATACGTTCTTTCTATAGAACCACAAGGAGAATTTAAAAAGACGACCAAGTAAACAGATCTCATGAACTGAATTAACTACAACTTCTGGTTCTATTACTTATTAGAAGGTGAATTTCCTTTGATTTGCAGTGATGTGGATTTCTAATAAGACTTCTATAGTAGGAGACTCAGTTGGCTTCACAGGGTTAAGTAATAGGAACATATAAGGGGCTTCCATGCTTCTTTCTCCTCAAGGGTCAAAACCCATGGTATTCTGGGGCTAACTTATACTGGCAGAGGAGAGTTGAGTGTGTCAACTTGGAAAGAGGAGAGTCTCTTTCCAACTCTGGGTTCAGTAGCATCAAGCATTGTAGCTTGAAATCAGCCATAGTGGGAAGGTTTACACCATGAAAACACTACTAATTAGGGCTTTTGGGTGTGGAGAGAGGGATGTGCTAGGGCAGTGGTTCCCAACCTTTTTGGCACCATGGACCAGTTTTGTGGAAGACAGTTTTTCCACGGATGGGAGAGGGGGGAGGGGGGGATGGTTTCGGGATGATTCCAGCACATTACATTTATTGTGCACTTTATTTCTATTATTATCACATTGTAATAAATAATGAAATAAATATACAACTCACCATAATGCTGACAGGAGAAGGAGCTCAGGTGGTAATGCGAGCAATGGGGAGCAGCTGTAAATACAAATGAAGCTTTGTTCCCTCACCCGCTGCCCACCTCCTGCTGTGTGGTCCGGTTCCTAACAGGCCTGGTCTGTGGCCCAGGGGTTGGGGACCCCTGTGCTAGGGGAAGCCCAGTTGCTACAAATTTACCAGCCTACCATTAGCCAAATGCTGGTCACAAGGAAAACTGGTCCAAGGAAAAATGACCCAATGTTAAGCATGTTGAGGAAGAAAGAGACACAGTTTTTCCTGCCTTTGAAACTAACATCTCCTACCCAAGAGCCTCAACACAAGTTGACTCTCTAGTAACTGCTAAGTTCTCAAAAGGAAGCATTTCTTACTTTACCTCTAAAGCTAAGTGACAGAGGAGCAACTCTTAATAGACTGAATTCTGAGAAAGCAGCAGACAGACATTAAACACTGAGGTCCATTAAATGTTCTTGCCCTTGAGGAATCCTAATCAGTGAGGGGCTGTGAGGAGAGTAGGGAAAGTTGGCAGTTTCCTCCTTTCTCTCCCTTGCCTTCCCCCAGGTGAACACAGGGTAACTCAGCAGTTTTCCTACCTCTTTGGCTTGTCCCAAGGATTTTAATTGGCACCATATGGGGATTTAGGGTAAGGTGAGGAAAGAATAGAAGAGACAGCAATTAATTGACTTTAGTTCATTTTTAATTGATTAAGTCCATAACTTAATAATTAAATTATTTTTGAAGGACTTTTAAACTTGCCATAGGGCTTATTATTTCGGTAACAACAATTCTAGTATTCTTTATTTTGTAAATACTGTATTAGGTTTGCTAGAATAGTCCCCACCCTCCATATATGAAGAACTTTAAAAAAAAAATGAAAAGGAGGCTGAGGGAACATCTTGTGTCAGTGATGCTGATGTGTGGCGGAAGGATTCAAAATCACAAAAAGACCAGATAATATATATTTTTATTTTAAATTTTCATTTTTCCCCACACTCTGCCTCATGGTAACAGTATTAAAATTAAAATAACTCAGAAAAAATCATAGTTTTAATTAAAGCAGCATAAAATAGGTTTTTAAAATTTGTTCTCTTTCAGTTGTTTCCTATACCTGGTCACCAAATGAAAGGTATTGTCATTGCATGTACCCTTAAGAAAGATGGGCAAAATGGGACCTCACAATGTCACTGCAGGTAAGAAATTTCAGAGCTAAAGACCCTTCACTGAAAATAACCTACATCCAGTTCTCTGATGCTTACATCTGAGGGATATAAGATGGATGTGAAATGGAATTGGGTAAAAAAATAGCAAACTAAAAGAATAGAAGAGGAGGAAGGAATGAGTCAATTAATAATCTTGCTCATTAATAATCTTATGTTAATAATATTCATTGATTCAAAAGGGAAGAATGTTAAAATGTTGTCATACAAGATCTCACTGTAGTGAGCAAAAGAAGTGCATTGAACACCTGCATCCTGGTAAACATTACCCTTGAAAGTGTCATTATTCTGAATGCCTGATACAGAATTCAAATTTCATGGGTTTTGAATAAAGTAGAATTATTTTTTTAATTCTCTACTGTTAAAGCTTTTAGAGATGTTAATTTACTAAATTTCTTACAGCCATCTGACTCTAAGCATAATTTTAAAAGGGATGTATTTCACAGTTAGATCTCTTTGCTTGCAGCAACTCCTAGATTCTCCCTAGAATCTTGGTGATTGATTCTTATAGGTTTTATTATAGTTATACTTAATGGACATTAGAGGTCTGAGTTCTGAAACTATTTGGTACTTTTAGAAGAATTGACTAAAGAGAAAGGCTATGTGTATGCAGATAACACTCAAGGGAGGTGAGCAGGAGATATGGTGTTCCCCAAAGGTACAGCAGCGAGTCCTGAGAACTCTGAGAAGTGCAGAGATGCTGTGGAGTGACAGTTCAGGTGGCTTTGAGAATACAATTTTATCTTGAAACCCAGAGGAACTTAAGGAAAAACAGAGAGGACAATACTCTGTTTCCTTAGACAGTAACTGAATCCAAAGAAACAGCAACAGTTCTGGAGGAAGAGTATAACTGTGACCTAACTGAAAAGGACACAGGACAGAAACTTGGGTTTTTAGGAAGAGCTGGGGAAATGGCCATGGGCTGGGAATGCCTGATTGAACCTGAGTAGTGCTTTAGCTCCAGTCAAGCTGACCTGAGAAACTTTACATCCTCATATTTCGCTCGTTATAACTGAGTTTGTAACCCAGGATTCTGTTGTCCCTCAATAGTTTGCTCAATTTGTCGGTTGACTGTGTATGAAGTGCAGCAGTAAGTACCATAGGGTAGAGGGACAATGAAGTAACGAAAGCCTAAGAAAGTTATGAATCCAGGGGGTGGAAGCAGTTTTACCTTGAAGCTACAGAAGCTTCAGATTCGGAACCCTCACTTGCACCAGCCCCAGTGTGTGCTGCCTCTGAGTGACTGCAGGCATTATGGAGATGCAGTTAAGATCTATTTAATTTGGGTTTAGTAAGATGTATGTATCTTTGGTTTGCAATCATTTCCATTTATTGTTAAGTAATTGCTCATCCCAGTGTCAGAATGGCTTCCAGAATATTCCTACTACCACTGTGCCAATTCCTTTGTGTCCTGAAATAAAAGTGCAGAGCCCAACTTAGAACGCATAACCTTCACTACAAGTGATATATGAATACTAATTGATGAATAAGCATCATCATTACAAACCACATTTAATCTTAATCACTGTGCAAGATACCTTGAGATACCTAAAATTTTAGAGTTCATATATGAAAGGAACTTGATAGAGATTTGTCCAAATTTTAAAAGTTTTCTAAATTAAAATATATACATATATGTATATATGTAGTGAAACTGTATGTCAACATCCCTCCTAAAGGTAAAACCAAATTATCCTTCTCCTGTCCCTAAGGAAAATAATATTATAAATTGTTGGCAAATAGATATTCAAAATGTGTGCAACCAAAAAATTAAAGGAAAACATTGTATTACAAAAGTTGTCAATTAATAGAAAGTCTATTAGCTCCCCCTCTGAATTTTGTGTTGTTTTGGGCTGTAATGTACATGGAGGTACAATTCCCAGATCCCTCTTTCAGAAGAGATGCCCTCATTTTTCCAGCTGCTGGGAGTAGTGGTTGCTGTCGGCTCATAGCTGCAGCACCTTCCAGGAATTGCTCTGCCTGAAGCAGGCTACTCTACCAAGATTATGCCCATTTCTGAGGGCAGCCCACATCCCAGATCTGGTGATTAGCAGAGTACCTGTCTCCCTTGCCCCTTGCCTGACATGGGGCCAATTCTAGTTCCAGAGCTCTAGGTCTACTCTGCTGTGTTCTCTGTTGTGAATGCACCACACTTCAGACTTTCTCTTACTAATCTTGCTGTACCCACCCCCCTACACTTACAGATGCTGTTCCTTAGTATACTCCCCTCAAATTTTCCTACTCCATCATTTCAAGGTAATTTCACTTAAGACAATGATTAATTTCATTTGTTTTAATTTGTAAGTTTAAAAATTTTGTTTCTCATTCTAAGTAAATGTTACATGTTTTACCGAAGAAGTCTGTGGCCATAATGTGTTTGACCACCAACTCCTATGATTGTATTTTTTCTGACTGCATTGCAGCTGGGTCTTTTATCATGTTACCTGATCTCACACACCATAAATTTAACATTGTTCAAGAATATTTTCTAATTTCCATACTCAAGTGTATCCAATTATCCCCCAGATAACTTTATAGTTTTTTTAACTTTTCATTCAAGTAAAGAACATCATGCATTTTACCTGATTGTCAAGTTTCTTTAGTCCTCTTTATTTTTCCCTTACATCGTTATTGGAGTATAATTGCTTTACAATGGTGTGTTAGTTTCTGCTTTATAACGAAGTGAATCAGCTATGTATATGCTTATATCCCCATATCTCCTCCCTCCCTCCCACCCTCCCTATCCCACCCCTCTAGGTGGTCACAAAGCACCGAGCTGATCTCCCTGTGCTATGTGGCTGCTTCCCACTAGCTATCTTTTTTACATTTGGCAGTGTATATATGTCCATGCCACTCTCGCACTTCCTTCCAGCTTACCCTTCCCCCTCCCCGTGTCCTCAAGTCCATTCTCAATATTTACGGCTTTATTCCTGTCCTGCCACTAGGTTCTTCAGAGCCAGATTTTTATTTTATTTTTTATTTTTTTAGATTCAATATATATTTGTTAGCATACGGTATTTGTTTTTCTCTTTCTGACTTACTTCACTCGGTATGACAGACTCTGCGAACATCCACCTCACTACAAATAACTCAATTTCGTTTCTTTTCATGGCTGAGTAACATTCCATTATATATATGTGCCACATCTTCTTTATCCATTCATCTGTCGATGGACACTTAGGTTGTTTCCATGTCCTGCCTATTGTAAATAGAGCTGCAATGAACATTGTGGTACGTGACACTTTTTGAATTATGGTTTTCTCAGGGTTTATGCCCAGTAGTGGGATTTCTGGGTGGTATGGTAGTTCTATTTTTAGTTTATTAATGAACCTCCATACTGTTCTCCATAGTGGCTGTATCAATTTACATTCCCACCAACAGTGCAAGAGGGTTTCCTTTTCTACACACCCTCTCCAGCATTTCTGGCTTGTTGACTTTTTGATGATGGCCATTCTGAATGGTGTGAGGTTATACCTCACTGTAGTTTTGATTTGTATTTCTCTAATGATTAGTGATGTTGAGCATCCTTTCATGTGTTTGTTGGCAATCTGTATATCTTCTTTGGAGAAATGTCTATTTAGCTCTTCTGCCCATTTATGGACTGGGTTGTTTGTTTTTTTGATATTCAGCTGCATGAGCTGCTTGTAAATTAGGGAGATTAATCCTTTGTCAGTTGCTTCATTTGCAAATATATTCTCCCATTCTGAAGGTTGTCTTTTCATCTTGTATATAGTTTCCTTTGCTGTGCAAAAGCTTTGAAGTTTCATTAGGTCCCATTTGTTTATTTTTGTTTTTATTTCCATAGCTCTGAGAGGTGGGTCAAAAAGGATCTTGCTGTGATTTATGTCATACAGTATTCTGCCTATGTTTTCCTCTAAGAGTTTGACAGTGTCTGGCCTTACATTTAGGTCTAATCCACTTTGAGTTTCTTTTTGTGTATGGTGTTAGGCAGTGTTCTAATTCCATTCTTTTACATGTAGCTGTCCAGTTATCCCAGCACCAGTTATTGAAGAGGCTGTCTTTTCTCCATTGTATATTCTTGCCTCCTTTATCAAAAATAAGATGAACATATGTGTGTGGGTTTATCTCTGGGATTTCTATCCTGTTCCATTGATCTATATTTCTGTTTTTGTGCCAGTACCATACTGTCTTGATTACTGTAGCTTTGTAGTATAGTCCAAAGTCCAGGAGCCTGATTCTTCCAGCTCCGTTTTTCTTTCTCAAGATTGCTTTGGCTATTAAGGTTCTTCTGTGTTTCCATACAAATTGTGAAATTCTTTGTTCTAGTTCTGTGAATAATGCCAGTGGTAGTTTGATAGGGATTGCATTGAATCTGTAGATTGCTTTTGGTAGTATAGTCATTTTCACAATGTTGATTCTTCCAATCCAAGAACATGGTATATCTCTCCATCTGTTGCTATCATCTTTAATTTCCTTCATCAGTGTCTTATAGTTTTCTGCATACAGGTCTTTTGTCTCCTTAGGTAGGTTTATTGCTAGGTATTTTATTCCTTTTGTTTCAGTGGTAAATGGGAGTGTTTCCTTAATTTCTCTTCCAGATTTTTCATCATTAGTGTATAAGAATGCAAGAGATTTCTGTGCATTAATTTTGTATCCTGCTACTTTACCAAATTCATTGATTAGCTCTATCTAGTAGTTTTCTGGTAGCATCTTTAGGATTCTCTATGTATAGTATCATGTCATCTGCAAACAATGACAGCTTCACTTCTTCTTTTCCAATTTGGATTCCTTTTATTTCTTTTTCTTCTCCGATTGCTGTGGCTAAAACATCCCCAACAATGTTGAATAATAGTAGTGAGAGTGGGCAACAATGTCTTGTTCCTGATCTTAGTGGAAAAGGTTTCAGTTTTTCACTATTGAGAACGATGTTGGCTGTGGTTTTGTCATATATGGCCTTTATTATGTTGATATAAGTTCCCACTACGCCTGCTTTCTGGAGGATTTTATCATAAATGGGTGTTGAATTTTGTCAAAAGCTTTTTCTGCTTCTATTGAGATGATCATGTGGTTTTTATCATTCAATTTGTTAAAGTGGTTTATTACATTGATTGATTTGCATATATTGAAGAATCCTTGCATTCCTCAGATAAACCCCACTTGATCATGGTGTATGATCCTTTTAGTGTGTTGTTGGATTCTGTTTGCTAGTACTTTGTTGAGGATTTTTGCATCTATGTTCATCAGTGATACTGGCCTATCGTTTTCTTTCTTTGTGACATCTTTGGTTTTGGTATCAGGGTGATGGTGGCCTCATAGAATGAGTTTGGGAGTGTTCCTCCCTCTGCTATATTTTGGAAGAATCTGAGAAGGATAGATGTTAGCTCTTCTCTAAATGTTTGATAGAAGTTGCCTGTGAAGCCATCTGGTCCTGGGCTTTTGTTTGTTGGGAGACTTTTAATCACAGTCTCAATTTCAGTGCTTGTGATTGGTCTGTTTATATTTTCTATTTCTTCCTGGTTCAGTCTCAGAAGGTTCTGCTTTTCTAGGAATTTGTCCATTTCTTCCAGGTTGTCCATTTTATTGGCATATAATTACTTGTTGTAATCTCTCATGATCCTTTGTATTTGCAGTGTCAGTTGTTAGTTCCCCTTTTTCATTTCTAATTCTATTGATTTGAGTCTTCTCCCTGTTTTATCTTGATGAGTCTGGCTAATGGTTTATCAATTTTGTTTATCTTCCAAAGAACCAGCTTTTACTTTTATTGATCTTTGCTATTGTTTCCTTCATTTCTTTTTCATTTATTTCTGATCTGATCTTTATGATGTCTTTCCTTCTGCTAACTTTGGGGGTTTTTTGTTCTTCTTTCTCTAATTGCTTTAGGTGTAAGGTTAGGCTTTTTATTTGAGATATTTCTTGTTTTTGAGGTAGGATTGTACTGCTATAAACTTCCCCCTTAGAACTGCTTTTGCTGCATTCCATAGGTTTTGGGTCATCGTGTTTTCATTGTCATTTATTTCTAGGTATTTTTAAATTTCCTCTTGGATTTCTTCAGTAATCTGTTGTTATTAAGTAATGTATTGTTTAGCCTCCATATGTTTGTATTTTTTACAGATATTTTCCTGTAATTGATATCTAATCTTATAGCATTGTGCTCAGAATAGATACTTGATATGATTTCAATTTTCTTAAATTTACCAAGGTTTGAGTTGTGACCCAAGATGTGATGTATCCTGGAGAATCTTCCATGAGCACTTGATAAGAAAGTATATTCTGTTGTGTTTGGTTGGATTGTCCTTTAATTATCAATTAAGTCCATCTTGTTTAATGTATTATTTAAAGTTTGTGTTTCCTTATTTATTTTCATTTTGGATGATCTGTCCATTCGTGAAAGTGGGGTATTAAAGTCCCCTACTATGATTGTGTTGCTGTCGATTCCCTCTTTTATGGCTGTTAGCATTTGCCTGAGGTACTGAGGTGCTCCTCTTTTGGGTGCATAAATATGTACAGTTGTATCTTCCTCTTGGATTGATTCCTTGATCATTATGTAGTGTCCTTCTTTGTTTCTTGTAATAGTCTTTATTTTGAAGTCTATTTTGTCTGATATGAGAATTCCTACTCCAACTTTCTTTTGATTTCTATTTGCGTGGAATATCTTTTTCCATTCTGTTGCTTTCAGTCTGTATCTTTCCCTGGGTCTGAAGTGGGTCTCTTGTAGACAGCATATAAAAGGGTTTTGTTTTTGTATCCATTCAGCCAGTCTATCTTTGGTTGGAACATTTAATCCATTTACATTTAATGTAATTATTGATATGTATATTCCTATTCCCATTTTCTTAATTGTTTTGGGTTTGTACTTGTAGGTCTTTTCCTTCTCTTGTGTTTCTTGCCTAGAGAAGTTCCTTTAGCATTTGTTGTAAAGCTAGTTTGGTGTTGCTGAATTCTCTTAGCTTTTGCTTGTCTGTAAAGTTTTTAATTTCGCCGGTGAATCTGAATGAGAACTTTGCTGGATAGAGTAATCTTGGTTGTAAGTTTTTCCCTTTCATCACTTTAAATATGTCCTGCCACTCCCTCTGGCTTGCAGAGTTTCTGCTGAAAGATCAGCCGTTAACCTTATAGGGATTCCCTTGTATGTTATTTGTTGTTTTTCCCTTGCTGCTTTTAATATTTTTTCTTTGTATTTAAGTTTTTATAGTTTGATTAATATGTGTCTTGGCATGTTTCTCCCTGGATTTATCCTGTATGGGACTCTCTGTGCTTCCTGGACTTGACTATTTTCTTTCCCATATTAGGGAAGTTTTCAACTATAGTCTCTTCACATATTTTCTCAGTCCCTGTCTTTATCTCTTCTTCTTCTGGAACCCCTATAATTCGAACGTTGGTACATTTAATGTTGTCCCAGAGGTGTCTGAGACTGTCCTAAGTTCTTTTCGTTCTTTATTCTTCTCTGCAGTCGTTATTTCTTCTACTTTATCTTACTGGTCACTAATCTGTTCTTATGCCTCAGTTATTCTGCTATTGATTCCTACTAGAGAATTTTAATTTTCATTTATTGTGTTGCTCATCATTGTTTGTTTGCTGTTTAGTTCTTCTAGGTCCTTGTTAAACATTTATTTTATTTTCTCCATTCTATTTCCAAGATTTTGGATCGTCATTACTATCATTACTCTGAATTCTTTTTCGGGTAGATTGCATATTTCCTCTTCATTTGTTTGGTCTGGTGGGTTTTTAACCTTGCTTCTTCATCTGCTGCATATTTCTCTGTCTTCTCATTTTTCTTAACTTACTGTGTTTGGGGTCTCCTTTTTGCAGGCTGCAAGTTTGTAGTTCCTGTTGTTTTTGGTGTCTGCCCCCAGTGTCAGTGGGTTTTGTAGGCTTCCTGGTGGAGGGGACTGATGCCTGTGTTCTGGTGGATGATGCTGGATCTTGTCTTTCTGGTGGGCAGGACTGCATCCAGTGTTGTGTTTTGAGTTGTCTTTGACCTTATTATGATTTTAGGCAGCCTCTGTGCTAATGGGTGGGGTTGTGTTCCTGTCTTGCTAGTTGTTTGGCATAGGGTGTCCAGCACTGTAGCTTGCTGGTCGTTGAGTGGAGCTGGGTCTTAGCATTGAGATGGAGATCTCTGGAAGAGCTTTCACTGTTTGATATTACATGGAGATGGGAGGTCTCTGATCTTGGCTCTCCCACCTCAGAGGCACAGGCCTGACACCCGGCTGGAGCACCATGATACTCTTTGGAGCAGTCTCTCAGAGTTATATGAGATGCTGTGTCCCAGGCTTAAGTCCTCAGTTTTGTTTTAGGGCAGAAGTTCTATGCCTGAGAAGGACAGCAGGAAGGAAATGGCATCCTCTGCTGCTGCAGCGAGGTCCAATCCCTCTTTATTCCTCTTTGATCTACAGGAGTTCCCCCACTTTTATTTCCTTCATGACATTGATAATTTTAAAAAAGTTAGGCCAATTGCATTGTAGGGTGTCCCACATTCTAGATTTGTCTGATTGTTTAGGACAATTGCAGGATATTTAACTATCTGTATTTGATTGTTTCTCATATTTAAATTCTATTTTAAACCTTTTGAGGAGAATACTAAATAGATGATGATAGGAATTTTCTGTAGCACCACATCACTGTAAACAAAGTCAGTTTATCTATTTGTGTCATTGTTTGTGAGACAATGCAAAATTGGATCACTGCTATCCACTGAGTGTTATCGGAGTTTTCCCCTTTGTGATTGATAATTGATCTGTGTGGTAATCCTTTGAAATCCTGTGAATATCCTTGCACTGATTTTTGTGCTCACAATTTCTTGGCAAATGCTTAACTACTTATCAAGTAAGCTGGATAAGAAAGAATATGATTCTAACAAATACACATTACAAAGTGGGACCATATGTGGTGTTCTGTAATAACATGGATGGAGCTCAGGTAGCTCCTGTCTCGGCAGTACTGGGATTCACTGACTGAGTGAGCAGGTCCCTGTGCCAGGGTCTGCCACGGCCGAGGAGCTGCACTATGTGATCCAACTAACACTGGCCATTACATCCTATGTTTTAACCTAAAAAGAGCATTAGTTCCAGGTTTTTGCATTGCTCTTGGGCTGAATCTGCTCCTTTCCACTTAACTGTGTGTATCCACATTTTCCAGGAAATACTTCTTCGCTTATACTGAATTCCTGGTGACAGTGTAACAGCGTGTTTCCAGAGTGTACCAGCTGCCCAAGGGCTGTCATGACAGCTGGGGTCACGTTTTCCTGAATGATGTATCACATCCCACTTGCCTGGCTTGACAGTCCCCCTAGAACAAAAGATTGATTGATGATTGATTGATTGATATTAATTAGAAGAAGTATGACTGTCTTGAACATGGATTCTCAGGGAACAGTTTTACCATTCTCTACTAGGCGGCAGCAGCTATCTTAGATGTTACTGCTTCACAACAGGGGAACAACAATTTGTGCTGGGGACCTATCCTTTTCACTAGACTTTCTCATTCTGCTGCCTGTGTGGCTGCTGCTATAGCTGTTCTTAGTCCTTGATGCATAATGGTTCTGAAATTATAATAGATATCCATCTCTTTACTTTTTTGTTTTGCAAGGGTTGATTCTTATCTCTGTCAGTGGTTCAGGATCCCTTTCCAAAAGATAAGTATTCCAAGCTAATTATTTCTGGAGTGTATTTTAAGCCAAGAGCTTATTTCCTACTGTTCTGTGACAGTGTTGTGCCAGCAAAACATTACAGATATTCAGCATTTCACTCTTGACATGAAACATACAGCCTCTAGTTGGTCTGATTTGCTGATTAGTCTGTACTCTAGAGCCACCCATTTAACATGAGAAAACATGGTTTGTTCCTCTTCAGAAATTTTAGGGGTTTCATTGATAGAAATTTTGAACAACTTAGCTATCCATTAGTAGGGAATTAGTATATAACACAGTATTTCCTTTCACCCTGTAGCCCTATCAGCATTCTGCCTAGGAGCAATGGAGAATAGTGATGTTATTTCTTATTCAACAATTGAAAATGTACTCAATAATTTTTTGTAGCAGATGTAGCAAAATGTCTCTTTTTTCCCAACTAATCCTTCCTCATCCCTTAATCTTTTTACCTTGAGTTACTCATACCTTTCAGAAAAAGGCAGAGAGCAGTTAATATATTTGGAATACTTTTCAGGATTTCTAAAGTGAAGTGATAAACATATTTCCACTCGTATCCTCTGACTCACTTTCATTCACATGTACAGTTGTGTTTCCCAGTAAGGCCACTTAACATACTTTAAAGACAAGCTGAATAGTCATGCCAAATTGGCCATCCGGCCTGGAGGCTCACAATGAGGGATAATGGTATGATCAATCTGTATTGTCCTTTTGTCATGATACAATAGCTAAGCTGAAAATTGACCACACAATGGCTCAACACTGCCTGTGTGAGAGACTAATTTACTGTCTTTCTTAGATATTAGTTCCTGAGTTATGAAGAAATAAGGCAAGCCCAAAAGTTTCTCATAAGGAATCAAGTCACCTGTACCAACTCTTTGTTCTTTTTGTGCTTAATATCAATGTGTAAACCCTAGAGGAGTTTTAAAAATATATGAATGTCTTCTTTTTTCTGGTGTATATTATCCTCAACCATTATATTTGTCAAAATTCTCCAGAGAAACAGAACCAATAAGAGAGATAGATAGATAGATAGATAGCCTATATATATATACAAATACACATACAATCACATATATAATATGCATAATATATTCTAAAATATGGAATATATTAGAATATATAGAAATAGATTTATTATAAGGATTTGCCTCACATGATTATGGAGACTGTCAAGTCCCAGCATCTGCAGGGTGAGTCAGCAAGGTGCAGAGTCAGTAGAGCCAGTGATGTAGTTCCAGTCTTGAATCCAAAGGCCTGAGACCCAGGACAGCAGATGACGTAGTTCCAGACTGAAGAGCAGGCTCAAGATCTTGAAAGAGACAATGTTTCAGACTGAGTCTGAAAGCAGGAAAAGGCTGGTGTCCCAGTTTGAAGGCAGTCAGAAAGGAAGAATTCTCTTTTATTCAGGGAAGGATCAAACGTTTTGTTCTATTCAAGCAATAGATTGGATGTGGTCCACCCACACTGGGGAGGGCGATTTACTTAACTCAGTCTACCTTTAGATGTGGTTGATGCTAACCTCATCCAAAAACACCCTCACAGGAGCACGAGAATAATGTCTGTTCAAATATCTGGGCACTCTGTGGCTCAGTCAAGTTGACGCTTAAAACCATCTGTCCGCCTTGAGGGTAGTTTGTCATTCGAATGTTTATTTTCAAAGCACTTCCTTTATTTTCACGTGGCACACTACATTTCCCTCTCACCACTGAACTTTATATGGCAGGTGACTGACTCCTTTGGGTGGTGGCAACTCAATTCAACCATCTCATGTAAAAATAGTACTGATGGCAGGAGCTATGATTCATACCTTTATGTCAGATGCATCTTATTTATTTTTCCAGATAGAATTCTGTAGTTTAGAGATATGGAAAATCATAACTCCAGTCATTTAACCCATACCATCCATTTATATTCCTGAGCAATATATTCCCATATATATCCCCATATGTCCATTTATATCCCTGAGCAGGGATCTGTCACAATTTAAGTGTTTGACCCTAGAGGCAAAATTTATTTCTGAGAAAAGCTTTGGAGATAGCCAAGCCCTTCATTTATGTTATAGACAAAGAGTTTGAAGTATGAAGAAATGAAATGTCTTGCTCATGGGTGTGGTAGTGGAGGACTGGAAGTCAAAATTGTCTCTTGATGCTCAGGTCTATGGCACCTTTAAGTCTGTTATGCTTTCTCCTATGCTGTAGCACATAAGGAGATGTCAGACAGAAATGCAATAAAATTTCACACTCCTCTGGGTAATCCCAAACCTTACCTTTCCTTCCATATTTAATGCTTCCCATTATTCTCATCCAAATTGTTAAGGGAAAATATCAGCAAACTAAGCCAACCTTCCAATAAACAGTTGCTGAGTGAATGTAACCACAGTTATAAATAGAGTGACCAGTGCAGGCAGAATTCTTCCTCTCACCATGTATAATAAATAGGAGCTTCTAGTAAAGAATATTTCAAAGTCATATGGCTATTATCTCCAGGAAAGAAATGCAAAATAACCCATAAAAGGGATATATTATAACCCCAAATAATAACAATGCCTGCTTGAGCAGTATGTTCTTCCCTGCAGGCATAGTTACACAGGAGCCATCCCTAATGGAGAAGAAAATATAATAGTAATAAAAAGTCCAAACTTCAGAGTGTTGTCAGAGGTCCACTTTATTTCACAGTAAATTTGTTTTAAATTTGATAGACAAGGAAAAAGAAAACAGAGACTACAATGAGGAAAAATATTTTAACCTTTGGGATCTAATTCACCCTAGTTTTCTTACACCTATTTATTTGAAAAAAGCAACAGCTGTGAAGTTGAGAAGGATAAACAGACATCTAAGTTAGGAGCAAAGTGCAAGAAGGATTTCCGCCCACTTGAATTCTCCTTGCTCTCCCCTAAAGACCCAAAGTGCACTCAGTGTAATTCGTAGCTTTTCTGCCTGTCATATCTGAGGAGAGAGTCATTTTTTTGTGGCTGGTGAATGCTGGCTGCAGGGCAGTTGGAAGCTCAAGTGTCAGAGGAGGGAAGGGGCTGATGCTAAAGTGTGGGGACAATGGCTTACAGTGTCTGGGTAAGCAGCTGACCTCTCGAGAGGATCAGCATCAAGCAGCCAAGTGCAGAGAATATCCAGACTAGGAAAGAGGAGGGAAAAAAAGGGAAATGCTTAAAACTCCATCAGGGTAAATTTGAAATAGTCTTTCTGTTATTGTGCCATTTTCTTAGATTGTTTGCACATACTTCATTCTGTAAAAACTTCAGTTTCTGGTACAAAGGCAAGTGGTGAGAGCAGTATGACCATGAAACTGGAAAACTACCTTTTAAAATTTCTTTTAACTCCCTATCAGTGTTTAAAAAATATGGCCTGTAAAATAATGCTGAAAGTAATGGTACCCACTCTGATGTTTCAAGAATGACCTTGTTCTAGCTCACCTTTGTTTGAGAAATAAGCCCCAGTTCAATTCCATTTTAGAATGGCTTGGAAGTGACCCAATAGTTTTATTCTTCATAGAGTGGTCTTGAGGAGAGGTTAAGAAAGGTTATGTTTAAAAATATGACCCAAGGGACTATTCCCATTCCTAAGGTGGTGCATCTTGGCTTCCCTGAATCTACAGAATTAAAAATAACATAGCAAAAAGTATTCTAAGAGTCTATAGAACCATTCCATACCTCAGTATACTGGGTTCTCAAATCTGTATAATGGAATCAAAAGGAAACTAGTATTTCAACGTAAAATCCACCAACATGTGAAGAAAAACATTTAATTTAGTATTATCTATATTTCATTAAGTGTGAGGGCTTAAAATATAAAAATGGCTCTTTTTAAGGAGTCAGGAAGTAAAACAAAGGTACATTCATTCACCCAGTGAGAGAGGTTGCAAATAGTTGAATCAGAGACCAATAGGAAAACATATAATAATTTCTCCTTAAAAAAGTACATTCGGCGTCCTACTCGGAGCCGTGGTTGGAGCACAGCGTCTGGAGTTGCACTGATTTCTGCTGCTTAAAGGAGCTCCAGAGACGGGCGTGAGCCGCGGCTAACAGTGCGGACCCCAGAGACGGGCATGAGATGCTAAGGCTGCTGCTGCCGCCACCAAGAAGCCTGTTTGCAAGCACAAGTCACTCTCCACACCTCCCTTCCAGGGAGCCTGTGCAGCCCGCCACGGCCAGGGTCCCGGGATACAGGGACAACTTCCCCGGGAGAATGCAGCATGGCACGCCTCAGGCTGGTTCAATGTCCCGCTGGCCTCTGCAGCCGCAGGCTCACCCTGCATCCGTGCCCCTCCCTCCTCGTGGCCTGAGTGAGCCAGAGCCCCTGAATCAGCTGCTCCTTTAACCCCGTCCTGTCTGAGCGAAGAACAGACGCCCTCCAGCGACCTACACACAGAGGCGGGGTCAAATCCAAAGCTGAGCCCTGGGAGCTGTGCCAACAAAGAAGAGAAAGGGAAATCTCTCCCAGCAGCCTCAGAAGCAGCAGATTAAAACTCCACAATCAACCTGATGTACCCTGCATCTGTGGAATACATGAATAGACAACGAATCATCCCAAATTGAGGAGGTGGACTTTGAGAGCTAGATATACTATTTTTTCCCCTTTTCCTCTTTTTGTGAGTGTATGCTTCTCTGTGAAGCATAGCTTTGCTGTCACCATTTGTCGTAGGGTTCTATCCGTCGTTTTTTTTTTTCTTTTTAAAAAATCATTTTCTGAATAATTATTTTTTATTTTAATAACTTTATTTTATTTTATCTTACTTTATTTTACTTTATCCTCTTTCCTCTTTCTTTTCTTTCTTTCTTTCTTTCTTTCTTTCTTTCTTTCTTTCTTTCTTTCTTTCTCTTTCTTTCTTTCTTTCTTTCTCTTTTTCTTTCTAATTTTTCTCCCTTTCATTCTGAGCCATGTGGACAAAAGGCTCTTGGTGCTGCGGTCCAGAGTCAGTGCTGTGCCTCTGAGGTGGGAGAGCCAACTTCAGAACACTGGTCCAAAAGAGACATCCCAGCACCACATAGTATCAAATGGCGAAAATCTCCCAGAGATCTCCATCTCAACAACAGCACCCAGCTTCACTCAACGATCAGCAAGCTACAGTGCTGGACACCCTATGTCAAACAACTAGCAAGACAGGAACAAAACCCCACCCATTAGCAGAGAGGCTGCCTAAAATCATAATAAGTCCACAGACACCCCAAAACACACCACCAGACATGGACCTTCCCACCAGAAAGACAAGATCCAGTCTCATCCACCAGAACACAGGCACTAGTCCCCTCCACCAGGAGGCCTACACAACCCACTGAAACAACTTTAGCCACTGGGGACAGACACCAAAAACAACGGCAATGACGAACCTGCAGCCTGCAAAAGGGAGACCCCAAACACAGTAAGATAAGCAAAATGAGAAGACAGAAAAACACACAGCAGATGAAGGAGCAAGATAAAAACCCACCAGACCTAACAAATGAAGAGGAAATAGGCAGTGTACCTGAAAAAGAATTCAGAATAATGATATGAGAGATGATCCAAAATCTTGGAAATAGAATAGAGAAAATGCAAGAAACATTTAAAAAGGACCTAGAAGAACTAAAGAGGAAACAAGCAACGATGAACAACGCAATAAATGAAATGAAAAATACTCTAGATGGGATCAATAGCAGAATAACTGATGCAGAAGAACGGATAAGTGACCTGGAAGATAAAAGAGTGGAAATAACTACTGCAGAGCAGAATAAAGAAAAAGGAATGAAAAGATCTGAGAAAAGTCTCAGAGACCTCTGGGACAAGTTAAACGCACCAACATTTGAATTATAGGCATTCCAGAAGAAGAGGAAAAGAAAGGGACTGAGAAAATATTTGAGGAGATTATAGTTGAAAACTTCCCTAATATGGGAAAGAAAATAGTTAATCAAGGCCAGGAAGCACAGAGAGTCCCATACAGGATAAATCCAAGGAGAAACATGCCAAGACACATATTGATCAAACTGTCAAAAATTAAATACAAAGAAAACTTATTAAGAGCAGCAAGGGAAAAACAACAAATAACACACAAGGGAATCCCCATAAGGTTAACGGCTGATCTTTCAGCAGAAACTCTGCAAGCCAGAAGAGACTGGCAGGACATATTTAAAGTGATGAAGGAGAAAAACCTACAACCAAGATTACCCTACCCAGCAAGGATCTCATTCAGATTTGGCGGAGAAATTAAAACCTTTACAGACAAGGAAAAGCTAAGAGAGTTCAGCACCACCAAACCAGCTTTACAACAAATGCTAAAGGAACTTTTCTAGGCAAGAAACACAAGAGAAGGAAAAGACCTACAATAACAAATCCAAAACAATTAAGAAAATGGGGATAGGAAGATACATATCGATAATTACATTAAATGTAAATGGATTAAATGCTCCCACCAAAAGACACAGACTGGCTGAATGGATACAAAAACAAGACCCATATATATGCTGTCTACAAGAGACCCACTTCAGACCTAGGGACACATACAGACTGAAAGTGAGGGGATGGAAAAATATATTCAATGCAAATGAAAACCAAAAGAAAGCTGGAGTAGCAATTCTCATATCAGACAAAATAGAAAAAATAGACTTTAAAATAAAGACTATTAGAAGAGACAAAGAAGGGCACTACATAATGATCAAGGGATCGATCCAAGAAGAAGATATAACAATTGTAAATATTTATACACCCTACATAGGAGCACCTCAATACATAAGGCAAATACTAACAGCCATAAGAGGGGAAATTGACAGTAACACAGTCATAGTAGGGGACTTTAACACCCCACTTACACCAATGGACAGGTCATCCAAAATGAAAATAAATAAGGAAACACAAGCTTTCAAGGATACATTAAACAACATGGACTTAATTGATATTTATAGGACATTCCATACAAAAACAACAGAATACGCATTTTTCTCAAGTGCTCATGGAACATTCTCCAGGATAGATCATATCTTGGGTCACAAATCAAGGCTTGGGAAATTTAAGAAAATTGATATTGTATCAATTATCTTTTCCGACCACAACGCTAAGAGACTAGATATCAATTACAGGAAAAGATCTGTAAAAACTACAGGCACATGGTGGCTAAACAATACACTACATAATAACAAAATGATCACTGAAGAACTCAAAGAGAACATAAAAATATACCTGGAAACAAAGGACAATGGAGACACGACGACCCAAAACCTATGGGATGCAGCAAAAGCAGTTCTAAAAGGGAAGTTTATAGCAATAAAATCCTACCTTAAGAAACAGGAAACATCTCGAATAAACACCCAAACCTTGCACCTAAAGCAATTAGAGAAAAAAGAACAAAAATTCCCCAAAGTTAGCAGAAGGAAAGAAATCATAAAGATCAGATCAGAAATAAATGAAAAAGAAATGAAGGAAACGAGTCCAAAGATCAATAAAAGTAAAAGCTTGTTCTCTGAGAAGGTAAAAAAATTGATAAACCGTTAGCCAGACTCATGAAGAAAAAAAGGGAGAAGACTCAAATCAGTAGAATTAGACATGAAAAGGGAGAAGTAACAACTGACACTGCAGAAATATAAAAGATCATGAGAGATTACTACAAGCAACTCTATGCCAATAAAATGGACAACCTGGAAGAAATGGACAAATTCTTAGAAAAGCACAACCTGCCAAGACTGAATCAAGAAGAACTAGAAAATATGAACAGACCAATCACAAGCACTGAAATTGAAACTATGATTAAAAATCTTCCAACAAACAAAAGCCCAGGACCAGATGGCTTCACAGGCAAATTCTGTCAAACATTTAGAGTAGAGCTAATACCTATCCTTCTCAAACTCTTCCAAAATATAGCAGAGGGAGGAAAACTCCCACACTCATTCTACAAGGCCACCATCACCCTGATACCAAAACCAGACAAGGATGTCACAAAGAAAGAAAACTACAGGCCAATATCACTGATGAACATAGATGCAAATATCTTCAACAAAATATTAGCAAACAGAATCCAGCAGCACATTAAAAGGATCATACACCATGACCAAGTGGGGTTTATTCCAAGAATGCAAGTATTCTTCAATATACGCAAATCAATTAACGTAATACACCATATTAACAAATTGAAGGAGAAAAGCCATATCATCATCTCAATTGATGCAGAGAAAGCTTTTGACAAAATTCAACACCCATTTATGATAAAAACCCTCCAGAAAGTAGGCATAGAGGGAACTTTCCTCAACATAATAAAGGCCATATATGACAAACCCACAGCCAACATCATCCTCAATGGTGAGAAACTGAAAGCATTTACAGTAAGAGCAGGAACAAGACAAGGTTGTCCACTCTTACCATTCTTATTCAACATAGTTTTGGAAGTTTTAGCCACAGCAATCAGAGAAGAATAGGAAATACAAGGAATCCAAATTGGAAAAGAAGTAAAGCTGTCACTGTTTGCAGATGACATGATACTATACATAGAGAATCCTAAAGATGCTACCAGAAAACTACTAGAGCTAATCAATGAATTTGGTAAAGTAGCAGGATACAAAATTAATGCACAGAAATCTCTGGCATTCCTATACACTAATGATGAAAAATCTGAAGTGAAATCAGGAAAACACTCCCATTTACCATTGCAACAAAATGAATAAAATATGTAGAAATAAACCTACCTAAGGAGACAAAAGACCTGTATACAGAAAATTATAAGACACTGATGAAAGAAATTAAGGATGATACAAATAGATGGAGAGATATACCATGTTCTTGGATTGGAAGAATCAATATTGTGAAAATGACTCAACTACTCAAAGCAATATACAGATTCAATGCAATCCCTAACAAGCTACCACTGGCATTTTTCCCAGAACTAGAACAAAAAAATTCACAATTTGTATGGAAACACAAAAGACCCCGAATAGCCAAGGCAATCTTGAGAATGAAAAATGGAGCTGGAGGAATAAGGCTCCCTGACTTCAGACTATACTACAAAGCTACAGTAATCAAGACAATATGGCATGGAACAAAAACAGAAAGATAGATCAGTGGAACAGGATAGAAAAACCCAGAGATAAACCCACGCACATATGGTCATCCTATCTTTGATAAAGGAGGCAGGAATGTGCAGTGGAGAAAGGACAGCCTCTTTAATAAGTAGTGCTGGGAAAACTGGACAGGTACATGTAAAAGTATGAGATTAGATCACTCCCTAACACCATACACAAAAATAAGGTCAAAATGGATTAAAGACCTAAATGTAAGGCCAGAAAGTATCTAACTCTTAGAGGAAAACATAGGCTGAACACTGTATGACATAAATCACAGCAAGATCCTTTTTGACCCACCTCCCAGAGAAATGGAAATAAAAACAAAAATAAACAAATGGGACCTAATGAAACTTGAAAGCTTTTGCACAGCAAAGGAAACCATAAACAAGACCAAAAGACAGCCCTCAGAATGGGAGAAAATATTTGCAAATGAAGCAACTGACAAAGGATTCATCTCCAAAATTTACAAGCAGCTCATGCTGCTCAATAACAAAAAAACAAACAACCCAATCCCAAAATGGGCAGAAGACCTAAATAGACATTTCTCCAAAGAAGATATACAAACTGCCAACAGACATATGAAAGAATGCTCAACATCATTAATCATTAGAGAAATGCAAATCAAAACTACAATGAGATATCATCTCACACCACTCAGAATGGCCATCATCAAAAATCTAGAAACAATAAATGCTGGAGAGGGTGTCGGGAAAAGGGAACACTCTTGCACTGCTGGTGGGAATGTGAATTGGTACAGCCACTATGGCAAACAGTATGGAGTTTCCTTTAAAAACTACAAATAGAACTACCATATGACCCAGCAATACCACTACCCGGCATATACCCTGAGAAAACCAAAATTCAAAAAGAGTCATGTACCAAAATGTTCATTGCAGCTCTATTTACAATAGCCAGGAGATGGAAACAATGTAAGTGTCCATCATTAGATGAATGGATAAAGAAGATGTGGCACATATATACAATGAAATATTACTCAGCCATAAAAAGAAACGAAATTGAGTTATTTGTAGTGAGGTGGATGTTTGTAGAGTCTGTCATACCGAGTGAAGTAAGTCAGAAAGAGAAAGACAAATACCGTATGCTAACACATATATATGGAATTTAAGAAAAAGAAATGTCTTGAAGAACCTAGGGGTAAGACAGGAATAAAGACACCGACCTACTAGAGAATGGACTTGAGGATATGGGGAGGGGGAAAGGTAAGTTGTGACAAAGCGAGAGAGTGGCATGGACATATATACACTACCAAACGTAAAATAGATAGCTAGTGGGAAGGAGCCGCATAGCACAGGGAGATCAGCTCGGTGCTTTGTGACCACCTAGAGGGGTGGGATAGGTAGGGTGGGAGGGAGGGAGACGAAAGAGGGAAGAGAGATCGGAACATATGTATATGTATAACTGATTCACTTTGTTATAAAGCAGAAACTAGCACACCATTGTAAAGCAATTATACTCCAATAAAGATGTAAAAAGAAAAGTACATTCATAATCATCATTTTTTAAACACAAGAAGATTGTAAAGGCAGGACAGTCTACCTATACTGGAATCTTAAGCTCATGTACTGCTATTTCAATAGTAAATGAGGAAATGATCCCCTGTATTCAGAATTATATTTACATACAATCTGAACAGCCAATTAAATCAAATAAAAAGAAACTAGTATATATACAAAGATGACCTTTAAAAGTTTACTGGATTTGTCTCTAACAGATTAAGGTAAATTCATCTGCATGGCATTCAAGGCTATTTCCCTAATTTGCACGGTTCTTCCCATATACCTACCCTAGGCTCCAAGTAAATCTATCCAGTGCTATTGCTTCACGCATTCATCTTACACTATTAAGTTTTGCTTGTGTTTTTCCTTCCAATCTAAGTGCTCTAATCTTTGCTTTCAAAATCCTATTCATTTTTCAAGTTACATTTCAAAATGTTACTTCTACTTCATAAAGATAGGCTTATTTTTTTCCTTTAATTTAAAAGCCAAAATGTATATCCTCTCCCCTCTTGACTTCCATCCTGTTAAGATGAGAACACAAACAGCAGAGTAGTTGGAGAAGATTCTTAGGAAAAGATTTGAAGTTAAGTAATTTTTCTAAAAGGCTTATCCACATTCAAGTTGTCATGCAATTTTTTTCCAAGTCACTTAGTCATTCAACAATTTGCTGACTGTTTATTTTGAGCCAAGCCTTATGCTAGAACCTGTAAATGAAAAGATGGATTAAAATATAGTACCTATCCTCAAAAATTTAACATCTAATGGGGAAGAGGGATTTGATCATTGCCAGACGACAAAAGCAGAGAAAATGGCCAAAGAGAAGCAGGGCAGTCGCATATCACATGAAATTTTCAAAAGTATCCACGTGTCTAATTTATTCAAGATTCAGACTGTTGAGATCAGTGAGGATTATTCTGTCATATCATGCATTATTGAAGATACACTCTAGACAGCCAGAAGTGAAAAATAAATGCGATAAACGAAAAACATAAAACCCATATTTGTTGACCTGGGCATGTTTGAATTTGCTCCTCAGTTTCATTTGTTTCAGTTTTTCACGTTTCATGGTTCACTTAGCTCCTATGAGTCAGATGAAACATTTAAAAAATCTATTCTTGTCTACTTATTTGCATATGTTTATTTTATAAGCTTGGAATTCTCAGATTAAATTTCTGACCACAATGTTGAAGTCCCACAATAGAGCATAAACATTTTAAACAATTTTCTCTATGATCCAATCTCTAAATGTATTTTTTATGTTTAGCACACAAAATGTTCAAGTGTACAAAAAAGTAGACTGATGTATGCTCAGAAAAGAACAAAATTTAATAGGGGCTCAAAAATTATCTAGAAAGCTAGATATAAGACAATATATTCTCATTTTCCCAAAAGAGCAAAAATATGTAAAGCTTAAAGTGAAATTCTTATGGGACTACAGAAGGCTGAACATTGGGGAATTGGAATAATGGTTTTATTTTCGGAATGAATATTGATTAACTGTGTGAACTTGAATCAAACAATTAACCTCTTTGTGCCATCCATTACTCATCTGTAATATTGAGCTGGATATTTTTCCTGTCTGAAGTTTAATGGAGTATTATGTCATTTCAAAGGACAGTGTTTTGATAAGTTCAAAATTTTCAAAATTTGAAACACATTTTCAAGTATCAAAACTTGGGTAAAAAAGATAAACTAAAACTATAATGTTGTAAATTAAAATATGTATGAAAAAGGTCACTTTTCCCCTTTTGGTAACTTATTCTAGAAATCGTAGGATATTAAGAATTAAAATATAAAATGAACCTCCTTATGGTAAGACTGTAGATGGAGTTTGTCAGCCTCCACACCAGTTTAGGTCTCCACACCTGGTCTTGCCACTGTGGCTAACATAGTACCCGATTTTCAGAGACCCTGCATTGAGGTCCTCCCCAATACCTGGATATTATAATAGAATGAAGACCCTTTCCTAAAAGAGAAAGGTGTTTAATCAACTAATTATTTCCATGTTTTATATTTGCCCTGCAGTCAAGTGATCAGGAAAGTGGAGATGGAGGCTTTGGAACAGTGCCAATGTTTTCAAAGCCAATTCTGTTCAAAGACAACCTGTGTTGATAATGCAGCAGGCATGGCCCTTTATGAACCTGAATTACAGGCCCACTGAAAAGCACAGTTTAACCTGCTCAGTATCCTAAGTCAGCAAAAGGATTTGCTTTAATTCTAGGGCTTTCTTCAGAGCTCCTGGGTCAGAAAAAGTTGCTGTAGTAGAGTTGGTTTCTGTACTGATCAGAAACAGTCTCAGCAGGAATGTTATCAGGAAAACAAGAAACAGTATGAAGGTAGATAAATAAATAGCTAGCTAGCTAGATAAATAGGTAGATGATAGATATAAGATAGATGGATGATAGATAGAGGGATGATAGATGAATATATGTTGATACTTTTCATACCGTCAATTAAAATATAATAAGCATATTGATATTTTTACAATATGATTTAGTACTGAATGGTAATATATAACAATGGTGGTAAATCATGACTGAAGTCTTATGATAGCTACAAATGTCACCTAAAGGATTGTATTGTAATGGCATTTGAATCAGTACAATTGGGCTAGTCAAAGACATCTCAAAAAACTTATCAACATAGATCAAATTTTTCAAAATCATTACAAAGGCAAATTTTACCCAACCATCTTTTTGCTTGAATTTTGGAATGCATGAAAAAATCAAATACATAGAGACAGAGAGTAGAATGGTGGTAACCAGGAGCTGAGTGTGGTGGGGGAATGAAGAGTTGCTGTTTGGTGTATTTAAGGTTTCAGTTATGCAAGATGAATAATTTCTAGAAATCTGCTGTACAGCCTTGTGACTATGGTTAACAGTACTGTATTGTACACATGAAAATTTGGTATAAGGGTAGATCTCATCTTAAGTGCTCTTACCACACAGACACACACATACACACACACACACACACACACACATGCACACAAAGAGAGTCAGGTAATGGATAACTAATCTAAGTAAACAGGTATGCCTCTCTTACCTCTACACTAATATACTGCCTGATCAACAAACACAGATTATCCAATTATTTCATTTTTTACTGTATAAAACTATATATTGAAATACAAGGGTTTGTCTAACATAATTAGAAAAGTAAATTTAAACATTAAATAGTGTGTAAAAACAAATTTGGTTATATAGCATATAGATTTCTGACAACCTCAAATTTCCAAAATATAGTTGCACACCTAGAGGTAAGTGAGCAAGATTCTGATGGGGAAATGGGTTGAAGAACATTGGGGACATCAGTAGAAGAATAAAGACTGCTCCCTGTCTTCTGGACTAGAATCTAATGAATAAGACTGTCTTATTTATAAATATCCTGGTATATGTGTGGTTAAGGTAACCATAAGTCTTCCTCAGCATATTGGAAACTGAAGATAGAATGACAAAACTTGGAAGAGGAGAGGTCATTTAGAGAGCTGATAGAAGCCTAGGTTAATAGTAATACCTGATACCAAGACATAATATAATTTTTAATTAAATACAGTAATTTAGGGAAATAGTGTAAAAATGTAAACAAAGCCACACATACTTCAATATATCCTCTGTTTTCATGTCTTTAAAAGGAAAGCCCTCCAATGTGATTTGTCCATATATTCTAAAAAAGACAGAATTTGAATTAACTTCTACTTTATATCACCAAGTCATCCCTAAAAGAAAATCCATTTATTCTTTATCTCTACTAGAAGTACATTGTGGTAAAGAGAAGGATATGTCCACCCTCAAAAGATGGCCACATTCTAATCTCCAGAACCTGTGAATATGTTATCTTACATAGCAAAAGGGGTTTTACAGGTAAGATTAAATTAAGCACTTTGAGGTGGGGAAATTATCCTGGATTATCTGTGTAGACCCAATGTAATCCCAAGGGACCTTATAAGAGGAAGACAGGAGAGTCAGAGTTAAAGGAGATGTGTTGACACATCGAGGGAGGGGGAGAGAGAGAGAGATTGTGAGAGATTTGAAGATGCTTCACTGCTGGCTTTGGAGATAGAGAAAGGGGCCAAGGAATGCAGGCAGCCTCTAGAAACTGGAAAAGGCAAGAAAAGGGATTTGCCTCCAGAAGGAATGAAACTTTGCTGACTCCTTATTTTAGCCCTGTAAAGTTCATTTTGGACTTCTGACCTCTAGAATTATATGATTCTGTTGTTTTAAGTCACTGAATATGTGGTAATTTGTTATAGTAGCAACAGGCATCTCATACAGACAACTCCATAAGTCAACTCCTTACAAGTAAAGTTAAAGATGTTAAAGTGCTTTGATGTGTAGAAAATAAGGAAATATCCACGGTATACTTGGTATTGGAGTGATTTGCTTGTCCATGATTTAATTGGAGCCTGGAGCTACTACCTCTGGCCACTGGTGTAATTGGCAGACTTCAGACAGGAACTTCAACTCCAGGTTTCTCTTGAATCAGAGTCATTTTCACAACAAAACAAATCCAACACAAAGAAGGGAAATGTGTGAAGATAATTAAATTTCAATTTCTTTCCTGCCAATAATTAATGATTTAAAAAAAATTCACAGTTATGCTCTAAAGAGGTTTGCCATGTGGTTTTGGTCAAAAAAGGACTTCTCAAGATGACATTCTGCTATTTCTTATATTCTTTCCATCTGTGTCTTACATAGCAAATGTGCTCACTGTATAAGTCTAAACAAGATTTTTTTTTTCCTCTGACAGTGTTGAAGTTCAATCTTCACTCTAAAAATCAAGCTGTTCTTTCTGTTTCACATTTAGTATAATTGATAATAATCCCTGAAAATTTTAGAAATCAGATGTGCCCTGATAGTTTGGTTGAAACATACAGCTAAAAAAATTTTGCTTGCCTCTTCCACAAATTGTGACAACAGTAGCAATCAGATGTTTGAGGCTCATAAATAGCCAAAATATATTCTAGGAAATGTTTAAGGAACAAAGAAGAAAATAAATAAATACAGAAGTTACAATGAAATATCATTAACTCTTGCCATCTAGAAGGAGGTTGTCAATAATTGTTAGGAAAAATGAAGTCTATGCTAATTTAAAATAAGTAAAATTTGCTCATCTAGAGCATATGCCATAATTCAAACCAAGCTCACAAAGTGTTTGCCTTGTAGGAATCTATAAGCCATGTACTTTAATATATGCATAATTATAAAAGATAAATTGACTTTTAATAAATTTATTACTATTATCTTTATGTAATTAGATGTTTCTAGATAATTTCAAATAGTTCACTGATGATGTTAAGAATTCATTCTCTAGTGATATTAGTTTTTCTGCCTGCTAAAGTGAGGTTAAATCAACCAGAAAACTTCAGGCCAGTCCACTGAAAATTCTATCAATAGTTAGTCGTGGGGCTTCCCTGGTGGCGCAGTGGTTGAGAGTCCTCCTGCCGATGCAGGGGACACGGGTTCGTGCCCCGGTCTGGGAAGATCCCACATGCCGCGGAGCGGCTGGGCCCATGAGCCATGGCCGCTGAGCCTGCGCGTCCGGAGCCTGTGCTCCACAATGGGAGAGGCCACAACAGTGAGAGGCCCGCGTACCACAAAAAAAAAAAAAAAATTTCAATAACAAATCTGGGACTTAAACTGTCATCATTAAAATGGAGTCCTTTAGCAGTGTCCATACACTTTAGAATGTTATGAAAAAAGACTGTTCAGTCAAAGTTTTAATTGTAACAGTGGAAAAAAAGACGAACTTTAGCAACAGAAATTTATTACAAACTTATTTATTGGAAGGTATTTGGAGAGCTTCAGAGGCTCAGTAAGAGCGTTAGGAAACTCACAGAAGCTGAAAGAGATTAGAACAAACAAGACCTTACCACAGTAAGAATTTGCTCAGGATGCTGCCACTGGTGCCATCAGCACTGGTTAACTGAAGTCACATCTGGATACTCTCATCTCCACCGTCGCCTCTGCAAAGCAATCAGAAACTTGCTTGTTCCTTTGAATCATTCCTTCAAAATTCATAGTTCAAAAATAGTTGTCTAATGCGCTGGACCTGGATAACATAACAAAAATTTTCCTGCCAGGTAGTTGGGAGAGAAATAGGTGTCCTCTTTAACTTAAAGGGAGATCAGGGGACTTCTCTGGTGGTCCAGTGGTAAAGAATCTACCTTCCAATGCAGGGGACGTGGGTTCGATCTCTGCTTGGGAACTAAGATCCCACATGCCACAAAGCAACTAAGCCCCCACGCCACAGCTACTGAGCTTGTGTGCCTCAACTAGAGAGCCTGCGTGCTGCAAACTACAGAGCCCATGTGCTCTGGAGCCCACACGCCACAACTACAGAAGAGAAAACCCCAGGCCACAACTAGAGAGAAGGCCGTGTGCTGCAATGAAGATCCCGTGTGCTGCAACTAAGACCCGACGCAGCCAAAAATAAATAAATAAATAAATAAATAAATAAATAAATAAATAAATGGAGATCAAAGTGAGAAAGGAGTTAGGATGTTGCATTAGTCATGGTTCTCAGGAGAAACAGAGCTAATAGGATATATTTATATATACAGTTGGCTCTTGAACAATGGTTGGGGGAGGGAGGAGGGGGGTAGTAGGAGGTGCAGACAAAGCTGCACCATTGAAAATCCACATTAACTTAGAGTTGCCCTTTGTATCCATGATTCTGCATCCTTGGATTCAGCCAAACACAAATTTTGCGATACTGTAGTATTTACTATTGAAGAAAATTCACGTATAAGTGGACCTGCACAGTTCAAACCCAGGATGTACAACAGTCAACTATATATATGAAGATAAATATATGAACTAGCATATGTAATTACAGAGGCTGAGAAGTCCCATGATATGCTGTCTGCCATCTGGAAACACAGGAGAGTTAGTAGTATAATTCCAGATTAGGTTTGAAGGTCTGAGAACCACAGAAGCTGATGGTGTAAATTCCAGTTCAAGGACAGGAGAAAACTGATGTTCCAGCTCATGCAGGCAGGCAGGAAGCAAAAGGGTTGAATTCCTTCTTTCTCCATATTTTTGTTCTATTTAGACCCACAATGAATTGGATGATGCCCATCTGCACTGGAGCAATCTACTTTACTGAGTCCTCTGATTCAAATGCTGATTTCATTTGGAAACATCCTCACAGACATATCCAGAAATAATGTTTAATCTGGGCACCCTTTGGGCCAGTAAAGTTGGCATATAAAATGATTAACTGTTGAAATGTGAAACCACAGAAATGCCAAAGGTTTTACTGTAGTGATACTCCCTTAAATCTTGAGGGAAATTTGATTTCTGATTCTGTTACTAAAGTATATATCTACTCTTGGGGCTTCAATATTTTAGGCTTTTCCACATCCAAATTACAAAATACATAGAGTAGGAACAGTAATGTGGGTAACTGATGAGTTTAATTTCATATTT
The DNA here is from genome assembly GCF_963924675.1 of Phocoena phocoena. Lineage (NCBI taxonomy): Eukaryota > Metazoa > Chordata > Mammalia > Artiodactyla > Phocoenidae > Phocoena > Phocoena phocoena. The sequence continues at coordinate 82,022,289 of NC_089221.1, read as the reverse complement.
TTTTAAATTACTTTTCCACATTAAAGTAGAAGATACCTTGTCATATTTAGGAGTTTCAGTTAGAATTTTGTTTTTAATCCTAGGGATGCCAAAACTCTCTGAATCCAACATCTCTATGAGAAGTTTTCACTCCACATACATATGCTAATCAAAAAAATGTTTACAAGTTACAAAGCTAGTTCATAAAAACCTGCTTAGCTCATTATGGAAAATAGCGCTGTTTTAAGAGTAAGAATTAAGCTAAACTACTTAACAATAACAACTAAACTTTAATGACATTTCAAGGATGTTTGATGGAAAAAGCTTATTCAATTAGAGAAAGTTGAGTACATATCAATGACTTTTGTGGAAGAGAGAAGAGAAAAGATTTTCCATGTTCAGCAAAAAAAGGTGAGTACAAGGAGGAAGTAACAGTGGGCCAAAGGAGACTAAGATGCATACATGTGTGAGATTATTTGAAATGTAATTCATTTGACCCAAGAAATAAAATATGGTAAAGGAAAGTGGAGGAAAATGTGACACATCAGTATACAGTAAGCAGGAAAACTGATACTTTAGCCAAAAAGTGTCATAATAGACCCAGAACTATTATTTGGAAGAGAATATATAAGCAAAGGTAAAAAATAGTCCTTCATATGCAAGTACAGGATAATTATAATCTGAGGACTTTCCCAAGCTAGATATATATCAATCAGGCATTTGTGTTGTCTCATATTTATAATGACATTAACATTGTTTTCTGTACACAATTATTGCTCATTAAGAGTCTCTTTTTAAAAAAGTAGGTGAGAAAAATAATAGCTGACCAACTGATGAAGACCTTTATAGCATCCAAAAATGCTATTGAATGTCCTCATGTAACAAATTAAAACCAGTTGCTTATCTTTTTTTGTCTCTCTCACCTCAACTGGTGGAAAATAAAACATATTTCACTAAGGGTCTTAGTATTCTGGAAAAAACAGTTGTGCAAGATAACCATCTAAAGTTTCATATTTAAAATTTTATCTATCTGAATGTAAATCTAGGATTCTCCTCATCTTGATTCATGCTAGGAAAAGATTTTGTCTTACCTTGAAAATCCAGATAACTAAATTAAACAAAAATATTGTCATAAAGATTGCCTTTAAGGCAACTCAATGAATATTTTTAAAAATGCACTACTCTTGGGAAAACTCAGCCCACTGCCATAACACATATGTTAGATTTCAGCCTGTTCTCAGCCTCCTCAGATGGGTATCTTTGCATAGTGTACAACCTGCAAAACCATAGATGGCCACTTTATATGGAATATTACCAGGGAAACATTATTTATCCAACTCAGTCTTATTTATCCTAATCTATTCACTTATAAATATATGTAGATCATCGCACACTATTCATATAATCAAAGCACATTAATTCACATTAAAAAGTTCAATACTCTGGATGTCTTGTTTTATAAAGAAGCAATGAAAATAGCTCCTTTTTAAAAGCAGTCGTTGTAAGAAGTGTTCCAGTAGGTATTGTACATATATATCATTTATTTTTCAAAAAATTCTCTGATTATGGTAGCTTTCCTAGCTTGCTAAAAGAAATTGTGTATATCCTTTTCTTATTCAGGGTCATAATTGTCTGCCACAAAGATATTTAGAGGTATCCAGAGATTTCTAGTGATCCACATATACAGTTGTGACCTATATTTTGATTCAATTTCTAAACTGATTTTTGAGGCATGAGTATATACTGCCATTTTACCCTGTTCCTGCACGTCTGTGTATCTGTGTCAGAGAGATCATCCCAGATTGTGAATGCATGAAGAACTGGAGATTTGATATGTATGTGTGTGTGTGTGTGTGTGTGTGTGTACACACACACATATATATATATATATATACATATAAACACACACACACACATATTCTTAATTCATCACTCTGGGTATCTAACTTTCTTGTATATGCGACCCTTCCATTATACTTATATACAGACCTTGTCTAAATCAAACTTGTCTAAATCAAACAAACCTTGTCTAAATCAAACAAATTACCTAAATCAAACTAATTAAATAGCAAACTCTCTTATTATTTGTTGATCATCAACATACATTATTTCCATAGATTTAGCCAAAACATTAATTTCCCCTTGGGTTACCTTTCAATCTGTACAGATTTAAGGACAGGCCCCAAGAATCTCTTAGTTATTGCCTAGTTTCCTCCTTCAGGTTCTCCTGTTGTTTTCTGTTCTTCTGCCCTCCTCACTTTTATCCCTTAACCCACATCCTGATCCTATCCTTGGGGCAATGTGGGAAGTGGAAACCATAACTACCCTCTTGTAGAAACCTATTAAAATATTTTCTTGCTCATATGAACAGATTTTAATATGATTATTCTAAACAACAACAAAACAGGTTTTTCAACCAGAGGTGAGAAGAGAAAGAAACAGAGTGGGTGAGGGGGACAGAAAACTTTGTCCTACTTATCAAATAAAATGAAAGAACTGAAACTTAGAATTCTTACATATAGCATGTTTAGACTATTCAATTTTTATACACCAAAATTCTCCATGATCTCTAACAGCATTGCAAGTTCTATCATCTTCAATAAAGTACATTACTTGAAAAGGAGAACTGTACTCAGAAAAGTTTCTGTCAGACTTCAAATAGCACATTTTCACTGCACACACATTCAGCCAGGTAAGCCATAGAAATCAGGTCTGCTTATTTCACAGAAGAAAAAAGAGCTGCACTATTATCATCAATGCTGAACTGTGAACTTCTAAAAAGCAAGCTGGATTTTTTCCACCTAATGCAGTGTCAAAATGCTGCCAGAAATATCCTGATCTCAGGATTTTTATTGCTGGTGATGATGTATGAAGTGAAAAAGAACATAGCTTGATTTTCTAATAAGTAGTTAAGCTTGCACTACTGACTACATTATTGAAAAAATAAAAAGAACTTGGTAACTGAGTGAGTATGATAGGAAAGTCACTGATGGGGAAGAAAACTGGAACACTAAGATATGTCAGCTTTATAGAGTCACAGTTTTGGAAATATTGTACATTAAATCGAAGAAAGGTTACATAGAATTTTTTTTAGTAAGTTACAGTACTTCTGAATAAAACGTAGTGTTTGCCTTAAAAATGCTTCCAATGGAAAGTATTTGACATTTTTAAACAAGAAATAAGTTATCAACAAGTATAAATCTCCATAGTCAATTTTCTCACAGTAAAACACAATTAGGCTTCAATTATAAAAATGTGTTAGTGATAAGCAGTGATATATCACATGGGCTTGGGAAATAGAGAAATGAGAAAATATGTGCTTATCTTAAAAGTAAGTTGCTATTTAGACTGATTTACACATACTTGAATTCACATATAATCAAATTTTGTAATAAGCAAAATTCGATAATGTCCTGTGCCTCATTGTTAGTTCCTGGGGACCAAGCAATAATAGAAAAACCAGACATAGGCAGAGCATGTTAGAAAAACAGGTAAATCTATTCATTGTATACTTTCCACAGAGTCATTTAAGAATAACTTAAATTGTGTTGGATCATTATGTATTATCAATATCATATCATTATTACATATTATAATTATATATGTACACATACTATATGTATCTTATATGATCCTATTTTAACATGTTCATATTATTACCTCTTTTAAACCTGTTAAACATTAGAAATACCACTCTACATATTTTACAGGTTTCATTTTTATCTCCTGTTACACATTTTTTCCCTATAGCAAATGGCTGTACTATAATTACATATCATCAAGATTAAATTAAGATAGGAAAATCAACAGTATTGTCTTGTAAATATCTTTCACTAGTTTATCCTGAAGTCTCATGTCCTATAGCCATCTTGGGTTGTTCTTCTTTCCCTCAAGGACCCAAGCTAATGGAGCAGCCCCAGTCTATGCATGTCAAGTTAATGGCAGGGCAGAGGAGCCATGGAAGAACCATCAAATGACTCTTAATTGTTCTGCCTGAAAATAGGATGCTTCACTTCCACTCACATTTCATTGGACAAAGCAAACCTTATGGCCATGCCTGATGTCTATGGGACGGGCTCATTATGGAGGAGTTTGGTGGGGAAATCCTTGACTATTTTGCCAATAATGTAGATAATCCCAATGCTCAAATTGAAGTCCTCAAACAGTATTGGCTTTGCCTACTAATCTATTATTCACTTTAAAACTGTCTTTCCTTATCTTTATACTAAAACTGTTGCTGCTCAGATCATCTCAGCGTTGGCATATCTAATGAACACTTTTCTATTCTTATATTTTGCCGTATCAGAAGCATTCAGGTTTCCCACTCCCTCCTCACTCTCTTTTTCCTTTTGACATTGAAGACTCCATGATCTCTCCCCACCCAAAATGTGCTTCTTTACATCTTATTTGACAGTATTTGAACTCCTTCAGGTTCTTCTAGACAGTGATCTGGGCTTTATTCTTTAAAACTTCCTTTCCCTTGTCTTTTATACTAATCCATAATAGAATATTATTTATTTTTAAAACAATTTTATTGAGATGTAACTGATACATCTTAGAGTATTGCTCATACAATTAAATCTTCCTAGAATTCTCTTTAATCCACCTTTTTATGCCAAATGTCTATATCCCTTTGGTTTTAGAGTAAAATCACTTCCTTGGAGAGCCCTCTATAACACACTGGTCAAAATTTATATTTAATATATGGTTTATACTTTCCTGTTATTCTCTCTCATGGTACCCTGAATTTTTCTTTTGTAATTTTAGAGTGACTACTTCTGGGATTTTTCTTGCTAAATCCTTTAAAATTCCCTTGTTTATTCATTCATTCAGAATTTGCTCACTCAATGAAGGAAAGGAAAAGAAAAGGAATAGTCTCAAGAGCACATGCTGAAAGGAGATGAAGGTAAGTAAAGATTTAGTTAAATGTAAAAGTATATATAATCTCATTTCATCCTACAACAACCTAGATGTGTAGACAAAAGCTTTTCAATTTTGCAGCTTAATAAATGAAGGTGCAGAGTTGAAGTAATGTCACTGAGATTTAAAACAATATGTGAGTGGCTTAAAAAGCGCTTTCATTAAACTATGCTGCCAAATATGGTGAAATTGCTGCAAATCTGTTCAATGTTAGCCTTTGAGCCTTTTATTCCACATGATCCAGTTTCATTGACCTGCCATGTTTTATGAATAGTGAGAGAATTAACTTAAAAGATATATTATGAAGGGACCTTATATTTTAAAGTATACATCCCCACATACACACATATTTTATGACTTTTAACACATATTAGGTGACTACATACCCACAAAAAGTTGAGTATGCAAATATAATGTTTATACAAATGAATGAAAATCAAAGATTAAATTAAATTCATGTAATATATTACAAAAATTATTGATTATAATTACTTTATCGACACAATATAAAACATTCTGCAAGTAAATTTAGCAAGATTTTTGCCATAAAATATAAACAATTCTAAGGAAAGAAATTTTGTATTATGTATCTCTTTAAAAATATGTATTGGTAAATGTGCTTACTAATACAGTAAAGAAATTACAGTGGGATGCCACTTTTCTTCTTAGTTAATGATGAATCCGAACATTTAAATATACTCATGAATATTGTAAAGGGTCCTGTCAAACATACAGAATGTATCTGAGTATGACTGGGAAATTTACTTTTTCTTTACATTTTACTTTTTTTTTTTTTTTTAATCTTTTGGCCACACCACGTGGCATGTGGGATCTTAGTTCCCCGACCAGGGATGGAACCCATGCCCCCTGCATTAGAAGGTGGATTCTTAACCACTGGACCACCAGGGAAATCTCCTGACTGGGAAATTGATGAGGATACTATAATTCTTTTTGTAGGAGGGCCTGGAAGCCACTTATCTTGTTTGGTTTCCCCCCATAATTTCCCTGTGGGATTAAGCTCAAGTAGCCTCAACTTGAAATGGATCTTAACTACTTTTCCTCCTTTGAACTGCATCTTCAATCCCTACCAGTGGTTTCTGAACTTCCCAAATAAACTATTATACTCAAATCCTCATATTAGAATCAGCTTCAAGGGAAACCCATTCTAAGATACCTGGTACCTGGTACCATTCTAAGATACCTGGTTTTACTGTCTTGCTAACATATTACAGTCCAAAAGAGGCTCAATTATCTGGATATTACACAGAACATAACTGTAGCCCTCTGTATTAATGACCTCAAATTAATCAGAAATGAGAAGCAAAAAGTAATAAGTATTCTTCATGCCTTAGAAAGAAACATATCAGGATGTGAGAAACGAAATATAAAAATTCAGGAACCTGCTGTTGGTGATGATTTTAGTCAGTCAGTGGTCTGGGTAATGCCAGTATATACCCTCTAAAGTGTAAAGCAAATCATTACGCTGTGTCCCTCCTGTCGCTAAGAGAGAACTTCAGTGCTTGATTGCTCTCTTCAGGGTTTTGGAGGCAATGTCTACCACACTTGCACATGTTGATTCAGCCCATTTATTAAGTAACTTGTTGGGTGACCTAAGAAATTCCAGCTAGCACTGTAGCCTTGACGTTAAACTGGCAGATCCCATTAAAATCTCTAAACATTCAGGAAAGAGGATTAATTCAGGAGAAAAAATAATTTCAAATTCCTGAATGTATAGACTCAAAATATTAATCACACTGTTGGCTTTATCTTGATAAAACAAAACAAGGTGATTTTTGTACATAAGAAGTTCATTGAAGCCATAAAGAGGGGAAATTTTAGGAGGGACTACTGGGAATCATGATAGGAAACCAACTATAGATGAATATAAATAATTATAAAAAGTGAGTAAGGGGTCAGTTCAGGTCAAAAACAGCAACATATATTGAACTTAACAAGGATGGTTACATTAGCCCCTCAATAACACTCACCAGTGTCATATGAGAACAGAAAACAAATAATCAAGACTATCTGAACTAGATATTGGCAAGGTGAGAATGGAGGAGGAACACTAATGTGGGAAGTAGGGAGAGTGGACTTGGAGTAACTTGAGTGAAACCTACTGTATATCAAATTGGTACCATAACCACAGGAAAAAAACATGTAGCTTTTGAGCACAATTCAGACTGTACATTATTAGTAAAATATTCTTTTAGGATAAAAAAAATTGCAAAGAAATCTTAAACTTTTCTTACTAGATATATTGTCAGTAAAAATATTGGTTGGTATGTATTGGTATTGTAATTTTGAAATATGTATTGGTATTGGTATTGTAAAAACCTATGTATTGGTATTGTAATTTTGAAATAATTATATTCAAATTGAAAGCTCAAGCAAATAAATATGCTGTTAATATCAGTGACTGAGATTTTTCATGTAAGAGAAAAGAGGCAAAATTATAAAATCAGCAAAGTTAAAAATTCTGCCATGTTAAATTTAAGTTAGACACGTCAACATGAACTTATGCTTTTTAGGTCACTGAAAGATCATGACACTCCAGTAGCAATTGTACCCCTAAAACCCAGAAACCTGGATCTTGGTTTCCACATACCCTGATAAAATAAACTAGGGGTCTTAGACACATTCCAAAATCAGAAGAGAGAAAACAAAATGTGAGTCTGGGACTTTTGTTGTGCAAGCCAAATGCGGAAGTTGTCCAAAGGACATAAAATCAGCTTGGAAGGGCTCCCACTAGCCAATTAACACATCACAAGTGACTGCACTTGAAGGTAAAACAACGAATAAATAAAAGTCTGTGAATTCTTTGTGACACTAAAAAAAAAGAGGAAAAATAAGAAAAATTTACATTTATATAACAATATAAGGCAAAATAGTTATACTATATAAATGTTAAATAAACGTGAAATTATTGTATTGACTATATTCAGGAAATAAATGATCTCTAAAATACATAAATCAGTTTTATGATAAATATGAGGGGTTTTACTTGTAATTTTTATTTTGCCAAAAATAAAAAATTATAAACTTTGCTACCTAAATTATACAATGTTTAACAGGTACTTATAGGAGAAATTCAAAGTTATTTATATATTTCCTACTGGTACAAATACTAATTAATAAAAACCCATTGCTGTAAAGGAAGATGAATTAAATACATATTTAACTGGTGACATATTTTCAATGGAAATTATAAACTCTTTAATAATGTCACATTTATAATAATTATAATCACTTTAACAAATAATTTAAAGTAAAAATAAGAAAAAATCATTGATACAGTTTTAAAAAATGAAAGTAACATCTGTTCAAAGGAGATTCCAGAAGGAAACTCTTAAAGATTCTTCATTCTTGCTGACTTTATTTCTAATAAACAGTACAGCCAAAGATGCTTAAATTCATGGGCAAATTAAAAAGCTCTCTTACTCTGGGATGGAGATCATAAATCCATGGCACTGACATGAAAGAGAGCACGAGTGCTCACAGAGTTTATTTGGCTGTAAAAGTCAAATGGTGGTCTTTAAATAACTTATGTGATTGGGTGGTCGCTGAGGAAGCTGCAAATGTCATTTACAATCTTTGCTAAGAAACTGCACAGTTTCTCCATGAGAACGTTTTGATTTTCTGTGAGAATTGACTTTTTCAAAAAATAACTTAGTGCTTTCTGATTATGATAGCTTCATAAAATTCCTGCTTTACAAACTCTTATAAAAATAAAATGCACATATTTCCATCTGTAATTTCATGAAATCCCATTATTCAAAAGTTGTTACTGTTCCTTTCCCATGTACTTACAGAGACTGATAAGCATAAACAGAAGAGATCACAGAAAGAGATTCCTTATTATAGCTATATGTTAAATGAAAGCAAATTCTAGTTCTGAATATATGTGGCAAAAGGGGCCAGGAGATAGGGATAATTCAAAGAACTTCTCTTAGGAATTTAGACATGGTGGTGCATGTAATACATTTCAATACTAAAGGCATGTGGAAATCCAACATAAGTAGAAAAATAATCTAAACCTATCCATCTGTGGCATGTTTCAGAATGCAAAAGAAGACTATGGTTTGTGTGTGTGCGTGTGTGTGTGTGTGCATGCGCATATACATGTGTCTGTGTTTTGAGAGAGGGAGAATACCTCCAGTAATCTCTCTGGAATTGTTGTTCTCCTATGTGGATAGTAGGCAAGTTTTTGCCCAATGTTTTAAAATGCCTGGACCTATGGGTACAAATAGATGTGGCTAGAAAGGATATGGTTTACACAAATAATTCACAAGAAATGCACTTCTAAAAATATAAAATTGCTTTCTTTCAGAAAATTGAGGAACACATTTAAGCAACATACTAAATATTTAATTCTAAGAATCTAAATTAATTTGCATAGCCAGTGGAGTGTCCTTTAGGAAGCAAGTTTTCACTTCAGTGTTTCTCATTCCTGGAAATATGTTCATTTATTTCATGGTTATTTATTAATTCTGTTCTGTGTGCTAGGCATCATGCCAGGAGTTGAATACAAAGTAAAGAATTAGTCAAAAAACTTACCCACATGCAGTGTACATTTCTGTGTTGGTGGTGAGAGGGAAGGAGACATACTTGCAATTAATATAAATAAGTAAATGCATAAGCTAATTTTATACTGGGATTAAGCAAATGAAATAAACAAGACATGGTAATAGGGAATAACTGGGCTGAATTATAGGTAAAAATGGGAGACCTCTTTGGGACAGTGACATTTAAATTGGACCTAAACCATAGCTGGACCTGTCTAGTTATGTGAAGAACCAGTAATGAATTCCTTAGAGTGAGTACTTAAGTAACTTGCCCAAGGCCAACTACCCTGTTAGAATGAAGCCCAAATTCAATCTCAAGATTTTCTGACTAGAATATTACTCTTCTCAGCACAGAATATTTCTATCCATATAATTATGCCTATTCAAAAGTTTCAGATTCTTTTCCCTCCATCTGTTCTCTTCATCTCTTGGTGTTGGAGTCCTTCAAGGCATGATCTTTAAAATTTCTCTCTTCTCAATCTTTGCTACATTTATGCCCTTTGCAATCATGTCTCATCTCATACTTTAAACACCACCTATAGGCTGATGGCTCCTAAGTGTATATCTGTAGTCAGGACCTCTTTCTGACCTTCAGACTGATTGCCTACTCACAAAAATGATGGCTAATAGACATATCAAATTTAACATATCTTAAAATGTAATACTGGTAGTCAATCCTCCTTCAAACTGACTCTATCTTAGTTAAATGCAATTCCATTTCTCCATTTGCTAGAGCAAAACAATTTGGAGTTATTCTTGAACCCTTTCTTCCTTTTATAAACTGTCTCCAACTCATGAGCAAATTCTGTTAGCTATACTTTCAAAAAATGTCTAGAACTTCAGAACTAGGTAATTTCTTCAAGATATTTTTTCTTGTGTTAGCTATGTGTATTCTGCTGCTTAACATATTGTTGATTTTCTAGTCCTAAAACTATTTTTTTCCACTTTTCTTTCAAATTTGCCTATACATTTCTATTAATCACTTACTTTTTGTTCATCTTTGTGATTGTCTTTCTTTTTCCTTTTTGATATTTTGCACACAGTCTCCTAAGTCCTCTAAATTTCTTTTTGTTCAGTCCTTAGTAATCTATGATATTTTATTTCTATGACTGTTACACATGTTGTCTTGACAATGTCTATATTTTTTTTTATTTTTGATTGTGAGCTCATTGCTTTATTTTAATCTGTGGGAGTCCTGTGGCCCTAAATTGTGAAAGCCTTCCTCAAGATAAGATTTGCTTCTGCTTCTTTTTAGTAGCTGGGAAGCACCACCCACATGGGTGGCATTCTATCCATTTTCAGGTAAGAGGTTTCACTAAGTCCTAGCCTCAGTTCCTCCACCTTGATTCTAGTCCAAAGCTAAGGGTTCAACAGCTTTTATGCTGGTGATATCCATTGTGCCTCTACTTGTTGCCTGAACCTCTAGCACCAATTCTTGTCTTGTTTGCTCACTTGTTTGGGAGGGGTTTTCCTTGGAGATCACTACTACCTCATATGAAACCAGCAGTGCTTTACAGAGCGTGTTATATCTATGATCCAGTTGTTTTGAAGTTAGGGCGTCTTTCATATCACCAATCTACTATAGTATGGCCAAGGAAGGAAAAAATTGGTATTTTTGACCTTTTATTTTGTTTCTAGAAATGGATATAGAAAACCTGACATGGTTGTTAATTTTTTTTTCTCCTTTAATTATCTCAGATTTTACTTTGTATTTTTCAGGTCTATGCTTTAAGTACATACAACATTATGATTGATGATCTTCCTCTTAACATTAAGTAACCTTCTTTAGTTATATCCCATTTCATTAATTTGCCTTAAGTTCTATTTTTCACATAATGCTACTTTTCTATTATTAGTGGTCTAGTAAATCCTTTTCCACCCTTTTATTTTCTCCTGTTTAAATTTTTAAAATATGGATGTGTCTCTTTTAATGAGCAGTTATATTTATATAATTCCAATCTTTGTGTCCCATAAACAATAAGTTTATTCCTTCTATCTTTATTGTTGATATTAACACTAGTGTGTATTCGGTTTCACTTTTGCAATCTTGTATATATACCATGCTGCCTTTGCTTTGTTCTCTTTTTACCCTTTTTGAATTAAGTTCCTCCTTTCCCCTATTACTCATTATTAAGTGATACATTTTATTTCTAATTTCATTGATTAGCCATAAATGTTGAACAAACTTATTAACTTTATATGTTTTCTGACAAAGTTCAAAGTCAGCACATAAATAAATTTCACCTCCTCCCCATACTCCTCTTTTTCCCATCTTCTTCTTATAAATTTACCTTATTTGTACTTAACAACTTGGTTTATCCATTAGTTTTTTCACCATTTCTTCTCACTTTCCTTTCCTTTCTTCTGGGTTCCTTTTATTTCTTGTTGAAGTGTATCTTTTAATTGTCTTTCTCCTAAACTTCCCACAACTGCTAAACTCCTAATCATGTTTTGCTTATACAGGTATTTATTTTATTTTCACTTTTGAGTAAAAAATTAGCTAGGCAGAGAATTCTAGGTTTATAACAAAATTACATTTCCATTAAAAAATATAATTCTATTGTCTTCAGACAAAAATATAATTCTATTGTCTTTTTTTAATTATAGATGAGGAAGTATCTATTCATTCAATTTTTTTTTCTTTAGTTGTTTGTAAACATGATTTTTTCTTTGGTAGTTCTGAGCTTTTTCTATTTGTCCTTGGTATTAGGTAGCTTTATTAGAATGTATGAAGTGTATCTTTTAGTTGTTATTCTGCTTTTTTTATTATTTGTTAATTTAATATGCTCCACTTTCTTCAGTTCTCAAAAGTTTTAGCCATTATAACTTTGAATTGTATCTCTCCCCACTTGCCTTTCTGTGCTGCCCCTATAAATTAAGTTACACACTTGTTTTCTTCTATCTCTGTTCTAGAATTCTGAGTGATTTTCTCAGTTTTACATTTCTAATTATATGTTTTGATGTGCCTAGTTTACTGTAGAGTTTTTCTATTAGATTTACTATATCAACTATTATATTTTAATTCCAATATTTTAATTTTTATATTAGTCTGTTATTGATTAGCAACCATAGGCGTTTACTCCATAATTCATTAGAGTGTGAGACTCCTAGATGTCCACTAGCAGATTTTGAATAAAAGCATCATGTGCCACTTCCACACGTGGCTCATAAACCTCCTGTCCACGATGCCCCATGCTCTTTCCACTTTCCTGTGGCCTTCAAGATGGTGATAAGAACAATTTTTGAAGCCACTAAAGATGGAACAACATGTACAAGTCCAGGTCACTGAACAATTACATGTGTAAAGTCAGTGCCAAACTAAAATTCCCACTCTGTACTGTTATGTGAGAAAGAACTAAACTTCTTGTCCTTTAAGTTAGCAAATCTTAATTTGAAAACTCATCTTGCATTGGAATATTTCTCTTTTGGTCACCAGATCATTCCTCTTTGTGCAGTATTTTCTGAGGTCATCTCAGCCCAGCCCCAAGGGATCCAAAGCTCAGAAACAGATCATCCAAATGTGTTGAGAACTCTAGACAACAGCATCTCTGTCTTAAAAACCAGCATATGGTTTGGCCAGGATCCAAGTTGTACTGTGACCTCTTTTTACTCCCTCCACCACGTACAAACAGTTTGTTTCTCCTACAAGTGGGCAAAACTTTACTAACTACTTTCGTGTATCTAGACTGGCTTTATGACTCAAGCATGAGCTGTGAGGCCTCTGTTTATATGCAAGGGTTGAAGTTCTAGGCTCAACTCCTGCTTCTGAGCCTGGAATCTCTTAGACTATAGAGCTTCACTTCCTACTTTGACTTCCAAAATATTTCTTGTTCATGTATTTTTTTTTAGCACCGTGATACTGTTTTAACCTTAAAAACTATTTCTATTTATTTGTAGAAGTGAGAGCAGTTATACTTGTGTACTTAATCTAACATCATGACTTCTATAATTTATCCTAAACAGTGAAATCCATGCAGCAATGTATATACAAAGACATTTATTTTAGGGTTCTTTATAAAAAATCAGAAATGAAATAAATGATTGACAGTAGGGTTTGATTAAATAAATTACACTATTCCACAAAATAGAATATGTGCAGTCTGTAAAAATAATTATGTTAAAAATTATTGGCTAAGCTGAACATAGATTAATTTTTAAATTTAAAAATAACTGCTTATACTATAGTTCATATATGTATATTTACACATTTGCATGTTTGAGTGCATGTCTGTGCATATACAGTATGTTACAGGGATAGGACATCAGGTTATTTTAGATTTGTAGGTTCTGAAATTGCATTTTCCAAAATTTTTATGATGAATATTTTAATGTCAGAAGACAGGATAAAAAGCTAAACTTCTGAAGGTAATATGAGACTTTCATAGTGAAAATAGAGTTGGTGTTAACTGGCAATGTATTTAAAAACATATAATTAAGATATCATTTGGATTCTGATCTGTTCATTCTATGGTTTGTGGCACAAAAACAATACCTGTGCTTATTTACTTCAGTCTATGACTGGAATCTGGGATCTTGAGCCTGCTGCTTCATCTGGCATATGTTTCACAAACAGATGGCTCTTCCATTATGCCCCAAGGGCTGGAAAACTTGGGCTCTTTCAAGCAAACCAGTAAATTATTTAACTTCCTCATGGTTCTGTTAATGACCTGATAGATCAGCAAAGCAATGAAATGTGTAAAGTGCACTAAGTTAATGATGGTATGAAAAATTCAATGAATATAAAGGGAAGAAACAAACTGAGCAAAGAAGCAGTAGAGAAAAATTTTGCCAACATACATTCCTTACAAAACTCTATGGGAGGGAGTCAGCGGAGGCTTTTAGGGAGCAGTGTTGGCGGGAAAACTTGGAGCTTCCCAGGTGAAATCTGAAACTGGACCACTGTACAAGGAGGGCAAGGAGAGATAGAAGAAAGAGGCAGCCACTCCAGATTCTAGATTTTATGGGAGGACCAGCAAGATGGTGGAGGAGTAAGATGTGGAAATCACCATCGCCCCCATATATACATGAAAAATATATCTACATGTGGAACAACTCCTACAGAATACCTATTGAATGCCGGCAGAAGACCTCAGACTTCTGAAAAGGCAAGAAAATCCCCAAGTACCTGGCCATGTGCCTGACAGGGTCTTGGAGTTCTGGCTTGTGGTCAGGCCTGAGCCTCTGAGGTGGGAACGCTGAGTTCAGGATATTGGACCACCAGAGATCTCCCAGTCCCACGTAATATCAATCGGTGAGAGCTCTACCAGAGATCTCTGTCTGAATGCTAAGACTCAGCTCCACTCAACGACCAGCAAGCTCCAGTGCTGAACACCCCATGCGAAAGTAGCAAGACAGGAACACAACCCCACCCATTAGCAGAGAGGCTGGCTAAAATCATAATAAGCTCATAGACAACCCATAACACACCACTGGATGTGGTCCTGCCCACCAGAAAGATAAGATCCAGCCTCATCCACCAGAACACAGGCAACAGATCCCTCCACCAGGAAGGCTACACAACCCACTGAACCAACCATACCCACTGGGGGTAGACACCAAAAACAACAGGAAATATGAACAAGCAGCCTGCAAAAAGGAAACCCCAAACACCATAAGTTAAGCAAAATGAGAAGACAGAGAAATACACAGCAGATGAAGGAGCAAGATAAAAACCCACCAGACCTAACAAATGAAGAGGAAATAAGCAGTCTACCTGAAAGAGAATTCAGAGGAATGATAGTAAAGGTGATCCAAAATCTTGGAAATAGAATGGAGAAAATGAACATTAAACAAAGACCTAGAAGAACTAAAGAGCAAGCGAACAATGATGAACAGCACAATAAATGAAATTAAAAATTCTCTGGAAAGAATCAACAACAGACTGAGGCAGAATAATGGATAAGTGACCTGGAAAATAAAATAGTGGAAATAAATACTGCAGAGAAGAATAAAGAAAAAAGAATGAAAAGAATTGAGGACAGTCTCAGA
Source organism: Phocoena phocoena (assembly GCF_963924675.1). Lineage (NCBI taxonomy): Eukaryota > Metazoa > Chordata > Mammalia > Artiodactyla > Phocoenidae > Phocoena > Phocoena phocoena. The sequence goes on along the minus strand of NC_089221.1, from coordinate 82,006,837 downwards.
GACCTCTGGGACAAAATTAAACGCACCAACATTTGAACTATAGGCGTCCCAGAGGAAGAGGAGAAAATAAAGGGGACTGAGAAAATATTTGAAGAGATTATAGTTGAAAACTTCCCTAATACAGGAAATGAAATAGCTAATCAAATCCAGGAAGCGCAGAGTGTCCCATACAGGATAAATCCAAGGAGAAACATGCCAAGACACATATTAATCAAACTATCAAAAATTAAATACAAAGAAGAAATATTAAAAGCAGCAAGGGAAAAGCAACAAATAACATACAAGGGAATCCCCATAAGGTTAACAGCTAATGTTTCAGCAGGAAATCTGGAGGCCAGAAGGGAGTGGCAGGACATATTTAAAGTGATAAAAGGGAAAAACCTACAACCAAGATTACTCTAACCAGCAAGGATCTCAATCAGATTCAATGGAGAAATTAAAACCATTACAGACAAGCAAAAGCTAAGAGAATTCAATTCAGCACAACAAAACCAGCTTTACAACAAATGGTAAAGGAACTTCTCTAGGCAGGCAACACAAGAGAAGGAAAAGACCTACAATAATAGACCCCAAACAATTAACAAAATGGTAATAGGAACATACATATTGACAATTACCTTAAATGTAAATGGATTAAATGCTCCAACCAAAGACATAGACTGGCTGAATGGATACAAAAACAAGACCCATATATATGCTGTCAACAAGAGACCCACTTCAGACCTAGAGAAACATATAGACTAAAAGTGACGGGATGGAAAAAGATTCCATGCAAATGGAAATCAAAAGAAAGCTGGAGTAGCAATTCTCATATCAGACAAAACAGACTTTAAAATAAAGACTATTACAGGAGACAAAGAAGGATACTACATAATGATCAAGGGATCAATCCAAGAAGAAGATATAACAATTGTAAATATTTATGCACCCAACAGAGGAGCACTTCAATACATAAGGCAAATGCTAACAACCATAAAAGGGGAAATTGACAGTACACAATCATAGTAGGGGACTTTAATACCCCATTCTCACCAATGGACAGATCAACCAAAATGAAAATAAAAAGGAAACACAAGCTTTAAATGCCACATTAAACAAGATGGACTTAATTGATATTTATAGGACATTCTATCCAAAAGCAACAGAATACACTTTCTTCTCAAGTGCTAATGGAACATTCTACAGGATAGATCATATCTTGAGTCACAAATGAAGCCTTGGTAAATTTAAGAAAATTGAAATTGTATCAAGTATCTGTTCTGACCACAACACTATGAGACTAGATATCAATTACAGGGGAAAAACTGTAAAAAATACAAACACATGGAGGCTAAACAATATGCTACTAAATAATCAAGAGATCACTGAAGAAATCAAAGAGGAAATCAATAAATACCTAGAAACAAATGACAATGAAAACACGATGACTGAAAACCTATGGGATGCAGCAAAAGCAGTTCTAAGAGGGAAGTTTACAGCAATACAGTCCTACCTCAAGAAACAACAAACATCTAAATAAAAGACCTAACCTTACACCTAAAGCTATTAGAGAAAGAAGAAAAAAAACACCCCAAAGTTAGTAGGAGGAAAGAAATCATAAAGATCAGATCAGAAATAAATGAAAAAGAAATGAAGGAAATGATAGCAAAGATCAATAAGACTAAAAGCTTTTTCTTTGAGAAGATAAACAAAATTGATAAACCATTAGCCAGACTCATCACGAAAAAAAGGGAGAAGACTCATATCAACAGGATTAGAAATGAAGAAGCAACAACTGACACTGGAGAAATACAAAGGATTATGAGAGATTGCTACAGCAACTATATGCTAACAAAATGGACAATCTGGAAGAAATGGACAAATTCTTAGAAAAACACAACCTTCCAAGACTGAACCAGGAAGAACTAGAAAATATAAACAGACCAATCACAAGTACTGAAATTTAAACTGTGATTAAAAATCTTCCAATAAACAAAAACCCAGGGCAAAACGGCTTCACAGCCAAATTCTCTCAAACATTAAGAGAAGAGCTAATACCTATCCTTCTCAAATGCTTCCAAAATATAGCAGATGGAGGAACACTCCCAAACTCAATCTACGAGGCCACCATTGGCCTGTTACCAAAACCCGACAAAGATGTCACAAAAAAAGAAAACTACATGCAAATATCACTGATGAACAGAGATGCAAAAATCCTCAACAAAACACTAGGAAAGCGAATACAACAACACATTAAAAGGATCCTACACCATGATCAAGTGGGGTTTATCCCAAGAATGCAAGGATTCTTCAATACATGCAAATCAATCAATGTGACACACCATATTAACAAATTGAAGGAGAAAAACCATATGATCATTTCAATAGATGCAGAAAAAGCTTTCGACAAAATTCAACACCCATTTATGATTGAAAACCCTCCAGAAAGTAAGCATAGAGGGAACTTACCTCAATAGAATAAAGGCCATATATGACAAACCCACAGCCAACATCATTCTCAGTGGTGAAAAACTGAAACCATTTCCACTAAGAGCAGGAAGAAGACAAGGTTGCCCACTCTCACCACTATTATTCAACATATTTTTGGAAGTTTTAGCCACAGCAATCAGAGAAGAAAAAATAAATAAAAGAATCCAAATCGGAAAGGAAGAAGTAAAACTGTCACTGCAGAAGACATGATGCTATACATACAGAATCCTAAAGGTGCTACCAGAAAAGTACTAGAGCTAATCAATGAATTTGGTAAAGTAGCAGGATAGAAAATTAATGCACAGAAATCTCTTGCATTCGTATATGCTAATGATGAAAAATCTCAAAGAGAAATTAAGGAAACACTCCTATTTACCATTGCAACAAAAAGAATAAAATACCTAGGAATAAACCTACCTAAGGAGACAAAAGACCTGTATGCAGAAAACTATAAGACACTGATGAAAGAAATTAAAGAGGAAACAAAAAGATGGAGTGATATACCATGTTCTTGGATTGGAAGAATCAACATTGTAAAAATGACAATACTACCCAAAGCAATCTACAGGTTCAATGTAATCCCTATGAAACTACTAATGGCATTTTTCACAGAACTAGAACAAAAAATTTCATAATGTGTATGGAAACACAAAAGACCCCGAATAGCCAAAGCAATCTTGAGAAAGAAAAACGAAGCTGGACGAATCAGGCTCCCTTACTTTAGACTATACTACAAAGCTACTGTAAACAAGACAGTATGGTACTGTCACAAAAACAGAAATATAGATTAATGGTACAGGATAGAAAGCCCAGAGATAAACCCATGCACATATGGTCAACTTAACTTTGATGAAGGAGGCAAGAGTATACAATGGAGAAAAGACAGCCTCTTCAATAAGTGGTGCTGGCAAAACTGGACAGCTACATGTAAAACAATGAAACAGATCAACCAAAATGAATACACACAATACATGTGTGTATTCATATTGGGATGAATACATCCCAATATGATACACACAAATAAACTCAAAATGGATTAAAGACCTAAATGTAAGTCCAGACACTCTAAAACTCTTAGAGGAAACATAGGCAGAACACTCTACCTATGTTTTCACTCATATTTATACTATGACATAAATCACAGCAAGATCCTTTTTGACCCTCCTCCTAGAGAAATGGAAATAACAAAAATAAACAAATGGGATCTAGTGACACTTAAAAGCTTTTGCACATCAAGAAACCATAAACAAGACGAAAAGACAACCCTCAGAATGGGAGAAAATATTTGCAAATGAACAACTGACAAAGGATTAATCTCCAAAATATACAAGCAGCTCATGTAACTCAATATCACAAAAACAAACAACCCAATCCAAAAATGGGTAGAAAACCTAAATAGACATTTCTCTAAAGAAGATATTCAGATTGCCAACAAACACATGAAATGATGCTCAACATCACTAATCATTAGAGAAATGCAAATCAAAACTACAATGAGGTATCACCTCACACTGGTCAGAATGGCCATCATTAAAATATCTACAAATAGTAAATGCTGGAGAGGACGTGGAGAAAAGGGAACCCTCTTGCACTGTTGGTGGGAATGTAAATTGATACAGCCACTATGTAGAACAGTATGGATGTTTCTTAAAAAACTAAAAATAGAACTACCATTTGACCCAGAAATCCCACTACTGGGCATATACCCTGAGAAAACCATAATTCAAAAAGAGTCATGTACCAAAATGTTCATTGCAGCTCTATTTACAATAGCCCAGAGATTGAAACAACCTAAGTGTCCATCATTGGATGAATGGATAAAGAAGATGTGGCACATATATGCAATGGAATATTACTCAGCCAGAGAAAGAAACGAAATTGAGTTATTTGTATTGAGGTGGATGGAGCTAGAGTCTGTCATACAGAGTGAAGTAAGTCAGAAAAAGAAAAACAAATACCATATGCTAACACATATATATGGAATCAGAAAAAAAAAGTTTCTGAAGAACCTAGGGGTTGAGCAGGAATAAAGACACTGACATAGAGAATGGACTTGAGGACATGGGGTGGGGGAAGGGTAAGCTGGGACGAAGTGTGAGATTGGCATTGATATATATACACTACCAAATGTAAAACAGATAGCTATTGGGAAGGAGCCGCATAGCACAGGGAGATCAGCTCTGTGATTTGTGTCCACCTAGAAGGGTGGGATAGGGAGGGTGGGAGGGAGATGCAAGAGGGAGGGGATATGGGGATATATGTATATGTATAGCTGATTCACTTTATTATATAGCAGCAAGTAACAATGTCAAGCAATTATCCTCCAATAAAGATGTTAAAAAAAAGAAAAAACTCTGAGAAATAATGAGGTAAATGAGAGTAATGGAAAGAAGTATCAAGAAAGGGTGAGTTTGAATCTCTGAAGATGCCTGTGTGTGTACATTTAGAAAAAATTTAATATAGAAATTTCTGTTGTGAACTATGTCTTAATATATTTAAAACAAAATCTAGAGGCCTTATGCAACTAAAAGTTACTGGATTTGATTTCTTTTAAAGCACTATATATAATCTAAGCTACTTGAGTGTTGGGCAAATAACTATCATTTTTATTTCCCAATGTATCAGCCCAGTGTGCTCCATGTAGTAAGTGATCATTAAATCGTTGATGAATTGAATAGAATGTACTGAAGTTTCCAAAAGTAAAAGAGATTAAAAGCAATTATATAAATGTTAATAATGACAAGGTGAATTCAGGAAATATATGCTTTAGTTGAGATAAATCTGTTTTCTATTTGGTTTTTCTATATGGAAAGTACCCTTTAAAAATTCTTGGGTTTTAGAAGATTTATCCTTGCTTTAATTTTTCGTGTGTCATTTACTTACTTTGAAGATCTAAGAATAGTAGGAGTAGAAATGGGTATCTTTTTTTCAAAGTGAAGCATTTTAAAACCCAGTGTTTATAAATAATTAATGCATCTTGGCATAGAATTTAACTGATGCACACAAGAGCTGGCCTACCCAACGAGGCTGACTTTTTCCTAAGCTTTGAAGGCAATAATAGCTTTAAGCTTTTTGGGTAAAGAGAAGAAAGAAAGAAAAGCAAGCCTCCAAGTAGGGGACAGCTGTGTTTATGAACCCTGAAGCTCAGCCGATAGATATTTTTGCCTAAAACAAGGCCTGCTAACCGTGGACACATAAACCTAAATCATGTTAGTCCGCCAGCTTCAATGGTGAGACACAGCTGCAACACAGAGCCTGATTCAAACAGCAGCCTTGGCGGGTTTTCATGTTGCTTCAGCTCATATCCATGGGCAAGCACTCTGCAAGGGAGCATGCTGAGGACAAAAAGCATGCTGCCTGGGTACAAAGACAAAAGAAAGAAATGAAAAGAAAATAAAATCTAGGTCTCCACTAAGGAACACAGCTTGTTAAAGGTCCCTTCCTGATATCCGTCATATCAAATATCATCCCTCATTGTGTCTAATTTTCTTTAACCCAAAATTTTGGACAACGGTATTTGTTATTTAATGGCAATGCATCGGTGACAAACTACAGTTAACTCCAAGGTTGTTTCATTTTATACCATATCGTTTTTATGTCTACAAAAGATAAATATTTTGCATACATCCTATATATGATAAACTATACATCCTTTTATTTTTAGTATTCTCCCATGAAGTATCTAGTTATTCCCCACCATTATTAACTGAGATACCACGAAAATCTTAAGGAACTGCATTTCAGTAGTGATCTCTATTTTTTAATAGTTGAAACCTGTCTTTAAGCCCAACTTTTGTAACCTATAGAAGAAATAGTCTTGGGCCCTATGACCCATTGTTTTTTTTTTTTTTTTTTTTGCGGTACGTGGGCCTCTCACTGTTGTGGCCTCTCCCGTTGCGGAGCACAGGCTCCGGACGCGCAGGCTCAGCGGGCATGGCTCACGGGCCTAGCCGCTCCGTGGCATGTGGGATCTTCCCGGACTGGGGAATGAACCCACGTCCCCTGCATCGGCAGGCGGACTCTCAACCACTGCGCCACCAGGGACGCCCCTGACCCATTTTTTAAAACCACATCCCATCATAAGATAAATATCAAAAGATTAACCAGAATTAATACCAGAAAGTCTACCAACCTCACAATCATAATTTGAAGTATCTCACAACCTCAAAACATTTTCCATCTGGAAAGTTGTTTTTAATATTACCACCACTTCCACAATATTTTAATTTCTTTGAGATCACCAACGCATTGATCTCTTCACTTTCTCACAGTACATCAAGACTGTCATGTTTTCTTTTCTCTCATTGTCCAGCTTAGATCCCATTGTTAATCATTTTAATCTTCACTTGCAAATACTCCCAAATGCCTTGTCTTCCATTTTTTCTTTTGCATTCACTTGGCAGAACCTAAACTTAGTTATACCCAATTATAACATAAACAGCTTAGTGCCTACACAACAGTCATTCCCCATTCCCTTTCAAAAAGAAGTCTATTTATTATTACTACTATTACTATTATCACCATACTATTCTTCATGAGCAGGTAATTTAGGAAAGGCTGACTCAATCCCAGATGTAGGTTCTGACTAGACCAAGCTACCATGTTTACCCATTCTTCTTGCTGGGGAGTGGCTGAAGCTTGAAAATATGACAGAACTTCGGCCAATAAAAGCAAGTTTTCTAAGTGGTTTCCAGAAACAGTGGAAACTCTTACAAAGAGATAGTGGTGTTATGGTACATCTTTTTTTGCCTAGATGTCTGCATATGGCTCCTAAAACTGGGGCAGCCATTTTGTATACATGAGGGAGCTAGTCATAGAAAATGCCAACATTTGGAGACTAGCCAGGGAAGTTGAATGAGCTTTGGTTACTATAAACCACTGATTTAATGGACCCTGGACCAATGCAATGTTGAGACTTTTTTATTGAGAAAATAAATCTTCCTTACTGGTTTATTTGGGATTTTGTCATTTGTGGTCAAAAATATTCTGAGAAACCTGAAATAATAACTATTAAGTAATCACATACCTGGTTTCCCTTTCAAATTATGATCAATAACTTTGAATAGACTTTACGTACCACTGAGCACTGAGCAATCCCATATCCTTCTTAGTAATTTTGCTTTTCTACTGGCTCAAATTGCTATTTTATACCATCTCGCCCCTGCCTTTTTAAAAAAGATTTCCTTATCATTTTCTTAGCTCTGTTCTTACTGATTATGTTATCAAAATCAAATGTGCAATCTCTCATTTTTTCATGACTAATTTTTCAATCCTATCAGTGTCTGTGTTCAACTTCCCCTTCCCTCTTGTTGCATCTAAAGAAAATTTTGTGCTCCTATAAAATATCAAGCCTCCCCCATTGAATTCAAGATCCCCATAATCCTTGCTTTCTAAAGGACTTTGGTTCCTTCTCTAGGTTCCATTTCTTCACTCTTGTTTTCTATATTGTAACTACTTGATCTCAAACTCAGGATTAAACTTACTTTTTCTGGCTTAAGTCTCCATCATTTAATTGATAGGAATCTAGTAAAGCCACCAATAAATTTCATGTTCCTAAACTCATTATATACTTTGATGTCACGTTATTAAAACTTTCAGAAGTATCTGATTCAGTTAACCACTCCATCTCTCCTAAAGTATTTTCCATTTTCCTTCTCAGCCATTGTGTCACTAACTCATGGTTTTTCTCTTTTAAAAAAATTCTTTTGTGTATCCTTCTCCACTAAACCTTTGAAAGTTGAAGTTTCTCTGAGCTCAGTCTGGGGCCCTCTACTCTTCTAAATCTATACACTCTCCCTAGGTGACTGGTGACCCCATCCATCTCCAAGACTTTTTCAAAATCAAATATTGCTTGCACAGAAACATACCAACTCTTTTTCTGCAGTCTGTAATCTAAGTCAAGAACATGCATAACAGAACTCTTTACAAACTTTGTACATTGAGGTTCCTTGGACTGTGATCTTATGACTTTTATTCTCTAAATTTATATAATCTCCCTAGGTAATTTCATTTTCCACCCCACAATAAGTATTTTCTTTATGTCGATAATGCACAACATTTTTATCTCCAACCAAGAGTCATGGATTTAGATATCATTGCATTTTGGCAATACTCAAATGCATATTTTACTACCTCTGTGTTCCTGACCCAGACCCAACTGTCTACTTGAGATCCTTACTTGCCCATCTCATTGAAATCTTAAGGTCAACATGAGCAAAATGAAAATATTGATTTGGTCAATATTGGTCACCTCCCCCTCCCCCACAAAATACTTACTTCAAACTTAATCTTCTGTTAATTTTCCGTATCTCAGTTACAATACTACAACTGACGCAATTACTAAGGCAAAAAACCTGGGACTCATTTTGACTTCTCCTTTTTTTATCTCCCCCTCCAATCTATCAATAGGTCCAGTTGGTTTATATGTCTAAATCGTATCAAGTATCCTTTACTTAATCCATTTCATTTCTCACCACCTTAGTCCCATACACCACCTACTTATTTCAAAAGCCTCCTAATTTTCTCTTACTTCACTCCAGTCTAGTTTCTATCTAACAGCCAGAGGGATCTTTTTAAACACAAATTAGATGAGACAACTTCTCTACTTTAAAAACCTTTCCATAGCTTCCCATTTGCATTGCAGTTATAATAAAATCCAAACTTCTTGCCAGGCCTTTATAGCTCTGCATAATCCGGCCCATGTTGGCTTTCTAACTTTGCACTAGTCTCTTCTAACTCATTAAACCCCAGGCAGCCTGGTGTTCTCTCAGTTTCTATAATGGTTCGAATTAGTTTCCATTTAGGGAACTTGACATTGTAATTCCCTGGAATGCTTTCCCACCATTTTTTCACACATCTGTCTCTTTTCATTCCTTTAGGTCTCATTTTAAATGTACCCTCTTTGGGATGCATTTCTTAAATTCCATGCTAAGTAGCTTACCCTGCCCCTACCAACACTTGTCTAACATAGCAACTAGGTATTTCTTTTACAGGACTTATCAAAATCAGTAATCATTTTACCCATGTTTATTTACTGGTATATTGTCTGTCTCCCTTATTGGAATATAAACTCTATGTGATTGGAGATCTTGTCAGTCTTTTCACCTGTAACAGGGACTAAAATATGGACTTGACTTAATGGAGAAAGTGGAAAGATGAAAAGTCAACTCTTAGATACTTGACACTGGAAAATTGGTCACACTTCAGATACAATGGAAAATATTTGGTCAAATTGTTATCTGATGAACTTTGTTGAAGCAAACTATACACTGACTGAGCCTGTACTGTTGGGAAGAGTGAGGACTGATTGGAATGTTGGCTAGTGCTAGCTCTATTGCCACCTTTAAGAAAATTCTACAAGAGCTAGATGAACCCAGGTGAGAGGCAGATAGCTTGGAAGCACAGATGGGAGGAAAGGCCACTTTCGTAAGAGAAACACTCTCTTCCTACAGTCTAACATCTATATTGGCAGAGAATCCCCTAATTTGGGGCCTAGAAACAAACAAACAAACATATTTCACACCCTAAATAGAAGCCATCGCAATGGCAGCAAAGCAGCAACCTTAGCAAGAGATAAAACTGGTAGGCAGCCAGGCAAATGCAACTAGTATGAAGGCAAAAATGCAATTAAGGATTTGGCCTTACCCCATATACATTATTTTAAATTACTCCAAGGCAATGACCATTAAGTTAAGGGAGCGGGAATGGGCAGAATGTAAAGGCTATTCAGTAAAGAGAATATTCAAGATTAAAAACCTTCACTAGGTAAGATCTTTAGCTACAGTTACATCTACAGGATACTGACTGGACACAGGTAATCTCCTAACTTTCGGACAAAACAGTAGGTGACCAAACACCCAGTCTGGATTGCAAAATCTTGTGACTGTCATTGCTCCACTAAAAAAGGTATGAAACAATTCCCAGTCTTCCCCAACACACAAAAATAGGCAATTGCTTTTGAAAAGTACAACAGCCTGAAGTATCACATCTATGCAGCATCTCAGCAGAGCCAGGGACCATAAAAATGGAATGAGTACAAGATTGGCTGACCCAGAGCTTACTCTGCCACTAGTTCAGGGAGTCCTTGCTATTCTTATCAGCAGAATTTGAAAATGTCTATGGATGTTACTTCTCTGTATTTTCTTAATCCTATCTTTTTCCAAATGGATGGTTTCATAATTGTTAATCTATACTTTCTCCAACATTGTGCATATTTTGGGGACAATTTACCTTTTAGTTAATAAATTGCCAGACAGCCAGGGACTACACATGGCCCTGCTGGTGAAATTACCTATCATCAAGATTACATATCTTAAACTTTGATTTGGATGCAGCAACTAGAAGAGAGTTTGAGATGTCTTCATTGGAAAAGAGGTGGCTCTATTCAAGATAGCAAATGTTGTTAGTTCCCTACCAAATGCCCATTCCCTTCTTCCTCATTATAACTCCTATTTTTTGTGTGACTGATTTTAATGATAGGATATAGCAGGAGTGACAGTCAGGAATTTTTGAAACCAGGTCATATGAAACCTTTTAGTTAGACAAAGTTTAGTAACGACATGCTCCAGTAATGTAAAAATAGAAAATGGTCCTAATGAACTGATATATCAGGCAAAGGAGATTTCCAGGAAGAATGCTGAAAGTGCCAATTATTTTCTGTTAGATGAATAGGATAAGATACAGATAGAGAAAGAATGAGCTAAAAAAGACAATATTCAGTGTTTTATAGAAGAATTTAGAGGGAAAAGAAAAGAGATAGGATTTATTGGGCTCAGAAATAGAACTGTTTATCATCTCCAGTCTTTGTAGGCAGCAAGAGGTTTCTCAAAACAAGAAATGTCTTCAGGGCAAAACTCAAACCCAGAATATTTCTAATAACACATAACAGGAGAATACATTTCAGTTCAATAGTGCCTTTAGAGCACACTTTACTGACACCTCAGAAACATTTCTGGTAGGGCCTTAACCAAAACAAAAAAGCTTCTATGAATATCACGGAGTGTCTTACAGAAAATAGGGCTCCTAAGAATATTAAGGATATAATTCCACACTTGAGTCTTTCAGCCTAAAATAAAAGAAAAAGAATTGTGGGGATGGCTTTTGTCTAATAGAGTGAACCCTAATAAAACTGGACTGAAAGGAATAGAAGCAATTCACAATAAAAAAGAGCCCTTGGGGACTCCAACCTTCTAAAAGCAGCAAGTAGGCTGAGAAAGCTACTCAGCAGCAAACATAGGCCAGTTCTAAATGAAAAGAAGGGAAGTGCTAGAGAGCATAGCCAGAAAACTAGAAGGCAGACCCAAGTGTCAGACTCATTCTCAGGAAGTGGGACTCAGCCTCAATCAAGGAACTGGTGACATGTGCTCAGCTAGATTTCAGACTTCTTGTGGATGAGTGACTGCTATGTGCCTCCTGTCAGACCCCGCTCCCTTTTAAAATCGGAGTTGTTGTTTGCTTTGCAAATTTCATACCCTTGTATCACCATTGTAATATTGTGTTGAGTAGATAACTTACTGAGTTTACTGAGCAGATAACTTGTCTCTTTAGTTCCAAGATCTTCCATTAGAGAAAAATCATGCTTGAGAAACTGCACTTGAGAAACTGGACCCTCATCATCCCCTGAACATCATTTAAATGACAGATCCTACACTTTAAACCAATGTCATAATGGAATACAACTTGGGAGATATTGTAGAGGAATAAGTCTATTTTGCATGTGGAATGAACGAACATGAATACTGGTAGCAAGAGAACAGACTGTGGTAGGTAGTCTTCAGAAATGTTCTCCACTGGTCCCTTGTCTCCATGCCCACACATGCTGTTCCTCATCATGACAAGGTAGGCTGTAATTTCCTCCCTTTGAATCTGAGGACACTTTAGTTATTTTCTTGACCAGAATATGTGTCAGAAGCAATATTCAAAAACACCTGAGACCAGGTCATTAAAAGTCTTGCAGCTTTCATTTTTAACACTTACTCTTGGGATGTTCGCTCTCAGAACACAGCTGCCAGGCTATGAGAAGCCAAAGCCATATGTAGGCATTTCAGCTGAGTTCCTGGCCAACAGTCAGCATCAACTCAGCCACGTGAGCGAGTCACCTTGGACTCTGAGCCCAGTTAAGCCTTCAGATGCCTCCAGCACCAGCCACAGTCTGACTGCAATCACATGAGATATCCTAAGTAAGGACAGTCAGTTGAGCCTAGTCAATACACAGAAGTGTATGTGATGATGATAAATTGTTTTAAGCTACTAAGTTTTGAGGAGGTTTGATGTGAAATAATAGATGGTAGGAACACCTCTTATCAGGACCAGCCATGTTTCTTCTGGTCTTTTCCTCCTTCCTTTTTCAAACAAAGGAATGATGCCTACAGCTGGAACAATCATCTTAAGCCCATGAAGGAAATACCAAAACATTTTTAGAGACCTTGACCCTGAATTCCTTGAGCTATAAATGAAGCACTATCAACCACAAACTTCCTGACTTCAACACATTAGGAAAAAGAATCTCCTATTTGGGCTTTTGGTTACACACAGCCATGTACACAAACATACTCCAGGGATGAGGTGAATACACAAAATAATACCATAACGTGTTGTACTTCGCTAAACAGAGGGTGCTGGTTCAGCTTTGAGTTTTGTGGGCAAAGAAAAAGAATCAGTTACACAGCTAAAAAATTGCCAGAGTATAAAACAAAAAATCAAACTAGCTTTTCAATGGGAACCCAAACATTTCTGATACTGAATTGAAGTAAATATCTCTCATAGATCTTTGTTAAAAAAAAGATATGGTGTGATGCAGTATACAATTTACTCATTGTTAACAAGTTAAATATGACATATCTTTCACAGCTATATATTTTTATAACCTCTCTCTCATAATGCCAGACAGTCCAAAGCAATTCTACAAAATGAAAAACAATGAAGTTTTACAGTTGTTGGTAGTCCAAATTAATCTAAGAATAAAATTCAGAATATAGAGAAAGTGGTGGCCAGTGATTTCTACTATCAATCTTTATAAAAACCTTCTTGCTACTAAGCTGTTGATAAATCAGTCTGATAAAATACAGCAGTATAAGTATTGCATATAATTAAAGATAGACACAAATGCTGATGTGGAGATAGAGTTAGCATTTTCTTAAGAAAACTGAAGAGCCTAGTTAGGAGAGTTAGCATTTTCTTAAGAAAACTGAAGAGCCTAGTTAGGATATGTACCTAGATAGGAGACTCTAATTCAATCTGGAGATTGGCTGAGATAGTAACCAGTAACAAAATAAGGGTTTTCTCTTAGAACATTTCTGTTCATTTCACAACAAAAATGGCAAACTAATATACTAATGATCAAGCCCACAGAGTATATGTCCAATAATTTTAAATTGGAAAAAAATTAGATTGGGTACTGCCAAGTGTCCTCTTGGACTGTATGTATATATGAACATGGTGTTGATTTGGATACAGGAGGTGAGGGAAATGCTAAGGCTGACTTTCCTTCTGGTCTCTGTACTAGCAACAGAGTGACACTGAGTGACATTTATGACACCTTTATAACAAATGTATGGAATTTCAGAGCATAGATGTGAGGCAATAAAATCATAGTATGACCTTATTTTCCTACTGTTTGTCTCCCTGTGCCTCAATTTCCTCAACTCCTCAAATTTATTTTATCTTTTTATGGTATATACATTTATAAACAACCTTATCCTTTCTTTGGAAACTGAGATTTACATTAGTAAAAATAAATTTCTTAAACTCGTATTCAGTAGGCCATTCTGCTACTTTATAGCTGTTTGATTTAGAGCAAATTCTTCAAATTTTCTGGGCCTCAGTATATTTGTCTGCAAAATGAAAATAATCTGAAAGAGCTATTGTGAGGACTGAATGAATTAACAAGTCTAAAGCATTTAGCACACTTGTGTTGTTAGTCTGAACTGTTAGTTATATGTGGAGAATAAGAGACTGTGGAAAATGAAATATGGAAGACAACTAAGATGGAGCCAGAATACAGTACAAATCTGTTAGTCTCTGAAGCTCTGCTCTTAATCATGATGTGGTTAATCTTCAGACTGGTAGAGGATCTCAATCTGAGATTACAACAGAATCTTTTATGGAGCTTTCTAATTGTACAGATACTTAGGCCACTCCCTATGCTGATATAACATGAATTCTTGAGTGTGGGATCAGCACATGTATATAGTTTTTAAAATTTCCATAGGCTAGGAACCATCATACTTTCTGCAGAAAAGAAATCTCACTCTTTAACACTTCTATAAAGAGTCCCTTTGGTCCTGCTAATAGTTTTGACTTTCAGGTCCCCAGATATATTTGTTTTTTATACTGTGTACATCATAAAGGAGTTAAAAGTAAATAAAACTGCGAACAGATACCCAGAGTGGGTTTTTTTCTAGGAATAATGTTAAGTACCTTGATAGGCAACTAATTCAGGAACAGTAAACAGTGGACCTTTATGGATGCTAAAAATAAGTTTGATTGATCTACCTCTCAAAGTCTATTTTACCAGAAAGTTGAAAAAAGAAAAAAACTCAAAACTATGGGATATTGTGAAATTAAATTCACTTATCCATATCCTGAAAACAGAATATTGAAATCCATTAGAAAAGATGAGCCAGAGAACTGGGATGATTACTTTTTGAAGCCCAGCTTGCCATATTCCAAGAAAGAAATAATTATCAACAGAAATGATATAGTGTTTATCTTCTCTGAAAGCCTACACCTATTGATTTTACCTTAGATCTTAGGATTTGTTAAATCCATAGCTCTGGGCATGGTGTAATGCAAATTTGACAAGCCAAGGGCATCTAATTGAAGGTCACATGTTTGTTGCTTAGAAACAAGTAAATCTGCAGGCTTCTTGGACCTCCTTGACTACACTGGTGCTTGTCTACCTAAAATTTAGGTCATTTATCCACAAGAAGCTATTAGCCCACATGAAGCCTACTGGGTAAAATACAGTTGGAATTTTAGGGAGGGAGATTAGACCATGCACAGATGAAGAGTAACAACAGAGTCAGTGGGAAATATACGTAAAACAAAGAGATAAGAGCTAAAGTCTGAAGCTTAAAGATTGCCATCCTTCCTGTTTTGAAGATAAAGGATTAAAAACAAAACAAAAAAAACCCAGCCTAACCACCCTATGTAAAGAACTTTCTTCAGGCTAGTGGGTAAACAGAGTCAAAGGATAAAATATATTCCTAATCCTTATTAAGTAATGAAAATAGGTATGGGGCCAGGTTGCCCTAAAAAGGACCCTGGCAGATTAAGAGGAATAACTATCAGAGATGTTTGCTTACTTTGCTTCAAATGCCTATTTGAGAAAAACTCCCTAATTTTGCCTCATCCCTGATGACATGAGTATTGAAGGAAACTGTATAATTACAATGGAGAGAAATCCAAGTAAAAACACACATATTTAGAGTCAGATGAAAAATAGAGCCAGAAACCTGGCTAGAGATCCTATACTATGCTCTATAATAGGATCTTTTAATGAAATACGCAGCATCCATTGTTTCTTAACCAGCCAGACATGAAAGTTTTGGGGAAGGTCCCTGTTCTATCTTCTTCCCTTCTGTCTTTACCTCTTGCTTGTAACATGCTATTGATACAGGCAGGCAAAATATAGACTGGGGATTTAAAAATGTTCAACTTCTGATGTAGGGACTGATGTGAAATTACAGGGACTATCAAACATCTATCTTAGTAAGCCAAGCATAGCATCTGTACTGAGAATAATTTTTGCTGGATTTTTATAAGTCACTGGGGATAAAGCTGTTTATGAAAGCCATCCTTGAAAGTGCTGGGATAGACTGAGGAGTATTGGGGAAATAAGTATTCCAATCACACATGTTTATGAAATGGATTATTTTAACTACACTCATCCCTTCAATAATTTTTCTTACAAGTTCTTTTACCTTAAAACATGAAACAATTTTTCCTTTATTGCTTCACTTTAGAAAGTAAATTAGGTAAAACTATATTGAATAAGCAAAAATGAATAAAACTAAAATTAAAAGAGAAAAAAAAAGAAAGAAAAAAAAGAGGATAGTTGATTAAAGGTAATAGATTATATCCTTGGTAAACAACTAAACTCCAGAACCAGCAAGAAGCTGATAAGGTGTAGGTTGAGTACCCAACCCAAGGATTTGATTTCACAGTAGTAGTTACTTACCTAATAATTATAATTATGAGAAATTAGGCAGAAAGAAGTGACTTGATTTTCTAGCCACATGCAGTGGTTGGTCAGGCTTCCAGATCAAGCGTAGAACAGCTATATACTCCAAACCTATTCTTTCCCTCCATTTACTCCCTTCCTGAGCTGTGAATGCAATTACACTAGTTTCCATTGATCTCTAATTTTGGTTAGACTCTTACTAATAAAACATCCAAAAGGAGGTACAAAAGGGAAAGGAGAATAGTTAACATGTTTTCAAACATCAAGATATCACCAGCTATTTTATAATGTATATTTAGCTT
The DNA here is from genome assembly GCF_963924675.1 of Phocoena phocoena. Lineage (NCBI taxonomy): Eukaryota > Metazoa > Chordata > Mammalia > Artiodactyla > Phocoenidae > Phocoena > Phocoena phocoena. Next base: position 81,989,884 of record NC_089221.1, on the reverse strand, counting down.
TATAGGTGAAAATCCTAACTATTTTATCAGCATGCTTGTTACACATCTAATGAAAATTTATTTACATAGCTAAATAAAATTTTTTGTACTATCTGGCACTTTAATCAAAGTGTGACTTATGATGATGATTAAAATAGTAGATTTGCAGTTCAGGAATGACTATATGAAAGTAATGAAATAAGAGCGTTTTTAACCAACATGTCAGAATTTCACATTCAGTTAAAAGATATTCTTTTTAAAGTAGTAACCTAGAGAAACTATATATTTCTTATAAAGTTGCCAGTTAGCATATAGGTAAAATGCCAACTAAGTTGGCATTTTAAGTGGCCAAATACTCCAACTTACCTCATTGCTAGAGGATTACCTAACCTTGCCTTGCTGAACTCTAGAGTGGCTCCAGGGTTTGTTTTGGCCAATAAAATGTAGATGGAAATGAAATATATCACTTTAGGGCAGAAGCTTGTGAACTAGCATGCAGTTCACCACATCTGGACATTTAGCTACGAGGCAGTATTCCAGGCAGAGGTTTCTCCATCAGCCTTGGCCCTGGAGAAAAGACAATGAAGAGCAGAATCACAGTCCGTAACAAATGGGCAGAGTAATGAGAAATAAATCTTTGCTGTTAGTCCACTGTGATTCGGGGACCATCTGTTACTACTATATGACTAGCCTATCCTGACACACACATTTAAATTACCTCCATGGTCCCTCTTGGCAAAGGAGTTTGTGACCCATACTTTTAAGGTCTCCTCTAATTTTTAGAATGTGAAAAACTGAAGCTCAATAGTGTTAAATACATGTTCAGAAGATAATGAAGTCAGTCTCTGTATCTAGGTCTGTCTGACTCCAAGGTCTATACACATACTTTAATTCCTTACTCTCCTATGTCATAATGTGATGGGAATGTTTTCACCATTACTTCTCTCTCTCTCTCACAATACTGTAAATATATTAAATGGCTTTGAAATTCACTGGTTTCTGAAATATCTAATCAAAGTAGTATCATAATTTAACAAGGAAGTTGCTAAAATACAATAACTTTTTGACAGATTTTTCTAGAAATCAAATAAAATACATATGTTAATATGTAATTCTATAGTGTTGTGTTTATCTTGTAAACACATTCTGTACCACTTGAAAAGTATTTTAAATCATATTTATTGTTTTGCATACAACTCAGACATTTTTAATATTCAAAAAACCCAAATGCAAAGTAATAAATTTGGCTTCTTTTCCCCACAAAAATGGGAAATACATCTTGGTAAAGAAATTTTTAAATTGTTTTTACACACCAGTTGTTTGTTGGGAATTATAGTTCCAGGAAAAAAAACAAAACAAAACAAAACCTTAACTGGCCAAAAAAAAAAAAAAAAAACTGATTAGTATGTAAACAGTTTACAATAATAAGGTAAGCAAGAAAGAAAAACTGATCAGAAAATACCCTGCTTTAAAGTAATTTTCAAATTTCTGTTATGGTACAATTTATTCCCAACAACTCTGAGCCCATTAAGAGCACTTCTACACAGAGAAATACATAACAAAATGATACAGTATTTATTGCAATAAGAAATTAATTAAAGGTTATCATAATATATGTAACTTAAATACCCCCCCATTGATAAAGTGGCTTTTTATTCCTTAAACATAGAAATTCTGCTCTTCATTGTAGAAAGATGAAGTCCTCTCATCAAAAGGCACATATTTATCTGCAAGGAAAATAAAAATACTATAAATGCCCATCCTGGAACAAATTTAAACACATTTAAAAATATTCCCAAAGATTTGAAATGACAGAAGATAATGAAAGTATTTAAGGAAATGATAATGAATGGCACCAATAAAACACATGATTACTTTGTCTATATTAATTATATCAGATAATATTCTTCAAATTATAATTCTAACTTTTTCAAAGGGATTTTATATATAATTATTGTGGGTAATTAAAGGCTATTTCATAGTCATACTAAAGTTATATCCTTATATAATATTCATAAACAACTTTAGTTGACTTAAGTATACAATGTAGTTATTTATGTATAGTTTCTATAAACACAATTCTTAACTGATCCTATGTCTAAACCTTCAGAAATGAGGATTAATTGAAGTTGCAGGCCTGGAAGTATATTCAATGAAACAAATAAAAAATGCTTTTAATATTTATAATACAGTTACAAAATTTATCCAAACAGAAGATAAGGTTTTCTCTAAACTATATAATGGGCAAATTTGCCCATTTTCTTACCTTATTGACTAGTTTATGGTAATATGAGGCTATATTTTCATCACATATTTTTATAGACTTTAATTCTAATTATACATCAGGCTTTACTGCTACGTAATCCAAACCATAGATTCCAAGGAACTTCTGCTAATAAGAGCCATTACAACCGAAAGCACATAGTCCAACCAAAGCCAAAGGTGTGCAGATTTTACTAACTTAATAAACCGTCCTTTATAATCATCATTAACACATAGAACTTCACTGGAGATACCTATGAGAATGAGTAATACTCTCTTCCAACTTATTGTTTTGTCTGAATCTTTAGTAAGCAATCTATAATAGACCTCTAAAGGATTAGATTATTACAAGCTAATGAGATTCTAATAAATTTTAATTTGAGGGTAAATTTAAGCTTTTTAAAAATATATATTGAAGGTCATTAAAAAACCTGCTACTCATGAACAATAAATAATTCCTCAGAATTCATGCCTACATTTAGTGACCCCCAACTCCAAACCCAACATTTCTCTTTTGCCAGTTGCCAAATTTAACCTTCAGAAAACACTCTGAATAGCCAGAGTGACATATTATAAGCTGTCTGCTCAATATTTATTATCTCCTTTTTGTTTGCTAATAAAAATACTGATTTTTTTGTGAGCAAAGTAGGGTGGCAGTCTGTTGGGGGGAAGGGGAGAGTTCTGAGAAATTTTGATTTCCTGATAAAGAGACAGATGTGGCTTGGGTTCTTGCCTCTCACTATTTTGTTTTCTGGAATACAGATGTGATGGCTAAAATGGAAGCAGCCATATAACCACGATAAAACAAACATCAGAAAAGATTTGGGGAAACTGCATAGATGTAGAGATCCTGTAATCAAACCGCCATTGAATAGATGCCAGGAGTCAACTGCTGCATACTTCTTATGATAGGAAAAGACTTTCGAGTCTCTGTAATTCTAGGTTCTCTACTACTTGTAGCAAGAAATAGTCAATCTAACAGAAGCAGAAAGTAGAATGGTGGTTACCAGGGACTGAGGGGAAAGGGAAATGGGGAATTGCTACTCTAAAGGGTATGAAGTTTCAGTTATGCAAGATGAATAAGTTCTAGAGACCTGTTAAATAACACTGCACCTAAGGTTAACAGTAGTGTATTATGTAACTAAAAATTTGAGAGGGTAGATCTCATGTTAAATATTTTTACCACATGTTTTTCTATGAGGTAAAGCAAGTCTGTAGTATCAATACATTTTATGGAAACCTCAGTGTGAGTATTTTTCAAGCTTCAAGAATGTTCTGTCTCTACACATTATGCAATGATACAATAAAAAAAGACATTTTCAAGGACAAACTAAGAGCTAACTGGGAAAATCTTAAACTATCAAAATGGCTATTAAACCAAATCAAGTTTGAAAGGAAAAACTGTCCTAGTGTAGTCAAGAGTATTGTTATTCTTTGTTCATTTAAATACATTTGCAAATATTAGATTTCTGGAGTTTTTTTTCCTCCCTGGTCCTTTTAAAGAAGAGATAATATCTTTGGATTTTAAAGAGTGAACACTATCTGAGAATGATGGGAAAAGTTAATGCCTTAATAATTGTGTTTAGGACTTTTTCTGTCCATAAACTTGAGGTCCTTGTCCCTGTACTGTCCTGCAACCCCATTCACATAAATCAACCTTACAGGTGGCTATGCTCTGCGTCCCACGCCCAACTATCCCACTATATACCTCAGAGAGTCAGCAATCCAGACTGTCATGGCAGAATATAACTCCTGAACCAAAGCAGTAAGTAAACATTTTATTAAATAGATCAACTGCTATATGAACAGAGACTTGTGATTCAACTGTTCTGTAAGTTTCCATTTGACAGAATTAGTTTAGACCAGATCAGTCAAACACTTTTGCTCTAGGTCTGTACTGTCCAACACAATAGCAATCTGGCAATTTAAATTAAAATTTCAATCAGTTAAAACCCAATAAAATTAAACATTCAGTTCCTCAGTCACACTACTCAAATTTCAAATGTTGAAGAGAGCCACATATGGCTAGCGGCTATCATATTAGGGCAACTCTAGACCATGTGCTGAGATGAGAAAACAGCATTACCAAACAGAATTTAATGTTACATATCATTTGTTGAAATAATATACAAATTATTCATGTTCTTAACCAATAAGGACACTGTGATGATGAATGGAGCAAGGCAAATTTTCTTCTAAGGCTCAATGTCCACAAAAAAGTAAAACATACAAAAAACCCCAAAACCCTACATGAAGGTTCTCTTTTATTACCTGTTTAAATAATGACAAAGACAGCATAGTTCCCTTTAAATGGGTAAACTACAGACTATCCTACTAGTAACACACACTGGACATCCTTAAATACCAATTTCTATCTAAAATAAGCATTAGTACTTTGACATATTCCTATACATATTCTATTTACTTTGAATAACCTTAGTGTTTATTCTGATAAAATGTTATGCTCCACATTGAAAGTAGTGATTTAGAAATTAGAACTATTTTCAAATTGATAACTGTTTGGATAAGATCTTCTTAATGAGAGTTTCTGGTTAACACACTTATATCAAATCTGCTTCCTGACTGTGATATGCTGATGTTAATAACCAGAAAATACTTTGTAGCCAAGTAACATTGAGCACAAATGTAATGAACACATACAATACAATACTAAATTTAATGAAGCAGAATGGAAGTAGCTAAAAAGCAAATATAGAGTTTTTAAAATTACATACGTGGCAGAAATCACTAGAATAGCCTTGAAGTGATAGCAGTACTAGCTTTTAGAAGCTGCTACCAAGATTGCCAAAATGTCCTTTAGTGTACATCAATATAAAATAATAATAATAACTTTACTGTTCAGCAGAAATCAAACAGAATAACAAGGTATTTTTTCCACTTGTTTTGTGTTGTAAAGCACTGTTTTAAACTGCGTTTTTGAGACTGCTTATGAGTATTTATTTCCAACATTTTTTTAAAGAAAAATGAAGGTAATTTTTAGTTAATATACAGCTGTCTCTGATTACTCATCGGGTTTTCTATCAGAGAGAGCTAAAACGTCCTACACAATTGGTAAAGAATTGATATTTGGTTTTCAGTTTTATAATTCCTTTGCACAAAATGTTTCAGTAACCAAACAAATTACCTCTAATATACAAAATTAGGATATCAATAGCAAATTCAAGAGAAGTCATATTAACTAAACTGCTTGAGCAATTTTTTCCACATACCTACAAATTTTCCCAATTTGACTGTATTAACCTCAATGCTTAAATCTAGTGGTAAGGATGGTTAACTCCTCAATATCCATTCAACCCCAGATAATAATTCTGAACTAATCATGGTACTTCCATTTTTCTTGCAAGTGTTTAGTTTAGGAATGATCACATAACCAATGATATGAAAAAGAAAAACAAAACTCTGTTAAACAGAGTTTCTGGGGAAACTATTCTCATTCCTAAGAAGGAGACACAAGATAGCTGGTCCCTAACTTCCACTGAAAATTACTATTCTGGGCATGATTACAGGAACTGCTGGCACCATCCTATTATTGGCCTCAGAATGAAGCCCGCACTTGAAGATGGTCAGAGTCAAAGGGATCATGAAGAACAGAAGCCAGAGCCCTGATGTACTGTGCCTGGAGTTGGCCCTACCTGTTATATCTTATTACATGAAATAATAAACTTCCTTCAGGAAATTTAGGTTAAACCATGTACTAGCAGTTTCATATGGTTCAATCTAATGCAAAGAAATTTAAAAATAAGTACTCCAAATTCTAGCCACCAACAATTACTATTAAAATTTTTATGAACTAAAAGCCACATTAAAAATACCCCTCTCAGAAAGAGCTGACTACAAAAGGATAGTTTTATACTGTGATGAAATTTTAAGCAAGGAAATTAATTTACCTCTCTGGAAATGACTTGCTTCCCGTTATTTTGTGGATAGAATTTGGAAAATGAAGATGAACTAATTTTAGAAAGCACTTAAACAATGAAAGAAACATCAGTAAGACATCCAACAAGAATCACCAGCAGTTATACTGTAGACTAATGATTCTGCACTGCAGTTGGCAAGGCAGGCAAATAATAATATTTATATTCCTAATTTTGGGGGTCCCATTTGAAAAATGAACAATAGCGAGTGCTTGTATAGAAGACAGAATGAAGAGACTTTAGAATTATTCTTTTTATGGGTATAAATCAAATAAATATTTGAAAAATGAGATGAGATTGCAGCAGGAAGAGAAGCCAAGATTACTTAAACTCTCTGAGCCTCAGTTTTCCTATCTTTTCCCCTGCAGAGCACAGGCTCCGGATGCGCAGGCTCAGCGGCCATGGCTCACGGGCCCAGCCGCTCCGCGGCATGTGGGATCTTCCCAGACCGGGGCATGAACCCGTGTCCCCTTCATCGGCAGGCGGACTCTCAACCACTGCGCCACCTGGGAAGCCCCAGTTTTCCTATCATTTAAAGTGAGAGCAATAGAAACTACCCTGCAAGAGGGTCTTGATGATTTCATTGTTAAGGAGCCTAGCACAGTGTCTGGTACATCCTGCACTAAGGCAGGTATTTACTATACACCTATTATAGTTCTGCTACCCCACTCTGTCCAGGTTTCCCCCTGGCTCAGTGATAGGACCCCTGCCTGATTTTATCCCTCTAAAGACATTCTCTCTACCACTGTCATACATTCCTTTGCTTTTTTCTACCATTTATATGACTGCTCTGGGAAGCCCTTCCTGAAAATCCTCTTTCAGGGCCTACGAAGACCTTGTGATACACTCTCCATATAAGTATTGATTTTTCCCTTTTATTGAGAGCAACAAATGGCATTAACCATGATTATCAGCTGTTATTAAAGTGAGTTACAATAGGATCTATACAGATAATCCCCAACTTATGATGGTTTGACGTAACAATTTTTTTTGACTTTATCATGGTGTGAAAATAATATGCATTCAGTTGAAACCATACTTCAAATTATGAATTATGATCTTTTCTCAGGCTAGCATTATCTTTCCTCTTTTGTGATGCGGGGCAGTGGCAGGGAACCATGGTTCCCAATCAGCCATGCGATCACGAGGGTAAACAAATGATACACTTAAAGCCATTTTGTACTCATACAACCGATCTGTTTTTCACTTTCAGTGTGGTACTCAATAAATTACATGAGATATTCAACACTTTATTATAAAACAGGCTTTGTGTTAGATGATTTTGCCCAACTGTAGGCTGATATAAGTGCTCTGAGCACATTTAAGGTAGGCCAGGCTAAGCTATGATGTTCAGTTAAGTTTGGTTTATTAAATGCATTTCTGACTTACGATATCATCAATTTACACTGGCTTTATCAGGACATGTCCCCATTGTAAGCTGAGGAAGATCTGTGCATCTTTCCCACAAGATAAATTTGAAATGTTGAATAAATTGATGGCATAATGCATGTTTAATATCTAATACCAACATTGGAAGACCAGAGAAAGTCCTGACCATTGAATCTACTTCAAATGAAGTAATAGAGTTTGGACTGTATATCTCAACAGAAAATAATCTCTAAGTTACAGAAGGTAATAGGAATACAAACACACCTCTATCCACACTTCTCTGAAACTTCTGTCCATTACTAGAAAAGAAATGAGTCTACCTTCCTCAAAGTGAGAGACAGAAAAAGAGGTCGATGTGTGCATAGACCTTGAAAAAAAATCACAGTAGAGATCTAAAATCAGTGTAGGTGTTATTTAATGCTGTTTGAAGAAGAAAATAAAAGGGGAATAGAAAAACTGGTCTTTGCTTCTTGGCACCCTGAAATATCCATCTTATTGCTCATTTTAAAAGGTGCAAAAGTAGGTCGGGCTTAGAGAAGAGCATTACCTCTGGTTTCAGCAAGGTCAAAAAACAATAATTGGGAATCCTAAGTCTAGCTCAGACTTCTTTGTTCTGTATTTCTGGCCTATGTATGTATATCTATTGTTAACTATATGAGGCTGGGCATTTTGTCCATTTTTGTTCACCACTGTATCCCCAGAGCTTAGTAGAGTGCCTGGGGATACATGGCAGATAGTCTATCATTGCTCTTAGTGAAAAAATGAATCCATCCAATTTGCTATGTCCTCTGGGATATCATAGGCACCTCCAATATTCATGGTTAAAAATGACCTCACACCCTTTGCTAATAATCCCACTCCTATAAATTTACCCTGAGCATACACCTCCAATAATATAAAAATATGTATGTGTAGGTTTATTCATTGCAGTATAATTTGTAATTGCAAAATCATTGAAAACTACCTAAACATCAGAGCATAGGCAACTGATTCAATAAATCATGATACATACACAACATGGAGTACTATGTAGCTGTGAAAAATAAAATCTCTATGAACTTATGTAGCATGACTTACAAGAGATACTATTAAGTGCAACCAAAAAATATAAAAGAATATACACTATATGCTACCTCTTGTGTAAGAAAGAAGAGAAACATAAGAAATAACATATTCCAACCAACTTTCATCAAAAGAACCACAGGAGGACAAACCAGAAAATAATGAAGTTGATTATCTACAATGGGTGAGATGGGAAGAATGGAGTGGAAGGGATATGAGGGAGTGCTACTTCTCTGAGTGTGCCAGAGAGTGAGTGGGTGTATATTCTTAAAATTTTTTGGTATAGTTTTTACTTTTGGAAGCATGTTAGTGTTTTTCATATTTAAAAAGAACAGTAAAAATGGGAAGGACAGAATAAATCTAAAACAGAAGCAAGCAAATGACTTAAATTATATTTCAAATGACTATTACAACCACATAGAAGAGGGGAGAAAAAAAAGAACTAAGCCAAATTACTTACTGTATCTGACTACCCTCAGTCCTGGGCAAGATGAGGCTCTGAGAAGAAAACTGCAAACAAATCCTAAACTCTTCTTGGTAGATTTGTTTATTGTAGTGCTCTAGGCAAAGCAATTCTGAAACTATATTAGTTTTATTATAAGATTGAGCAAAGAAGTAAACATATTGATGTTGCTGGGAGCCAGGATGTTGCTGGGAGACATTCTTAACACAATGAACAAGAAAAATGCCACTATGGAAAAGGAAGAAGGCAAGAAAGAACCCAGTGGGGATGGACTGGAATGGTAGAATGGGAGGTGTGAAGTAATAATATCTAAAGTATGCACATATATGCAAATATGCATGTATAAGTGTGCACGAGTGTGTGTGTGTGTGTGTGTGTGTGTGTGCGTGCGCATGTGCGCTTATGTATACATTTCATAAGCTTGTCTGCTGACAGGGCCAAGAAGCAAGGACGCCCAGTAACAAAGAGCTCACCTAGTACCCAAAGGAACTAAGCCTCCTTGGAGAAATGGTTGATTCCATGGCTGTAGCAGGGTAGGTACAAAATGAGCCTGGAACGCCTTGTTAGGCCAAAATGTAAGGAAGTGCTTAAAAAAAAAAGGGAGCAAGTCACAAGTGCACAGAAGCCAGCTTGAAGAGGCTCCCACTGGCAAGTACATCAGTGAATTATAAACCTTTGAAAAAAGAGAAAATCATGATTCCATAATGTCAATAAGTAGATAGATAGGTAAGTAGATAGATAGATAGATATATAGTTAGATAGGCACACAGATAGGTAGAAAAAGAAGAAATGATGGTAAGCTCTTGCTTACAGTACAGTGTCCATGCTGAATGGTAAATATGGAGGAAATGTTGTGGTTGGAAAATCATTATTTTGCAACTATCATAGTGAAGATTAGATCAGGCAAGAATCATGACAAATGGGTACTAAACCTAGGGGGAAATGTTGATGATAAGCAAAATATTTTCATGATTTTATTTATTTATTTATTTATTTTGCGGTATGCGGGCCTCTCACTGTCGTGGCCTCTCCCATTGCGGAGCACAGGCTCAGCGGTCATGGCTCACGGGCCCAGCCGCTCCGCGGCATGTGGGATCTTCCCGGACCGGGGCACGAACCCGTGTCCCCTGCATCGGCAGGCAGACTCGCAACCACTGCGCCACCAGGGAAGCCCCCATGATTTTAAAATGTCTATTTATTAGTTGCAAAGGGGAAAAAAACAGTGCATACTAGAGAAATTAGACAAAACCTTGAAGAGGTACATCACAATTACCACTGCTTCTGAAGGACAGATGGACACTATGTGTCTCCAGATACAATATCCTGAGAAGGATGTAGAAAGATCTATGTAGTATTTCCACCAAGAATGCATACTCTGAATCTAATTATAAGGAAATACCAGAACATCACTTAAATATAAAATGAGAGGGATGCAATCTTCCATATCTATATTATGTGAGGAAAGAGAGAACACAAGAGAACAAATAAAGTAAAATGTTAAGGAAAGGTGATTCTAGATAAAAAGTTTAGGATACTCTTTGTACTATTTTTATTCCTATAACTTTTCGGTAGATTTGAAATTATTCCCAGACAAAAAGTTTTTTCTTTTTAAGTAATGTATGAACATATGCTCTTTGAAGAAAAAAAAATCAAATAACATAGAAGTATATAGAAGGAAAAGTAAAAATGAAAATGAACTGTCAACCCCCCAATCTCACCTCTTCCCCACTAGAAGCTAAGCTTCACAAAGTCAGGATTTAAAAAATTTGCCTTTTCTATTCTGTCGCTTTAATGTGTTCCAAGCACCTAGACTAGTGCCAGGCATTAAATAGTTGCTGTATAAACTAGCTGCTACATCATTCATTTATTGGATGAATGAATGAATGAATAGGTAAGTACACTTAACAGTGTGCTGTTCTCCTTACTTAATCTAGACATATGTACGTTAAAGTTTATTCTAAGTTTTTTAAGTAAATGGTATCATAATACTAAAAAATTCAAGCTGATTTCACTATCAGTTATCACTGATAGTTATCATTATCATTACTCCCAAAACTGCTTCTCCATTATTATCATTTCTCTCTCTTTCACCCCCCAAACACAATACCTAAATCTTGTTGATAATACCTTTCAAAGCCTCTTGAATAATTCACTCCTCTCTACTTCTCTTGCTATCACCTAGCACAGGCCACCCCATGTATGTGTACCATCTAACGGGTCTTCTTCCTGGTCACCTTACTCCTTATCTTACTCGTCTCCAATTTATGCACAGTAATCTTCGAACTATAGCTTTGATTGTTTTCCCTGTCTTAAAATTTTCCAAGTGTCTCTTTGTAACCTGTAGAATAATTTCTAACTGATTAACATGGATCACAGCCTGCCTTCTGATTCTTTGTTCTGCCTTACCCTCTTCCTTTTGCATTCAAAGCTCAAAAATCATTCATCCACCCATTCATTTATTTCACACATATTAATATAGCATATATTTAACTTCTTTGAGTTTCTTGAATACACTATACTATACTCTTTTGCTTCTGGTACTTTGTGACTGCAGTTCTGTCTCCAACTCCTGCCCCTGTATCCACCTTTCATTTAGCTAATTTTTACTCATGTCTCAAGTCTCAGTTTACATGTCACTTCCAAGAGGCTTTTCTGGACCATGTGTTTTTGGTTAAGTGTTCTATTGGTTCTCACACCACCCTATTCTTATTCTTTCTTTGTTTATGTAACTCTGATTAATGTCTAGCTGCCTAATGGAATGCAAGATTCATGAGAAGCAGGGCATAAGAGAGGGATAAATATGGGAGAAAGGTCTGTGATGAAGCAAAATACAGAATAAAAGATGGCTACAGGTAATTATATCTCATGGAAACTGTCCCCTTCTTTATGCCCCTCCTCCCTTCCCTAGTTCTGTCCCTCTTCATCACTCTTAGGCCACTTTCCCCACTACTACAACACAGATCTCGTTATCTGATTACATATATTTCAGTCAAGCAGCATCAATAGTTCTCCAATGATAGCAGGGCACTACCAAACTCCTTAAAAGACTACAAAATTCTTCCGGGCTTCCCTGGTGGCGCAGTGGTTGAGAGTCCGCCTGCCGATGCAGGGGACACAGGTTCGTGCCCTGGTCCGGGAGGATCCCACATGCCGCGGAGCGGCTGGGCCCCTGAGCCACGGCCACTGAGCCTGTGCGTCCGGAGCCTGTGCTCCGCAACGGGAGAGGCCACAACAGTGAGAGGCCCGCGTACTGCAAAAAAAAAAAAAAAAATTCTTCCTATTTTGCTAAAAAAAAAAGACCTTGCCCATCCCCATGACTTGTCACAGCTGATCCCCAGGTATAACACCTTTCATGTATAAATACATGTGCACACACAACAGGCTGCATTCCAGACATTTTCTGCTGCTTGCATTCTGAACAACTATCATTTTTCACAACTACTAAGCTCTGGGTGGTTGCTTCTGACTGTCAAGCACACTTAAAATAGACAAACTGGGCTTCAAATTCAGTTCCTCTTTGGAAGCAACCCCGACTTCCGAAGTCAACAGCTTCCTTTTTTGTGTTCCCTTTCTGTGTGTGTACAGAAGAGGTACCTCGTATGCATTTAGCTTTTTAAAATACTACAAATACCACACTCTTTAAATACTATAAAAACTTTGCTGAAAATTAAAGGAAAATAATTATATAAAAAGTGAGACTTCACCCCCCATCCTCCTCAACAAGCACCTTCTGTAGGGTGAGCCCAAGATGAGAGAAATGGTGAGGTGTTCCCTCAGTCAGTCTCAGTTCCCAACTGTATTTCACAATTACTGTCATTCTAGTGTGTAAAGATAAGTATCTATTACACACAGTGGCTCCTAAATGCATGCAAACAACTTCATCAGGTTCACACCTAAAGAAGCAGTCAACAACTGGCAATATTAGACTTAATGGGCATTGTACAATACTTTATAGGCAATTTAAGGTCTTTCAGGGGGTATATTTGAATGTTCTAAATAAACTTTAGAATATTATAAATAAAGACATTTTTATGTATTCTATTCATGTTTATTTTCACTAAGAGACTGAATCCCTAATGAACAAATACAGTTGTTTTGTTCATGTTTATATATCAGGTCTCTAATACTATTTTATGGCATTTCATGAATGTATTTTTATTAAATGAATGAATGACCAGCAACTAAAAGCTCATATGTATTTGATTTAATAGCCCAATTTTTGTTGAGTCTTTTTTTTAACCCCCAGATTTCTGTACTCTTTCTATATGCACCTGATTCTGGACTCCAGTTTTCCTTCATCCAACTAATTCCTCCTCTATTCCAACATGTCTTTCCCTATTGAGTGGAACCTTTATTGCCTCCTTTCCTCATTCTATTTGCATTGAAACTAGTCTATATCCATATAACTTTGTTTATTCAAACCTTTTAGGAAAGGTCTTAACACTCAGTGAGAATAGATCTGAGAATAGACGTTATAGCCACACTGTCAGACCACTGACGATTAGTCCCACAATTCTGCCAAAAACACTGTTTACAAATAGAATAACCCAGACTAAAACCAAAATATTTTCAGAATGCAAAAAGAAAATCAAGTTTACTAATCTCCCTCCCTCCCTCCCTCCCTCCCTCCCTCCCTCTCTCCCTCTCTCTCTCTCTCTCTCTCTCTCTCTCTCTCTCTCTCTCTCTCTCTCTCACACACACACACACACACACACACACACACAGAATTATTATTATGCAGCAGTTAAAAGGACCAAGCTCTTCAAGGAGATTTACAATAATGATTTCTTTGGGGGATGATATTCTATTGTTTACATCTCTTTTAGCAAAGCAATGCGAATGTGAGCTATTGGTTGGGTATCACAAAGAACTTCATTAAACAGAACTGAAAATAATCATTTAGGATACAAACTGTTAAACGAAATTCTACTTTATTTTTTCAGTTTACTTGTCAAAGTACCTCCTGACTCATGGAATTAAACTGCTCAACACTTACCTTCGAGGATGATTGACATCAAACAATGTGTTATCATCATCCTCATCATCTTGTTCTAAAGGTGTCAATTCCATGTTTTCTATGTTAGTGTCCAAAACTCCATATCTCCTAGTCTTTCGGTTTCTTCTTCTCATCCTATTAAATAGAACATATTAATGAATAAAAATTATTTGAATATGGTATACATGATCTTTATACTTACTTGTAAACTAAAAATAAATTATCCCAGTTTCTGACATTGGAGGCATTCAATATCAGAATGTTTACATTTCAGAAACGAAACCAATTTACCACCTAGGATTATTAATTAAACAAAAGCTACTCCTGTATGTTTGTGTGCCATCACCATTTCTTCTGTCTGACATACCTTCTTCTCTTTCTGTCAACGTATAATGTTGATAGATAATCCCTCAAGTCTTAGTTCTGGTACAATATTTTTACTGAAGGCTTATGTTCCAGCCTTTTCTCCATCTCCTCCATGCCTTCTTACCACTGTGCAGCGTTAGGTACTTTCTGCCCCACTATGAAACTGTATGTATATATGTACTCAAATTCTAGACTAGGTAGTGTACACTCCTGGCTGCATATCAGAATCACCTAGGGTATTTAAAAAAGCTCCTTACTCGGGCCATACCGCCATACAATTAAATTATAATTTCCAGGGATAGGAACTAGACATCAATAGCTTATTAACGTTCTACAAGTGTCTCCAATGTACTGAAAGCCACTATCCTAGATCAATGGTTCTTGAAGTGTCGTCCTCTGGATCAGCAGAATCACAGTCATCTAGGGGCTTATTAGAAATGCAAATCCTCATGCCCACCCGGACCTAGTGAGTAAGAAACTTTGAATTTGGCGCCCAGAAACCAGTGTTTGAACAACCACTCCTTGTGAGTTTGATGCAAACTAAAGTTTGAGAACTACTGCTCTAGAGGAGAGAAAATATTTTAATATTTAACTATTATCTGTATATATATGAAGGCGTCTCATGATTTAGAACCCTACTGTCTCCTTCTCTCTCAAATAACTTGTTCTTTTCCTTCTAATTATTTATCTCAGTTTGCATTTATGTGTGCTATGTATGTATTTATTTGAGTGTTTATTTGCCTGTCTCTCCCACTAAGTTGCATGAGGGGAGAACCCATGCCTATCATGTTCACCACTGTATTACTACTTTGTAGCACAGTGTCTGATTAAGATTCCCCTTAAATATTTGTTGAGGGTCTGAGTGACATCATATTCTAGTTCAGTGATCCAAATCTGACCCTGAAATCAATGCCTATATCACCTCCAACGTAACAACCTCAACTCTATACACACAGAAAAATGTTTCACACAAGTATCTATGGGAGTTTAAAAACAAAACAGAAGATAGCAAGTAATAACGAATAAGTTTACTTAAATTCTGATTCACTTTGTATGAGGTAATAAGTGTGATAAGAAATACTACAACTATAGCACCAAGTATAGAGCAATATGAGCCTCTGTAAAAATGATAGTGGGGACCCCTAGGAGACAAACTGTCCTGTGTGTGTATATATATTTGAGTCTTACTAAGAAATATTTGAGTCTTACTAAGCATCAGGCATTGTGCTAGCTTCTGGGTATAAAGTACCTGGCTGAGTGATCAAAATTTACAAAATATTACCAACTTTAGGTAAAAACCGAGATAATTTCCACTAATTACTGCCTAAAAATCTATTCTATATGCCCACCCAAAGATGGCAGAAAAGGAAACCGAGGTTTAAGTATAGTATTTAGAGCTACAAATATAACCAGTGAAAGAGTTAATACTAATAACTGGCAAAAATGAGGTAGAACTGGTGATGGTATGAAGTGTAAGCCTGTCTTTATATAGTGAAAAATTACATGTGTTTAGGTTGTTAAATTTACAAGTATATATATGTGTGCATGTTTCTATGCATTGAATATGTGTGTATGCTGATAAACATACACATACACACATACCTTATGTAGACCAGAAATCTAAACTTTTTTCTGTAAAGGATCAGACAGTAAATATTTTAGGCACTGTACATCACATATGGTCTCTGTCACACATTCATCTTAACTTCTTCAGTTATTATTTTGATTTTTTACAACGCTTTAAAAATGTAAGACACATTCTTGGCTCATAGGCCTTAGAAAAACAGGTCAGCAGACTGGATATGTCCTATGGGTCAGTTTGCCAATCTCTGATTTAGACTTATGAAAGTAATTCACAGAAGAACTAAGAACAGAAATGACAGAAGTACTGACACTGGAAGTAGGAATAGAAGGTACAGGGGAATTATAATTCACTATTGGTCTTTTTGAACCACATGATTTAATAACATTTGCACGCATTGCTTTGATTTTAAAAAGTGAATACATAAGAATGAGTGAAGCCACTTGGCAGCTTAAGTTAAGAATATTCAGAGTCATAATTTCTTCTCTTCCCTTTTGCCAGTCTGTTGCTCAACTTTCTAAACCATATGGCTTCCAAACATTCTGGCATTTTCAGTCATGTGAAATTATTTTTGGAAATAAACTAGATTCTTTCAAGTCACATATTACATATCAAATAGTCAATATGTTAATAACCAGGTCATTGTCAGTCACAGGATACCTTGCCAAGTCTTTAAAAAGGAAATGATATGAACATAGAGTTTAAGGACTTTTGACATCTCAGCGGACACTCTTCTCCACTTCCAAGGTCATCATCATACCTTGAATGATTTTCCAATCTTTCAATGAGTGGCTAATCTAATCTGCCCAATAACACTGTTTTCTCTTTCTGTTTAAACATTTGGTGTGAGCACTTTATCATTTATTTCAGCTTCTACTATCTTTTAACGTGTATATAAATACCACTTTCTGAATCCAAACTCTTTAATAAGAATCTACTTCATATGCAAAGACTGTGTACTCTCAGGCACCAAATAAATAGGGGAATGCAGTTCAGTTAAAATGAATTTAGTATTTTAGTAAACGTCACTAATTCATACAAGAATAAGTCAAATAAAAAACTATATATTGTTAAATAGAATTTAAGCTTGAAATGCAACTTCCCTAAGAATGTCTTTCCTAAGTCCAAGGATATAGGCGGTGATGGCTGCATGGTCATGACAGCTTTATGGCCATAAAAACATCAAATATAATAAAACGCATCCATATGCAGTGATTTTTCTCAGCGAAAGCCAGAAACACTTATAAAGCTTTAAAATTATTGGGCTGATTCAGTGAACTGCCTACTTAAAATACTAATAAATATGAAGTGAAAAATACAATACACATAAAAATATACTGAAACTTTAAGTAAAAAGGCTACTTCCATTTTTTAATATGCAGTGTACATTATTTTTAAACAAAAGAGAGGAGGATTTAAAATTCATGCAATTTTAACAGCTATGGCTCTTTTCCTACAAATTAATGTTTTCATTAAGCTCATGATGCCCAATTTGTCCAAGTATGTTAACAACTACATACATATAATCATAGATATGCAGTTTTCTACCAGACATAGTAAACGCATAACTGCAACCTGAAAAAATATTTTGTTGGCTCTTCAGGTAACAAAAAAATTGGGACTTTATCTATAAATGTGTAGAGGAAAATATGGAGGCCTAAGAAGGCAAAAGAAAATAGCAATATGGTTTATTATTATATTGAATTATATTCATTCATCACATGGCAATCACAGGTAAATGATCTGGATTAGATACCTTCCAGGTATTCAAGTTATTATTCAAATAGCTATCTAAAATAGATGCAGATTCCTCTATGTTCCATTATACTTAGGTCGGTAAGAATTATTTCTGTTTAAATAACATGTAAAAGCTACAGTAGAAAAATAAAACTAGATTACTAAGTAAGGTTGATAAAATTTTATGTAGAAATGTATGGTGCCACATAAAATAAACACAACAGAATAAAACTCCATTTCATTTTACTACTCTGTGAAAGGGAGAAAACCAATCAATGTAACCTGCTGTAACTTGCTGTACCGATCTGATTTTCTTGTTTTAACTGAATGCCTGTAGGGTATTATTAAGTAAGGAATTATATAAGTAATATTATTTCTTAATTTCTTCTATTACGCATTCAAAACTGACTGAGGAATATAGTATTTAGTGCATATTTTATAGACATACACTCTCCTATATGATTAGGCACAATGATAAAGCAGAGTAAATCTTAATAAAGGTATGACTAATGATACAGAATTTGTTTGCCTTGACTTTTTTTGGCAAGAAAAGTGAATTACTGATCAAGAATGGTTTTGGAACTCATTTTTTTTGTACTGAGACATAACTAAATAAAAATTGGTGAGCCACAGTTTTAGTTGTCTATGATATTCATGAAGAAATTCAACCCAATATATAACACACAGTAAAAATTATTTTATCTGAAATCTCTCTCATCTTCATCTCCCATTCACCAAACCTAATCCATCACTGAAATGTCACGTTTTTCAAGAAGCAGACACCAGTAAGAGATGAGTATGTTATGAGTTGAATTGTGTCCCCTGAAAATTCATATGTTGAAATCCTAATCCTTAGTTGCTCAGAATGTGATGGTGTTTGAAAACAGGGTCTTCACAGAGTCAAGTTAAAATGAAGTCATCAGAATGAGCCCTACTCCAACATGACCAGTGTCCTTATAAAAAGATGAAATTTGGAGACAGATATGGATACAGAGAGAACACCAAGTGATCATGAAGCTGGCCCATCTAAAAGCCAAGGAGAGAGACCTGGAACAGAACCTTCTCTGTATTAGTCTGCTCAGTTTGTCATAACAAAATACCATAGTTTTGATGGCTTAAACAACAGAAATTTATTTATCACCATTCTTGCGGCTGGGAAGTCTAAGATGAAGGTACCTGCAAGATAGGTTTCATTCTGAGGCGTCTTCCCTTGGCTTGTAGGCAGCTGTCATTTCACTGTGTGCTCACATGATCTCTTCTTCAGGTGTAAAGGAAGAGAAAGAGAGCAATCTGGAGTCTTTTCCTTTCCTTATAAGGGATCAGCCCTATTAGAGAGGGCCCCTCCCCTATGACCTCATTGAACCTTTTTCGCCTCCTCACAGGCTTTATCTTCAAGTACAGTCACATATGAATTTGGTGGGGGGGGGGGGGACGTAAACATTCAGTCCAGAACACTCCCTCATAACTCTCAGAAGAAACCGACACTGCCAATACCTTGATTTCGAATGTCTAGCCTCCAAAACTGTGACGTGATAAAATTTTGTTAAGTTCACCTAGTTTGTGGTACTTTGTTATAGCAGCCCTGGCAAACTAATACAGTATGCAGAAGATTTATCAGGGGAAAGGCTTCTGAAGGATAAAGAGGGAGGAAGCTGGAGACGAGGAGGAAATCCTACAGAGGGTGATACAGGTCTGACACCTGTGAGAGTAGAAAGGAAGGATGACAGGATAGGAACAGCAGTACCAGTGCAATGCAATTCTGAGAAAGTTTTGACCAGACCAATGGTATGTCCTTAAGCAAAGGTTGCCTATTAGAGAAGGGAGTCCTCTTTCAGTCATGATGACCAGATCTGGCTACATTCAATCATTGGCTGGAAGCAGGTTTAGGAATCATGGCACTGGCATGGATGTTGTGACAGATCCAAAGCTGTGGAAACTAGAGGCTATCCCCACAGCAGGGTCTCTTAAAGGGAGGTTTGATCAGTGTACTTCCATGGCTGCCACAATCACAAAGTCCAATTGACTGAACTTCCTAAGAATCACTGAAGTTCACTTATAGTGCTTACCACTGCTACTATCTATTGCCTTAATTATTAAAATAGCTTTATAACTGTCTACCTCTGTCTACTCTGGTCACTCAGCAATCTCCCCTCTAAAATTACCAGTGGTTTCCTACTGCTTGGCAGTAAATGATTCTGTAATAAGGCCTATAAAGTTCAACACAGGATGGCTCATACTTTTCTCTCTAGCCTCACCTTGCTCTTGACTCTACATTCTACTTCACTTTCTATACTCCATTGACAAAGCCTTCCCTCATTCCCTCATAATAGCTATGCTTTCTCTTACACTGGCACCACAATATGTGGTACTGCCTATTCATTTTACAAGGAAGGCTTCCCTAATCTACCCAGCTAGGTCACAAGCACCTATTATTGGCTTCCATACCACCCATGCATATATCCTTTGAAGAACTTATCAAAGATGTACTTGCACACTTATTTTTGTAACTTTTTATCTTCTCTATTAGACCATTAATTTCATGGGAACAGGAAATAGATCTGTTCTTATCACTCTGCCTACAGCACACAAGGACTGGTATAAAGCATATGCCTAGGGCTTCCCTGGTGGCGCAGTGGTTAAGGGTCTGCCTGGCGATGCAGGGGACGTGGGTTTGTGCCCCGGTCTGGGAGGATCCTGCATGCCGTGGAGCGGCTGGGCCCGTGGGCCATGGCCGCTGAGCCTGCACGTCCGGGAGAGGCCACAGCGGTGAGAGGCCCACGTACGGCAAAAAAAAAAAAAGCATATGCCTAATAAATATCTGTTAAATTATTTAACTGAAATATTCAGATTCACCATAGGTCTTGCATATTCTCTGTATAACAAAGACACCTACAATTTTATATGCAAATCATCACCTCTGGTATAAGAGAAGCCTGAAAGAACACCATCTCCAGAACCATACCACAGCAAAACCTAAGGGATCTAGCCAATTTTTATATTGTAATTTGGATAATAGCCCCCTGGCTTAGGACACACACACACACACACACACACACACACCCACCCACACACACAGTGCTAGAATAATTAAGCATATTAAACATGCATTCACTCCAGGACCTCTAAGATACTCATTTAGGATGTTTTAGGTAGATTAGCCTACCTGCTTTAGCCCAGGTGATTCTCATATGCTACCTCAATTAGAACCACCAATATTCAACTTGTATCCTGTGCTGTGGAGTTTCATTTTTATCTTTTGGGTATATAAATTTATCATATTATAACATGTAGTTATTCTTCATTTACACACTAAATAATTGAAGTTTATCCTTTCAAAACCCAAACTATTGTTTTTCTTTTAAAATCTCAGCATTCTACATAGAGACATATCCAACACTAGAGCTATCCATGCCTTAATATATAGGATAAAATGAGTTAATTCTACTCTTTTTGATCTCTCAAGGATCATTGTAATTATACCACTTTAGTGTAAAGCAACGGTGCTGTCATGAGTTATTGACTCCAAGTTGATAGACTACAGAACTTTTGAATCTTTTTGGCTTCTTTTCATAATTATTCTTGGGTCCTCTCTTTTGGCTTATAAGTTACCAGGCTCTGTCACTATCACAAGCTTGACCAAGTGCAGCACTAAATAGAAGATTCCCCAGCAAGGTATCCTGCCACTCTTCATCTCCTGTAACATGTTCACTGCTAATACCTAAAAGTTAAAAAAGAAAAGATCAAATGCATGTTTATCTATGTTTAGGTTATTGGAATGTTGCTTTCTCTGATAGACCCCTTTTCTAAACAAGCTCCCTATAATTCAGCATGTACGATCAGTTCTTGTGTTTAGATCTGTCTCCCATTTGATGGTATTCTGGTGGATACCCCCAGGTGAAGTAAACCTTAAGTAAATGTCATATAGCTTAGCTATGAAGTATCCTACGTGAAGGTGCACAGCACATAGCTCCCTTGTCATCTTTCCTCTTTGTCTTTATATAGATTTCCTAGTGTTCTCTTTTAGGCCCTAGAATTTGGGATGTGAAGACTGATAATTCTCCTGACCTCCACCTCTAACAGTTCAGCATGGGTTTATTCCCCAACCGACTTTAAAGTCTTATTTACAAACCAGCGCCTCTAAGATTCATCCCGCCTCACCTTTGACTGGCTCTATGACCAACATTCTAGCAGATTTCTCTTACAACCTCCTTCTTTCTCCTTGCTCCCACCCCATCTCTAGCCTTGTCAGACCTAACCTCTTGCTGATTATAGTTTAAGAGGTCAAACACCACAGAGTATGGTATGGGGGAAATACATTTTTTTACAGAAAATACTGTAAAAACCCCCCAAATATATTACAATAGCAATTCTAGATACAGAAAAATTTCACTAAGAATATTACTATTTACCGAGTGTGCACATATGTCAGGCATTGAGCTAAGCAGCTTGCAAGCATTACCTGATGTAATCCTCACAGCAATCCTATAAGTATCCTCATTCTAAACATAGAAAGTCAAAGCTCAGGAAAAATTAAATTTGGGACAGTAAATGGTAGAGCTAGGATCCAAATACAAGCAGGTTGATTCTCAAGTCTAGGTTCTTAAACATTAAGCTATATTGTTTTCCTAATGATTCAAAGTAATTCTAACCAACGTCCAAAATTAGCTACCAAACAGTCTTCTGATCCCTTATACAATGATCTTACATTATACCAGTCTGGATATATTGTTTTAAGTGAATTGCATTTTCGGGTTCATCCTTTCATGGTAAAAAGTAATGACTTGGTAGCTACTTACAATAATAAGTACATTTATGATGTTCTGGTTAGGCCATCTCTTAGTTTTGATCACTGTAACAGTATCTGCTTTTTGTTTATCCTAAAGGAAACTCTCTTCTGCCTTAACAGTACCATGATTTTGGTTAGACAGCAATTGAGCCCAGCCCTAAGAAATATATAATGATCATAATAATTGGTGCAACCAATCATGAAAATATAATTTCCCTTTTGCCAGTCATTGTCTAGGGCTAAATAGATGAAGCAGTTCAGACAAATGAGATAGAAGGGGTTAACTCAAGTAGTGGGGTTTCTGGGAAAGATTTTTCTCCTTGATAAAAAAAGAACATCGGAAGAGAAGGCCTCTTTTCAGGCCCCCTTCCCTCTTTCCTATTTGAGATACTATTGTGTGGGAACATAATGCTTAAAGCTGAGGTAGCCATCCCATGGTGAGACAAGGAAAGAAAAAGCCAGAATCCTTGATAATCTCACAAAGTCACTGAACTAAGCCTAAGCCTGCTCGTATTCATGATAAGAAACAACTACAAAACATGTCCCTATGTTAAAGTCACGTTTAATTGGATATTCTATTACTCACAGGTAAAAATCTCCTAACTGATAAGGGCGTTGAGCATCCTAGCTTCTCTGAGTTAGGTTACCAGTGTTCCATCACCCACTTGTATGTTTCCATATGATTCTCTTCATTTTAAGAATCTGGATTTAAAGGTGGCCCATCTGATAACTTGTCCAACTACTTCTTTACATAGTCCACATTCAGCACCATTCTATAAACACTTCCCAACGACTGTGTCATACACGCAAATGGTTTACTGATGTGCCAAAACAAAGATCTCCTTAGCCCTTTGGAGTAGCTAACAGGGTCCAACGTAGACAGAGATCAGGGCAAATAGTCTCAAGCATTTACCCTACATGAATATCAATTTCTAAGTGTGGCATGGCACGAAAAAGGTGGGGGAGCACTACCCTGGCCCAAATTCCCCAACAAATTCACCTCATTACTTTTATCTCCCAGAACTGCACATGATAAATATTGTTTAAATACAGAAAACCCCATTATCATATGTAGAAGAACAGACTAAAGAGATAGCTTTAGAAGCACGAAATCATCTGTGTGAAACTTTTGAAAATTGTAGATCACTATAGAATTTAAGGACTCTTTCATTCAATTACAAATAAATAAATAAAAAGAAGCACTCTCAGAAGCCTAGATTTTTGTCCTTATTATAAGAGAAAATGGAAAAGATCCATGGAAGAGATCAGAAAAGAGTGATAAGAAAAATAATAATCATTATCACTAGTAAAATTCATTGAGCAGTTATTATGTGCCAGGAACTGTGCTAAGTACTTGGTATAGGTCCTTGAAACAATCCATTCTGGTAAATACTATCATTTTCTCTATTTTACAAAACCTGAGCTGAACTTTAGAGCTGCTGTGTAACTTACTCAAGAGTACACAGCTCTTGGGATTAGAACTCAGAAAGTCTGACTTCCCATAAGACTATACTGAAAAGGGGTTAAAATAGTAAAAAGGATCAAAAGCCAATAGAGGAAAATTACTCAAGAATTAAATGATTGGTAACAAATGCAGTAGAGCTATTCAGAATAAAGACCCTTCTGGTAGAATAAAGAATATTTGGTAGCTTGGAGGTGATTAGTGACCTTACAGACTGCTGGTCAAATTGCATGACACTTTTTGAGCCACTCATAGGGACTGGCATTTCAAACTGCTAGGCTAAAAAATATCTAGCAAGGCGGGTATGAATAGTTTATATTCTTCCTTGATTCCTAGAGCAAAGATGGATCAGAGAGGTGTAAATATGTTGTTTCGGTGATGGTATTCTTTTCTTTTTGCACCCATATTCCTTTATTGGTAGTATCTCTACCACAATAAACTGTCTGGTGAGATGATAATTAAGATTCCCAACACCTCTGCCAATAGATAGACTTAATTTATTTCTCCTTCCATGGAATTTGATTCCTAAGCTGAGGGACAAAGAGACTGAAAACTACTGCGTATCTATACAATGGTATGTTCCTGCAAAGAAACCTGTGTGGTATTTTGATGTCTTGTCTCCTAAGCTGACTTAGTTTCTGCCTGTTCCCAGAACCGATTCTCCAGTTTCTCTTTGACTTTCTGAGATCTCAACATTCTTCCAGTAAATCCCCATTAGTTTAAGTTAGCCAGGCTTGTTCTATCTGTTTAACTAAAATAGTAACTGATAGAAGCAGTAATCTAATATTCCTTTAATATTAGAATGAAGCATGAAAGGAAAAGTGTACAGGAGGAGAAAGATGGGGAATGTTATTTCTTTTGAAAAACATAATAAAATAATTGTTTTCCCTACCCAAACATTTATTTTCTCAGTCTAATCAAACTTAGTTCATTTACTAAATGTCTGAGTGCAAACACTGTACTTAGCCTTGGATAAAAAATGATAAGTAGGGCTTCCCTGGTGGCGCAGTGGTTGGAAGTCCGCCTGCCGATGCAGGGGACACGGGTTTGTGCCCCCGTCTGGGAAGATCCCACATGCTGCGGAGCGGCTGGGCCTGTGAGCCATGGCCGCTGGGCCTGCACGTCCGGAGCCTGTGCTTCGCAACGAGAGAGGCCACAACAGTGAGAGGCTCGCGTACCACAAAAAAAAAAAAAAAAAAAAAAGATAAGTAAATAGCCTTTGTTCTCATGTTTTTGAGTCTTCCCCAGACTCACACTGATCCCCAACAAGAACTAAGAACACTCATTCATTAGGCAACTACTTACTCAGTGCCTACCCTATTTTGTACATAACGTTCAGCACTGGGGATATAATAGAGAATGTGACAGCCTCTTCTCATAAAGACTATGTATTAATCTTAGGAAGCCTACTCTGTTCCTTCTCTCTATATATATTTCAATTTCTATAGAGAGAATCTAATTGTTCTTTGGAATATTTCCAGACTCAAAGGGAAAGTTATCTCTAGTTACACATTCATTATAACTGAATTAGATTAAAACAATATGGACATTTCAGGGACTTCAACTACTTTACAAGTAAAATATTCTGTGTTTTCACATATCAGTTAATGAAATGATGATTTTGGCCCATTCTTCCCCCTTGGCACAAATAAATAATGCTGCTTTGTTGTCACAACTATTTTGGAAGTTGGGGGGTCAAAATGGGCATTCACCAAAATGAATAGTTTTCATCCCATAATCTGGAAGCAAAAAGCATCAGTTCTGAACATTGCCCAGACATTGTTAGCATCAGTCAAGCTTTGGACATCAGGTGGCCAACTAAATTTAGGACTTGGACTAAATGAATGTACTAGATGCTGGTTAAAGAGTCCAGTTTTTCTTAGCCATAGGTTCAGAATTTGGCTGTTAACACACAATATTAGTGAGTCATCCAACAGAATCAGACTGAAAAGACTGTACCCTTCCAAGCTTTACAGAAATGAAGATAGAAAATCAATGGCGATAAACAATTATATATAAGATTATACATAAGGTGGAAGCAAAATGAAAAAAGATCATCCCCAAAAAGTTATCATCAGACCCATTATTTATATGTATATGAAACATAACACTTAGGATACTCTGGATATTTATAGGAAATATACAGACAGCATTAACTAACAATTATATAGTGGGAAAAGTAATTACTGCTTCAATTTTCTTCTAATATTTCTTTATATCAAGAAGAAAGTCTCAGTTTAGTGGTAATATGTCTGTAACACCTCATTTTCTAACTCCCTCTTTAATAGAAAGTGGGCCTGGATTTGCTGGGTTTTGTGAACCAACAGTATATAACTCAAATAATATTGTTCCCACCAGTGGTTCTCAAATGTTTTGATCTTAAAATTCCTTTCTGTTCTTAAAAATTATTCAGGACCCCAAAGAGCTTATAAATATGTGGATTATATATATATATATATCAATTAGGTGGATTATTAATATGTTAATTAAACCTAAGAAAACTTTAAAATATCATTTGCTTTTTAAAATTAGAATAAATCCACTACATATTAACATAGTTTCTGTGAAAAATATATTATCAAAAAGAAAACAGAAAAAGATGAAAATTGGCATAGATTTAGATTTTTCAAATCCCTTTAATGTCTGGCTTAAATGGATAGAACTAGATAGAAAATGAAAAGAGAGATAATAGAAAACAGCTAGATTTTCATATCTGCTTCTGCCTTCAATCATTTGCAATGTGTTGTTTGGTTGAAGGATATAAAGAAAATCCAGGTTCATGTAGATATGAGCTTGGAAAAGGGAGGTGGATTTTAATAGTGTTTTCAGATACTGGTGTTTATGCTATTTTGATAGTACACCCAAACTCAACAAGAAGTAGTTTCTTAAAAGCTAGTTGCAATGTGTAATTTGAAACTGTATCAATGAACTTCTTGTGCCCTATAAACTTAGAATGTATTATTTTGAAAATAGTTTTGATCTTGCAGATCCCCTGAAGAGGTCTCAGAGAACCCTCCCACCCTCCAGGGTTCCCTGGACCACTGGCTTACATTGTACTTCTTCAATCAGTTATTTAAGCCAAGGGATGTTGGTTTTCTGTTCACAAAATAATAAATAGATATGTTTAAAAGGAAACTTTCAGTTTAAATAAATCCACTTAAAGAAATATATGAAATAGTAGAGGGTAGGCAGTTACAGGAAAAGATGTGAAATAGTTTAGAAAACAAACCAGTGCATTCCTATAAACCTATCCTCTACTGTATTTATACAGGAGGAAACTACACAGTGCTTCCTCAGCTCTTCTCTTGGCTGGCTCCTTTTAACAGTGAGGTCTTGGCTCTGCATGTCAGCTCTTCAGAGAGGTGGTACCCAACTAACCCAGTTAAAGAGGCTTTATTATAGATTTCCAAATCAGTCTTACTACATAGTTGAAATATTTTAATATCATGATTGATGCCATAAAATAACTTTACTTCAGTAACAGTGGAATGTATCAAGTGGAAGTTACTTACAACAGTAACAAGTGTCACTAATTGAATTATATAATTCCTTTTCTACTTGATAAGGCATTAAAAGGAGTAGAAAAATAAGTGACAGTCTTCTACTTTTACTCATAACCTGGTACAACATAAAGACCTGGTCTACTTCATCACAAGGTTGATCATAGTCTTAGGACACAGACATCACGTTAATGGGAAAAAAAGGCAAACAAAGCAAACAATGGATTTTACAATCATAGATGGTCATTAGACTCCATGGGACACAAATTAAACCACTTTACTCTTCTAGGTCAGTTTCATCATATATAAAGTGAAAGATGTCATTTACATGTCCATATCTGTACCAAATCTGAAATTTAAGTAATTCTATAATCTAACATTCTGTAGTAAGAATAGGCTAAAAAAACTATTCATTTGTAAGTTTCAACTTCTGAATGACTTAGATTTATAGATGAATTCACTTTGCAAAGGTTTTTTGTGTGTAAGATATCAAATTTATCCATTTACTCATTCAAATTTTTGCAAATTTAAAATCAGGATAGGATAGTTAGGATATTAAACGTATGTACCAATATTAAAACAGGATCATATTTATGACACCCCCCCCCAACCCGGCATAGGTATTAGTTTTCCATCTTATCATGCAACTGGTAACACTTTGCATTGAAATATTTAGTGCCATGTAAAAGAATGCTAGATGTTTCTAATAGGGGCTATGACAAAGATTGAATCATACAAAATTGTCAGTATTCCCAGTTAAAAAAGGTGGAACATAAGAAATTTCATATGGTACAACCGAATTACTAAGGTGGTGGAGGGGGAAGATGGTGGAAGAGTAAGATGTGGAGATCACCTTCCTCCCCACAGATATATCAGAAATACATCTACACATGGAACAACTCCTACAGAACACCTACTGAACGCTGGCAGAAGACCTCAGACCTCCCAAAAGGCAAGAAACTCCCCACGTACCTGGGTAGAGCAAAAGAAAAAAGAATAAACAGAGACAAAAGGATAGGGATGGGACCTGCACCAATGGGAGGAAGCTGTGAAGGAGGAAAGGTTTCCACACACTAGGAAGCCCCTTCGCGGGAGAAGACTGCAGGTGGCGGAGGGGGGAAGCTTCAGAGCCACGGAGGAGAGCGCAGCAACAGAGGTGTGGAGGGCAAAGCAGGGAGATTCCCGCACAGAGGATCGGTACCAACCAGCACTCACTAGCCCCAGAGGCTTGTCTGCTCACCAGCCGGGGCGTGCAGGGCTGGGAGCTGAGGCTTGGGCTTTAGGGAGAGGTTGGAGCTCAGGGAGACGACTGGGGTTGCCGGCATGAACACAGCCTGCAGGGGGTTAGTGCACCACGGCTAGCTGGGAGGGAGTTCGGGGAAAAGTCTGGACCTGCCGAAGACGCAAGAGACATTTTCTTCCCTCTTTGTTTCCTGGTGCGCGAGGAGAGGGGATTAAGAGCCTTGCTTAAAGGAGCTCCAGAAACTGGCGCGAGCCGCGGCTAACAGTGTGGACCCCAGAGATGGGCACGAGATGCTAAGGCTGCTGCTGCCGCCACCAAGAAGCCTGTGTGCGACCACAGGTCACTATCTACACCTCCCTTGCTGGGAGCCTGCACAGCCCGCCACTGCCAGGGTCCCAGGATCCAGGGACAACTTCCCCGGGAGAACACACGGTGCGCCTCAGGCTGGTGCAACATCACGCCGGCCTCTGCCACCGCAGGCTCGCCCCGCATCGTGCCCCTCCTTCCCCCCCCCAGCCTGAGTGAGCCAGAGCCCCCGAATCAGCGGCTCCCTTAACCCCGTCCTCTCTGAGCGAAGAACAGACGCCCTCCAGTGAACTACACGCAGAGGCGGGGCCAAATCCAAAGCTGAGCACTGGGAGCTGGGTGAACAAAGAAGAGAAAGGGAAATCTCTCCCAGCAGCCTCAGGAGCAGTGGATTAAAGCTCCACAATCAACCTGACGTACCCTGCATCTGTGGAATACCTGAATAGACAACGAATCATCCGAAATTGAGAAGATGGACTTTGAGAGCAAGATTTATTATTTTTTCCCTTTTTCCTCTTTTTGTGAGTGTGTATGTGTATGCTTCTGTGTGAGATTTTGTCTGTATAGCTTTGCTTTCACCACTTGTCCTAGGGTTCTTTCCGTCCGTATTTTTATTTACTTTTTGATAAAAATTTTTTCTTAATAATTATTTTTTATTTTAATAAAATATTTATTTTAAATAAAATATTTATTTTATCGTACTTTATTTTATTTTCTTTTATCTCCTTCTTTCCTCCCTCCCTTCCTTTCTTTCCTTCTTTGTTTCTTTCTACTTTTTCTCCCTTTTATTCTGAGCCATGTGGATGAAAGGATCTTGGTGCTGCAGCCTCCCAGCTCCACGTAATATCAAACGGCGAAAATCTCCCAGAGATCTCCATCTCAACACCAACAACCACCTTCATTCAACGACCAGCAAGCTACAGTCCTGGACACTCTATGCCAAACAACTAGCAAGACAAGAACACAACCCCACCCATTAGCAGAGAGGCTGCCTAAAATGATAATAACTATACAGACACCCAAAACACACCACCAGACGTGGACCTGCCCACCAGAAACACAAGATCCAGCCTCATCCACCAGAACCCAGGCACTAGTCCCCTCCACCAGGAAGCCTACACAACCCACTGAACCAACTTTACCCACTGGAGACAGACACCAAAAACAATGGGAACGACGAACCTGCAGCCTGCAAAAAGGAGACCCCAAACACAGTAAGATAAGCAAAATGAGGAGACAGAAAAGCACACAGCAGAAGAAGGAGCAAGATAAAAACCCACCAGACCTAACAAATGAAGAGGAAATAGGCAGTCTACCTGAAAAAGAATTCAGAATAATGATAGTAAAGATGATCCTAAATCTTGGAAATAGAATAGAGAAAATGCAAGAAATATTTAACAAGGACCTAGAAGAACTAAAGAGGAAACAAGCAACGATGAACAACAAAATAAATGAAATTAAAAATACTCTAGATGGGATCAATAGCAGAATAACTGAGGTAGAAGAACGGATAAGTGACCTGGAAGATAAAATAGTGGAAATTCTGCAGAGCAGAATAAAGAAAAAACAATGAAAAGAAGTTAGGACAGTCTCAGAGACCTCTGGGACATTAAATGCACAAACATTCGAATTATAGGGGTTCCAGAAGAAGAAGAGGAAAAGAAAGGGACTGAGAAAATATTTGAAGAGATTATAGTTGAAAACTTCCCTAACATGGGAAAGGAAATAGTTAATCAAGTCCAGGAAGCACACAGAGTCCCATATAGGATAAATCCAAGGAGAAACACACCAAGACACATATTAATCAAACTGTCAAAAATTAAATACAAAGAAAACATATTAAAAACAGCAAGGGAAAAACAACAAATAACACACAAGAGACCCCCATAAGGTTAACAGCTGATGTTTCAGCAGAAACTCTGCAAGCCAGAAGGGACTGGCAGGACATATTTAAAGTGATGAAGGAGAAAAACCTACAACCAAGATTACTGTACCCAGCAAGGATCTCATTCAGATTTGATAGAGAAATTGAAACCTTTACAGACAAGCAAAAGCTGAGAGAGTTCAGCACCACCAAACCAGCTTTACAACAAATGCTACAGGAACTTTTCTAGGCAAGAAACACAAGAGAAGGAAAAGACCTACAATAACAAACCCCAAACAATTAAGAAAATGGGAAAAGGAACATACATATCAATAATTACCTTAAATGTAAATGGATTAAGTGCTCCAACAAAAATGCATAGACTGGCTAAATGGATACAAAAACAAGACCCATATATATGCTGTGTACAAGAAACCCACTTCAGACCTAGGGACACATACAGACTGAAAGTGAGGGGATGGAAAAAGATATTCCATGCAAATGGAAACCAAAATAAAGCTGGAGTAGCAATTCTCATATCAGACAAAATAGACTTTAAAATAAAGACTATTAGAAGACACAAAGAAGGACACTACATAATGATCAAGGGATCGATCCAAGAAGAAGATATAACAATTGTAAATATTTATGCACCCAACATAGGAGCACCTCAATACATAAGGCACATACTAACAGCCATAAAAGGGGAAATCAACAGTAACACATTCACAGTAGGGGACTTTAACACCCCACTTTCACCAATGGACAGATCATCCAAAATGAAAATAAATAAGGAAACACAAGCTTTAAATGATACATTAAACAAGATGGACTTAATTGATATTTATAGGACATTCCATCCAAAAACAACAGAATACACATTTTTCTCAAGTGCTCATGGAACAATCTCCAGGATAGATCATCTCTTGGGTCACAAATCAAGCCTTGGCAAATTTAAGAAAATTGAAATTGTATCAAGTATGTTTTCCTTCCACAGTGCTATGAGACTAGATATCAATTAAAGGAAAAGATCTGTAAAAAATACAAACACATGGAGGCTAAACAATACACTACTCAATAATGAAGTGATCACTGAAGAAATCAAAGAGGAAATAAAAAAAATACCTAGAAACAAATGACAATGGAGACACGATGACCCAAAACCTATGGGATGCAGCAAAAGCAGTTCTAAGAGGGAAGTAGCAATACAATCCTACCTTATGAAACAGGAAACATCTCAAATAAACAACCAAACCTTGCACCTAAAGCAATTAGAGAAATAAGAACAAAAAACCCCCAAAGTTAGCAGAAGGAAAGAAATCATAAAGATCAGATCAGAAATAAATGAAAAAGAAATGAAGGAAACGATAGCAAAGATCAAAAAAACTAAAAGCTGGTTCTTTGAGAAGATAAAATAGATAAACCATTAGCCAGACTCATCAAGGAAAAAAGGGAGAAGACTCAAATCAATAGAATTAGAAATGAAAAAGAAGTAACAACTGACACTGCAAAAATACAAAAGATCATGAGAGATTACTACAAGCAACTCTATGCCAATAAAATGTACAACGTGGAAGAAATGGACAAATTCTTAGAAATGCACAATCTGCCAAGACTCAATCAAGAAGAAATAGAAAATATGAACAGACCAATCACAAGCACTGACATTGAAACTGTGATTAAAAATCTTCCAACAAACAAAAGCCCAGGACCAGATGGCTTCACAGGCGAATTCTATCAAACATTTAGAGAAGAGCTAACACCTATCTTTCTCAAACTCTTCCAAAATATAGCAGAGGGAGGAACACTCTCAAACTCATTCTACGAGGCCACCATCACCCTGATAACAAAACCAGACAAGGATGTCACAAAGAAAGAAAACTACAGGCCAATATCACTGATGAACATAGATGCAAAAATCCTCAACAAAATACTAGCAAACAGAATCCAGCAGCACATTAAAAGGATCATACACCATGATCAACTGGGGTTTACTCCAGGAATTCAAGGATTCTTCAGTATAAGCAAATCAATCAATGTGATATACCATATTAACAAACTGAAGTAGAAAAACGATATGGTCATCTCAGTAGATGCAGAGGAAGCTTTTGACAAAATTCAACACCGATTTATGATAAAAACCCTGCAGAAAGTAGGCACAGAGGGAACTTTCCTCAACATAATAAAGGCCATATATGACAAACCCACAGCCAACATCATCCTCAGTGGTGAAAAACTGAAAGCATTTCCAGTAAGATCAGGAATAAGACAAGGTTGCCCACTCTCACCACTCTTATTCAACATCGTTTTGGAAGTTTTAGCCACAGCAATCAGAGAAGAAAAGGAAATAAAAGGAATCTAAATTGGAAAAGAAGAAGTAAAGCTGTCATTGTTTGCATGTGACATGATATTATACATAGAGAATCCTAAAGATGCTACCAGAAAACTACTAGAGCTAATCAATGAATTTGGTAAAGTAGCAGGATACAAAATTAATGCACAGAAATCTCTGGCATTCCTATACACTGATAATGAAAAATCTGAAAGTGAAATCAAGAAAAGACTCCCATTCACCATTGCAACAAAAAGAATAAAATACCTAGGAATAAACCTACCTAAGGAGACAAAAGACCTGTATGCAGAAAATTATAAGACACTGATGAAAGAAATTAAAGATGATACAAATAGATGGAGAGATATACCATGTTCTTGGATTGGAAGAATCAACATTTTGAAAATGACTCTACTACCCAAAGCAATCTACAGATTCAATGCAATCCCTATCAAACTACCACTGGCATTTTTCACAGAACTAGAACAAAAAATTTCACAATTTGTATGGAAACACAGAAGACCCCGAATAGCCAAAGCAATCTTGAGAACAAAAAATGGTGCTAGAGGAATCAGGCTCCCTGACTTCAGACTGTACTACAAAGCTACAGTAATCAAGACAGTATGGTAGTGGCACAAAAGCAGAAATATAGATTAATGGAACAGGATAGAAAGCCCAGAGATAAACCCACACACATATGGTCAACTTATCTTTGATAAAGGAGGCAGCAATATACAGTGGAGAAAAGACAGCCTCTTCAATAAGTGGTCTGGGAAAACTGGACAGGTACATGTAAAAGTATGAGATTAGATCACTCCCTAACACCATACACAAAAATAAGCTCAAAATGGATTAAAGAGCTAAATGTAAGGCCAGAAACTATGAAACTCTTAGAGGAAAACATTGGCAGAACACTCTATGACATAAACCACAGCAAGATTATTTTTGACCCACATCCTAGGGAAATGCAAATAAAAACAAAAATAAACAAATGGGACCTAATGAAACTTAAAAGCTTTTGCACAGCAAAGGAAACCATAACAAGATGAAAAGACAACCCTCAGAATGGGAGACAATACTTGCTAATGAAGCAACTGACAAAGGATTAATCTCCAAAATTTACAAGCAGTTCATGCAGCTCAACAACAAAAAACAAACAACCCAATCCAAAAATGGGCACAAGACCTAAATAGACATTTCTCCAAAGAAGATATACAGAGTGCCAACAAACACATGAAAGAATGCTCAACATCCTTAATCATTAGAGAAATGCAAATCAAAACTACAATGAGATATCATCTCAGACCAGTCAGAATGGCCATCATCAAAAAATCTAGAAACAATAAATGCTGGAGAGGGTGTGGAGAAAATGTAACACTCTTGCACTGCTGGTGGGAATGTGAATTGGTATAGCCACTATGGAGAACAGTATGGAGGTTCCTTAAAAAACTACAAATAGAATTACCATATGACCCAGCAATCCCACTACTGGGCATATACCCTGAGAAAACCATAATTCAAAAAGAGTCATGTACCAAAATGTTCATTGCAGCTCTATTTACAATAGCCAGGAGATGGAAACAACCTAAGTGTCCATCATCGGATGAATGGATAAAGAAGATGTGGCACATATATACAATGGAATATTACTCAGCCATAAAAAGAAACAAAATTGAGTTATTTGTAGTGAGGTGGATGGAGCTAGAGTCTGTCATACAGAGTGAAGTAAGTCAGAAAGAGAGAGACAAGTACCGTATGCTAACACATATATATGGAATCTAAGAAAAAAAATGTCATGAAGAACCTAGGTGTAAGACAGGAATAGACACAGACCTACTAGAGAATGGACTTGAGGATATGGGGAGGGGGAAGGGTAAGCTGTGACAAAGTGAGAGAGTTGCATGGACATATATACACTACCAAATGTAAAATAGCTAGTGGGAAGCAGCCGCATAGCACAGGGAGATCAGCTCAGTGCTTTGTGACCACCTAGAGGGGTGGGCTAGGGAGGGTGGGAGGGAGGGAGGCACAAGAGCGAAGAGATATGGGAACATATGTATATGTATAACTGATTCACTTTGTTATAAGCAGAAACTAACACACCATTGTAAAGCAATTATACTCCAATAAAGATGTAAAAAATAAAAAAGAAACTACTGCTAAAAGAACTTTTCTTCTTTTACATTTTATAAAATAAAGTACCCATATAATAAGGTCACTCTGCATTAGTATTAATTTACTCAAATATTAAGATTGATTTAGAGGTTCGGTACTAACTTATAACTTATAAATGAAAGGGAGCAAGTACTTGGTGGTTTAAATACTCCCAAATGTACCACAGACTTTTAAGACATTCATCCTCAGTCTCTCACTCAGGCAGGAATCCATGATACTGGGGGTGGGAAGAGGGCAACGCCAGGTCAAAAGATAGCCCATTTCAGGCCTGCGAGGGAGGCTCATCGAGGCTTCGCCTCACCTGACCGTTCTGACGACGAAGTACACCAGCACCGCGCCACTCACCACCATCAACACGGTCAGGGCTCGTTGGGTCATGGGCTTGTCGCCGGGGTTGGGGCTCACAGAGAGGACGCCACCCACTGGGCCTTCTTCCCCCGCTTTCCCGCCTGGGTCTTCGGCTGCAAGCCCCGCACTGGGAGTGCTGCTATTGACGCCCTCGGCGCCCCGTGGTCCCTCGGCTTCGGCCGGAGCGCGGCCCGGGGACTGGGCAGTTGTGGGGCCGGACGGCTGAGGTGGCAGGGTTCGCGGCCCACGGTCCGGAGGCATGGGATCCGGCACGGCCTCGGCCGCCTGCAGCAGTACCTCCAAGGGCCCTCTCAGCTCAGGCAGCAGTAGCAACAGCAGGAGGGCGGAGGCGAGCAGGTGGCTGAGGCAGCAGCTACAGTGCGTCGCCTTCATTTTCCCCGGACCGCCCTCTCACCACGTGGGAGCTGCCGGGCCCGCCGCCCTGGCTCCAGGTGGGACCATGGGCGCAGTGAAGAACGAAGGGTGACCAAATCCCGGGCTAAGACCCGGCCACAGCAGCTGGCAGAAGCGTCAGCGGCCGCAGCTGCTGGGAGAACCGGAAGTTCGTACATCTCAGCAGCCACTGCTACCAGGGACGCTTTCGGTTGCTAACATGCCGGGGCTGGCGCGTTCCGTGACGTCAGGCGCGCAAGGCCATCTGCGCACGCGCCCTGCCAGGGGCGCGGGGAAGAGCTCCGTGGTTGGCTCACAAGTAAGAAAGTAAACAAAAAAAGGTGTTTAAAGTGTGCAGGAGCTCTTTGCATGAAGAAACCATGAGAGATTGGAAGCTCGTAATTTGAGTTCGTTGGTGCAGAACTGCAGAAACACAGCTAATCATTTATTAAGACCGCCTTGACGTTTCCCTCAGCTCAGGTACAAATTTTAGACAGGTTTCTTCCTGCCTCTAGGTCCTTGACCTCTCTTTCTTTAGGGCATTTACGTTAGAAATCTTGTAACTGTACATTGATTCTCTGCATTTTTGAAATATAAATCTTTAAAAAAGTTCTTGCCGGTGATACAACCCAGGGCTTTCTTAAGGAACAAGGAGCCATCCTTTTGAAAAATGCCAACAAAGAAGATATCCCTATTCCCCAGTCTCTTTGGAAGGGTAGGAGCCTAACTTAGGCAGGCATCTTGTTTCAATTTGTAAAACTACCTCCTGCCACAAAGCTACGAGAAATTTTTACTTTTTCTTTGGGTAAGGCTAATTAGTAAACAGAATTGGCCGAAGAGCCTCCCTACTCTTAAAATCTCATAAGCTTTTTGTTATTTTCTGGTGAGTTGAGCTCAGAGTCCTGGCCCCTCTTCTCTATTGCAGTAATCTTGGAGAAGTCTTCCTTGCCTGTTTAACTTCTGCGGTACGCAGGCCTCTCACTGTTGTGGCCTCTCCCGTTGCGGAGCACGGGCTCCGGACGCGCAGGCTCAGCGGCCATGGCTCACGGGCCCAGCCGCTCCGCGGCATGTGGGATCTTCCCGGACCAGGGCACGAACCCGTGTCCCCTGCATCGGCAGGCGGACTCTCAACCACTGCGCCACCAGGGAAGCCCTGCCTGTTTAACTTTGACATCAGTAACATGGAACTTTGGTTTGAGCAGATACAAACAAACACCAGACCAGAAGTCAGAGTTAGTATTTGTTCTTTTAAAAACGTATTCATTCAACAAATTGTTTAGACTTTCTACTCCTTTCTTAGCACTGGGTCTGAGTATTAAATAGTAGGCAAGTAAGATATCCTTGCTCTCTTAGCACTTAGGTTCAAATGGAGATAACAGAATAAACACTTGCATTCATTCTGATTCTGAAGTGTGTGTTATAAGTGACAAGTACAGAGTCCACAGTAAAAATTGTGTAAAGGACTATTGTAGGTAAGGTGGAGAGGATAGTGTCTTCTAGCTGCTTGGGGGTAACAGAGCAATGCAGTTGCTCCTGCCACGTAGAATTGCAGGGACTAGGCCTCTTAATGCTGGGTTCCAGTGTGAGGAAGACCATTGGTGACAAACCCTAATTTTAGCTTCCAGCCTGGGCATTTATCAGTAATGAAGTGGCTCCTTGCGTTTCTTCTCTCCCTCATTCACAACCTTATTCAGAGTCAAATGTGGAAGAGAGTTAGTATGTAATGCCACTCCCTTCCACTCCTCAAAAAAGTCCAATATTCCACAATCAAAAAACAAAAAAAGTTCATCATCATCTTTCTTTCTTTACAGTATCTCATTTTTACCATTGTGTTCCTTGTCTTGATTAATGGCATTATTCTTCACTCAGGTGTTCAGGCATAAAATCTTGGAGTCATCCTTTACCCGTGGCTTTCCACTGGCATCATTGCTTGCCAGTAACTGCAAAGTGCTAAATAATTCTGAAATAGCAGAGTTAAACTAGTGATTCCAAATAGTTAGAGCATATCATGTTCTAGTGTTTCTCCAAATGTGATTCTTAGCTACCTGAATCAGAATCAGAAATGGGATTTGTTAAAAATGCAGGTTCTAGGTCACTATTCCAGAAGTTCTGAGCCAGAATGTTTGGGATTGGGGACATGGACTCTGTATGCATTTTTATTAAGCTCTCAGGGTAATTTTTATTTGCACTAAAGTTTAAGAATCTCTTCTCTCTCTCACCACCTATGTCCAAATGTTGTCAAATTTTCTCCATTTTCCTAATGTCTCTGTCACTAATCAACTCTTTTCTGTTCCCTGCCTCTGACAAGGGATTATTTTTATATTGCTAGAGATCTTAAATCTGCAGATTATTGTGTTTTTTGCATAATACCGTATTATTTGTAAAGTGTCATGAAAAATATTTTCAATTCAATCACAGGAACTAGGAGCAAGTTTCCTGGGAGAAAATATTGTATTTTGCTTATATAATATAAAATGACAATTTGGGGGCACACATGTCTATTTAAAAGACAGATTGTCAAACTAAGTATAATTGGTGCTTCTGAATTTTTTCTATTAATAATAATAATATTTGTTCATTTACATGTTTTCATTTGTCTCGCAAACAAGTAGTGCCCATCACTAGAGATTTAAAAACATATAGGGGAGAAAAATTATTAGAACAAGTAATTTATATCAATTTACTTAAATTAATCTGCATACTAGGAAAAGACCACCATTATTCTAATTTATCAGGGAACACTCCAGCTGACAGAACAACAGTCTTTCGTGGAAATCTGTAAAATACCACTGGCCTGATAAGGAAAATCTAACCCTCCCTCCCTGCTCTAGTATTGAATAATAATTTTGAATATTAATTAAGCATCTATTGTGTACCAGATATCATTTTATCAAATGTTAAATGATTATCTTTATTTAGTCCTTACCAGAAAAAAACAAATAAACTAAAACAAAACCATTATTATTCCTATTTTACAATTAAGGAAACTGAGATCAAGGATAATCAAACTGGTAAAAATCAACATGAGTAAAAACAATAGAGCTGGGCAGTGAACCCAGGCAGTCTAGCAGCAGAGGTGGGCTATTGCGTGCTACATTTTATTTTCTCCTAGTTGTAGGTTTCCATGATTTGAGTCTAGCTTATTGTCTCAATCAGCTATTGCTAGATTAATGCTGCATAGCCAGTAACTAAAAAGATATCAGTGG
This sequence comes from Phocoena phocoena, assembly GCF_963924675.1. Taxonomy (NCBI): domain Eukaryota; kingdom Metazoa; phylum Chordata; class Mammalia; order Artiodactyla; family Phocoenidae; genus Phocoena; species Phocoena phocoena. The sequence goes on along the minus strand of NC_089221.1, from coordinate 81,950,498 downwards.
CATACAGCAAATAAACATTTATTTTTTCTCCTGTGTTTTTGGTAAAGGTGGGATTGACTAATTTAAGTTGACCTTGTGAGTAAGTGGAAAGGGGATGGGGAATGGGCATAAGGAGAAATGAGGAGCTATGTATGTCTGTTTTTTTTTTTAAACAGTGAAAACAACTGGTTACCCAAAGTCCCACCTTGACACACATCTCACTGGAGAGAGGTATGTCACATGGCCACTTCTAGCTTCTGGGAATCTTGGAATTTTAATGTTAAAATGGACATATTCTAGTCCCTGACAAAATTTTTTTATGTTAGCAAGAAAAAAGAAGACAATTTATATTGATAGGCATTTCATTTTCAGTTCTATCTAATAGAGAACAAGGCTCAAATGAGTGTTCTCTGGTGTCAGAATTCCCTACCTTCCCTCTTCCCCTCCCATTAAGGAAGAGGGAAGGTAGGAGGTTGGCTCAGCTGGAATGGTCATTCATAGCGACATCTGATAGATTGAGTCTCTTATACTTTAAGTGGCAGTTTATTGCCACATCAGGTGGGACTGTCTATACCCTGAAGTCCAAAAAGAAAAAGAGTTCAATATGAAAAGAGAATACAAACTGATCACAAAACCAGGAAGTCAAGAGATTGTACTAAAGAGCTCAAACGTGAAGGCAGAATTGGAATGTCAGAGGACAACTAAAGAGCAACAGTTCAAGAATAAGAAGGAACAGTGTTGAGGTAGGTACCACATAACCAAGTAGGTATATGAATAAATATTAGGGTTAAATATCTAAAAGAAAATGACCATGTAAATGGGCTATGGTTCCTGAGAGGAAAGAAACAAGGTGAGCCCCACAGTTTCCCTGGATCTCTGCCTGGGGAAAATTTCCCAGCTGTAGTGCATCAACCTGGAGTTCAATCAGAATGTGCAAGTCTCTCATCTGAAGAGGCAGAGATCAGAGTTCTGGGCTTTTGAAGTGGTTGGGATCTGTGGGCCAGGGCATTAAGAGAAGGAGTCTGTGGAGGTCATGAAGTTCATGTGGCAGTTTCCCACACACCCTTGACTGAGAGCTGGGCAGTACCACCAAACACAGCCAACAAAGTTAATAAGAGACTGGCTGTTACAGAGGTAAGAGCAGAACAGAGAGATTAGACATTAAGCAGTGCTGGGGGACTTCGAACTTAGGGCCCAGACTTCCTGAATAGACCCTTTAACACCTCCTAACAAAGTGGGAATCAAGCTGAATCACTGCTTTATGATAAAAGCCACACCCAGAGAAAGGCCCTGTTTATACCCACTTTAACAAAGCTTAAAACCAAGCCCTAACAAGATTCTTAGAGGACACAGAGTTTTGAGATTGGATCTCACCAATTTACAGGGACTTGGAAAACAGAAATGATACAGTCTCAAGAACAGAGATCTAAAAAGATTCAAGAAAAAATGAACAAACCCCCTTGAACTTATGGACCAATATTACACAGTTTAATATATATGCATTGGAGCTCCAAAAGAAAAATCATTATAATGAGGCAATAAATATTTTTGAAAAATGATTGAAAAACTTTCACTTACAGTTCCAAGAAGGTCAGAGAGCAGTTAGCAAGATAAATACCAAGAAAACTGCATATAGGCATATCAGAGTCACACAGAGAGTCACGGATATCAGAGTCCAAATTAGAACGTCTTGAAAGGAGCCACAGAAAAAAGATGCATTCATTACAGAAGAACAATAATATATATGAAGGCAGAGTTCTCATCGGAAACAATGAAGACCAGGAGCGGTAGCATCTTTAAGGTGCTAAAAAGAAATTAAAAAGTTATCCATCTTGAATTATATATCCAGTAAAATTATCTTCCAAAAAATATGGCAAAATAAAGATATTTTCAGGCAAGTGAAAGCTGAGGAAACTCATTTCAAACAGACGGCACTACAGGATGTTTTTCAGGCTGGATGGAAGTGATACAAGATGGAAATTTCGATTTACAGGAAGGAGAGAATGGCAAGTGGAAATGGAAAATCACTGTGTAAATACAAAGACCAATTTTTTAATTCTCTTCTAATTTTCTTAAAAAAAATTTAATGCTTTGCATAAGGCCACGTTTAAGATGCATGTACATGTAAAAACATGGCAATAGAGCATAAAGGTAAAGGACAAGGGAGGTGAACTAAATGGAAATATACTTTCCCATTTGTGAATTATGACATGTGACATGTGAAGTTTGAAATGTCAGATGTGAAGTGGGATTATGAAGTAGGAAACTCCTAAGGTTAGAAGTGGAATGTTTATAAGTAGAATCATGCTGTTGTAAGGCTATAACATTTGTGAAATATGAGGTGGGAAATGTCAGGTGTGAAGTGGGGTTTATGAAGTAGGAATCCCCTATGATTAGAAGTGAAAATTGAAGTGACACAATATTGATGCTAAATAGGCATTGTTAAAATAATAATAAGGAGAAATATCATTAGACTTACAGCAACCAGTCAAAAATAATGAAGAGAGTTATATCTATGGAAAGATAATATAAATATATAGCTACAAATAAAAATATATCTTTGTCAAGTATTTCTTACAGTGGATCATGAAGATGGCATTTTTTCTAATAATAAAAGTGGTACGTTGATACTACTGAAATTTAGAAACTTACAGTTTAAAGAAGCAATAATTCTACCACCCTGAGAATTTCCTTTATTCCAATATTATATATGTGCCTGTATATATACATATATAATTTTTTGCTTGTATATTTAGTCCAATAGAGTATATATAATTTTTATTCTATTTTTATATTTATGTCATAAATAATATTTTGTCTCAAGTATCTTTGTAAACATGAATTTTAATGATTTATTATATGTAATCACTACGTTGGACAGTTTCCCTTTAGCTGGAGCACTGTTATGAAAAATATTACTAAAGTATTATTTTATTTAAATATTTTCTGCATCTCTGCCAGTGAATTATTTCTTAAGGGAATATATGCCAGTGACCTCATTTTAGGGTTTTAGGTAGACAGAGTCTCCCTGTCTTAAAGATTTAAAAAATAAATTTGTTGTGTCAGTTGTTTGAAAAGCAGAAGTGGATAGAGCTGAGGCAATACTAAATGGTGAATGGTCTCATAGGCTGTAACTGAGCACCCAATCCAGTGAATAATAACTGTGGGAAGTAAACCCAAGACTGTGGTCTAAGTACAGGCAAGAATACAGGAGGGCGATGTCTGAGAGTGGAGCCAGTATGGAGTAGGGTGATAACACCTTTGCCCCCATTCATTGCCATCATCACTTGGGAGAAGGTAAGGCCTCATTGAGGAGGGTTATATTAATTAACATTTCAGCCTGTGCAGCAGTTTAGTGTTCCTAAGGTGAGGGATAGTCTATTGGCAATGAACCTAAAAGGAGAACTCAGTGTCAGGTTTGAGGGGAAAATAGAGATTATTTTGTGAGACAAGGCAGTTATGACTGGCTTTATATGTGCACAGTATAATCTTCCTTAGCACGAGTGTCACCAAGTGGGTTAAAAACTGCATTTATGGGGCAGTGGGAATTTACTGAGGCACGAAGAGTCATTGGGATCATAGGGTCATGAAGTTTATAATCTGTAACAGATATGTCTGCAACTGTCTTCTCTAGGGCCTCTTCAGTGCCATATAGGGTGGTGGTTGATATTAGTAGGGCAGGGGAGGAGGTGCAGTTTATGTCTTAAAGCTGAGAAACAGGGCGGGCACCTCAGAAAATAACCAAATTCACCAAGGCAATTAAATATGCAAGCCTTTGTGAACAGATCTTGCCATTCTTTGATAGAGCTGAAGCCAGATTTAGAATTTGTTGGAGACAATATACTTGTGTTTTTAATTCCAGAAAGAGCATATGATATTGGGATAGTAAGCATTATATCTCAAAATGGCTCATTAATTTAGAAGGATATACTTGATGCCATGTAAGAGAGAGAAGTGCTTCCTAATGGTCAGTTGCTTCTGTATGATGAAAACCGGCTAGTTTTAAAATATTTTTATTTAAATACTTTAAAAATATTTAAAAATTTTTAAGAAATATTTTAAAATTTTAAAATATTTTTATTTGAACAGATATTAAATTTATATGGTTCAAAATTCAAAATGTACAGAAGGATATGTACTGAGAAACTGTCTTCCATCCCTATTTACCAGATAAACAGTTCCTCTCTCAGAGCCTAAATATTTTCAGTTTCTCATGCATTTTCCAGTGATAAACATATGTATACAAGTTATGTAAAAGTGTCCTTTTTAACACAAATGAAATGGTAGTATTCTTTACATACAGTTTGGTACTTTGCTTTTCCGTTGGTGTTATTTTTTAAAATACCTTGGAGATCTTTCCATATCAGTACATCATGAGATTTGTCATACTGTTTTATTCAGGGCTGAATTGTGATTTTTGTGAGCCCTAGGTTCTTTTGCCTTCTTTGACCCCTTTCTCCATAAATAATAGTAATGGTAATAGTAATAATAATAATGTACTATTTTATGACTGTGTTGGTATAAAGATGAATATAATCAAGGTTGGATTCATTATTATTTATTATTAGTATATTTATTTTTTCTGATTTTAAAAGAAATTTAAATTAGCACATTTTCATGGGTCCCTAAAGGTACTGGTGAGCCTTAGGCACTATGTCTATTGTGACTAATTGAAAGATAAATCAGCTCTGGCTGATTTTATTATTAAAAAGTTTTCCATAATAAGGACATTATTTTAATCAAGTCCTTGTTGATGAACAGTTAGGTTGTTTCCAAACTTTTTGATTTTTTTTTTAATAGTAAGGAGTTTAAAAACTGTAAGCTAAACAAAAAGATGCAGCCAAACATAATAAGTATTTACATACTAATTTAGAATGGTACTACCTTATAAACTAAAATTATTATTTTATTTTATTTTCCTGCATGTTTTAGCTGGCAGTAAACCATATAGTCACCAAGTGCTAGTGGGGCATGTGAAATAGCACTTTTTGTTTCTCTGTCATGATTTTTATTTTCTTTTTCTTTCTACATACACCATCCCCTTCTCTTTGCCTCCTCCTCCTTTGATTCAAATTAATATTACTTTTCTCTTTACAGTTCTTCCTTCTTTCCTATTGGTTCTTTAAGTTTGTCCTAAAGGCTTATTTAAATTTAAACACTTTGGTAGAATTCAAAGATGAGGAAATGGCCAGTATTGTTAATATTTGAAATGTGCCTGCATAGAATTTCCCTGGGCTGAATTCATAGATAAATAGCCTAACACAAAAATTAATTCATATGCTGTGAAATGTCTTATAAACTAAATGATCAAATTGTCTTATATCCTTGATTCTCACAAGTTTATTAACTGTATTATGTCTTTCTCTTTATCCCATCCTTTATGCCTATCTCTTGACAAAATCATTTCTTAGGTATATATATTGGCTATCTTAGCATTAACATGAAACTCTTACAGCATACTTAGCTAGCTCAGTATGGCTTCTCTCAGTGAGATATTTTCCCAATTAATTTTATGTTTGTAGATCAGTGGTTAAAACTAAATGAGGCTGGGGGTGGGTAGGTAAATGCATATATAACCAACTAGGGATTGATGGTCCTGTCTAAAAGTAGATGTCACTTACTTTTAGTCAGTTTTCATCATACAAGACAAGAAAGCATAAGTTGATTTTTTTCTCAAAATAAACCATAAATTCATACATTTATGTGACATCACTTTTTAATTAGCAAGTAAAATAAGTAAAAATATCAAAAAACACCACTGTGCAGTCAACACTGCACACCAAATCAAATATATCTGTAAGCTGTAGAACTCATTGGTTGGCAGTATGAAACTTTTGTGTAAACTCTTCAAGGACAGGAATTTTTCACTACCTTTGTATTTAACAAGTATGCCTGCATGTGGTTGGTGTTCAGTAAATATAGGTTAATATACAGAATGAATAAAAAGTAAGATTTCTAATTTTGAATAGTAGTAATAATGTTCCTTTATTCATATACCACAGCTCTCTAGATAGAAAGATATAGTGCAAATTCTTCAGGTTAATCAAATTCTATTACTTGAAGGAAAAAAATTAACACTAAATAGATTTTCATATATCTGTAGAGTCTTAGAATTCTTACATACTATATAGAAGTAAATGTAATCCCCTAAATTTTGTTGAAGAGAAGAGGAATGTCTAGAGAGTTTCTATAAATTTTTTAGTGGACAAAAATACTGAAGGCATGACTAAGCTTAAACCTCCTGTTTTTTAAAATTGGGCCCTTTTGTACCACACAATGTTTTCTACTCTGTCACTAGTGCTATCCGTCAGCAAACAGTTGGATAATAAAAGGACTTACTTCCTACATCTATAAGGTGTTTAGATTTTTAAAAATTGAACCTTTTGTTGGTAAGGAAAAAAGTTTAAAATTAAAAGTAACTGTTTTTTCTTATTCTAAATGGAGTTAATATAACTACCAGATTTATGCAGCAAAGTTCGATTTTATGAGTACGATACCATTAAAAATTATTTAAGCCATAATGAAATTTGTAACTGATCTGAAAACTAGTTTTGCCATGGTTAATCATTCACAGCAGTGAATGATTCTTCCTGTTATATCAAGTAAACCCATCTAATTTAAAGTTGAAAATGATGTAGCATATCCATAACGCTCATCTCAAAGGATGACAAGAATCATTGAGCAAATATGTAAATCTGCAGCTTAAAAAAATTAGGAATTTTCCTTTAAAAATCATCATCAGATATATTTGCTATATAAATATTTTGTTGCAGTCCTAACAAGGATTCCTTATTATGCTAATAATGATACCCAAGTAATTAATTATTTATTAATCTTATAATTAGATACCCTAGTAAGGATATGCTAATCAGGCTTCCATGCTCATGATCACTACCAGCAATCAGCACAGGCATACTAAGAAGCGGAATATGGGAAATAGTCAAAGAAGAATTTCCTTCCCATGAATGCTATTGCAATTTCCAATTTTGATTTTGTAGGAAGGGTACAGTAAAATAAAACTATGATGGCAACCTACCTGTAACCTCAAGAATGCCCCAGAGTGTGTATAAATCTGCTGAGTGGGTCCTAAAGGTGGGGGAGGAGGAGATTAGCCTGTGCCTAAAACTTCTAAATGGAACCAGGTGGTACATCCACTCACCTTGGCATATCAAATAAATGATCACAAGGCACAAGCTCATGATGTAACTCAGATATTTATCCAGCATCACTCTCCTGCTTATGCACTCTACTTATTCATTTACTTCTTGGCATGCTTCTTGGTTTGGTTTTACTTATGTTTCTTTTGAAGACATTTACCCTACACTTGGCCTGCATCCTGGCTTAGTGCACTGCAGCTTCAAGAAAAACCTCTGAAAAATTATAGAAAATGTATAGAACTATTAATTAAAATTTTCATATATCTTATTGGGTCTGTGCGAGAAAACTTCACTAAATTAGGTAAAGGCAGTTAAGGGAAGTAGAAACTAGGAATTCCATTATTTAATATCTGCACTGTTCCTATGTTTTTTAAACAAACAACTCTGTTTGGTGTGCATCACTGGAGGATACTAATAAATATAGCAGTTCTAAAAACATACACTGAACATCCTGTCACGTGAAAACGACATATTCTCTCACAACAGAAGAAACGATGAAAAGCCAATTCTGTACTTTAAAGTCAAGACAAATACAGCAGAGGAAAAAGGAAGGAAAACAAGTATCCAAGAATGATGTCAATCTCTGATGATGCTTTAATTATTATCTTGCTTATCACCAGGGGAAAAATACTTTCCATTCCTGGATATATCCATCAGACCTTATTGATGAGAACTTTTAAAATAGATTTTATGCTTTAGTGTGATTCATTCATTCATTCATCCTTTGAATTTATCAAACCTGTATGAGCACTGCATGAACATCTTCAGTACCTCCTCTTTGGAAGATGCTTCACACTCACACTTCCATGGTCACTGGGCAGTCTGACCCCACTTTTGATCCACATCTGGCAAGTTCTAGGTGGGCACCTGACCCAAGGTAGGCCATTCATAATTCATTACAATGAATTTGGAACTGGCACTAAGATTGGTCTCATACCTGGGAATGTTTATTGAGTGGTTAAAATGTAAAATCTCAGCCAAGCTTTCTGCGACGTGAGCTAGGGTGTAGCCAAAGCTGATATGAATATTGAAAAAAAAGTGACATGATAGGAACAAACAAGATGAGGAGTGGATAGTGACTGTAAGTTTGTTTGCTTTTGTAGGTTTGTTTGCTTTTGTTCATTTTGTTGTTTTTATTTTGAAACCTTAGCTTAACTTGAAGCTGCATTTACTCTCACATTCTTGTATGCATCTCATTTAAACAATTTATCTTTCAATGTAAAACTCTTAAGAGCAGAGAATTTTAGAAACACAAAAATCTCACTCATACGATACTGTCCCGTTTTGTTAAACGTATTTTGTGAGGGCAATATTTTTGTGTAAAATGATCTAAAACTCTGATTTGTCAATACATAATACAACTCAAACCCTCAAATTAGATAGTTCTGTAACACATCCTATCTAATATATTTATAAATAATTTTAAACTGTGCAAAAAAATCGATTCATATATTTAAGAGCAACTTTCTTTGAACTTTAAACAGATGTATTTCAGAAAAATATTTAATTAGATCTAAAGGACAGATTTTTCAGTAAAAAAACAATAATTAATTGCATTAAGAATTTCATGTATGAGGTTAATATGATTGCTTTTTGAAAACCAATATTACAGGGTGGTGAATAGGTCTTACCTGTAACTGGGAATTGGTAACTAGGAACCAGAACTGAGGACAGGGAGGCTTAAATACTCTGTATTCTGGGGAGAACTGAGGACAAATGAAGACTAGATACTTCTTTGGGTTTATTTAGAGGACATTATCACTCCTGTCCTACTGTGGACTCAAAGATGTCCTTAAGGAGAAAGGTAGAAAAAGAGGATAGTTGAAGGCAAGGAGCAGAAAACAAACAAACAAACAAACAAAAAAAATTTCAAGTTTCTAACCCACTAAGTTTAAATTCAGTAAAATGGTTTGCTTTAACTGGAGAGTTTTCATTATCATTTTTGGACTGCCTTCTATGAAAGCAGGATTCTCAGCAGTGTAATGCTACATACCTACATGTTAGGCTTCCATGTAAGAATGACTTACGTGAAGAATTCCTCTTTGAAAAATGGAAGTTGTATAGACTGTAGCTTTGAAGCTTCTGCCTCACATAGCTTAGAAACATAAAAAGTACATCATTAGGCAATGGGGCAGTAGTCACATCTAAAATATTTAATTATTATTAGCATTTTTAAAACTTTTTGCTATAAACTATAATATGCAGTGTTAAAGTGCAACACAAATCTATATCATATGATCTGAAACTATCAATTACATAAATCAATTTATGGCTTAGCATTATTAGAATTATGTGATCTAATAGAACAAAAAACTATTATCCTATATCTCCAAGGTGGTTTAATAAACTCTCAGTATAAGTTATTCCAGGAGTAATCCTCATAAAAAATTCTCCAAAGCAATTATTTTATTGGGTTTATGTAATGCAGACAAATCAAAAGGTAATAGCTCAAACTCTCCTTTGATTATTACAACGTTTAACATTATATTTCACTGGAACCTGTTAAGAAATGATGTGTTCAGGGTTTTATTTTTCAAGTGCTAAGAAAATTAAGAATATTTATAGAAAAACTTTAAGGTCACTACAGAGGTTACTGATTTCACTTATAATTTCCAAGTTTTCAGGTCAGAACAGTAACTTCCAATGTGAGTTTTTCAGCATTCTAGGATTTTTCTGCTTAATTGGAGGGCCCCAAAGTTTCAAGCAGTTTTCTTTTAAAAAATCAATTTTAATTCATTTAAATTAAATTAAAATTATTTTTACTGAATTCTTCATGCTGTTTTTACTGCTTAAATAACTTTATTTAAAAAGTGAAAAACAGTTACCAGAAACATATTAATGTACATTTTATAAATTAAGCATGTGTATAAATATCAACAGTAGAACAGTCGTTCTCTTAGAGAATGAGGCCCATGGCATAAGCATCACTTGGGGATGTGTTAGAAGTGAAAATTCTTAGGTACCAGTCCAAGCTATTGAGTCAGAAACTTTGGGCTGGACCCAGGAATCTGAGATTTTCCAAGCCCACTATGTGATCTGGAAGCACACTGTGTTTTAAGAACCACTACAGGAGGGTATTGCTACTAGGAAAAGATTAAAACAGATTAACAATTGGTTGTTTTCTGTAAGTTGAATCTTCCGATTGTAAAACTAGTTTCAGTCTTGGCTACACATTAGAACTGGGGAACTTTAAGAAATTCTCATGCCAGGGCCACAACTAAAACGAAGTAAGTGAGATTCTCTGGGGTTTGGGACTCAGGCATATTTTGTAAAGCACCCCAGGTTATTATAATGTGCAGTCAAATTTGAGAACCACTACATTTTGGAGTAAGCTCTTGTAAGAGTAGTGCCCTGCGAGAGCTATAAAGATATTTCCTAAATATTAATACCACCTTTTGAGGGTGCTTAAATGCTGAGATATCACAGGTACCCTCTGCCTTGGGCATTCTGCATCCTTCAAACCATCTGGAATGGCCAAAGTTAATGCATCCCTAGATTTTTCTCCACCTCCCAGAATTTACTGGAAGAAAAAAGAAAAACAACAGAAATTGAAGATCACAGCTATAAAAGAAAGATAACACACTATGACCTAGACAAACCAGAATTAATAGAGAAGGTAGTTCAATAATTTAAAATAAACATAATAAATATACTCAGAAAACAGAGAATGTTGGTAGCATGAAGGAGGAACAAGAAATTATAAAGAAGAATCAAGCAGAAATACTAAGTGTTAAAAAAAAGAACTCTTGCCTCATTCTCTCTTTCCCATCACTGCCTATATTCCTCTGGAAAGTTATAATGAATCAGTTTTAGTTCTACCTTATTTAGAAATTGCCTTCCTCCCTCTCTCCCCCCTCCCTCTCTCCTTCTCTCCCTTCCTTCCTTCTTTCTATTTCCAATTTTGATGTTTGCTTTGTAGACACTAATAGATTTAATTAAATTAATTATTCACCATTGCTTCTTATATATCTGTCCAATGTAATGCAGAAAAAAGAAAAGACAATATCTAATAGGCAGTATCTCTGCCCTTTAATCCTAGATGGCAATAGCAACCCCTCCCTCTGTATTGACAATAAAGAATGTCTTTGGAGATTGTCAGATGTCCCATGGGGGACAAAATCACCCCCAGTTGAGAACCACTGGTAAACACTATTCTGGCTTCTCTCACCATAGAATAATTTTGCCTGTTGCTAAATATCACATGATTGGAATTAGACGGTATGCATTTTGGTCTATCTTATCTAATCAACCCATCACTGTCCTTGAGTGTAGATCTATTTGTGCTGTTAGAGTGGATGTTTTAACCATAGTTCCGAGATTGATCTCTATTGTTGTGTTTGGCTGAATTTTGTTTTTTTTATAAATGAAGCTTTCCATTGTATGAATATACTACAACTTATTTAACCCATTCTCTCATTGATGGGCAATTGGTTTCTAAATTTGACTATTATGAATAAAGCTAATGTGACCATTTTTGTACATGTCATTCTGTTGATATGCACTCGTTTCTGTTGATGTTCTGTTGATGTTGCTGTTCATTAAATCTAAGAACTTCTATTATGAAAAGACACCACTGAGAGAGTGAAAAGGCACTCTGAGAGGAGATATTTCAATACATATTTTCATCATGAACTCATATCTAAATATATATAGAGAGCTCCTATAGATCTATAAGAAAAAGACAATCAAACTGGAAAAATGAGTAAAAAACTTGAACAAGTTCTTCACAAAAGAGAATATGCAATAAATGTATGAAAGGGAACTCAATCCAATAGCCATAAAAGATACATAAGTTAAAACAGTAATTGGATAACCCTACACAGCTACCAAAATGGCTAAACTTAGAGACTGACATTACAAAGTATTGGGAAGAATAAAAAAAAAAAAACCTGGATCTTTCACATTACTTACTCTATGAGACATTCTCACTATGAAATATACAGAATGCTCTGACATATTTTTGGGTTGTTCTTAGTATTTTGTCATTAGAAACAATACCGTAATATTCTTGTGCTTTCGTCTTTGCACTTCATGTGAGAATTGGTTCTAGATTTCTAGAAGAATCTGTTTCACTGTGACTTGTAGGACTTTTTAATATATCGTAGATATTAACTCTTTGCAGTACGCAGGCCTCTCACTGTTGTGGCCTCTCCCGTTGTGGAGCACAGGCTCCGGACACGCAGGCTCAGTGGCTATGGCTCACGGGCCCAGCCTCAACGCGGCATGTGGGATCCTCCTGGACCGGGGCACGAACCCGTGTCCCCTCCATTGGCAGGCGGACTCTCAACCACTGCGCCACCAGGGAAGCCCCTATGGATATTAACTCTTTAATGTTATATGTGTTGAAAATATTTTTCTTCTTATATCACTTCTTTTAACTTTGTTTTTAAGCTCTGGTAATATATAGAACTTTAAAATTTTACTGTCATATCTATCACATTTCTTTTATGACATGTTGTTTATATCTTGGTTAGAAAAGTGTTTTATCTCAGGAATATTCAAAAATATTTTTCTAATACTATATTTTACATAAAATTCTTATTTGTTAAATCATTTATAGTTTATTTTTCATTATGATATATGGCTGGAATCATCCTCATATTATTATTATTATTTTTTCGGTATGCGGGCCTCTCACTGTTGTGGCCTCTACCGTTGCAGAGCACAGGCTCTGGAAGCGCAGGATCAGCGGCCATGGCTCACGGGCCCAGCTGCTCCGCGGCATGTGGGATCTTCCCGGACCAGGGCACGAACCTGTGTCCCCTGTATCGGCAGGCAGACTCTCAACCACTGCGCCACCAGGGAAGCCCCATCTGCATTTATTCCCTGTTGAAACGAAATTTTCTCTTTTCCACATACTAATTCCCCATATATGTATGTGCCCTTTTCTTAACTCCTCAGTTACTTTTTTCATCCGTTTGTCCATTATTGCATAATATCACATTTATTTTTATTTTCTTCTTTTTCAAAAATTTCCTGGCTATTCTTGAGCATTTGCTCATCCAGATAAGCTGTTGAATAAATTTGTTTTTCTCCCCCTAACCCCATAAAAACCCTCTGAGAATTTGATTGAGTTTGGCATTTACTCTGAGTCATTTTATATTTTTATGATATGGGATCTCCTCATCTAAAAGTACAGTATGTATTTCCCTTAACTTTTATATTTGTAACAAAAGATTTACAGTTATTTTCAGAGACCTTACACATTTCTTGTTTGGTTTATTCCTATGTCTTTTATAGTTTTTGCTGCTATTATGGATTTCAATTATTTTCTTACTTTCAAAACAATTTATTGATAGTTTATGAAAAAGACATTAATTTCAGTATATTGATATTGGGCCTGCCACTAGTTACTAAGCTCTCCTAGAATATCTAATAGTATTTTTTTCTTGGTGTAATTTTATTTTTCCAATTTAGTATTATATTTTTGGAAATAATGAAATTTGCCTCATTTTTTAAAAGTTTTAATTCTTATTTATTTCAGTTGAAATATTGCTTCAATCATGAACGCCACTGCAATGCCAAACTCTGGAATTCTCGTGGTGTTAATGGATGTCATTGCTTGTTTTCTTTTTTTCACTTAAATGGTATTGGTTCTAGTGTACTACATATAAGTACACAGAGTTTTGCATTTGTTTTCTGGGTATGGGTTTATCATGATAAGTAAGTTTCCTTCAAGTGCAAAATTACTAAATGCTAAATCTTAACTAGTATGGTCAATTCTTTCTGCCATTCCATTCAGTGCATACATCCTCTGAAATTAGCTTTATGAGGGAAGATAGGAATCTCTCTATTCAGGTGAATTCAGTTCCTGTTTGCCTCTCATTGTGGAAGACTTTTCTAAGATAAATTTTTGTTCTGGGGTTTAAGCGTATGTATTTTTCAATGACCAGGGCCCCTAAATGCAAAGCAAATATTTACTAAGCTATAATCTGCTGTACATACTGAGGTATAGTATTGACAAGGTTTACAAACACAAAGAAACATATTATGTTGTTATGAGCATTTTAAGGGGTCTTCAGGGGTAATTTCAAATATTAAAAAACAGATTTTACCTTAGAGACTGAGTTCAGAACCTAATCCTCTTGTAAAATGCAAAGCCACTGCACCTTTGTAAATCAAATGAGTCTATGATTTTCTTTTTTTTTTTGCTATGTTTGTTAGCATTAGGTGTCAGATTTCAAATAGATTTCTAAAATAGATTGGAGAGCAATTATTTTTTATTTATGTTCTTAAATATTTTAAATAACTTGGAATAAGTAAAGGTAGATCATTTGTTAACTTTTCCATTTATTTTATATAATTTGGATTATTTACCTTTCCTACGGTTTTCAATCAGCTCTGGTAGTTTATGTTACTATATATTTCTTATATAAATATTTCTAAATTTAACATCCTAATACAATTTTATTCCCATATAGTTTTTAATCTTATTCGTATCTGTCATTATGCCCCTGTTATAATTGATAGTGTTTACTTTTCATTTCTCTTTGATTTTTTTCTTTGCTCACTAAGAGTTTGTCTATTTTGTTGGCCATTTCAGAATTCCAGCTCTTAGTCTTATTAACTGTGCTTTTAAAAAAAATGTGGTAAAAATACTTAACTTGAGATTTTTCATTTTAACAAATTTTAAGTGTACAATACACTGTTGTTGACTATAGGTACAGTGTTGTGCACAGCTCTCTAACATTTATTCATCTTGCTTAACTGAAACTTTGTACCTATTGATTAATTACTCCCTATTTCCTACTCCTCTCAGCTCCTGGTAACCATCATTCCAATCTTTGATTTTATGCATTTGACCGTTTTAGGTACCTCATGTAAGTAGAATCATGAAATATTTATCTATCTCTGGCTTATTTCACTTAGCATAATTTCCTCAAAGTCCATCAATGTCATCACAAATTGCAGAATTTCCTTCTTTTATATTTTAAAGTTGAGTAGTATCCCATTGTGTGTATAATACCACATTTTCTTTACCCATTCATCTGTCCATGGACATTTAGTTTGTTTCCATACCTTACCTGTTGTGAATAGTGCTGTAATGAATATGGGGGTGCTATTATCTCTTTGATATCTTGATTTCAATTCTTTTGGACATATATACAGAGGTGGGGGTGCTAGATCATATGGTAGCTCTATTTTTTAATTTTTAGGAACTTTATACTGTTTTCCATAGTGACTGCACCACTTTGCATTCCCACCAACAGTGTACAAGGGTTCCCATTGTTCCATATGCTCACCAGCACTTGTCTTTTTTTTTTTTTGATAATAGCTATCCTGACAGATGTAAGGTGATATCTCACTGTGATTTTGACTTGCATTTCCCTGATGATTTCTCATATATCTGTTGGCCATTTGTATGCTATCTTCTTTGGAGAAATGTCTATTCAAGTCTTTAGCCCATTTTTAAATTGAATTATTAGTTTTGTGGTTATTGAGTTATAGGGGTTCCTTATATATTTGGGAGGTTAACCCCTCTCAGATAAATGATTTGAAAATATTTTCTCCCAATCAGTAGGTACCTTTTCACTCCCTTGATTGTTTGCTTTGCAATGCAGAGATTTTTATGTTTGATGTAGTCAAAGTCCCAAAGTCATTTTTTTGCAGAATTAGAAAAAAAAATTCTACAATTCATATGGAACCACAAAAGACTATGAATAACCAAAATGATCCTGAGAAATAGCAAGGCTGTAGGTATCCTAGTTCCTGATTTCAAAATATATTATCAAGCTACAGTAATCAAAACAGTATGGTACTGGCATTAATAACAGATTTATAGACCAATAGAACAGAATAGAGAATCAAGAAGTAAATCCATGCATATATGGTCACTTGATCTTTGACAGGAGCACCAAGAATACACAAGGAGGGAAGGGTAGTCTCGTCAACAAATGGTTTGGGGAAAAATGGGTATTCGCATGTAAAAGAATGAAATTGGATCCTTATTTTACATGACATGCAAAAATCAACTCAAAATGGATTAAATATTTAAAACCTGAAAATGTAACATTTCTTGAAGAAAATGTAAGGGGAAAGCTTCATGACATTGATCTTGGCAATGATTTTATGGTATGACATCAAAAGGACAGGCAACAAAAATGAAAATAAACAAGTGGACTACACATTAACTTTTTTGAGGAGTTTTACTTTTAAAATCCACCTTAATATCATCCACCTAAATTCATCCCATATTTTTTATTGCCTTTTATCTACCTTCTTAAGGGCATAATTCATTTATTTTCAACATCTCTTTCTAATTAAATGAGTTACTGTGCACATTTTTTACTACATTGAGCTTTGGCTGAATCCTATAGATATTCCATATAAAGTTTTCATCAATATTAATTTCAAGCAGATTTTTTAAAAATTTAGTTTTCTCTTTTAGGAAAATTTATTTAGAGGATTGATTTTTTAAAAATTCTCTGTTTTATATTAATTTTAAAAATATGTTTTATTATGTACATTGAAATAAGGGAATGTTGACTTTATAGTTATTACTTGGAAATTTTATTGAGTTTTTTTGTGGCAAAAGACATAACTGATTTTATAAATAATATTTGTCAATTTTAAAAGAATATATATTCAGGGTATGATATAGAATTCTAGGGATATTAAGGCTGATACTTAAATTTCTTGTATCATTTGTCTCCTCAGCCTATTGAATTCTGAGGTAAATAAGTTATTGTCTCCTAACATGAATTCTTTTTGGATGGAGGGAGGAAGGGTGACAAACAGTCATTGTTTCTAATACTTTTGCTTTGTATATTTTGCTGCTATATTAAAAGAATTTATGTTTGTAAATGTTTATAATATTGTAGCTTTTCCCATTTTGAAAGCTTCACATTTGTTCCATTACTGCAAAATAAAAATTTTTTCTTGAGTACTGTGTCATCTAATATAAAACTGCCATCTTACAATATTTTTTGTTTACATTTATCTGTTATATTTTTGCCTATGTATTTATTTATTTGCTCATTTTTTGTTTTTCTACTATAAATTACATTTACCTAGATTTATTGATACTTTCCTCTTTTTCTTTAATAATATATAAAAGTTTAAAAATCTTATTTACACTTATTTTAATAACCTTTTATTTGTATTATTTATCCTAGTTGATTTTACATTTCATGTTTATTAGACTTTCTTATGGGTTCTTGTCTTTTATTAATTTTGCTAAAATAAAACATCTTTTCATTTTTCCCTTTCATGATTTGAATGTTTTTGTGTCAAATTTGTATTTTCCTTGTGGTGTCCTTAATTTTTAGAAAACATAAATAGCTATAGATTTTGAGAAATGTGATGCATTTCTGATCTCCCATCCTTTGTGTATAATCTGTTTTTCTATATCTAAAATTTTTTAAGATCAATTTCACGTTATATGTGTTCTGAAATGTTACTGTATGGTACAATGGTGGGATTTTTGTGTATGTCATTGTCACATTGTAATTTATTAAAAAGGTAGTTATTACGATTATTCTCACTTTTATAGTCTTCCCAGGATCTCAAAACTTCATATATGAATGTTGAAAATTTCTCATTATCCCACTGTAGCCGTGAAACAATGATTTCAGTCTGAGCTTTCATGTGCAAGAAGTTCTAGATGACGGGGTCTACAGGGGAAAAAGAGGAGAGTTGTGAAAATGAATACCTTACTCATGCCCTTGAAAACCCGTCAGTTTATTTTGGGAGATAGGCACGTAACCAACCTATTCAAATCCAAACGTATCATTGATGAATAGTGATGAGCTGGATTTCTAGTCAGGAAAGAAAATAAGGACAGAAGGAAGAACATGAGCAAAAGAATAAGGGAAGGTGTGAAAGTGACTGGCATATTCACATACCAAACAATGATGGAGTGACTGCAAAGCCAAAAAGGCATGGAACTGAGTGGCAGGGGGTATGACTAGAAATAATAATAGATACGTGAATGAGAGGATTGGGAGTATGGGCTTTATCCGGTCTGCAGTTAAAATAATTTAAAGATTTTGTTCAAGGAACTAATATGAAAAGGTTTATGTTAACGAATGATAATTCATGAAGTGAGTAAAAGATGATTTAGAGAGAGCTGAGATTAGAAAGTGTTGAGCAAGTGGTACTAGAAGAGAAAATGGAAGCAGGGAGTTTATTTAAACACAGTTTTGGTACCCATTTATCAAAAAATCGTAAACAAGTTGAATGTGGGTATTGTTAGAGATGGAGTGGTCAGAGCAGTCTCTTAGATTTCAAGTATGAGTGATCGGTGGATGCTGAAGTCATTACCTGAGTTTTAAACAAAGTGGAAAGACAGGTTTCATTGTATATAAAATTTGTTTGCGGAAGCAGTGGAATTTAGCAGTTAGATAGACTTGAATTATAATCACTGTACTTACCTTTACTGTTTTTTTTTTGACATTGTGCATGTTACTTAACCTGATTGTTAGTTTTGTTCATGGTAAAACATGTAGAGTAATTCCTCTCAAGGGGTTTTTATGGAGATTAAAACAGCTAACGTATGTGAAATGGATTACTATTTCTATCATATATTATTACTACTATTATTACTGTTACTATTTTTGTCAATAATATACTTGAAATTTCTATTGAAGAACTATATAGATGTTCAGAATTTGTAGGTGAATTAAAATGAACTTTGCACTCAGGAGAAAGTTTAATATTGGAGAAATAATTTTTGTAGTTGCTATCATGGAAGGGACTGTAGAAAGACCATAACAAGAACAAAGATATTGTTCATCTCTGGGGAAGGGAGCAGATGAAAAACTAATGCTAAACCAGCCAGGTAAATAATAGTGATAAGAAGGAAAATCAAAATAGTGCTGGCAGTTAAGCTAAAAGAAGAGAGAATGTCCAATAAGACAGATATGACAAAGAAAACAAGGCAGGTGAAAAATAAAGTCTATTTGATCATCCAGAGGTCAATTTCATAGAGTTTCTCTGGAGTGCTAGAGGAAAAGAAATAGCAGTGCAGTGGATTCAAGACACTGGAAGGCATAAGCATGAGAAAAGTGGGTAGAGATTGCTCTTGAGTGTCTATATCAGAAGAGGAGGAAGAATGGAAACTGAAAAACACGAATTATTATCTCCATTTTCTGAGTGGAAAGGACTGACCATGTTTGAAGGCCAAGGTGAGGGTGACAGTCAAGAGGCAGGTTAGGGATTCAAGGAGAGTAGTAAAGGTACAGTAAAAACCTGAGGAGAATGAGAAAGGAAGTCAATAAGAAAGTGTTGATTTACCTCATTCATATAAATGATTATGTAGTTATATGCTCAAGCCAAGAAAGAAAAAGGTTTGTAACCGATAATTTGAATAAAATCTTAACACATGGTTTTGCATCTTATATTTCCTGTAGTTCCTACTAGTGTGTCCTGTTATAAGATGTATACATCTTTCTGAGGCTCTCATAATTGTGAACAAAAACCATAGAATACTCTTGGATTTTTAGATTTTGTTTTAGCTTCTTCTCTCTTATCATTTCTTATGCCTCACCCATCCTATATCTGACTATCCAAGTTTCAAAAGCATGCATATTTCACAAAGGTTATATTTTTATTTTCTGCTACAGGCACATATTCTGTAGAATATGTTACAATTTAAATGCAACCTTTGGGAAAAAAGGAATCAGTAACTCCTGTAGGTCACAGAAACAGGTTAGAGAACAGTCAATGTAATTATCTGTTTTCTGCTGCTCAATACTGACAGAGTGGGCTAAGTAACAATTACTGTCCTTGAGAACATTGGTCTTGTCAAATGCAGCATCTAAAAAAGAAAAAACATAGACAAAATCAGTGTTTTCCTTGGTTTGTTTATTCAGCGTCCAATAGTTACGATACAGGATTAATTTTATTTTTGTGGTTCTTTTACCAAGTACAATAAAAATCCCAGTGAATAAACATAGATAATAGATATTCATTAAGTACAGTGATGTTTGTGGAAGCTTCACTTAATTCTAGATAAGTAAAATTATTGTACCATATAGTATTAGGAGAGATCTAAGCTGTGATTGTATTGTTGGACATTTTTATTACGATTTTGTCCTCGCTGGTCCCTACTGCAAACAGCAGAGCTAATTTGGATGGTATAAAACTCCATTTACCAATATTGAGCTATAATGTTGTAACAATTTTTGATTCAGTGGTCATGTCATATTTGGTCAATAGCCAGCAATTGCCATTAGTGAGAATTGAAGCACCTACACAAAGTGCCAGGTCAGTAAGAGAAACAAATCAAAGGAAGATGAAGTGATCCATAATGAGCAGGGAAAAATCAGTAAGATAAAAAAAGAGCCTATCTCTTAAAATGAATAAAGAAACTGGCTGATGTTTGAACTACATTTATGCCATGTAAGTAGTCACTATGAGCAGTAAAGCTTAGCACAAAAATACTTCTTGCTTGCTGTAATTCTCCCTGATGATTGTGATCCTATTCTAAAACTGTATATAGTGATTGTACCTGGTAATACATTGAAAAAATGTATGTCTTATTAAAAAATCATGTTTAAAGAAGCAAACTTAAAATAAGGTCTACACTATGCAAAACCCTCTCTCTAGAATTGTAAGCCACACACCTGATTGTCATCCTAGACATATCACTCCTAGTAGCTTAATTCAGATTGACTAAAGAGCAGCATGTGAATAGTATGTAGGTTGGCCTTGAAGCAATCTTAATTCAATGTTCTGTCTTGAAGCATGTAGAAAACTTCTCAGGAAAACATCAAAGAGGAATTCACAAGTCCTTGAAAAGCTAAACTATTTCATGGATCCTAGGAGGATAAATGGGAACTTTGACAAGAATAGAGAATGTGGTACTTCAAAGGTGTAAGTACAATTGCTTTGCTACTCTGTTCAGCTTCTCCTGTTAAGAAAACTGCCTCAGCTTCTGATTAACAGTAAGCTTTTCTAGTAAATCCATTGCTTTAACTGGAGAATACACCAAAGCAAGGGAATTCAGGATTTTACAGGGCCATTCAGTACATCACTTCACTACTCGAATACACTATTGCTTTATGTCTCCCATGGATGAGACAAAATCAGGAGGATACTCAGTGCCTCTAAAATCAAAAGGCAAGGGGCATCTTTTCTAATCATGGAGCTTCTGGGAAGGATAAGGAAAGAGTGGGTTTTCATCTTCCTCTACTACCCAGATGACTTTATTAACTCAGATCTTTGGACTCCAAGTCAAGAGCTCTGTGGTAACCAGCCTTAAAAATTGCCCCTGATGCCTCCTGATATCCAACCCCTTTCTGTTAAATGACTAGGGTTAGGTTATTTGATGAATCAGATATGGCAGAAGCGATGGGATATCACTTCTGAGCTTAAGTTATAAGACAGCTTCCAATTTGGATTCTCTCTCTCTCTCTTTCTCTCTCTCTCTCTCTCTCCCTCTCCCCCACCCCCCCGCCCCCGCTTCCCTCCCTCCCTCTTCTTCTCTCTCTTTCTCTCCCCTTTTCTCTCTCTATCTTATCACCTGATTTGGGGGAAGACTTATGGAGAGTCCCTCATGGTGAGGAACTGAAACCTCTTACTAATATACTAATAGCCATGTGAGTGAGCTTGGAAAGAGATTCTCCAGGCCCCATGAATCCATAGAGATGCAGACCAGCCAGCCAACAGCTTGACTGCAACCTCGAGAGAGACTCTGAGCCAAAAACACATGGCTAAGAATTCCTGACCCTCAGAAACTATGACATAATAAGTTTTTTGTCTTAAGCCACTAAATTTTGCAGTAATCTGTTATGCAGCAATAGATAGTGTAGGCTATTTCCGTCTACACTGGGACACAACCTTTTCATTTGTGAAATGATTTTTTAAAAAAATAAGTGATGTCAAAAATTCTTTCACTTTATGAATGTCACTGATTGAGTGGAGCTGCACCCTTTCAGTAACCATGATCCAGGAGATTTAAAAGGAAAGGTTCTCTTCTTGTTTTCAGAATTTTAGTTGTCTTATTTATTTAGTTCATGGTGTCTGGCACACATGGCAGGCACTAAAGTTAGGGAATATCTCTATAAAAATTGTAAAGGTCTACATTCTGCAATTATGCATATTTATTATCATTCTTTGAGTAATTCTTCTTGCACTAGTCTATATGTATAAGTTGAAGATAATAATAGTACTGGATTGTTGGAGAGATAAAATGAGTAAATATATGTAAATTACTTCAGTGTCTGAAATTTTTGTAATTACTATACATGTGCCCCTTCCTGTGTTATCTCCTTCTCTTCATCCTGACAAATAGGGATATTATTAAAGAGACCTCAATCTGTAACTGTGATCCTCACTTCTAATCCAGAGTATATTGGCTGAGCATGGGTTCCCCTGAATGCCTATCACGATCTTGCTTCTTAAGATATTCAGCTGAACACGCAAGATTTTGGGCCTGTCCTTTGGCCAAGATCAATTTATTGGAAAATATTCAAATTTAAATATAGCCTACCTATTAACTAAGATCATTTAAAAAGCATTTTAACCAAAAAAAGGAAATGTCAATAATTGTCAGTCCTTTTATGAGAAAAGGAAGCACTGGTTGATTTAAGGTGTACAGTGTTGATTAACCCAAAAGAGTGATAGAAAAGAAACATTAGCAAACTAGATTTGAATGCAGACTCTGCCATGTAAGGAAGAAGTCCAGAATATACCTCCAGTACACATTTTGGCTTAATATATATCCTTTTTTTAAAAAAATAGATTTTTCTTATTGTAAAAATTACTTTAACAGTACTTTAACATTACAATAATTTAATCAGAAAGAATTAAGGAAGTAAAGTTATAAAGGAACTAAAAAGTCATACAAATCCCTATATTGAACTTGGAAATAATCTTCCTAGTGCTTGGTCTGTACATATGTTATATTTCATCCAATCTAAGGCACCATCAATTGTAGGATGCTCCATTATGTTATGATCCATTAACAAAGAAAAAAATATACACTGCCAATTAAAACTATGATAAAATGCTTGCCTATGACATATTGTTTTTATTTTTATGTATTGAAAGGGCTTATTTAGACATTTTAGCAAATACTTTAATCATATATCACACTTGTACATGCAGAAAAAAGAAAATATGAGCAAAACAAATTGGTTAAGATACTCCTAAACTGTCTTACATGAAATTGTATCTTTTATTTTTTTTGTCTCAGAGTGGTCAATGTACATGTTTTTCCACATTATATCTGCTGCAACTTCAAAAGTATAGATTATGCAGTGTTTCTTAAAACTTTTCTATTACCTTCTCTGAGATTTTCCTTTAAGCTACTGACACTCATTCTGCAAAATTTGATGCACATACACAGGCAACTGTAAATAAGTCAGTTTTGCTATCTCATCAAAAAAATAACAAGATGCATTCTAATATCAGAGATTTTAGGACAAAAAAATAATGAATCAATTAGTGTCCAGTCAGGAAACAGAACTAATGCCAAGAAATTCAGTAGAAAGAATTTAATACAGAACTGACCAAGATGGCAGAGTAGAAGGACGTGCTGTCACTCCCTCTTGTGAGAACACCAGAATCACAGCTAGCTGCTGGACAATCATCGACAGGAAGACACTAGAACTTGCCAAAAAGATACCCCACATCCAAAGACAAAGGAGAAGCCACAGTGAGACGGTAGGAGGGGCACAATCACAGTAAGATCAAATCCCATAACTGCTGGGTGTGTGACTCACAGACTGGAGAACAACTTATACCACAGAAGTCCACCCACTGGAGTGAAGTTTCTGAGCCCCACGTCAGGCTTCCAAACATGGGGGTCCAGCAATGGGAGGAGGAATTCCTAGAGAATCAGACTTTGAAGGCTAGTGGGATTTGATTGCAGGACTTTGACAGGACTGGGGGAAACAGAGACTCCACTCTTGGAAGGCACACACAAAGTAGTGTGTGCATCAGGACCCAGGGGAAGGAGCAGTGACCCCAGGGGAGACTGAACCAGACCTACCTGCTAGTGTTGGAGGTCTCCTAGAGAGGCAGGGGGTGGCTGTGGCTCACAGTGGGGACAAGGACACTGACAGAAATTCTGGAAAGTACTCCTTGGCATGAGCCCTCCCAGAGTCTGCCATCAGCCCCACCAAAGAGCCCAGGTAGGCTCCAGTATTGGGTTGCCTCAGGCCAAACAACCAACAGGAAGGGAACCCAGGCCCACCCTCTTACATAGCCTCATCCACCAGAGGGCAGACAGCAGAAACAAGAAGAACTACAATCCTGCAGCCTGTGGAACAAAAACCACATTCAGAGAAAGACAAGATGAAAAGGCAGAGGGCTACGTACCAGATGAAGGAACCAGATAAAAACCTCAGAAAAACAACTAAATGAAGTGGAGATAGGCAACCTTCCAGAAAAAGAATTCAGAATAATGATAGTGAAGATGATCCAGGACCTCAGAAAAAGAATGGAGGCAAAATTCGAGAAGATGCAAGAAATGTTTAACAAAGACCTAGAAGAATTAAAGAACAAACAAACAGATGAACAATACAATAACTGAAATGAAAACTACATTAAAAGGAATCAATAGCAGAATAACTGAGGCAGAAGAAAGGATTAGTGACCTGGAAGAGACAATGGTAGAATTCACTGCTGTGGAACAGAATAAAGAGAAAAGAAAGAAAAGAAATGAAGACAGCCTAAGAGACCTCTGGGGCAACATTAAAAGCAACAACATTTGCATTATAGGGGTCCCAGACGAGAAGGAGAATAGAGAGAGAAAGGACCAGAGAAAATCTTTGAAGAGATTATAATCGAAAACTTCCCTAACATGTGAAAGGAAATAGCCACCCAGGTCCAGGAAGTTCAGGGAGTCCCATACAGGATAAACCCAAGGAGAAACAGGCCAAGACACATAGTAACCAAATTGGCAAAAATTAAGGACAAAGAAAAATTACTGAAAGCAACAAGGGAAAAATGACAAATAACATACAAGGGAACTCCCATAAGGTTAACAGCTGATTTCTCAGCAGAAACTCTACAAGCCAGAAGGGAGTGCCTTGATATACTTAAAGTGATAAAAAGGAAGAACCTACAACCAAGATTACTCTACCCGGCAAGGATCTCATTCAGATTCGATGGGGAAATCAAAACTTTACAGACAAGCAAAAGCTAAGAGAATTCAGCACCACCAAACCAGCTCTACAACAAATGCTAAAAGAGCTTCTCTAAGTGGAAAATAGAAGAGAAGAAAAGGCCCTAAAAAAACAAACCCAAAACAATTAAGAAAATGGTCATAGGAGCATACATGTCAATAATTACCTTAAACGTGAATGGATTAAATGCTCCAACCAAAAGACACAGTCTTGCTGAATGGATACAAAAACAAGACCCATATATATGCTGTCTATAAGAGACCCACTTCAAACCTAGGGACACATACAGACTGAAAGTGAGGGAATGGAAAAAGATATTCCATGCAAATGGAAATCGAAAGAAAGCTGGAGTAGCAATGCTCATACTAGATAAAATAGACTTTAAAATAAAGAATGTTACAAGAGACAAGGACACTGCATAATGATCAAGGGATCAATCCAAGAAGAAGATATAACAATTATAAGTATATATGCACCAGATATAGGAGCACCCCAATAGATAAGGTAAGTGCTAACAGCTATAAAAGAGGAAATTGACAGTAACACAATAATATTGGGGGACTTTAACACCTCACTTACACCAATGGACAGATCATCCAAAATGAAAATAGGAAAACAGAAGCTTTAAGTGACACAATAGACAAGATAGATTTAATTGATATTTATAGGACATTCCTTCCAGAAACAGCAGATTACACTTTCTTAAGTGGGAACGGAACATTCTCCAGGATAGATCACATCTTGGGTCAAAAATCAAGCCTCAGTAAATTTAAGAAAATTGAAATCATATCAAGCTTCTTTTCTGACCACAATGCTTTGAGATTGGAAATGAATTACAGAGGAAAAAACGTAAAAAACACAAACACATGGAGGCTAAGCAATATGTTACTCAATAACCAAGAGATCACTGAAGAAATCAAAGAAGAAATCAAAAAATAACTAGAGGAAAATGACAATGAAAACATGATGATCCAAAACCTATGGGATGCAGCGAAAGCAGTTCTAAGAGGGAAGTTTATAGCTATACAGGCCTACCTCAGGAAACAAGAAAAATCTCAAAAAAACAATCCAACCTTACACCTAAAGGAACTAGAGAAATAAGAACAAACAAAACCCAAAGTTAGCAGAAGGAAAGAGATCATAAAGATCAGAGCAGAAATAAATGAAATAGAAACAAAGAAAGCAATAGCAAAGATCAATAAAACTAAAAGCTGGTTCTTTGAGAAGATAAACAAAATTGATAAACCATTAGCCAGTCTCACCAAGAAAAAGAGGGAGAGGACTCAAATCAATAAAATTAGAAATGAAAAAGGAGAAGTTACAAAAGAGACCGCAGAAATACAAACCATCCAAAGAGACTACTACAAGCAACTCTGTGCCAATAAAATGGACAACCTGGAAGAAATGGACAAATTCTTAGAAAGGTATGACCTTCCAAGACTGAACCAGGAAGAAATAGAAAATATGAACAGACCAATCACAAGTACTGAAATTGAAACTGTGATTAAAAATCTTCCAACAAACAAAAGTCCAGGACAGATGGCTTCACAGGTGAATTCTATCAAACATTTAAAGAAGAGCTAACACCCATCCTTCTCAAACTCTTCCAAAAAATTGCAGAGGAAGAACACTCCCAAACTCATTCTATGAGGCCACCGTCACCCTGATACCAAAAACAGACAAAGATACTACAAAAAAGAATATTACAGACCAATATCACTGATGAAATTAGATGCAAAAATCCTCAACAAAATACTATCAAACAGAATCCAACAACACATTAAAAGGATCATACACCATGATCAAGTGGGATTTATTCCAGGTATGCAACGATTCTTCAATATATGCAAATCAATCAATGTGATACACCATATTAACTAATTGAAGAAGAAAAACCATATGATCATCTCAATAGATGCAGAAAAAGCCTTTGAGAAAATTCAACACCAATTTATGATAAAAGCTCTCCAGAAAGTGGGCATAGAGGGAACCTACCTCTACATAATAAAGGCCATATGTGACAAACCCACAGCAAACATCATTCTCAATGGTGAAAAACTGAAAGCATTTCCTCTAAGATCAGGAACAAGACAAGGATGTCCCCGCTCCCCACTGTTATTCAAAATAGTTTTGGAAGTCTAGCCACAGCAATCAGAGAAGAGAAAGAAATAAAAGGCATACAAATCGGAAGCGAAGAAGTAAAACTGTCACTGTTCGCAGGTGAAATGCTACTATACATAGAGAATCCTAAATATGCCACCAGAAAATTACTAGAGATAAACATGAATTTGGTAAAGTTGCAGGACACAAAATTAATGCACAGAAATCTCTTCTATTCCTATAGACTAATGATGAAAAATCTGAAAGAGAAATTAAGGAAACACTCCCATTTACCACTGCAAAAAAAAGAATAAAATACCTAGGAATAAACCTACCTAAGGAGACAAAAGACCTGTATGCAGAAAACTATCAGACACTGATGAAAGAAATTGAAGATGATACCAAGAGATGGAGAGATATACCATGTTCTTGGATTGGAAGAATCAACTTTGTGAAAATGACTATACTACCCAAAGCAATCTACAGATTCAATGCAATCCCTATCAAACTACCAATGGCATTTTTTATGGAACTAGAACAAAAAAATCTTAAAATTTGTATGGAGACACAAAAGACCCCGAATATCCAAAGCAGTCTTGAGGGAAAAAAACGGAGCTGGAAGACTCAGACTCCCTGACTTCAGACTATACTACAAAGCTACAGTGATCAAGACAATATGGTACTGGCACAAAAACAGAAAAATAGATCAATGGAACAAGATAGAAAGCCCAGAGATAAAACCATGCACCTATGGTCAACTAATCTATGACAAAGGAGGCAAGGATATACAATGGAGAAAAGACAGTCTCTTCAGTAAGTGGTTCTGGGAAAACTGGACAGCTATATGTAAAAGAATGAAATTAGAACGCTTCCTAACACCATATACCAAAATAAACTCAAAATGGATTAGAGACCTAGATGCAAGACCAGACACTATAAAACTCTTAGAGGAAAACATAGGAAGAACACTCTTTGACATAAATCAGAGCAAGATCTGTTTTGATCCACCTCCTAGAGTAATGGAAATAAAACCAAAAATAAACAAATGGGACCTAATGAAACTTCTAAGCTTCTGCACAGCAAAGCAAACCATAAACAAGACAAAAACACAACCCTCAGAATGGGAGAAAATATTTGCAAACGAATCAGTGGACAAAGGATTAATCTCCAAAATATATAAACAACTCATGCAGCTCAATATTACAGAAACAAACAACTGAATCCAAAAATGGGTGGAACAGCTAAATAGACATTTCTCCAAAGTAGACATACAGATGGCCTAGAAGCACATGAAAAGTGGCTCAATATCACTAATTATTAGAGAAATGCAAATCAAAACTACAGTGAGGTATCACCTCACACCAGTTAGAATGGGCATCATCAGAAAATCTGCAAACAACCAATGCCGGAGAGGGTGTGGAGAAAAGGGAACTCTCTTGCTGTTGGTGGGAATGTAACTTGATACAGCCACTATGGAGAACAGTATGGAGGTTCTTCAGGAAACTAAAAATAGAATTACCATATGATCCAGCAATCCCACTACTGGTCATATACCCAGAGAAAACCATAATTCAAAAAGACACATGCACCCCAACGTTCATGGCAGCACTATTTACAATAGCCAGGTCATGGAAGCAACCTGAATGCCCATTGACAGACGAATGGATAAAGAAGATGTGGTGCATATATATAATCGAATATTACTCAGCCATAAAATGGAACAAAATTGGGTCGTTTGTTGGCATGTGTATGGATCTAGAGACTGTCATACAGAGTGAAGTAAGTCAGAAGGAGAAAAACAAATATCGTATACTAATGCATATATGTGGAACCTAGAAAAATGGTTCAGATGAACCGGTTTGCAGGGCAGAAATTGAGACATAGAACAAACGTATGGGCAGCAAGGGGGGAATTCCGTGGGACAGTGGTGATGTGTGTGATGAATTGGGCGATTGGGATTGACATGTGTACACTGATGTATATAAAATTGATGACTACTAAGAACCTGCTGTATAAAAAAATAAAATTGAAAAATTAAAAGAAAAATGGAAAGGAAATAGGAAAGATTTCCAGAGAAGCAAAGAGTTAACTTGGAAGCCTAGGGGGGAAAAAAGATGTAGAGTTTAATAGAAAACGACTTAGAAAAATGTTAGCGAGCTAAAAAGCAAATAGACGTAGGTAAGACATATAAAATATTTTATAAACTCTATTCTTGACAGTTAGTAATCTGGGCTCTTATATCTACTTTTCTATTTGAAGAGTAGGCTAGCTTAAGGTATGATGGTTTTATTATCAAACTGTATTATTCATTACTTTGTTGAAATATTTGTTAATGATAATATTAGTTAATGTGAAACTTTTGTTGACCTTGTCGTTTATCACTGTGACTTGGACTCAATCACGGTTACATATGCCTGTACTCTTTGGTTAAAAGTGACCAGAACTCAAAATAGATTAATTAAAAACGAACTTATTGGCCCAAGTAAGTTAAAACTCTATTTTTATTTATTTATTTTTTTTTTATGAATATTTATTGAAGTATAGTTGATTTACAATGTTGTGTTAGTTTCTGCTGTACAACAAAGCAAATCAGTTATACATACACATATATCCACTCTTTCTTAGATCCTTTTCCCATATAGGTCATTACAGAGTATTGAGTAGAGTTACCTGTGCTATGCAGTGGGTCCTTGTTGGTTAACTATTTTTTTTGTTTGTTTGTTTGCGGTACACGGGCCTCTCACTGTTGTGGCCTCTCCTGTTGTGGAGCACAGGCTCTGGATGCGCAGGCTCAGCGGCCATGGTTCACGGACCCAGCCGCTCTGCGGCATGTGGGATCTTCCCAGACCGGGGCACGAACCCGTGTCTCCTGCATCGGCAGGCGGACTCTCAACCACTGTGCCACCAGGGAAGCCCAACTATTTTTTTCCTTAAACATCTTTATGGGAGTGTAATTGCTTTACAATGGTGTGTTAGTTTCTGCTTTATAACAAAGTGAATCAGCTATATATCCCCATATCTCCTCCTTCATGTGTCTCCCTCCCACCCTCCATATCCCACCACTCTAGGTGGTCATAAGCACCGAGCTGATCTTCCTGTGCTATGTGGCTGCCTGCTACTAGCTATCGGTTTCACATTTGGTAGTGTATATATGTCCATGCCAGTCTCTCACTTCGTCTCACCATACCCTTCCCCCTCCCCGTGTCCTCAGGTCCTTTCTCTACGTCTTCATCTTCATTCCTGTCCTGCCCCTAGGTTTTTCAGGACCAATTTTTTTTCTTAGATTCCATACGTATGTGTTTACATACGGTATTTGTTTTTCTCTTTCTGACTTACTTCACTCTGTATGACAGACTGTAGCTCCATCCACCTCACTACAAATAACTCAGTTTCATTTCTTTTTATGGCTGAGTGATATTCCATTGTATATATGTGCCACATCTTCTTTTTCCATTCATCTGTTGATGGACACTTAGGTTGCTTCCATGTCCTGGCTATTGTAAATAGAGCTGCAAGGAACATTGTGGTACATGACTCTTTTTGAATTATGGTCTTCTCAGGGTATATGCCCAATAGTGGGATTGCTGAGTAGTATGGTAGTTCTATTTTTACTTTTCTAAGGAACCTCTGTACTGTTATCCATAGTGGCTGTATCAAGTTACATTCCCACCAACAGTGCAAGAGGGTTCCCTATTCTCCACACCCTCTCCAGCATTTATGGCTTTTAGATTTTTTGTTGATGGCCATTCTGAATGGTGTGAGGTGATACCTCACTGTAGTTTGATTTGCATTCCTCTAATGATTAGTGATGTTGAACATCCTTTCATGTGTTTGTGACCATCTGTATATCTTCTTTGAAGAAATGTCTATTTCGGTCTTCTGACCATTTTTGTATTCAGTTGTTTGTTTTGTTGATATTGAGCTGCATGTGCTCCTTGTAAATTTTGCAGATTAATCCTTTGTCAGTTGCTTCATTTGCTAATATTTACTCCCATTCTGAGGGTTGCATTTTCATCTTGTTTATGGTTTCCTTTGCTGTGCAAAAGCTTTTAAGTGTCATTAGGTCACATTTCTTTATGTTTTTATTTCCATTTCTCTAGGAGGTGGGTTAAAAAGGATCGTGCTGTGATTTATGTCATACAGTGTTTTCCCTATGTTTTTCACTATAAGTTTTATTGTGTCTGGCCTTATATTTTGGTCTTTAATCCATTTTGAGCTTATTTTTGTGTATGGTGTTAGGGAGTGTTCTAATTTCATTCTTTTACATGTAGCTGTCCAGTTTTCCTAGCACCACTTATTGAGGAGGCTATCTTTTCTGCATTGTATATTCTTGCCTCCTTTATCAAAAATAAGGTGACCATATGTGCATGGGTTTATTGTGGGGCTTTCTATCCTGTTACATTGATCTATCTTTCTGTTTTTGTGCCAGTACCATACTGTTTTGATTACTGTAGCTTTGTAGTATAGTCTAAAGTCAGGGCGTCTGATTCCTTGAAGCTCCGTTTTTCTTTCTCAAGATTGCTTTGGCTATGCAGGGTCTTTTGTGTTTCCATACACATTGTGAAATTCTTTGTTCTAGTTCTGTGAAAAATGCCATTGGTAGTTTGATAGGGATTGCATTAAATCTGTAGATTGCTTTGGGTAGTATAGTCATTTGCACAATGTTCATTCTTGCAGTCGAAGAACATGGTATATCTCTCCATCTTTTGTATCATGTTTAATTTCTTTCATCAGTATCTTACAGTTTTCTGCATACACATCTTTTGTGTCCTTAGGTAAGTTTATTTCTAGGTATTTTATTCTTTTTGTTGTAGTGGTAAATGGGAGTGTTTCCTTAATTTCTCTTTCAGATTTTTCATCATTAGTCTATAGGAATGGAAGAGATTCCTGTGCCTTAGTTTTGTATCCTGCTACTTTAACCAAATTCATTGATTAGCTCTAGTATTTTTCTGGTAGCATCTTTTGGATTCTCCATGTATAGTATCATGTCATCTGCAAACAGTGACAGCTTTACTTCTTCTATTCCAATTTGGATTCCTTTAATTTCTTTTTCTTCTCTGATTTCTTTGGCTGAAAATTCCAAAACTATGTTGAATAATAATTGAGAGTGGACAACCTTGTCTTCTTCCTGATCTCAGAGGAAATGGTTTCAGTTTATCACCGCTGAGAACGATGTTGGCTGTCCATTTGTCATAGATGGCCTTTTTTATGTTGAGGTAAGTTCCCTCTGTGACTACTTTCTGGAGGGTTTTTATCATAAATGGATGTTGAATTTTCTCAAAAGCTTTTCTGCATTTATTTAGATAATGTTATGGTTTTTCTCCTTCAACTTGTTAATATGGTTTAATCACATCGATTGATTTGCATATATTGAAGAATTCTTGCATTTCTAAGATAAACCCCACTTGATCATGGTGTGTGATCCTCTTAAGGTGCTGTTGGATTCTGTTGGCTCGTATTTTGTTGAGGATTTTTGCATCTATGTTCATCAGTGATATTGCCCTGTAGTTTTCTTTCTTTGTGACATCATTGTCTGGTTTTGGTATCAGGGCGATGGTGGCCTCATAGAATGAGTTTGGGAATGTTCCTCCCTCTGCTATATTTTGGAAGAGTCTGAGAAGGATAGGTGTTAGCTCTTCTCTAAATGTTTGATAGAATTCGCCTGTGAAGCCATCTGATCCTGGAATTTTTTTGTTGGAAGATTTTTAATCACATCTTCAGTTTCAGTGCTTGTGAGTGGTCTGTTCATATTCTCTATTTCGTCCTGGTTGTGTCTCAGAAGGTTGTGCATTTCTAAGAATTTGTCCATTTCTTCCAGGTTGTTCATTTTATTGGCACAGAGTTGCTTGTATCAATCTCTCATGATTCTTTGTATTTCTGCAGTGTCAGTTGTTTCTTCTTTTTCATTTCTAATCTGTTGATTTGAGTTTTCTCCCTTTTTTGCTTGATGTATCTGGCTAATGGTTTATCAGTTTTGCTTATCTTCTCAAGAACCGGCTTTTAGTTTTATTGATCTTTGCTCTTGTTTTCTTCATTTCTTTTTCATTTTTTTCTGATCTGATCTTTATGATGTCTTTCCTTCTGCTAACTTTGGGGTTTTTTTGTTTTCCTTTCTTTAATTAATTTAGGTGTAAGGGTAGGTTGTTTATTTGAGATGTTTCTTGTTTCCTGAGGTAGGATTGTATTGCTGTAAACTTCCCTCTTAGAACTGCTTTTTCTGGGTCCCATAGGTTTTGGGTCGTTGTGTTTTCATTGTCATTTTTTTCTAGGTATTTTTAAATTTCCTCTTTGATTTCTTCAGTGATCTCTTGGTTTTTTAGTAGTGTATTGTTTAGCCTCCATGTGTTTGTATTTTTTACAAATTTTTTCCTGTAATTGATATCTAGTCTCGTGAGTTGTCGTCAGAAACTGATAATCATATCAGTTTTCTTAAATTTACTAAGGCTTGATTTGTGACCCAAGATATGATCTATCCTGGAGATTGTTCCATGAACACTTGAGGAGAACGTGTATTCTGTTGTTCTTGAATGGAATGTCCAATAAATATCAGTTAAGTCCATCTTGTTTAATGTATCATTTAAAGCTTGTGTTTCCATCTTTGGATGAGCTGAGTATGATTGTGTTACTGTCGATTTCCCCTTTTTGGCTGTTAGCACTTGCCTTTTGAATTGGGGTGCTTCTATGTTGGGTCCATAAATATTTACATTTGTTATATCTTTTGCTTGGATTGATCCCATGATCATTATGTAGTGTCCTTCTTTGTCTCTTGTAATAGACTGTATTTTAAAGTCTATTTTGTCTGTTATGAGATTTACTACTCCAGCTTTCTTTTGATTTCCATGTGCATGGAATATCTTTTTCCATCCCCTTACTTTCAGTCTGTATGTTTCCCTAGGTCTGAAGTGGGTCTCTTGTATACAGTATATATACGGGTCTTGTTTTTGTATCTATTCAGCCAGTCTTGTCTTTTCGTTGTAGTATTTAATCCATTTACATTTAAGATACTTATCAATATGTTTGTTCCTATGACAATTTTCTTAATTGTTTGAGGTTTGTTTTTGTAGGTCTTTTCCTTCTCTTGTGTTTCCTGCCTAGAGAAGTTCCTTTAGCATTTGTTGTAAAGCTGGTTTGGTGGTGCTGAATTCTCTTAGTTTTTGCTTGTGTGTAAAGGTTTTAATTTCTCCCTCGAAGCTGAATGAGATCCTTGCTGGGCAGAGTATTCTTGGCTGTAGGTTTTTCCCATTCAATACTTTAAATATGTCCTGCCACTCCCTTCTGGCTTGCAGAATTTCTGCTGAAAGGTCAGCTGTTACCCTTATGGGGATTCCCCTGTATGTTATTTGTTGTTCTTCCCTTGCTGCTTTTAGTATTTTTTTCTTTGTATTTAATTTTTTTATAGCTTGATTAATATATGTCTTGACGTGTTTCACCTTGGGTTTATCCTGTATGGGATTCTCTGCGCTTCCTGGACTTGATTGACTATTTCCTTTCCCATATTAAGGAAGTTTTCAACTATAATCTGTTCAAATATTTTCTTAGATTCTTTCTTTTTCTCTTATTCTTCTGGGACCTCTATAATTCAAATGTTGGTACATTTAATGTTGTCCCAGTCATCTCTGAGACTGTCCTCAATTCTTTTCTTTCTTTCTTCTTTATTCTGCTGTGTGGTAGTTATTTCCACTATTTTTTCTTGCAGGTCACTTTTCCATTCTTCTGCTTCAGTTATTGTGCTATTAAGTCCCCTAGAGAATTTTTAATTTCATTTTTGGTGTTGTTCATCACTGTTTGTTTGCTCTTTAGTTCTTCTGGGTCCTTGTTAAATGTTTCTTGTATTTTCTCAATTCTTTTTCCAAGATTTTGGATCATCGTTACTATCATTACTGTGAATTCTTTTTCAGGTAGACTGCCTATTTCCTCTTCATTTTTTGGTCTAGTGAGTTTTTACCTTGCTCCTTCATCTGCTGTGTTTTTCTCTCTTCTCATTATGCTTAACTTACTGTGTTTGGGGTTTCCTTTTTGCAGGCTGCAGGTTCATAGTTCCCATTGTTTTTGGTGTCTGCCCCCAGTGGCTAAGGTTGGTTCAGTGAGTTGTGTAGGTTTCCTTGTGGAGGGGACTGGTGCCTGTGTTCTGTTGGGTGAGGCTGGATCTTGTCTTTCTGGTGGGCAGGACTGTGTCCAGTGTTGTGTTTTGGGGTGTCTGTGACTTTGTTATGATTTTAGGCAGCCTTTCTGCTAATGGATGGGGTTGTGTTCCTGTCTTGCTAGTTTGGCATAGGGGGTCCAGCACTGTAGCTTGCTGGTCGTTGAGTGTAGCTGGGTCTTAGCATTAAGATGGAGGTCTCTGGGAGAGCTCCCGCTGATTGATATTACATGGGTCAGGAGGTTTCTGGTGGACCAGTGTCCTGAACTCGGCTCTCCCACCTCAGAGGCACAGACCTGACACCTGGCCAGAGCACCACGACTCAGTCAGCCACATGACTCAGAAGAAAAGGGAGAAAAAAAGAAAGAAAGAAGGAAAACAAATAAATAAATTAAATATAGTTATTGAACTAAAAAAAAAAAAAAAATTAAAGATAAAAACAGTTTTAAAGTGTTAAAAAAAGGAAAAAATATCACACAAAGAAGTATACACACACACAGTCACAAAAAGAGAAATATATATATATATATCTATATATATAAACATAAAGGAAGAGACTAATCAAATCAATAAACAAATATATCAATGATAATAAACTAAATAGTAAAGTAAGTTAAACATAAAACCAGAAATAAATTAGATGCAGAAAGCAAACCCCAAGTCTATAGTTGCTCCCAAAGTCCACCTCCTCAATTTGGGATGATTCGTTGTCTCTTCAGGTATTGCAGAGATGCAGGGTACCTCAAGTTGATTGTGGAGATTTAATCTGCTGCTCCTGAGGCTGCTGGGAGAGATTTCCCTTTCTCTTCTTTGTTCGCACAGCTCCTGGGGTTCAGCTTTGGGTTTGGCCCCGCCTCTGCATGTAGGTCACCTGAGAGCGTTTCTGCTTTGCTCAGACAGGATGGTGTTAAAGGAGCAGCTGATTAGTGGGCTTTGGCTCACTGAGCCTTGGGGGAGGGAGGGATACGGATGCAGGGCGAGCCTGCGGCGGCAGAGGCTGGCATGACGTTGCCCCAGCCTGAGGCACGCTATGTGTTCTGGGGAAGTTGTCCCTGGATCACGGGACCCTCGCAGTGGTGGACTGCACAGGCTCCCGGGAGTGGAGGTGTGGATAGTGACCTGTGCTCGCACACAGGCTTCTTGGTGGCTGTAGCAGCAGCCTTAGTGTCTCATGCCTGTCTCTGGTGTCCATGCTGATAGCCGTGGATTGCGCCCGTTTCTGGAGTTCGTTTAGGCGGTGCTCTGAATCCCCTCTCCTCACGCACCCTGAAACAATGGTCTCTTGCCTCTTAGGCAGCTCCAGACTTTTTCTTGGACTGCCTTCCGGCTAGCTGTGGCACACTATCCCCCTTCAGGCTGTGTTCACCCAGTCCTCTCCCTGGCGTCTGACCTCCGAAGGCTGAGCCTTAGCTCCCAGCCCCCATGTGCCCCAGCGGGTGAGCAGAGGAGCCTCTCAGGCTGGTGAGCGCTGGTCAGCACCGATCCTCTGTGCGGGAATCTCTCCGCTTTGCCCTCTGCACTCCTGTTGCTGTGCTCTTCTCTGCGGCTTCGAAGCTTCCCCACCTCCACCCCCCATCTCTGCCTGCTTTGGGGCTTCCTAGTGTGTGGAAAGTTTTCCTCCTTCACAGCTCCCTCCCACTGGTGCAGGTCCCGTCCCTATTCTTTTGTCTCTGTTTTTTCTTTTTTCTTTTGCCCTACCCAGGTACGTGGGGAGTTTCTTGCCTTTTGGGAAGTCTGAGGTCTTCTGCCAGCATTCAGTAGGTGTTCTTTAGGAGTTGTTCAACATGCAGATGTATTTCTGATGTATTTGTTGGAAGGAAGGTGATCTCCACGTGTTACTCCTCCACCATGTTGAAGGTCTCTCTCCAAAAGTCTATTTTTAGATATAATTCAGCACTGGTTGCATCTAGGTACTTAAAGTGTTAGTGGAATACTCTCTAAATTTATCTCACACTTATACAATACCTGAGATGAGAGCTATTTGGAATCAATTTAGATACCTCATTATTGATTTTTATACAGTACTCATATTTTAATACTTTTTTAATGCCTAAGTTTGCAAGGAAAAACCTTGACTTGCTGCTACTTTCACTTGAACTGGAAACGTGTTCTTCATAGAAAGGATAGAAAGGTACACACTCTCTTCTATGCAATTGACAGAAATGTATTGTCTTAAGTTTGGAGACAACTGAATTGATTATGTAATCAATAGTAAGAAAAATGACTTCAGAGTGGCTATTCCATAACCAAGGCATATTTTGGTTTTTGGTACCTGTCTTCCAATAATTTACTGCTTTGTATCCAGCAATTGACATGTATTTTGGAACATGCACTTTGATCTTTTACTATTATGTATTTGTGTGTGCTTTACTGGAGAATACATACATACACAGATACACCCTTTTTTACAAATCAGGAAGTATTACTAAAATGAGCTGCACATATTTTCTAGACTAATTTTCTTGTTGCCATCGTTTTTTGCTATACTATCTATGCACTCCTTTGATGGTATGATTTCCTCTGGAAATCCCTGTGGAGACCCTTTCACGAATTCTTTTATATCTTATCTCTGTGCAGAGGAAAAAAGACCTTTTATTAAATTAGGCATTTGTGTGTGTATCATTTTAATTTTCTTTCTCTCTTTTGTAAAGTGGTGTCCGTTCTACCCCCTGCCTAACCTATTAACTCCTGCTTGGTTTTGGTTTAAGCCACAGCACAGAATACATGCACTAGAAACTTATTAGGGAGAATGACCTCAAACTCAGTACTGCTCAGTGTCTCAAAATCTTTGTGGAAATAAATAATATTTACAAAGGATTTTCTGAAAATCAAGTAGTCCATCCATTTTTCTTGCTCAGAGATTCTTAACTTTGGATAAGGGAGGATCGAAGAGCACCTTAGAATTGCACATAAATTCTATGCATATGAATTTTAATGGGCTATCTGTTATTTTCACCAGGTATTCAAAATGGTCTATAACTAAGAATTGGTTAAGAATCATCTCAGTTTATATTTTCAAAGCTATATTTGGATTAATACAAAAGACCTACATCCTATAGTAGGTCTACAAAATACAAAAGGCTACATCCTACAGTAGGTCTACAAAATACAAAAGGCTACATCCTACATACCTGGACTTCAGTGTTCCAGAACTACTGCATATGATTAATTATCCCTAAGTCAACTGTTAAAATTATATATATATATTTTAAAAACAATAACAGAAACATACCACTTTGTCTAGTGAAGGTATTTATCTTTAGTGTCCGTGTAAGCAATGAATGTTCTTCTTTGAGAAACTGGCCTATCTTCATATTTTGGGATCTATGCCTCAAAGAACCCGTTGTGTTTCCTCTGGCTTTACTATTATAGACAGTGTACTGCCAAATTAGAGGCTCAATGTTAGCTACTGTACTCCAGGGCATGCATTTTTGTAACTCTTAAATTTATTCTGTTGTCTCTACCCTTATTTACCTTTGCCACAAATTCTTTACTTTTTTGATAAGCATTTTGTTGTAGTACGTATTTTTATCAGTTGCCCTAAATCATTTCCAAAAGCACTGAGTGTACAAGTACAGATGAATAAATAAATAATAATAGTGACTGAGGCAGCACATAAATCTTTTTGTCTATTTCATATATTTTTTTCACATGGTCCACAGTTTTAAATTGCTTTCAGAAATGGCTTCTTTAATAACATACTTTTGGGGGGAAACGGGGGAGTGCGATGAATTTTGGGAGATTGGGATTGACATATATATGCTACTATGTATAAAATAGATAACTAATGAGAACCTACTGTATAGCACAGGGAACTCTACTCAGTGCTCTGTGGTGACCTAAATGGGAAGGAAATCCAAAAAAGAGGGCATATATATATATATGTATAGCTGATTCACTTTGATATACTGCAGAAACTAACACAACATTGTAAAACAACTATACTCCAAAAAAATTAATTAAAAAAACACATACTTTTGTAGTTTTTGTTGTAAATATTTATTATTAAAGTTTAAAACCTACTAATGTATCCTTAATAAAGTAAGAAGAGCCAAGAGGCCAACAATGAAAAATGAATCCAAAGTATTTTAATCTGAATGGTAAAGGAGGGAAGCTCTTTTTTCTGTCTTAAGGTATAAAAACATATTTTAGGCATCATTGCTTTAGGTAGATGTACTATTTTGCAGTCACTTGTTCAAAAGATCTAACAAAATTGAGTATATTTTCAGAAAATGTCTACTCTGTCTTCTTCTTATAAACATGAGTTTCTGCTTTGGGATGTATTTTAGTGCACACTAGTGTACTTTTGTGTGTGTGTGTGTGTATGTGTGTGTGTGTGTATAACTAAGCTTTGTCTTTTAGTTAAATTGAAGTTATTTATATAGTCCCTGTTTTGCTTTCTTTTAGTTTTAAACTTGCATTTGTAAAAAGTTAGCAATACATATTGCTTCTTTGTTGCTGTTTGTCAAAAATGGGTTGCTGACTACTGTATTATTGTATTGTGGTAGGGTGTACTGATGAATGGAAAACGAGTAAAAAAGGGAATTGATTTTTATTCTTAAGTCCTGAGTAGGACTCCCCAGTCTACAATGCCATCTATAGAATTATCATTTGAACGTACATTTAGTGGATAAGGTAAAAGCCCAAGCCTAAGACACAGCATATCTAATAAGCAAACCCTAAAGATCAGCTGTAAAACATTTCTTCCCAGCTACATATTAATTGTGCTATAATGGAAACACTGAGGGTTAGCTTAGAGAAAAGAATGGGAAATCCTATTCCCATTATATAAAGCTTTACCAGTGACAAGTTAGGTAAAATTTTTAAAGCAGCATAAAATGCATGTGTTTTAACCTCAACAAAAGGTACTATAATTCTCCTCTTTGAGTAGTCTGTATGCCCAAGCATGTGCCATGTCCTCAGATAAGCTGAAAAGGTTTCCCTCTTCATATATCTTATCCCAGTGTAGGCCTAGGCTAAGTTCTGTGCCTGGGACATGGTAAGTGCTCAGTAAATACTTATAATATTGAATATTTGACACTGTTAGGAAAAAGAAAGGCCATGCACAGTGAGTGTGTGACTCAGAAACAGCTGTCTGGGAAGAAAAATGAAGTGCCCAGGTTGCCAAAAACCAAGTCTGCTGCAATAAAAGGAAATGTCTGTGTGGTAGCTCCTAGTCAAAGAGCTGATATGCATTGCTCCCTTTCACAGCATGGCTGATTTAGCACTGTGCTACAAGATGTGGTCATTGCTCTACTCAGCTTTTCCTAGAAACATCAGAGCTTGGCTGACCCTTATAGAAGGAAAAGGAAATGTGAACATCACTTCATTCACAAGTTTGCAGTGAACTGCTAAAGTATAAAGACTTCACTCTTAATACACAAAAAGAAAAATTTGCGGTAGTTTTTTTAAGGACTGCTAACATAGCCCGAGGGGCAGACTCTACAGGTAGTCATCAAGTAGGCAGGGAAAAGTGGAACAAGGACACTTAAGACTGAAGACTTCAGTTAGTTTGAGAGTGAATATTTGAAGGAGGAGCTACTAGGAGCTACATTCTTTCTACCTTAGGAGAAACTAGGTGTTATTGTGTAAAGTAGTCTCTAAAATAAAATAAGAACTATAGAAGTATACATTTAGGGATATGGAATCAAATCAAAGAAGGTAAAATATGCTTCTAGGTTCTTCTACTAACCCTCTTTGAGAGTGTTTGGCAATTACTCCCTTTGATTAATTTCTTCATGTCTCTGAATTACTACTTTACCTGTCAGGATTTAGCCTGAGAAGTAGAATCACTATGAGTGATGTAGAATAGAGATTTATTATAGAGGCTTTCACTTCACACAGTTGTTCCTAGTGCAGAAGTCTGTACAAGGCTGTTGCCTCTGCATCTTGTACCAGGTCTCAAGTCTCAAAAGGTCAGGTTAGTCCAACAGTCTGAGAGAAAAGCTGAATGTGTAGTAGGGAAGAACTGAGAAATTTGGAACCTAAGAGGACAAACTGCAGCCCATGAGCCCAAATGGAGACCCAGATCTGTCTTTTATTGCTTCCAAATCTATAGTGCACGTAACCTGTAAGATAAGCTGGTGTCATTTGCCATAGAACTGAATACAAATCTTAAAGTTCATGGTTAGCCTGAAGTTCTTCAATAATAGCATTTTATCAGCTTACTTCCACCCTCCCCACACACACTCTTCAACTCTCTACAGAGCATTAAAAAATGCCCTAAAAGGTTTTTTAAAAGGCTACTAAATCTTCATCTGAAATTGATCCACAATTATCTGCAAGAAGCAGAATCCTTTCTGAGGGTACATTCAGACTAAATTGGTTTCCCAAGAGGATGATTATCAATACAATGAAATGGAATCTTTCTCTTGCATTTTTAGGATCTATGTGCAGCAGTGGTAACATTAAAAAAAAAGGGTCACTGGTCATATGAAAAAGATGACTCTCCCCATCCCTGCTCCTTCAGAATTTGTGCTATATTTTCTAGCTATTTCTACAAAGGCCATGTCTACCAGATTAATCTCTGACAAATGAAGATCATCCATTCATAGTCATCTGGAAGACCTGTGTTGCACTACTATGCTGTTCAGGAATTTAGTGCCAGCTAACACAATGACTGGTTGACCAATGTAGTTTTGATGTGTACAGTAGTAATACGGTTTTTATTCTCCCTCTAAGGAGGAATGTTGGAGTCTGGCTCTTTAAAAATAACCAGTTTAGAATGAAGCAGCCATATGGTTGATTACAATGATGCTTTTCATTTTAGTTGTTTTGATTAAGTTAGAATCTGATACTGTAAGTGTTCCCATATAACAACAGAACAAAGTTTAGGCATTTCAGTCTTAGCATTTCATGTTTGTATATAAATGTTGAAATTC
Source organism: Phocoena phocoena (assembly GCF_963924675.1). Classification (NCBI taxonomy): domain Eukaryota; kingdom Metazoa; phylum Chordata; class Mammalia; order Artiodactyla; family Phocoenidae; genus Phocoena; species Phocoena phocoena. The sequence goes on along the minus strand of NC_089221.1, from coordinate 81,908,167 downwards.
TAAAGATAATATGAAGGATCAAGTATTATATACATTTAAAATTATTGATACTTAAAAAATTTTTCATATTTACATAATTCCTTATTGTAGTACTTAAGTTTTTCATATTTATATAATGCCTTACTATACTATTTACTCCAAAATGATTTGAAGTTTAGTGAGAAATTGAGGAAAAGAAATTAACATGTAAATATTATTCCTTAAGAAAGGAAGTTATAAGACAGTTTATCTAATGCAGGTGAAACTGGAATTAAGCAATATATATCTAGATGTTCACATTTTTAGGTTCAGTTCACATTAATAAGGACATTAAATAAAGAGATTCTTTGGTCACATAAAAGAGCTGATTTTCACTCTTCTTTCTTGCTAAGAACCAATGTTGTCTTTCGTAGTAATTTATTGTCTTTTCTTTGGTAATGTCTTCTCATAATATAAGAGATGTAGAAATCAAAAAGAAGGGGGAAATCAAAGGAATATGAGATCTATGTACATTGCTGCAATGATTTTTAATTTGTTCAAATGTTTTTGTATGAAGCTTGCAAAAAACATTTTTCTAAATCATGAATGCCAGAATAAAGTGCATCAACTTGCTACAGTTGTTTTAGATAGAAAAAGTTGTTATCATTAATTTTAAAGTTTGTATTGAAAAGTTGACTTTTGAAAGCCATTGAATTATGTGCAAATCTTGAAATATAAATGTTATACTATTTTTGTGAGTGTCATAATATCACAATATTATGCCCATAGGTCTATCACATAGTATCAGGTGTTGATGTTGAATTACTATATAATTTCATTTTTAGATATTGAACATAATTTAATTTTCTAATTAGTATTTTTTTAAAGGAGTATAATCTTTTATTTTTATTATTATTATTTTTTACATCTTTATTGGAGTATAATTGCTTTACAATGGTGTGTTAGTTTCTGCTTTATAACAAAGTGAATCAGTTATACATATACATATGTTCCCATATCTCTTCCCTCTTGCGTCTCCCTCCCTCCCACCCTACCTATCCCACCCCTCTAGGTGGTCAGAAAGCACCGAGCTGATCTCCCTGTGCCATGCGGCTGCTTCCCACTAGCTATCTACCTTACATTTGGTAGTGTATATATGTCCATGCCTCTCTCTCACTTTGTCACAGCTTACCCTTCCCCCTCCCCATATCTTCAAGTCCATTCTCTAGTAGGTGTGTGTCTTTATTCCTGTCTTACCCCTAGGTTCTTCATGACATTTTTTTTTCTTAAATTCCATATATATGTGTTAACATACGGTAGATCTGTAAAAAATACAAACACATGGAGGCTAAATAATACACTTCTTAATAATGAAGTGATCACTGAAGAAATCAAAGAGGAAATAAAAAAATACCTAGAAACAAATGACAATGGAGACACGACGACCCAAAAACTATGGGATGTGGAAAAAGCAGTTCTAAGAGGGAAGTTTATAGCAACACAAGCCTACCTTAAGAAACAGGAAACATCTCGAATAAACAACCTAACCTTGCACCTAAAGCAATTAGAGAAAGAAGAACAAAAAAAAACCCAAAGTTAGCAGAAGGAAAGAAATCATAAAAATAAGATCAGAAATAAATGAAAAAGAAATGAAGGAAACGATAGCAAAGATTAATAAAACTTAAAGCTGGTTTTTTGAGAAGATAAAATTGATAAACCATTAGCCAGACTCATCAATAAAAAAAGGGAGAAGACTCTAATTAGTATTTTTATATGAAGCAGAAAAAAATATGAGGGGATTAAGAAAAATTTGAAGAGTTTTCAGTTACATTTAGAAAAATTTTCCCTGAAAGCTTTTCAGTAACTTTGGTACTCCAGGTATCAGGTTTGTCAGTTATGTTTGACTCAGGAGGTTTATTTGAGGAGCCTGTAGAGAATGGTAACCTTGACCCTCCCTGGGAAGCCCTAGTCTGTCAGGCAACCAGTTAGCCTTAGCCTGTAAGTCAGTCAATCAGCTAGTCAGTCAACCAGTTAATTTACATTTACTTGTTACAAGGTAGAACATTTTGGAACCTAAAAGAGAGCACAAACCATTCTGGGATACTGCACAATCTTAGGCAAAACAGTAGGCTATACTGTACACAGCACTAGGTCCAAAACTTAGTTCAGCAGGCAATCCATTTTGTGATTTTTATCAAGTCTAGTTTTTGATCCATGGACTGTTTAATTAGCGTGTTGGCCTAAATAGCTCCTGTACCTTATAATTCTAGAATTCTATGATTTTTTCTTTATTTGTATCAATCCATAGAATAGTAATTCCCAACAATTTCCCACAGCTTTCCAGTGTACTATGAGCTCTTTTCATTGCAACAACTCAAACTGATATTGAATATCATTTCATTTTGTTAAGTCAACTTTACAAACTGTTTTTAGTGATGTCCATCAAGTAGATCATTAAGTTGAATGGTTGGTGGTATAGAATTAGGAACAACTTGCTACAAATAAAAAGTAACCTAGGATAATATTAATACAGTGCTAAAGAAAGGTAATTTCCTTAAGAGGGTGGGTATTAGCCCTGTCATATTAAGATAGTAAACAATTATTAGAACAGCAGCACAATGCTATGTGTGAAAATGTGCATGGTAGAATAACTGTGAATGGTTTTCTAAATAGATACTATGACAACTTGTTATACTTTAGTAGTGATTACTTTATAATTATAATTGCCTTTCAAAAAATGTTGTATTGGGTCTTTTAAACTTTACCAAATAATTCAGGCGTTCGTAGGGGTTTTTACAAATATAAGAATTTTAAGATTTACTATAGAAAGTTGGATAATGGAGCTGATACGTAGTAAATACACCTCAAATTAGATGGAACTCTCTGAATCCAGTCTTAAAATTAAAAAAAACGTATCTAGAGACAGACCACTTTAAGTCCTCTCTGGCTTAGTGCAGGATGCTTTTCTGAATTTACTGTAAATAGGAATTGTATAAAAAGGAAGGCATGTGTCTACATTTTGTTATGGTACTTAACTTTGAGGAATGTATACTCCAAGTTGCTATGGTGAATAAATACTCAACTTGCAGTCATATTCAAATTTTGAGATTATTTTCTTGATAATTAAATATTTTCCTAACTTAAAAAATTCTTAAAACCAGAACTATTGTTTTTAAAAACATGTGAAGTTAATAATAAGTATGAAAAAATGCCTTGGCTCAGAAATGGAAAAATGAAAAGCATGGATCAAATTGCCTAGCACTTCTTTGTTAGTTTGACATGAGGCCAGAAGCAAGAGTTTATACTAAACGTTGTTTTTAAAATGCACCCTTTACTGATATTTGATATTTTCCCCAAGCAAACTAAGATGTGAAATTTAATAATCCTTTATGACAATTTTATAAAAATGGACTGCCATGCTTAATTGATGACGAGCCGCTTCATCTGCCACCTCCAGACATTCGCTGTAAGTTATTGATACAGGGTTCACAGCCTCTATCCATCAGATCTTTGACTGCATCTGTGTCATTAACCTTTGGGTTGATCTGAGAGTGGCATCACCCGACTAAATGGCTGTCACGTCAGCTTGGCAGCTGGGCTTCACCTGTTCTCTTTCACTTTGTCTCCCAAGAGCATTTGAACAGATAGGGACAAAGTGATGTAGCCAATTAATTACCTTGTGATTTCTAGATTGTCCAGCTTTTCTCCTGAGATAATGTCAGGAGGAAATAAAATCTAAAATATATGAGTACTTGATGCACTAGAAATATGAGTCAAAAGTCTTTGTGCCGTAGAGACCCAGGTTCTGATTTCAGCTCCAAATCTATGTGACTTTTTGTAAGTTACTTAACTTCTCTGGGCCTCATTGGAAATTATTTAGAGGCAGAGACAGTGAATTTTCCTCCAGGATTTATTCTCCTTGTATTAGTTTATAGATAAGTCCTACCTGTTGGGGACAGATCTATCTTTTGGAAGTGTTAAGGACAAAAGGGTATAAAATAAATAAATGAATATGTTGCTAGCTTCCCCTCCCTCGGAGTCTTGGAAGAAGCACATGGGCTCTGAAAGTTATACCACCCTAACTTCACAGTAAATCTGCCTTGACCAATTCTGCCACATACACATAGGTTTTAGTAGGGCTTCTGCTCTCCTAGCTAGAGACATTTCTTAACCTGCCTTATTCTTGAGTGAGATCATCTGACTCAGCTCTGGCTCACAGAAGAACACAAATGTTACATGCAACTTTCAGATTCTGTTCTTAAAATAACCCACTTATACCACCCCTTCCCCCCTTTTTTTTCTTTTTCCACTGGCTGGAGAAAGCAGTACCAGAGCAATAGTTGGGCTTGGGAAATGGCATCATCTTGGACTCAAGAGATGGAAGCTCTACCTTGAATCTGGCAGAACCCTCTTGGGATAACACATTCTAGATCACCCTATATATCTAAGTATTCTTTAAAAAAGAAATAAACCTATATCTTTTTTTTTAAAGTCAACGTATATTCGGGTCTCTTTGCTAAAGTAGCTTAGTTTAAATCCTAATAAATATAAACACCTACATTCTGGTATTTTTATGAGGGTTAAATTATATAAGCCATGTAAAATGCTTGCATGTGGTACTGTGCAAACACTCTCTTTGCAGATGGAATTTTTAAATTATCTAGTTTTGTTTGGACAGACAAGTAATCCTAAAATCAATAGAGAAGTTAAACCTCAGTGTTAATGGTTTTAAAAATCTCTATTTCTTTATCTTAGTAATAAATGTTTCACTGGTTTAGCATTTACAGGGCAAAGGTACTGCCCAGTATCATCCCATCCCATCTTCATATTTATTATACTTTATGGATATTTTGATGAGTTTATAATGTATATAATAAAGTTTATAGGACATGTAGTAGGTACTCAACACATGTTAAAATAGTCTACTTCTTCCCTTTCATCACATTCTACATTAGATATAAAATATAATGGCTTTCAAGCTCACAAATATTCACCCATTAGCCTTCGTATTCGTTTGAGGAACTGCACCTTCTCCCCACATTCTAACAATATGATAAAAGGGAACTGTTGGGATGTTGCCTCTTTCTTCATAGCCCTTAATGGACTTGTGAATATTTCCCTAGGATTTCTAAAATATTGGTAAGAGAGAGGCACTCTTTCCTGTGGTTCTGCTATTTTAGAAATGTGAAAATTAAAGCTTTCTGTAGTTTTGTCTGCTGTCACACAGCAATAGTTGTGGTAATAATTGATTTACTTGTTCTAAACGCGCAAGACAAGTTTCACTCTAGCTTTTCTTGTAATTCGAGTCCATGAAACAAAATATTTCTCCTTGATTAAGGTGAATTAAGGTGGGTTTCTTTCACTTTCTGTGAAAATAATCCCTGAATAATGAGGAGCCTCTTTGCTTCAGTGCAGTGTCTCCCATGGGCTGTTGCTGGAACAAAGATCACTATGCCTGAATTCTCTGCCAGATTAAGTCGGCAAGTGCCCTGCCTTATACAAAGAGAGTTGTTCTCTAGGACACAATCCTACCCTCGAGGGGTTTACCATAGAGAAGAAATGATATGAACAAAATAAGTAGCTATATAACAATACAAGCTTTAAGTAACTGTGAAAAGCAATAATAAAAAGAGATATGACAATGTAGTGCAGTGTTCATCACAAATATAATTTCCTGTGGAACTTGAGGTTCAGGACAATAAGCAAAGCAAAGCGTATCATAAATCATTAAGAGAATATTTGTTTAAAACTTCTGTGGGATAGTACCTGCAGGCTATGCCTTCCCTTTTTCTGCAGCCTGAATAAGGTAAATAGAATTAGGTCAGCAGCCATGTAACAGAGCAGGACCCTATGGGGTCTTCCCGGGATAGGCCCTTCCCCCATATCCTCTGCTTTAGCTCCTCTCTGTTACCTAGATAACAGTATTTCCTGAGTTGTTTTACAGATGTGAAAATCCCCCACCAAATGGAAGATGTTAACTACTTGATGACCAGGTGCACATAGCCCCAGGACTCCTGGAGCCTAAGGACTGATACCCTTAACCCCGTGACACAGATGGCCCTGCAATAAACCTTTCTCTGCTCCAAACAAGGACGTTTTGGTTTGTTTGGCCTCACTGTGTGTCAGGCACATGAACTTGTGCTAACAGCAAAACCATAAAATCTGAAAAGATATGAAGCCTCTAAAGGCTTTTCTCCTGCACTCCCCACCACCCTCATCACTCCTCCCCTCCCTGAGTATACTGCCTTCTTTAGCTCTCCCTTAAGAGCTAAGCTCTCTCCTTTTCCTTGCAGAAAAGGCTGCGCAAGTCTACGCACTGGCCCAGCAGGATGTAGCACTATGTGCATCCCCAGAAGCATAAAGGTTTTAGAGTTTATTGAATTAACTGTGCTGCGTAGTATTCAGTGAAATATAATTAAGCCTCACATTTTCTGTAACTCCTTGGTTGTAGTTTTTATTTATCGTTCCAGGCCTTACTGGGAGTGCTGGGGAAATTCTCCTGAACCACAATACATTTGTCTGGGTATTTGTTTGCATACCTGCTCAAAGCCTTTCCACAAGTTCTGAGTATTTTTCCTATATGTCAGCTGCTCACCGAGTTTCCCTCATGGGTCACATCTGTAACACCCACTTCTTTTATTCTCTTATAAATGAACTGGTCATCCAAACCACGTTATCGACTTACTTAGAATGTTTATCACCATGATCACGTTGATTAATTTGCTAACCTCAGGGATTAAGCTGTCTTGACTATTAACAGTGGTTTGAAAAAGCAAGAATTTGCCACTTCCTTTGGTTGATACTATGTAGACTGCTTGCCATATGGCCTGGGCACACATGACCTAGTTAAGAGAGGCAGAGCTACGTGTTGGCAAAAGAATCGGAGGCCTTGGAGCAGGAACTGTATACCTAGACTGACATGGGTTTAAGCTAGGCCCTACCACTTAGTAGCTGTATCACCCTAATCAAGTTACTTACTATCTTTAATTTCTTTAAGTTTCACCAGTTGTAAGACTAGCAAACACAGCTTACAGACTTGTGGAACTTAAGAATGACAACATTCATAAAATATTTACCAGGTCTATAGTGAGCACTCAGTAGTAACCATTAGTTGTGATTGAGATAACAGTGAATATGAATAAACAACAAGTAAATGTATAAATATGATTCTGTGATACTTTTTATATTGTAAAATTAATTTAGCAAATTAAAGGAACCATTTGGGGGCTTAGTTTGAAAGCTTAGTATTCCTCTAAAGAAAAAAAAAATGAGGACAAGATTCATCCTTAGATAATTTTAAACTAAAGTTATTCTAAAATTTAATCCAATAAACAATTACTGGGTTTGGAATAAAGTCATTCTAAAATTTAATCCAGTAAACAGTTATTGGGTGTTGTTTGTGCCAGGAAATATGCAAGCATCAGTAATACAAAATTAAGCATAGTTTAGTGATATAAGCATACTGATTGAGCATGTACATGAGATAACCTGAATGTAAAAGTGAAACAGATAATTGTTCAGACATGAAATAAGTGTGTGATATTTTCTAGCCTGCATAACTGTTTATTTCATTTATACCTCCATATTTTACTAGTTGTAGTTTTTCAACATATAATTGAACTTCTACAGTAGGAAAGGAGAAGCATTTTAATTTCCATCAAGATTTAGTATATGTATTTTTCACTGCAACATCCATGCTCTTACTATTAAACTAGGATAAATAATGTGTAGAATTTATTGTTTGATCATGATTGTTTACCTATGCAAAATAAAAATTGGAAGAAATTTACTTGTGTATAGATAATTAATCTTGCTCAATTGTCTAAAAATAACATCTATATGGATAACTGATTATGGTACTTTTGTTCCTCACTTATTTTCTCATCCTATAAATTTTTATCTTCAACTATTCAGTTATTGGGAGATAACATTTTGTGATTTTAAAAAGGCAGCTAATTTTCTGTAAATGTTTTGGTTCTTGATATGTAAAGATGTACAAATACAAAATAAAAGGTTTGATTCTCCCTGTGAAAAATAAGGGAAGAGATGTCCTGCCCTCCGTTTTCTTAGATACTTGCTTTAGAAAATTTATAATTATAAATACTTTCTCAGTCTCTTTGAAACGTATGTAAACCTTTTTAAAGTTAAATAAGTCTTTTGTCAGTTTTACAATTCTGGAATATCTTTCTGTAGGACCTAGGAACCATACCTTTGAAATATAATCATCAAGGAAGGTAGCACCCATATTTCCCAGTTTCTGTGAGAGCCCAACCATGACCAAGTTGCAAAACTACCACCTGTCATAGAGGTAAGAATTTAATTTGCCTTTGGGTAAATCCAGTTAACGAATATAATGGATCATCTCAGGTGAATTTAGAATGAACTATGTGTGACAATGGTGCTGTCAAGTCCTCTTACTTGAACAATAGTTATTGTTTACCTTGGGAGCATGTATGGAATGGGTTGTGTCTGCTTGGCTGTATAAAAGGGTGAGATTTCTTTCTGCCTTTGAAATCTCTTAGTGAGTTACTGTAAGGCTCATCGTGTTCTGGCTTAATACTCATTCAAAAATAAAATTATTTTCTCTCACTTCTGCCTTCGTGAAGCCATTTTTCTGGCTCAGCAGATTTTTTAAAAATTATATTTTCCCAACAAAGGTGAACACAAATATTCACTCATTAAACCATTCATAGTTTTTAAAATGTTATTTAAGCACTGCTCAACAACTATTTAAAAATAAATAAAAATCTGTATACATGCACATATGTATTAAGTTGAATCATTTGATAATGTTTTGCAAGTGAAAAACAGTAGAATATCAGCAGTTTCATGTGTTATAACCTAAATTATATGCATTTAGAGAAATGTGTGGAAGAATCTACAGCTAACTGTTAATATCAGCTAATTAGTTGGGGAGAGTTTATTACATTTTCTTTTATGTATCTGTCCTCATATTTTTTGACTTATTGCAATAAGTTTGTATTATTGTTTTTCTTGGTTTACAAAGTAAATTGATTTTTAAAAAGATGCTAATTGCACTTGCAACATAAGCGTCATTAATCAAGGCAGGGACAATTCCCCTTTTACATTTTCTTTTAATGTCCAGCTCCTAATGTAGTGCTACATAAATATTTGTGAAAGGAAAAAAAATGAAAAACAATGTGTGAATGAATGAATGACCATAGCCAGAGAAGATTTTTGAGGGAATAGTGAAGACTTAAATAAGCTATACTGAAATCGTTGACAGGTGTTTGGGGGTAAAAAACAAAAAAAAACAGAGGCCGTATATAAATAAATACCTTTTTGGAAAAGTTTGGCCAATAATAGACTCGGTAAAGTGACTTACATTGTTCAAAAGAGAACCTTTGGTGGTTGTGAGTTCTCAGTGCATATTTGCATGCTTATTAACATCATTGTTGGTGGCAAAGAGGTTGAAGATAGAGAAGGAGACAGGATAACTAAAAGCTAGAGATCACTGAGAAAGCAGTGGTCTTAATTAAGATCTGGTCTTAATTTGGTTCATACAGAGTTCTTCCATTATTCCAAAAAAGAAGAGAAGGTCGCAGAGGCAGGTCTATTTGTGCATCTGTTGGAAGATTAGGAGGATCTTGGCTGATGATGACTTTTCTGTCTCTGCGAGGCCTGGAAATGAGATATGATGCATCTGTTTTTCATGTTGCAATTGCTCTTTCTGAGTCCAATATCTGTACAAACAGAAGTGGTACCTTACATGCTTTCAAAGCTACAAGTTTTAGTGGTCATTTGCATGCCCAGCTACTAATTCTGAAGAATGGTCATTGTGCCTGAGTGCCTAGGACAGATGGTTTTTCATCTTTAGTTACATATTGCCAAATAAACTCTCCCCCTGTGGACAACCCTGGAGTTGATCACAGATCATCAGCCCATTTTCTCCTTTCCTCTTGGTGAGTTCCCATTTGGGGTCCTTGGTTCCTTTCTTCAGTCAGGACCACCAAAGGACTTGAAAAGAAGGGAATGAATTCTGGATCCCTTTTCTTCCAGAGACTCTGTATTAATTGAGGTTCAGTCAGGAAACCAGAAGTAACTCCAGGTATTTCAAACAACAAATGGCTTAATAGAGGGGATTAAAAAATATTAGAAGGTCTGGGGTAGAAAAGATTAGGGAAGCCACTCTACCATTGAGGAAATCAGGAAATTATCAAATTATAGGAAACCACTGCCATTGATTTCACTGCTCACTGTACTGAAGCAGGTGAATCTTTGGAGGACACTGGGAAGTTGCTGGAAAACCCTTGATGCTGAAGCCTTAGTAATTGCCAGCCACAGCCATGAGAATAATAATTGCTTTTGCTTTTTGCTTTTCTTCCAGATTTACACTAGCTCCTCTCATTGGCAGAATCTAATCTAGGGCCATAATGACAGTAATTCTTGAAAATGCAGTTCCCAGGCTTCCAGCTCCTATGATAAAATGAGAACATAGAAGGGGAAAAATAAGCTGAGTGGCCCACACAATTCCACACAATCCAGCACATTCCTCAGCCAAATTACCTACATCCTTTCCCAGGGAACAGTTCCCACTTGACCTACAGTAAGAGGTGCTGAATATGTGTTCTTGCTAATTTAGGTGAGACCCTAGTAGAAACTTATGCCAAAAATTGATAACCTTAGAAAGTTGAAGCTAGTCAAGCATTAAAGGGCTGGGTTGATTTGCCTCTAACTGCCATTATCACAATTCTCTTAGCAGTAGCCCCAAGGGCATAGCAAATTAGTGTAGGAGTCATTCGTAGGGCTGCCAAGCAGAAACTCAGTAATATTTCTATGCTTCCTCTAACTCCCACCAAGTTGTTTGAAAACCGAAATGGGGAAAAGGAAGTACCACTTTCAAAGGATCACTAAACAGTTGCATTCAAAATAAGTTATACTTCTCAATCTATGAAGGTAACTCTGTTGCATGTAATAATTTAATAAAGACAATTTATAAGAAAGTTTAAGATAAAAAAATTATAGATGAGATTGCTTTGAAGATTAACTTAAAGCAACTTTGTGAACTAACATTGGTAAAGAAAGTAGAAATTTAAGAAAATATGAGCAGGTTGCAAAGACTAAAATTACAGTATATTCACTTAAGTTATTATACTGAGTAGTCCACAAGGAACCATTACAATTAAATTTAGTAATAAAATTTGGAAATGAGAATATCATAATAAAATCAGAGTTTTATGAAACCATGATCAACCCCTTCAGTTTTATGAAATGTCAAGAATTTTTTATTTCTGGATTTAAATCTGAATGTCTTAGATAGCCTGCTACTTACTTCTTCCACAAGAATATTGGCAAGCGTATCAAACAACTATCTTGCTTTATAGAAACCTCACTTTATTTCTGTTTAGGAAAAAGTCCAGATTCTGGGAGGAAGATAGTGGTCATAACAGGACCATTAGATGCTTAAATTGAGGCTGATGGAAAAAGAAATGGAAGACTTAAAACATATTCTTCAGTTTTAGGAGAAACTGAAATTTGAGGCCATGCTTGGCAATGCTTGAATTTCAGTCTTAGTTAAATACACAGTTTAAGACCTCTGAAATACAACACATACAGCTTTTAAAACATGGGAATGGCAAAATAAAAGTCCCTTATTTCTCAGTTCTTTTATTCTCACAGTTGAATAAATTTTCCATTTTTTTTGTCCTCTGCAGTCTAAGAAATGTGAAAATCTGGTTTTTAATAAAGCATCATTTATTAAACACTGAGGATTTAAAAAGTACCTTCTCAAACACTGAGAGTTTCTTTATTGTTAATTGTTCTAAAATCTTCTCCCAGAGATTTTGTAATTTAAAATTAAGAGCAATTTAACCTGATGTATATGTGATGTGATGTATATGATATATATGATAATATATATCACACGTATCTGTGCACTGCCCATTCTATTTAAAAACATTTAGCAGTAGTAGTTATTATTTTAATTTAGTTGCTTTAGTAAAATCTTTTAATTTTGTGCAAAATACATAAATCAAAAGGAAATTCGTACTATTTTTTTCTCTCACGTGACCATAAAAAGACAAGCTGCTCAACCAGAAGAGTATTTCTAGTTTCACCTAGTGATGGTATATATTTCTTCCAATAAAACTATGTAGAATTAAATAAGTTTTGACTGATAGATTAGAAAATCTAAGTTAAAAAATTGAAATTAAATATTAAAATTTGGTAAGATAGTGAAGCTTAAGAGTTCTTTGCCAACTGAAATGAACACAGCATTGAACAGTGTTTGAACATCTCATGATTCAACAAAAGTTGAGCAGGCTAATCTGGCTAGGGGAATGGGCTGTCTCATTGGAGAGAATAGTGATTAAAATATTCAGATGTGTGAAGGCTTCCATATTGATCTTTATTTCTTTCAATAATATTTCTTATCATTTGCTGTTTGTGCCTTACACTTAGTACTTGTCTTAACTTATCCTCTGATTTATATATTATTTTACGTGAAATCTCTGCCTTAAATAAACTCTTATAGGCCATGAGCCATATTTCATATTTCTTTGTAGTTCTCAATTGTGCATGGCACAGTGCATATTATAGGCATGCAATAAACATTGCAACTGGCATGGTTGATGATGGTGATGTGATTATGCTGGATAGGTAGATTAAAACATGATTGGGGAATTGCTTGAATGTCAATCTGATAACATTAGATACAGTTTTTTACCTAAGGGTAGAAAAGAATTATGGAAGATTTAGGTGATGAAGTCAAAATTTTAAGGAAGAATCTATAGTCGCATATATAATGAAATCAAGCTCAGTGGAGAAAAGAAAATCTATTGACAGGAAATCCAGTTTAAAAATGTAGATTAGTTGCCTGAGGAAGAAGAAAATTAGCAATTCAGGCTTTTTAGAAAATCATAAATGAATTAAGAAGAACTTGAACCTCAATGACATTCGTGACAATGAAAATAATGCAGTGAATAATGTGAATTGTGACTCCTGACGTGAAATCAGAGTGTTTATATGATCAGAATCCCCCAATTCCTAATATATCAGTGCTACTGTCACCTTTACTATATTGCAAAGAATGTAGAATACGTGTGTAAGTCTGCCTCCTTTTCACTAATGGCTGTCTCACCCTCAAATGTAGTGTAATGGGTTGGAATATTTGTGGTTTGCAAATACATATTCTTTTGTCCTTTAAGCTAGAGAGTGAAATGTACTGAACAAACTGTTCTATAACACTTTTATGTTAGGCTTCCAACCTTGGGATCTTAGCACACTTTGTGTTACCACTCTGGCTATGATAGATATAAGAAGAGACTAGAGGGAGGAAGAAGAATGGCTCCATTTCCCTATGGCCAATTGCTAGAGCCAGCCTAAGATTCTGCTTGCTCCCTCTTTTGCCCCCAGATTGTTTCTAGTCCTTTTTGCATTTCAAGTGAAACATCAACTCCTAGTATGGAGGCATTACCAAGGTCGATGTGATCACTTCAGTCACTGAAGAGGAGAAAGAATCTCAAAAAGAGGCAAACAGATAAAAGATTCAAAGAGAGAACAAAGGAGTAAGAATTTTTACCATATTCAAACTCCATTTACAATCTCTTTACTCTTCATACCCGAATTTTGCCATTTATTATTGCATCTTAACTGTGTTTCTCTGGTGCCTCCATTTTGCCCTTGATAGGGTATAGGCTGTGAGAATGGAAAAGGGATCTAAATCCCATGTATTATATAGTTTCTTAGTTCTTATTCTCTCATATACAAAAACACAATTTTTTGCACACTACTTATAATACTTGATACAATTTTAAAAATTAAGTAACTTTTAAAACTTTGGCAATTTTATTTCAAAAGTTGATTTCATATCACAAATGATGGGTTCAGGACATGCTACCCCAAAATATGACACCTTAGTATATTGAATATTTTAAGTTGAAGGAGTTTGAAAAAAACAGCAGAAGCAGAAACGTCTCTTTAGCTTTCCCCTGCCCTTCTCCCCTGAAACAGGTGGCAAAATCCTCGTGTGAGAGGTGTCCTCCCTATATCCCAGAAGAAAGGAGCACCCTTATCTCCGAAGACAAAGGGATGCCAAAAAGAATTCAAACAGGCCTTGCTAAGTTTTCCCCAGTTTACTGCACTTACTTCATACCCTCTGACCTATCATATTTCTACATGACTGCCCACTCTTCATCAACTTAGCATAAAAATACTGAGGTCTGTTTCTTTGAGTCTCCATTTCCTAATGTAGACTTCCATGTCATATAAAACTTATATTAAATAAATCTGTATTCTTTTCTTCTATTAATATGTCTTTGTCAATTTAATTTTCAAGCCCAGTTAGAGACCCTAATGGGGGTTGAGGAGAAATTTTTCTTCCCCTACACTACCATAAAAAATATACTTAGCATAAAAGAGAGCAACAATAAAAATGTATAAATTAAATAGTATCTCTGTAATAACTTGAAATAATTTTGTGGGTCTCTAGAGGTACATGCACCACACTTTGGGGAGCATGGCATTAGAGGCTAGAATTCATCATGAAAGAGTTTCAAAGGCAGAATTATCAAGGTATTTAGTGATTGATTCTTGGTAAGGAGGGCACAGTTGGCACAAATAATAATTAACTGTAATATTTGAGTAAACTAATAACAATGGAAAAAGTGAAAATACCAAGCATATCATTAAAGATTATAAACTGGTATTTGTGCAAACAGCAAGGAAGGAGATATAGGTTTAGAATTCATTGATTGATATTTGATGATCCAAGAAAGGATGTCCTAGTTCTCTTTCACAGAAAGAATGAAGAAAGAAACAACATATAAGCATTTCAAAATGGCATATATGCATTCCTGAAAAACTTTACATTCTACAGAACTGTACCCTGCAAATAAGGCTTACATGAAAAATAAGACTGGGTCAAACCTGTCAAACTCTTTGCAACATTGTAACCAGAGCACTAGCATAAACAGAAACAATCCTAATTTTAAAAGAGATTGACAGGTTTTTAAAAAGGCAAATTCCTAATAAATAAATTATACTGTAAAAATAAGATTTTTAAAAGAAACCAAAAAAGGGAAAGTAGCTTGATGGAAGGTATATAGAGAAGAGTGTGGAGTTACATGATGGGGAGAAGTTGGTAATAAAGACAAAGCAAGTGGCCAAACTGAGCCAAGACAAAGAATGTGTGATGATAAACACTCCTCAGTGGCTTGCTGTCATTTAGCCCCTTGTGGTAGGCAGAATAATGGACCCTCAAGGATGTCCATGTCTTAATCTCTAGAACCTGTAGATGTATTACTTCACATGGCAAAGGGAAGATCTTACGTGTAAAGACTTTGAGATTGGGAGATCATCCTGGATTATTTGGGTGGCCCCAATCTAATGACACAGGTTCTTAAAAGCAAAGAAACTTTCCTGGCTGTGGACAGAGGCACATGTGAATATGAAGAATGGTCAGAGAGATACAACATTGCTGGTTGTGAAGATGGAGTAAGGGGACTCAGAGCAAGAAATGTGGACAGCCTCTAGAAACTGGAAAAGGCAGGAAAACAGATTCTCCTCTAGAGCCTCCAGAAAGGAATGCAGCTCTGCAGACAGCTTAATCTTAGCCTAGTGAGATACAAGATTCCTGTCAGATTACTGTTGCTGCTAGCACTACTACTACCATTACTACTACCACTACTATAGATCTGTTAAGACAATAAATCAGATAAGATACAGGTTGTCCAGTTAAGTTTGAATTTCAAATAAGTGATAAATAATTTTTGTTTTAATATAAGTGTATCTCATACAGTATTTGGAACATATTTATACTAAAAAGTTATCCATCATTTATCTAAAATTCAGATCTACATAGGCATCCTGTATTTTTATTTGCTCAATCTGGCAACCCTACTTGTTCTAAAAACTCTTAACTTTAAGACACTTTTAATATTAATATATTTGAAATCAGAAGGAATCTTTCAACTTAGGTATTTGATGTGTTTCACTGTACTTTTCAAAAAACCTCATTAAATTTATGGTGTATCTTACAATGTATGGCATCTTAAAATCATGGAAATACGTATGAACTTTTCTTGAAAAACGTCACCTCTTTTTTTTTAATATTCCATATGTTTAACATTTGTATCTAATTGGTTAATTGATTTTTACATTTAATTATCTGAGAGTACATTTGTGTCTATTTTTTATGAACTACTTCTGGGATATTTAAATTTAATCCATGATAGCAGAAAATATTAAGCAAAAAATTTCATCCTGTGATATGCTAAGACATGAGGGTAAGACAAATGTATTTGTGTTTGTGTGAGGCAGCTGCTATTTAACATTTGAAATCATGATTAGGTTCCAAGAAGAGTCTGAAAAAGAACTGAAAATATCAAATAATAAGATGAACTATATTTTCAGTGGTAAAGTATGTTGGAATTATAATTTAGGATTCCAGAATCCATTTATCTATTCCTTTTCCCCCTCCCTTGCTACATGTTACAAAAAGTAGTAACAAAATTTACATCCATGAAAGAATAACAAAAAGTTTCATCCATGAAAGAATAACAGTTTTGGAATAAAAAACATCTAGGTTTGAACTGGGGTTTACTTTTGGCAAGTTCCTTGCCATCACTGAGCTCTATTTACCTTTTCTGTAAAGCAGGGATAATGACAGTGTGCCATTTTAAGGAGACAATTCTCCTTTTTTGTGTGTGTGCAAGGTCTGGGCTTTCTGAACAAAACTCACTGGAAAACTTTGTTAAAACATAATTAATAGCAAACATGCCTTGAAACCTTAAGATGGTGAACTGCTCCAAAGATATTTAGACTTACCACCCTTGGGGCCATTTGCTATTGTTCCAGCTTGGAGGGCTGGGGACTTTCCACTCCCTTCCCAGGCAAAGATTTGTTTACATCCCAGCTTGAAGGCCTCTCTCTCTCTTCAAGGGAAGGAGGGACAGATGTATTAACTGCCCTATACAACTTCTGAGTATCACAAATTAGGGCTCCTCCTCTGTGGTGCAACCCCACTGCAAGCACAGGGTAACATCAGGCTCTCCCCACATTGCCCAGTGAAGGCTGCAGTTTGGGGGACCAGCACTAAAATGCTCTGTGCATAATGAAGATCTGTTCTCTGATCCAGAGGCCTTATGTATCCCATTAAACACAAAATATAAATATATAACTTAAGCAGTCATTTGTCTGACAAAACAGTCATTTGTCTCGTTTCCTGCGAACCTAAAATTTATTCAGCAGAATATGCCCAACCCAGAGCATAAAGCATGTTTTGGTGACTAGCATGAGCTTACATAAACTCCTTTTACTCTGGTTAATTTAGGGATAGGTTAAATAAGCCCAAAGAGATTAAAGGAGAAATCTGCCAAGTTGATGATAGTTCTGTGAAAGATTTTCCTCCTAAGTGAGAAAGAGTGCCATACAAAGAGAATCCCTTTCACTCCAAATTACGGTATTTTGAGCTTGTCATATGAGAATGTGATGTTTGGAGAGGCAGCAGACATGTTATGACTATTAGAAACAAGTCTGAAGAAGGAAACTAATAGATTGAGGGCGAAAGAGCAGAAGAATGTCAAATGAATGAGCAAAAGAGCAAAATAATGTTCTGGATGGCATCTTTAAGCTGTTGAATCAACCCTGAACTCATTTCTCTGTATATTTAAAAAATATACAGTAACTGCTCCTTACAATTCAAACAAATTCTTGTCGAGTTTTCATTTATTTAGAACTAAAAGCATTCTAAGTAACATAAGAATCTAACTCAAGGAATTGTGAAGACTAAATGAAAAGAGAGAAAAAGTAATTAGAATATATATATATATATATTAGATTATATATATGTGTGTGTATGTATATGCTGCCACTGCTGCTAAGGAGACTCTCTCAGGTCCAAACACCCATTTGTCTATAGTATAAGTGTCTATATCATATCATACCATATCATCATATATCATATCATATCATATCACAAGTCAAGGGCTCCAGTTTGGGAGGGTTTGTGAAAGAGGGGTCATTGAAGCACAAGGACAGAAAAGATGGGGCATAGTGGTCAATAACGGGAACATTAGAATAAAATATAAAAGTAAAAATTTAATTAGAGCAGTTGTTCTCGAGTAGAACCCTTTATATTCTTAACAATTGTGTAGAACTCCAAAATGCTTTTTATATGAGTTTTCTATATCAGTATTTACTGAATTAGAATTTAAAACAGATACTGAAAAATATTTTTTGAGTGCCTCATTTTAACTTTATTTAAAAACACATTTTATATACAACTTTTTTCCCAAAATTAAAAAAAGAGAAAAAGGTCAGTGTTTACTTTTTGTTTTTGCAAATCTCTCTGCTATCTGGCTTCTCATATCTGCTTCTGCTTTCAAACTGTTGTGTTATATAAATTTGACTGAAGTGTAATGAAGAAGTTTTGGCTTTACATAGATATGGACTTAGAAAAGGAAGGTGTATTATAATACTCTTTTAAGATAATTGTGGATTTTTTTTTTTTTTTTTTGGAACTACACCAAAGCTTGGCAATAGATGGTTTCTTAAAAGTTGATTGTAATGTAGAATCTTGACCTGGCAAATATTTCATAGCAACAAGTGTGAAATACGTTGATCTGTCTTACACCTTAATTATTCTTTACCCATGGATAATTTTGTAACCATGCACTGACTAGTAAATATTGATTAACTGAGTTATGTACATCTTCTAAAAGTTGACAAATTCGTTGTCACATTTGTTAACATCATGGGTGTTCTTATCAGAATATTATTTAAGTATTGGGAAACTAGTTCATAGTGACAGACCTACATTTTCCAAAATTCTAATTTTTTCTTGAAAGCTTGACATTTATCATCACAACAAATATTATTAGTTGTTTTCCTTGAAATGGAGTCCACTTCATTAATTTTTGAAAAAAAATGACTGTCAAAACATGTCTGAATAATTATAGTATGTCTGTCAGTTGTGTTTTCAAGTAAAAATGGTGTTCCACTAAAAAGACAGCTACTTGAGCTTGTATTTGAAACAAATTGCACAAGTGCTTTTACTTGAGAAAGCCATCATACTTCAGAATGTAGAAGTGTTTTATCTACATCTGTTTTGTCATATAGATGATAAAAGAGGTATGTTATGCAAAGGTCTGGTTTAATTAAATTAAAATTTTACTGCTTCATTAAGAACACTGTTATGTGAAAGTCAATGTTTTTCCATTTTTTTTTTTTTTTTTTGCGGTATGCGGGCCTCTCCCGCTGCGGAGCACAGGCTCTGGACACTCAGGCTCAGCGGCCATGGCTCACGGGCCCAGCCACTCCGTGGCATGTGGGATCTTCCCGGACTGGGGCATGAACCTGTGTCCCCTGCATCGGCAGGCGGACTCTCAACCACTGCGCCACCAGGGAAGCCCAATGTTTTTCTTTTTTTAAAAAAATTATGAGTGCCTGGCAATAAAGAATAGAATGACTACTACACAACTGATATAATTTGGTGCTGGTATCGAATATTTTATGTTAAGATGATAGCATTTTTACCCTCATTGTTTTGTATCATCAATTTGTGTGTCAACCCAGTAAAAAAGGCAAATTATGTCTTAGTATTATTATGGAATAATTTTGACCTCATTGACCCCTGAAAAGTTCTTATGGACTGTTTTCGGCTCCATATACTGTACTTTGAGAACAACTGAATTCTCAACGGGTGGGATAAAAATGTATCAGTGTATCTCAATTCTCCCTAAAATCCTGATATGTGCTACTAGAATGAAGACCTGACATCTAGCTCACTAAAAAAGAAACCTGTTTATTTGGGTTCATCAGCCATCCATCCCAATACATAGGTTTATTTGTGTCATATTTTAGATTCCACATATAAGTGATATCATATGGTAGTTATCTTTCTCTTTCTGACTTACTTCACTTAGTATGACAATCTGCTTTTATCCATGTTGCTGCAAATGGCATTATTTTGTTCATTTTTATGGTTGGGTAGTATCCCATTTTATATATGTACCACATCTTCTTTATCCATTCACCTGTTGATGGACATTAAGGCTGCTTCCATGTCTTGGCTACTGTGAATAGTTCTGCTGTGAACATAGGGGGTGCATGTATCTTTTTGAATTAGAGTTTGTCTGGATATATGCCCAGGAGTGGGATTTCTGAATCATATGGTAATTCTATTTTTAGTTTTCTGAGGAACCTCCATACTGTTTTCCATAGTGACTGTACCAACTTACATTCCCACCAACCATGTAGAAGGGTTCCCTTTTCTCCACATTCTGACTTGTGTGAGGTGGTACCTCATTTGATTTGCATTTCTCTAATAATTAGAGGTGTTGAGCATCTTTTCATGTGCCTATTGGCCATTTGATTGCTTCTTTGGAGAAATGTCTATTTAGATCTTCTGCCCATTTTTCGATTGGGCTTTTGATTTTTGTTGTTGAGCTGTATGAGCTGTTTGTGTATTTTGGAAATTAAACCCTTGTTGGTCCCATTGTTTGCAAGTATATTCTCCCATTCTGCAGTCTGTCACCTCCTTGGTCAGGTTTATTTCTAAGTATTTTATTTTTTTGGTGTGATTTTAAATGTTTGGTTTTTTTTTATATATTCCCTTTCTACTGTTTCATTGTTGGTATAAAGAAATGCAACCAATTTCTTTATGTTAATCCTTTATGTTAATTCTTGTATCCTGCTACCTTGCTGAATTCACTTATCAGTTCTAGTAGTTTTCATGTGGAGTCTTTAGGGTTTTCTGTATGTAGTATCTTGTCATCTGCATATAGTGACAATTTTACCTCTTCTCTTTGGATACCTTTTATTTATTTATTTATTTATTTTTTCTTGTCTGATTGCTGTGTTTAGGACTTCCAATACTATGTTGAAGAGAAGTGGTGAGAGTGGGCATCCTTGTCTTGTTCCAGATTTTAGCAGGAAGGCTTTCAGTTTTTCACCATTGACTATTATATTGGCTGTGGGTTTGTCATAAATAGCTTTTATTATGTTGAGATATGTTCCTTCTATACCCAGTTTCATAAGAGTTTTGATCATGAATGGGTGTTGAATTTTGTCAAATGCTTTCTCTGCATCTATTGAGATGTTTGTGTGGTTTTTGTCTTTTCTTTTGTTGATTTGGTTTATCACCTTGATTGATTTGTGTATGTTGAGCTGTCATTGTGAACTTGGGATGAATCCCACTGGGTCGTGTTCTGTGATGTTTTTTATGTGTTGTTGGATTCAGTTTGCTAGTATGTTGTTGAGAATTTTTGCATCTATATTCATCAAAGATATTGGCCTGTAAATTTCAGTTTTGGTGGTATCTTTGTCTGGTTTTGGTATCAGGCTTAATAGAATGTCTTTGGGAGTGTTCCCGCCTCTTCAGTCTTTTGGAAGAGTTTGATAAGGATTTGTGAAAGTCCTTCTTTGTATGTTTGGTAGAATTTGCCTGTGACGCCATATGGCCCTGGACTTTTGTTTGTAGGGAGGTTTTTGTTTGTTTGTTCATTTTTTTAATTACAGATTCTGCTTCTCTTCTAGTGATTGGTCTGTTTCTTCTTGATTTGATTTTGGTGGGCTGTATGTTTCTAGAAACTCGTCCGTTTCTTCTCGGTTGTTGAATTTGTTGGCATATGATTGTTCATAGTATTCTCTTATTTTTTTTGTATTTCTGTGGTATTCGTTGTTATATTTCCTTTTTCATTCCTTATTTTGCCCATTTGGATTTTCTCTTTTCTTCTTGGTAAGCCTGGCCAGAGGTTTGTCAATCTTGTTTTCCCTTTTAAAGAACCAGCTCTTGGTTTTATTGATTTTTTCTATTGCTTTTTAAAACTTCTATTTATTTCCTCCCTGATCTTTATTATTTCCTTCCTTCTGCTGACTTTAGGTTTTGTTTCTTTCTCTTTTTCTAATTCTTTTAAGTGAGGGGTTAGGTTGTTTAGTTGAGATTTTTCTTGCTTTTTGAGGAAGATGTGTATTGCTGTGAACTTCCCTCTAAGAACTGCTTTTGCTGCATCCCATAGATTTTGTATGGTTGTGTTTTCATTGTCATTTGTCTCAGGGTATTTTTAAATTTCCTCTTTGATTCACATTGACCCATCAGTTTTTTAGTAGCATGTTATTTAATATCCATGTAATCATTTTTTCTTATTTCTTTTTCTGTGGTTAATTTCTAGTTTCATGCTGTTATGGTCAGAAAAGATGCTTGAGATGATTTCCATACTCTTAAATTCATTGAGGTTTGTTTTGTGCTGTATGTGGTCAATCCTAGAGAATGTTCCATGTGTACTTGAAAATAATATGTATTCTTTTTTTTTGTATGTAATGTGCTGAAAATATCAACTAAGTCTAACTGTTCTATTGTATCATCTGAGATCTCTGTTGCCCTATTGATTTTCTGTGTAGAAGATCTGTCCATTGATGTTAGTGGGGTGTTAAAGTCTCCTACCATTATTGTATTCCTGTCATCAATTTCTCTCTTTATGTCTATTAGTATTTGTTTTATGTATTTGGGTCCTCCTATATTAGGTGCATATATGTGGACAAGTGTAAAAGCCTCTTCTTGTATTGATATCATTGTATAGTGGCCTTCTTTATTTTTCTTTATGGCCTTTGTTTTGAAGTCTGTTTTGTCTGAAATGAGTATTGTGACCCCTGCTTTCTTGTCATTTCCTTTTTCATGAAATATCTTTTTCCATCTCCTTACTTTCAATTTATGTGTGTCCTTTGCCCTAATGTGGGTCTCTTGTAGGCAGCATATTGTAGGTTCTTGTTTTTTAATCCAATCTGCCACTCTGTCTTTTGATTGGAGCATTTAGTCCATTGACATTTAAGGTAAATATTGGTAGATATGTACTTATTGCCATTTTAAACCTTGTTTTCCCATTGATTTTATATTTCTTCATTGTCCCTTTCTTTTTCTTTTGGTTTTTCTATTTGTGGTTTGATGATCTTCTTTTGTATTATACTTATGTTCTCTTCTTTTTGGTTTTTGCGGACCTATTATAAGTTTTTGATAGGGTAATCGTGGTTACCCTATTTTTCAAGTATGTGAACCCCTTCTTATATCTACTTGCTGTATAGTGGTAGTCATATAGGCTCAAGCACATTCTAGGAAAAAAACCCTACATTTTCTTATTCTCCTCCCACACATTTTATGATTTTGATGTCTTCTTTTACATCTTCATGTTCATCCTTTTGCTGTTTATCATCACTTTCACAGAAATTATTTGACTTATTTTTTTAAATCTGTGTACCGGCCTATTTAAGTGATTTACTTTCCACTTGCATTTTCTCATTCTTATTGATTCTTATTTCTTTTCTATTTAGAGAAGTCCTTTCCATATTTCCTTTAGGATAGGTTTAGTATTGCTGTATTCTTTTAGTTTTTGCTTGTCTGAGAAATTCTTTCTCTCTCCTTCTATTCTAATGATAGTCTTGCTGGGTGGAGTATCCTAGGTTGCAGATTTTTCCCTTTCAGGATTTTAAATATATCTTACCACTCCCTTCTAGCCTGTAGCATTTCTGTAGAGAAATCAGCTGACGGCCTTATGAGGGTTCCCTTGTAATTAACTATTTGTTTTTCTCTTGCTGCCTTTTGAATCCTCTCTTTATCTTTAACTTTTGCCATTTTTATTGTAATATGTCTTTGTGTAAGTCTGTTTGAGTTTATCCTGTTTGGACCCTCCGTGGTTCCTGTACCTGGCTATATGTTTCCATCTTTAGGTTTGGGAAGTTTTCAGCCATAATTTCTTCAAATACATTTTTGATCTCCTTTCATCTTTCTTCCCCTTCTGGAATCCTTATTATGTGTAGATTGGCACACTTTATATTATCCCATAGGTCTCTTATATTGCTTTCATTTTTTTTTTTTTCAATTTGGCTTTCTGTCTGCTATCCTGATTGGGTGATTTCCATTGTTCTATCTTTCAGGTTACTTTTTTGTTCTTCTGCATTGTTCATTCGGCTATTCATTGCCTTTAGCTCAGCTTTTGTCTTGGCAAGTGAGTTTTGTACTTTTTCTTGGTTTCTCTTTATAGTTTCTAGTCCCTTTTTACAGTATTCTGCATTTCTGTCAATGGCCTTTCTTAATTCCTTCAGTATTTTCATTATCTCCTTTTTGAAATCAGTGTCTGTTAGATTGAAGAGGTCTGTTTCATTGTTTGTTCTCTCAGGGGAATTCTCTTGGTCTTTTAACTGGGAGTGGTTCCTCTGCTTCTTCATTTTACTTATACTTCTCTTACTCTGTGAGTTTAGGAGAAACAATTATCTACCGTTGTTTTGGAGGGCTATTTATATGTGGGCGTATCCCTGTGTAGCTTGTGTGGGTTTAGTTTTTTGTTGCAGGGCTGTTTTTAGTATGGATGCCTATCACGTCTTTCCTCAGCATGTGCTGGCTGTTATCCTCTTGATAGGGGGTGTGAAGACGTGGCGACTGGTGCTCAGTCCTGGGGTTCTTGGTGGTGGTGGCAGTTCACATGCACCCCTGAAGCATGCGATGGGAGTGGAGGCAGCTTGCAACCGCTCCTGGAGCTCACGTAGGCAGTGTTCTTCTGCCTGAGACCACACACGGGGAAATATGTTGCAATAGCAGGTCCTGTCCCTCTCCTTATGCACCCCCCAAACAATGGCTCCTGGCCTCTGAGACAGCTCAGGCTTCCTCCATTAACCCTCAGTTGAGGCTGCACCAGACTCCAGCCCCTGCTGGCTGTTTTCAGGCAGCCAACCCCACTCTTCTCACCAGGTCCAATCTCTGAAGCACAAGCTTCAGCACCCAGCCTCTGCCCACACAGGTGAACACGTTCCAGGCTGGGGAATGCTGGGAGGTGGCACTGACTGTCTGTGCAGGTCTCTCTCCATTCTGGCTGCTGCAAACCAGTTGCCGTGTTCTCCTCCAAGGGTCTAAAGCTCTCCTTCTGTCCCGGCTGATCTCCCCGCTGGTGAGGGGCCTTCCAGGGTGCAGGAACCTTTCCTCTTTTACAGCTCCCTGTCAGGGGCACAGGTCCTGACAAGATTCCTTTGTCACTTTCTTTTTTTCTATTTTCTTTCGTCCTACCCTGTTACATGGAGATTTTCTTGCCCTTTCAGAAGTCTTAGGTCTTCTGCCAGTGTGCAATAGATATTCTGTGAGAATCATTCCACATGTAGATATATTTCTGATGTATTTGTGGGAGGTGGTGAGGTTCATGTCCTACTCCTCCACCATCTTGATTGCTCCCCTAACTGTACTTTATTGATCTTTATAAAACATTTTAAATTATTTTTGTAATATGGTGTTATATAAGTAAGTAAATAAGTATCTAAGTAAATAAATAAAGTGAGTTCCAACAACTACTTTTCACACACTAGTCTGTTCTCATTCCCATTTTATCCCATTTTTTTTCCTCTGATGGCAATTTCAAATGGCACAAAGGGTCTAATTGTGTGTCTCTGATATTTATGTATGAAGACTTATGTACCAGACCATGATTCTCACGGCTATATGACCCCTGAAAATGAAACAAGCAATGGCATTTTGGGGATAAATGATTGTATGCACACTGAAAATATGAGATAGTACTATAAGCAATCCTCAGGAAAATTAACCCATGGGAACATGAAATCTTCCTAGTCACTAATCACATAATAATTTTTCTTTCATGTGAGAATTAGTAGAGAACACCAATACCTTTAGATGATTGGTATTAAACAATGTATGCTGAAGGCCACTGCAAAGAACATCTGCATTTTATACTAAGGAAGAATGAATAATGCTTTTAAGTACTATACATTTCTTTGTAGATTTAAATGTCTGCTTAGAAGATTCTAAGGTTTAATTGGAACTCTTCATGTGTATTTAAGTAAATTTTAACTTTAAAAAAATTTTGCCTTGTCTTAGAGGAGTACTTTTCATTTTTTCACTGTTAAGTATGTTAGCTTTGGGTTTGTCACATATGACCTTTATTCTGTTGAGGTATATTCCTTCTATACCCATTTTATCGAGAATTTTTTTTATCACAAATGGATGTTGAATATTGTCATATCCTTTTTCTGCATCTATTGAGATGATCATATGATTTATATTTTTCATTTTATGTGGTATATCGTTTTGATTGATTTGCAGATGTTGAACTATCCTTGCTTCCCTGGAATAAATCATACTTGATCATGGTGTATGATCCTATTAATATATTATTGAATTTGGTTTGCTAATTTTTGGCTAAAGATTTTTGCATCCATGTTCATCGAATTATTGGCCTGTAATTTTCTTTCTTTCTGTTATCCTTGTCTGGTTTTGGTATGTTCATTGCAGTGTTGTTTACAATAGCCAACATATGCAAGCAACGTAAATGCTCATTCACAGATGAATGGATAAAGAAGATATGATATATATATATATGTATCATATATATGTATCTACACATATATATTTGAATACTATTCAGCCATAAAAAGATGAAATCTTGCTATTTGCAACAACATGGATGGACCTTGATGGTATGCTAAGTGAAATAAGTTGGAGGGAGAAAGGCAAGTACCATATGATTTACCATATGATTTCACTCATATGTGGAATATCAAAACTAATTAAATAAATAAGTGAACAAACCAAACCAAACAAAAATAAGCACATAGATATAGAGAACAGAGTGGTGGTTACCAGAGGAGGCAGGGCATGGGGGGGAGGGCAAAATGGATAAAGGTGATGAGCAGTATGGTGATGCATGGAAACCAAACTTTTGGTGGTAAGCATGCTGTAAATATATACAGAAATTGAAATATAATATTGTACACATGAATCTTATATAATATTATAAGCCAATTAAAAAGAAATTAAAAATTATAAAAAACTTCTGCCTCAGGAAAGATATTGCTCCAGTTTGAGCAAATTCTAAAATAGTTTTGGACCAAGGATAAGATACCATCACATGGAAATGTTTTGGCAGCACATGAAGAGGTATTTAGTGTCCTTTCCTGTATCTTCTTTGTTGTATTTCCTTTCCTGTATCCTACACACTGCCAGTCTCATTACATAGCAAGTACGTTCCAGAATGTAGTGACTGGGAGATGAATCATGGAATTTGGGAGAGGAAAACAAGTATCATAAGGAAAAACAGTGCATCCTTCCAAAGAGTGCAGGAACCTTTCCAAGGTGGTCATTCATACATGAAAAACTTATTTAAAGAATTTAAATATAAATCTGGGAGTGTCCGAAAGGTATTGACCTCATGCAGAATGTAACCTTTTCCTTCTTTTTTCATCTTCTTTCAAAGACCTATAATATTTAATGTGAAATTAGCAAAGCCTGCTCATTCTTATGCATTATTTCTGGATATGGTCTATTGAGAAAAAAATAAAAATATGTTAATGTATAAGAGTCTCATATTTCTATAGAAACTCAGTGATTACCTCCACAAGATGTTTTTGCCCTTAGTGTTGCTATTGTACAGCATGACTTTAAAGCTTGTATATGGGAGATTTAGAACAAGTGTTCTATAAAGAAGTGATTTTTTTTCTTGATTTGCTAGACTGGAAAGTGCACCCCCATCCACCCACCCACGGTACAGGGAATATTTCAGATTATTTCATTTTCCCAGATATAAGAATATCAAGGGGAAAAAAAGCTCAGGTACTAAAAAATTAGTCTTAAAATGTTCTGCTCATGATTAATTGCTATAATGCATTTTTAATTTGTTACACTAAGGTTCTTCTTAGAGATCAGAGTTTTAACTTTTATGAAAACAACCTTATTGAGTTATATAATACAAATCATAAAATGTACCCATTTTAAGTGAACAGTTCAAGAATTTTTAGTAAATTTAAAGAGTTGCACAGCCATCATCACAATCCAGTTTTAGAATGCTTCCTTAAACTCAAAAAGATTCCCTGTGCCCATTTCCAATCCTCATTCCCACTCACATCCACAGGCAACCACTAATCTACATTCTGTCTCTAAAGATTTGCTCTTCTGGACCATTCATATACATGGTCAATCATACACTATGTAGTCCTGCATCTGACCTTCTTTAGCTTCTTTAGCTTAGCATAATGTTTTTGATGTTCATCCCTGTTGTAGCATACATCAGTAGTTTGTACCTTTTTATTGGTAAATAGTATTCCATTATATGGATATACCACAGTTTTTGTTTAGATATTCATCAGTTGTTGGGCATTTGAATTTTTCCCACATTTTGGCTAGTATGAATAATGCTGCTATGAACATTCACATGCAAGTGCTTGTGTGGCTATATATATATTTTTTTCTTTTTTTTTCACACACATCCCATATATATTTTTGTGGGTTAAAGACCTAGGAATAGAATTGCTGCATTATATGATAAATTTATGTTTAAATATTTAAGAAACTGTCAAGAGTCTTTCTCTCCAAAATAACTGCACCACTTTACATTACTACTAGCGATATATGAGGGTTCCAGTTTTCTACTTTCTCACGAACACTTGTTATTGTATGTCTTTTTGATTACAGCCATTCTAGTGAGTGTGAAATGACATCTCACTATGGTTTTAATTTGTATTTCTCAAATGGCTAATGAGGTTGAGCATCTTTTCATGTGTTTGTTAGATGTTCATAAATCTTCTTTGTTTAAATGTCAGTTCAAATCTTAATTGTCAGTGACTCTGCAAGTTGACAGCAAGGTTCAGGACCTTGTTGAATTCACCTTTTAAAGCTTCTGGTTAGTTAGCCTCCCAGTTTTTTCCTGGTAAAATGCTACTTTACTCTTCAGTGAGATAAGTGGACCTTTTTATGTGACACTGTGATATCTTATATTTCTCTTTTGCTTACAACAATTAGGGGGAGAAGCCTAGTTTCATACTTCCATATTCTCCTGCAGGGCTCTGACTTTACTCTGACCATGTTACAGTTTGTAGGCAAATAATCACGTATCCCTGTCCAAAAGTGGAATAGAGTAGCACAGAGTTCAGTGCTGCATGGTGATTCTTGTGTTGGTCATTCATAGCCCTGTAAAATTTGAATTGAGAACATTTGTGTAGTTACGTCACCTCCTTGACTTGACCCTTTACCTGGTTAGACCTGTGATGTCTACAAGACTTGCACACATAAACTTGAGGACTTGAACCTGGATGCTCCTCACTCTTTGCTTTCCAGATTTCTACACAACACTTCTATTCCTATTTCCAGAAATAAGACAGGAGCATACTACTTTTTTCAAGAGTGAGATTGCCACTTTATTTTTTTTTATATATTTTGTTGCCTGGAACCACACACCAGAAATACTAATTTAATGTTTATGAAAGGAGTTTGCATCATTTTGATGAGACTTTGTTAGATAATATTTCAGAATTTCTCCCCTTGCCCTGTCCTACTGTGATATGTGTATATCACACAAGAGACATTTGGCCTACTGTGTTACCAATAGCTATGTAGTAGAGTGGAGTAGAGTACAGTTTTATGATTCCACTTTTTACCATCACAGAGTAGCTGCTATTAGACCTGTTTTGCTACAGTAAATAACTTCAAAACTGGACAAAATATTTGAGCTGTTTCCAGACATTGAATAAACAGGTGCCATGGGAGTGCAATCATTGAGAGAAAGGAAACAAGTGAGATTAGCTGCATGATCACTCTGGTTTTCTGCCTGAATGCATGTTTCTCACTATAGTTCAGGGAGAGGAAGCCCGAAAGTATTCTCACCAAGCTGAGGATACAAAGGTTATTTGTATATAACTTAAGGCTATTGAGTTGGCTGGAATTTACAGAGCAGGGTATCAGAGAAAAGATATCTATGTAAAGAAGGAGATTCAGAAATCTGTATATATGACTTGCCTTTGGTCTTTGGCTAAATACCGAGCTGAACATGTGCAAATTGAAACTCAAAGAGGACACATAATGATACCAAAAGATACACATCTATTAGGGAGTCGTGAACTGAACAACTCCTGCAGCTTGCACAGAACAGATGTTCTACTTCCAATTAGCCAGTGTGGAGAGAATTCATTTCATATGCTAGGTAGCAAAGAGGCCATGCTTTAAGAGTAGGGCTATTCTACCCCTCCGCTAAAGGCTGCTTTCTATTTTAACTAACAAAGATTTTTTTTAAAACCTTCGAAAGTTGAAAGATTGTGTAAATAAATTAACTGTCAGATTAATAACAAATCTGACAAAATAAACAAAATAGTAACAAAATAAACACTATTAAGGAAAAGAATAACATCTAAATAATCAATAATATAGTATTCATAATGTCTAGTATACAGTGAAAAATAGACATGCAAAAAGCAGTTAATGAGGTCCATAAGCATGAGAAATATTAATCAATAATGAAAGTGACAGAATTAGCAGATGAATTTATAACAGCTATTAAAAATTAGTTCACATTTTAAGAGCAATTTTAAAGGGCAATATTGACAATAAAATTCAATCCCCCATGTAAACTTTGCAACTTTTCCAAACCTCACATTAAATAAACACATAGTAAATATAAACAAACAAACAACACATGCACACATACATACAAAAATACATATTTTTGGCTGAGAGGGAACATGAGAACATTCCAGGTAAGAGAAAGATCAGAGTAGGTGATGGGAAATTAACCTGTTCTATATGATTGGTTGTACAGTGTGCTTGAAACAGTAAAAGATGAGGTTAGAGAGTTATTAAGGAGCCAGTTAGTATAGGTTTTGAAACCAGATTAATGGGCTTGAATTGACTCCAACTATAGGAGCTGTCAACCTAAAAGGAATAGACTGCCAGATATTTCTCCAGCAAAGATGAGTTTATTTGGGATCGTCGAGAATTGCCATTTAGTGTCTGCAACCATGGCGAGCCACATGGAAAACCCCACACAGCAAGGAAAGAACTATTTTATAGACAGGAAAAGGAAATTGGGAGGGCTATAGTAAACAAAGAGTCCATGGCTGAGAACTTGCCAGGAAAGAAGAAACATCTTTCTTCTTTTTATTGGGCTCTGCTATCTTCACCAGGCATGAGGGCTCTCCCTTCTGGTCTCCTGACTCTATTTAATGGAGGTTTCTGTTTATTCATTTTTTAACACTTCCCCCTTTTGATCAAGATCTTGCTCTGAAAGCATTGCTGATCATGTCAGATTTTCTAGTTTTAGCAGCTTTTTGCCCCTGTGTCAGGAAGGACCTTTCTTGGGTGTAGTGCTCACATTGGACCAAAAGTGCGTGGATTGGAAACCTGTTGAGGTCACTTTGAGTAACAAGGAGGGGTAGGAGGGGGAACTATAAGGTACATTTTATCTAAATTCCATACATTATCACGATCATAGATATTAGAGAGCATCTGAAGTGTTATGTCATCATCAGAGGTTTGATGATAAACTTCCAACAGGACAGATCTGGATATCTTGGGAAAGCTTTCTCATCAGATATTGTCTGCTTCAATTTCAGGAAATCTTTCCTTTTACATTACCAGATGATGTGCAGGTCCATTTAGGGTTTGGTGCTTTCTTTAGGTATGTCACGTGAACCCAAGAGTCTAT
This sequence comes from Phocoena phocoena, assembly GCF_963924675.1. Lineage (NCBI taxonomy): Eukaryota > Metazoa > Chordata > Mammalia > Artiodactyla > Phocoenidae > Phocoena > Phocoena phocoena. The sequence goes on along the minus strand of NC_089221.1, from coordinate 81,876,788 downwards.
TCCTTGGAGTTTGGCAGCACAAGGATTGGTTAGCAGTACCTGATAGTGGTCTCTCCAATGAGGTTGAGGAGAGTTCTTCTGTTCTTTTCCAACAGATAAAAACCCCAGGTTGCAAGTTGTGATGCTTAAAGTCTTCATCTTCCAATAACACTCTATGAAAAGATCTACCAAAACATGGTTATTTTATTATTATAAAGCAATTAGCCCTTTGCAATATTGAAATAGCCCTCCTTTTGTTAGTTGTGTATCAAGAGAAGCAGAACCCAAGTGTGTTGGGTGTCCTGTGACTATCTCGAAGGGTGAGAGTTCATAAGTTCCAAAAGGGATGGTTCTGATATTTAGAAGGACAGCAATGCTTTCAGCCAAGGTATCTGTGGTGGTGGTGGGGGGCTCTGTAAATTTTGCCAATGGAATCTTAATAATGCCTTCAGTGCGTTTGACTAAACCAGAGCACTGAGGGTGGTAAGTGCAGTGAAAGTGTTGTAAAACCAGCTAAACAACACAGGCTTGTCAAAGCACCTGGCCAGTAAAATGGGTACCTTGCTCACTGTGAAGTGCAAGAGGAACCAGGTAGGGATAATGTTTTCCGAAAGGATTTGAGCCACAGAAAAGGCAGTAGTCCGTCTGCAAGAGAAGGTTTCAGTCTAGTATGAAAACATATAGACCATGACTGAAACATATTTATATTCATGAACATATTTATATTCATGAGTTGTATGAAAAGCATTTGCCAGACTTTAAATCGTCCATTGTGCAGTTGAAAATGTCCAGGAGCAGTACAAACAGGCTTCCCTGGGTTGAACTTCAGACAAATGGGTTAATTGAAATAGGTACTTTTTATAGCCTTGTTAATGTTTCCCCACAAATATTGATTCATGAATACTATCATTTTGTTAGTAGACCAAGAGTTTAATGTATATTCAGGGGTGAGGAGTGAATTTTAGAGTCTTCAATAGGACTGGGTTGTTATTTGGTCCAAACCAGAGCTTAATCGTTTTTTTGTTGTTGTTTCGTTTTTTTGTTATATTCACTAGTTATATTTTTTAGATTACACATATAAGTGATATCATACAGTATTTGTCTTTCTTTTTCTGACTCATCTCAATTAGCATAATACACTTCAAGTCCATCCACATTGTTGCAAATGGCAACATTTCATCCTTTTTTATGGTTGAGTAGTATTCTATTGTGTGTGTGTGTATACACACACACACACACACACACACACAACACCACATCTTCTTTATCCACTCATCTGTTGATGGACACTTAGGTTGCTTCCATATCTTGTTAATTGTAAATAATGATACTATGAATATTGAGGTGCATGTGTCTTTCCCAATTAGTTTTTTTTTTTCCTTTTCTTTTCTTTGAATATGTGCCCAGGAGTGGAATTGCTGGATCATATGGTAGTTCTACTTTTAATATTTTGAGAAACCTCCATAATGATTTCCACAAAGGCTGCACCAATTTACATTCCCACCAACAGTATACAAAGTTTCCCTTTTCTACACATCCTGTCAACATTTGTTATTTGTGTTATTTTTGATAGCCATTTTGACAGGTGTGAGGTGACATCTCATTATGGTTTTAATTTGCATTTCTTTGATGATTAGCGGTGTTGAGCATCTTTTTATGTGCCTGTTGGCCATCTGTATGTCTCCTTTGGAAAAATATCTGTTCAGTTCTTCCACGCATTTTTTTTCTTTAAACACCTTTATTGGAGTATAATTTCTTTACAGTGCTGTGTTAGTTTCTGCTGTATAACAAAGTGAATCAGCTATATGCATACGTATATCCCCATGTCCCCTCCCTCTTGCGTTTCCCTCCCACCCGCCTTATCCCACCCCTCTAGGTGGTCACAAAGCACCAAGCTGATCTCCCTATGCCATGCAGCTGCTTCCCACTAGCTATCTAATTTACATTTGGTAGTATATATATATCAGTGCTACTCTCTACTTTGTCCCAGCTTACCCTTCCCGCTCCATGTGTCCTCAAGTCCATTCTTAATGTCTGTGTCTTAATTCCACTGCTACCCATAGGTTCATCAGAACCTTTTTTTTTTTTTTTTTAGATTCCATATATATGTGTTAGCATACAGTATTTGTTTTTCTTTTTCTGACTTACATCATTCTGTATGACAGACTCTATCTCCATCCAGCTCACTACAAGTAACTCAATTTTGTTTCTTTTTATGGCTGAGTAATATTCCATTGTATATATGTGTCACATCTTCTTTATCCATTCATCTGTCGATGGATACTTAGGTTGTTTCCATGTCCTGCCTATTGTAAATAGTGCTGCAGTGAACATTATGGTGCATGACTCTTTTTGAATTATGGTTTTCTCATTGTATATGCCCAGTAGTGGGATTGCTGGGTCATATGGTAGTTCTATTTTTAGTTTTTTAAGGAACCTCCATACTATTCTCCATAGTGGCTATACCAATTTACATTCCCACCAACAGTGCAAGAGGGTTCCCTTTTCTCCACACCCTCTCCAGCATTTATTGTTTGTAGATTTTTTTATGATGGCCATTCTGACTGGTGTGAGGTGATACCTAATTGTAGTTTTGATTTTCATTTCTCTAATGATTAGTGATATTGAGCATCTTTTCATGTGTTTGTTGGCAAACTGTATATCTTCTTTGGAGAAATATCTATTTAGGTCTGCTGCAACCTTTTGGATTAGGTTGTTTGTTTTCTAGATATTGAGCTGCCTGAGCTGTTTTTATATTTTAGAAATTAATCCTTTGTCCATTGATTCATTTGCAAATATTTTCTCCCATTCTGAGGGTTGTCTTCTCATCTTGTTTATGGTTTCCTGTGCTGTGCAAAAGCTTTTAAGTGTCATTAGGTCCCATTTGTTTATTTTTGTTTTTATTTCTATTTCTCTAAGATGTGGGTCAAAATGGACCTTGCTGTGATTTATGTCATAGAGTGTTCTGCCTATGTTTTCCTCTAAGAGTTTGATTGTGTCTGCCCTTACATTTAGGTCTTTAATCCATTTTGAGTTTATCTTTGTATATGGTGTTAGGGAGTGTTCTAATTTCATTCTTTTACATGTAGCTGTCCAGGTTTCCCAGCACCACATATTGAAGAGGCTAACTTTTCTCCATTGTATATTCTTGCCTCCTTTATCAAAAACCAGGTGACCGTATGTGCATGGGTTTATCTCTGGACTTTCTATCCTGTTCCATTGATCTATATTTCTGTTTTTGTGCCAGTACCATACTGTCTTGATTACTGGAGCTTTGTAATATAGTCTGAAGTCTGGGAGCCTGATTCCTCCAGCTCCGTTTTTCTTTCCCAGGGTGGCTTTGGCTATTCGGGGTCATTTGTGTACCCATACAAATTGTTCAATTTTTTGTTCTAGTTCTCTGAAAAATGCCATTGGTAGTTTGATGTTTTATAGGGATTGCACTGAATCTGTAGATTGCTTTGGGTAGTATAGTCATTTTCACAATGTTGATTCTTCCAATCCAAGAACATGGTATATCTCCCCATCTGTTTGTGTATCATCTTTAATTTCTTTCATGAGTGTCTTATTTTTCTGCATATAGGTCTTTTGTCTCCTTAGGTAGATTTATTCCTAGGTATTTTATTCTTTTTGTTGCAATGGTAAATGGGAGTGTTTCCTTAATTTCTCTTTCAGATTTTTCATCATTAGTGTATAGGAATGCCAGAGTTTTCTGTGCATTAATTTTGTATCCTGCTACTTTACCAAATTCATTGATTAGCTCTAGTAGTTTTCTGGTAGCATCTTTAGGATTCTCTATGTATAGTATCATGTCATCTGCAAACAAAGAAAGTTTTACTTCTTTTTTTCTGTTTTGGATTCCTTTTATTTCTTTTTCTTCTCTGATTGCTGTGGCTAAAACTTCCAAAATTATGTTGAATAAGAGTGGTGAGAGTGGGCAACCTTGTCTTCTTCCTGATCTTAGGGGAAATGGTTTCAGTTTTTCACCATTGAGAATGATGTTGGCTGTAGTTTTGTCATATATGGCCTTTATTATGTTGAGGAAACTTCCCTCTATGCCTACTTTCTGCAGGGTTTTTATCATTAATGGGGGCTAAATTTTGTCAAAAGCTTTCTCTGCATCTATTGAGATGACCATATGGTTTTTCTCCTTCAATTTGTTAATATGGTGTATCACATTGATTGATTTGCGTATATTGAAGAATCCTTGCATTCCTGGAATAAACCCCACTTGATCATGGTGTATGATCCTTTTAATGTACTGCTGGATTCTGTTTGCTAGTATTTTGTTGAGGATTTTTGCATCTATGTTCATCATTGATATTGGCCTGTAGTTTTCTTTCTTTGTGACATCCTTGTCTGGTTTTGGTATCAGGGTGATGGTGGCCTCGCAGAATGAGTTTCGGAGTGTTCCTCCCTCTGCTATATTTTGGAAGAGTTTGAGAAAGATAGGTGTTAGCTCTTCTCTAAATGTTTGATAGAATTTGCCTGTGAAGCCATCTGGTCCTGGGCTTTTGTTTGTTGGAAGACTTTTAATCATAGTTTCGATTTCAGTGCTTGTGATTGGTCTGTTCATATATTCTATTTCTTCCTGGTTCAGTCTCAGAAGGTTGTGCTTTTCTAAGAATTTGTCCATTTCTTCCAGGTTGTCCATTTTATTGGCATAGAGTTGCTTGTAGAAATCTTTCGTGATCCTTTGTATTTCTGCAGTGTCAGTTGTTACTTATCTTTTTTTATATCTAATTCTATTGATTTGAATCTTCTCTCTTTATTTTCTTGATGAGTCTGGCTAATGGTTTATCAATTTTGTTTTTGTTTTCAAAGATCCAACTTTTAGTTTTATTGATCTTTGCTATCATTTCCTTCATTTCTTTTTTATTTCTCTGATCTGATCTTTATGATTTCTTTGCTTCTGCTAACTTTGGGTTTTTTCTATTCTTGTTTCTGTAATTGCTTTCGGTGTAAGGTGAGGTTGTTTATTTGAATTTTTTTTGTTTCTTGAGGTAGGATTGTATTGCTGTATATCCTTCTTAGAACTGCTTTTGCTTCATCCCATAGGTTTTGGGTTGTTATGTTTTCATTTTCATTTGTTTCTATGTATTTTTTGATATCCTCTTTGATTTCTTCTGGGATGTCCTGGTTATCTAGTAGCTTAATGTTTAGCCTCCATGTGTTTTTGTTTTTTATAGTTTTTTTTCCTGTAATTGATATCTAGTCTCATAGAGTTGTGGTCAGAAGAGATACTTGATAGGATTTCAGTTTTCTTAAATTTACCAAGGCTTGATTTTTGACCCAAGATATTGTCTCTCCTGGAGAATGTTCCATGAGCACTTGAGAAGAATGTGTATTCTGTTGTTTTTGGATGGAATGTCATATAAATATCAATTAAGTCCATTTGTTTAATGTATCATTTAAGGCTTGTGTTTCCTTATTTATTTTCATTTTAGATGATCTGTCCGTTGGTGAAAGTGGGATGTTAAAGTCTCCTACTATGATTGTGTACTTTTGAGTTCTCCTTTTGTGGCTGTTAGCATTTGCCTTATGTATTTTGGTGCTTCTGTATTAGGTGCATAAATATTTACAATTGTTATATCTTCTTCTTGGGTTGATCCCTTGTTCATTATGTAGTGTCCTTCTTTGTCTCTAGTAATAGTCTTTATTTTAAAGTCTATTTTGCCTGACATGAGAATTGCTACTCCAGCTTTCTTTTGATTTCCCTTTGCATGGAATATCTTTTTCCTTCCACTCCCTTTCAGTCTGCATGTGTCCCTAGGTCTGAAGTGGGTCTCTTCACTTAGACCCTCTCACTTAGAGTGTCTAAGTGAGACCCTCTAAGTGAGACCCTCTCACTTAATGCTCTCACTTAGTAGAGGGCATTAGTATGGGTCTTATTTTTGTATCCATTCAACCAGTCTGTGTCTTTTGATTGGAGCATTTAGTCCATTTACATTTAAGGTAATTATTGATATGTATTATTACTGTACTATTACCTGTACTATTACCATTTTCTTAATTGTTTTGGGTTTGTTACAATAGGTGTTTTCCTTCTCTTGTGTTTCCTGCCTAGAGAAGTTCCTTTAGCATTTGTTGTAAAGCTGGTTTGGTGGTGCTGAATTCTCTTAGCTTTTGCTTCTCTGTAAAAGTTTTAATTTCTCCATCAAATCTGAATGAGATCCTTGCTAGACAGAGTAATCTTGGTTGTAGGTTTTTCCCTTTCATCACTTTAAATATGTCTTACCCCTCCGTTTTGGCTTGCAGTCTGTTGAAAGATCAGCTGTTAACCTTATGGGTATTCCTTTTTATTTTATTTGTTGCTTTTCCCTTGCTGCTTTTAGTATTTTTTCTTTGTGTTTAATTTTTGATAGTTTGATTAATATATGTGTCAGCATTTTTCTCTTTGGGTTTATCCTGTATGGTACTCTCTGTGCTTCCTGGAATTGATTGACTATTTCCTTTCCCATGTTAGGGAAGTTTTCAAGTATAATCTCTTCAAATATTTTCTCAGATACTTTGTTTTTCTCTTCTTCTTCTGGGACCCCTATGATTCGAATGTTCATGCATTTAATGTTATCCCAGAGGTCTCTGAGACTGTTCTCAATTCTTTTCATTCTTTTTTCTCTTTCTTTTTTTTTTTGTGGTGCGCGGGCCTCTCACTGTTGTCGCTTCTCCCGTTGAGGAGCACAGGCTCCGGAAGTGCAGTCTCAGCGGCCATGGCTCATGGGCCCAGCCGCTCCGCAGCATGTGCTATCTTCCTGGACCGGGTCATGAACCCGTGTCCACTGCATCAGCAGGCGGACTCTCACCCACTGTGCCACAAGGGAAGCCCCATTCTTTTTTCTGCTCCCTGGCAGTTATTTCCACCATTTTATCTTCTAGCTCACTTATCCATTCTTCTGCCTCTGTTATTGATTCCGTCTAGTGTACTTTTAATTTCAGTTATTGTGTTGTTCATCGTTTTTTCTTTAGTTCTTCTAGATCCTTGTTAAATGTTTCTTGTAGTTTCTCCATTCTGTTTCTGAGATTTTGGATCATCTTTACTGTCATTGCTCTGAATTTTTTTTCAGGTAGGTTGCCTATTTCATTTTCATTTACTTGGTCTTGTAGGTTTTTACCTTGCTCCTTCATGTGTAACATTTTTTTGTCATTTTATTGTTTTTTTTTTTTGATGGGTTGTGCTGTATTCCTGTCTTACTGGTTGTTTGGCCTGAGAGGTCCAGCACTGGAGTTTGCAGACAGTTGGATGGAGCTGGGTCTTGGTGCTGTGATGAAGACTTCCGGCAGGCCTCACTCTGATATGCCCTGGGGTCTGAGGTTCTGCGTTACACTAGCGGTTTGGACTCAGAGCTCCCACCACAGGAGCTCGGGCCCAACCGCCGGCCTGGGAACCAAGATCCTGCAAGCTTTGTGGCGTGGTAAAAAAAAAAAAAAATTAAATAAATAAAAAGGAAGAAACAAAGAAAAAAGGAGCAGTACAATATCTAAGAATAAAAAACAAAATAAAATTAGAAAGAAAAAAATACATTAGGGAATATAAAACTATATTTGAAATAACTGCAACAAGGTAAAATAAAACCACAACAGAAAAAAGAACAACAAAAAAAAGGGGGTGGGGAAACAAGCCAAAAGGAGAGATTGTTAACAAAGTATAAAGAATACTATAAAATTAGAGAAATAAAAGATTTATTAGGAAAAATAAAAATATAAAAAAATGAACAACAGTGAATCAGCAAGGTAAAACAGGACCACAATCTAAAAGAGTAAAAGAAAGAAAAAAAAAAAAGCCTTGGCTATATGGGCAGAGTTTAGGTGGGGGCTGGAACTTAGGCATTGTTGGGGTTTAGCATGGGGTGGGACCTAGGTTTATGGGGATGTGACGTTTGACTGTGGGGTGGGGCCTAGGCGGGGCAATATTCAAGTGTGGGGTGGGGCTTCTGCTTAGGACCTTCAGAGAAGGGCAGAGGTAGCACGTGGAAAGGAGAGCCTCTGGAGTGTGGAGTTCCGTAGTTTGGAGGTTGGGCCCTGAGTGAGGGTGTGTGGGTGGGGTTTAGGGCCAGCTCGTTGAAGAGGGTCTCCGAGTGTTGAGGTATGGCCCTGAGTGGGGGTATAAGAGAGGGGATTGGGCACTGCATTGCAGGAGGGAGGCTCCGAGGGCGGAGTATTAGGCCTAGGAGCCCAACAGGCTTCCCAGTACCTAAGTGGGCCCCCACCGTCCCCCAGGGTCTCCCCTGTTTCCACTGGACCCCTAACCGTGGGTCGGTCCCGCTGGGTGTAAGAACTCCTACCTCCCCCAGCCACCCTTCAGGGGTGCCAGTCCTGGAGGTCTGGCCTTTACTTTTCCTCCCCCTTCCTTCCCTCCCATTCCCTCAGGACCCGTGCAGCTTGAGGGGTCCTAGGTGGGCAGAGGATCAGGCCCGGGATCTCAACAGGTTCCTGTGGGTCCAGGTGGGCAGGGGAAACCTGGACATGCTCCCTTTTGATACTCTGCCCTCCCAGTGGTCCCCCAATTTCCCCCTTCGGGTGTGGAATCCCTTTCCCTCCCCCAGCTGCCCCTCAGGGGTGCCTGTCCCTCCCTGCCTCCACTTCCCCTCCCCCTTCACTCCCCCCATGCTCCACATTCTACCCAGTCACTGGGGATTCCTCACGTCCCTTAGGTGTCCGTGGTCCCCCACCAGCGCCTGGTAGCTGCCCTAGTTGTGAGGAGACGTGAATTCCCCATCCTTCTAGTACGCCATCTTGACTCTGTCTCAGAGCTTTATCTTTGGATCAAACCAAAAATTATTGAATTTCTAGTCTTGTTTTTTTCTTTTTTGAAGCCAAATTTTGGGCTTCTCTAGCCAGTTTTTCTAAATTATCGTTGGGGTAAATAACCCTTTGGATGATGACAGAGGTTTGGCTACTGTTGGTCCCTTTAAGGGACGCATTCCTTATGAAATATCAGCAAAATGATTTCCCTTAGCTTCCAGAGAGTCAAGTTTTAGAATGCCCTAGAATCTTAATGCCCCAGGTAAAAGCATTTTTTCTAATAATTCCCAAATATAGGGGCTGTTTTAAATTTTTTCCACTGGAAGTAAGGAAGCACATTGCTTCCGTGACATTCCAAAATTATGAGTTACTCTGAAAGCATATCTACTATCAGTGCATTTTTGTCCTTGGCTAAAGTACAAGCCCATGTAAAAACATATACTCTATCCTCTTGGGTGGTTGTAGCCATAGGTAAAGATGCTGCCTCAACAACATCAAAAAGAGTGCCAGTTAAATACCCAGCACAATATTTGCCATTGTCACCTTTTAAATAAGAACCAACAGTGAACCATGATAAGTCAGAGTTATCCAGAGGAATTTCCTGTAGATCATCACAAGGAGTCAGGAGGTGGTCCATCACTGTTAGTCAGTCACGAGAGACTTCACTGGTGATGGAGGAGAGAAGAGTAGTGGGGTTAAAGTTTTTTACAGTGTAAAAGAGTGATGTGAGAAGCAGTTAACAAAAGGACTTCATGGAAGGTAAGGCAGCTGACTGGCAAATGTTGAGTATGATGAGAATTAAGGAGAGCTTCTAGTGTGTGAGGTATAAAAATGGTTAAAGGCGGGCTTCCCTGGTGGCACAGTGGTTGAGAGTCCGCCTGCCGATGCAGGGGACACGGGTTCGTGCCCTGGTCCGGGAGGATCCCACATGCCGTGGAGCGGCTGGGCCCGTGAGCCATGGCCGCTGAGCCTGTGCGTCCGGAGCCTGTGCTCCGCAACGGGAGAGGCCACAGAAGTGAAAGGCCTGCGTACCGCAAAAAAAAAAAAAAAAAAAAAAAAATGGTTAAAGGGGATGCAATAATGATTTTCTTGGTGGTCTTAACGAAAAGGGCAGAGGCAGTAATGCGTCCAAGCCAAAGGGGTTGTCCTCATGCCACAGGACCCAGTTGCTGGAAGTAATACTCAATGGATCAATGGTGGTGCCTGTGTTTTTGAATGAGTACCCCAAGTATATTCCCTTCATTTTCATATAAAAAATGAAAATGGAAATCTTATCATTGGGATGCCCAAAGGTAGGTGAATTCATCAAACTCTCCTTTAAGGCCTTGAAAGCTATGTTGTTTGGTTTTCCTCATAAAACTGGGTTGGGAGTATTGTTTAGTAAAGCATACAGAGGTTAGGCATAAGACAGAAATTTGGAGTCCAATTTTTTTTTTTTTTTTTTCGGTACGTGGGCCTCTCACCGCCGGGGCCCCTCCCGCTGTGGAGCACAGGCTCCGGACGCGCAGGCCCAGCGGCCATGGCTCACGGGCCCAGCCTCTCTGCGGCATGCGGGATCCTCCTGGACCAGGGCACGAACCCACGTCCCCCGCATCGGCAGGCGGACTCCCAACCACTGCGCCACCAGGGAAGCCCTTGGAGTCCAATTTTGGCAATAACCTGTTAGCTCAAGAAAACCTTGCAGTTGGTGCTTAGTTTTAGATTTTGGGAAACTTAAGACATCATGAACTCTATCTGGATCTATCTGGATATCAGTTCTTGTTCTGATATCAGATGCCCTAAATATCAAACCTGGGTTTGGGCAAACTGCGATTCTTCTTTAGCGAGCTTTTGTCCCTTTAAGTCTAAAAGCTTTAGCAATGGGATGCTGGCTTCCTGTGAGGAGCCTTGAAAAAGAGAGCAAAGTAGCAAATCATCTGCACTTTGCAACAAAATTAGACCCCTAGGGAACTCTATATCATTCAGATCAGCCTTCAGGATTTGTGAGAAATGAAAAGGACTCTCAGTAAAACCCTGAAGTATTACTGTCCAGGTGAATTGTTTTTCTTCCCAAGTGAAGGCAAAAAGGTATTGGCTAGCTTCATCAACTAGAATACTAAAGAATGCACTGCATAAATCATTTACAGTAAATAATTTGCAACCAGTGGGAATGGATGTTAGTAGCATATAAAAGTTAGAAACAACAGTTTCAAGGCAAAACAGTGTTGTTTATTGACCAGAGGTCTTGGACAAACTTCCACCCTTGGCCCTTAGGTTTTCTCACCAGTAAACTGGGAGTGTTACAAGGGCTAGTACTAGGGATAATGAGTCCTTGAGCCTTGTAATATTCTGGGCTTTATGCCTTGAAGGGCTTCTTTACTTGTAAGGTATTGATTAATTCTGGGAAGAAGTTTTGAAGGGTCTATTTGAATCTTGATGGGAGGTATGCTGTGAATTTCACCAATATCAGGTGGAGATTTTGTTCAGAAGGGAGTTGATAGCTGATTTGATAGGGATAAATGGTGATTGTTTCCAGAATCAGCTCTAATACTCTCAGAAATAGAACAACAACAACAAAAAAGTCAAAGGGTCATTTAATTCACCTGGTTCATTATTTTGATGATTAATGTCAAATTCTAGACTTATTTCCCCTTTTGGGAGAAAGAAATTCCAGCATGATACTTCTCTAAGGCATCTCAGCCTAATAAATGGATAGGGGTAGAGAAACCAAAGAGAAAAGGGTGTGTATTTCTCAAAGGGCCTAAACAAAAGGGAATAGGTCCATAGACAGAAACCACTTGAGGTTCAGTAGAGATTCCCACTATTTGAGCTGTTTTAACACTCATAGGCAGGGGAGTTTTATGGTAGTGGGGTTGAGCACTGAGAGTGTTGCTCTGGTGCCAATTAGGACTGGAAGAGATCCATCCCAATCCGGAGAAATGTTTTTCCAAGTCAATTAAGAGGGACGATTGGGAAGAGCTCCTGTACTTCCTAGGAGCCCCATCATTGAGAATTGGGAGGACATTGGAAAGGCTGGTTAGAAGGCTGAAGGCACCTAAAATGCTTAAATTTGTAACTATCTCTTTTCCAATGTCCTGGCTCTTTGCAATAATAGCAGAAAGTAGGAGGGTTTTGTTTTCATGTAGGAGCACTCATTTGCTTGAGTTGAAGATGAAGAATTTTGGCATTCTTCTTTTTAGGTGACTCATCTAAAGTGGGAAAGAACTGGTTTACCAGATGAACTACATCTGGAGTGGACATAGTTTTCCATTCCATCCTGGTCCTTTTTACTAGAAGGGAAAGGTCCTCATTCAGCCCATTAATAAATATAGAATTAAAAGCTACATGGGTGGAATCAATATCTGAAAAAAGTCCAGAATTTTAAAATAATCTGAAGTCAGTTGTAGTAGTCATGAACAGATTCATCAGATTTTTGTGTTCAAGCCTAAATTTTATTCCAATCAACGAGCTTTGGAAAAGCCCTAGGAATTGCCCAAAGATGTCACTTAGGATTGCCTGAGCCTGGATCATATAATAAATTAGTGGGCTGGTCTCCCATTTGTAATTCTAGAAACTTTTCAGGACTTTTCCAATTAACAGTTTCCATCCAGTGCTGGGCCTAGGCTTCACAGACAAGCATATGAACTAGCTGATATGAGTCAGAGAAACTGGGTTGATAAGTTTGGATGACTGTATTAAATTCCTCAGCAAATCTGTGAGGATGATCAGTTACTTTGGGAAAATCTTTGACTATGGCTTACAGTTCAGCATTAGTCCAGGGTACATAAGAAATTAAGGGTTTAGCTTCTGGATCCCCAGAAGGCTTAATTTAAAGGGACAGGTTCTGACAAATTTAGAGGAAAAAGTATTGGGCAGAGTTTCAGAAAAAAAGGGGAAGTTCAGCAAGATAATTTGTATGCATGACCAGTGGGTATAGAGGAGGCATAGGTAGTGTAAAAGAGGAAGAAGATGGCACCAACGTCAGAGTCGAACCACAGGGAGCCACGGGAGAGAGACAAGATGGCACCAGAGGTGGAGCTTGAAAAAAAGAAACCAAGGAAGAAGAGCCTGAGTCTTTAAGACCCATTTTATCTTTCTTTAATAGTTTGTTTGACTCTGTGAATCTTAAAAATCTTATTTTGCAAATGCAGAATTTTAGACTCCTGATAACTTTTGCAAGCCTCAAATTACCAATCAAAATAGGCATACGAGTCAATTCTAGAAAGTTTTGAGTTATTTAATACAATTCAGTTTTAATGTAATTAAGTTTGGGGATTTCAAAAATTCCCCATAATGACCACTGATATTCTAAATTTGTTTTGGTCATATTGGTCCATTTTGTTGCAAATGCACATGAAGAAGGACAGTGGTTTTTAAACATAAAATAGGCTGTGTTGTGGGTGCCCTTAAAAAATTTAAATAACTGGGATCCCATTTCTCAGACGTTTTTCTCTAGAGTTAAGAACAATTTTCAAACAGTTCAAATAGCTCAACTCATACAGCTTGCAAGCTAATACTAGCCAATTCTAAGGAAATATCGAAGCCAAAGGCTTTTCAGCCAGTTTACAGAAAACAACCCCTATTCCAAAGGAATGGGTGCATAGCTGAATTGGCACAGTTTCTGTGAAGCAGTCCCTGTTCTGGAAGGAATAGGCCACTAGCTTCTCAGTCAGCTTTGGCTGAAACAGTGATCTCAGAATCAGACCAAAGTGCCAAAGGAGCATTTGCATACAGAATAACACCTTAACCAGAAAGATGAAACCTTAAAATTGATCCCAAATAAAGCCTGAAGAGTTTCAAAAACAAAGAGGATGTGAGCTTGGATCCAGGAAAAAGATGTAGGTTCAAACTCCAGGCTCAGCGAGAAAAGCATTGAGTGACAATGGGCTCAATTGTGGGAACTGCACCTGTTTGCTCACCAGGCCCAGTGCCTTCGGGAGTCTTCTCTGTTTCCTCTACAGGCCATCAAAATGTTTACCTGACAGACAGCCAAGTATTTCTCCAGAAAAGATAAATTTATTCAGGATCAACAGAGAATTGCAATTCAAGGTCTGTAACCATGTTGAGCCACATGCAAGTTTCCACACAGCAAGGAATGGAGAACACTTTTATAGAGAGGAGAAGGAAGTTGGGAGGGCTAGAGTAAACAAAGAACTCATGGCTTTTCATTGGTTAAGTCCTGCCAGGAAAGAAGAGGAGTGTTTCTTTTTCCTGTTGGGCTCTGCTATCATTGCAGGGTGTGAGAGCTCCCCCTCTGGTCTCCTGATTCTATTTAATTGAGGTTTCTGTTTATTTTATTTTTACATAGGGACTCAGGAAGTATCTTGATTTATCCAATTTTTAATGTGTGATAGGTCTGAAAAATGTTATACTGGACAGGTGTTTTGCCGAGAGCCTTACTTTCGGTTTCAAGGTTCATAGGATTTGCTGGCAAAATAACACTCAAGTTAAACAAGAATTTAGAGAGAGTTTATTGAATTAACAAAGATTACAGTATACTAATTAAGAAAAGAATAGTATAACTAAAAAAGAATAGTAAAGACAGAGGTTTATACATCACCAAATTGGAGAAGCGCTACATCCAGATCCAAGCAGTGCTGCGAAGTCCCTTGAACAGCAATCTGGAGTCCCAATTGGGAAGGTCCCGGGCTGTGAGTCCGCCCCATGGATGAGACTTCAAACTGTAGTTCTGGGGGCTTCTGTTTATAATCCCAGGCTGCAAACTGATATCATCAGTGTGCATGCAAAAATGAAGCTCTGGTTCAATATGCTGTTGGTTCAATGCAGCTCTGGTTCAATATGCTGTTGATTTCACCATGTGAGTCACAAGATTTTCCAGACCCCGGGGGACTGGCCAGGTCCCCAGGGCTCAAGAAATTCCAAAACCCACTCCCTTTCTAATTGTACATGCTGCTTGAGTTGTTAGTAACAATTGTTAGGTGTGCAAGCAGGCACCCAGTCCAGGCAGGGTCACAAGGTGGTCAGAGGCCTTCCTCTGCCTCTGAAGCCTGAACAGGACTACTTTACCAGTTTTCCCAACAACAGGTGAGAACTTTTTGCCATTACTACAGGGTAGGAAAAGGTATTTGCTGTTGTGTGCATAGAGACCCATGTGTGCCCACATGTTTAAATTGAAAGAGCTATACAGTTAAAGAAATTTGTCATCTGATGCACTCTGACTGAATACAATACAGAGAAGAAAGGACTATTTGCTCAGTTACTTCTTCAGATTATTGCTTCTAGGCAAATTAGTGGAATGATTTCCAGTCAAGACTCAGGATCATCTATGTCAGGGAATAATCATTATCAACAATAAATGAATACAAGCCATGCCACGGAAAACAGTTGTCCCTTGCTATCCACCAGGGATTGTTTCTAGGAGCCCCCTGATGCTATAATCCAAGAATGCTCAAGTCTCTTATATAAAAATAGTGTAATACATTGAATACAGTTGATCCTCTATATCTGCAGGTTTTACACCACAAACTCAACCAATCAAGGATTGAAATTGTCTTATTGATATTTCTGTGTTATTTTAACTTTGACTTTCAAATTTATTATAAGGAGGGCCAGCAATTTTATTATTGATAGTGATTCAACTTTGAAGTGCACATTTTTCTGTTATACTTTTTGTAAGCATTATGTCAAGTTAAAGAATATCTTGAAATTTTAAGTTAGCAGTTGTAGCTGCTTATCTGTTTGAATCAGGATTTTATCTATATTATGCAATCCAAACAAACAGAAAGACATTAGGTGTTAGGCTAATGTACAGTAGCAACCATCATTTAATAATCTTAAAAGATTATTAAACTTTTAACTCTAAACAGCTTCAATTTTCTCATTAGTTGAAATGATAATAAATAAGTGTTATCTTAAGAATAAACTTATACTAGTTACCATGTTTATATTTTTCTATATTGAGATTCTATATAGATTTTGTTTAAAAAAATTACTCATTTGCTAACAACATTTAAAACCACTATTCTGAGTTATTAATCAAAAGCGAACCTGAAAAAGAGAGGTAGCACTGACAGAGGGTTAGGAATTCTAGGATAAATCTAATTTTAGACATTTAAGGTTTGATGCAGTGACATTAACCTACATAATAGAATATATTTGTAGGTTACCATTATAATTTTCCAAGAAAAGTAAATGTGGAAAAGGTCCCCAAAGAAGTTAAAAAGGAAGGAGAATACAAAGAGCTAAGTTTAAGTCTAGAAGGCATCTCACAATTGAGAGAAATACATAGAGGAGAAATTGCATAGTATATATTGAAAAATTTACCTCACAGAAATCCAGTTTGAAATACATAGAGTACATTTGCATTCATGCTGTAAAGCAAATATTGTTATTACAATTATGCCCTAGTTTGAAATCCCTGGTTCAATGTACCAGTGATGCTCTTTCCATTGGGAGGTGGATTCTATTTCTCTACCCCTTTGAATATAGCCTTGGGTCTTGCTTTGATTAATGGCATGTGTCAGAAATGACACATTTCTGTGCTGTGCAATTTCTGAGCCAGTCACTAGATCTTGTATTCTCTTGTAATGTAGGTATCGCATGTGAGGAAGTTCAGCCTGATCTAGTCTCCTTGAGGATAAAAGACACCTAGAGAGAGGCCCAGGTACTCTAAATGTTGCAGATGAACCCAACCGCAGCCAACTTCTCAGCTAGATGCAGCAGCATTAAGGAGCACAGTTGAAACAGCACAGGAATTACCCACTTAGATCAAAGATTTGTGAAAAATAATACACTGCTGTTTTAAGCTACTGCATTTGAGGTGGCTTCTTATGTAGCAAAGTGTAACTGTCACACTGGGCAAAACAGGTTCTTTATGTTATTACTTTCACTGAATTTCAAATTCACATGTGTCATATTCATAACTGTGGCTTAATGAACAGTGTGATATTGTATAAGGTTTTCTGTGGTAGTTGAAATTAGTAGAAATGTTAACAATTATTTACTCCTGATGTGTATGAAGGCATATTACAGCTAAAACTTAGGGATCAACTAAATTTTCTAGAGGAAAGAATGTAAGGTTTAGAGATAAAGAATCAATTTAAGGTGACAATTTGAGAAGAATTTACTAGCTGGATGATTTTGGTCAAGTTATTTCATCTCTCTAGTTCCCTATTTCTTATTTGGTTAAAAAGCATTTTAAGGCACATAATCCCCAAGTTTGTAAAATAAATAAATAAACAAGCAAGCAAATAAATATATATATATATTTTGTTGTTGTTGTTGTTTCTGTGTCTGTTTCTAAACTGTAGTTCGGCAAGTCCCTTAGAATTTGTTGCCAGGATTTCATTTCCTTTGTTTAGCATTATGTGTAGTTGAATGTAATCAATGAGCAGATTACTGAAAATACAGCCCCAAATATTTTACTGAAAAATATTTTAAGATGATTGAAACAAGTTTTATGACAGGTTATCCATTTCAATACTAAGTTATAATATCATTTTATTCACGTTAGTGTTAAAAAGAATAGAATCTGAGAATTAAATAAGTGAAACTAATGTATCTCAATGACACTGACAGCCACAAACTAAAACTATGAATACTGAGTGAATAGATGAAAGCTGTATAAGTAAGTAAATAAATAAGATACATCATCTGTTTGCATTTGTTAAATAATATAATATTCATGCGGTAAGAATTCTTTGCCACAGACTTCTGGGTGTGGTATTTTTTTTTTTTTTTTTTTTCTTTGTGTTATGCGGGCCTCTCACTGATGTGGCCTCTCCCGTTGCGGAGCACAGGCCCCGGACGCGCAGGCTCAGCGGCCATGGCTCACTGGCCCAGCCGCTCTGCGGCATGTGGGACCTTCCCGGACCAGGGCACGAACCCGTGTCCCCTGCATCGGCAGGCGGACTCTCAACCACTGCACCACCAGGGAAGCCCTGGGTGTGGTATTTTATTCATTCATTGCCAGCATGATAATCAATCATCTTTGACATATGTGACAAGTCAAATAAGGAAGAAAAAAGTACTTGCCAAAATATTGCTCACAAAGAGATGACACCAGAAACCCTTAATGTTGTCAATTTGAAAAATTATGTCAATCATAAGCTTTGATTTTGCTGCCTGTGTTTATTACAATGTTTGGTATGTAATTTCATTTGTATGTCAAAAATCATTCTTTCATTTTTAGATATACCGTATAATGTAGCACATTAAAAATTTTCACTTTATTAGAATTTTCACTTGAAAGTTCAGGGGATAAAGGAATTTAGAATAATGACTAGAGGATTTGTGTGGAGTTGAGATACACAAATATTATTAGTCTCTTTGAACTACTTATGAATGGCTTATACGCTGTTGAAAAGTTAACTAAATTAGGGTCTATTTTGTTTTATGATATTACTTGTTATGTTTAAAGACACTAGCTATTTCAAAATTGTAGTTGTCAATGGCAAAGAATGAAAATAACTTTTTGAAAAATATATGCAAAGAATTTTATTTAAAATAATTTTAGATCGATAGTGGAAATAGTTAAATAAAAGTATTTAGTCTCATAAAAACTCAGTTTTGTTTATACAAGTTGCTTAGCCCTAATTTTTAAAAAAAATTCACTTCTTCATAAATGTTTTACAGCCATATTTACCTATAGATTAAAATAACATCATGAATTTTCATGCAGTCATTTGGGTTTCTTTCTTAAGTTTATTTCTACAAGAAAAAAAAAGGAAAAAATGGAAGAGATTTATTATATTCCATTAATTTTCTTTAAGGCATATCTAATATTCTTGCCTGCTATGAGAATGGTACTGTGTTTATTTTTGTACTAATTTAATTCATATAGTCAAATCAAAATTTCTTGATTGGAAAACCACTATTTCTGTAGACCAATAGCTATATGTTTCTCTCACTTTAGAAAATTATGTTAGACAATAATTCACTGTCCAAGAGGTTTCAGATGCTTTTCTCAAATTGACATACCAAAGTACCTTAATCAATAGTTTACATTCTTAATATCAATGAGATTGTAGTTATTCAATGATATGAACTGTACTCTACATCACACATATATTTAATATGTTTTTTAATCAATCATTAAAACCTCATGTTGTAGAATGAGGATAAGATGAGAAAAATCCCTCCAAAGCACTGTCAGCCTTCATGGAGTGTAATGCCAAAGCTCTGAAGGCTGAGACAGGGCAATGGAGAGGAGAATTTACTGGATCTCCTGAGGTACAGAAAGTAGAGCAGAGAGATATCACCAGTCATCCAGATAGCTCACATACAGGCTTTAATGCAGAGAAGAATCCTCAAGGTTTGAACACTGATAGCTGGGTTTTAGTATTTAATTCACTGGAAGCAAGGTTACTCTTTGAAGAACACTATTCAAGGTAACTAAGAAATGTCATATGATACATGTGATGTTAATCAAAATGCAAATATACATATGTTTGAATAAGGAAAGTTGAATAGCAAACTGAATCTGAAGTCAGAAATTCCCAGTCTTGGTTTTCCAAGGACTATTTGGCCACTGGAAAATCAGTTATTCTTTTTAGACCTAAGTTTCCAGGTCTGTAAAATGAGAGATTTGGACTTAGTGATCTCTTTCAGCCTTAAAATTCTGTGATTCTTTGTTGACCTATGTTTCTTACGTTAAGTTCAGATTGGTAAGTCATATTTAATAGAGAAATTAAATGATAAATCCTTATTATTCCATGTTAAATTAAGATAAAGATAAAATAGTAATAGAACTATTATTATTATTTCTTGAGCATCCACATCATGCTCTTAAAAACTAATTATGTGCTTCTTTCTTATTTATACCATGTATTATTTGGGCATCAAAATACAAATTTTAATTTAAAAAGAAGAAAAGTAAAATAGAAAAGCAATTAGTTCATCTTTGATATTATGAGTTATCAGCAATGAAGAGAAGATGGGAGCTATTGGAACTGGTAGCAATGAATTAAAGTGCGGACCAGAAAGTAACTGTATATCACCTGAAAAATTATAGAGATTTAAAAATTCTTATTTATGGGTCCTTGAACTTGATAATGAACTCTTTGTATAAGATAGATATCAAAATAAAAAAGGTATGTCATCCTTTATTTGCTCACATATGAGATTAAAAAGCATCTTCCTAAAGTACAGAAAGTTGAGGAGCTTATCTTACTGTGCATTTTTGGTGTGCCGCAGATATTTATTGAATCAGTAAATGGAAAGAACTACATTGTTACTTGGTTAAACAGCAGAGGTCTCGTATTCCTGGTCATGATCAAAGAAGAGCCATGAAAAGAGAAATTTAGAGTTTGTTTTTTTGCTTTTAATAGGGGAGTTTCTAAAGGAGCATACATTAAAATTTAACCGAAGTGGAGAGCAAGAGAAATGAGACTCCATAGAGTAAGACAAAGAAGATGCCAAGGAGTATTGTGGGTCTCTTGCATCTGCTGAGAATGTGATTTTATTAGCAATTTATTTTATTGAAAGAATGTAAGAAATGTGAACTTAAGGTCGCAAAAGATACATTTATTAATTTATTTTGTCCATTTCCTAAAATCTCTTGAGGCTCAGGCTTACCTGTGGTTTTTGAAAAGATTTCTATTATCAATAAAGTAGTCTCCTACATGACAATAAAAATTTGTGTAAGATACACACAAAAATGAAGAGGATATAAATGCAGAAGAGAGCAGAATTTATTAAACCATTTGGACCATTTAATATAATTGGAGGAAATATCTAGGCCAAGTTTTTGAGAATGAATAAGTACTCATAAAATGAATAATAGTAAATGGTATTTTAGCACATAAATATGCATAAAGATATGAAATAAAATAGTATATTAAACTAACTACTAGTAATTTTACCTTCCTGTAATGTGATGTCCAAAGATTAGGAAACAACGAGAGAGGAGGAAGAGACAACTTAAGAAGCCAATGCAGTAATCCAGGCAAAAAGTGAAGAGGACCAGATCTAAATTAATTGTGGAGAATTGGAGAGAAAAAGTAGATTCAAGGGGTACTTAGGGAACAAGATCTTTGGGATTTGGTGATTATTGGGAAGTAGGGGATCTTTTAACCACTTTATATTTTAAGACCCTTATTGGTCTTTAAATAAATATGATGGCAGGAATTATTAGGTTAAAAATATTCCCTGAAGTGTTTACATGTGGTTATTACATTTATATGCTCACCATTTAAACACCTAGATAATTAATCTTTCACTTTCATCCAGATATTTTGTCGATGAGTAGACAGAGAAGCAGTTAAGATTATAGTGTATGTTATACAAATTATAACAAAAAAAAGAGAAAACTTATTAAATTTAATCAGTGTGGATTTATTTAAATTCTAATGTCAGTTAAATGACATAGAGCAACTTTTGTTTTGGGTGCACCCCATGGCATGTGGGATCTTAGTTCCCCAACCAGGGACTGAACCCGCACCCCTTGCAGTGGAAGCGCACAGTCTTAACCACTGGACTGCCAGGGAAGTCCCAACATTTTTATGATATGCAAAACTTTTAAAATCCTCCTCACTATTTTGAGAACGTACTTCAGAAATACCCAGAAACATCTTTGCTTTTAGTTCATCAATATAAAAGGATGAAGTAGTAATTCCTTTCTGTCAGAGTAGAGGTATGTTTTAGCTCCTTTTCTCATAAAAACAAAACTACAGCAACTTTCCTTCCTTTGATATATGCTGCACCTTTTAAAATATCTCTATCTGTGTCCCCTTCCACAATATAGCTAATTAAATTGTTTTCTTACACACCGTAAAGGCAGCTGTAATGTCCTGCGTTACTAAAAATGACTGAAGTAATATAATTCTTGTTAGAACTTGTTTGATTACAGACTTGCTCACTACAATCAGGCATCAGCAATTCCTTCTTGAGAAAAAGAGGAAATAAAACCTATTTCAGAATATTTCATTGTTTAGTAATGATCTTTGCTGGGCACAGTCCTAACAGTTGTTTTGTTGCTAAAAAAAAATAGAAAACAGGAAATTATAGTTTAGTAATATAAGGAATACTTATAAAAAGATATTCACTTTATTTAGCTTCCTCCTAAAATACAACCAGTATCAAGAAATATTTATGAACCTGGGGTTTTATACACACATACACACATTTCTGTGTGTGTATACATATATATGTGTGTATATAATTATTAGATATAATCAATAGATGTATTTATTGGCTATATTTTGCTACTTAACTAACAACCATAAAACCTAGTGGATTTAAACAACACTTCTTTTAGCTTCTAATTCTGTTCATCATCAGTTTGGGTTGGACTCAGCAAGAAAGTTCTCATGATGGTTTAACTTGAGTCTTCTCATATATCTGCAGTCAGCTGCAGGTCTGGTGGACAGCTCTGCTTTTAAGGTTTGAATGACTGTTGGCTGGGGTAACAGCAGCAAGTGGGTTTATGGATCTCTCATCATCCAGTGGCTAGTCCAGGTTTGTTTCCATGATGGTGACAAGTTTCAAGAATGGAGAGAAGGCAAGCCCCAGTGCTTAATTACTATTGAAGCCTCTGCTTGTGACACATTTGCTACTGTCTCCCATTGGCCAGTGCAAGTCACATGGCCAAGTACAAGGTCAGTGCAGGATGGAATTTTGCAAGGGTGAGGGATACAGATGAGCATGGAGACAAGAATAAATTAGAGGCAATTGTTGTGCACCAGTTTACCACAACATGGTACTCTGAGGGTATGCGTGTGTCTATCTACTTATCTATTTATCTATCTATAAATCAGTAGAATAAATGACTAAACTCAGCTCCTACATTTAATGGTACAACCACTGACCCATAATTGACCATTTCATTGAAGCTAAGGGTGTGATTTGAAAGAAATGATGTGGCCAGAACAGCATTGTAGTGTATAACCTCTTCAGGTGGCATTTTATATGTTCTGAACTCTTCCTTCCTAATTACTAATGTATCTACTTGTTTTTAATCTGGAAAATTATATGCTTTTGCAAATTGCAGTGGCAAACAGACCCTGAGATGGCCTCCAATGATTCCCACTTTTGAGTATTCATGCATTGTGTAATCCCCTTACCTGTGACTTGCTTTTAACATGTGGACTATGGGAAAAAGGATGTCATTCCTCCGATTACATTACATTTGATAAGACTGTCTTGCTAGCAGTCTTGCTCCCACTGTACTGCTGGCC
This sequence comes from Phocoena phocoena, assembly GCF_963924675.1. Lineage (NCBI taxonomy): Eukaryota > Metazoa > Chordata > Mammalia > Artiodactyla > Phocoenidae > Phocoena > Phocoena phocoena. Next base: position 81,853,953 of record NC_089221.1, on the reverse strand, counting down.
TTGGATATGTAAACTGCCCAAGAAAAAGGGCCACGTGGCAGGGAACTATGGCTGACCTCTTTCTAGGAGCTGAGGGTAGCCTTTAGCTGACAGCCAGCAAGAATCCAGGGCCACCAGTTTGGAAGTTGATTCATCCCCACTTATGTCTCCAGGTGAAAATAAAGCCCAGGTGGACACCCTGAGTGTAGCCTGTGAGAGACCCTGTCAGAGGATCCAGTCAAGCTGTGCCTGGACAAAGAAACTATAAGATTATAAAAATGCATTGTTTTGAACCACTAAATTTTTGGTAGTTTGTCATACAGCAATAGAAAACTAATACACAGGCAAATATCTACTTGAGTTAACATCCACATATCCACATTAAAAATGTTCAAATTTGGCCTTGTTTTTCTTTAAGGCTAATTTTTACACAAAGCTTATCAAAAAAAGCAATAACTACATGGAAATGTATAAATTTCTTGCATTACACATTTTCCGACTCTGTCAACATATTTTAATACATTATACTTCAGATCAAGACAAAAGTCCTGTTTAATTAGCTTTGGGAAGAGAAGACTTAATCGAAACAATTTAAAAATTATTGTTTTCTCACTGTGTTCAGCTCTTAGCCCTGACATGACATATGTGGTTACAATCTTATTTTTTCCAAAATAGTAGGAAATAATTACTTTCATTTTTATTGTATAAAGTACTATAAATTTACAATGGCTAATCTTCAAGTTAATTATGTATTTAACTTGAAACCATTTTAAATATATGCAAAGTTCTTCATGTTTCGTGTCAAAAATAAGTGTTTTCTTCAACTCTATAAGCATGGCTTTAGTGAAACAAAGAACTAGAGCCTGTTTTTGCTATTTGTAGCCCACAGGAAAAGAAAAAATTAAATACTAAGAGCTTGTATTTTGAGGTTTCTTACAGAACAATATTTGATCATTATAACTTATAAAAATATATCAATTATAAGTAACAAGTTTTATCTTTTTCTGTTACACAATTATTTTAACAAAAAGCTGTTCTTAACATATTTTATTTTCATCTTCTGTAAATATAGGCACTTTGCTCATTTTTATGTTGTGTGAAATGAATATCAGATGGTAAAAGATCATTTTGATATGATTTTGACATTAAAGCATTCTGTACCTGTAAAATTAATGCTATGGTGGTACTGTTAATGAGTTAGAAGCCCAATGGAATTGCAAGGGAAATACTTGGAAGGAAAAGGCAACAGTATTATTAGGATTAATATTGCAAGTACTTCCAGTTATTTTCGCTTTAAGACTTCTTTCCTTTTTCTTTCTTTTTTTTTTTTTTAACTTTCCACAGTTAACATGTCTATTTGAAAGGGAAGTTTCAAAATCAAATCCTATTATGTCATACAGTAAAGTAGCAGAGGCAAAAAGACTTCTGCTGTCTTTAAGAGTTATTCTGAGGAGAAAGAAAGCATGAGTGAATAGAGGAAGAGAAAAGTGCAGGTGATGACAGCCTTAGAACTATGTGAATAACACACAAGATTTTATTTTTTCTCAGCAGCTATTCATTTTATTTTTTTAGGTTGTACAACATGATTTTCTTTTAAAAGTGTACAATGTGATGTCTTAATATATGTATACATTATGAAATGATTACTACAATTAAGTTAATTAATACACCCATCACTTCACATAGTATCACATTTTTGTGCATGGTGAGAACACAAGATATATTATTTTTGCAAATTTCAAGTATACATAGTATTATTATTTCAAGTATTATTAGCTATAATCACCATGCTGTACATTAGATGCCCAGAACTTAGTTCATTTTATACCTGAAAGTGTGTACACTTTGACCAACATTTTCCCATTTCCCCCACCTACCAGGCCGGGGAACCCAGCATTTTACTCTCTGATTCTAATAGTTCAACTTTTAAATTTATGTTAATTAATTAATTTTATTTTTAAAAATATTTATTTATTTATTATTTCTTTATTTATTTTGGCTGCGCCGGGTCTTAGTTGCAGCTGGTGGACTTCTTAGTTGCAGCATGCATGTGGGATCTAGTTCCCTGACCAGGGATCAAACCCGGGCCCCCTGCATTGTGAGTGTGGAGTCTTACCCACTGGACCACCAGGGAAGTCCTTATTTATTTATTTTTAATGGAAGGATTCTTTAAATTCTACAGTGCTTTATGGAGTTCAACTTTTTAGATAATGCAAATAAGTGAGATCATACAATATTTGTCTTTCTGTGTCTGGCTTATTTCACTTCACATTATGTACTCCAGGTTCAACCATGTTGTCACAAATGGAAGGATTTCCTTCTTATTTATGGCTGAATATTATTTAATTATATATTATACCTAAAATATAATATATACAATATACGATGAATATATGACATATACATATATTGCAAATATATAATGTTTTCTTTATCCATTCATCTGTCAATGAGCACTTAGTTTGTTTCCACATTTTGGCTCTTGTGAATAATTCTGCAATGAACATGGGATTGCGTGTATTTCCTTGAGATATTGATTTCATTTACTTTGGAAAATCCAGAAGTAGAATTTCTGGAAAATATTGTAGTTCTATTTTTTTACTTTTTGAGGATCCTCCACATTGTTTTTCATAGTGGCTATACCAGTTTACATTCCCACAAACAGTACAAGGGTTCCCTTTTTTCTATACACTTGCCAACACTTGCTATCTCTTGTCTTTTTAATACTACTTATCCCAATAGATGTGAGGTGATTTTCATTGTGGGTTTGATTTGCATTTCCTAGATGATTAATGATGTTGAACACCTTTTCATGTATCTGTTGTCCATCTGTATGTCTTCTTTGGTCTGTTCAGGTCTGTTGACCATTTTCAATCAGGTTATTTGTTTTCTTGCTATTGAGTTATATGAGTTCTTTACACATTTTGGATATTAACTTCTTATAAGATATGTGATTTGCAAATATTTCCTCTCATTCCATAGGTTTCCTTTTCATTTTGTTGATTGTTTCTTTTGCTATACAGAAACTATTTAGTTTGATGTAGTCCCACTTATTTACTTTTGTTTTTGTTACTTGTGCTTTTGGTGTCATATCCAACAATCATTTCCAAGACCAATAGAAAGGAGATTTTTCTTTCCTATGATTTTTTTCTAAGAATCTTAGGATTTTGGGTCTTACATTTAAGTTTTTAATCCATTTCAAATTAAATTTTATATATGGCATAAAATAGAGTCCAAATTCATTCTTTTGCATGTAGTTATCCAAATTACCAACACCATTTATTGAAGAGACTATCCTTTTTGTATTTTTCTTGGTGACCTTGTCAAAGATTAGTTGAATATAAATGTGTGGGTTTATTTCTGGGCTCTCTGTTCCATCAGTCTATGTGTTTGTTTTTATGCCAGTGCCATAGTGTTTTGATTAATAGAGCTTTGTAATATAATTTGAAACCAGAAAGTGTAATTCCTCCAGCTTTGTTTTTCTTTCTCAAGATTGCTTTGGCTGTGTGTGGTCCATTTGGCTATTTGTCGTTTCATGAAAGTTTTATGATATTATTTCTATTTCTGTGAAAAATGTTATGGGAAATTTGATAGGGATTGCATTGAGTCTGTAGATCACTTTGCATAATTTGGCAAGTTTAAAAATATTAATTCTTGCAAACCACAAGCATAGGATATTTTCCATTTATGTCTTCCTCATTTTATTTGTGTCTGCCTCAGTTTATTTCATCAGTGTCTGATAGTTTTCAGTGTGCAGATCTTTTACCTCCTTGGTTTAATGTACTCCTAAGTATTTCATTCTTTTTCATAGTATTGTAGATGGGATTGTTTTCTTAATTTCATTTCAGGTAGTTTGTTTTTTGTATATAGAAATGCACCTGACATTTGTATATTAATTTTGTATCCTGTAACATTACTGAATTTTTTTTATTAGTTCTCAGAGTTGTTTGGTCTTTAGGGTTTTCCCTATATAGATCTCTATGTAGATCATGGCATCTACAAAGGGAGACAGTTTAACTTCTTCTTTTGTGATATGGATGCCAATTATTTCTCTTTCTTAATTTCTCAGGCTAGGAACCACAGTAATATTTTGAAAAGAATAGAGAAAAAGTTGAAAATTAGAGAAGTGTTAAAAACGGGCACTCTTGCCCCTGATCTTAGAGAAAAAGCTTTCAGCTTTTCACCATTGAATGTGATGTTAGCTGTCATATGATGTTCTTGTCATATATGGACTTTATTATGTTGACATTCACTCCTTCTATATCAAGTTTGTTGACAGTTTTTGTCAGAAAATGATGCTGAATTTTGTTGAATACTTTTTCTATCTATTGAGATGATCATATGGTTTTTATCCTTCATTATTTTAATATGTTGAATCACGTTTATTGATTTGCATATGTTGAACTATCTTACTATTTTTGCATTCCAGTGATAAATCCTACTTTATCGTGGCGGATGATTCTTTTAATGTCTGTTGAATAAGGTTGGCTTGTATTTTATCGGGAATATTGGACTGTAAGTTTCTTTTCTAATGTTGTCTTTTACTTCCATTGTTATGAAGATGATGTTGGTCTCATAAAATAAGTTTGAAAGTGTTCCCTCTCTTCAGTTTCTTGGAAGAATCTGAGAAGAATTGACATTAATTCAGTTTTAAATGTTTGGTAGAATTCACCTGTGAAGCCATCTGGTTCTGGGCTTTTCTTTGAAGAAGTTTTTGTTTACTGCTTCAGTCTCCTAACTTTTTATTAGTGTGCTTTAATTTTCTGTCTTTTCATGATTCAGTCTTGGTAGGTTGTATGTTTCTAGGAATTTATCCATTTCTTATTGTTTATCCAATTTGTTGGTGTATAATTATTTATAGTAATCTCTTATGATCCTTTCTATTTTTTTTGTAACAGTTACAATGTCTCTTCTTTCATTTATAATTTTATTTGAGTTCCTTCTTATTTTTTCTTAGTCTAGATAAAAACTTGTCAGTTTTGTTTATCTTTTCAAATAAGCATCTTTTATTTTTATTGATCTTTTCTATTGTCTTTCTAATCTCTTTCATTTTTTTTGCTTTTATCTTTATTATTTGTTTTCTTATACTAATTTTGGGCTGCATTTGTTTTTCTTTTTATATTTCCTTGAGGTATAATGTTAGGTTGTTTGAGTCTTTCTTTTTTCTTAATGTAGATGATTATTGCTGTAAACTTCCCTCTTAGAACTGCTTTTGCTGCATCCCATGAGTTTTAGTATGTTTTTTTCCATTTTCGTTTGTCTCAAGATACCTTTTGATTTCCCTTTTGATTTTTTCTTTGGTTGTTCCCTTTTGATTTTTTCTTTGGTTGTTAATTTTCACATACATGTAAATTTTCCATTTTCCCTCCAGTTATTGATTTCTAATTTCATACCATTGTGGAAGGAAAGGATAATTGGTATGATTTCCATCTTTTAAAATTTGTTAAGACTTGTTCAGTGGCCCAACATATGATCTATGCTGGAGAACATTCCATGTGTGTTTGAGAAGAATGAGTTTTCTAATTCTGTTGGGTGGATTGTTCTGTACATGTCTATTAGGGTCATTTATTCTATAGTGTTATTCATGTCTGCTGTTTATTGATTTTCTGTCTGGACGGTCTAGACATTGATGAAAGAGGGGTAGTCCTGTTGTATTATTGTATTGCTATCTATTTCTTCAGTTCTATTAATGTTTGCTTTGTATATTTAAGTGCTCCAATGTTGAGTGTATATATATTTACACTTATTGTATCCTATTGATGGATTGACCCATCTGTCATTGAATATAGACCTTTTTTGTTTCCTGTGACTGATTTTGACTGAAAACCTATTGTGTCTGATAAAAGTATTGCCTCCTGCTCTATTTTGGTTACAATTAGCAAAATATCTTTTACCTTCCCTTCTTTTTCAGCCTATGTGTGTTCTTAAAGTTAGTCTCTTGTAGGTAGCATATTGTTAGAACCTGTTTGTTTTAACTGTTCCACCACTTTGTGTCCTTAGATAGGAGAATTTAGTCTATTTATATTTAGAGTAATTATTGGTAGATAAAGACTCCTATCACCACTTTGTTAATTGTTTTCTAGCTGTTTTGGCATTCCTTTATTTCTCCCTTCCTCTCTTAGTATATTTCTTTGTGATTTGCTGATTTTTTAATAGTGGCATGATTTGATTTCTTTCTTCTCTTTTGTGTGTCTACTAGAGGTTTCTTCTTTGTGGTTACCATGAGGTTTACATAAGACATCTTATAGTTATAAGTCTGTTTTAAGCTGATAACACCTTAACTTCAGTTGCAGAAACAAAACAAGCAAAAAACTGCACAATTACTCTCCCCAGCACACCTTTTATTCTACTGATGTCACATTTTAGATCTTTTTATATTTTGTGTCCATTAACAAATTAGTGTAGCCATATTTGCTTTTAATACTTTTGTCTATTAACTTTTATGATAAAGTTAAAATGATTAATATACCACCATCACAGTACTAGAGTATTCAGGATTTGACTATATGTTTACTTTGAGTTTTTTAATTTCATATGTTTTCATGTTGTTACTTTAGTGTCCTTTTGTTTAAACTTGAAGATCTTCCTTTGGGATTTCTTGTAAGGCAGGTCTAGTGGTGATGAACTCCCTCAGCTTTTGTTTTGGGGAATATTTCTGAAGGACATATTTGCCTTTACCAGATATAGTATTCTTGGTCAGCATTTTATTTTTCTGTGAGCACTTTGAATATAGCATCTTACTCCCTCCTGTTCTGCAAGGTTTCTGCTGAGAAATCTGATTTCCTTGGGGTCAGTGGGGCTAAGTCCTTGTATGTGATGAGTCTCTTTTCTCTTACTGCTTTCAAAATTCCTTTCCCTTTTTTTGATCTTTGACAATTTGGTTATAATGTGCCTTGGCATAATCTTCTTTGGGTTACTCTTTCTTGGTCTTTGAGCTTCATGTAGCTGCATGTCCACATCCCTCCTAAGATTTGGGAAGTTTTCAGCCATTATTTCTTTAAATATGCTTTCTATCATTTTCTCTCTTTTCTAGTTCTCAGATTCCCATAATGTGTATAAATTTGCCCTTTTGATAGTATGTCATAAGTATGCTTTCTTCACTCTTTTTCATTCTTTTTGTTGTTGTTCCTATAACTAGCTAATTTCAAATGGCTTGTCTTTGAGTTCATCTATTATTTCTTCTATAGGACTGAGTGAGCTTTTGAAGCTCTCTATTAAAATTTTCAGTTTTGTTATTGTATTCTTAAGCTACAGAATTTCTGTTTGATTCTTTTTTATTGTTCTATTTCTTCATTAAAATTCTCATTTTTTAAAAAATAATTTGTTTATTTATTTATTTTTGGCTGTGTTGGGTCTTCATTTCTGTGCGAGGGCTTTCTCTAGTTGCAGCAAGCAGGGACCACTCTTCATCGCGGTGTGCGGGCCTCTCACTATCTCGGCCTCTCTTGTTGTGGAGCGCAGGCTCAGTAGTTGTGGCTCACGGGCCCAGTTGCTCCGCAGCATGTGGGATCTTCCCAGACCAGGGTTCGAACCCGTGTCCCCTGCATTGGCAGGCAGATTCTCAACCACTGCACCACCAGGGAAGCCCAAATTCTCATTTTTTTTCATTCATTGTTTTCTTGACTTTGTTTACTTATACATCTAGATTATGGCATCTCTTTGAGCTTCTTTAAGATGATTATTCTGAATTCTTCGTCAGACAACTTGTAGATCTCCATTTCTTTGGGGTCATTTACTGGAGTTTTATAATTTCCTTTATTGGTGTCATGTTTGTCTCATTCTTTGTGATGTGTGTTGCCTTGTGTTGGTGTCTGTGTATTTGAAGGAGCAAACACTTCTTCTGGTCTTTACAGACTGGTTTTAGCAGGTGAAGATCTCCTGTTAGGTCCCTGGGCTGTCTCTGTATTGTCTCTATGATTACAGTTGAGCAGGATTGGAGCCAAATCTTGCGGTTGCTGCTAGGTCCACTTTAGAGTCTTCTAGTAGGGCAGGCACTAGTGCAAGTGCCCATTTCAGGGTCTACAGATAGTGGGCTTGTTACCAGGTGTGTGGATGGTTGTGGCTCCCTACACGTCTCTGGGATGGCTCCTGACAAGTCACTGGGCAGGTCCCTGGGTAGATAGAATTGGCCCTGGACCATGGCTGAGAGGGACTAGAAACATCACAGGGTTGCTTCAGCATCCACTGTAGAGACTGAGGTCAGCGGGTCTACCTCTGGGGGAACAGATCAGCATGATTCCCAGTGGATCCCTGGGTAGGCAGGATTGCTGTGTGACTGCAGCAGTGAGGGTCTGGAGTTGGGTTACAGGGCTGCTTAAAGTTCCATAGTTTGGTGGGCTTACCTCTGGGGTTCAGATGGCTGTGTCTCCAGGAAGGTCCCTGGGTGTGCAGGAGTATTCTCAGTCTGCGGTCGAGAGGAGCCAAGTTACAGGGCTGCTTCAGGATTGTTAGTTGGACTGAGGTCAGAGAGCCTGCCTCAGCATGGATAGGTGTGTCTGCTGACTGGTCCCTGGGTGAATATGAGAGTATGACTGATGGCCAAAATGGCTGGAGCCAGGCTTCAGGCCACCAAGGTCTACAAATGGGACCAAGGTTGGAGGGCTTGGGCTTGTTACCTGTGGCATGGGTAAATGTGACTCTTGGAGGGTTCCTGGCAGATGGTGCTGGTGGCAGGACCAAGACCAAACAGGGCTATAACTGATTCTACAGGGGGACAGAGCTGTTTCCGGGTCTGTATCTGGAACCACAGTCAGTGATTCTGTCACCTGGGCATGGACCTGCCTTCTCAAAAGGTCCTCCTCAGTCTTAGGCTCCATTGGGTTTCACAATCTCCTCCCTGGATCCAAAAGCTCCCACAAAGTCACTTTGTCTGTGGATAAGCTGTCAAATTATTGTTGCTGAGAGAGGATATCAATGGGGGACTTTCTATTCTGGCATCTTTCTGATGTCACTCAACATACACGTTTTTAGTTGGGCATGATGGTCACTCAGAATGTAACAAATAGCTGGAGTAGTATCCACTTTCTCAGTATTGTTTAAGGACATGGTTTAAAGGTTATGTTGATAAGGTAGAGAACAATAGGGAGAATGTAAGCAAGCAGTTTAGGTTGAAACTTTATATATTTTTTTCAGAGGTCATTATGGTATTTCTTTTATTTTCTTTTATTTTTTTTTTGCAGTATGCGGGCCTCTCACTGTTGTGGCCTCTCCCGTTGTGGAGCACAGGCTCCGGACGCGCAAGCTCAGCGACCATGGCTCACGGGCCCAGCTGCTCCGCAGCATGTGGAATCTTCCTGGACCGGGGCACGAACCCGTGTCCCCTGCATTGGCAGGCAGACTCTCAACCACTTTGCCACCAGGGAAGCCCTATGGTATTTCTTAAAAACTAAGCTGCCTACCAAATAAGCACAATGATGAATAACATCAAAATGTTGTGGCAGGAAAGAGTCTTCATGGGGGTGAGTAAGAATCAGCCAGTGTCAGTTCGCATTTCTCCAAAGCCTATAGAGCTCATTAGACAGGGGAAAATTCATGATTATGTTGCATATACCATTCCACATTTTCATGCATTTTTCTAAGTCATTTACTTGGAGACAGATTTCAGCAAAAGCAAATATATCTCATTTCATTTAGGATGCCAAGATGGTGTGACATTTTTGCAATCGAGATGGTATTGGTGGAATAACACAATTCAATACTTGATAAGTATCATTTTCTCAAGCCAAAGGAATTTAAAGTTTGAGTATTACAAAGTCCATTGCAGAAAAAAAAAGACAAAAAAAAAACCCACGGTGGATATAAAAATAAATTATTCAAGTTTCAAGGAATGATAATAAATGAAGCCACTTAAAATTTCACCATATTCAATTAAACAAATACTACAAGACAAATGGTAATGCATTTGAGCAAAACAAACAATAACATTTCAAAATGGCAGTATTTATATTAGAAACATTGAGTATCAATGATGCTATAATATTTTTCAAAACAGTCTTTTTCAGAAGAATGTAAATAACTACTTTAAATAAGTTAGCTCTCATAGAATATATGGAAAGGATGAGAATTTAGAAATGACCTAATGAAGTTTTCTCATTGTTTCAATGAATAAACTGAGACCAAGGATAATCAATGACTCATTCTAAAGTACTAATTGTGACAGTCAGAACAAGGATTCTTAGCACCTGATCTGAACTCTATGCTCTTAATCTATATTATGCAACAGTAATTGCTTAATGCATATTATTATGAGAAAATTGAATATTTTATAGCTCTAAATTTAATACTTATATATCAGGTTAAATGTTTAAATTTTTGTGAGCATGTAGAATATAACATTTATAACTATGGATCTGTATATGTTTACTATAACTACAGACCTGTGTATATACAAATATATTGTATAAACTATGGATCTCTGTTTATAACAAATATGCTGATTAAAATCTCTTTGATTTATTGTATAAGGTTACTAGTGTTAATAGTTAAAATATTTATCCAAATAATGAATAACACTGTGACTATTTCTTCTATTCATTTCATGAGTTATCTCGTGAGATCTTATATGGTTAGGTAGATAATCCTGATGTGTGATAGATGTTAGGAAAACTGGATGGATTAATAATTGATTAATGACCATCAGCTATTGGTAATGATATCCAAAATTTCTTGGTAGATCTTATACTTGGAAAAAGTGTCTCCAGTTGTGTAACGATTCATCGTGACTCTCTTATTCTTTATTTTTTCTGAATAATTTGAGGATTTAAAAAATTTTGTGTAACAAAATGTTGTGTAACAAATTTTGTGTAACAAAATTTTGTTAGAATATATCTCAAGATGATAACATTTTGTTAGTATTAGAGACAGAATCCAGAAATACTGTAGAGAGAGAAGGAGTAAACTGAATTTGATTAAATAAAATTTAACAGAAGTAAGTATAAGACCTTCTATTTGCACTGAAAAAAAGTAATAAATACCAGTGCCATAATTTATGCAAAAATATAGATATTTTAGGCAGCCATTAATTACCTCACTGTGGGGCATTTAAGTTAATTATTTTTTGCTAAGTCCTCAATTAATTAAAGAGTAGTAAATGAAAGATGCAGAACACTAAGAAATATGTACCAATAAAAACGTTTTTCAATATGGTTGTTGAAATTTAAGGTAAATTACACAATAAGGTATTATTCACAATTTCATCAGCTTTAAGCTGTCAGTTTGTTTAAACTGTTTCATGTATACATTCACAAGCAGAGGAGAGTGCCACCTCCTGCCCACCATTTTAGGTAATGTAGACAAAAAGGATTAGATCACAGAAAATTTCTTCAATCTTCCCTAAATCCATTTATCAGTTGCCTGCCTTCCTAAGGTAATAAACAGAGATGATCCCCAATTGCAGCTTCAGCGTCTCCATTTGAAAGGAGGGCATCCTCTGTCATTTATAGAAATTTTATAAAGTAGAAAAATGCAAAATCCTCATGTCATATAACTATATTTAAAGTCAAAGAGCATCTCACACTTTTGTTTCATCTCTTTGTAATTTATACTAATCATCTCATTGGAAGTGGACAGCCTAAGCCTTATGTTGCCATATTCTCCTAGTAAAGTAAATAGAAATAATTTATATAAATTGATAGTGATGCTCATCTTTATTTTTGCTTATAAGTTCATAGTATTTGGTTAGCTCTAGGTATTAAACTTCAGGAGATACTTCAAGTAGAACAACACAGGTGATAACGATGAGATAGAAGGATGTGTTGAAATAATGTGACATGAAAAATAATTGAAGGATATAGGTTTTATCTGAGTGTCTATGTGTGTTATGGTAGCTGCCTTCAAATGCATTTCTGTACAACTTTAACAGTGGAATTAGTGGAGTTAGGATCTATAATTATAAAGTATAGTAAGGCAGAAACAGAGCTCACAAAATGAAGGACCTGTGTAAAAGAGAAATCTGTATATGACATAGGCAGTCTCAGGGTTTGAAAATTTCTGATTGTGGAAAAGGTTCATGCAGAGGCTTGACAGTCATTTGTCAGGATGCTGATTCTTTAGCAATAGATGTTCCTTCCCTTTAAGCTCAGAAATTCTATGATTTTGTGTGTTTCTTAGTAATATTCTTCATCTAGCATCATAGTCTAACACAGAATTTATTTGGCACAGATTTGTAATTCTTACATATTATGAGGTAAATATAACCATCTGTGAAACTGGAGATAAAAGAAACATCAAAATTTTAAATGAAAAAAAATCCTGTGCTGCTTTTATTCAAATTATGAATAAGCCTCTCTTATGTGTTTCTTCTTAGTATATGTATGTGTTGATATTAGTGTGCATATGTAGAGCAGGGGCGAGATGAGCAGATAAACACCTCATAAGTAGTAAACTCACCGTTCTCTCTGGAGTCTAGGAAGTGTTACACATTTGAAGATTTACTTCTTTATGATATTTGGCCCAAATTTTCTCATTTTAACTCAGTCCATTTGTTCATCTCATACCTTAATAGCCTCCTCAGTGAAATGCTCAATAATTCTTTATCCTCTCTCTTCTTATACCTTTCAGATATTTGTAGGCTTTTATCATCTTACCTGTTAGTCATCCTTTTGCACAGTTATAGAGACTTCGATTCTTTAATCATCTTTCATAAGTCAACACCTATATTCCCTTAATCATTTCTGTTACGCTTCTCTGAACTTCCTTTACAAGTCTTTTATCTATAGTGTTCTGGTACTGAGATGTCTAAAGCCAAGTTTTTCATACTAAGTAAGGATGAGTAAGTGTAGCAAACCTGGTCTTGAGGTTTTCTACATTGGGAAATAAAGAGAATTACTGTTTTTCTGTGCTGTATTTTTCTATAGAACACAGAAAGACTTAAGTTTCTTTTTTGAAGTTTCTTCAAAGTTTCTTTTTTGAAGTTTCTTCAAAATACCTTGGTTAGAGGGAGAATCTGTGTTGGTAAGAGGCAGTTGTTTGTTTGTTTTTTTTTCCTTTTCTGAATCTGGCTCCCTGTGTTATATTTCCTGTCAAAGTATTATTCATGCTTTCTGGTTCTAATTCGAAGATCAGTGTTTACATTTACTCAATTTACCCTTTTCCTTTTTTTTAGCTCTATTTATTTTAAATTATAACTTGGATTCAAACATTTTGTAAGATGATACCAAAATATATCTAATACATTGGGAAATATGGGAATTTTCAGAATAATAAAGGTAACTGCCTTAAAGGAGTAAAATTTAATTACATCCTGGACATTAATCACATTTGAAAGTAGCTGCTTCAATTTTTAAATTCCTGTTTTTGGAGTTTATAGCTTGAAGAAGAAAGGATGCAGTTTTACTCTTTCTTTTTTTTCCCCCTTATATTTCTTTTAAACTAGCTTCTGAATATGAGCTCTGATTTCTACAACTGTCACCAACTCACACATCCTAGAACCATTATTTAATTTGATTAGGGGCTTTATTCTCCTCTGCCCTATAGTCAAGTTCTTTCTACACTTTGACTCTAGGTCTCCAAGAGACATTAATGTCTTTGAAATCTATCTTCTCCTTTCACTGACCATTTTCCCTTCTTCAGCATTGTCATTTTCTGATCTCTAAGCTGAAGGGAAAAGTCACCAAACCATGGAATCAATGGAGAATTGAAAAGCTAGGAATTCTTCTTTAAGTACTACCTCAGAAATATAATAGATTTCTTATAGCTGTCCATTAGACTTTGACTTGGCAATCAGTTCTTACCATGCAACTAAAACACAGAAATAAGTAGTTTTGTAGTAATGGAATTAATTTGCAATATACTGAAAATGAATTGTAGTTAATAAGTACACGAATCACCTTGTTAGTATTTCAAATGAATTAATTTACTTCAGGCAATGATGGCAATCATGAACTGAAGAGGAGTTTTATGTATGCTTTTTAACATGAGAGAATAAGACAACAAATTAAGTAATTCCTTCAATACCAGTGATTCTGGCTGTTATGTTTTTTAATTCAAGTTACTTGGATAGCAATACAAGCTTGTTTTGAAAACTTGGAACCAGCTTCATTGTTGAAACCATGGTCTATAGCTGAAGTTATAGATATACTTTGTAATTTAATACACACACACACACACACACACACACACACACAAAGGGTTAAAAATTCAAAGCAGGCAGTGCACGCATCAGGTAATTAGGATTAATATGTTGTTTGGAATTAAAGTCGTATCCTTTTAATTGGCACATCTCGGTGGGAATAGAAATACAAACTTGTAATTAGGTGATTGGCCTGATTATCAAAGCTTCATTGGCATAGATTGTGCAGAGAGAGTCTTTTTTCTTTTGGCTTGAGTTTTTCAAACAACTATAGCATGTTAAGGGAGAAGCTCTGAACAGCCATAATAGGGCTTCGATGTTGCCTAAAATGAACAAGTGTATACAGAGTGAATCATCTAAGCCTGCTAAAGTATTTCATAACTGTATGTGAGAATCAGCATTTTAGAAATAAAAATGCCTGTGTTAGCTTAGTAAAATAATCTAATTTTTAATATTGATAATAAGTTAGATATATTGAACTAAAGCCTCTACCAATTAAATGGATTTGAAGTAGGTGTGTCATTGTTAGGCACCAATCAGTTTCAACTCTGATCTATATTCAGGAGTCCAACCATGTAACTATGGGGCATGCAGACAGAGGTCAATAAGCAAGAATGAGAATTCTTTTCTTTAATCTAATAAAAAGGCTTATGGGGGGAAAACCCCTCTAAAGTTAAAGAGCTGTAAACAGTTAATTGGCCACTATAAATTGTTTTTATGAGTATTATGTAGTATTATGTTATGTAGTTATTTAACAACATGTTATTGTCGTTTTCTTCCTCTCATGCTGTTCTCTGTGTTCCTGATAGTGGGAATCAGGATTTCAACAGATAAAGTCATCTAATTCATATTGTGATACAACAGACCAAAATAATTCATTGAGGATCACTTAGGCACTCTTAGTTAGGAATTTGTAGTGAAACAGAAAGGGTCTGGGCACAAGTTCCTATACTTAAGAAAATGGGTTTTACGTAATAGTAGTAATTCACATAAAATCTTAAACATGTTGCATATTTAAGAGAATAAACTATATCAAGCACTTTAGAAAACTCATTTACACTGAATTCCAGTGTTATTTAGGAATTAATTTTTATGTTCCCTAAATGCTGTTTAGATATCCTATTTCCTGTTACTGTATATAGCTGAGTTTGAGTGGCATGTAAGTGTGTGTGTGTGTGTGTGTGTATGTGTGTGTCTGTGTGTATGTGCATGTGTATTGACTCAAACTACATTTCCTGCAACTAAGAGAAGCTCTATGACTTATAGCAAATTGGATTATATGAAAGCATGGAGGACGAGATTAAAATATATGAGTATAAGTTATTTTCCTTGTCACATATACTGAGGGGTAGTGTCATCATTTTCAAGGGACCATAAAGGACTCACCTTTAAAAAATAGAAAACAAGAGGAAGTATAAAGTCTTATTTATTGTAGTTATATAGCATAGACAGGTGTTCTGGGTGAGATAGATACTACCTCACCCCTAGTCGTTCACATTAGCTCTCTGTGCAGTCAAAAACTACTTATACTGTGAAGATTGTTTCTTGTTATTTTATAGTGAAAATCTGGCTCAATAATGCCTGTGTATTACTCTACTCCTTGAAAACAACATTAAGAGACATATCAGTAAAACATACAGATGAACTTGGACTTTTGTCTAAGTTAAAAGGTCACCTTAGGAAAAGATAATCATTTTCTACTAATGCTCAAACTACTATGCACTTCACTGAACTATGTGGAAGGACATAGTGTCTTATTAGATTAGTTTACATTATAGTCTGACAAGAATGGCTTGTAAAGTGTGATTCATGCCCTGAAACAGCACACTAACGATAATTTCTCCCCTGTCTAGTCTGTAATAATGAAAATAACCAAGAAACTACATCCTAGACTTTATAGGTCCATAAACATATACAAAATCAGGTCACCTTATGCCACCATTGTCATTCCGCATTCATATTTACTATGGTTATTCCATTTATTCAGAACTATACTCGTATTAAAGAGGGAATATAATCAACTGTTTAGTTTGGAGGAATACTTCCACATTTCCAGAATGAGCAAGGTATCAGCACCAAATGATAGGAGGAGAGACTACCAATTAAATATGCTGTGTGAATTTAATGTATTATTTATTTATTTACTTTATTTTTATTCATTTTTGGCTGTGTTGGGTCTTCACTGCTGCTTGCAGGCTTTCTCTGGTTGCGGCTAGCAGGGGCTACTCTTTGTTGCGGTGTGAGGCTTCTCATTGCAGTGAGGCTTCTCTTATCGCGGAGCGCAGGCTCTAGGTGCGCGGGCTTCAGCAGTTGAGACACATGGACTTAGTTGCTCCGTGGCATGTGGGATCTTTCTGGACCAGGGCTCGAGCCCATGTTCCCTGTATTGGCAGGCGGATTCTTAACCACTGTGCCACCAGGGAAGCCCCTGTATTATTTGTATGTTGATCTATTCAGTGTAAGAATAATTTTGCCCAGTTAATGTACTCAAGACCAAACAATTAAAATATATTGAAATATATTTAGAGAACTATCAAAACAGCCTAAAAATAATAGAGACAACCCATAATCCTTATTATTGGTCAGGGTTTAAGTATGAAAGGATTCCTAGTGGTACATTTATTATTATAATTTATTTCATTATCATTGTATGGATTGTATAGAAATATGGAGTAGGAAATTTGCAATATCTCAGACTGCTATAAAAATTTCCATATACCTAGAGAGAAATACAATAATTATGAATTAATTCAGCTGTATAGTGACTGATTACTTACTGTAGAATTATTTACTGTATTAGTCAATGAATTGAAATGCAGTAACTTTTTAAAGTATATTATTAAACAGAATATAGCTTAACTAAGACAGATATTATTTCGCATATCATTTGTTACAAAGTTGATAACTTCATTTGATGGTTTCCTGTCACCCAAAATATAATATCATTTAATATTATCATTAATAGTAATTAATGCTAATATAGATATCATTTAAATAATGCTAATATAAATATCATTTAAATGTATTTTCAAAAATCCTAGTTATTCTTCAAAACCCAGTTCAAATTCCATCTTATTAATAGAGATTTCTCTGGCCCATCCTCAGAAAGATTAGCTACTCCTCTGTTTCTTATGCAGGTTTCTATTATATATTATATATTATATATTATATATTATATATTATATATTATATATATATTATATATATTTAATTTAATCATTTATTTACATGTAGACTCCCTTTTGAGGTCTTGAACTTATAGAAAGAATCTGTCCATCATCTCTATGTGGGGGAGAAATTACTGGCTACTTGGGACAAGAATTCTTGAAATAAAACACTATAATATGGCAAAGCTCTGGAGAGGAAGTAACATTGGAAAAGGTTAAACTGATGACTGGCATCAGAGATAAAAGTTGAGGAGAAATGAGTGTATTTTAAGCTCTTTTCAAGGGACTATGGATGTTTGCATGAACCCTGCTGCACATGGTCAAAAGAAAGGCCTACCTGTCCCTCCAGGCCTTAGGAGACGTGCAGTGGGAGTACACTCTAGAGTGAAATGCTCCATGTGACTGGAAGAGGGCTGACTGTGTGCTGAGTGCAAACGGAAGGCTTGAGAGGTAGGAGAGGTCTTTCTGTTGCCTCAGAAGAGAGCTCACAGCTTGCCTGACCAACTAGAACAAAAGCATGTGACTCCCTCCATTTCTGGTTTGCCAGTGCCTGAGGGAATCCAACAGTCAAACCTGAATGAGTACTGTGGGAACACCAAATTGCAAACAATCTTTTGATTGCAAACAATCAAAAGAAAAGTATCAATCATTATCAAAGTAACTAGAGGGATAAACATCTAGCCAAAAACGTAGACAAGTGGAATATGCTGAGGCAGAACTGATGATGAGAGAGAGGAGAATTTCCAGAAAAATATTAATAATGTTCCAAGAGAGGTACTTATAATTAACTCTTCATCCAAAACCCTTCAGGAATCAGTATGATTTCCAAATGAAAGAAGTCACTATATAAACAAACAAAAAAGACTATGATCACTGTTGAGGAAGAAATGTCACCAATGTGAAAGAAATATGAAAATCATGAGTAAAGAACCCTAGAGCAGAATTTTCCAACTGTTGGGTTTTTTTCATATTGTTGAGCAGCTGATGGGGTACATGTGTGCTGAAATATTGATTCCGCACAAGCTGTGAAGGCCTCTGGTAGCCAGGGTGCCCAGGCTGCTACCATGTGCAACTTACTTCATTGGCCACTGATGCTGTGAAAAAGAAATGAAAGACATTGCGAGCTCTGGTTCAGAAGCTAGACCCAAAGAACTCATGTGTGAATATCCAAAGTTCTAAAAGGAGAATAAGAACGAAGAGAAACAATAAAAAAACAAACAATTCCATCAAAATCAAGTGGACTCTTCATTTGAAAAATCTCACTGAGGTGCAGACAGTATAAAGGAAACAGCACAAACACAGAGTATACTGTCATATACCCAATTTGAGGAAAGTACTTGAGAAAGTGCTGCAAAGAAATGAAATTTGAAGCAGAACAATATAGAAAATGTAGAAGTAGGAAGAAAATTTTAAAATTAAGACATTAATTAAAATTAGTATTGCTATTAGGATTATATATATTAATATTAGGATTATGTAGTTACATATAAATATATGATAATTATGTGGCTTGGAATTTGTAATACAAGGATTAGGTAAACCAAAGAGACATTGGGAAAAAATTTTGCTCCTCTAAAAATTCTTGAGTTGGAGGAGGCATGTGGTGAGGAGAAGGGAAAAAGAAAACATTCTAAAGATTTTGTTAACATGGGAGAGGGAATTGAGGAAGTTAGTCATTGTTGTGTTGGGTAAACAGTTATTATTAATTTAAATGTGAAACTGGTGAGGTACTATGGTTTAGTTTAGGATGGGAGATGTAACAATTTGTTTCAGTACCACTGCAGGTTTGTGCACCTGCCTTGTTTTCCTGCCAAAGCAGTCTTGACAATGGCTTAAGTTGGTAAAGCCAGTTTGCTGCTGCTGCTGTTACATACTGATGGGATGAGAGTACTGGAGAATGGGGACTGAGGAGGAGGGACCACTGCACTAGTAGCTCTGTGCACCTCCTATATCTGGTCACAGTGTCTTGCCTTGCATCCAGGCTGCCTGCCTTCAGCCCCCATCTTGAGGCCTGTACAGCTTTCAAATATGTACATCTTAGGACTGCTGGTGAGTTGACACCTCATAGAACAAATTTGGATGATAAAATTTGGGATAAGATACATCCTTCCTTCTATCACTCTTCAAGGAAGTGTGGCCAGCTCGGCCATGTATTCCTTCTTTCCCTGCCTCATTCCTTGTTTTTTAAATTTTGTGTCCCTGGGATTGTACTCACCAATGGTGTTAGCATATAAACTTTTGCTTTAAATGCTGTCTTATAAGGCATTCAGGTTAAATCTGAAGATAAACACTGGTGGCACCAAAAAGAATTGTGGAACTTCCAAGTTAATGGATTAGAAAGGAAAGGGAATGAAGAGAATTAGGTATAATTTAAAAAAACCGTAAAGATACAGGCAATTAAGAAGTGACAACAAAAAAAGTAATGTAAGTAGTAAAAACACAATAATAGAGAAGAATGCAAAACAACATTATCAATTAATGATGTTTTTAAAGGTATTGATTTTCCTATTAAAAGATTCAGTCTTTAAGATTGTAATAATTAAACAAAATTCAGCTGCATAGGTTCTATTAGAAACATCTAAATCCTAGTAACAACGTGTAAATAAGGGGATGGATGAAGATATTTTAGGCAATTGCAAACTGACAAGTTTGCAATCATAATTAAAATAGGTAAAGTTGAATTCAAATTAAAAATACTAATTGGGGCTGTTAAATTAATTAAGGAGGCCATTAGACTGAGGTGGTTCTAATATCTTAGTAGTCTACATAAGCAAATCAAAACATAAGCCTTTAATGCCTCAAGGTTAAGAAATGGAAACTTAACAAAACCAATTTCAAACAGCCAAGGAGGCTTTCCCAAATACTGTACCCACTTAAGCCATAGCCTATCAAATAATTTCCTTGCTTTGCTTCTGCCTCTTTTTATGAAAGTCTCTACCCTAAGCTCCTGTCAGTGGAGTGCTCCTGACTACTTCAGGTTTGGCACTGCCTGATTTGAGTCTATTTTTGCTCAAATAAACTCTTAAAGTGTTTAATATCCCTCAGTTTATCTTTTAACAGGACAAAAGAAAGTATAATGCAATAACAATAGGTACAGAAAACATGCCATATTTATAACAGTTTGTGATGTCATTATGTAATTCTACTACTTAGAGCCTAACACATGGAGGCTAAACAATATGCTACTAAACAACCAGTGGATCACTGAAGAAATTAAAGAAGAAATTAATAAAGTACCCAGAAACAAATAAAAATGAAAACATAATGATCCAAAATCTATGGGATAGAGCAAAAGCATTTCTAAGAGAAAAGTTTATAGTGATAAGAGCCTACTTCAGGAAACAAGAAAAATAACACATAAACAATCTAACCTTCCACCTAAATGAAGCAGAAAAAGAAGAACAAACAAAACCCAAAATTAGAAGGAAAGAAATCATAAAAATCAGAACAGAAATAAACAAAATAGAAACAAACAAAAATGACAAAAGCTCAATGAAAGTAAGAGCTGTTTTTTTGAAAAGGTAAAGAAAAGTGATAACCTTTAGCCTGACTCATCAAGAAAAAAAAAAAGACCCAAATCAATAAAATCAGAAATGAAAAAGAAGAGGTTACAACCAATACCACAGAAATACAAGGGATCATTAAGAGATTACTATGAATAATTACTTGCCAATAAAGTAGACAACCTAGAAGAAAAGGACAAATTCCCAGAAATGTATAATCTCCAAAGACTGAATCAGAAAGAAATAGAAAATATGAACAGACCAATTGCCAGTAATGAAATTGAATTAATAATTTAAAAAATCCCCACAAACAAAATTCCAGGACCAGATGGCTTCTACCAAACATTTAGAGAAGAGTTAACACCCATCCTTCTCAAACAATTCCAAAAAAATGCAGAAGAAGGAATACTTCTGAACTCATTCTATGAGGTGAGCATCATCCTGATGCTAAAACCAGACAACGATATCACACACACACACGCACACACACACACACACACACAAATTACAGGCCAATATCCCAGATGAAGTTAATGTAAAAATCCTCAACAAAATACTAGCAAACCAAATTAAGCAATACATTAAAAGGACCATACACCATGATCAAGTGGGATTTATCCCAGGGATTCAAGGATGCTTCAATATATGCAAATCAATTCATGTGATATATCACATTAGCAAGTTGAAGAATTAAAATCATATGATCATCTCAATAGATGCAGAAAAAGCTTTTGACAACCAACATCCATTTATGGTAAAAACGCTTAACAAAGTGGATGTAAAAGGAACATACCTTAACAAAATAAAGGCCATATGTGACAAACTCACAGCTGACATACTCAACAGTGAAAAGCTGAAAGCATTTCCTCTAAAATTAGGAACAAGACAAGGGTGCCCACTCTTGCCACTTTTAATCAGCATAGTATTGGAAGTCCTAGCCACAGCAGTAGGACAAGAGAAAGAAAGAAAAAGCATCCAAATTGGAAAGGAAGAAGTAAACTGTCACTGTTTGCAGTTGACATACTATACATAGAAAATTCTAAATATGCCACCTCAAAACTACCAGAACTCATCAATGAATACAATAATGTTGCAGGATATAAAATTAACATACAGAAATCTTGCATTTCTATACACTAACAATGAACTATCAGAAAGAGAAATTGAGGGAAAAAATCCCAATTATAATCACATCAAAAAGAATAAAATACTAGGAATAAATCTAACTAAGGAGGTAAAAGACCTGTACTTGGAAAACTATAAGACACTGATGAAAGAAATTTAAGACTCAAACAGATGGAAGGATATACAGTGCTCATGGATTGGAAGAATTAATATTAAAATGACTATACTACCTAAGACAATCTGCACATTCAGTGAAATCCTTATCAAAATACTAAAGGTGTTTTTCACAGAACTAGAACAAATAATTCTAAACTTTGTATGGAAATACAGAAGACCCTGAATAGCCAAAAAATCCTCAGAAAGAAGAACAACTCCCTGATTTCAAACTATACTACAAAGCTTACAGCAATCAAAACAGTATGGTACTAGCACAAAAAACAGCACACAGATCAATGGAACTGAACAGAGAGCACAGAAATGAACTCACACTTACATGGGCAATTAATTTATGCCTGAAGAGGCAAGAAAATACAATGGGGAAAAGACAGCCTTTTCAATAAATGGTGTGGAGAAAACTGGACAGCTACATGCAAAAGAATCAAACTGGACTACTTTCTCACACCACAAACAAAAATAAATTCAAAATGAATTAAAGACTTAAATGTAACAACTAAATCCATAAAACTTCTAGGAGAAAACAGGTAGTATGCTCTTTGACATCAGTCTTAGTAATAATATTTTGGATATGTCTCCTCAGCAAGGGAAACGAAAGCAAAAATAAACAGATGGGGCTACATCAAACTAAAAAGCTTTTGCACGGTGAAGGAATCTATCAACAAAACAAAAAGGTCACCTACCGAATGAGAGAAGATATTTGCAAATGATAGATAAGGAGTTAATATCCAAAACATATAGAGAACTCATACAACTCAACATCACAAAAGCAAACAACCTAATTAAAAAGTGGTCAGAGGATCTGAATACACATTTTTTCAAAGAGATACAGATGGTCAGCATCACTAATCATTAGGGAAATTCAATCCAAAACTAGAATGAAATATCACCTCCTACCTGTCAGAATGGCTGTTATCAAAAAGACAACAAATAATAAGTGTTGGTGAGGATGTAGAGAAAAGGGAACCCTGTGCACTGTTGCTGGAAATGTAAATTGGTGTAGCCACTATGGAAAGTAGTTTGGGAGTTCCTAAAAGTTAAAAGTAGAACAACCATATGATCCGACAATTCCACTCCTGGGTATTTAACCGAAGAGAAGGAAAACACTAATTAGAAAAGATATGTGCAACCCTATGTTCATTGCAGCATTGTTTATAATAGCCAAGAAATGGAAGCAACCTAAGTCCCTCTCAATAGATGAATGATGGATAAGATGTGGTGTATATATGCTATGTAATATTACTCAGCCATAAAAACAGAATGAATCTTGCCATTTGTGACAACATGGATGGACCTAAAGGGTATTATACTAAGTGAAATGTCAGAAAAAAAAGGGAAATACTGTGTTTTCCTTTATATGTGGAATCTAAAAATCAAAACAAATGAACAAACACAACAAAACAGAAACAGGGTCATAGATACAGAAAACAAAACAAAAACAAAACACAACTAAACCAAAAGAACTTGAAGCCATATCATAAATACTGTCATAGGAAAGCCCACTAAGACGAGACATGGCAATGTGCCTGCTCAAGTCAACAATCCAGGCATTTTGCAATTTCTCTTGTCATGCCTCGAGCTACTGTAATTGAATAGTAGACTACTAATTAATAATATAATTTGCCCACAAATTGTTATCATGCCATAACTTTCCATCTAAAGTTCGCACCTTAAGTGGATGCTAAAAGGGCAGTATTTATGATCCATTTAAATTTGATATTTCCCTTGAAAAGAAATGAGAAGGATAAAATGCAACTAGAACATATAAAGTAGCTAATCTGTAGTCGTTTATTGATTGACCATGCATTGATTGATATCAAAAGTAACCTTGGGGCTTCCCTGGTGGCGCAGTGGTTGAGAGTCCGCCTGCCGATGCAGGGGACACGGGTTCGTGCCCCGGTCTGGGAGGATCCCACATGCCGCGGAGCGGCTGAGCCCGTGAGCCATGGCCGCTGAGCCTGCGCGTCCGGAGCCTGTCCTCCGCAACGGGAGAGGCCACAACAGTGAGAGGCCCGCGTAACGCATAAAAAAAAAAAAAAAAAAAAAAAAAGTAACCTTGGCGTGGGCATGTCATATATGAAATTTTAATTGAAAGAAGTATTTACAAGATGTATAATCTTTAGTCATCAAGAAAACGTGCAACCTAATTGTCAGTATGTTGGACTCAGTTAAACACATATTAAAACTCTGGCCAAATTATAGCATATTGGTTTCTTACCAAAGAAGCCAAAAACCAGCTTTTTATATCCCTATAGTAAAGTAGAAATGGTGAGGAGTCCTGCTCCTGGTTAGAAACCTGTGTATGATTTTCAAGCTTCATCGTAGGCATTGCAAAGCCTCCATCTGGCAGGACTTACTGGGAAGCTGCCTTCCCCATGCCAGACTTGTCTGAGCTTCTCTCTTTGCCTGATGCCTTGGGCAGAACTCTTCTTCAGATGCCTCAGCCAAAGCCTGCTTATGGGGAAACCTTGAGCTTGTTCTCCATGGGTGGTCTTAGTTTCTTCTATTAATGAAACTGCCACCTATATTCTTCATAATTTCAAATCTATCTCTAGTTTCTTCTAT
This sequence comes from Phocoena phocoena, assembly GCF_963924675.1. Lineage (NCBI taxonomy): Eukaryota > Metazoa > Chordata > Mammalia > Artiodactyla > Phocoenidae > Phocoena > Phocoena phocoena. The sequence continues at coordinate 81,829,372 of NC_089221.1, read as the reverse complement.
TAATGAAACTACCACCTATATTCTTCATAATTTCAAATCTATCTCTCTAGCACATACCTCCAGCCTAAAATCTTGGCTTGTATTTACATTTGTGTATTAGTCACATGCATCTGGATATCTTGGTAACATTTCAGTTACCCACTAACAAAGTAAATGGATAATAATAATCATCATCATCGTCATCATCAAATTAACTTCTCCTTTATTATATGCCTTTTATAGAATTCTTCTTCTAAGTTATTTCTCACATTTGTTGTTTCTTGCCTAATTACACTGTTGACTCCTTGATTCACATCCTTATCATCACACTTCTGTATTATTTCAAAAATTTATCCAGTCTCTTTGTCATGTGTACTCCTTTATAATAAATAGTCTGAATGTTGCCATTTATATTTCTAAAAGAGCAAGTCTTGATAGCAATTCCCTATTTTGAAAGACCCATTGCATCTCTGTTACCTTCCTAAAGAATGAAGTGAAATGTCTTAGCATGGAATTTAAAGACTTTAAGCAGGCCCAAACTTCTTTTCCTGTCTCTCCTGCAAATACTCCTCTGTACATCAGTTTTGGCTAAAAGAAATTTGTGAAGAGGTTGTAAAAAGAGGTTAAGAACCTTCTTGTTATTGTCTTCTCATATTTCAGTCACTCTTGTGGCAATCAATATCTGCTAATGATTTGTCTAGAGGGCTAAATACTATATTCTGAATTACTAGAATGTTATTTTGATCTGTGCAGTCATTCATTCAATTATGCACTCAACAAGCATTTCCTGAAAGTTATTTGCTAGGCATTCTGCCAAACATTGGAGATATGTGGTCCCTTCCTTCATGGGCATGAACATGTATATTTGACCTATTTCCCCTACTCTTACTTCCTATAATGCCCTGCTCAAATATTATTTCCCCTATAAAACCATCTATAACACTTTTGCCAACCCCAGCATAGTTTACTTTCTTCTCTGTGCCTCATAGGCATGGTTGTATTCTATATTAAAAACAAACAAATGAAACCGTATTCTTAATTTGTATGGAGTAGACATATGTAATTGATATCTGGTTTTAAATGTTACTACTAATAAAAACACTATAGTGAGTATGAGTACCAAATTAGTACGACAAGTTAAAACAATATAGCTTGGTGCAAAAAACACAATACAAAATAGCTTGGTGCAAAAAATACAATACAATATTCTTTTTGCCACTTATATTTGATCATTAAGAGCCTCTCATTCCGAAAAGCTATCTTTTTCATGTTTACATATTTAGACAGCATGTCTAGAAAAATAAAACATTTATTTAGCCTTCCAGTTTTCCCTTTCCTTTCCCTTTTCTGTCACTGCAGTCTAAACACTAGGCCAATGAATGCCATCAAGCTATCTGCATACCTTTAATATTCAATGATGTATGAATTTACAGGATATTGTGAAGGGAACCAGGTAGGACTGAGATTTTGTCCCTGTCCTTGAGGATTTTGGAAGACAAATGTCAGTGGCCATTGCTTAAACCTACTTGGGGCAGTTAGGGCCAAATATGCTACTCACCCTATGGTACATACTTAGGTGTTGGTATGTATACATTGATATACAGCTAACAAAGAGTCAGAAGTCTTTGGTGTGTTTATTTTTAAAAGTTTTCTTACACATATAAAAATGCACAAAAAAGTATTTATGAGCAAGGGATAAATATGATTATATTATGCATACTCTTTGGAAACAATCTTATTTCTTTTCTTTCTTTATTGCTTGACTTTTCTTCTTCCAACCTCTATCCTTACCTATCTGCTTTAGTTAACCTGTTAATTCAAGTTGCCAACCTAGAAAATATTATTTTCTATTTTTCTTCATTCCTATTTAATACATATTGTCACACCCTCCCTCACACATACATACATACTATACATGCTTATCTAATAACATAATATCTAATAGGTATCTATCTATCTATCTATCTGCATTATATTTCTGGTCATTGCTTTACAAATATGAGATAATCCATGTTTCTCTGAATCTTGTTCTTTTTCACTCAGCAGTACCTTGTGAAATTATTCCAAGTCAGTTTGAGTAGTTCTTGTGAATTTTTGTTAATGATAGCTGATATATCATGGCACAGATATAATGAAATTAATCAAAAATTCTTCTATTAATGGGCATTCTACTTTTTAAAGTTTTATTTGTTTGATTTTGGTCACTGAACACAATGTTTCAACAATCGACTTTTGACTTGCAAGCTTACCTACTGGTGGCTTTATTTTAGTATATAGGTTCACTGCATTGAGGAATATATGAACCTATATGATATATATGTGTGTTTGTGTGTACATGTATATATTTATATTGTTCCAATTGCTTTCATTAAAGCCTATACAAGTCACATTTCTATCAACAATGTACGTGAACACTTTTCCAAAACATCCTTTCAGGAATAGATGTTACCAAGATACCACACATATAAGAGGTGTATTTGAAAATTTCTTTATATTAGCATTATTCAAAATTTAATGATCATCTTTAATATTCCAGGGTCTTAGGAATAACAGTTAATAAGGACATCATGACTCTTGCCTTTATAGAGCTTTACAGTTATACTGGGGGCAAAGACAACGAAGAGTATTATGTACTAATGATAGGGGAAGTGCATTCATATAGAAAAACATAGGAGGGGGTGCTTCTGGTACAAAGCTTACTGGAAAAGATGGTGCCGCTGGCGCAGGTCTCTCTGCTCATCGAGCTCTGCTGCTAAGGGCTGCAGTTACCTGAAACCTCAGGCAGAAGAGGAGAAGAAGAGGATAGCAGCTGAGGAGAAAAAGAAGCAGGATGAAGTGAAACGGATTGAGAGAGAACTGGCAGAAGCCTGAGAGGATCGCATATTAAAGTGCATTTGCCTTTGAAGCATCACGGATGAATAGAGTTTTCTGTGCTGTGTGAAAAGAAGGAGAGAGAAAGAGACAGAGAGAGAGAGGGAGAGAGAGAGGGAGAGAGAGTAAAACAGGTGAATTATAACTCCCATGTTTCTGGGTTATAAAACTAGGTGGATAGTGGTTGTCATTCACTGAGATTGGAAATGAACTCGTATATGCAGGTGTGAATAGAAGGTAAAGAATTCCATTCTAGACATGCCAAAAGTGAAGTGGTTGTAGCTTATTTACATAGGAATTGGTTTTGAAATAAAATGTAGAATTTTCAACCATTCACATATATCTCTGAAGTCTTTGAGCCTATGGATGGTTTTAGAAGATCCCTGAGCAACCTAAAATGGTAAGCAATACATAATGTATGCACATTTCCAGGAGAGAGCTGGTTAATTTTCATCACATTCTCAAAGGATTCTCTCATCTATTAGTGCTTTTTGAAGTCTTGCAAAGGAATGAAATCACTATAATCTAGCAAAAGTTGATGTAGAGGAGTGCCTGTATTATATTTTTGGACTAAAATTTTTCTCCATGTTGAATGGCATTTTATGAAGCTACTAAATTTATGAGCAATATCAAGTTTAATCAAGAGTAGCATGTTTGATATGCGTTTGAGTCTATCCTGATCCAAATATTTAAAAAATCTTTGGCCTCCAAATCCTAGAGACACTGTTAGAAAATGTCCCCTACTTTATATAGTTCATAAGCATTTTCAACCAAGACACTCTAAGCTAGCAAAAATAACTCCCTTATTATGACATAAAAGATCTTTTTAAAAAGTATTTTAAAAAATATTATAATTGAACGTTTCCAAAAGTAACATAGCAGTAAGTCAATGTGCCAGTTGTATGAGTGTGGGTACCACAGGGAAATATGCCTGTGGGACAACAGCCCTAAGTTATTTTTGCAGGAATCACATATTTCTTTTATTTAGATCTCTCTGCTGCTCCAATGAGAGTTAACTTGCTTTCCCTGATGACAAAGTTCAGGAAAAACCCGAACTAACTTCTTGGCCAACCCTATAAAATCCCCTTTCTTCTCGAGTTCTTGCTTAAAAATGCAGAGTGAACCATCCAGAAATCTGAGGCTCTGACCCAGTGCAATGGAACGCTCCTTCTAGCACTGCCACGACTCATTTCTTTGAGTGTACATATAGTAGAAAGTAAGTACACATTTATTGAGATTATCCCTGTGTATTAGACAATGTGTTTATCACTAGCAATGCTTAACCAACATAGTCTCTGATTTCATAGAATTTATAATCAAATAGAAGACACATACAAGCAAAAAGTAATTCTATTGTTATTTTGCACGCTATAATATCAGTAAGGTAGTAAGGATTTTAGGAGTATTCATTCAAAAAGCACTTCACCCACTCTTTGGGGTTTCTCAGAGAAACCAATATATAAGTCTGGACTTTGGTATAACTGGACAACCGTCGAATGGTTTTAAGCAGAGAGATATAATCAGATGTGCACTTTAGAAAAATCAGTAGTGTGTCAACAATTCTTGCAACATTAGTACCTCTGTTTATAGCCATGTTAAGAGTTTCATTGCCCCTGGAACTTCAGTTAGGATTACATTTAGTGACATATATAAGATGACCATATGTCTGGTTTGTCTGGGACAGCTGATTGCACTCAAAAGTGTTCTTTAGATTCAAAATACACGGTCACCTTTATAAAATCCCTAAATAAGTGTGGATTAAACTAAATATGTGTTTCATTCTGAGTCAAGTCAGAAAACAAAACTAAGACATTTTAACATGAGAGAATTGAATATAAAATTGTTTTAATTAAGATATCACAGAGATAGCAATCGCAGGTAGCAACTACCATCCTTAGAGCTGGGTATTCAAAGGGAAGTGATTGAAATTATAATTTTGTAGCTTGGGGAAGGGACCCCATGAAGTTGAAAACCAGATATCTGAGGAGAGAGCATTGATCAGTAGGTGCTATTGTCTTTAAGGTCCAGTGATGGGCCTGTGATGGTGAGAAAAATGCAAAGTAGATTCAATTGCTGGAACCACTAGAACAAACTGTCTGACAGATATAAAAATGCTGGGCTGGGGTGAAGCAGGCAGAAACAGCAAGCTCAAAGGAAGCAGACAGCCTCCAGCCCTGCAGCAAACAGCCTCCAGCCCTGCAGTCTCCCTATAACTCCTCCTACTGGCAAAGCCTAACTGGCAATGCAGGCTTGCAAAGCAGAAATGGGGTTTGCAGTACTAACCCCAGAACTACACACTCATTTACTGCTAATTTACATTGGAAAATGCTTATGCTGAAAAATAGGGGTTATGTTTGATGTGATTTTAAAATTTGGCCCTATGTAGTTGGATATCAGAGTATCAGAACCATTAACTGTGTTTTTGCTTCAAAATGTATCTTACAAGTAATGCATATATTAAATATTGACATAGATGTTATGGTGCAAGTAAATACTTTGTATATGAGCCTTTGAAAGCACTTCTTTCACTAATTTACTTAATCTGTTTTTCCATATTTGAAATAAATCAGTTTAAATATAGTAAGCATATCCATGTTAAGTGTTTTGTTTTTGAAAAATTAAACTTTGTTTTTATTGCAGATACACATATATACACAAATAGATATGCCTTGAAGCATAAGAAACACATTAGTAAAGCTGATTGAATTTTCACCTCTTTTGCAAGCATAGCCATGTTTCTTACTTTGCATGTCCTTCAGGCCTCATCAGAGCACAAGTGACTTCAAAGGGTTTTCTGCACTCAGATCAGCTCTATGGGGCATGTAGGAAGATGAGAAATGAACCAACACCAGAGGTGCAATGAAAAGTAAAAATCCTAGCATTACCATAGCTCTTGAGCTGAGCAGCAGGCTAAATTACTGCACCTGAATATAGAAATCTCAAGGGTTCATGAAGGAAGAGATGGTAAACATTTAACGCAGAAAATAAATCTAACTTTATTCACTGGATTTAGAGAAAGTTTTCCTTTAAGTAACATAGGTAACATTTAACTATTATTGTCATGGAAATCTGTCAGCTTTCTTGTTTAGAGAAGGAAATAACAGATAAATGTAAATGATCAAAATTAAAAGCAAAATATAATACCTAGCTATAGTGCCTACATATAGTACAACAGCCAATCCGTATATGCTATTTGGATGAAAACAGGTCCTTCCAGATCTGACATTTTAAAAACATCTTTATAGTTACAGTGCTAAGAGTTCTAGGGATATTGAAGAATTAAAGAAAGACCCAGAGACATGTAGAAGAAATCCTATGTATCCATTTATATCAACCTTTCTCTTCTCTGAAAGATTGGCCTTGAGAAAGGGAAGAGAGAATAGGTAGAAAATGAAGGTTGGATTCAGATACTATATCCTCTAACACAGATTCTTAAAATAACTCCTTATAAATAGACAAGTATAAAATTTAACAGTGTCTATACACATATCAGTGTTAAGATACTATCTCAAAGTAAAGTGGCCTATATTTTTAGGTAGATTATATATATTTGATAGAACAATTATGAAGACTTGAATTTTTGAGAACTTAGTTCTTCAATGTTTTTTACTTGAAAAACATTAAGTATAGTAATATTTTTTCTTTTTTTAACATCTTATTGGACTATAATTGCTTTACAATGGTTTGTTAGTCTCTGTTGTATAACAAAGTGAATCAGCTATACATAAACATATATGCCCATAACTCCTTCCTCTTGCATCTCCCTCCCACCCTCCCTATCCCTCCCCTTTAGGTGGTCACAAAGCACCAGGCTGATCTCCCTGTGCTGTGTGGCTGCTTCCCACTAGCTATCTATTTTACATTTGGTAGTGTATATATGTCCATGCCACTCTCTCACTTCGTCCCAGCTTACCCTTCCCCCTCCCTGTGTCCTCAAGTCCATTCTCTACGTCTGCGTCTTTATTCCTGTCTTGCCCCTAGATTCTTCAGAACCTTTTTTTTTTTTAGATTCCATATATATGTGTTAGCATATGGTATTTGTTTTTATCTTCACTGATTTACTTGACTCTGTATGACACACTCTAGGTCCATCCACCTCACTACAAATAACTCAATTTCATTTCTTTTCATGGCTGAGTAACATTCTATTGAATATATGTGCCACATCTTCTTTATCCATTCATCTGTCAATGGACACTTAGGTTGCTTCCATGTCCTGGCTATTGTAAATAGTGCTGCAGTGAACATTGTGGTACATGACATTTTTTTAAATTTATTTTTATTATTGATTTTTTATTTTTGGCTGTGTTGGGTCTTCGTTGCTGTGTGACGGCTTTCTCTAGTTGCGGCAAGCAGGGGCCACTCTTCATCGTGATGCGTGGACCTCTCACTATTGCGGCCTCTCTTGTTGTGGAGCACAGGCTCCAGGTGTGCAGGCTCAGTAGTTGTGGCTCATGAGCCTAGTTGCTCCGCGGCATGTGGGATCTTCCCAGACCAGGGCTCGAACCCGTGTCCCCTGCATTGGCAGGCAGATTCTCAACAACTACGCCACCAGGGAAGCCCCCATGACTCTTTTTGAATTATGGTTTTCTCAGGGTATATGCCCAGTAGTGCGATTGCTGGGTCATATGGTAGTTCTATTTTTAGTTTTTTAAACAACCTCCATACTCTTCCCTATAGTGGCTATATCAGTTTACATTCCCACCAACAGTGCAAGAGGGATCCATTTTCTCCACACCCTCTCCAGCATTTATTGTTTGTAATTTTTTGATGATGGCCATTCTGGCCGATGTGAGGTGACATCTCATTGTAGTTTTGATTTGCATTTCTCTAATGATTAGTGATGTTGAGCACCTTTTTATGTGTTTGTTGGTAATCTGTATATCTTCTTTGGAGAAATGTCTATTTAGGTCTTCTGCCCATTTTGGGATTGGGTTGCTTGTTTTTTTGATATTAAGCTTCATGAGCTGCTTGTATATTTTAGAGATTAATCCTTTGTCAGTTACTTCATTTGCAAATATTTTCTCCCATTCTGAGGGTTGTCTTTTCATCTTGTTTATGGTTTCCTTTGCTGTGCAAAAGCTTTTAAATTTCATTAGGTCACATTTGTTTATTTTTGTTTTTATTTCCATTTCTCTAGGAGATGGGTCAAAAAGGATCTTGCTGTGATTTATCTCATACAGTGTTCTGCCTATGTTTTCCACTAAGAGTTTTATAGTGCCTGGCCTTACATTAAGGTCTTTAATCCATTTTGAGTTTATTTTTGTGTATGGTATTGGGGAGTGTTCTAATTTCATTCTTTTACATGTAGCTGTCCAGTTTCCCCAGCACCACTTACTGAGCTGTCTTTTTTCCATTGTATATTCTGGCCTCCTTTATCAAAGATCAGGTGACCATATGTGCATGGGTTTATCTCTGGGCTTTCTGTCCTGTTTCATTGATCTGTATTTCTGTTTTTGTGCCAGTACCATACTGTCTTGTTTACTATAGCTTTGTAGTATAGTCTGAAGTCCAGGAGCCTGATTCCTCCAGCTTTGTTTTTCTTTCTCAGGATTGTTTTTGCTACTCAGGGTCGTTTGTGTTTCCATAAATATTGTGCAATTATTTTGTTCTAGTTCTGTGAAAAATGCCATTGGTAGTTTGATAAGGATTGCATTGAATCTGTAGATTGCTTTGAGTAGTGTAGTCATTTTCACAATGTTGATTTTTCCAATCCAAGGACATGGTATATCTCTCCATCTTTAATTTCTTTCATCAGTGTTAAATAGTTTTCTGCATACAGGTCTTTTTTCTCCTTAGGTAGGTCTATTCCTAAATATTTTATTATTTTTGTTGCAGTGGTAAATGGGAGCGTTTCCTTAATTTCTCTTTCAGATTTTTCATCATTAGTGTATAGGAATGCAACAGATCTCTGTGCTTTAACTTTGTATCCTGCTACTTTACCAAATTCATTGCTTAGCTCTTGTAGTTTTCTGGTAGCGTCTTTAGGATTCTCTATGTATAGTGTCATGTCATCTGCAAACAGTGACAGTTTTACTTCTCCTTTTCCGATTTGGATTCCTTTTATTTCTTTTCCTCTCTGATTGCTGTGGCTAAAACTTCCAAAACTACGTTGAATAATAATAGTTAGATTGGGCAACCTTGTCTTGTTCCTGATCTTAGCAGAAATGCTTTCAGTTTTTCACCAATGAGGACGATGTTGGCTGTGGGTTTGTCATATATGGCCTTTATTATTCTGAGGTAAGTTCTCTCTATGCCTACTTTCTGAAGGTTTTTTATCACAAATCAGTGTTGAATTTTGTTGAAAGCTTTTTCTGCATCTATTGAGATGATCATATGGTTTTTATCCTTCTATTTGTTAATATAGTATATCACATTGATTCATGTGTGTATATTGAAGAATCCTTGCATTCCTGGGATAAACCACACTTGACCATGGTGTGTGATCCTTTTAATGTGCTGTCATATTCTGTTGGCTAGTATTTTGTTGAGGAGTTTTGCATCTATGTTCATCAGTGTTATTGGCCTGTAGTTTTCTTTTTTTGTGACATCTTTGTCGGGTTTTGGTATTAGGATGATGGTGGCCTTGTAGAATGAGTTTGGGAATGTTCCTCCCTTTGCTATATTTTGGAAGAGTTTGAGAAGGATAGGTGTTAGCTCTTCTCTAAATGTTTGATAGAATTCTCCTGGGAATCCATCTGGTCCTGGGCTTTTGTTTGTTGGAAGATTTTTAATCACAGTTTCAGTTTCAGTGCTTGTGATTGATCTGTTTATATTTTCTACTTCTCCTGATTCAGTCTTGGAAGGTTGTGCTTTTCTAAGAATTTGTCCATTTCTTCCAGGTTGTCCATTTTATGGGCATGTCGCTGCTTGTAGTAATCTCTCATGATCCTTTGTATTTCGGCAGTGTCAGTTGTTAACTTCCCCTTTTTCATTTCTAATTCTGTTGATTTGAGTCTTCTTCCTTTTTTTTTTGATGAGTCTTGCTAATGGTTTATCAATCTTGTTTATCTTCTCAAAGAACCAGCTTTTAGTTTTATTGACTTTTGCTATTGTTTCCATCGTTTCTTTTTCATTTATTTCTGATCGGATCTTTATGATTTCTTTCCTTCTGCTAATATTTTTTTTTGTCCTTCTTTCTGTAATTGCTTTAGTTGTAAGGTTAGGTTGTTAATTTGAGAATTTTCTGGTTTCTTGAGTTAGGATTGTGTTGCTATAAACGTCCCTCTTAGAACTGTTTTTGCTGCATCCCATAGGTTTTGGATCATGATGTTTTCATTGTCATTTGTTCCTCGGGATTTTTTGATTTCCTCTTTGATTTTTACAGTGATCTCTTGGTTATTTAGTAGTGTATTGTTTAGCCTCCATGTGTTTGTATTTTTTACAGTTTTTTTTTTTTACTGTAATTAATATCTAGTCTTATAGCATTGTGGTCAGAAGAGATACTTGGCATGATTTCAACTTTCTAGAATTTACCAAGGCTTGATTTGTGACCCAAGATATGATCTATCCTGGAGAATGTTCCATAAGCACTTGAGAAGAAAGTGCATTCTGTTCTTTTTGGATGGAATGTCCTATAAATATCAATTAAGTCCATTTGTTTCATGTGTCATTTAAAGCTTGTGTTTCCTTATTTATTTTCATTTTGGAAGATATGTCCATTGGTGAAAGTGGGGTGTTAAAGTCCCCTACTATGATTGTGTTACTGTCGATTGCCCCTTTTATGGCTGTTAGCATTTTCCTTTTGTACTGTGGTGCTCTTATGTTGGGTGCATAAATATTTACAATTGTTATATCTTTTTCTTGCATTGATCCCTTGCTTATTATGTAGTGTCCTTCTTTATTCTTGTAATAGTCTTTAAGTCTATTTTGTCTGATATGAGAATTGCTACTCCAGCTTTCTTTTGATTTCCATTTACATGGAATATCTTTTTCCATTGCCTCACCTCAGTCTGTATGTTTTCCTAGGTCTGAAATGGGTACCTTGTAGACAGTATATCTACAGGTCTTGTTTTTGTATCCTTTCAGCCAGTCTGTGTCCTTTGGTTGGAGCATTTAATCCATTTATATTTAAGGTAATTATCAATATGTATGTTCCTATTACCATTTTCTCAATTGTTTTGGGTTTGTTATTGTAGGTCTTTTCCTTCTCTTTTGTTTCCTGCCTGGAGAAGTTGCTTTAGCATTTGTTGTAAAGCTGGTTTGGTGGTGCTGAATTCTCTTAGCTTTTGCTTGTCTGCAAAGGTTTTAATTTCTCCATTGAATCTGAATGAGATCCTTGCTGGGTAGAATAATCTTGGTTGTAGGTTTTTCCCTTTCATCACTTTAAATATGTCCTCCCACTCCCTTCTGGCTTGCAGAGTTTCTGCTGAAAGATCAGCTGTTAACCTTATGGGGATTCCCTTGTACGTTATTTGTTGCCTTTCCCTTGCTGCTTTCAATATTTTTTCTTTCTGTTTAAGTTTTGATAGTTTGATTAATATGTGTCTTGGTATGTTTCTCCTTGGGTTTTTCCTATATGTGACTGTCTGCACTTCCTGGACTTGATTATTTCCTTTCCCATATTAGGGAAGTTTTTAACTATAATTTCTTCAAATACTTTCTCAGTCCCTTTCTTTTTCTCTTCTTCTGAGACCCCTGTTATTCGAATGTTGGTGCATTTAATCTTGTCCCAGATGTCTCAGAGACTGTCCTCAAATCTTTTCATTCTTTTTCTTTATGCTGCTCTGTGGTAGTTATTTCCACTATTTCATCTTGCAGGTCACTTATCTGTTCTTCTGCCTCAGTTATTCTGCTATTGATTCCATCTAGAGTATTTTAAATTTCATTTATTGTGTTGTTCATCATTGTTTGCTCTTTAGTTCTTCTAGGTCCTTGTTAAATGTTTCTTATGTTTTCTCCATTCTGTTTCCAAGATTTTGGATCATGTTTACTATCATTACTCTGAATTCTTTTTCAGGTAGACTGCCTCTTTCCTCTTCATTTTTTTTTGTTCTGGTGGATTTTTACCTTGCTCCTTCATCTGCTGTGTATTTCTGTGTCTTCTCATTTTGCTTAACTTACTTTGTTTGGGGTCTCCTTTTTGCAGGCTGCAGGTTTGTGGCTCCTGTTGTTGTTGGTGTCTGCCCCCAGTGGCTAAAGTTGGTTCAGTAGGTTGTGTGGTCTCCTGTTGGAGGGTGCCTGTATCCTGGTGGATGGGGCTGGATCTTGTCTTTCTGGTGGGCAGTACCCCATCCGGTGGTGTGTTTTTGGGTGTCTGTATACTTATTATGATTTTAGGCAGCCTCTCTGCCTAAAAGGTCGGGCTGTGTTCCTGTCTTGCTAGTTGTTTGGCATGGGGTGTCCACCACTGGAACTTGCTGGTCATTGAGTGGAGCTGGGTCTTAGCATTGAAACAGAGATTTCTGGGTGTGCTCTTGCCTATTGATTTCACGTGAGTCCGGGAGGTCTCTGGTGGACCGGTGTCCTGAACTCAGCTCTCCTACCTCAGAGGCTCAGGCGTGCTACCCGGCCAGACCACCAAGACCCTGTCAGCCACACGCCATGAAAGTGATATGAAATCATGCTACTGCTAAACTGGCAGATGTTCTTTCCTGCTCTTGACTGAAAGACTTTCCACTGAGGATCTTAGGTATCTTTTCTTTTATACTTCACTGGATTCATCCACAGTAAATAATAACCATGATGATGGTGATAATGATGATGATGTAATGTGTGGTATGTCTTGAAAATCCAAAGATTTTCTCATATGAAATCTCTGTACTTCTTCCCAATTCTCAGTTTTGTGTCCAGTAGTGCTATCTGGCAGAAGCACCTCTGTGCCACTTTCCCCGAGGACTGCTGCCCACCTTGGCCCCAGCCCAGCAGCCTCTTGGCACCCAGGAAGTGGATTACACAGCCCCAGCGGCAGCCCCTATCTGTTCCAACCACTCGTGGGCATTGTTCAAACGATTTTGATTTGACATTAATCAATCTGAAATTTCAGAATTAGGATTTTTATCCCCTATCAATTCAAATATTTGAACTTGTGGATTTAAACTTTTCCTTTATTTTCTGAGCTTTTTCCCTTTTGCAGTTATGACATGAGGGTTTCCTAGAGCTCATAATGTTATTACCTTAATTGATAATGGCATGGGATTAGGAGTCATCAGAGACTTTTGGAAAGCTACTATAAGCAGGAACAAATTTTTCTTCTGCTTTTACCTGAATGACATAGGATAGCTTTTGAATGTGAACACTTAAGAGCAGCCATACCTCATTCTTTATGCTTATCGTTGACCATGATTCTGACTGGAATATCATTTCTTCTGGAATTGTGTCATAGAATATTGGTAATAAAGATTGAGTGAGATATATATTAGGCTCAACAAAGCACATTAAAATTATTAATTCTTCAGTCATGTCTAAAATCATTGCTTATAAAACAAAATTACATAGACTTGTTGTTTTTAAACCAGCCCTGTTCCATCAATCTCTCTCACCGTCAAAATGTTTTCTCTATCATGCTCTAGCAATCATTCTGTCCAGTTTGTATTTTCTATATCTTACTTCCCTCTCTATTATCAGGATACACTTTTACTAGAGATTTAGAATATTACTAGTAGCTGGGGATGAAGTTATATGGTTGGAAGAAGAGATTTTTGTAATTGGGAAAAGATTTCCTCCTCCAGAATGTTTAGTTTTTTTCTTTATTTCTAGGATTTGGCATACTGGTACTATTTGATGTTTACCGTGTTGTATACCTCTGGCAATTTCCCAAATACCTGACAGCTCAACTGGGCCCTCATTCCAGCTATTGCTGCCACCGTTTTCTCCAGACTTCATTTCTTGAAACATCCTCCACCTCAGTTTCATATGCAATTCTTTGGAAAGAGCAGCAGTTTTTCACTCTAGAATCTACATCTCCAGTTCTGATCTCTCTTATTTATGCTCCATTATTTCTGCTTGAATAATCTACTTTTACCATAAATTTAGCCTATGAAACTTTGAAGGAACAGTGCTAAAGCCCACCTATGTGGTCTAAGGTTTTGTTTCCAACCTACGAGAAATTTATTTTAAGGCGAAACAATGATATTCTTCCCCAGTCTTGTATCTGTGGGTTTATAATTCATGCACTAGTAAAAATAAGAAAGCAAAAATAAAAAAGGAAGTTATTCTAACTGAAGGGTACACAGAGAGGACAAGGCATGAGTGTTGGTGCCAACAACCTCAGAAACAACAGGAACCAGGTCCATCTCCTTTGGTGCCAGTTTTCAGACCTTACTTGTTAGCAGTCTTCACGCAATCATTGACAGAAGTAGCAGTGCTCTCAATACCTGCAGACCTATTAGCAAAAATAGCCCCTTCAACAGAGACTGGCAAGAATTTCAGTGATTCACTTCATAGGACTTGATAATTTTGAAAACTAGAAGTAAATAGGGAAAATGATAGATGTCACATGAATCACACTTAAGAGGACTAGATTTTGGAGCACAAGTAAAAGACCCCCTAGCAACTTTCAGGACTGGGAGGAGATTGATAGACATTTTTGGAGTTCTTATAAAATGTGCAGTAATGGAGTGAAAATGATACTATATGTGATGTTCATTGTGGCTCCACGTTTACTTTTTTTTTTTTTTTTTTTTTTTTTTTTTGTGATACACGGGCCTCTCACTGTTGTGGCCTCTCCCGTTGTGGAGCACAGGCTCCGGACACACAGGCTCGGCAGCCATGGCTCACGGGCCCAGCCGCTCTGCGGCATGTGGGATCCTCCCGGACCGGGGCACGAACTCGTGTCCCTTGCATCGGCAGGCGGACTCTCAACCACTGCACCACCAGGGAAGACCCTCCATGTTTACTTTTTATCTGGTGTACCTTGTGAGATGCAAGCCACATAAAATTCTTATACTTAATAGTCTGTCATTCTTCATGTTCTTGATTTTCTTGCTGTGATGGTAAATGGATGCTCAGCAGGATTTCCTTCTCCAGGAAGAGGCAAACAAAAGTGTCTCAAGTTGCTAATTTATTCATCCAAATGCCTCACAGTAGGTGATCTTTGCTTCATGCTGTAATGGTTAGTATTAGCCATTTCCTCATAGTCTTAACCTAAAATTGCTTTCATTAACGTAGATATTCCTTCTTAATTTCCAAGTCCATTTGGCACTATCCTTTCAGTATTTCAGGCAAAAAAAAAATTTATTGAAGAGTATTTGATGACAATATTATATTAACTTCAGGTGTGCAACATAGTGATTCAATATTTTTGTAGGTTATACTCCAGGCAAAAAATTTTAGAGTCACCTTTGACTACTGATTCTCTGTCTCACATGTATGAAATTATATTATAATTCATATAACAGTAAATTGTATCATCACAAATCACTAACGTACAAATCTTAACCCTTACAACCAGAACATTCATTAGGAACTAATTTTTTTTTGTTACTAGATCATAATAACAGCTTCTTAACAGTCTCCTTACCTCTATTTTTTCCCTTTTTAAATTCTTTCTGCATGTTACTGCTAGCTTACTCTTCCCCAAACTAATTTTATCTTGGCAATAACAGGAGAAAAATATTTCAATTCTCTACTAAAAATCCTCTAATATCTTTATGTTGTCTATCATATTAAATTTAAATTCCTGTCTGATTTGTGTGATTTTTAAATAATCTGGTCCTAGATTATTTTTTTCAATTTTGTCCATTACTTAGGAACTGTTTCAGTGACCTAATGAATATAGTAAATATATACTACTGATTTGGTAATTCCTGTCTTCCCAATAAGAATGTAAACTTCACAAGGGGAAGGATAGTATCTAATACTTCTCTTTATTTTTCACAGAATCTATAATAGTAATAAAAAAAGTTTTTAAATAATCACTTGCAGATTTGTACATTAACTTAAAAAATAAATCAATTTCTAAATGTCACTGAAATCTATTTGTTTTAAATCAATTAAAATCATGTTAGGTCAAAGGAAATAAAATTTCAAGCTAAAGAATTTATATGGCCTAAGAATTAAGTTATTATGTCATCCCTATTTTAACATTCTTTGCTCATAAATGAGAAAATTAACTCACCATGTTTTCTGAAAGACAAATGCTTTTAAGTCATAAATTGTTTAGAGACTTCTTTTCAGAGCTCTATCTACTGTCATTTAATAGGAAAATTGCTTTCTGTGTTTCATAATAGTTGTGGAAATTCCAGTTTATGGCTTACAGTCTCTTTTATAATTGTCCACTGTTTTGTCACTGCATATGTTAAGCTCCCTTACAAAGTTGAATCCCATTTAGAATTTAATAAAACTCAAATTGTATTAGTGTGTTGATTGTTTATAACAAATTTTCTTTAATCTACTTTAAAAAATACATTTTTCTTGGGCTTCCTTGGTGGCGCAGTGGTTGAGAGTCCGCCTGCCGATGCAGGAGACACGGGTTCGTGCCCTGGTCCAGGGAGATCCCACATGCCGCAGAGCGGCTTGGCCCGTGAGCCATGGCCACTGAGCCTGTGCGTCCAAAATACATTTTTCTTAATGAATAGCAACTTATGCTCACCTAAGAACCACCTTACATTTCATCCATCAATGTCATAATACTGTCACTACTTTTGAGGTTTATTCACAAATTTCCAACTTTCATTTTGTATTGTGTAGAGGAATGAGTTAATTCTTTCAAAAGACCTGTGGTATGTTAAATCCATTCCTTTTAACACCTTGAGGTGTATTTGTTTTTCTTCCTTACAGTGCACTCAACTAAATGCTCTTTTGTTGACACCTAATACCTAACATGTCAGAGACCAAATTCATTATTTTCACCCAGCAAATTTCTTCTTTCTCAAATACCCCAAAAGTTCACACTGGTGCTTTTCCCTCTTTCTCCTTCAGGTGATTTGTTGGATAATTGTCTTCTCTGAATATCTTAAAAGTGAGTGAGTTTATATATAGATATAGAGGTAGAGATAGAGATATTTCAGACATGAGAAAATTCCAACTGTTTCTACATTTCATTTCTATTGAATTAGTTGGTATCTGATTACTAAATGGGCATAAAAATCTGTGTCAGTAGAAATCCGGAAACCTGGGATCTTCTCCAACTCTACTAAATGGTGACTAGATGTTGTTTATTCTCTTTGGTCCTCTATTCCTTCATCTGTATAATTAGGTTATTGAAGTATCTCTCAGAGGTCCTTTTAATATTGAAACTGGTCATAATTCAGTGGGTGGTGGGAAGTGTGTGAGTTGCATCCTCATGGCTGAGTAATCATGGATAAGGTATATTGGGACTCCCACTAACAGTACTGCCCATAAATGTGGGTTTGTCTCAGATAATCACCTGCCACATTGCGTATAAGTTTTGTATTGATAAACTAAAGGAATAACAGCTTTTAATCGTAGTACTCTGAGGTCTCCTTATGACATTTATTATGTAAATATGGATGCTTATATTTAGCATGTCTCCTCACAAGCATTTGAATTTCTTAAATTCAGTCTCCTTTTTACTAGTGTGGAATAAGAAGTCCATTTCATTCTCTGAAAATGGAATGAGTTTAGGAATGGAGAAAGAAACTACTTTCCTTTGGCAAGATCCCCTGAGCTAAGATGCCAGCTTCATTTTTCTTCGTTTTTCAGTGTTAATTTGGTTCAGCTTTTGTTTGCTGCTGGTGCACTGTCATTTGAAATCCAGAAAACAAGAAAAGAAATTGCATCCTATTCAATATATTTAGAACTTGGAAAATTCTTGACTTCTGAGGGTTTAATAATTCATTTTTTCTATTTATGATATAATCATTGGGGGAAAAAGAGCATTTTAAATTTAGAGAATATTAAACATATCTCTGTAAAATCTTCCATGCAATGTTAAATGTTATATCTATCTGACCCAGTTGGCTCAGAAATTCATAGCCATCATGTTTTATCTTCTCATGGGGAATTTTTTTTAAATGAGAAAAATCTACCAACAAATATATGCCTAAACAGAAGAAATGATTCTATTTTTACAACTTTCTATTGAAATTAAAATGTATAAACACATAATTATTTTGGAGTGGATTCTACAATAGATTTTATGGAGTACACATAAAAGGAGATACTGTTAGTAAAATTATGTTCTGCACAAAGCTATTTGGTGTATGAAAAGAAAAGTTATTACGGTGATGTTTCCACTAATGATCTGTTTGGTTTACTGCCATGTAAGAATAAGAGCATATTTTGGGCTTTTATTTCAGTTGCATGAAATTTCCTTCAGAGAGAGAGTTGTTTAAAAGAATTTTCTGTAATAATAAGTCTTTTTGAAGAAATAGTATTATTTAAATACATTTTGAAAGAGGCAAGATTAGGAAAATAGGAAGAGATGGCAGCTTGACCACTTCTGCCCTGCTGTCATTATCCTAATTTCCACCCAACAGCTATATCTCTTCCATGCTATACACAAGTTAAACTGAGGGTTAGAGGCTGGTAGCAAGGCCTCAGGCTTAACGGGAGTCCTAGAAGAGAGAGTATGGCTATTTTCCCCTGGGGCTTGATATCACTTTGGGAAAAGTGGAAGGGAGTTTAGGGTGAAGAACTAAAGGACCAGATGGGTTTCAGATAGAACCTGACCTGAAGATAACCATGAATCCTATTCCCCACAAGGGGAGAAGCTGTGTATTTCCTTCAGGTGTGCTTCAAAGAAGACTGGCTGGTCCCTCTGCACTGGAGGTGCTGTGAGACAGCAACCCTAGCATGCTGAGTTCTCTGTACTACTGAAAATTAGAGTGGCAGGGAACTGACAATTTGATTGTTGTCTCTTCTTAGACTAGGAATAAAGTACTTTGCACCACTCCCCAGGTCGCTGTCACCTCACTCCAGTATTTGGACTAAGTCTTTATGAGCAAGCAAGAGAAAATTTTGCAGTTGCTAAGGAGCCCCAGCAGATAGAACAGACAAAAAGAAACAACTTAATCAAAGAAGACTGCTCTTAGAAGGAAGATATTTTAAGTAAAAGCAACAGTTTTAATTTAACTAAAACACAATTTCAATTTAAAAAGGAATTGTAAATTTGTGATTTTGATCAGATTTGAAAAGTTCCACAGCCAATATTTTTTCAGTTATTGTTCTGCCCTGCTATTCCTCTCCTCCTCTAATATAAATCCAATTATATGAATGACCCATTAGGTCTTTTGTTCTTTTCTGTATTTTCCTGGATATTTATTTTTATACCAACTTCAGCTTCACTGGTCTTCTCTTCTGTTTGTTACTCTGCTTTTAACCCCATATTTTTGTGGCCACACCTCGCAGTTTGCAGGATCTTAGTTCCTTTACCAGGGATAGAACCCAGGGCAACAGCAGTGAAGGTGCAGAGTCCTAACCACTGGACTGCCAGGGAAGTCCCTTAACCCCATTTTAAATGTTTAATTTCAGTTATTGCAGTTCTCAAATTTAGAATTTCTCCGATTTTCCTTTTTTTATAGATTCTAGTTTTTTGGTACAAATTTCTGTATTTTCCCTCTTCTCTTCTTTTAATTTATTTTTATTTTTTTAAATTAATTTTTATTGGAGTATAGTTGATTTACAATGTTGTGTTAGTTTCTGCTGTACAGCAATATGAATCAGTTATACATATACATATATCCACTCTTTTTTAGAGTCTATTCCCATATTGGTCATTACAGAGTATTGAGTAGTTTCCTGTGCTATACAGTAGGTCCTTATTAGTTATCTATTTTATATGTAGTAGTTTGTATATGTCAATCCCAATCTCCCAATTTATCCCTACCCCCCTTTCCCCCTTGGTAACCATAAGTTTGTTTTCTGCATCTGTGACTCTATTTCTGTTTTGTAAATAGGTTCACTTGTACCATTTTTTTAGATTCCACATATAATCAATATCATATGATATTTGTCTTTCTCTGTCTGACTTACTTCACTCAGTATGACAATCTCTAAGTCCATCCACGTCACTGCAAATGGCATTATTTTGTTATTTTTATGACTGAGTAATATTCCATTATATATATGTACCACATCTTCTTTATACATTCTTCCATCGATGGACATTTAGGTTGCTTCCATGTCCCAGCTATTGTAAATAGTGCTGCAATGAACATTGGGGTACATATATTTTTTTCAAATTATGGTTTTCTCCAGATATATGCCCAGGAGTGGGATTGCTGAATCATATTGTAGCTCTCTTTTTAATTTTTAAAGGAAACTCCATACTGTTCTCCATAGTGGCTGTACCAATTTACATTCCCACCAACAGTGCAAAAGGGTTCCCTTTTCTCCACACCCTCTCCAGCATTTATTGTTTGTAGATTTTTTGATGATGGACATTTTGACTGGTGTGAGGTGATACGTCATTGTAGTTTTGATTTGCATTGCTCTGATAATTAGTGATATTGAGCACTTTTCATGTGCCTATTGGCCATCTGTATGTCTTCTTTGGAGAAATGTCTATTTATATATTCTGCCCATTTTTTGATTGGGTTGTTTGTTTGATTTTGAGCTGCATGAGCTGTTTGTATATTTTGGAGATTAATCCCTGTTGATCATTTGTTTGCAAATATTTTCTTCCATTCTGTGGGTTGTCTTTTCATTTTGCTTATGGTTTTGTTTGCTATGCAAAAGCTTTTACGTTTAATTAGGCCCCATTTGTTTATTTGTTTCTTTGTTTGTTTTCATTACTCTAGGAAGTGGATCAAAAAAGATCTTACTGTGATACTGTGATATATGTCAGAGTGTTCTGCCTATGTTTTCCTCTAAGAGTTTTATTCAGTTTTACTTCTAGGTCTTTAGTGCCTTTTGAGTTTATTTTTGTGTATGGTGTTAGAGAGTGTTCTAATTTCATTCTTTCACATGTAGCTGTCCAGTTTTTCCAGCACCACTTACTGAAGAGACTGTCATTTCTCCATTGTATATTCTTGCCTCCTTTGTCATAGATTAGGTGACCATAGATGTGTGGGTTTATGTCTGGACTTTCTATCCTGTTTCTATCCTATTTTTGTGTCAGTTCCATATTGTTTTGATTACTTTAGCTTTGTAGTATAGTCGGAAGTCAGGGAACCTGATTCCTCCAGTTCTGTTTTTCTTTCTCAAGATTGCTTTGGCTTTTCGGGGTCTTTGTGTTTCCATACAAATTGTAAAATGTTTTGTTCTAATTCTGTGAAAAATGCTATTGATAATTTGATAGTGATTGCACTGAATCTATAGATTACTTTGGGTAGTATAGGCATTTTGACAATATTGATTCTTCCAGTCCAAAATCATGGTATATCTCTCCATCTGTTTGTGTCATCTATGATTTCTTTCATCAGTGTTTTATAGTTTTGTGAGTACAGGCCTGTTACCTCCTTAGGTAAGTTTATTCCTAGGGATTTTATTCTTTTGGATGCAATGGTAAATGGGATTGTTTCCTTAATTTTTCTTTCTGATATTTTATTGTTAGTGTATAGGAATGCTGGAGACTTCTATGTATTAATTTTGTATCCTACAACTTTATTAAAGTCATTGATGAGCTCTAGTAGTCTTCTCATAGCAGCTTTAGGATTTTCTATGTATAGTATCATGTCACCTGCAAACAGTGACAGTTTTACTTCTTTTCCAATTTGGTTTCCTTTTATTTCTTTTTCTTCTCTGATTGCCATGGCTAAGACTTCCAAAATTATTGATGTTGGGTAAAAGGGGAGAGAGTCTTGTCTTGTTCCTGATCTTAGAGGAAATGCTTTCAGTTTTTCACCATTGAAAATGATGTTTGCTCTGGGTTTGTCTTATATGGTCTTATATGGACTTTTTTTTTCCTCTTGAATTTCTGTCATTTTTACCCCATCTCCTGACAGTCCTGGAAATTATTTATTTAATGCCAGTGGTGTGTTTGAAAAATTGTGGAGGGCTCTGCAAGATCCTATTTTCCTCTTTGATCTATTTACTTTACTTCTAGAATGTGTTAGAAGTAAGGGCAACTTTTCCTGGTCCAAGTAAGGATAAACTATTTAAGTCTTTATGATGTTTAGCCAGTTTCCTATTAGCTTTTGTTTAGGACAATCCTTGTTTATTCTTACCCTTGTTTTCCTAGCATTAGTATCAAGAAAATCCCCCTTGTAATTAAAACTGTTTGGATGAGACCAGGGATCGGCAAACATTTTAAGTGAACAGCAAAATAGTAAATATTTTAGGCTTTTCAGAACATACGGTCTCTGTCATAACTACTCAGTTCTGCTACTGAGCCACAAAAGCATCCATTAGAGAAACCATAAACAAATGAATATCTCTTTCCTCCAATAAAACCTTATTTGTAAAAACAGATATTGAGCTGAATTGAACCTGTGGGTCATAGATTCTGATCTCTAGTTTAGACTGTAAATATGTGTTCCTTTAATTTCTTAGCCTTTGTCCCATGACTTGAAGAAATGAATAAGACTTCAAGGAGAAAAGCATAACAGAATGTTAAGCTCATTTTTCTACAGCTCCCTTTTCTACAAGGTCTTTCTCCTCCAGATATTAGATCACTTTGTAGGCTTGAATTACAATTATTTGCCCCCCTGGTTCCAAGGGGCCACCATAAGTTCTGACCTTATTTATGCTTGTTTACTACATTTCCTACTGTTATTAATCAACATATACTTTGAAAGAAAAGGGGTAGAAAATATTGGACTCTTGTCAATGCTTTTGTCTTCTCTCTAGGATCTTTGCCCTGTAAAACTGTGGTTTTCTTAATTGTACTCTATTACCTTTCCAAGAGCTGATTTTGGTTTTTCTTACAAATTTTATACTTATTCTTGAAGGGGCAAGTTGGTCTAATACAAGCTAATCTATCATAGTGCGAAGCAGAAGTCCCCAAAGGAAAAATTTTAAAAAGCAATTTGTAGCATTTGAATAAATTAGCAAAATATGGAAGTAGAAAACCATGGTAACAATGAAATGACGAAAAAAGCAAACATTGACTAAGGAACCAAGTATTACACTAGATACAGGAAACTACTCAATCTTAATAATGTAAGATATGATCTGAATAGTTGAATGAGATGTCATGCTTTTGACAGAAAGATTAATGTGATGAACTTTTCAATTCTCTCTGAATTATATTATGAATTTAATGTAATTTCCAATGGGATCACAGCAGTCAGTTTTTAGTTGTGTAAAATGATCTCAAATTCTATTTGAAAATTAAAATCTTGTGAATAGCCAAAATAATTACAACAAAGAAAAACAGAAGACTGGCCTTGTAAGAAAGTGAAACAATTTAAAGTCATCAGAATTTTTAAAAAATTGTTTTCGGTGTAAGAATAGAAAATCCAAGAGTGAAACCAAGTGGAGATCAATAGATTCCAGTGTATACATAATTGAAATTTTATATTTGGCACTGGTATATTTTAATTTTGTGGGAACATAATGGCTGATTTATCAAATGTGTTGACCCAACTGTCATTCTAAATAGGAGAAAATAAAGATTATTATCTCATACTATTCAAAAATAAATTTTAGATGAAACACAACATAAATGTAAAAATTAAACATTTTGTAATAAAATGTAAGAGATTAAAGGAATATCCTATTGGCTAGGAAGAATTTTAGCCATGTCAGAACACCTAGAAGCTATGGAATAAAAGATATATTTGACTATATGTTTTTTTTAAATATGCTACATCACAAAATACACCATAAACAAAGTTAATATACCTAGTATTGATTACGATTAATATTTGCAACTGAGACTCTCTCAGGGGCCTGAGGGTGTCTCTCCACATTTTGTAGTCTCTGGGCAGGTGGTCACATGGTGACAAAGGTAACCCTCGCCCAGAGTCACATGGTTCATTATAGAATTCTCAATATGATATATGCACTCCAACCCTTATATCAACCAATTCTTCAAGTATTTACTCCTCTTCCTTATCACTATACTAATCCTTATTACAGCCAACAACCTCTTCCAACTTTTTATTGGATGAGAAGGAGTAGGAATCATATCTTTCCTGCTTATCGGAAGGTAGTATGGGCAAGCAGACGCAAACACAGCTGCTCTTCAAGCAATTTTATATAACCGCATCGGAGATGTTGGATTCATCATATCAGTGGCATGATTTTTATCTAACACAAATGCATGAGACCTACAACAAATTTTCATGCTCAACCAGAACTCTTTAAACCTACCCCTCATAGGACTCGTACTAACCGCAGCTGGAAAATCAGCCCAATTCACACTTCACCCCTGACTCCCTTCAGCAGTAGAAAGCCCTACCCCAGTCTTGGCCCTACTCCACTCAAGCACAATGGTTGTAGCAGGAGTTTTCCTGCTTATCCGATTTTACCCTTTAATAGAAAGCAACAAACTCATTCAAACAATAATGCTCTGCCTAGGAGCCCTTACCGCCTTCTTTACAGCTGTCTGTGCTGTGCCCTCACTCAAAACGATATTGAAAAAGTTATTGCCTTCTCTACCTCCAGCCAACTAGGTTTAATAATAGTAATGATTGACCTGAACCAACCTCATCTAGCATTTTTACACATTTGCATGCACGCTTTCTTTAAAGCCATATTATTTCTATGCTCTGGGTCTATCATTCACAACCTAGACAACGAGCAGGACATTCGAAAACTAAGAGGGTTATTCAGGACCTTGCCATTCACTGCAACAGCCCTTATCATTTGATGCCTAGCACTAACAGGAATACCATTTCTCACTGGATTTTACTCTAAAGACCTGATTATTGAAACTGCCACTACGTTTTATACCAACTCCTAAGCCCTATTAATAACTCTAACCGCTACCTCCCTCACAGCTATCTATAGCACTCACATTATCTTCTTTGCACCACTAGGACAGCCCCACTTCTCTCCTTCTGTGCCTGTTAATGAAAACAACCCCCTCTTAATCAACTCCATCAAGTGCCTATTAATCGGAAGTATTTTTGCTGGCTTCATCATCTCCAACAGCATTCCTCCAACAACCATCCCCCTAATAACCATACCCCTACATTTAAAATTGACTGCCCTTGTAGTAACAACCTTGGGTTTTGTACTAGCATTCAAAATCAACCTTAACACACAAAACTTAAAATATATATACCCCTCAGACTCCTGTAAGTTCTCCACTCTTTTAGGATACTTCCCCACCATCATACACTGTCTACCTCCCCATCTAAATCTATTAATAAGCCAAAAATTAGCAACCTCCTTACTAGACTTAATCTGACTAGAAACCATCCTACCAAAGACTACAGCCTTCATTCAACTAAAATATTCCACATTAGTCTCAAATCAAAAAGGCCTTATCTCGGTGCTTTGTGACCACCTAGCGGGGTGGGATAGGAAGGGTGGGAGGGAGGGAGATGCAAGAGGGAAGAGATATGGGGACATATGTATAACTGATTCACTTTGTTGTAAAGCAGAAACTAACACACCATTGTAAAGCAATTATACTCCATAAAGATGTAAAAAACATTTTTTTAAAAAAGGTGTTATCAAGCTCTACTTCTAATCATTCCTTATTTCTATCACCCTCAGCATGCTGCTATTTAATTACCCTGAGTAATCTCCATAATAACCACAACACCAATAAATAACGACCAACCCGTAAGAATTACCAACCAAGTACCATAACTATATAACGCCACAGTTCCCATAGCCTCTTCACTGAAAAACCCAGAGTCACCAGTATCACAAATAACTCAATCTCCCAGCCCATTAAACTCAAACACAATCTCCACATCCTCATCCTTCAAAATATAAAGTACTATTAAAAACTCTACTACTAACCCTAAAAGATATGCTCCTAGCACAACCTTGTTAGAAACCCAAACCTCAGGGTGTTGTTCGGTGGCCATAGCCATTGTATAACCAAACACGACCAATATTCCCCCTAAATAAATCAGAAATACCATTAAACCTAAAAATGAACCACGAAAATTTAAGACAATCCCGCACCCAACACCACCACCCACAATCAACCCTAGACCCCCCATAAATAGGAGAAGATTTTGAAGAAACCCCCACAAAACTAATCACAAAAATAATGCTCAAAATAAATACAATGTATGTCATCATTATTCCCACATGGACTTCAACCATAACCAATGACATAAAAAAATCATCGTTGTCATTCAACTACAAGAACACCAATGACCAACACCTGAAAAATCCACCTGCTAATAAGAATTCTCAACAACACATTGACCTCCCCACCTCATCAAATATCTCATCATGATGAAACTTTGGTTCCCTGCTAGGCGTCTGCCTACTCCTACAAATCCTAACAGGCCTATTCTTGGCAATACACTACACACCAGACACAACAACTGCCTTGTCATCAGTAACACACATCTGCCGAGACATCAACTATGGCTGAATCATCTGGTACATACATGCAAACAGAGCTTCCATGTTTTTTATTTGCCTTTATGCCCACATAGGATGTGGCTTGTACTAAGGATCCTACGCCTCTCAGGAAACATGAAACATTGGAATTATCCTGCTACTTACAGTCATAGCCACCGCATTTATAGGCTACATCCTACCCTGAGGACAGATATCATTCTGAGGTGCAACTGTTATCACAAACCTACTCTCAGCAATCCCATATATTGGCACCACCCTTGTCGAATGAATCTGAGGTGGTTTTTCTGTAAATAAAGCAACACTAACACGATTCTTTGCCTTCCACTTCATTCTCCCTTTCATCATCACAGCACTAGCGGCCGTCCACCTATTCCTCCACGAAACAGGATCTAACAACCCCACAGGAATTCCATCCGATACAGACAAAATCCAATTCCACCCCTATTATACAGTTAAAGACATTTTAGACGCTTTACTATTAATCTTAGCCTTGTTGGTACTAGCCCTATTCTCACCCGACCTGTTAGGAGATCCTGACAACTACACCCCAGCAAACCCACTCAGCATGCCACCACACATCAAACCAGAATGATACTTTCTATTCACATATGCAATCCTATGATCAATCCCCAACAAACTAGAGGAGTCTTAGCTCTGACACTCTCGATCCTAATCTTGGCATTCATTCCAGTACTCCATACATCTAAACAACGAAGCATAATATTTCGACCCTTCAGTCAATTCTTGTTCTGAGTACTAGTGGCAGACTTACTGACACTAACATGAATCGGAGGACAGCCTGTGGAGTACCCGTATATGACTGTCGGACAGCTTGCATCTATCCTATACTTTCTTTTAATTCTAGTATTAATACCAATAGCTAGTCTCATGGAAAACAAGCTCCTGGGCTTCCCTGGTGGTGCAGTGGTTGAGAGTCCGCCTGCCGATGCAGGGGACACGGGTTCGTGCCCCGGTCTGGGAGGATCCCACATGCCGCGGAGCGGCTGGGCCTGCGCGTCTGGAGCCTATGCTCCGCAATGGGAGAGGCCACAACAGTGAGAAGCCCGCGTACCACAAAAAAAAAAAAAAAAAAGAAAAGAAAACAAGCTCCTGAAATGAAGAGTCTTTGTAGTATAACGCAATACCCCAGTCTTGTAAACTGG
Organism: Phocoena phocoena; assembly: GCF_963924675.1. Classification (NCBI taxonomy): domain Eukaryota; kingdom Metazoa; phylum Chordata; class Mammalia; order Artiodactyla; family Phocoenidae; genus Phocoena; species Phocoena phocoena. Next base: position 81,802,076 of record NC_089221.1, on the reverse strand, counting down.
AAAAGGAGAACAGCACATCTCCCCAAGACTCAAGGCTGAAATTCTATATAAACCATTCCCTGAAAAAAGATATAAGACATTCACAAAACTACAGTGCTATGTCAGTACTAAAAATAATTTATTTTACTGCATACATGTTATGTAAGTCGTGCATGCTTGTACTGCCACATAATCAAAACAGCGTCTCTCTCGTGTATATGTACATGTACATTGTATGTATAATTGTGCATTAAGTTGTTTGCACCATGAATAATAAGCATGTATAGTCTATTATTAATATTACATAGTACATAGTTATTATTGATCATACATAGTACATTAAGTTAAATCAATTCAAGCCAACATGTCCTATAATCCTGTCCATTATATCGCGAACTTAATCACCATGCTGCATGAAGCCAGCAACTCACTCGGCAGGGATCCCTCTTCTCGCTCTGGGCCCATGAACCGTGGGGGTTTCTATTAGTAAACTTTATCAGACATCTGGTTCTTACTTCAGGGCCATCCCACTTAAAATCGCCCACTCTTTCCCCTTAAATAAGACATCTCTATGGACTAATGACTAATCAACCCATGCTCACACATAACTGTGATTTCATACATTTGGTATTTTTTATTTTGGGGGGAAGATTGCTTGGATTCAGCTATGACCTTAAAAGGTCTTAACACAGTCAAGCAAATTGTAGCTGGACTTGTATGTATTTGCTCTCTGGCTAGCACAACCAATGTGTGAAGTTAAAATAATGGTTACAGGACATAATACTTTACTATCCCCCCCTCAGATTTGAATAATTGTATATTATAACGAATTAAGCCTCAACACCCCGTATCATACCAACGAACTACTTAGATATTCGCCACCCATATAGACAGACTCCCCCCTAGATTCACCAATCATCCTATCGAAAATCTAATACTAAATCTGACATAAGCCACATAACATAAACATACAAACATCACCTACGTACAGCAAGTTAATGTAGCTTAAACACCTCATAAAGCAAGACACTGAAAATGTCTAGATGGGCCTACTAGCCCCATAAATATAAAGGTTTGGTCCCAGACTTTCTATTAGTTTTTAATAGAATTATACATGCAAATATCCACATCTCAGTGAGAGTGCCCTCTAGATCACTAAGATTAAAAGGAACAGGTATCAAGCACGCCACACCAGCAACTTACAACACCTTGCTTAGCCACACCCCCACAGGAGACAGCAATGATAAAAATTAAGCCATGAACGAAAGTTTGACTAAGCCGTATTAATTAGGATTGGTAAACTTCGTGCCAGCCACTGCGGGTCAATAATCATACGATTATTGACCCAAGCTAATAGAACTATGGCATAAAGCGTGTTAAAGAGCCACACAAGATAAAGTTAAACCTTAATTAAGCTGTAGAAAGCCATAATTAAAACTAAAATAAACTACGAAAGTGACTTCAATATAATCTGATCACACGATAGCTAAGACCCAGACTGGGATTAGATACCCCACTATGCTTAGCCTTAAACCCAAATAACCATAAAAACTAGATTATTCGCCAGAGTACTACCAGCAACAGCCTAAAACTCAGAGGACTTGCCGATGCTTCACACCCCTCTAGAGGAGCCTGTTCTATAACCGATAAACCCCGATTAACCTCACCAACCCTTGCTGCTCCAGTCTATATACTGCCATCTTTAGCAAACCCTAAAAAGGAGCAAAAGTAAGCATAACTATAATACATAAAAACATTAGATCAAGGTGTAACTTATGGGATGGAAAAAACGGGCTACATTTTCTATACCAAGAACACCCTTTATATTCACACGAAAGTTTTTATGAAACCTAAAAATCAAAGGGGGATTTAGTAGTAAATTAAGAATAGAGCCCTTAATTGAATAAGGCCATGAAGCACGCACACACTGCCCATCACCCTCCTCAAATGCCATGACAAAGCCCTAGTTCATCAACACATGCTAGACAATTATATGAGAGGAGACAAGTAGTAACAAGGTAAGCATACTGGAAAGTATGCTTGGATAAAACAAGATATAGCTTAAATAAAGCACCTAGTTTACACCTAGAAGATTTCATAAGCTATGTATGTCTTTAACCAAATCTAGCCCACACCTTTCCCACCATTATTAGCACAAACCAATCAAATAAAACATTCACCAGACATCTAAAGTATAGGAGATAGAAATTTAAACACTGATGGCACTATAGAGAAAGTACCGTAAGGGAATGATGAAAGAAAAATTAAAAGTAATAAAAAGCAAAGTTTACCCCTTGTACCTTTTGCATAATGAATTAACTAGTAACAATTTAACAAAGAGAACTTAAGCTAAACTACCTGAAACCAGCCGAGCTACTTATGAACAGTTAATAGAATGAACTCATCTATATGGCAAAATAGTGAGAAGATTTATAAGTAGAGGTGAAAAGCCTAACGAGCCTGCTGATAGCTGGTTGTCCAGGAAAAGAATTTTAGTTCAACATTAAATAATACTAGAAACCATAATAAGCCTCAACATATATTTAGATGTTAGTCTAAAAAGGTACAGCTTTTTACAAATGGACACAACTCTGACTAGAGAGTAAAAACAAACAATACCATAGTTGGCCTAAAAGCAGCCACCAGTTAAGAAAGCGTTCAAGCTCGACAACAAAACAACATTTTAATTCCAATATTAAATAAATCAACTCCTAGCCTAATTACTGGACTAATCTATAAGACTATAGAAACAATACTGTTAACATGAGTAACAAGAAATATTTCTCCTTGCACAAGCTTACATCAGCAACTAATAATATACTGATAATTAACAGCAAATAAATATAATCCAACACTAAATTATTTATTAAAAACACTGTTAACCCAACACAGGCGTGCACCCAAGGAAAGATTAAAAAAGTAAAAGGAACTCAGCAAATACAAACCCCGCCTGTTTACCAAAAACATCACCTCTAGTATCACCAGTATTAGAGGCACTGCCTGCCTGGTGACAATCGTTAAACGGCCGCGGTATCCTGACTGTGCAAAGGTAGCATAATCATTTGTTCTCTAAATAAGGACTTGTATGAATGGCCACACGACGGTTTTACTGTCTTACTTTTAATCAGTGAAATTGACCTCCCCGTGAAAATGCGAGGATAACAAAATAAGACGAGAAGACCCTATGGAGCTTCAATTAATCAACCCCCAAATCACAATCTTGAACCACCAAGGAATAACAAAATTTTACATGGGTTGACAATTTCGGTTGGGGTGACCTCAGAGCACAGAAAACCCTCCAAATGATTAAAGCCTAGACCTGCTAGCCAAAGCATAGTATCACTTATTGATCCAAAAAATTGATCAACAGAACAAGTTACCCAAGGGATAACAGCACAATACTATTCTAGAGTCCATATCGACAATAGGGTTTACGACCTCAATGTTGGATCAGGACATCCTAATGGTGTAACTGCTATTAAATGTTCGTTTGTTCAATGATTAAAGTCCTACGTGATCTGAGTTCAGACTGGAGGAATCCAGGTTGGTTTCTATCTATTACGCATTTCTCCCAGTATGAAAGGACGAGAAATAAGGCCTACTTTAAATAAGTGCCTTTAATGCAATTAATGATCTAATCTCAACTTAATAAGTGAGCACAAACTAATTTACCTGAGACCAGGGTTTTGTTGGGGTGGCAGAGCCTGGCAATTGCATAAAACTTAAACCTTTATACTCAGAGTTTCAAACCCTCTCCCCAACAAAATGTTTATAATTAACATTTTAATGCTCATCCTCCCTATCCTCTCAGCCGTAGCATTCCTGACACTAGTAGAACATAAAATCTTAGGCTACTTACAACTCCGAAAAGGACCAAACATTGTAGGCCCTCATGGTCTGCTCCAACCCTTTGCTGATGCAATCAAGCTGTTCACTAAGGAACCCCTGCGACCAGCCACATCCTCCACCACTGTATTCATCATTGCACCTATCCTAGCCTTGACCCTAGCCCATGGTCACAGATGGGAGTTGTCCTGCTGCTACTTCAGGAAAAGGGCTTGTGTGTGGTAACAAGACTTCTTCAAGGTTTGGTGTGGATATTACTGATGAAGATGTTGAGTTGCTACTTGACAGAATCCACCCTGATGAAAATGGAAATGTCAGATACCTCCAATTCACGGCCATGTTTGATTCGTGGTGAGGTTATTTAAGGGATGATCTCAGAAAAAAGTTTCAAGAATTTGATCCCTCTCACTAGATTTATCCGCAAGGCAGATTTTAAGGTGATTTGGACTGGGCTGTGCAACAACCTGAATGAATGTGAGTGTGGAATGCTTTGAAGGAGATGTGATACTAAAGGAGATGGAAGAGCTGTTGGAACTTTGATGTGTACTGACTTATCTAATGTTCACCACAGTCCTTTGAGGTGTCCCCCTGGCTAGCAAGCTCTATCTAGAATGCTACTTCCCTGCACTTCCTTTTCAGAATAAAGAACAGCAGGGGAAGCCAGATCCCACAATGGCGGCATCAGGGTTCGTGGCAAGAATCATGGCTTGCAGTCTGCCCCAGGTGGTCTTGTCTTCCCACAGCTTGTAGACCCTTAGACTTAGGAGCTGTTTCAAACACACAACCTTGAGAGAGTAAGGTGTTCTTGAGACCATCGGTACCGAATCCATAACTGAACCCAGTGAAGACCTCTATGAAAACGTTTAAGATTCTGGGAGAACATCCAGAGACCTACTCTTTTAGCCACTGGCTGCTGGAGACAGCCTCCTAGACAAATTACTACCAAGTCAGCCAGAACAGCTATTATAGACCCTCATAATCTGACTTCATAATGGAGACTGCCACGTTCACTGCTGTGCAGCTGACAGGGTCTTGGTGCTCTGGCCAGGTGTCAAGCCTGAGCCTCTGAGGTGGGAGAGCCGGGTTCAGAGCATAGGTCCATCAGAACATCCCAGATCCCCATAATACCAATCAGGGAGAGCTCTCCCAGAGATCTCCTCGACGCTAAGACCCAGCTCCACTCAATGAGCAGCAAGCTCCAGTGCTGGACACCCCATGCCAAACAACCAGCAAGACAGGAAGACGACCCCACCCATTAGCAGAAAGGCTGCCTAAAATCATAAGTTCAAGACAGCCCAAAACACACCACTGAACAAAGTCCTGCCCACCAGAAAGACAAGATCCAGCCTCATCCACCAGAAAACAGGCACCAGTCCCCTCTACCAGGAAGCCTACACAACCCACTGAACCAACCATGCCTGCTGGTGGCAGACACGAAAAACAACGGGAACTATGAACCTACAGCCTACGAAAAGGAGACCCCAAACACAGTAAGTTAAGAAAAATGAGAAGACAGAGAAATACACAGCAGATGAAGGAGCAAGGTAAAAGCCCACCAGACCAAACAAATGAAGAGGAAATAGGCAGTCTACCTGAAAAAGAACTCAGAGTAATGATAGTAAAGTTGATCCAAAATCTTGGAAATAGAATAGAGAAAATACAAAAAAACGTTTAACAAGGACTTAGCAGAACTAAACAGCAAACAAACAATGATGAACAACACAATAAATGAAGTTTAAAATTCTCTAGAAGGAATCAGTAGCACAATAACTGAGGCAGAGGAATGGATAAATGACCTGGAAGATAAAATAGTGTAAATAACTACCACAGAGCAGAATAAAGAAAAAAGAATGAAGAGAATCGAGGATCGTCTCAGAGACCTCTGGAACAACATTAAATGCACCAACATTCGAATTATAGAGGTCCCAGAAAAAGAAGAGAAAAAGAAAGGGACTGAGAAAATATTTGAAGAGATTATAGTTGAAAACTTCCCTAGTATGGGAAAGGAAATAATCAAATCCAGGAAACGCAGAGGGTCCCATATGGGATAAATACAAGGAGAAACATGACAAGACACATATTAATTAAACTATCAAAAATTAAACACAAAGAAAAAATACTGAAATCAGCAAGAGAAAAGCAACAAATAACATACAAGGGAATCCGCATAAGGTTAACAGCTGATATTTCAGCAGAAATTCTGCAAGCCAGAAGGGAGTGACAGGACATATTTAAAGTGATGAAAGAGAAAAACCTACAACCAAGATTACTCTACCCAGCAAGGATCTCATTCAGATTCGACAGAGAAATTAAAACCTTTACAGGCAAGCAAAAGGTAAGAGAATTCAGCACCATCAAACCAGCTTTACAACCAATGCTAAAGGAACTTCTCGAGGCAGGAAACACAAGAGAAGGAAAAGACCTACAATAACAAACCCAAAACAATTAAGAAAATGGTAATAGAACATACATATTGATAGTTACCTTAAATGCAAATGGATTAAATACTCCAACCAAAAGACATAGGCTGGCTGAATGAATACGAAAACAAGCCCCGTATATATGTTGTCTACAAGAGACCCACTTCAGACCTAGGGACACAAACAGATTGAAAGTGAGGCGATGGAAAAAGATATTCCATGCAAATGGAAATCAAAAGAAAGTTGGAGTAGCAATTCTCATAGCAGACAAAATAAACTTTAAAATAAAGACTATTATAAGAGGCAAAGAAGGAGACTACATAATGATCAAGGGATCAATTCAAGACAAAGATATAACAATTGTAAATATTTATGCAGCCAACATAAGAGCACCTCAATACAGAAGGAAAATGCTAACAGCAATAAAAGAGGATATTGACAGTAACACAGTCATAGTAGGGGACTTTAACACCCCACTTTCACCAATGGACAGATCATCCAAAATGAAAATAAATAAGGAAGCACAAGCTTTAAATGATACATTAAACAAGATGGACTTAACTGATATTTATAGGACATTCCATCCAAAAACAGCAGAATACACTTTCTTCTCAAGTGCTTATGGAACATTCTCCAGGATAGATCTTATCTTGGGTCACAAATGAAGCCGTAGTAAATTTAAGAAAATTGAAATTGTGTCAAGTACTTTCTCTGACCACAATGCTATGAGACTAGATATCAATTACAGGAAAAAAATCTGTAAAAAATACAGACACATGGAGGCTAAACCATATGCTACTAAATAACCAAGAGATCATTGAAGAAATCAAAGAGGAAATCAAAAAATACCTAGAAACAAATGAAAACACGATGGCCCAAAACCTATGGGATGCAGCAAAAGTAGTTCTAAGAGGGAAGTTTATGGCAATAGAATCCTACCTCAAGAAACAAGAAACATCTCAAATAAACAATCTAACCTTACACCTAAAGCAATTAGAGAAAGAAGAACAAAAAAACCCCAAACTTAGCAGAAGGAAATAAATCATAAAGGTCAGATCAGAAAACAATGAAAAAGAAATGAAGGAAACAATAGCAAAGATCAATAAAACTAAAACCTGATTCTTTGAGTAGATAAACAAGATTGATAAACCATTAGCTAGACTCATCAAGAAAAAAAGGGAAGAGACTCAAATCAACAGAATTAGACGTGAAAAAGGAGAAGTAACAGCTGACACTGCAGAAATACAAAGGCTCATGAGAGATTACTAGAAGCAACTCTATGCCAATAAAATGGACAACCTGGAAGAAATGGACAAATTCTTAGAAAAGCACAACTTACGAGGCTGAACCAGGAAGAAATAGAAAATATAAACAGACCAATCACAAGCACTGAAATTGAAACTGTGATTTAAAATCTTCCAACAAACAAAAGCCCAAGACCAGATGGATTCACTGGAGAATTCTATCAAACATTTAGAGAAGAGTTAACATCTGTCCTTCTCAAACTCTTCTAAAATATAGCAGCAAGAGGAACACTCCCAAACTCATTCTAAGAGGCCACCATCACCCTGATACCAAAACCAGACAAAGATGTTACAAAACAAGAAAACTACAGGCCAGTATCACTGATGAACATAGATGCAAAAACCCTCAACAAAATACTAGCCAACAGAATACAACAACACATTAAAAGGATCATACACCATGATCAAGTGGGGTTTATCCCAGGAATGCAAAGATTCTTCAATATACGGAAATCACTCAATATGATACACTATATTAATAAACTGTAGGATAAAAACCATATGATCATCTCAATAGGTGCAGAAAAAGTTTTCAAGAAAATTCAACACCCATTTATGATAAAAACTCTCCAGAAAATAGGCATAGAGAGAACTTAACCTCAACATAATAAATGCCATATATTACAAACCCACAGCCAACATCATTCTCAATGTTGAAAAACTGAAACCATTTCCACTAAGATCAGGAACAAGACAAGATTTCCCCTCTCAGCACTGTTATTCAACATAGTTTTGGAAGTTTTAGCCACAGCAATCAGAGACACAAAAGAAATAAAAGGAATCCAAATTGGAAAAGAAGCAGTAAAACTGTCACTCTTTGCAAATGACATGATACTATATATAGAGAATCCTAAAGATGCTACCAGAAAACTACTGGAGCTAATCAATGATTTTGGTAAAGTAGCAGAATACAAAGTTAATGCACAGAACTCTCTTGCATTCCTATACACTAATGATGAAAAATCTGAAAGAGAAATTAAGGAAACACTCCCATTTACCACTGGAGCAAAAAGAATACAATACTTAGGAATACACCTACCTAAGGAGACAAAAGACCTGTATGCAGAAAACTCTAAGATATGGATGAAAATAGTTAAAGATGATACAGACAGATGGAGACATATACCATGTTCTTGGATGAAGAATCAACATTGTGGAAATTACTACAGTACCCAAAGGAATCTACAGATTCAGTGCAATCCCTATCAAACTGCCAATGCTATTTTTCACCAGAACTGGAACAAAAAATTTCACAATTTGTATGGAAACTCACAAGACCATGAATAGCCAAAGCAATCTTGAGAAAGAATAATGGAGCTGGAGGAATCAGGCTCACTGGCTTCAGACTATACACAAAGCTACAGTAATCAAGACAGTATAGTACTGGTAGAAAAACAGAAATATAGATCAATAGAACAGGATAGAAAGCCCAGAGATAAACCCACGCACATATGGTCACCTTATCTTTGACAAAGGAGGCAAGAATATGCAATGGAGAAAAGACATCCTCTTCAATAACTGGTGCTGGGAAAACTGGACACCTACATGTAAAAGAATGAAATTAGAACACACCCTAACACCATAAACAAAAATAAACTCAAAATGGATTAAAGACCGGAATGTAAAGCCAGACACTATAAAACTCTTAGAGGAAAACATAGGCAGAACACTCTATGACATAAATCACAGCAAGATCCTTTCTGACCCACCTCCTAGAGAAATGGAAATAAAAACAAAAATAAACAAATAGGACCTAATGACACTTAAAAGCTTTTGCACAGCAAAGGAAACCATAAGGAAGAAGAAAAAACAACCGTCAGAATGGGAGATAATATTTGCAAACAAAGCAACTGAGAAAGGATTAAGCTCCAAAATTTACAAGCAGCTCATGAAGCTCAATATCAAAAAAAAAAAAACCAAAACAACCCAGTCCAAAATTGGGCAGAAGAGCTAAATAGAGATTTCTTTATAGAAGATATACAGATGGTCACAAACACATGAAACAATGTTGAACATCACTAATCATCAGAGAAATGCAAATCAAACTACAATGAGGTATCACCTCACACTGGTCAGAATGGCCATCATCAAAAATTCTACAAACCATAAATGCTGGAGAGGGTGTGGAGAAAAGGGAACCCTCTTGCACTGTTGGTAGGAATGTAAATTGATACAGCCACTATGAAGAACAGTATGGAGGTTCCTTAAACTAAAAATAGACGTACCATACGACCCAGCAATCTCACTACTGTGCATATATCCTAAGAAAACCATAATTCAAAAAGAGTCATGTACCACAATGTTCATTGCAGCACTATTTACAATAGCTAGGTCATGGAAGCAACCTAAGTGTCCATGGACAGATGAATGGATAAAGAAGATGTGGCACATATATACAATGGAATATTACTCAGCCAGAAAAAGAAACAAAATTGAGTTATTTGTAGTGGGTGGATGGACCTGGATTCTGTCATACAGAGTAAAGTAAGTGAGAAAGAGAAAAACAAATACCGTATGCTAACACATATATATGGCATCTAAAAAAAAAGAAAAAAAATTGTCATGAGGAACCAGGAGCAAGACGGGAATAAAGACGCAGACCTACTAGAGAATGGACTTGAGGACACGGGGAGGGGGAAGGGTAAACTTGTACAAAGTGAGAGAGTGGTAGTTTATATATGGACATATAAACACAACCAAATGTAAAATAGGTAGTTAGTGGGAAGCAGTCACATAGCACAGGGAGATCAGCTCGGTGCTTTGTGACCAGCTAGAAGGGTGGGATAGGGATGGTGGGAAGGAGGGAGACGCAGGAGGGAAGAGATATGGGGATATATGTATATGTATAACTGATTCCCTTTGTTATAAAGCAGAAAGTAACACACCATTGTAAAGCAACTTTACTCCAGTAAAAACGTGAGAAAAAAAAAAGACAGCTTAACAGGAAAAACAAATACAACAACAACAAAAAGAAGATGTGGCACATATATACAATGGAATATTAGCCATAAAACGACACAAAATTATTTGTAGTGAGGTGGATGGACCTAGAGTCTGTCATGCCAAGTGAAGTAAGTCAGAAAGAGAAAAACAAATACTGTATGCTAACACATATATGGAATCTAAAAAAAAAAGGAAAGGTTATGAAGAACCTACTGTCAGCACAGGAATAAAGACGCAGATGTAGAGAATGGACTTGAGGACATGGGGAGGGGGAAGGGTACGCTGGGACGAAGTGAGAGAGTGGCATGGACTTATATATACGACCAAATGTAAAATAGCTAGCTAGTGGGAAGCAGCTGCATAGCACAGGGAGATCAGCTCGATGCTTTGTGACCACCTAGAGGGATGGGATAGGAAGGGTGGGAGGGAGATGCAAGAGGGAGGGGATATGGGGATATATGTATACGTATAGGTGATTCACTTTGTTATAAGGCAGCAGCTAACACAACAATGTAAAGCAATTATACTCCAGTAAAGATATTAAAAAAAAAAATTTGCAACTGAGTTAACCCCTGTAATATAGTGTGGCCAGTATTCTGAAAATTGGCAAATATATATAATAAGTGGTTTATTGATTTTACATTAGAAGATATGATACATTCAATGTATATTTTTCTGATTAGCAATACCATTGTTAACAGGAAAAAGAAAGTCCTATAATATATTGCTAGTAGAAATATAAATTGTACAGTACTTAGAAATCTCTATGACAAAATCCATTAAAATAGAAATATGTATAGTCAATATTTCTTCTATGAATATACCCTATAGAAATATGTCTCACTCATACAGTTACAGGATGTTTATTGTAACTGTGCTGTGGCAAAAAAATGAAATAAGATGGATGCCTCTGTGTAAAAGAATTGCTGTACAAAATATGGCATATCCAAACTATGGAGAATATGAAGATATTAAAAAGAGAAGTCACATAGAAGTTTTTCATCTTGATCTACTAAGTGAAAACTGTAAAATGCAGAGAGGTAGTTTTATTATGATCTAATTTTTCTAAAACAAATTTAAAATTACACCTCTAAATATAATGCTTTATATAATTTTATTAGCATGGAAAAACAATAGAGGTGAATATAAATTTCTTTGAGTGAAGATGAGGTAAGGGGATGTGGTCTGGAAAGGGGGAATATTCAATTTACTCAGACCTTACAAACAAAATTCAATAATAAAGTCTATGTAGCTAAGAGATTTTGGTTATTAATGATAAAATTAAAAGAGCTTGAAAGAATATGGGTGAGAGCTCTTTCAGCACACTCTGGGAGGCGTAAGTCCATCTGGGACACATGAAAGAGGTTCTTGAATGGTAACCAGCAATAGTCTCCTAACCACACTCATTATAACCAGTTCTTTAAAGCCTTGCTTCCTAAAATGTAGTTTATGGTTCTCAGCATTACCTGGGAATCTGTTAGAGACTCTGACACATACTTCACACAGTCCAAAATTATTGAATCAGAATCGGATTTTTACCAACCTCCCCAAAAGATTGATATGCACATTAATATTTGAGGAGCAATGCCTTTGTGGATGATGACAGACTAAGTCAGAACCCACTGTATATTTTTCCAATTTAAGTATATACTAGTATACATAGAAAAGTGTGCCAAGTTCTGATTTTTAAAATCTTTATACGTTTGTTCTCTATGTCTGTATCTCAATTTCTGCTTTGTAAATAAGATCGTCTATACCATTTTTTTTCAGATTCCACATATATGTGTTAATATATGATATTTGTTTTTCTCAAGGGAGAAGGTGGGGTGGGAGGAATTGGGAGATTGGAATTGACATATATACACTATTGATGCTATGTACAAAATAGATAACTAATGAGAACCTACTGTATAGCACAGGGAACTGACGAAAATGAGAAGGAAATCCAAAAAAGAGGAGCTATATGTATACGTAAAGCTGATTCACTTTTACTGTACAGTATAAACTATCACAATGTTGTAAAGCAACTATACTCCAATAAAAAAAATAAAGTAAAATATACACATGTATCACAAAAAAAATTTTTAAATAAAATCTTTAAAATAGACAAAGTACATTTTAGTGAAAGCAATAGCAGTAAATAATGCCAACAGTAACTCTGTGACATATTTTAATTACTAATTAATTACTGTGTAGCCAAAATAATACTCAGCATTGAAGCTATTAGAGTCTCGGTTCTCTCAATTACAAGATGGACTCTTTTTTTTAAATTTATTTTATTGAAGTATAGTTGATTTACAATGTTGTATTAATTTCTACTTTACAGCAAAGGGATTCAGTTATACATGTATATGCATTCTTTTTCATATATTTTCCCATTATGGTTTATCACAGGATGTTGAATATAGCTCCCTGTCCTATACAGTAGGACCTTGTTGTTTATTCATCCTATATATAATAGTTTGCATCTGCTAATCCCAAACTCTTACTCCATCCCTCCCTACCCTTGGCAAACACAAGTGTGTTATCTACGTCTGTGAGTGTGTTTCTGTTTAATAGATAAGCTCATTTGTGTCATATTTTAGATTCCACATATAAGTGATATCATATGGTATTTGTTTTTGTCTGACTTACTTCACTTAGTATGATAATCTCTAGGTCCATCCATGTTGCTGCAAATGGCATTATTGCACTCTTTTTATGGCTGATTAGTATTCCATTGTACATATGTACCACATCTTCTTTATCCATTCATCTGTCAGTGGATATTTATGTTGTTTCCACATCTTGACTATTGTAAATAGTGCTGCTATGAACATAGGGGTGCATATATGTTTTCGAATTATAGTTTTCTCTGGATATATGCCAAGGAGTGGGATTGAAGGATTTTATTGCAACTCTGTTTTTAGTTTTTTGAGGAACCTCTGTACTGTTTTCCATAGTGATTACACCAATTTACATTCCCACCAACAGTGTAAGAGGGTTCCCTTTTCCCCACACTCTCTCCAACATTTGTTATTTGTAGATTTTTTAAAATGATGGCCATTCTAACCGGTGTGAGGTAGTACCTCATTCTAGTTTTGATTTGCATTTCTCTGATAATTAGTGATTTTGAGCAGCTTTTCATGTGCCTCTTGGCCATCTGTATGTCTTCTTGGAAGAAATGTCTGTTTAGGTCTTCTGCCAAATTTTTGATTGGGTTGTTTGTTTTTTTGTTACTGAGTTGTATGAGCTGTTTGTATATTTTTGAAATTAAGCCCTTGTCGGTTGCATCATTTGCAAATATTTTCTCCCAGTGTGTAGGTTGTGTTTTCATTTTGTTGTTCCCTTTGCTGTACAAAAGCTTGTAAATTTGATTAGGTCCCATTTGTTTATTTTTGCTTTTATTTCTATTGCCTGGGAAACTGATCTAAAAAAACATTGGTACAGTTTATTTCAGAGAATGTTTTGCCTGTGTTCTCTTCTAAGAGTTTTATGTCATGTCAATATTTAAGTCTTTAAGCCATTTTGAGTTTATTTTTGTGTATGGTGTGAGGGTGTGTTCTAACTTCATTGATTTACATGCGGCTCTCCAACTTTTCCAACATCACTTGCTGAAGAGACTGTTAAAAGATGTAATCTTAATAAATAGAACTTGTTTCATCAGGCTTTCATTATAACCAAAAATGTATCCAAAAATAATTTGAATATTGAAAATTTTTATATAAATATAAAGGCATTGTTATTGGGGTCTTAATTAAATGCACATATATCTTTTACTTTTTTTCATTTGTTTCAGTGTTTTTCATGTTGGAATTTCCCAGAGCATCATGAAATAATTTTACTCAATCAAGAATACTGAAGGCCTAAAATATTATGTACCTATGCATTAGCACATATCTATAGATTCTTAAAAACTAGGAGACTCTGTCTCCTACATCTTATGATTTCTACTAATCTAATACTGCTTTTTAAAAACATTTTATAATCTTCAGTATTTATAAATGAATACTAAGTAAATTATATACCTCTATAAACTGCATTACTTCAACAGAAATAATATATCTGAAAGACAAAATAATGTGATATGTGATTTTGTATGTGCATCAATAAAAATTAAAACAAATCTTATTACAAAATGCAAAATGTGTTCAGTAGTAAATGAAATAATTTATAATTTTTAAACTTACCAGCAGCTAATAACAATGCGTCTCATTGTAAAGATGTCTTTGTTGTATAAACAATTTTTCTTTGTCTTTCCTATATGAGTATTCTCATTTCATGTGTAGCTGACACCAAATATTTCAAATCTTAGGTTAAAGAGTCATCAAAAACTGCAGTCATTTAATAGGCCCAAAAGAGATGTAAGCATGCTCTTTGCAGTTTAAAAAGAGAGGACTTATCACATAAATAGCTACAGTAGAAGCACCTATCAGGCTGACCAAGAAAGAAGCAAAAAAAAAAAAAAAACCCAAAACAAATAAACAATAATAACAACAGCAAACTGCCTTGAAATAGCTGTTAATAAAAAGACAAGTGGAAAATTAAGGAAGTCAACTGGATTAGCAATAGAGAGTTAACTTTAAAAGGCATATGTAAGAAAAGAGCAGGAACAGAAACTATTCAGTATTTCTGGACCAATAAAATAGATGGTGAAATGAAAGTACAGGGTGATATAATTCAAACAGTTTTAAGAATACTAGAAGATAGGGTACAAGTACTGAATAAGCAAGTACAGAATAAAAATGAGGGCAAAACCTGCATCCACAATAAGAAGGGTGGTAAGGAAATATAAATCACAAACGTAAAAACCTTTTATTCAGTCCTTGTTATAAATTAAGTATATCACAAAAGTATGTAATAAGGAATGCAAAAATAGATACCTACTTACATGAAGTGCTAGAGCTACTTTTTGCAACACAAAGGCTTTATTCCCTTGTTGCCTTTATAATTTACAAAAATTAATCTAGGGTCACCCATCAGTTTTACCTTCAATCCAGTAGGATAGAGGATGCTAGAAGAAAGGGAGAAGCTTGTTTCCATTCAAGGATACTGTCCAGGTGTTATACAATTCTTTCAAATACATTTCATTGGCTAGAACCTAATCATATGGCAACACCATACTGTAAGAGAGACAGCTACCTATAGTCTTTATTTTGGATAGCCATATGCCTAGCTAATGTTAGGGGTCTTTATTACCACAGAAAATAGGAGAATAGATTTGGGACAAAATCTGGCAAAGGGTTATTAGGGGAGAGAACCCAAATCTCAATTAGCATATGAGGAAAGTAATGCCTAAAGGAAAGTAATGTCTAAATAAGCTTATCTTCTTTTAACTCTATTAGAGAGTGGTAAAATCAGCACTAGACACTCAATTGGTTGCTTGTTTTCCTAAAACTGATTTTCTCATAAATTAAACTCAGTGCTGAGTAGATTTAAGGAGCAGATCTGGAATTGGAATATTAAAACTTTTTTTCCATTGTAACTGATTACCAGTGTGAATATGAGAAATTGGCACTCATATTAGCCAGTTTGTATGTTTTTCTTTAATTCTAGAAAAATTTTTGAATAGTCTGAGGCTAAGCTCTTCTAGCATCATGGTGTAATACACTTTATTAGTCTTTAAAAAGTAGATCTTTTGATTATATATAAATAACTAAAGCATGAAAATTGATGCCTTCTGGATGAAAATATGTTACAAAAAAAGAAGAAAGCTCCCAAGTTACTAGATACCTCATTTTTAATAGTCAAATACACCACATTGAAAAAGAATAGTTTTATAACACTTCATGTGCCCACACACACACATCTTTTAATTTATCCCTCTAAATTATACCATGATATCAAAAGCATGTCCCAACTTTACTCATTTTTACTTAACTCTACTTAAGCTAGAAAAGAATCTACAAATGGCCCTTATTCCTCACTGTTTTTCTGCAGTTTTGCAAGAACAATGGCAGTGGGAAAGAATTATCTTGGTTTGTTATTGTGCTCCTTGGAGCATGGCAAAACCTAATCAGAGATGGAACTGGAAGCTGTCCATCTGGAGTGGTTTAAACAGTCAAAGAATTTTGCTCAATTAAATATGTATAGATTTTTTTAATGTCAATAATACCTCAAGATAGTAATTTTTAGAAAAAGAAAAATTAAAAGGAGCAACAACCTTATTCTGAAAGGATCCTAATGCCCCTTGAACAAAGTATACCGCTTTCTATACTTTTTTTCCCCTTTACTGTACCTACTCTTTCAGCTCAACTAGTAAAGTCTACTTTTCTTCATGG
This sequence comes from Phocoena phocoena, assembly GCF_963924675.1. Lineage (NCBI taxonomy): Eukaryota > Metazoa > Chordata > Mammalia > Artiodactyla > Phocoenidae > Phocoena > Phocoena phocoena. The sequence goes on along the minus strand of NC_089221.1, from coordinate 81,785,324 downwards.
CTTTAAAAAAAAATACAGAACCCAAAGATCTACCATGAGGTTTATAATATCTACTGTTGGTTAGTGATTTATATGTTTGTTTTTAAGACTCATTTCTTAGATTAAAGTTCCTATTTCGGTATAGCACTGCTAAAATGAAACTATATTCCATGTAATGCAAAAGATAATTGAGTCATTAATAGAAAATAGCTGAACACAAATATCAATTCTCGTAAAAGAGGACCAGATATTTACAGAGAAAAATGGAATTCAGAAGGATTCATGTATGGTGCATAATCTAGGGAAGGAGATACTATGTGAGATAGCACAATGATATCTTAGGCAATTATTGGATGCTAGAGTTGTCAGCACAGAATGACATTCAAGGAGATGTATAGAATTTTATGGAAAAATTTGCTTTACATACAATTCTGTATAGAATATTTCCAAACAGTGGAAATAAACTGAATATCACTTTCTTCTTTTTACCTACACCAGAACAGCAGATGAATTTTTCTATAGATCCATGTGGGCCCAGGTTCTGATGGATCATAGATTCATGTATCATAGATTCTAGCTAATGCAAAGAGCACAGGTTTTTAGATTATATAAGTCCTGATAGATAAGATGACACAGGATTTTTTGAGATTTGTAAAAGAAAATGGAAAGTATAGATTTACCTTAGCATGTTTAATTAAGCATGTCAAGTGAAAAAAAAAAATTTAATTTTCTACCTACTGAAAGAAAAGACTGAGTTTGATAATACTGATGATCCTGTGAATTTTTTTATCATAAATTTAGCTCTATGTCTTGGACAAATTATTTTTATTTGAAAGTTTATTGAACCTGTTTCCTTATTTTGTAAAATGAAATATCAGCATGTAATCTTAGATCCCTTTACCTTTAAAAGAATTTTTTGTAATTTTTGGAAATAGTATTAAAATTTTAATTTTCTCTTTATTTTTTAGACTTTCTGTAAAATTCTTTTCATAAAGCAAAAATGATTGAAAGATACATTTTTACAGAATGTTGCAAATAAGTCACATTTGAGTCAATTTCAGGAAAATATATGAAACGTGTTGAAGAGGAGAAATCTGTTTTGTGGGGACCACATGGCCCAATAAAAGGAATATAATTAGAGCTGTGGAGGCCAAAATTCAAATCTTAAAGTTTCCATATTTCTGACTGAAGTAGGATTTAATAGAGCAAAGTGGTCAACATGGGCTCTGGAGCCCAACCTACCTATATTTAAATCCAGGTCTTCCTTTTAATAATTATTTGACCATCAGCAAGTTTATTAACTTCTTTGCACCTCAGTTCCCTCATGTGTAAATGGGGGTTAGGAGGATGAATGATTAAATGACTACATGTACAGTGCTTAGAAGAATGCCTGGCACTTAGAGTTTACCACTATCTTTGTTTTATTTTCATCGCTGAACTACTGCCATCATATTTTAAAGTAGTAAAGACATATAATATTCAAAAGAAATTTTGAACTGTGGTGGAGGTGTTGTGAGACAATTTAGTCAGGATCTTTCTCTTTATATGGGATTTTTAAACTATTTAAAAAGTATAAAACCTGTCTTCTTTTAGAACCCCCATTGTCCTGGTATTGGAAGACAGGAGAAAGATCAGGTTTTTATCATATATTCCTTAAAATGCAGTGATTAGTTTTCAAGAGTCTGAAGAGACAAGGAGTTGAGGCCCTGCCCTGGGGAACTCAGCATATGTCCAGGAGATCATTTGGAGGAGAGAGAGCATCAGCAAACTTAGTACATTAGACCTAAGGGAAAGAGCTGGCCTGTAAGAGGCCCTGTATGGAAAGTGATCGCCAAGGGGCTTGTCAGTAGTGCCCGATGTTCACTTGTATTGTGATCTGTATTCTACTTATTATCGAACATCTTTCACTTTTGGGAAAATACTACTAGATAGAATAGTCTGGTGGTCAATGAAATTTGAGGAAAAATGGAGGACAGACTGTTCTGTTCCTTCCCACACCTTCCACCCTGCTCTTAAGATGATATGGTGAGGTAAGGTAAGAATGAACATGACCTTTACCCAGGTGGTTGAGATCTGAGCCAGACACAACAAGTCAGAATGAAAATAGGTAGATAGCCATTAAAAATTTGTCATCCCACCACCCTCTCCAACCACCAGATTCTACCTGGAAATCAAGAGAAATATTTAGGAGGTTGCTGAATGCTCAGGTGTTTTATAATGTTAATGAAGAAAAGTTAATTATGAACATGAAAGTCACATGGGGTCTTATAGGAAGTATATTAAAATCCTTCAAAAAATGCAAAGTATTCTATAAATCCATTTCCAATACCAAATTTTAAATACATTTATTCTATTAAATACAAGCATCATAAAAGCAGGCCTTCTCAGTTTTGTTTACTGCTACAATCCCTAATCCTAGATCACTGGCTGACACAAAGCAGGTACTCAACAATATCTGTAAATAAATGAAGACTTTATAATATACAAGTAATAAATTTCTCTTGCAATTTGTTAAAAGTTGTTTTTGATAATTTAATTGGAATTTGTGCCGAGCCACAAATATTTTTCAAATATATTTTTAAAATAGTTTTCAGCATGATACTTTTTCAGTTTATTTATCAGAAAGTACAACTTACCTCTCTGCGTAAGTTCTTACTTTTTTTAAGCTGCATGTGGTTAAATTCACATTAAAAGTTGAAAGAGGATAGTTTTTAAAAAATATGTACAAATAATTTTTAAGTAAATATTTTGTGAAGCAAATAACTGATTTTTCTTTTTACTTTTTTTGCCTAATATTTGGATTGTATTATAGTCTTTAAAATGAGTCTTTGTACTTTTCTTTTTTTATCTGAAGACTGATGTTTCTGCCATAGTTAACTAGGCAGAACTTTAAGAACTTTATCAGAAAACAAACAAACAAACTGCAGAAATGAATGCTTTTCAGGGAAATGGGGCTGTGTTTTTTCTTTGGAGCCTAGTCAGAATTAGTTAACACTAAGGAAATAAGAAAATATTTCTGTTCTTAACACATACCACATTTGCCACAAGCAGTAAAGTAAAGCTTCACATTTGCAACAACAGAATTTGGCCTGACATTTCCAGTCCTGATGCTCTCAGCTGCATGGTACAGCCCCCAAAGAAATGAGCAGCTATTGTTGTCTCTTGCCAAGACCAGAATTTTGAACTGTAACCAGGAAGAGGTATTTTCCCCATTTATATGCACACTGATAATTAGGTTCAAGGAAATGAAGTGCCTAGAATGGAAGTTGAGGTTTTGTTTTTTAATGTGAACTTGTTTGATACCAGCTTCCTCTCTTCTGACAGATGGATCCTTTTTGGCAGATGATTATGCAAACTGTTCCTTTCGTGCTTGTCTACATGAAATGTATTCTATAAACACATTGAAGCATCGTGCTCCTCTGAGTCTTCAGTGCTTGGGAATGTATTAGCACCATGATGATTTGGATGACAGGATTCAAAAGTGTCTGAAAGTAGAAGCTGGGGTAATACTCATGCGATTGCTTTGGTTCTGTCAAGGGCCCTGGTAGATAATAATGTGGTTCCCTTGAAATTTTAAAAGGAAAAGAAATGAACTCACAGATAATAGAGGAAAATCCAAACATGCAAATTATAAATTGTTTTTAATAAGTGTTTTAACAGATACTAGAAAACGAATGCATTTGGAAAGCAGTGCTCAGGCACATTTAAAATGAATGTCAGGCACTCACAGGAGTATTCTGCCTCTCATGATCTAATTATAAGGGTCATATTTTCTCATGATTTAGCAGTTTTAATGATTGTGCCAATATTTCGACTACCAAGAAACCTCCCTCTTTGTATTTCTGCAATCAAGGATATAAGACCTGACACAATAGTACTTTTGCAACCCAAATTTTAGTGAGAGTTTTCTTGAGGAACTACTACTACTGATGCTGCTACTAACACACAGACACATACACACACACACACACACACACACACAAATCCTTATTTTAGGAGAGAAAGTCACACTGCTTTAACTGAGGCATGGGTAACTTGTGTTAATTAAACAGTTCTGGGCATTCACTTGGGCAGTCTGAGAGCACTGTATCACACATTCACTGGGTCATTGGGAGGCTAACCCACACTCCGGTCTGCCACCTTAGCTAAAATCCTGAAAGCTAGTCTCCCTGAGGGCATTATTAGAACCCTAATATTTCTTTCTTATTAACTGACATTATAGGGGATTTTGTAGGAGACAAAGGGGAAGGAAATAAAGATGAAAGACTTCTGATATCCTTTCAGTAAGGGTTTGGTAAAGACATATAGGACACTAAGGGGAAGAAAAGAGAGTAAAGGACTATGTCCTTTGGATTCCACAAGCAAGATATACTATCTGAAAATTAGATTTTTTTCTTGAAATAGACTACAACCTTTTATCTTCCACTAATTAAAGCTGTTCGTCACAAAAGGATGACACATGGTTATAGATGTTCCTGAACAAGTGTGGTGGTGACAGCAAGTGCCTTGAATTATGCAGAAAAGAGTAGAAGAAAGCGTGTGTGTTTGTGAGAATGTGTGTGTTTATAAATTTATGATCTAACTCAAAATGTTGTGTGAGACCAGCTCCCATGCAAAGCAAATAGAGAGGCAGCCAATCCATGAGAGATACTCAAAACACAGCTGTAGCCATATACTGGGCACTTTCTTGTGATTGAATTAGGGATTTTGATGTTTCCAATTAATCACTACACATTTAAGCAGGCCAATTCAGATTGCTTTGGTTTGTGATAATTAAACCAACGCTATCTGGATGTTTGGCTTGTAGGTGTAAAACATCATTGTTATAGACCAGTTATTGAAATCTAATTCAGTTAGAATCTAGTTTCTTAATTTGGTGGACCCATATTTGAGAGACAATGAGAAAAGCATTTGAGGTTATAAAGGATGAAACTATAAGCTTCTAGTATTCTTTACCCCTATTACTACATAATCAGATTCTCTTTGATAGTCAAATTAGTAGAACAGAAATAGTAATTTATTAAATTAATATGTATTGAGGCATTGCTTTGGGTGAAAGAGATATAACAAAGAACAAGGCAAACAAATTTCCTTATTTTATGTAGCTTGTTTTCTACTTTGGGTGGGAGTGGATATATATATATATATATATATATATATATATATATTACAGAAATAAACAATGAAAGGATAATGTGATAGATTTGGAGAGAATAAGGATACCTAAGACTGGGAATGCATTTCTTTTACTATTTCATTTAAGTGAGTACCAAATGCTAAACATAAAGTAACCCTGCAAAGATTTGTGTGAAGAGAATTCCACAGAGAGAGAACAGAAACATTCTACTGTGAGGATACTCTGGGGTTCCAATTGTTTATTCCTATGTAATAAACAATGCCAAAACTTAGTGGCTTGAAATATGAATTTTAATTTGCTCATGACTTTGTGGATGAAGAATACAGGATGGGCTCTGTATTGTGCACACCTCTGTTTTATGTGCTATCACCTGTGGTGAATCAGTAGGGCTGGAAAATCTACTCACAAATCTGATAAATTTGTACTGGCTGATAGCTAGAAGCTTAGCTGGGGCTGCTGGCTTGGGGCCTCAATTCTTCCTCATGTGGATCTCTCCAAGGGCTTGCTTCAGCTTCCTTGCAGCATGATGGCTGGCATCTATGAGTGAGTGTTCCAAGAGAACGGAAGTGGAAGTGTCCAGTCTCTTAATGTATCACTTCTGCCATACTCAAAGTAGTCATAGAGCACAGACTCAAGAAAAGTGGATACAGACTACAATTGTTAATTATAGTAAGAGAAGTTGAAAGAATGTATGACCATTTTTAATTTGTCACAGTTAGCCTTTTGTCCAAAAATTATTTCCATTGCTCCCATATGCAATATACACTCACCCCTCTGCCAAACCCAACAGTTGTATCCCAATACAGCATCAGGTTCAAGATAGGATCCAGGATTTCATATTCTAAATCAGGTTTAGGTGTTGAGGAGGCTTCTCACATGGAAGAGCAAGTTGGTGCTGGCTGCCGGCTAGGAGCTCAGCCAGACTAGTCCTCTCCATGAGGCTGCTTTGGCTTTCTTACAGCATGGTGACTGACTTCCAAGACTGAGTCTTCCAAGAAACATGAAGTGGAAGCTGCCAGTCTCTAGAGGCCTAGAGCAGAAACTGGCATACCAAAACTTCCAATATATCCCATTAGTCAAAGCAGTCACAGAGCCTACCCACTTGGATGGGAGGAGCATCAAGGAATCTGTGGCTTTCTTTAATTTGCATATCTGGTGTTCTCAAAAGGCAGAAAGATGAATCCTTAGGCAATATCCAGTACTGTCCTTTGTGTGCTTATAATTTAAAATTAAATCCCTTCAAGAACTCAGAAAATGTAGATAGTGCTCTAAATGGTATCTGAGTATGTACTAAAAGATACCTCTGAAAGCTATAAAATCACTTTGACCATGATAAATCCATCTGAGCGTCAGCCAACCTAATGGGCACAGAGGTCTTGCTTCTAGAGTACAAAAAGAAAAGGACAAATGCATTAACCCCAAGTAGTCAGGAGCAGAAGGAGCAATAGAGCAAATAAAACCTCAGTACTGAACTGAGAGCTGAAATTAGAGGGAATCCGCTTAAAGGTCCACTGGATGGATGGTGAGGCTAAAGATTACAGATTGGATGTCAGGTTTCACTGGGACACAACAGGAAGTGAGAGCAAAGGGAGGACAATAAGGAACTCTTGTTCATTGTCATAAGCAAGAATGTGGTAACACCTTCCTAATATTGCCTCCTAGATCCTCTATGAATGTTTAGTTAGACTTGTTTTTAAAGTACGTGGTCAGAGCCAGAAGAAACAATGAATGATTTTCTTCCTCTGGACGTTAAGTGTAGATAATTATATATTGCTTACAGTAAAACATTTCTTCAAATATTATGTGGAAAAGGTAGATAACCAAAGTGCAAAATATTTACCTGTATTTTGTAGAATGCAAGAGGAACTGATTTGATATGTTAGAGGATACTCTTTAAGGTTGCTTGTGAGATTTCCCTGATTGTTTTCTTGCACACAGAAGTGTAAGACTGGAAAGAAGAAACACAAGCACCAAACACAGTGAATAGAGCAATCTATTTTTGAAAATGAGTATGACCAAGATTATTATCATTTAGCTTCTTTGCAAGTGCCGAAAAGGATCTAGCTGGCTCTAACCCCTATTTATCCTTCAAGACAACTGCTTTTATTTCCTTTAGAAAACGTTCCTAGATGTCTTCCCATTCCTTCTAATCTGAGTTACAGATTTTCTATGTTCCTTTAATCACCCTATATCTAATATTATACTTTTCATGTTGTATTTAAGAAATATACTTAATTGTTTTTTCCCAGTATTATGAAAATGTGAGTATAGTAGCTGTTTCTTACTGTCATAGATCTGCTCTGTCCAATATGGTAGCCATTAAACACATCTGGCTATTACTTAGATTTAATTATAAAGTGTTTAAATTTACATTAAATTAAAATTCAGTTCCTCCACTGCACCGGCCACATTTCTGGTGCACAATAGCCCTGTGTGGCTAATGGCAATCACGCTGGAAGGTTTAGATAAAGAACATGCCCATGTTCATAACCATTCTATTGGAAAGTGCTGCTCAAGATTTTTAATAATTTTTATAGAATAAAAGAAAAAGTCTGACTCAACATTATTACAGTCATTTGGCCCTCATGTGGGAAACTGTGCATGTCTACACAAACATACATATATTAAACTTCAGTTTTCTTGGCATGATATTAATAGCTATTCATGAAATACAAATTAAAACTTGGACATACTAACTAGAAGCACTTTAATTCACAAAAATGGTTAATGGTCACTTATAAATGTAAATTCTATTTGTTCCTAAAATTATTTGGGCACTCTGACTTGATTAGTCCCTGAGATAAACTCTTAGACTCTTTCATAGGCCATATTGAGGACCCATACTGTGGAAAATGGAGTGAGTAAGAGGGTGGATCTGAATAAATCATCATTCCAAACCTGAATTTAAGTCATACTGAAAGATGCCTTGTATTTTTTATAATAATTAGCTTTAAGGTAAGCTAATTACCTTAAGCAATCAGAGAGACAATGATATAATGAAAACTGCTTGGAGTTCCAAAAGTGCTTTTCAGACACAAAGAGATCTGAGTCATATTAAATAGACATAATAATCAGCAACTAGATGAAAAAATTTTCTAAGGTCTTATTTTTAGCTGTTTGGAAAATTACAGAAATGATCTTATAAGTTGTTGTTCTCTTCATTGACCCAATAAATAGGATAATAATTTTAAAACGGTTGAAGAAGTGTGCTCATTAGTCCTTAGTGGAACCTGTGCTCTTGCTCAGTGACTGTCCAGATTTATGCATTTTGCTTATTCAGCTGGAAAAGTATCCCAGACCCTCAATTCTAAATGAAGAGGAGAGAGAAAACCCCTATGCTCTGGAAAATATGAGAGAAAGAAAATTAAATATTGACTGAAGAGGAAATTTTCTAATTGGATAGGAAAAGTTATTTCACTGTGGGATAGAAAATGAGACCATATCTCAAAATGGTTTCAGATAAATGAGCATTTACTAGTCATATTTTTCAGTTATGGATTGCCATGTATGGCAGGGTAAACTTTTCATTTTCCCTATATAGGTGTTCCTATATTACATGCTTTCTCGTTTCCACTATTACTTTACAAGTAGACTAAACAGCATACTCCTGGTTAAATGCATACAAAGTAACTGTCTCTAATTGTAATTATGCAAGCAGAATTTATTGCTGTTGCTTACACTTGACTGAAACTCTTATATCCAGGTCTTTATTTTACCTTATATAGTCTTAAGCCTTATTGTTTCTTAATTTCACATTTTATAGCCTGACTCCTTATGCAATGCTCTTTCATATCTACCCCTATAAATTTTAGGCCCTCCCTTCTGAGCTACAAAGTAGTCTTTAGCTGTACTGAAGTATTTTATTCCTTGCTTAGATGATCTGATGTGAGTATTTGGGTGTTGGAATAATAATCTGAAGAGCTTCCAGAGTAAAAACAAAAAAAAAATCCATGCATTGTAGTTTATCTTGACATAAAATCCAAGTCTTATCTTTTGGGAACAACAATATACATAATGGGAATAAAAACAGGAGCTTTTGTTCTATTCTTTGTACCAAGATCATTATATATTAAATTTTTATTTTATGTGTTAAAATTTTTAATCTGCCTGAGCACTATGAGATCTCTAATTTGGTCATTATTTTTAGTCAATTTTCATGATTACTATGGACTATACTCTATTATTAGGTCCAGAATTTTGGAATTTGACCTGCTTCCTTCCTACTTACTACTAGAGACTTAATCAGATTCTGCATTTATCACAGCTGTCATAAAATTTTAACTGATTTTTGCTATCATTTCATATTTTAAACATAGATGGATGGAATCTACCATGAAATCTTTGCTGTAACAGTAGTCTTTCTCTGCTTGCAGCTCTCATCAAAAACTTTTCAAGGTCATTTTCTATTACAGGAAATTTGGAAGCAGAGGTAATTGGACATTTGGATAGTGAACAGTTACTTTTTGGAAATGGAGGAGGCCTTTTTACTGGAGAGGGATCCTATGAAGCTGTCAGTGTTTGAGAACAGCAGAGTTTCTCTTGAATCTGTTTTCAAATTGCAGTTTCAATGACCTTTCTGAAGCACAAATAAAATGTGAGCATATCACTACTCTACTTAAAAACTTTCATGGATTCCTAGAACCCCTAGAATAAAGTCCAAATTCCACAGCATGTTTTTCAAGTTTAAAATGCATTTCCTAATTATTTCACCAGCTAAGTATCCTACTACTCCCTGCCTCTTTGCTGTTCATTCCACAGCAAGCAACTTGCAGTTTTCAAATCACCATACTGGTTTGTTCTTAGGTCTTTGCATGTATGCTTTTCCCACTGCCTTAACAACTCACCCACCATGTTCTCTCCCCATCCCCAAGCATGCACCTAACTTCTGCTCTTTTGTTTGATTTTCAAATATCTGCTCAACCTTTTTTTATTTCCCCGTTTGTGATGAACTCTCTGACCACTGTTTCCTCTATACTCAACTAAATAACTAGAGTTGCCCCCTTATGAACCTGGAATGGGTAAAGAGGGAGGAACATTTTTAATCAAAATATAAAATACATGTCTATCATTATTGCATCTAGATAATCTATGATTGCTGCCAAATAATTTGATCATGGGCTATCTGGGAGGCACTCTTCCTTTTATCTCCTTCCTCAACTACTCCATGTTTTCTGCTAAGGAAGCTGTTGTCGTATTATATTTGTGGTAGATAGACATACTGCCCACATCCTCTTCAAAGAAGGACTTGCTGTCAGGCTTCAGGGTGTGTGGTCAACATACAGCCTCTATTTGTGAGCTTCTTCAAGATATACCTTAGCTGCAGAAAGTCACCTTGCCTGAAGTCATACCTTTTCCAGGGTCAGCCTATCTGGTGACTGATTGAGGTCTGGCTATAAAGGCCCAGCCATTTTATTCAGATAACTGTGCACCAAGGAAAGGGGGCTAACCAAATTAGGAAACTGAGGACAAGACTGCCTGGAGTAGAGGCGTAGGAATGGACATACAAGAGTGGGCACAATGTTCATCGTCACCAGAAAGCATTCACCACAGACGAGGCTGTAAACTTCCAAGTGGACAAAATGGACTGTCAGATGAAATCAGTTTGTGCCTGTAATCTGATCTCCCAATGCCCGCAGAATGGACACAAGTGTTAAATGGCTACAGTGGTGGTTTTAGAGGCTGTGTGTAAAGCAAATAGCACTTATCCACTAAATTTGATCTACTAAGAGTCAGCATCAGATACTAATACTGAGTCTTTGATAGGTACTAATGCTTGAGGAGACAGTCTGGTCACTTGGTGTCAAGTTAACGACTGTTCTCCTTACATCCTGGAAGGAGAATCATCAGAAGAATAGATACATATTCTCTCATTAGGTTTGCCTTTCTTGCCCACAAGCTCTCAGCCAGCCGTATTATTTGAGTGCTTACAGAGTATTTTAATGACTGGCACTGTATCCCACATAACGTCATGTCAGATAAGGTGACCCACTTTATACAAAGGAGGCCAGAAATGAGCCCATCACATACGATACCACCCAAGCTGCCAGCATGATAGAGCACTGGAAAGGTTTACTGAAGACCCAACTGGAGAGACAGCCTGGTGACAATATTCTGAGGTGTTATAATTCATATGCAGTATATGCATTGAATTAAAGACTTTTATTTGGCTCTGCACTTGCATAGAAAGAATACATGGCTTCAGGAACCAGGAAGAAAATAGGAGTGGTCCCCCTACCTTCACTCCCAAGTGTTTTGTAATTCACCAAGTGTTTTTATGATGGATATGGTAGATATGGGAATGAGCAGCCCACACCTCCCTTTAACTAAAGACTTGGCTGTCCAGACACTGAGAGTACCTTCAGAGGCAGTTTCCATCTGTCAGATCCTCAGGGACTGCCCATCTACAGAGATCACCTTTGCCCAACATTACAGGATTTCTTGTGCTGCCTGCATTTGATGACTGACTAAAGCTGGAGTACAAAGGCCTGGCCGTATCACCTCCAGGTAGGACACTTGGATGGTCAACACTTGCTCCAAAGCTCTCTACTGAGGCCAAGGCTTTGATGGTCCTGTATTGTAGTTCAACTTCCTCCACTGCCCAGTTCCGTTACCCCTCCCCTTCATTTCACAGATGTTAATCCCTATTAAACATCTTGCACCCCCAAATTCTGTCTTAGCATCTGCATCTGGAGAACCCAGCTTGTGACAGTATTATAAATGTAGCTTTTTACCTTTTGTAGAAACAGTGCAGTTGTGAAGCTGGAATCATGCCCTCTTTACCATTTTATCTACAGAAACTGTCGCAGTGTTTGGTAGAACATATATTCTCAGTGAATATGGAAAGAATTAAAAAATTTTGAATGTGTATGAAAGATAGGAAACATGTAACTGCTACAGAGTAATATTTAAATTAGAATCCTAAAAAATTACGTTATATTGGTTCAAATAAAAAATAACTTTCAAAATGATGGCATATTATATAACCTACTTTATATATAGATGTGGGTTACTCCATAATTTTTTAATCTGTAATCTAATTGGATTGATAATAGATCTCTCTAAAATCTCATGATGCTTCAATGATAACTCTGCAGTTTTCTCTCAGGTTATTTATATCTCTAAGTAGTTAGGGGAAAAGAATATCTAAAATGAATCCACAAATGGAAGAGGATATAAGATCACTTTAAGTTTCTGCTTTAAATTTTTGTTACATTTTCTTCTTTTGAAATACTTAAGTTTTGGGTATATTTTATTTTGTTTAGCAAAGAAAACAGTATCTTCTATCTCTGTCAGCAAACACAAATTTTTGCATTGGATTTGAATTTGTTTTAAATGTAATTCTGCATCATATAGCTCAGTATAGCAAAATTGCTTCATAGTAGGGAAAGGCAGGTACTGTGATACTTTGTTAATTTATGATAAATTTCTCATAAGACTAGTGCTTCATACATTTTCCCAATATAATCTCATAAAAAATAAACATTTTATGACAAGTACAAGAAATATCTTTTTTTTTACTTTTGTGTTTAAAAATAATAGAAGAGGGCCTCATTTGATTTCATGAATGAATAGTTAAATTTTTCATCTACTAGAATTTTGTATAATTTTGTAATAACAGTTCTTGTTTTGAAGAATGAAAATCACTGTTAAAGTATATATTTAATTGTTTAATTAAAAGTGTTTGCATACGACATAAACTTTTAAACTGCACTATCAGTATCAAAATGCTAATATTAAAAAAAAGTTATCACACAAGCAGCATAACTAAAGGCTACATCTGGTTAAAATTACAGGAAAGGACAATTAATTCATTATGGTTTTTGTGGAATAAAATCAAGTGTTTCTTTAAAGCATGTATTATATACTTACATTATGGGGATATTTTGGAAGTTGAAGACAAAATCCTGACCCTTAAGAACATTATAGTTTGGCATGATGGCTTCACAATACAGAGAAAGGGCACACTTTGGGAGTCAAAAATACTAGGGATAAAATCTTTACTCAGACAATTCCTCGCTATAATATTTTAGGCAAGTTACATTTTTCTAAGGCTCAGAGTCTTCACCTGAAAAAATCAGGATGAAATACCTACCTATCAGAATTATTGTTGTGGTTCTTCTCATCCTCTTTTGTAGGCTTCCCTGTGATGACCTGTAATCCAAATGAGAGAGTTTGTTCCATAAACGTCTATTCTTGGTCCATTATTTGTCCTCTCTCTTCACATTTCTGCATGCTGATTCCACCACTCACAACATTTTTACTACTACATATTTACTGATGAATACCAATGTTAAGTCATCAGGAGGTCTCCCCTAAGTCTAAGCTTTCCCAATGGATATATTCACTTGGTTGATCTCACAGGTGCGTCACACTGAATCTGTATAATTCACTTCCTCATTTTCTGCTATGCTTCACTCTCAAACTTTTTCTACGTACTACCAATACCTTCATCATCACTTTACCAGGAAAATCTATCCAGATGGAAGTTTATCCCTGACAGTTCTCTTAACTCTCCTCATGAAACATGCTTTTATGGAATATGAAGATGCCATTCATTGTTATAGTCACCCTCATAAACTAGAAATCAGACCATCACAACTTCAGGTTAAAACTTCTAAAATGTCCTGCTTCCCAGAGTACATTTGTTGTCTTAGTTGGGCATATAATGCCTTAAATGAGCTGGTCCCTACTTACATCAACAATTCTACACATTTTTCCTCTCTCTTTTGCAATCCAGTAGCATGAATTTTTTAGAATTAGCTTGTTTCTTATTACTGGTCATCTTGTTTCATACCTCTACGTATGCCTATGCTTTTTCTTCTGCTTAGAATATTTTTCCAGTATTCTCTCATTTTCAATTAAAGCATCTTTTCACTCAGAAGGCCTTCTCTGAATCTCCAAGTTGAGTTTAGGTCTCCTCTTTTTAGCACCTATCACATTTTAATAGAATTATTTGCTTATATACCTACCCTCACCCAACCCTCAACAAACTTGGTTGTGGTGTTTGAAGGGCAGTTTTTTGTCTCTTTTATTTTATGTCCACTCAGCATCTAGCAAACTGCCCAGCAGTAATTGGTGGCACTAGGCTGTTCAGTAGCCGGTAGCATTCGGACTCTAAAAAATAATAGAGTTAGAAGCAGCTGGGGTGAGTGGCTTTATCCAACTCCATCACCATTAATTTCTCTCAAAAATCACCCCAATAAATATTCAATATATCAACTTACTAAAAAATGTTTTTCACTAGACAATAGTAGATTTTAGATAAATTCCTTAGCCTTCAACTTCCAACCAGAATGTCACCTAAGCCCTTTGGATCTACGAATTGTGACGATATCATTGAATATTGATTAAGATACTTACTTAAAATAAAACCAAAATGCTTTAGTTGCTTTTTAATAAAATGGTTAGCTGCCTTTATTATAATTTTTATCATACTGAGATTTACCATTGTTTCAAATCACAAATTACAAAATTTTAAAGGCAAGGAATAGACACTGTAAAAATGATAAGAAATTATTCCACAATTATCTATTTGAGGCAACTTAATTTCTGAAGATATTTCTTCTTTATTATTTAAATAATGCTCCACCACCATCAAAATGCTCTATCATTTACAGATATGACAGTAAGAACAAAATGGAAGAAAAATGAGTACTTTAACAACCTTACAACTCTAAACTTAAATTACTTTCTTCTAACCTTACCATTTATTTATTCATATTTTTGTTCAATTAAACTTTATTCTAGAAAAAAATTAATAAACATCCATTACTATAATCTTAAATAAAATGTTTAAATTCATATTATTTGAATCAAAACCTGTTTTGGTTCAATATGGCTGGGTGTAAACAAGGGAATAAAAATAGCCTTTATTCTTTTTTTTTTAGTTGCTTTTTAATGTTTCATCAAAGAAAAGTTTTCAGTGCCTCACTACTTTCCAATGGGTTATTTACTCTGCTAAATAAGAGTATCTTTACAAAGCCTGCTGCAATTTTTTTAATAGTCCTAAATGGACTAACAACTTGCATTGAGCCCATCTTCTTCAGCTTTTGTTAGGAAGATACCTATTTGCAGAAGGACAGGGATCACCAAAGATGTGATTCATGCACCTCAAGACTCCAATTATAAGAAGGTATCAAATAGAATCACCAAATCAATTACTTGGAAAAAAAGAACAAAATAATTTTAACGGCAGAAAGGAACAAAGAAAGGAAGTAATTTTTATGGTCCTATTGCACTTATCTGGATTTTAAAGAACAATTCATTAGCGTTGTGACACAACATGCCTTGTTTACCTTACTATTAATGAGAACATCTTAATGTGTTTTGAATTTCTGCCAAAGAATACAATCTTAGTGATACTGAAACAAATGACCATTTAGTGACATAAATGATACTATTGAAGGCACAGTTATTTCGTTTCAACAAACAAGTAATTATAGTTGATCACAAAAATCGTAATCAGAGTGTTTATTCATAATTTTGATTATTTCTTACTGAAAATATTAGTTCCTAGTTAAACTTTTAGATATAAGATTCATCAACAACTATGCTTTTCTTTTAACAACTATGCTTTTTAAAACCTAGGCTTATATATATTAAAAATGAAGATGAGACCACTTGTTTAAAAAATAAAAGAAATTATACTGTATAACATGGCATGATTTCAAACTTACTTCATTATTAAAAAGCAAAAACATGATTTCAAATGTCAAGCGTTGGATGTATGACGAGCTTCCCATAATCCATCATCCCAAATAAACTACATTATTTAGAAACTTTGTGAAGGTAGACAAGCTAAAATTATGCTTCATAAATGAAAGGGTTTACGCTAAAGTTAAAGTTTTAATCTGTCATGAACTCAAAATGACATTTTAAAGATGTGTATGTGGACTATTGCTTCTTATTTAGTGCTGTCAAAGTGGCTTCATATTTTCAAGCTCTGTTCTCAAGGCTTACTCCAGTTTTTATTAAAATCACCTGGCCAGTTAAATAAAATTGATGGAAATTTATATAAACAGTATTGATGAAGGAAGGAGAAAGTCATTGAGCAATATGTACAGGGTGATCTTATGTGGAGGGAGATGGTAAACATATATGCATATATAGCATGAATTAAAGGAAGCTTTCATATTATATGTCACATATGTCCTTGGTGTTTGAATTTTTTTTAAATGTTCATCCTAAATTACTTCTGAAATTAGGAAAAACCTATATTTTTTAAAAAGAAGAAAGTTCTGTAATATGTAAGTACTAATACTCTTCTTAGTGAGCTTTCCTTGATATCTTCTCTAAAATTCACCTACTTTACATATTCCTCCTTCCCTGATTCATTTTTTTCTCCTTAGAACCATGCACCACTGAAAATAATACACATTTTGCTTTTTTATAATGTTCACTTTCTGGCTTTTATTAAGAATATAACTCCAGGAAGGTAGAGATTTTTATCTGCTTGTTCACTACTGAATCTCTAGCGCCAAAACATTAACCTATAAAAAGTGGGTGCTTAATGAATGAATATGTATAGTTTTATTCATTAATTTAGTCCAAATACATACATGTGCATACTAATGTATACATATTTATATTAAATAGAAAAAGTCACATTCTCCTACTTTTTTCTAGTCCACCACCTGCTTTTTAAAGAAAGGGAAAAAAAGAGATACAGAAAACAAAAATTTCCAGACCTCATGAAGAATGCTGTTTATGTAAATAACTTCTATTTTTATGACACATGACAAAATTGAAAAACTACTCTATGAGAACATTTGAAAAGTAATCTTTGAAACAACACAAGAACAAATGAGGCATTTGATATATTTATGACTGTGGGCATAATTGTTGCTGCCGAGTATGAATATATCTGAGTTTTCAAAATACATTTCATTTCTATTACAGTATTTGAAAATAAAGCAATTTTCCATGATGCTGTTTGTGTCCTGCTGAGGACAAATGTGTACTCAGAATAAAAAATATGTCAGACATCAGGAAAGTTGTCCTTTGTCAGAATCGTGAGGCTTTTGAATTTAAACTATGAAGGTAGTTGATTCACAAATACTCTTTATCTGCCTACAGAATGAAAAGGTTGTGATGAAGGTTGTGATTCTTGAAGTCAGAATCACAGGCTGGCCATTATATATGCATACGAAGAAGATGCTACCTGGTTATCTGTCCTTGCTAGAGTGTATAATTTGAACAGTTTAGTGAAAAGTTATTAAGAACCAACTATGTACAAGACACTGTGGTAAGTCCTAGGGAGGAACACAAAGATGAGCATCATATGGTCTCTTCCCAGTAATACCATCACCACCATCCACAACTGCTGCCATTTTTTGAGCACCTTCCGTATACCAGACACTATATGAGACATGTTATTTTTTGCACATGATGACTATTTCTTGAAATATCCCTTTGGACAATGTATTGTAATCATCATTTTACAGAAGAAGAATTTGAGATTCAGAGAGGTTAGGTAATTCATTTCAAAATTATCTGATGTTAATCACCTCTTGGAGTGTGTGCCTATTTATATGAGAACTGTTTCCTCACCTATAACAGATATTATTTATGCTTGCCATGTTTATAATATGTGGTCCTTTCTCAGCTACAATTCGTTGGAGTAGGAATAGACACTAGAATTCATCTAGACTATTAATATTCTCTTAGGAATTTGAAATTGGGATTGAGAGAGTCCAGTTCATTTGACCAGACTACTTAAACTCACCTTAAATAAAGTCAGGATCTGTTGGATGAGTCTTCATCCACAAGAAGAAGCAGAAAGTGCCTATCTGTAAGGAGAAGAAAAAGAGAGGTGAGCTACCTTTTGAGAGTATTTTAATTTCCTTTGGTCAAGGTAAGGTACATTTGATTATTGGCAACTTTCTTATTTTGAGAAAGATCTAAGATCTAAGTTCAAAAAACACCTGCAGCCATGTGGTAATAATTTGCTAGTATACAAATCAAGCTTCCAGTCTAGTGTGGTATTGCTTTTATGTCTAATTATTAATAATTTTAATAAGAAGTTAGTTCATTTAATGTGCCCACTCATTTTTCTCTATGC
Organism: Phocoena phocoena; assembly: GCF_963924675.1. Lineage (NCBI taxonomy): Eukaryota > Metazoa > Chordata > Mammalia > Artiodactyla > Phocoenidae > Phocoena > Phocoena phocoena. The sequence continues at coordinate 81,767,148 of NC_089221.1, read as the reverse complement.
TGATACATGTTCATCATGATTATCAGTTTCCCTTTTACATTTTGCTACACAAAGGCATTCATGGACACTGAAGAGATCATTATATATCAAATGTGGATCCATCTTTGGGTGTATAATTTTAATATTATGTCATTTTTGATTCAACACTATAGTATATGTAACTTACCCATTCTCTTATGAAACAAAGAAAGTTTTACAATGCTGAACCTAAGGATCTATAGAAATTATTGGTTAAAAGATATATTAAGAAAGATGCATTTAGAAGGTGTAAATAGCCCTGTGTTTCTGTTGACTGGGAAATTTAATGCACAAAAAAACTTTTAAACTGCAGTTCTGTTGCAGATATATTCTCACAATACATATGGGAGAAAATGGTGCAGTTGAAACACTACCACTACTACCTGTTGCTTACTGCTGTTGCTGCTGTCGCTGCTGCTACTGCTACTACTAAAATTACTGCTAGCACCACCACCACCAAACCCACCACTACTGCTATGGCTAACACGTAATAATATTCATCTCTGTCAGCACTGTTACAAAAATTAACTCAGAGCTCTGGACACCAAATCAGGCATTAGTTCATGCAGTTCATATTTAAAGTTGGTAATCTATTGTCTTTGATTTGGGCAAGTCATTGAAATTATTTGAGAGAAATCTTCCTTATTAGTATAATCTCAAAAGTTTTATAACAATTAAATGAGATAAAGCACATGAAAGTGCTTTCTGAAATGTACACATTTAATTATTATATACATTTAATTATTTATATGATGCTCTAAGTAAATTCTTACCGTTGGGGTTATTAACTTTAATTAATAGTAAGGAAAGTTACACTCATGATAATTGGAAAGTCATATACTAATCATATAATTTGTCCTGCAATAATCAGTTATGAACAGAAATGTCTACCATTTCTGTCTTCAAGTGTATTTATTTTTCACTCATTAAAATGGTTAAACAATCACTCTGAAAATATATAGAATAACTACTATTATTTCAGTAACTTCTACACATGTGTAGCATATTTGAATTTCCATCTCTACCAGTATACTCAAAGTCGACATTTGGTGTAACGGATCCCTGAGTTTCTTCAATATGTTTCACATCTAGCCACATGAAATGAATAGCTCTGTTCTGTAATTAATGATGTAATATACTCCTTTTAAATAAGGATTTTATCAGCCTATATAGCTAATGACAGCATCACCTAAATGACCAGTTGGAATCATTAAATTTACCAACTACTGTGCTATCATCAATTCCAATTAAATCCTAAGCATGTTTCTCATCAACATGTAAACACATTTTCTAATTGGGAAGTACCATCATGAGTAAATTTAATGGTGCCAAGTTGACCATTTAAGAGATTTAGTATAGTGAGAAATCATTTGGCTTTGAAGGTAGTATTCCTTTTTCTATCCCTCACATTTGTTGCACTTGGGAATATCCATTTGATAAAGATGGTTAGAGAAACTAATACTGGCCTCATATAAAGCAAGTTTACTACATTTAGCAGTGATCATAGGTATCTTTTGGGATGGTATGTTAGCATAGCAGCTGAATTGAAGTTATGAAACCCCCAAAGGAGATACTAGATAGTCAGCACATGTAAGTGGGACAAATAAAATTATCAGGAGTTTGACTGAGCTGATCCTGGAGAAATTTTTTCCCCATGAAGTATCAAAAAAAATTTGGATAGCCATCCAGCCTTTTCTTATTTGCTTGTTTACCTTCAGCACCTAGAATACTGTCAAACACGTAGAAGAGGTTTGTTGAATGAATGAACCACAGAAGTAGCTCAGTGACAGTATCATTTTCTTGTTTGGACATCTAAGCAGAGGATTTTCAATGAAAATAACAGCATCTAATACTTACTGAGCTAATTATGTTCTGAGGACTAGAAGAAGAACTTTTCACATGTCTTATACTTTGATGCTCACAATAATCAAAAATGAAATCAGCCAGGATTTTGGACAGAAACTATTTCATATATATATATTGTGTTCATCACAAACTTTATTATTCCCATATCCAGTTACAGGAATTATGAACCAAGTAGTTTAGGTAACTTGCTCACGATCATAGAGCTAGCATGCAGTGAAGCAGGGATTCAAATCTAGGTGTATTCATAGATTAATATACTAGGATAAGCAGTAGAAAGAAAAACATGAACATTTCAAAATTTCAGGGGCTTATATTAACAAATAGTAAGTTGTCTTCCTCATTCTGGAATAGCCACAGCCTGGAGTATTTGGGTCACAGTGGAGAGGAAAAAAGAATAGCTTATGGATCACAGTCATACAGATCATGATGTGAGTCACGGAAGTCCACAAAAATGGTATTTTTGGAGAGGGATACTTCAGTTGTGAGGGAAAAGGGGGCTCCTGGTTAGAAAAATCAATGATTTTCCATTGATCAGGATAATTATTTTTCATCCTTCATATATTTGCCAAGACATATTATCTCCTTCTTGACTGTCAGAACTAGACTACATACCTCTTCTATTGTTCTTGTACTTATGTCCATCATGATAAACAAAAATATATTCTACTTGCTTGTTGCTATCTGTATGCCTTACAAACTAAGTTCCTTGAGGGCAGAGACTTTACTTTGATAATATAATAGCACAAAAACTGGCACAAAATATAATGATAATAGAAATTGATCTTCATTTAAATTGAATATATATTGTAGGCACTGTGCTAATAAATTTTTATGTGGATTATCACAGTTATTCCTGATAATAACTGAATGTTACCATTATTATCACCATTTTACATAGAGGAAAATTTGAGACTTTGAGAGGGCATGAAGCTCAAGGTTATGACTAAAGTGTGTTAGAGCTGGCATTTGAATGCAAACAGCCTGACATTAGAGTGTTTTTGGGGGGTTTGTTTTTTTTTTTTTTTGCAGTACACGGTCCTCTCACTGTTGTGGCCTCTCCCGTTGCGGAGCACAGGCTCCGGAAGCGCAGGCTCAGCGGCCATGGCTCACGGGCCCAGCCGCTCCGCGGCAGGAACCCGTGTCCCCCACATCGGCAGGGGGACTCCCAACCACTGCGCCAACAGGGAAGCCCTAGAGTGTTTATTTTTAATACGATGCTGAAACGGCACACTTTCAGCTTTAAGAAACATGAAAATTATATGACATAAATCTGAAATATTTCATTTTGTTTTATGAAAGCTTTAATCATGAAAATTTATTGTTTATTCAAAGAAGAGAACTTGATTAGCTCTAAAAAATGTTGGCTAATGGCATCTGTGTAGACAAAATGAAGAAAGAAAACAATTATTTGCAAAATGTAGGAGAGGAAAACAAAGTAACATGGAAAGCAGTTACTTTTTTTTTAAGTTTAACTATGTCAGTCACTGTGCTGGAAATTTAAACATATATTATTTCCCCTAATCTTCCCAACAGAACTGTTTAACTAAATGATGGCTAAATTGATGCTGAGGTAGACATAGTAATGAGTCTAAAACAAGAGTTTTTAAAAGATGCCATTGTTATTATAATCATAATGTATTCACTATACCATACTAGTTATGGAAGTATAAGATACATTTGTATGCAGAGCTCAAATGGACTAGATAATTTCACTTTATAACCAGAATGTTAGGTAACAAATGCAGATAGTAAGTCTTACTGTGTTTTGGCCAAAATATTTTATAGATCATGTGTATATATCCATAATCATGTATTTAGAAGCTCTATTTATTAAAGAGTTAAAGTATTAATAGATATGTTTGCAGTGACAATGATCATTCATCTCCAGGTATAGGCATAGCAAAAATCTTAACATTTTATCTCACTTAAATTGTAAACATATGAGATAGTTATCATAAGATAACTGTGACTACAGACAAAATAATTTGGATGACTAACCCATACATCATGAAATATACTAACACTAGTTTTGATGCATAAATAAATTCCTCTCTTGGAATGTTCTATGGCATTGCTATAAATTTACAACTCCTTTTCAATTCACCATTATCAGATAATGAAATCAAACTAACTGGATCTTTGGATTATTTTGGTAACATTTTACCACAATGATGTTGAAAATTTTGTAGAAGCTTTTAAAATTGATTTAATTTAATTGGAGGTATTAAAGTTAGAATTCAATTTTTTCAATTGATAAGATATATTGAAACAGAAATACAGAAAGATTTGTGTTGTTTTATTATGCTAGATAGATTTATGATGCTAGATACATCTAGCACACAATTTTAAAATGAAAAAGGAAGGTGAATCATATTTTTACTGAATACTGTATATTATGAAAAAATATATAGATAATATTTAGATCCAGGGGCATAAGTTGATCATTCACACATAATATGTGGCCCATACCTATCCAGATATCCTGTGGCTGGTTTGAAAATTCCACAAATATTGATTTTCCTAGTCTTTAAAAAAAATTCAGAATCTATTAAAACTCTCTGTGGTGGAATTGCCAAAAGCTTTCTATAGCTTTTGATATTAAAATATCCTAAACTTTAGACTTTAATACATGTCCTATTTACATCTACAAGTTGTCCGATTATTGCATAACACAAATGCCATAATACCAGACACGTCTTGACAAATGCTAAGCCTCAGAAGTTTTTTTCTACTCATTGTTGGTTTCACAAGGCAATGTACACTCAAAGTTTTGTTCAGATTAAATATTGTCACTGTTCTATTTTATAAAAATAAAACAGTGCCAACTACTAACAGCTATCGATACTTTTAGGGTTAGGCCCCACTCATAAGAACATAACACTACAGTTTTTTTTTTTTTTAATTGTTAATCCAGATGAATCTTTATTTTTCTTGTTCCAAACAAATCTGATGCAATATAGAGAACTTCTCCCCAGAAAAAAATACAAAACCTGTGCAGACACACAAAATTTATATACAAACTTGGGGGTTTTCAAGGCTCTGTGAAGTCCACTCATATTCTTCATCCACTTGGTGGAATCTAGAGGGATCCACCTGGGGCAGCACAAGCCTGGGCTTTGGAGTCAGGCTGACTTGGTTTGTTTTTTTTTTTTTACATCTTTATTGGAGTATAATTGCTTTACAATGGTGTGTTAGTTTCTGCTTTATAACAAAGTGAATCAGTTATACATATACATATGTTCCCATATCTCTTCCCTCTTGCGTCTCCCTCCCTCCCACCCTCCCTATCCCACCCCTCCAGGCGGTCACAAAGCACGGAGCTGATCTCCCTGTGCTATGCGGCTGCTTCCCACTAGCTATCTACCTTACGTTTGGTAGTATATATATGTCCATGCCTCTCTCTCGCTTTGTCACAGCTTACCCTTCCCCCTCCCCATATCCTCAAGTCCATTCTCTAGTAGGTCTGTGTCTTTATTTCTGTCTTACTCCTAGGTTCTTCATGACATTTTTTTCTTAAATTCCATATATATATGTTAGCATACGGCATTTGTCTTTCTCTTTCTGACTTACTTCACTGTGTATGACAGACTCTAGGTCTATCTACCTCATTACAAATAGCTCAATTTCGTTACTTTTTATGGCTGAGTAATATTCCATTGTATATATGTGCCACATCTTCTTTATCCATTCATCCGATGATGGACACTTAGGTTGTTTCCATCTCCGGGCTATTGTAAATAGAGCTGCAATGAACATTTTGGTACATGACTCTTTTTGAATTATGGTTTTCTCAAGGTATATGCCCAGTAGTGGGATTGCTGGGTCATATGGTAGTTCTATTTGTAGTTTTTTCAGGAGCTCCATACTGTTCTCCACAGTGGCTGTATCAATTTACATTCCCACCAACAGTGCAAGAGGGTTCCCTTTTCTCCACACCCTCTCCAGCATTTACTGTTTCTAGATTTTTTGATGATGGCGATTCTGACTGGTGTGAGATGATATCTCATTGTAGTTTTGATTTGCATTTCTCTAATGATTAATGAAGTTGAGCATTCTTTCTTGTGTTTGTTGGCAGTCTGTATATCTCTTTGGAGAAATGTCTATTTAGGTCTTCTGCCCATTTTTGGATTGGGTTGCTTGTTTTTTTGTTTTTGAGCTGCATGAGCTGCTTATAAATTTTGGAGATTAATCCTTTGTCAGTTGCTTCATTTGCAAATATTTTCTCCCATTCTGAGGGTTGTCTTTTGGTCTTGTTTATGGTTTCCTTTGCTGTGCAAAAGCTTTGAAGTTTCATTAGGTCCCATTTGTTTATTTTTGTTTTTATTTCCATTTCTCTGGGAGGTGGGTCAGAAAGGATCTTGCTGTGATTTATGTCATAGAGTGTTCTGCCTATGTTTTCCTCTAAGAGTTTGATAGTTTCTGGCCTTACATTTAGGTCTTTAATCCATTTTGAGCTTATTTTTGTGTATGGTGTTAGGGAGTGATCTTATCTCATACTTTTACACGTACCTGTCCAGTTTTCCCAGCACCACTTATTGAAGAGGAACACTACAGTTCTTATTTTTAAAAATAACTGTCATGGATATAGAAAACTCTCTGCCTTCCTTTGTAAATAGATTCTGAGTTCCTAGTGGCCTAACCTTGGTTTATATAAGGACTCTCAGTTTCAGATGCTTCCATAAGACTGGCAGGTAATGGTAATAAACAAGTGAAATGGCCAGGTATTAGAGAACATGGGGAAAGGGGAGTAAGTGTGGGTGACCATAGCAAATTGAAAAGCTACTTATTTGTTAAAAAGGGCATGCTGTCATTCTACTGCAGTCAATTCTATTATTGAAAGAATTTGGAAATGCACATTATCTGTGAACTTCCTTGATTTTTCTAATACCGAGTATAACTCACAAGGCATTACCTATGGGCCTCCAGTTGACAAACCTTGGCTTATATCCCATCAGTTAATGAGAAAGGTAGAAACATACCTCATTGTCACCCCAAATTGAATCCACAGTTTGGATACTAGAGGCAAAAAGGAACATGGAAGGGGCAAAAGGAGACACAATCACTTTCTTCTTTTACCATGTTAGCATCATTTGATATTTTATTGAACTGTCTGCAATTAAATTAAAATCTCAGAGAATGTGCTGTTTTAAAAAAATAAGTGATTAATGCCTGGGCATCTTGTAAGGACTAGTCTTTTTAACTCTTTTAAAGGGATTTTTGTTCATGTGGTTGAATTTCATGGTCAGTTTCCTCCTCCACTGAGTCATCATTTTGGGGACAATTTAGAAAAGAAACAGCCCCTGAGAGGACTTCTTACCTATGGTTGGGCTTAGGATGGTCAACTTAGGGACAGAACCTAAATAGAATATAACCTTCCTATAGGCTTTTGTCTAATTAGAGCAGCAACTTCAGTTTACCATTTTGCTGCCTTGGGAGCAAACAGTGCTATCCCAATATAGGATGAGCATATTTATTGAGTGTGTGATAAAGGGATGCAGCTTCTGGGCTATATATTTTCTCTGTTCATAAAGTTGATTATAGCACATTCAACTGGTTATCCTGGAGAACCATGGAAGACTGAAGTATTCAATAGCTTCAGTGTACTAAGAGACAATTAAAAGATTTAAAGTCACATTCCAGAGACAGCTATGCTTTTTCAACTGTAAAGGCAATTTTAACGATACTAACACTAAGATTATTTCATTTAGTTAGGCTTTGGAGATTTGCTTTTTCTTAATGCATGGTATATTGAGTCAAAAAAACAACTGGAAAGAGAAAGAAAGAAAAGAAAGAGAAAGAGAAAGGAAGGGAGGGAGGAAGGAAGGGAAGAAGAGAGAGAGAATAGGAGAGAAAAAAGAATGCAGGAAATAGAAGAAAGAAAGGGTAAGTAGAAAGATGGAATGAAGACTGAGTAATTCATCACATAATTTTATTGAGCTAGTATTTGTTGAGAAAGTATTCCTTATAAAGTGCTCTGTTAGGCATGAATAAGTGTTATCCTGTATGATTCCCTGTTATGATGAACTTTTAAGCAATAATGATTATCTCAGTGTGGGTCAAGCTATGTAGATTATCTGGGGACTCCTACTGTGAAAGTAATGTATAAACCCAGAACCTGTCACTGGTATGTATTTCTATGGAATGGGAAAACATATATAATCTTATCTTAGTAGGAGTGAAAATTTATTATACTACCACTAAGAAAATCTTATTGGTAGTGGAGACTATAAAATACAAATAATTAGCCAAATAATAGGCCCAAAATATTCTTTTCATAAATGCATTATCATAGAAATTGATTATATGCTCATTTTTCCAGACCCATAAAAAGAACACAAATAATTCTAACACATATAGACATTGAAATTTTTTCTTCATACATTTAGGTATGATGAGTATAAATGGTGTCAAAAATAATACCCAATATCAATGTTTAATACTAGAGTCTTCTCTATTGATAATGCTTTGAAGACATAATGAGAGCAGTACATGCCTTGTGATTACTGTAAGGTCACATGAACCTGGTTTTTGTCTGTCATGTAGCTGTCATGATGATGTGTTAAAACAGCTTAGGGCTGCACCAGACAGACTTAAGATTTTAAAAACATCATTGAAGTTTTATATTTTTGAAGCTCTCACTTTATAATTTCAACAGTAATTGGATATTGTTAGGACTGGAATGTTAATGTAACATTTATTAGAATTAGTTTTGAGTGCACTACCATTTCATGTTATTAAAAGATGAAACATAATTCAGAAATTGTTGGTCAAATAATTCTTTTTTCTTTTCAGTTTCTTTCCTAGTCTTGACATATTATCAAATGCTTTATGTGGCTATTTAAAACATGATGTAGCATTATTGACTTCTAAACACGTTTTATCTCTGGGATCATAAAGCAAACACATGTACATATTTCAAGGTGCATTGGCTATTAAGTTGAACATGTTTTTTTACAAATTGGTTATAAACTGAGACCAAGTACCTCTGCTAGAGCATGTATTTTTATAAGGCTGTATATTACTGTTTAAATACATGATCTGTGGAGCTTGGTAAAACAGAAGTCATGCAGCCTACAATAGAGTGGTCTCCAAAGTTTTTACTCACGTATTACTATCAATAAATTGCTTTAGCACACTCACACACACAAACACACATATCAAATTTTCATATATGTATATATATCCACTATTATACCAGTGTATAAAATATAGACATCATAAACCATATATAAAATTAGGAATTAAAAATGATTATGCCATATGTGAAATATCATTTTCTTGAATTAATTTAACTTAATTACGGTAAAGACCTTTCTTTCCCTGATTAGATATGATGATATATGTGTCATTTTGTAAAACTTGTTTGTTATTTTATGGTACAGCTTTTCAAAGATTTAGTCCAAATTTAGTTAGTTCTATATCTGGTTTTAATGGCTGTCATAACTAAAAAAATCACTTCACAAAAATAACAGATGCAAATGGAGGAAATTCATCCTGCATTGTGAGTGCTAAATCAATTTAATTCCATCCTCCAGTTATGCAAAAGTTTTTGTCAAAATTTGGTTAATACTTTTCTTGAAATTAAATTGTAGGGCTTATAATTTGAAGGCAATGAATTTAATTTTTTAAATAAATGAATTAAAAACTTAATGACACTCATTCTTTGAAGATTTGTTATACAAGATAGGATATTTTGTTTCTATTTTTCTGTGCTTGAAGATTGAAGAGATCTTGCAATTAATACAAAATATTTTCGAGAATAAAACTGTGTAGCACAACTAAACCCCCTAGATATTACCTATAAAATAAGCATAAGACTCTTGAAGGTGGAGAGAAGATGGACTGGCTAGAAACTTGAAGAATAACACAATAAAATTTCCTGGGTTTTTTTGGTTGTTTTTTTTTTTTGCTCGTATATTCAAGACTTAACCTGGAAGAAGCTGGCAATCTGGAAATACCAGTGACTGCAAATAACCTCTTTGCCGAAGTCCTGTTCTTTTGGGCAAGGGGATCAAGAAAGGGGCTGGCTAGCAAGACAGAAAACCTTTAGACAGAAACAGCCCTACTCCGGTCAAACACCACAGAAAACATTGTGTTAGCACCCCCATTAATGCCAAGCAAAGAAAAGTGGGAAGCCTAGACTTCTACCTTGTGAGGCTATAACAGGGTGCCCAACACCCCCATCATGCAGGTAGAAAGAAGGCTAAGTACAGAGCTAGAGTTTCAGTCATGCAGTTATGAGGTCATTCCCTCATATTGTCTCTGGAGAACTTGTGGGGATCCTGGTCCCCAGGGGTACCCCACCTGGCAGTACCAAGGAGTGGCATCAAAGATAGTGCAAGGTGATGACATGCATTGTGTGATAATGAGACCACCCCCACAACAGTGTCAGAGGAGGCCATGTAGGAAACTAAAATATCTTTTTCCACACAGCAATAACAATGAGACCTTACACTGGGTATCAGCAGAGGTTGAGTGGGGAACAAAGACTTGTGTTTGTGCCCAGTGGTAACAAGGCAGCGTCAGAAAAAGCCAACTACAACAGAAGGCTTAAGAAAGATCCAGAATCTCAAAACATAACATTAAAATGTTCAGGTTTCAATTTAAAAAATCACTCATCATACCAAGAATCAGAAAGATCTCAAACTGAATGAAAAAGATAATAAATGGATGCCCAAACAAACTGAGATGACAGAGATGTTAGAATTACCTGACAAAGATTTTAAAGCAGCCATTCTTCAACAAGCAATTACCAACACCCTTGAAAAAAATGAAAACATAGAAAGTTTTAGGGAAAAAGTTTCAGCAAAGAAATAGAAGATATAAGGAAAAGTCAAATGAGAATATTAGAACAGAAAAATACAATAATTGAAAATAAAAGCTCAGTGGATGGGCTCAACAACATAATAGAGAGATTGGGGAAAGAATCAGTGAGCTGGAAGATAAACAATTGAAACTACCCAAGATGAAGAACAGAGAGAAAATACACTGAAAAGAAAAACACGGAACCTCATGGACCTGTGTCTTTGGAGTCCCAGAAGGAGAGGAGAAACAAGGAGAGTCTGAAAAAGTACTAGAAGAAATAATGGCAGAAAACATCCCAAATTTGGAAAGAAAGATAAATCTGTAGATTCAAGAAGGTAAGAAATTCCCAACATGATAAAACCAAACAAATCTGCATCAAGACACATCATAATGAAACTTCTGAAAGCTAAAGACAAAGACATTCTGAAAGCAACCAGGGAAAAATCACACATTATAGAGGAAAACACAATTAGAAAGACAGTGGATTTCTCATCAGAAATCAGGGAAACCAGAAGGAAATGGCACAATATAGTTCAGGGCTGAAAGGAAAGGACAATCAGTCTAGAATGCTATTATGCCCAAGGCAAATATCCCTTTAGGAATGAAGTGGAAATCATGACCCTCTCAGTGAAAATAGTTTTTCTCCAGAAGACCTACTCTAAAGGAATAATTTAAAAATTTTTCTAAATAAAAAGGAAAAAACAAAAGAAGAAACCTTGGAATATCAGGAAAGGAAGAAGCAAAAATCAAGGTAAATGCAGTAAGTTTTTGATCTCTTCTTGAGCTTTCTAAGTTTGAGCAATAATTTAAACACTGTTTAATATAGTTCAAAACACATGGAGAGAATATTTAAGATATTTGCACTAAAAATGGGGAAGGGCAAAGTGATGTAAAGAAAGATAAAATTTCTGTACTTCACTAGGACTGGTAAAATGATGACACCAGTAGATTGTAATTATATATATATATATATACATGTAATAATACGTAGAGTAATCTTTAAAAAGCTATACAAATAGATACACTCAAAACACTACAGATAAATCAAAATGAAATTCTAAAAAAACTTCTGCCACAATAATGCAGGAAAATAAAGCAGAGACAGAAAGAACCAATAGGAAACAAAAGTAAATTGGCACAACCCCTAATGTATCATTAATTACATTAAAATATATGGTCAAAATGCACTGATTAAAAGACAGATTGGCAAAGTAAATGACAAATTATGACCTATATACTGTCTATAAAAAAAAAAACCCTCATTTTAAATATAACAACATAGGCAGGCTGAAAGCAAAAGGATAACAAACATGTATCATGAAAATATTAATTTTAAAATGTATTAGTGGCTATATAATTATCAAAGTGACTTCAGAGCAAAGAGGGTAATCAGAGCCACAGTGGGACATTATATAATGGTAATGCACCGAGAAGACAGCAATCCTAAATGTGTATGTACCAAACAATAGAGGTGCAAAATATGTGAAGTAAAAACTGATGGAACTGAAGAAAAAAATAGACAAATCCACAGTTACCAATGGAGGCTTTACCACCTCTTTCACAACAATGCATAGAATAATTAGAAAACCAACAGCGATATAAAACTCCACAGCACCATGAAACCAACAGGATCTAAAGGACGTTTATAGAACACTCCAACCAACAACATAAGGATACATTGCTTCAAGTGATCAAAGAATATATACCAAGGTATATCATATCCTGGGCCATAAAACAAGCCTCAGTAAAATTCAAAGAACTGAAATCAAGCACAATGTGTTCTTTAACCAGTGGAATCATACTGGAAATCAGTAAGAAAAATAACAGGAAATTTTCCAAACACATAGAAACTGAACAACACACTTTAAATAATTGGTGGGTCAGAAAAGAAGTCTCAAGGGGAATCAGAAGATACCTGGAACTCAATTAATATGAAACTTAAACGTATCAAAATTTGTGGGACATAGCTAAAGGAGTGTGAGAGGAAAATTTATAGCATTCTATGCTCACATTAGGAAATAGGAAAATTCTTAGATCAATAACCTAAGTTCCCACCTTAAGAAAAAGAAGAGCAAAATAAACCCAAGGCAAGCAAAAAGAAAGAAATAACAAAGATAAGAATAGAAATCAGTGAAATTGAAAACTGCAAAACAATAGAGAGAACCTTTGAAACAAAGAGCGGGTTCTTTGAAAAGATCAATGAAATTACCCACCCCTCAAGCAGGATGGAGGAGAGAGAGGAGAGAGAAACACAGATTTCCAGTATCAGGAATGAAATAGGGGATATCATCATAGATACTTCAGAAATCAAAAGGATATTTAGGAATATTATTGTCTTAGTCCAATGGAACTGTTCTAACAAAATACCACCAAATACATGGTTTATAAACAATGGAAAATTATTTCTCACACTTCTGCAGTCTGACAAGTCCAAGATCAAGGCACTGGCAGATTCAGTGTCTGGTGAGAACGTGCTTTCTGGTTCATAGACAGCTGTCTTTTTGCTGTGGCTGTACATGGTGGAAAGGATGAGGGATCTTTCTAGGGTCTCATTTATAGGGTCACTAATCTCATTCCCTAAGACTCTGCCCTCATGATCTAATCACCCCCAAAAGCCCCATCTCCATCAACTTGGAGGTTAGACTTTCAACATATGAATTTTGGGGGGACACGAATATTTAAACCATAGCAAATATAAATAACACATAAATTTGACAATGTAAATGAAATGGACCAACTTCTTGAAAATTACAAACTACCAATATTCATCCAATATGAAATACATATTTTGAATAGGCCTATAACTATAAAGACCAAGTAGTCCAAGTGGTTTCTGGAAACTGAAATGTGAAAGTTTTATTGAGAAGGCCATGTGAAAGGGTGATGCAAACTTTAGTTGAAGGATTCAGTCACCCTAAGCCAGTATCAGTGTGAGAGAGCCAGGGGAACACATATGATGGTGCTAATTTCTTCCTTCTGCCTCCTGATATTCCCCATTGTCCAAGCCCAAAAGAAAGCCAGAGAACAAAGGTAACCATTGATTAGTACATATGGGTCTGCCTGCCTCCTTTGGCAGAAAACATAAGGGCAAATTGAGATATTTAGTACATTTATTTAGATAAAATATAATTATTATTTACTTCTAATTTTGCTTCTTGTTGCCATATGTATTGTCATCATACTGTAGCATATGAACTCACTTTGTATACAACTCTAAAATATAATGTTAACTCTTCAACTACACTGAAAGCTACCATGTAGTATCTGATGGAACTCTTAGAGGACAACATAGGAAAAATACTCTTTGACATAAACCACAGCAAGATCTTTTTTTGACCCACCTCCTAGAGTAATGAAAATAACAACAAAATTAAACAAATGGGACCTAATTAAACTTAAAACTTTTGCACAACAAAGGAAACCATAAACAAGACAAAAAGACAACCCTCAGAATGGGAGAAAATATTTGCTAATGAAACAATGGACAAAGGATTAATCTCAAAAATATATAAACAGCTCATGCAGCTCAATATTAAAAAAAAAAAAAGAAACAACCCAATCCAAAAATGGGCAGAAGACCTAAATAGACATTTCTCCAAAGAAGGCATACAGATGGCCAAGAGGCACAGGAAAAGCTGCTCAGCATCACTAATTATTAGAGAAATGCAAATCAAAACTACAATGAGGTATCACCTCACACCAGTCAGAATGGCCATCATCAAAAAATCTACAGACAATAAATGCTGGAGAGGGTGTTGAGAAAAGGGAACCCTCTTGCACTATTGGTGGGAATGTAAATGGATCCAACCACTGTGGAGAACAGTATGGAGGTTCCTTAAAAAACTACAAATAGAACTACCATATGACCCAGCAATCCCACTACTGGGCACATACCCTGAGAAAACTGTAATTCAAAAAGAGACATGGACCACAATGTTCATTGCAGCACTATTTACAATAGCTAGGACATGGAAGCAACCTAAGTGTCCATCGACAGATGAATGGATAAAGAAGATGTGGCACATATATACAATGGAATATTACTCAGCCATAAAAAGAAATGAAATTTAGTTATTTGTAGTGAGGTGGATGAACCTAGAGTCTGTCATACAGAGTGAAGTAAGTCAGAAAGAGAAAGACAAATACCGTATGCTAACACATATATATGGAATCTGAAAAAAAGAAAAAAAAGGTACTGATGAACGTAGTGGCAGGACAGGAATAAAGAAGTAGACATAGAGAATGGGCTTGAGGACACGGTGGGGGAGGGGGAAGCTGGAACAAAGTGAGACCATCATTGGCATATACACACTACCAAATGTAAAATAGATAGCTGTGGGAAGCAGCAGCATACATAGCACAGGGAGATCAGCTCCGTGCTTTATGACGACCTAGAGGGGTGGGATAGGGAGGGTAGGAGGGAGGCTCAAGAGGCAGGGAGTATGCGGATATATGTATGCATATGGCTGATTCACATTGTTGTGCAACAGAAACTAACAGCCCTGTGAAGCAATTATACTCCAATAAAGGTGTATTAAAAACATAAATAAGTGAATAAGCACACACACAAAAATATAATGTTCCCTCTTCAAGTACATTGAGAGCTACCATGTAGTATCTGATGGAACAACATTTCTGCAGTATATTTTTCACTATCAAGCCTGCAAAAATATTTATTGCATAAATATATACCCTCTTTGTCTATCTCTATGCCTCCCTCTCCACACATATACACAAGTATATATATATACATAACATATATATATATTTGTTATGTATACATATGTATATATATAACATTCAACATATATGTGCACATTGTAGTTAAGTTTATTACCCAGAAACATGTACAATATGCAGACATGGCAACATCATGGGAAAATACACTTTGTGGTATAATGCTTGGCAATGTAAATTTTCACTGCAGGTAACTTTGATAGTGTGTGTGTGTGTTAAAAATTCAAATGAGTGCATATCTTCTATAAAGTATATCCACTTCTATAAAATTATTTTAATGGTATAATTAAGGTGTGTACAAAGATTTAAGTTCAAGAATGACAGTGCCATTTATAAGGAAAGATATAAAATAACTTGAAAGTTATTCTGTAATACCGGGCTGCTGAAATGAATGTTTGTGTATCTATGGAATTATGTATTTGTAAAAATTATATTTTGGTGTGTTATTTGTTGACAATGAAATAATTTCACTTCGTGTAATTGAGTCTTTTGAGGTAATATGAGTTATATAGTGTTTAAAGCCATGTTTATGTGAAATTTACATTCCAACCCTAACACTTATTAGCTCTTTAACCTAGCCTAGGTTCCATAGTCTCTGTAACTCTCATCTATATATTGGGTATAAAATAAGAGCAGTTATGTCATAGGGTTATTTTGTAGGTTTAATGAAAAAGTGAATACAAAATACTGAATGAGCATTTTGCATATAACATGTGCCCAAGAAAAATGATCAGGGATCCAGGAGATTTTATTGGATTCTCAAGTAATTCCAACATGCAGAAAAAAGCACATAGTTGAAGGTTTAATTTATTTGAGGTGTATGTTAAGTACATACTTTAGAAAAGTTGTGAATATTAATGGTTAGGAAAAATCAATAAAGGGGAATGTTATTAACTCTGAGGTCTCTCAATTTTTTGAGAGTACTGCTTGCCTAGAAAATGGGACCTAGAAAAGGATAATCTAGCATATACTTCATTATTTTGTCTTAATTTTCTTAGACAAGAAATAAAATTATTTTCTACTTCACAAATTGAGTTAAATTTTGTGAATCAAGAGAAAATATTTTTCATCCGCAAAGTGTAAATATTGTACCCAAGTTCTGAAAAAACCAGGAGCATATTGATTCAGAGGAGAATTGCCTAGTCACACAATACCGGAAAAAGATCTTCTGGCAGTAAGAACTTCATATTTCCGTCAAGTATCCTGATTAAAACTTTGAATTGTTATTTAAAAACAACTCATATGTAAGGTAGATAGAACAGACATATATATATATATGAGGAAACTGAGTCAACAGAAAATCAGAGTCTTGTCCAAGGTCAAACATTGATTTTCTTCTGGAGTTATTGAAATGAATTTTCTGGAGTCACAGCCTACCATTCTTTCTTTCATATTGTGTCTAATATCAATAGATGTGATGATAGTTATATAATAAACCTATGTTCTTTCCCAAATAATTACATTTATATAAAATTATATATAATATACATAATTTTCATTGCTAAAATGAAAGATACTGGCCTAAAAAATGATGACTCTGACTTTTGGAATAATGACTCGTTTACTCTAGATATGATTTAGCTTATAGCTCAGCATAATTAACAGACCATTAAATATTGTATATAATTGAATTTAAATAAATTTCTCTTTATCTGGGTTTCATTGGACTGGTTTAATTGGCCTTATTAAAAAAAATTTGTAAAAATAGTTAAGGATGGTGTGTGTAACCTAATTTTTCACCATGAATATTTAACCAGTGCTTTAATTGAATACTTAGATTTAATGATAAAAATTTACAATTTTAGGGTAAATGTATAATTATCTTATAAATATGCAGATAATAAAAATTAAAATAACAGATGATTTTAAGTGCTTTATTTTAAAAAATATGTACTTGCGTGGCCCTTTAAGGAAGTTTTGCCTTAAAAAAATGCACTTAATTAGGGATCAAGATGGCAGAGTAGGAAGATCCTGAGCTCACCTCCTCCAGTGGATACAGCAAAACTACAACTACATATACAACAACTATCTTTGAAAATAACCTGAAGACTAGCAGAAAAGATTTTCTACAACTAAGAATATAAAGAAAAGGCCACATCAAGACTGGCAGGAGAGGGAGAGACATGATCTAGTCAGAGCCCACATACCCGGTGTGATGACCCACAGCACAGGAAGGATATCACAACTGCAGAGACCCCCCTGAGGAGCAAGGGGTCTCAGCCCCACCTCAGGCTTCCCAACCTGAGGGGCCTTCACTGAGAAGATGAGCCTCCATAACAGGTGACTTTGAAAACCAGCAAGACTTATGTCAGGAGAACCAGAGGGCCATAGAAAACAGATTCTTCTTGAAGGACTCATGCACAAACTTACTCACTCCAAGTCCCAGCACAGAGGTAACAGCTTGAAAAGTGCCTGGGTCATGTGAGAAGGAGATTCATTGACTTAATTTTAGGTTGTGTGCTAGAGGGACAGGGAGCTGGTGGTACTTTCTCTGGGGACAGAAGTGCTGGTAGGCACTATTTTGTTTTTACTGTCTTTCTACCAATTATTCTCCAGCAACCTAATGCCATGCACCCCACCTCGATGTTCCCCTAAGCAACAGCAGCTCACAACCATCCTGCCCCAGCCAATCCCTCCAAAGTGGCTCACACACCACACAGCAGCCATTCTGCCCAGCAGTGGTACCCCTCCAAAGTGGCTCCTGCCACGTCCCAACCAGCAAGTAGCCAGGGAGCACCAGCGCCCTTCCAAAGCACATCCCACTTCAGGGGGGCAAGAAATGTACCCCTAGCAGTTGCAGCTAGACCTCTCAGTCAGCCAGGCTGGGAGGCAGCCCCACCCACCAGCACACACACAGCAGTCATGGCCAGGCACTGCAGCCAGCCCACCTGAGGGCCAGTCCTACACAGCAGCACATCTGCAGCAATCAAGGTCAAACCACAATAGCAGGGTGTACACAGCCCACAGAGGAGATACCCCTGGAGCACCTGGTGCTGGTGACCAGGAGGTATTGTGCCACTGAGCCCCACAAAAAAACCTTCTACTTAAGGCCCTTTTTTCAAGACTGGGAGACATAGTTGATTTACCTAATGCAGAGAAACAAAAAAGAGAGTTACGCAAAATTAGGAGACAAAGGAATACTTTACAAATGAAAGAACAAGACAAAAGCTCAGAAAAAGAACTGAACAAAATGGAGATAAGTGATTTACAACATAAAGAGTTCAAAGTAATAGTCATAAAAATGCTTACTGAACTTGGGAAAAGAATAGATGAACTTAGAACATCAACAAGAGATAGAAAATATTTTTAAGAAATCAAAACTGAAGAATACAATAACTAAAATGAAAAATACACTAGAGGGAATCAACAGCAGATCAAAGCATGTGGAACAGAGCAGTGATCTGGAAAACAGTGTTGTGGAAATCACCCAATTGGAATAGCATAAAGAATAAGAAAAAAATTAGGATATTTAAGAGACCTCTGGGACAATGTCAAGTGTAGTAACACTTGCATTATAGAGGTCCTGGAAGAAGAGAGAGAGAGAAAGGGCCAGAAAACCTATCTGAAGAAATAACGGCTGAAAACTTTCCTAATCTGATGAAGGAAACTGACAGGTAACACAGAGTCCCAAACAAGATGAACTGAAAGACACCCACACTGAAGTACATTATGATTAAAATGTCAAAAGTTAATGACAAGAAGTGAATCTTAAAAGCAGTAAGAGAAACAGTTATGTACAAAGGAACCCCCATAAGACTATCAGCTTATTTTTCAACAGAAACATTGTCCCAAAAGGACCGGCAGAATATAATCAAACTACTGAAAGAGAAGAACTTACAACCAAGAATATTCTACCTAGCAAGGTTATCATTCAGAATTGAAGGAGAGAGAAAGAGTTTCCCAGACAAGCAAAGGCTAGAGGAGTTCATCACTGCTAAACTAGCTTACAAGAAATGTTAAAGGGATTTAATGATGGAGGGATCAGTCCAACAAGAGATGTAACACACTTGTAAATATCTGTGCAGCCAACATAGAAGCATCTAAATACATAACAGAAATAAAGGGAGATCTTGACAGTAAATACGATAATACTAAGAGAATTTAACACTCCTTACATCAATGGATGGGTCATCCAGACAGAAAATCAATAAGAAAACACTGGCCTTAAATGACACATTATATTAGATGAACTTAAGAGATATATACAGAGCACTCAAACAGCCAAAGAGCAGAGTACACATTCTTCTCAATTGCACATGGAACATTCTCCAGGATAGATCACATGTTGAGACACAAAACAAGTCTCAACAAATTTAAAATGATAGAAACTATATCAAGCATTTAAAAATACTTCCTTAGATTTCTTATTGAAATACAGTTGATTACATATTATGTAAGTTTCAGGTGTACAACACAGCAATTTATATATATATATATATATATATATATATAAAGAATAATATAATAAGAATCTTTTTCAGATTCTTTTCCCTTAAACATTATTACAAAATATTCACTATGTTTCCTTATTCTATAGAGTAGATCCTTGTGGGTTATCTATTTTATACATAGTAGTGTGTATATGTTAATCCCAGCCTCCTAATTTATCCCTCCCACTACCCACTTTCCCCTTTGATAACCATAAATTTGTTTTCTGTATCTGTGATTCTATTTCTGTTTTGGAGATATAGTCATTTGTGTCTTTGTTTTTTAGATTCTACATATAAGTGATGTCATATGATAGTGCTGCAAATGGCATTCTTTCATTCTTTTTTATGGTCGAGTAATATTCCATTGTACATATATACCACATCTTCTTTATCCATTCATCTGTTGATGGACATTTAAGTTGCTTCCATGTCTTGGCTGTTGTAAATACTGCTGCAATGAACATCAGGGTGCATGTATCTTTTCAAATTGTGGTTTTCCCAGGATATATGCCCAAGAGTGGGATTGGTGAATCATATGGTAGCTCTATTTTTAGTTTTTTAAGGAACCTCCATACGGTTCTCCATAGTGGCTGTATCAATTTACATTCACACCAACAGTGTAGGATGATTCCCTTTCCTCTCTTTCCCTCTCCAGTGTTAATTATTTGCAGACATTTTGTTGATGGCCATTCTGACCAGTGTGAGGTTTTGGTGTCAGGGTGATGGTCGCCCAATAGAATAAGTTCAGAAGTATTCCTTCCTCTGCAATTTTTTGGAATAGTTTCAGAAGGATAGGTACTAACTCTTTTTTAAGAGTTAATAGAATTTAATAGAATTTACCTGTGAAGCCATCTGGTCTTGGACTTTTGTTTGTTGAGAGTTTTTTAAATCACAGATTCAATTTTAGTACTTGTAATTGGTCTGTTCATATTTTCTATTTCTTCCTGATTCAGTCTTGGGAGATTTTCTAAGAATTTATCCATTTCTTCTATGTTGTTCATTTTACTAGCATATAGGTGCTTTTAGTAGTCTCTTATGATCCTTTGTATTTCTGTGGTGGTGTTTGTAATTTCTCCTTTTTCATTTCTGATTTTATTGATTTGGGCCCTCTCCCTTTTTTTTTCTTGATGAGTCTGGTGAAAGGTTTAGCAATTTTGTTTATCTTTTCAAAGAATCAGCTATTAGTTTCATTGATCTTTTCTACTTATTTCTTTGTCTCTATTTCATTTATTTCTACTCTGATCTTTATGATTTCTCTTCTACTAACTTTGGGTTTTGTTTGTCCTTCTGTCTCTAGTTGCTTTATATGTAAGGTTAAGTTGTTTATTTGAGATTTTTCTAGTTTCTTGAGGGAAGCTTGTATTTCTACAAACTTCCCTCTTAGAATTGCTTTTGCCAGATTCCATAGGTTGTAGATTGTTTTGTTCTCATTTTCATTTGTCTCTAGATATTTTTAGATTTCCTCTCTGATTTCTTCAGTGATCCATTGGTTGTTTAGTTGAACATTGTTTAGCCTCCATGTGTTTGTGTTTTTTGCAGTTTTTTTTCTTGTTGATTTCATTGCATGGTGGTCAGAAAAGATGCTTGATATGATTTCAATTTTCTTAAATTTACAAACATTTCCTTTTTGGCCCAGCATGTGATCTATTCTGGAGGATATTACCTGTAGACTTGAAAAGAATGTGTATTCTGCTGCTTTCAGATGGAATGCTCTATAAATATCAATTAAGTCCATCTGGTCTAATGTTTCATTTAAGGCCTTTTTTTCCTTATTGATTTTCTGTCTGGATAATCTGTCCATTGGTATAAGTTGAGTGTTAAACTCCTAAACTATTATTGTTTTACAGTCAATTTTTCCTTTTATGTCTGTTAACATTTACCTTATATATTGAGGTGCTCCTGTGTTGGGTGCTTATATATTTTAAATTGTTATATCTTCTTCTTGGATTGATCCCTTGATGATTATGTAGTGTCCTTCTTTGTCTCTTGTAACAGTCTTTATTTTAAAGTCTATTTTGTCTGATATGAGTATTGCTACTCCAGCTTTCCTTTGATTTCCATTTGCATGGAATACCTTTTCCATCCCCTCACTTTCAGTCTGTGTGTGTTTCTAGAATTGAAGTGACTCTCTTGTAGACAACATATATAAGGATCTTTTTTTTTTTCAAATCTGTATAGCCGGTCTATGTCTTTCAGTTGGAGCATTTAATCCATTTACATTTAAGGCTTTATTTGATAGGTATGTTCCTATTGCCATTTTTTTTTTCTTTTTTGTGGTACGCAGGCCTCTCACTGCCGTGGCCTCTCTCGCTGCGGAGCACAGGCTCCGGACGCGCAGGCTCAGCGGCCATAGCTCACGGGCCCAGCCGCTCCGCAGCATGCGGGATCCTCCCGGACCAGGGCACGAACCCGTGTCCCCTGCATTGGCAGGCGCCACCAGGGAAGCCCCCTATTGCCATTTTGTTAATTGTTTTGGATTTGTTTTTGTACGTCTTTTATCTTCCTTTCTTCTTTTGTTCTATTCTTTTGTGTTTTGATGACTGTCTTTACTGTTATGTCTGGTTTACTTTTTCTTTTTTGTGTGTTTATTTATTATAGACTTGGTTTATGGTTACCATGAAGTTTTAGTATATCAGTCTATATGTATACATGATTATTTAAAGTTGCTGGTCTCTTAATTTCAAATGCATTTCAAATATCCTGCACCTGTATTCTCCTCTCACAGTTGCTGCTTTTGATGTCATATTTGTGTGTGGATGATTTCCTATCTTTACTGTATGTATATTTGCCTTGGCTGGTGAGCTTTCCCATTCATAATTTTCTTGTTTCTAATGTGGCCTTTTCTTTCCCACCAGAGAAGTTCCTTTAGAATTTGTTGTAAAGCTGGTTTGGTGGTGCTGAAATCTCAGTTTTTGCTTGTCTGTAAAACTTTTGGTTTCTCTGTCAAATCTGAACAATGGCCTTGCTGGGTAGAGTGTTCTTAGTTGTAGGTTTTTCCCTTTCATCACTTTAAATATATTGTGCCACTCCCTTCTGGCCTGCAGAGTTTCTGCTGAAAAATCAGCTGATAACCCTATGGGGATAACCTTGTATATTATTTGTTGCTTTTTCCTTGTTGCTTTTAATATTTTCTCATTGTTTTTATTTTTTGTCAATTTGATTTATGTGTCTTGCCATGTTCCTCCTTTGGTTTATACTGTGTGAGACTCTCTGTGCTTCCTTGACTTGAGTGATTGTTTCCTTTCCCATGTTAGGGAAGTTTTCAGCTATTATCTTTTCAAATATTTTTCCAGACCCTTTCTCTCTCTCTTCTCCTTCTGGGACATTTGTAATTCAAATGTTGGTGCATTTAATGTTGTCCCAGTTGTCTCTTAAACTGTCCTCATTTCTTTTTTTTTTTTACTGTACCACACAGTCTGCAGCATCTTAGTTCATCAACTAGGAATCAAACCCATGCCCCCTGCAGTGGAAGCATGGACCACTAGGGAAGTCCCTTGTCCTCATTTCTTTTCATTCTTTTTTCTTTATTCTGTTCCATGATGGTGATTTCCACCATTCTGTCTTCCAGGTCACTTATCCATTCTTCTGCCTTATTTATTCTGTTATTGATTCCTTCAAGTGTGTTTTTCACTTCAGTTATTTTATTGTTCAATTCTGTTTGATTCTTCTTTATATTTTCTATCTCGTTGCTAAGAACTTCTTTTAACTTCTTGATCTGTGCATCCATTCTTTTCCCAAGTTCTTGGATCATCACTACAGTCATTACTTGGAGCTTTTTCTCTGGTAGATTGTCTATCTCTACTGCACTTAGTTGCTCTTCTGGGGTTTTACCTTGTTCCTTTGGAACATATTCCTTTGCTGTCTCATTTTGTTTAAATTTCTTTTTGTATTTTTATGTATGTGGTAGCTTAGTTACATTTCTCAAACTTGGAGAAGTGGTCTTCTGTAGGGGATGTCCCATGTGTCCCAGCAGTACACTCTCTTCTTATCACTCAAGGACCAGGAACAGCTGCTCCCAGGCTAGGTTCTGACCTGTGTTTGCAGACTCAGTTCTGCAGACTGCAAGACTAGTTTCCTTCCTTCTGGTGTTTGCCCCCGGTAGGTGAGTCTCATCTAGGGGCTTGTGCAGACGTCCTGTTGGGAGAGGTTGGTGTCTGCCCACTGGTGGGCAGGGTAGTGTCAAGGGGCATGTCTAGAGGTGCTGTGGGTTCAGGCAGCCTGTCTTCTGTTGGGTGGGTCTGTGTTCCTGCCCTATTCATTGTTTGGCCTAAGGCATTCCAGCACTGGAACTTACAGGCTGTTGGGTGGGGTCAGGTTTTGGTTCCAAGGACCCAAAATGTCTGTCTCCAGCCAGAGTTCATGTAGATTTCCCTATGTCTATCAGCTTTTATGACCCCAGAGAGAGCCACAGCTGCCCCTGTCTCCCCAGGATACCCTCCAAGACCAGCAGGTACATCCAACCCAGGCTCCTATGGAGTCACTACTTTTGTCCTGGGTCTTGGTGCACACAAGACCTTATGTGTACCCTCCACTGGCCTTCAAAGCCAGATGCTCTGGGGGCTTCTCTCTGATGCCAGATCTGTAGGCTTGGGAGCCCAATGTAAGGCTCAGAGCTTTCACTCCTATTGGAAAATTTCTCCAATGTAATTAATCTACAGTTTGTGGGTCACTTACCTGGGGGGGGGCATGGGATTTGATTATATCGCTAGTGCGCCCCTCCTTCCGTCTCATGGTTCCTTCTTTATGTCTTTGGATGTAGAATATCTTTGTGTGTGTGTGTGTGTGTGTAGATTTCAGTTCTTTTTATCAATGGTTGTTCAGCAGTTAGTTGTGATTTTGGTGTGCTCATGGGAGGAGGTGAGCTTAAGGTCCTTTTACTCCACCATCTTGTCTAGGTTCTCAGGCATTTTTTCTGATAAAAACAGTATGAAACTAGAAGTCAATTACAGGAAGAAAGGTGGGAGTAGCACAAACAACTGGGGGCTAA
Organism: Phocoena phocoena; assembly: GCF_963924675.1. NCBI lineage: Eukaryota > Metazoa > Chordata > Mammalia > Artiodactyla > Phocoenidae > Phocoena > Phocoena phocoena. The sequence continues at coordinate 81,742,305 of NC_089221.1, read as the reverse complement.
GCAACATGCAACTGAAAAACTGATGGTTTAATGAAGAAATCAAAGAGGAAATCAGAAAATAACTCAAGACAAATGAAAACAGAAACACAGTGTTCAAAAATTATGGAACACAGCAAATGCAGTTCTAAGAGGGAAGTTTATAATGTTACAGGCCTACCTCATGAAACAAGAAAACTCTCAGATAAACAACTAACCTTACAACTAAAGGAACTGGAAAAAGAAGAAAAAATAAAGCACAAAGTTAGTTGAGGAAGGAAATAATAAAAATCAGAGTAGAAATAAGTGAAATTGAGACAAAAAAACAATAGAAAAGATCAATGAAAATAAGAGCTGATTTTTTTGAAAAGATTAAAAAAATCAATAAACTTTTATCTAGACTCATAAAGATAGAAGGAGAGAGGGCCCAAATCAAAATAATAAGAAATGAAAGAGAATAATTTACAACTGAGACCACAGAAACATAAAGGATCATAAGAGTTTACAGTGAACAATTATAATCCAACAAATTGGAAAATCTAGAAGAAATGGATAAATTCTTAGAGACATATAATTTTCCAAATCTGAATTAGAAATAAATAGAAAATCTGAACAACAGTTATCAGTAATGAAATTGAATCAGTAATAAAAAGCTCCCAACAAATAGAAGTCTAGGACCAGACGGCTTCAGGAGTGAATTCTACCAAACATTTAAAGAGTAAATACCTGTCCTTCTCAAAGTATTCCAAAAAATTGAAGAGAAAGGAATGCTTTCAAACTCATTCTATGAAGCCAGTATTACCAAATCCAGGTAAAGACACTATGAAAAAAGAAAATTACTGGCCAATATCCCAGATAATCATAGGTGAAAAAAATACTCAACACAATAATTAGCAAACTGAATTCAGTAATACATTCAAAAGATCATACACCATTATCAGGTGGGATTTATACCAGGTATGCAAGAATGGTTAATATTCACAAATCAGTCAACATGATAAAAATCATGTGATCATTTCATTAGATGCAGAAAAAGCATTTTACAAGATTTAACACCCATTTATGATATAGATATTCAATAAAATGGGTAAAGAGGGAATGTACTTCAACATAATAAAGGCCATGTATGACAAGTCCACCGCTTACACCCTACTCAATGAAGAAAACCTGAAAGCTCCCCCCCTAAGATCAGAAACAAGACAAGGATGCCTACTATCACCACTTTTATTCAAAGTATTATTGGAAGCCCTAGGCAGATCAATTAGGCAAGAAAAAGAAATAAAATCATCCAATTTGAAAAGGAAGAAAAATTGTCACTATTTGCAGGTGACATGATATTATATAGAGAAAACCCTAAAGACATCACCAAAAAACTGTTAGAATTAATCAACAAATTCAGTAGAGTTGCAGGATGCAAAATCAACATACAGAAATCTATTTCATTTCTATAAACTAATAATGATATATCAGAAACTGAAATTAAGAAAACAATTACATTGACAATTGCATCAAAAAGAGTAAGATACCTAGGAATAAATTTAACAGGAAGTTGAAAGACCTGTTCTCTAAAAACTGTAAGACATTGATGAAATAAATTGAAGATGACGCAAATAAATGGAAAGATGCACTATGCTCATGGATTAGAAGAATTCATATTGTTAAAATACCCATACTACCCAAAGGAATCTGGAGATGCAATGCAATTCTTATGAAAATGCCAATGGCATTTTTCACAAAACTGGAACAAATAATCCTAAAATTTGTATGGAATCACAAAGACCCTGAATAGCCAAAACAATCTTAAGAAAGAACAAAGCTGGAGATATCACACTCACTGATTTCAAACTATACTACAAAGCTGTACTAACCAAAACTGTATATAATACTGGCACAAGCACAGACACATAGATCAATGGAACAGAATAGAGAGCCCAGAAGTGAACCCACACATATATGAGCAATTAATCTAGGAGAAAGGAGGCAAGAAAATAGAATAGGGAAAAGACAACCTATTCAATAAATAGTTGGAGAAACTGGACATCTACAGTCAGTAGAATGAAACTGAACCACCTATTTTTTCTTTTTTACATCTTTATTGGAGTATAATTGCTTTACAATGGTGTGTTAGTTTCTGCTTTATAACAAAGGGAATCAGTTATACATATTCATATGTTCCCATATCTCTTCCCTCTTGCGTCTCCCTCCCACCCACCCTCCCTATCCCACCCCTCCAGGTGGTCACAAAGCACCGAGATGATTTCCCTGTGCTATGTGGCTGCTTCTCACTAGCTATCTACCTTACATTTGGTAGTGTATATCTGTCCATGCCTCTCTCTCACTTTCTCACAGCTTACCCTTCCCCCTCCCTATATCCTCGAGTCCATTCTCTAGTAGGTCTGTATCTTTATTCTTCTCTTACCCCTAGGTTCTTCATGACATTATTTTTTTCTTAGATTCCATATATATGTGTTAGCATACGGTATTTGTCTTTCTCTTTCTGACTTACTTCACTGTGTATGACAGACTCTAGTAGGTCTATCCACCTCATTACAAATAGCTCAATTTCGTTTCTTTTTATGGCTGAGTAATATTCCATTGTACATATGTGCCACATCTTCTTTATCCATTCATGCGATGATGGACACTTAGGTCGTTTCCATCTCTGGGCTATTGTAAATACAGCTGCAATGAAAATTTTGGTACATGACTCTTTTTGAATTATGGTTTTCTTAGGGTAATGCCCAGTAGTGGGATTGCTAGATCATATGCTAGTTCTATTTGTAGTTTTTTAAGGAACCTCCATACTGTTCTCCATAGTGGCTATACCAATGCACATTCCCACCAGCAGTGCAAGAGGGTTCCCTTTTCTCCACACCCTCTCCAGCATTTATTGTTTCTAGATTTTTGATGATGGCGATTCTGACTGGTGTGAGATGATATCTCACTGTAGTTTTGATTTGCATTTCTCTAATGATTAATGATGTTGAGCATTCTTTCATGTGTTTGTTGGCAGTCGGTGTATCTTCTTCGGAGAAATGTCTATTTAGGTCTTCTGCCCATTTTTGGATTGGGTTGTTTGTTTTTTTGTTATTGAGCTGCATGTGCTGCTTATAAATTTTGGAGATTAATCCTTTGTCAGTTGCTTCATTTGCAAATATTTTCTCCCATTCTGAGGGTTGTCTTTTTGTCTTGTTTATGGTTTCCCTTGATGTGCAAAAGCTTTGAAGTTTCATTAGGTCCCATTTGTTTATTTTTGTTTTTATTTCCATTTCTCCAGAAACTGGGTCAAAAAGGATCTTGCTGTGATTTATGTCATAGACTGTTCTGCCTATGTTTTCCTCTAAGAGTTTGATAGTTTCTGGCCTTACATTTAGGTCTTTAATCCACATTGAGCTTATATTTGTGTATGGTGTTAGGGAGTGATCTAATCTCATACTTTTATATGTACCTGTCCAGTTTTCCCAGCACCACTTATTGAAGAGGCTGTCTTTCTCCACTGTACATTTCTGCCTCCATTATCAAAGATAAGGTGACCATGTGTGCGTGGGTTTATCTCTGGGCTTTCTATCCTGTTCCATTGATCTATCTTTCTGTTTTTGTGCCAGTACCATACTGTCTTGATTACTGTAGCTTTGTAGTATAGTCTAAAGTCAGTGAGCCTGGTTCCTCCAGCTCCATTTTTCGTTCTCAAGATTGCTTTGGCTATTCGGGGTCTTTTGTGTTTCCATACAAATTGTGAAAATTTTTGTTCTAGTTCTGTGGAAAATGCCAGTGGTAGTTTGATAGGGATTGCATTGAATCTGTAGATTGCTTTGGGTAGTAGAGTCATTTTCACAATGTTGATTCTTCCAATCCAAGAACATGGTATATCTCTTCATCTATTTGTATCATCTTTAATTTCTTTCATCAGTATCTTTTAATTTTCTGCATACAGGTCTTTTGTCTCCTTAGGTAGGTTTATACCTAGATATTTTATGCTTTTTGTTGCAATACTAAATGAGAGTGTTTTCTTGATTTCACTTTCAGATTTTTCATCATTAGTGTATAGGAATGCCAGAGATTTCTGTGCATTAATTTTGTATCCTGCTACTTTACCAAATTCATTGATTAGCTCTAGTAGTTTTCTGGTAGCATCTTTAGGATTCTCTATGTATAGTATCATGTCATCTGCAAAGAGTAACAGCTTTACTTCTTCTTTTCTGACTTGGATTCCTTTTATTTCCTTTTCTTCTCTCATTGCTGTGGCTAAAACTTCCAAAACGATGTTGAATAAGAGTGGTGAGAGTGGGCAACCTTGTCTTGTTCCTGATCTTAGTGGAAATGCTTTCAGTTTTTCACCATTGAGGATGATGTTGGCTGAGGGTTTGTCATATATGGCCTTTATTATGTTGAGGAAAGTTCCCCCTATGCCTACTTTCTGCAGGGTTTTTATCATAAATTGGTGTTGAATTTGGTCAAAAGCTTTCTCTGCATCTATTGAGATGATCATATGGTTTTTCTCCTTCAGTTTGCTAATACGGTTTTTCACATTGATTGATTTGCGTATATTGAAGAATCCTTGCATTCCTGGAATAAACCCCGCTTGATCATGGTGTATGATCCTTTTAATGTGCTGTTGGATTCTGTTTGCTAGTATTTTGTTGAGGATTTTTGCATCTATGTTCATCAGTGATATTGGCCTGTAGTTTTCTTTCTCTGTGACATCCTTTTCTCGTTTTGGTGTCAAGGTGATGGTGGCCTCATAGAATGAATTTGGGAGTGTTCCTCCCTCTGCTGTACTTTGGAAGAGTTTGAGAAAGATAGGTGTTAGCTCTTCTCTAAATGTTTGGTAGAATTCGCCTGTGAAGCCATCTGGTCCTGGGCTTTTGTTTGTTGGAAGATTTTTAATCACAGTTTCAATTTCAGTACTTGTGATTTTCTATTTCTTCCTTATTCAGTCTTGGCAGGTTATGCATTTCTAAGAATTTTTCCATTTTTTCCAGATTGTCCATTTTATTGGCATAGAGTTTCTTGTATTGATCTCTCATGATCTTTTGTATTTCTGCAGTGTCAGTTGTTACTTCTCCTTTTTCATTTTTAATTCTATTGATTTGAGTCTTCTCCCTTTATTTCTTGATGAGTCTGACTAATGGTTTATCAATTTTGTTTACCTTCTCAAAGAACCAGCTTTTAGTTTTATTGATCTTTGCTATCATTTCCTTCATTTCTTTTTCATTTATTTATGATCTGATCTTTATGATTTCTTTCCTTCTGCTAACTTCGGGTTTTTTTTTTGTTCTTTTTTCTCTAATTGCTTTAGGTGCAAGGTTAGGTTGTTTATTCGAGATATTTCCTGTTTCTTATGGTAGGATTGTATTGCTATAAACTTCCCTCTTAGAATGGCTTTTGCTGCATCCCATAGGTTTTGGGTTGTTGTGTCTCCATTGTCATTTGTTTCTAGGTATTTTTTAATTTCCTCTTTGATTTCTTCAGTGATCACTTCGTTATTAAGTAGTGTATTGTTTAGCCTCCATGTGTTTGTGTTTTTTACAGATCTTTTCCTTTAATTGATATCTACTCTCATAGCCTTGTGGTCAGAAAACATACTTAATACAATTTCAATTTTCTTAAATATACCAAGGCTTGATTTGTGATCCAAGAGATGATCTGTCCTGGAGAATGTTCCATGAGCACTTGAGAAAAATGTATATTCTGTTGTTTTTGGATGGAATGTCCTATAAATATCAGTTAAGTACATCTTCTTTAATGTATCATTTAAAGCTTGTATTTCCTTATTTATTTTCATTTTGGATGATCTGTCCATTGTTGAAAGTGGGGTGTTAAAGTCCCCTACTATGAATGTGTTACTGTCGATTTCCCCTTTTATGGCTGTTAGTATTTGCCTTATGTATTGAGGTGCTCCTATGTTGGGTACATAAATATTTACAATTGTTATATCTTCTTCTTGGATCGATCCCTTGATCATTATGTAGTGTCCTTCTTTGTGTCTTCTAATAGTCTTTATTTTAAAGTCTATTTTGTCTGATATGAGAATTGCTACTCCAGCTTTCTTTTGGTTTCCATTTGCATGAAATATCTTCTTCCATCCCCTTACTTTCAGTCTGCATGTGTCTCTAGTTCTGAAGTGGGTCTCTTGTAGACAGCAAATATATGGGTCTTGTTTTTGTATCCATTCAGCCAATCTGTGTCTTTTGGTGGGAGCATTTAGTTCATTTACATTTAAGGTAATTATCAATATGTATGTTCCTATTCCCATTTTCTTAATTGTTTTGGGTTCGTTATTGTAGATCTTTTCCTTCTCCTGTGTTTTTTGCCTATAGAAGATCCTTTAGCAGTTGTTGTAGAGCTGGTTTCGTGGTGCTGAACTCTCTCTGCTTTTGCTTGTCTGTAAAGGTTTTAATTTCTCCATCAAATCTGAATGAGATCCTTGCTGGGTAGAGTAATGTTGGTTGCAGGTTTTTCTCCTCCATCACTTTCAATATGTCCTGCCACTCCCTTCTGGCTTGCAGAGTTTCTGCTGAAAGATCAGCTGTTAACCTTATGGGGATTCCCTTGTGTGTTATTTGTTGTTTTTCCCTTGCTGCTTTTAATATGTTTTCTTTGTATTTAATTTTTGACAGTTTGATTAATATGTGTCTTGGTGTATTTCTCCTTGGATTTATCCTGTATGGGACTCTCTGTGCTTCCTGGACTTGATTAACTATTTCCTTTCCCATATTAGGGAAGTTTTCAACTATAATCTCTTCAAATATTTTCTCAGTCCCTTTCTTTTTCTCTTCTTCTTCTGGAACCCCTATAATTCGAATGTTGGTGCGTTTAATGTTGTCCCAGAGGTCTCTGAGACTGTCCTCAGTTCTTTTCATTGTTTTTTCTTTATTTTGCTCTGCAGTAGTTATTTCCACTATTTTATCTTCCAGGTTACTTATCCGTTCTTTTGCCTCAGTTATTCTGCTATTGATCCCATCTAGATTAGTTTTAATTTCATTTATTGTGTTGTTCATTGTTTGTTTCATCTTAAGTTCTTCTAGGTCCTTGTTAAATGTTTCTTACATTTTCTCTATTCTATTTCCAAGATTTTAGATCATCTTTATTATCATTCTGAATTCTTTTTCAGGTAGACTGCCTATTTCCTCTTTATTTATTAGGTCTGGTGCGTTTTTGCCTTGCTCCTTCATCTGCTGTGTTTTTCTGTCTTCTAATTTTGCTTATATTACTGTGTTTAGGGTCTCCTTTTTGCAGGCTGCACGTTCGTAGTTCCCTTTGTTTTTGGTGTCTGTCCCCAGTGGCTAAGGTTGGTTCAGTGTGCTGTGTAGGCTTCCTGGTGGAGGGGACTAGTGCCTGTGTTCTGGTGGATGAGGCTGGATCTTGTCTTTCTGATGTGCAGGTCCACGTCTGGTGGTGTGTTTTGAGGTGTCTGTGGACTTTTTATGATTTTAGGCAGCCTCTGCTAATGGGTGGGGTTGTGTTCCTGTCTTGCTCGTTGTTTGGCATAGGATGTCCAGCACTGTACCTTGCTGGTCGTTGAGTGAAGCTGGGTGCTGGTGTTGAGATGGAGATCTCTGGGAGTTTTTCGCCATTTGATATTATGTGGAGTTGGGAGGGCTCTTGTGGACCAGAAGTCCTGAAGTTGGCTCTCCCACCTCAGAGGCACAGCACTGACTCCTGACTGTAGCACCAAGAGTCTTTCATCCACACAGCTCAGAATAAAAGGGAGAAAAAGTAGAAAGAAAGAATTAGTAGAAGTAGAAAGAAAGAAAGGAGGGAGGGAGGAAGGAAGGAAGAAAGGAAGGAGGGAAGGAAGGGAAAATGGAAAGAAAGAAGTTAAAGTAAAATCAAATAAAGTAAGATAAAATATAATAGAGTTATTAAAATAAAAAATAATTATTAAGAACAAAAAAAAGAAAAAAAAAAAAAAAAAAAACGGACGGATAGAACCCTAGGACAAATGGTGGAAGCAAAGCTATATAGACAAAATCTCACACAGAAGCATGCACATACCCACTCACAAAAAGAGGAAAAGGGGAAAAAATCCTAAATCTTGCTCTCAAAGTCCACCTCCTCAATTTGGGATGATTGGTTGTCTATTCATGTATTCCACAGATGCAGGGTACATCAAGTTGATTGTGGAGCTTTAATCCGCTGCTTCTGAGGCTGCTGGGAGAGATTTCCCTTTCTCTTCTTTGTTCTCATAGCTCCCAGGGGTTCAGCTTTGGTTTTGGCTCCACCTCTGCATGTAGGTCCCACGAGGGCATCTGTTCTTCACTCAGACAGGACGTGGTTAAAGGAGCCACTGATTCGGGGGCTCTAGCTCACTCAAGCCCAGGGCAGGGAGGGGCACGGAGTGTGGGGCGAGCCTGCGGCGGCAGAGGCCAGTGTGACATTGCACCAACCTGAGGCACACCATGCGTTCTGGGGAAATTGTCCCTGGATCCCGGGACCCTGGCAGTGGCGGGCTGCACAGGCTCCCCAGAAGGGAGGTGTGGATAGTGACCTGACTTAGCACACAGACTTCTTGGTGGCAGCCGCAGCTGCCTTAGGTCTCATGCCCGTCTCTGGGGTCCGTGCTGTTAGCCTCGGCTCGCGCCATCTCTGTAGCTCCTTTAAGCAGCGCTCTTAATCCCCTCTCCTCGCGCACCAGGAAACAAAGAGGGAAGAAAATGTCTCTTGGCTCTTCGGCATGTCCAGGCTTTTCCCCGTACTCCCTCCCTGCTAGGGAGTGCACTAATCCCCTGCAGGCTGTGTTCAGGCAGGCAACCCCAGTCCTCTCCCTGTGCTCCGCCTGAAGCCCGAGCCTCCGCTCACAGCCCCGCCCACCCTGGCGGGTGAGCCGACAAGCCTCTCGTGGTCGGCACCGATTCTCTGTGCAGGAATCTCTCCCCACTTTGCCCTGCGCACCCCTGTTGCTGTGCTCTCCTCCTTGGCTCCGAAGCTTCCCCCTCCGCCACCCACAGTCTACCCCCTGGAAGGGGCTTCTAGTGTGTGGAAACCTTTCCTCCTTCAGAGCTCCCTCCCACTGGTGCAGGTCCCGTCCCTATCCTTTTGTCTCTTTATTCTTTTTTCTTTTGCCCTACCCAGGTACATGAGGGGTTTATTGCCTTTTGGGAGGTCTGAGGTCTTCTGCCAGTGTTCAGTAGGTGTTCTGTAGAAGTTGTTCCATGTGTAGATGTATTTCTGGTGTTTCTGTGGGGAGGAGGGTGATCTCCATGTCTTACTCCTCTGCCATTTTCCCAGAAGCCTGAACCACTTTCTTATACCATATACAAAAATAAACCCAAAATAGATTAAAGACTTAATTGTAAGACCTGAAACCATAAAAGTCCTAGAAGAAAACATAGGCAGTATGCTCTTTAACATAGGTCTCAGCAATATATTTTTGGTCTGTCTCCTTGGACAAGGGTGACTAAAGCAAAATGAACAAATGGGACTACATCAAACTAAACTTAGACAACACCAGTAATGAAAAATTGTTGAATTCTCATCATACTATCCACCCATCCCATTCTTTCCATTGATTTTCATGTGTCTGCAGGTTCTTCTCTTATCATTTACTATTCATTTGCTTTCTGTAACTTTTCTGAATCTATAAAGAAGTGTGCTTAAATTTTTATTTATTGTAGTTGACATACAATATTATATTAGTTTCAGGTGTACAGCAGAATGATTTGAATTGATGTGCATTATCAATAAGTATATTAACCATCTGTCACCATTCAAAGTTATGGCAATATTATTGACTATATTTCCTATGTTATATAGTACATCCCCATGAATTAATTTATTTTATAACAGGAAGTTTGTGTCTCTTAATTCCCTTCATATATTTATATATATATATATATATACACATATATATATACACATATATATGTATATACACATATATATATATTTTTTTTTGTGTGTGTGTGTATGTGTGTGTGGTATGCAGGCCTCTCACTGCTGTGGCCTCTCCCGTTGCAGAGCACAGGCTCTGGACATGCAGGCTCAGCGGCCATGGCTCACGGGCCCAGCCACGGAGCGGCATGTGGGATCTTCCCAGACCGGAGCATGAACCTGTGTCCCCTGCATAGGCAGGTGAACTCTCAACCACTGTGCCACCAGGGAAGCCCCCTTCACCTATATTTTTATCTTTAGTCAATATATCTTTTTGATATCTACTATTTATCGATGTTGTATAAATTTGGCTGAAATTTTTAAATGTATTTTAAGCCCATTTTGTGTCAGTAATTTATAAGTAAAGAGAAAGTAGAAAATAATGTTGTATTTTTTTCATAAGTTACACATATTACTGGAGAATTTCAGATACTTTATTAGGAACCAGTTTTATAACCTGGCTTTTATAGATAGAATTAACAGATTATTGAACTTGGATGAGGAAAATACTACATCTTTATTTTCCCTAATCTTTAATTGAACTTTAGTCTTTCATTTAATTATAACTGTAGACAACAAACCATGCTGATGTTAGTAATACATATGTCTTTTATATCACATGACTGTGGCAGATACTTTGGATTATTTATGATCACCATATATTCACAATTATTCACCTAACTGCAGTCTTCCTTTCTTCAGATGTCCAATGAATATGGCCAACTATTGGGCAACTCTGCATCTAGATCATCTTCCAGAGTTTCAGGTTCTCACATTAAAGATCCAGACTTCTAAGTTTCTTTCCTCTATTCTGTATCTTCCTGTTTGTTAATTGATGTGTAGAAGGCAATAAGTCCTTGTCTTTGCATATTTATTTTTTTAAACCTGCGTAATTCAAATGAGAACTACTCTTACCCTTTTTTTAGGTCAATCAACATTTAATTCATTTATGTGTATTTATTTTTAGCTTTATTGAGGTATGATTAACAAATAATCACTGTATATATTTAATGTGTACAAGGTGATATTTTGAATACATATACATTGTGAAATGATGCCCCCAATCAAGCTAATTTACCTATCACCACACATGCTTACTTTTTTGCATGTGTGTGGTGAGAACTATAGTGAATAAAATGTATTATATACTTGAAATTTTCTAAATGAGATCTTGACACAATTCTTTATGTTTTCTTTAATGTAACTTAAAATATTTAGTAATATACTGTGCCATGATATGAATTATTTACCATGCTGAAAGTTCTAAGTCTTCTTTCTTTCTTTTATTTTTTTTGTCCTTAGCTCCCTTTTTAGTTCACCATCTATGTTAGGAAATAACAGAGTAATATGCAAGCAGTGTCTTTGTATTATAATTTTGTGAAAAATGCTACACATTTAAAGAGTAACTTTGCAATAGAATCTCCAAAAGATATCAGAAATTAAAATTATAATAAGGCCTAAAATACATATTTCTCCACCGAACTCCTCCATTCTAACAATATAATTCCATTTATATTGAGGCTTGTGTGACTTTTGTCAGTGTTACATAATTTTGGAAAGAACAGTATATTTAAAGGATGGTCATCTGATCTAAATATCACCTAATTGTATGCTTAAGAACCTCAGTTTTAGGGAAGCAAGAATAATGAAAAATGCATTGGAATGATAGAACTATTTTGGAAAGTAATACTATTTAAAATGGATTAAAAAATAATAAAATGGATTGATGATTTGAATGAGTTAATAATTTCAAAGTCCTGGTGCAATGTGGCTGATAAAATAAATTGCAAAAGATGAAGGAATATGATACTGTGATAAATAATATTGGGAATTTTAAAAGACATAGGGGAATAATAATATTTCCCCAAGTTTGAACTTTAGGCATATATAGGTTTTATTGGGAATGTTTAAAATATATTGAACTATTATTCTGATATAAGGGCCTGCTGTTTACTTTAAGACAGCTGTTTAAGAGTAAGAAGCATAAGGTTGACATCTAATAACCATTCATCAAGTTCTAATGTGACTATCATTAAAACACTTAATTTTGGTATATGTAGGTTAATAATTCAATTAGCTTCAAATACCAAAGCCTGTCAGACAACCAATCAAACACGTGCGAAGGACATTCTTATTTTAGACCCAACAATTTTACCTAGGAGTCAGAGAAAAGAAGAATTTTAGTTTGTTCTGATCCTAAGTAAGCAAAATGATACAGTGCATATATAAATACTGAAGAGGGTATATCTTCCTATCATTATTTGTCATATTTGATAATGCACTAGTAGATTACATACCATAATGTAAAACTCATGCTTTCAAAATATTGACAAGAGACAAAAGACCGTTAGTATAATGGAAATAAGAGTTGGACAGGTAAACCAGAAGAACGCAGTTCTGGTCCCAACTCCATTTTACTGTGTGACAAGGACAAGTGCCATTAGGGCCAGTCTACTTGCCTCTCTGGACTTTGGTTTACTCAAAGAGAAAAAGAGAAAGGCAGAGGGAAAAAGGGGAGGAGAGAGAGAGAATGTGTGTGTGTGTGTGTGTGTGTGTGTGTGTTATAATAAATGTGTTCTTGTTCTTTTTGGATCAAAGTCCTCTTAAATAATCTGATAAAAATCTGTAGGCCATCTACCTAGATAAACTCACTTATGTAGACACACAGTTTTGATTATGATTTTAGCAGTTCAAGGATGCCCAGAAGATAATTGCCATGGATACTAATTAAAAGAAAAAAATCGCTGAGCTAAACTGTAACATTCTTTTCAACTAGAGGTTTATAGTTCTTGTTTGTCAAGTTCTGATATAAATTTATTAATGATAACTCACAGGCTACTCCAGTCAGGTATCCAGGAGTGGCTAGAGTCTATTCCAGGAACAGCAGTCTTTAATTTCTGAATTTATCTATAATCATAATCCCATCATAGAGCTAATAATGCTTAGATTCTTCTCTTAGGTCCCAAGAATAATGAAAGCACTTGAAAGAATAAGTCAACTAGTAAACAACTGAAAGTTTGTAGATTGGCTTCTGTTAATGAAAATATCAACCTTAAAATTACTTGGTAGAGTCTATCTATACCTGTTGAGAATTACTAAAAGCTCAATGCATTTCTTCTTGTATTTGGTTTTTAAAAGAGATCAGTTTATCATGACTATATTAAGTGTACACAAGAAGTTAAACAATTAGAATTCAATAAAATCATCTTTAAACCCCTGTGACATATTAGATGTTTTGAACATGATAGTGGTTAGAATGATGCAGAATATTTCCCTAATATTTCCCTAGCCAAGAATAGTACATAAATTGTATTAGTATTGAGTGTTGCAGTATAAAGGTGAATAATAAATTCAAAGAAAGGTGTTTTCCTGTTTAAAAAGAGGAGAATATATGTTTATACAATCAAAGCCTATTAATATTAGACAGTGATGAACTGTTCTTCTACACTGTCTCGTCCCTTGGTCATAATCTTATAAAAAATTAATAAGCAGAAACCTCAATTAGATAAAGTTGAGAGACCAGAAGGGGGATCTTGCATGCCCTGTGTGGATAGCAGAGCCCGCCAGGAAGAAGACTCCTCTTCTTTCCTGGCAACCTCTCAGCCAGTGAAAAGTCATGGACTCTTTGTTTACTATAGCCCTCCCAACTTCCTTTTTCCCTCTATAAAAGAGTTCTCCTTCCCTTGCTGTGCCTTGACTTGCACATGGCTCACCATGGTTGCTGGCCCTGAATTGTAATTCTTTACTAATCTCAAAAAAATTCATTTTTGTTGCAGAAATATCTGGTAGTCTGTTTTAGGTCAACAGTCTTCATCAGTTTACACTTCTCCCACCCATTCTTTGATGAAGAATATTAATTTTCTCAATCTCATCTAAAGAGTTATAAAATATCTTCAAATCTTCCCTTTACCAGCGAATTGTTGGACTCCTCTCTAGAATTTCTAGAACCCTATTTATGTTTTGTTCGGTGGATTTAATTGAGGACTTAAACGGGGGAGACAGCCTCTCAGATAGCTCTGAGGGACTGTTCTGAAAAGGTAAGGGAGGAGCCAGGATATGTAGGAGTTTTTGCAAAAACCCCCAGGTAGTCAGAACATCAAAAGATTACTGTTAAAGAAAACCAGACATCTTGAGTTAATGAATTTAGTGCTTTTCTATGTATGGGAAGATGCAAGAGTCTGGGCTTATTGAAATTATTCCTTTGATATGAACCTTAACTATCTAGGGCCAATATTCTGTTTTTCTCTATCCTGAATTCCCTCAGTGTGTGCTGTTGTTGGTGGATGCAGTGGCCAATGGCTTGATGGCCGCACATTCTTTGTTTACTGATATGGTAGGCAACATTCTTGATCTGCAAAGGCAAGATAAGAAGTATCTAATTATTGTCTCCACTCAGATATTCAGATGGTCAGTTTTATGGTTACTGGGCATAAAACATCTAAGTAACTTTGTTGTTTTCCTTTAATTTTCTTTATATGGAGTTTATATTGTTATTTTTCAAAGCAGAAACTGTTTCTTAGTATCCTAAAATGAACGTGGATTATATCTTTTTATTTCAAAGAATGATATCCATTTTGTTGACAGAAATAAAAAAAGATTAATGACCCATTTTTCTTTGGCAGTAGCTGCAGTTTACATTAATATAGAGAACTTCAATCAGTCTAGAATTGACAGCCTTTGGTCAAAGAAATATGAGACCTTTATAAGAGTATGGATCAAGCACTTAAAATATATTTGTTGACAATGTAGGAAAATTCAATTCTTTTAAGAATTACCTTATGGATAACTTATTTTTACATCAAGTATTAGGTGGAGACACGGTATTCTTGGATTTCTTAAAAAATAGTGAAAGAGCAAAATGCCTTCTTTCCAAATCTTTCACTAATCCTTGACTTGTAAGGTCTTGTTTGAATATAAATTGAGTATAAATTTTTATAGCAGGGTATTTTTATTCCATTTTACATTAGCATGTACTGGGACTTAGAAAGGTAAAATCAGATTTGTAAGATCAAAGTTGGCATTCAAACCTAAATGTGTCTGGTTCCAAATACCGTCCTTAACCATTACCCTGCCCTGCAGTTCTTTCAGAGGACTGAGATGTGTGGATCTGGGCTGGGTGTAAGCATGGTTCAAGAGAGTGATTTGAGGAAAAGATATCCATTTCATCACCGTATCCCCTTCCAGATTCAGATTACTGACTTTTTATAGCTCCAGCAAAGATTCTTTGCTCAGACAGTCTAAGAGGTGACTTTTTATTTTTTAACTTTTAAGACACCACCTTTCCTTGTCATAAATTCTCTGCTAGAACACAGAAAAAGTATGAACACTGCCGGTTCTTTCCATGACACTTATTACATAACTGTGAACCAAAACCTGATAAAGAAAGCATGCAAAAGAAAAATATTGATCTATCTTATTTATTACTCCATATTCTTCAAAAATAATCACATTCAATTCAGCAGAAATTTTGAAAGACTAAGCTACTTTAGTGGAATAGAAAGTGGCTTAGTCTTTCTAAGACTAAGAATGGGCCAATATAAAGAAATCTCTTATAAATTTCATCTCATCTGTATAGATGTTTCAAAAACTATTTCCAAAATTTAAAAAAATCAAAATAGAACAAAAACTTAGAGTAAACTAAAAATTAACTATTATATGAAAAGTAATATTATATAAAATAACAATAAAGATATTACTTATTTTGAAAATTAAAAGGCATCCCCATTAAACTCCACAATAAAAAAGGAGTCCCTTATACCATTATTAAACAATAAAATAATAAATGATCCAGAAATACTGACAGAAGTTTAGCCAAAATGTTAGTAGTACACAAGAGAAATTTCAGTCAGATTCATATTAATAACATTTTTTAAAAGGGTCAATTCTATAAATGGAGCAGCAGTGATTTTCTACAATGATAAGATTCTCCTCAATTTATACAAAATATATTTTAGATGGATTTAATATTAAAACAGAAAGAATCATAAAATAATTAGAATACCCCTGAATGATTCTTATATTTGACTGGGGAAATGATCTCTAAGCATAAAAATAAGGAAGCAAGCAGTAAAGACTGAATTTAAAAATTCAAGTTTTCTGTACATCAAAAGATATCATAAGCAAAATTACAATGCAAGTGGCAGCCTTGCCTCCAGCTGCCCAAGAGCTCCCATTGATTTGGGTATTCTGGCTAATAAGCCAGGCCTGAGAGGCATCCACAAAGCAACAAAGGCAGGGTGAAGGGGCCAAACTGTTTCTGAGACAGTTGCTTAATAACACAGTTGCTCTCAAAATTTAACAGTCATCATACCCACAGCAAGTGAATACCTTCTGTTACCCAACAGCAAAAATTCTTGGAAGAAAAAAGTCATCGGCCAGATGTCTATCCTGCTAATCAGAGAATCAGATCAATTAACAGCTACAATTCCCTAATCCATTTTTCAAATCCCCATTGAAATGGCTGTGCCTGGAATTGCAATGTAGAAAACAAAATTTATTTCTTTACTAAATATGCTGAATTCTACTCTCTAATTTCAATAATAAAAATTGAATCCAAAATATGTTAAGAATTCCCAAAATGGCAAGTTTGAAAAGCATTGGAAGTTGTTGACTAGAAGGTGGGAACAAATGTCAAATCTGCTGAAAGTCAAGTGCAAAAACAAAGTGAGATAGACATCCAAACTTACTTAGTCAAAATTTAAATATCTTAAATGTGGCTTAGGATAGATGAAGACCTAAAATGTTATCTTGGAAGTAAAAATTATAAAACTTGCCCTTTTTTTGGCAGGGGGCGGGTGTGCAGTGGGGAAGGAAAGGGATATGGAATGAGGACTAAGATTCCACTTTTAGTCATTCAATCTAAATGACCATAAATGATTAGATGATATAAAATTTATTTCTTTACTAAGTATATTTATTAAAAGGAAGCTCCAGATTTTAATGAATTGTTTCAGCATTACTAATTTTTTTTTTTTTTTTTTTTTTTTTTTTTTTTTTTTTTTTTTTTTTTGGCGGTATGTGGGCCTCTCACTGTTGTGGCCTCTCCCGTTGCGGAGCACAGGCTCCGGACGCGCAGGCTCAACGGCCATGGCTCACGGGCCCAGGCGCTCCACGGCATGTGGGATCCTCCCAGACCGGGGCACGAACCCGTGTCCCCTGCATCAGCAGGCAGACTCTCAACCACTGCGCCACCAGGGAAGCCCAGCATTACTAATTTAATGCTGTTATACTCTAGACAAGTTTTAATATCTCAAGGATTCTCTGTTGTTCTGGGAATTTAATTTCTCTGCAGTTTTGAATTTGACTTTGCATTTGATTTGTATAATAATTAGTGTGTGCTAGAGCAGTGATTGATTAGGACTGTAGGGGAGCAAAATTTGCCCCCCCCCCCCAGTATCTCTTTCCCATAAGGATTAATTTAGGCTGATTATTTTTAAGAAACAGAAGAGTCAGGAAATCTTTCTTTTTACTTCCCCCTTGAGTGCCTAAAGAGTTTAAATAAAGGGCCAGTTTCCAGAATAGAGATATTACCAGAGATATTTGCAAAGAGTATGGATTAAGGGTGGTGTGGCCCGAAGAACAGAGTTCATGCTGTGTCCCACTGTCTCAGCCTGGGAGCAAATATTTGCTTTTCCATCAACTACATGTGAATTGCCTTCCTTTCCTTTGAAGTTCCAAACCACTACCTCCAACATCCTCTTATTGTCTTTAGCTGAAAGTGGTATTTAATGTGAAGGTTTTCATTTTGGTTAATTACTCCATTGTCCTGTGTCTCTCCAACATATACATGTTATTAAATTTCTGTTTGCTTTTTTCCTGTTAATCTATGTCAGTTTAATTCTTAGACCAGCCAGAAGAACCTAGAAAGGTAGAGGAAAATTTCTTCCTCCCTGACAGAATCTCCCACAAATTCAAATATAATCAATAAATCTGCCCTAAGCACTATTCAAAAGGTAGAGGTTTTCCATCTAACAAAAACATGTAATAATCATTGAGCTACCATGTTTATTCTAACTCCAAGAATTAATCTAACTCAGATTACCTCCAAATGCTGCTTTTTATTTCAGCATATGTAGAATAATTGTAGCAATTTAACAATAGTCCAATTTGAAGATATATTTGAATTTTAAAAAGGAGGCAACATCTGAAAGAGTCAAAAATAAGGCAAAACCTTACAAATTAGAATGTCTGCAACTGGAGGACTTACTCCATTCATCAATATTTTTAGCTGTTTAAAACTGAGATTGTAGGCTAATATCAGATGAATTCTGGAAAGCAAAATATTACATATGCTTTTATGTACAGGACATTTGGTCAATATGTCCAGAGTAGTTTTAAATTTCTAAAGGAAGGAGATATTTTTCATCCATAAATCCAACCTGGAAACAAATCAATCATAAGAATTTCAAGTTAATATCTATAATGAACATAATTTTTTTTTTTTTTTTTTTTTTTGCGGTATGCAGGCCTCTCACTGTTGTGGCCTCTCCCATTGCGGAGCACAGGCTCTGGACGCGCAGGCTCAGCAGCCATGGCTCACGGGCCCAGCCGCTCCTTGGCATGTGGGATCTTCCCAGTCTGGGGCACAAACCCGTGTCCCCTGCATCAGCAGGCGGACTCTCAACCACTGCGCCACCAGGGAAGCCTGAACATAATTTTATGCTTCATATTTTTTGCACTTTGTTTTGGATTACACATTGTGTTTGTATACTTATATAATGGTTCTTTGAAAGTTTTACATTACAGAATTTATTTGCATTACTCACAAAATATAATTTTAAAAAGCAGCTGAAAAATGGAAATGACATACTGGGATAAATTTGCAACATGCTTAACAGATAAATATTTGCACTATTAAAAATATTTCTAGGATCTGAAGTAAGCACAATTTGAATACCTTAATTGGGAGACAGGCCAAGATCACAGATGGAAATTAAAAAATAAGTATCAATATTAATGGCAAAAGAGACTTTTGAAAAATTATTTTATTTTACTAGACAACAAAGAAATTTAAATGAGAACTATAAGATACCAGTTTTTTATCCATCATGTTTGAAAATATTCAAACTCACTAATTAAACCAGTATCTATAAAAGTGCTATAAAATTGGCATTTCCATACATTGTTGATAAGAGTGTGAAAAGGCATAACTTTTATTGAGGAAAATTCAGGTACATGAATCAAAAACTGTAAAGTTTTTATCTGTTAATCCAATTGTATACCCCTAATAATTTTCCTAAGAAATAAAAATAGATATATGATACATTTTTGAAAAGTAAATTTATTAAAGATGTCTTTTTAATAAAAGGAAACTTTGGAAATACAGCTGGGGATTGAATAAGAGTACTTGTCACTTTACAATAAATAGAGTTAAGCTTATAAATGTATTTTTTTAAAGAGTTGATGTTGATATTCCAATTTTAATTTAAAATTACAACTGCAGAGTACTTCATTGTAGGTGTAACATATTTTATTCATCAGTTCTCTATTGAGGGTCAATTTTGTTGCTTTTGTAGGGAAGCAAAATTTACCACCCCAAAATATATCTTTGACATGTCAATGAAAAATTAATCATTTGTCAATCCAAGAAAGAAATGGAAAACTTTATTTAAGCCAACTTGAGGATTATAACCCAAGAGACAGTCTTCCACAAAGCTTTGAGGACCATTCTGCCAGTTAGAAGTCAAAGAACAGTTATATAAATTTTTGAGACAAAGGATTATATGTCAAATCACAGGTTATTGACAGTTTACACAATCTAGTTCTATACCTACAAACCTGTAGTGGATCATGGGTAATTGTGGCCACTTACAAGATTAAGAAGGAAGGTTATCTCCTAAGGAGGTCTGGTTAATGCAGATGCACAATACACACTAAAGGGAAGGGAGGAGGCCCAAAAGGGCAAAGAAAAATTTTACGTTAAAATTTTTCTCCTCTTGCCATAAAATATGAATTTTATTTCATCAAACATGAAGATTATTTCAAGCTGAAAACAATCAAGGTCGGAAAGTCTCAGGAATAGCCTTTGGCATTCTCTCTAATTGCCTAAAAGTATTTAGATAAAGGGCCTGTTTGGAGCATAGAGATATCACCAGAGATATCAGCAAAGAATATGGGTCAGGTGTGGTGGGAGTGGAAGCTCAGCAGGACCTAGAGATCAGAAATGTAAGTGACTTCCTATTGATGATAAATTACCCAAGATCAAAAGAACTGCTGGTGGGTGTTTCCCAGTGTTGAACGTAGGTGAACTGGTCTTCAAAATTACTTGAAAGCCCAAAACTTGATAGGGCATCAGCTGTAAACATTTGGTAAATGTTGACAAATACATAGTCATGTAACCACCGCTATTTAAGATACAGAAACTTTCAGTCATCCCCGAAAGTTCCTTCACTGGCCTTTACAATCAATCCTTCCTACGCTATGGCCCTAAACTGCTAAAGATCTGGTTTCTGTAACCACAGATTATTTCTGCCTATTCTAAAACTTTATATAATAGAAGCCTGCTAGATTCTTAATCAAAAGAAATCATAAAATGTGCAGCAAGCCATTGTCTCAAAGACTTGCATGGTGGAAAATAAAATGTACAGGACAAAGATTCTATTAGTTTAGGCATTGTTAAACAATGAACAGTAAATGTGTGTGCAGCCTTTATAGGCAGTGACTTGCCAGGCATATCGAGCTACAACATGCCCAAACTGTTGGGCATAAAATATTTTTTAACATTTTAGTTACATAAATGATTTTTTTTGCCTATTTGCTAAAAGATAAAAGATATCCATTTTCTGGACTGTGCTTCTTCATGAAGTTCACCTCCCATTGCACTTGTAAAAATAGTACATTTGCATCAGGCGTGATCTAATTAGCTGATTAATTTCAACAAAGATTTAGAAAATAGTATACTGTAAAAAGATATAAACTAGGGTCTAAATTTATTTATATGTTTGAGATGAGTCCTTTGTTACATATAAGGTTTGCAAGTATTTTCTCCAGGTTTGTAGCTTTTTTCATCTCTTAATTGGGTCTTTTGCAGAAAAAAAATGCTTGGATGAAGTCCAATTTGTTGATTTTTTTATCTTTTACTGATCACTCCTTTGATGACTGTCTAGGAACTCTTCACCAAGCCCTAGATGCAGGAGATTTTCTCCTGTGTTATCTTCCAGAATTTTTATAGTTTTATGATACACATTTGAATCTATAATGCATTTTGAGGTACTTTTTGTTTTTTGGCTAATTACTCCAGCACCATTTGCTGTAAAATGCTTTTGTTTTTTTCATTAAATTGCAAATGTATCTTTGTCAAAAATCAGCTGACCACACCTACGTGGGACTATTTCTGGATTCTCTATTCTGTTCCCCCAATCTACCTGTCTATACCTCTGCCATTACCATGGTCTTGATTATTGTGGCTTTATAAGTCATCAGATCAGGTAGAATAATCTTGCTAATTATTCTTGTTTTTCAAAATTTTGTTGCTATTCTACTTCCCTTATATTTCCATATGAATTTTAGAATGATCTTGGCTATATCTACAAAAAATTTCGATGGAATTTTGATAGAAATTGCATTAAAACTCTATAAATTTGAGAACTGACTTTTACTATGTTGAATCTTTCAATCCATTTAAATGGTGTTTCAATTTATGTAGATCTTATTAGTGTTTCATCATTATCAATATAAAGTCCTATACATGTTTCATTAAATTTACACAAAAGTATTTCATATTTTTTGAATTATTGTAAAATGGTATATATATATTTTTTACTAAATCATGGTTGCCATGTTTTCCGTGAGTTGCCTCAGCCTGGGCGGGGAGAAGCAGTAACAACATGGCGAGGAGTGCCCAACACCTCCTCAGCTCACACAGCAGCACCACAACAGGCTCCACCTGGCTGCCCCGAGAGGTCGCCAGCTAGTGAGAGCAGGTGCAGAGAGACCCTTGCTACACATGCGCACTGGAGCACCTCCTGGGCGGGTGCGGGAGCTGTGGGAGGGCTCTCCAGTTCTGACGCTGGCGCTCAGGATGAAGTCTCTGGGGAGCCCCTTCCTGGGACCTTCAGCGTGCTGGCACTGCCTTCTACGCTCACGTTGCTTCCGTCCACTTCTCACTAGTATCCTTGCGCCCAACAATGATGGTATTGTGTTTTTTATTTCATTTACTAAGTATTCATTTATAGGATCTAGAAATTCAACAGATTTTGTATGTTGATCTCGTATACTACAGCTTTGCTGAATAACTTATTAGTTCTAGCAGTTTGCTTATAGATTCTTCGGAATTTTCTACATAGATCATATCATCTGCAAATAGAAGACAGGGTTTATTTCATCTCCTCTCATGCTTGCATGTTATTTCCTTTTCTTGGCTTATTTGCTGGTTAGAACTTCCACAACTAACTCAAACACCAGTGGTGATTGTGGGCACCCTTGCCTTGTTCCTAATCATTGGTGGAAAATTTTAAGTCTTTTATAAGTGTGATATGTGCTATGAGTTTGTTTGTTTTGGTAGATATTTGTCATCAATGTGCGGAAGTCCCTCTATATCCTTATTTCTCTGAGTTTTATCATGAATGGGTGTTGATTTTTTCCAAATGCTTTGTCTGCATCACTTGATATTGTCATGTTATTCTTCTCCTTTTGCTTGTTGATAAAATGGATTACATTAATTAATTTTACAGTTTCGGACTAGCTTGTATACCTGAAATAAAAACCACTTGGTCATGATTTATACTTTAAAAATGTATTTCTGAATTATATTTACTAATATTTTGAGAATTTTTACATCTTGATTAATGAGAGATATGGTCTGTACTTTTCTTTTTATGTTGCCTTTTTCTGGTTTTGATAAATAAAATTGGATTCATAGAATAAATAGGAAAATGTTTCCTCTTGTTTTTGAAAAGATTGTGTAGAATTGATGTTAATTCTTTAAATGTTTGGTGGAACTTGTGAGTGAAATCATATGGGCCTGGAGGTTTCTTCCTTGAGAGTTTTTAAAGAAAAATTTCAATTTCCTGAATAGTTATAGTGTTCATCAAATTATCTATTTTAAATTGGGTGCATTGTGGGAGTTTGTACTTTTCCAGAAATTGGTCCATTACATCTAAGTTGTCAAATGTGAGTATTTGTTTGTAAATTACCTTATACTTTTGTTGTGTGTAGGGTCTGTAGTGGTATCCTCTGTTTCACTGATTTTCTTTATTGCCTTTGCCTTTTCATTTTCATTGCTTTCCGCTCTTACTGTTATTGTTACCTTCTTTCTGCTTGCTTTATATTTTTAATTTGCTCTTCTTTTTCTAGTATATTGAGTGGCTTAGATTTTTGATATTTTCTTGTTTTCTAAAAAAACATTTCATGCTATACATTTCTCTCAGAATTATTTTAGCTTTCTCCATGAAATATTGTTATATTTTCATTTTCATTGAGTGCCATGTATTTAAAATTTTTTTTTTTCTTTAGACTTTATCTTTGACCCTTTCATTATGTAGGTGTGCTGTTTACTTTCCAAGCAATTTGAGATTTTCCTGTTATCCATTATTTCCTCAAAGATTTTCCAGGCCCAATATCTTTTTTCCTACTCTTCTGAAACTCCAGTAACATGAATGATAGACCTTTTGTTATATTCCTACATGTCCCCGAGTCTCTGTTCACCTTTTTTTTTTTTTTTTCCAGTCGATTTTCTCTGTTGTTCAGGTTGGAAAATTTTTATTGTTTCATCTCAAGTTCACTGATTTTTTTCATCTTTCTTCGCCATTCTGCTACTTAGCCCATTCAACTAGTTTTAAAATTTTGGTCATTGTAATTTTCACTATAAAGTTTCTACTTGAATCTTGTTTCTCCTATTTTTTGCTGAGACTTTCTATTTTTTATTTCTTTCAAGGATATTTGTAATTGCTGTTGAAGCATTTTCATGAAGGCTGTTTTTAAATCCTTGTCAGACAATTCTCATATTGGTGTCATCTTCTTGTTGACAAGCTGTTGATTGTCTTTCCTCACTGAAGTTGGGATCTCCCTTATTCTTGGCGATTTTCTGTCAAAACTTCTACATTTGGGGCATTGTGCATGAAACTGTAGCTATTATTTAAATCTTGTGTTTTAGCAGGCTTCTTGTGATACAATTCCAAGTTATGGGAGATGAGGACAATTTTTCACGGCTGGAAGTGGTTAGAATCTAGGTTTTCTGTTTTCCTTTCTTGACATCCAGGATTGGGCAGAGAAGGATTCCTCCTCACGGCCGGGCAGGTGGCTGGATAGGTTGCTGTGCTGGTTTGCTAATTCAGGCTCCCTACTAGACAGCTGTTAATAGTATCCTGTGTGAGAAGAGGAGGTTACCTCATTACTGCTGAGCAGTGGTGGAAATCCTGATTTTTCCCTAGGCCTCCTCTGAAACTGCCCCTTTGGAGTGAGGAAGGACACCTCCTTGCTGATGCATCGGGATAGAAGTATGGGCTCCCTAGGTGATCTCCACTGACGTCACACTGGGGGCTCATTGTCACTCATTTGGGATGAAAGTCCCAGCTCCATACTCTGATACCACCCTGGCAGAAATTTGGAGTGAGTCATTACTGTTTGATTAGTGTTCACGTCTAGGCTCTGCACTTGGAATTTCTGGAGGGCTGGTGGTAGGATCACAGTTTTTTCTTTGGTGCATCCCTGAAGTAGAATGGTTATTGTTAAAAGTTTTTCTGTGTTGCTAGCCTGCCCTTTTTCTGGCCCTTGTACTAGAGAGAAAAGCTTTTGTTCTTTTGTTGTTATTGTTTTGCTTTTGTTTTGTTTTTTGGTCTGCACGTATTGATATTTCTGGTTTGGCACCTTGACCAGAACCCAACCACTCAGTCTGATATATATGAGGCAGAAGGAAGTCCAGAGAGATCGCCACTGTCCTCAGGTCCTGAGGACCTGGTCTACCCTTTTCTCTCCACTTTCGTTATGACTCTTAAGGAACAAACAAACAAACATACAAACAAAAATAGGAAAAACCCAAAAAACATAAAAAACAGAGTCAGTTCAATTAGATAATGGGCAAAGGACTTGAGATTTTACTGAAGAGGATATACAGATGGAAAATAAGCACATGGAAATTAAACACATGGAAGGATGTTCGACATCAGTATCCATTAGGGAAATACAAACTAAGGACCATGAAGAGATATCATTACACATCTATTGCATCAACTAAAATAAAACATAATGACAGAATGACAGTACCAAATGCTGGCAAGGATGCAGAGAAACTGACTGGTTTGAATGTAAAATGGTATAGTCACTTTGAAAAATAATTTTCAGTTTCTTTAAAAAATAAATAAACATATACTTATCATATGACCCAGCAATCACACTCCTGGACACTTATTCCTGACAAATTTAAGAACATAAAAGCCTGTCCATAAATGTTCATAGAAGCTCTGTTTGTAATCAAAATGTCCCTGGGTAGGTGAATGAATGATTAAACCTCTGCTGCAGCTACATTGGGGACTACTATTCCATGATAATAGGGAATGAACTATTGGTACATGCAGCAAGTTGGATGGATCTCAAGAGTATTATTCTGAGTGAGCTAGCTCATTTCAAAAGGTCACATACTGTTTGACTTCATTTATATAGCATTCTCTAAATGACAAAATTGTAAGAGGTAGAGAACATATTAGTAGTAGTCAGGATTTAAGAATAGTTTATTTAGTTTCCAAGGGCTGATGTAACAAAGTCCCACAAACCAGGTGCTTAAAACAAATTTATCCTCACAGTTCTGGAGGCTAGAGGTCTGAAATCAAAGTGTCAGCAGGGTTTCCTCTGGAGCCCCTGAGAAACATTGTTCCATGCCTCTCCTAGCTTCTGGTGGCTGCTGACCACTCTTGGCATTCCTTGGCTTGTTGCATAACTCCAGTCTATGCCTCTGTGACTTCTCTGTGTTTTTGTGTGTCCTCTCCTCTTCTCCTAAGGATACAAGTCATTGGCTTTAGATTTCATCCTAAATGTAGGATGAATTCATCTCATGATCCTTAACTAATGCTTTCTTCAAAAATCCTATATCCGGATAAGGTCACATTCTCAGGTTCTGGGAGGAAACAAATTTTTGAGGAGTGCTATTCAACTCACCACAGATGGTGAGGGGGAAGGGGGTGAATGTGACTAGAGTGGGGTAGAACTAGGAAGATCTTAATGGAGGTGGAATAGAGCTGTATCTAGACTGTATTTAGGTTCCATGAGTCTACATTTGATAAATGGCATATACTTTAAGCACTGATTCTACCAATATCAATTTTCTGGTTTTGATAATCTATTATAACTATGGAAGATGTAACCATTGGGGGAAAAGGGTTTAAAGGGTACATAGGACCTATTTGTACTGTTTTGTAACTTCTTATGAATCTATTCTTCTTTCAAAAAAAGAGGATCTAGTAATTTTCTTACAGATGACAACTTTTCCTTTCATTATGTGTAAATATTCCTTGCTTTCCTTTGTGTTTAATATAAGAAAGAGATATTTCTGCTTCTTCACAAAAGGGAAAAAATATATAATTGCTAAAGTGTATCATGAGTCATGTGTTTAATATTATAATAGATTGCTTATGGTGTCACAGAGTTTATATATCTGCTCAGAATGCTGTAAGAATGAGATCCAATAATTGTCTTATTGCTTCTGAATTGAATATCAGGCCTAGAGTGTCATTTTCTTTTCTCTCTCTTTCTTTTTTAAGAGTGTCATTTTCTACATAATGAAGGTAAATTAAAACCCAAATTAACTGTAAAATGTCATATTGCATCTTATGTATTCAAAATTCCTTTCTACCCTCAAACTGATTTATGTATATTTAATGGGTTTTGTTGAAAAGAAGATGATAGAATGATTAAAGATTTTTAAAAGCACAGAAGCTTTTCCCTAAAGGTAAAAGGGGAACCTAAGCAATCTCTGTATTTACATAAGCCTTTTACAAAATAGATGAAATGGAATAATGTTTGGGGAAAATCATTAGCACTGGAAATTTATTTTAAAAAAAGGAAAGAAAGAAAAGAAAAGAAAACCTTCGGTGGTAAATGTGTCATTTACAGTGATTTCAGTGTTATTACTAAAAACTTATTTGAAAATCACTTTTCTTACTAAAATTTTTTGAATTTCTAAAATATACAGAAGAATTTCTCTAGGGCTTAAAACCATGTGAAAGTTTTATTTAGATAACTGACTGGCAGGTGTCAGTTCAGTTAAAAATGAGATTGCTCCTCCTCTGTCCACCTCAAATTTAACACAAAATATGTTACCAAGGAGCATTTAGACCTGATTAGGACTGACACTTTTCGGAGAAAACTTCCATAAGTGAAATCAAAATGTCATAAGGGAAATAAAGCTGTAACAGAACAGAATTGCAAAGAAAGGAAAAAAGAATCACAACTCAGTGTATGGATCGTTTGTAAGAATGATGATGCTATTTTCTAATTAGACTTGACTTTCAAATTTTCTATTTGCAGATAGAAATGAGCCATGAATTATTACTTTGAACTATCATTCTTAATCTCAATGATAGCAGGCTTACAATGAATTTTTTAAATGATACTTTTTCCTACTTAGTATAATAGTATAAATATTAATAACAAGAAGAGTACCCTATACTTATCTAGTAACTTCAGTGTTAGAACATCAAAGGATATTTTACAGATTAAGTGCTTCACCTTTGTGGTAGAATTCACTAGAAATTTAAAAGCAGTTACAGTGCATTGCAAACTGGTCTCAGGTGAAGTGAAGTATATAATTTATTTTTCAAAATTGAATCAAGGGAAAATGGCCAAGATAAAATAATTAAATAAGGAAAAGTGTTAAATGTATTTTATGAATAAATATGGAACCAACTATGAAAACCATTGCATTAAATAAACCATATAACATTTTCAGGAGGTTATTCAGGATTCACATATTGTTTCAGTACCCTTACTATGCAACCTTATTGACTGTCTTGGTCAGCTCAGGCTGCTGTAACAAAATACCATAGACTTATCTGTAGTTTAAACAACAGACATTTGTTTCTCCTAGTTCTAGAGGCTGGAAAGTCCAAGAACAAGGTGCCAATATATTCCGTTCTTGGTGAGGGCCCTTTTCCTGGTTTATAGAGGGCTACCTTCTTGTTGTGTGCTCATGTGGCTTTCCTCAGTGCTTGCATTTGGGGAGAGAGAGAGAGATCTCTGCCTTCCTTTTCTTATAAGGGTATTAATCCCATCATGCATTCCCACTCTTGAAACCTAATCTAAGCCTAATTCCATCTCCAAATACTATTACACTGGGGATTAGAGCCTCAACATATAGATTTTCAGGGAACACAAACATTTAGTTTATAACATTGACCATTCAGTGTGATGCTGAATGCAGTTGGTGATGAGTTAAATCAAGAATGAGATCTTGCAGTGCCTGAGCTTTTGTACGCACTTTTCCTTTGTGAATTACATTGTTAATACAGTAAACTAACAAGGGGTTCATAGTGTTCTGTTTAACACTTATTTTACTGCAGTAAAACTACTTAAGTATTGATTCTCCATCACTAGTTGGTTAGCTCCCTGAGAATAAAGACTGTGAATTATTCGTGTTCATTTTCCCACCTGCTTAGTGCAATTCCTGATGCATCTGACACCCTTTTGTTCTAGACTGCCTTCTTAAAGATACGTTTGTAGCAAACAGCCTTGGAAAATAGAGGTAGTATCTACTTCCAGAGCAAGGACATGTATTTTTCTTTTCTTTTCTTACTGTTCAAGATAATAAAGATATTGTCTCCCTCCCAGGCAAAGGACAGATTTGCTTGCAGTCCTTTATAGTTCCTCAGCTATGATTCAAACCTACTGCATGCACAGTACCTATTTGGACCACTTAATGTCCTCCCCACGGGATTTGGTGGTTAAAGGAAAATAATGATACAAATGTGAGGTTCATACAGTTCTTTGTACCCATGAGTAATAATGTCTCTTGGCTCTGTCCTGAGACTCTTTTGTCACTTCTGACAACATCCATGAAACTATGTCAGGCTAACTTCTTAGCATTCAAGAAGAGTAGAATCTCAGACCCTGCACATTTATGGACATTTGTGTACTCAATGGATGTATGTTACATGTTTTTCACTGAATTATGGATGACAAAAGGAAAAAAATAAAACTCAGTCATCTAGTCTACATTTCTCTTCACCCATTTAACACAAGAGGAATCTGAGGTTCAAATAAGTTAAATGACTTATTCTCCAAGGTGATAGTTAAAACGTATTTTTGTGAACATTTAGTCCATGGGTAATTATAAACTTTATCGTTTTGCTTTATTTAGAATATCTAAGGAATTTTATGATCATGTAGAATATAACTATAAAAACATTTTGCCATGTGATGTAGTGCTGATGTTTGTTTTTTGCATTTACAAGCAGATTGGCAGTAATGAGAAATGAAAAAGGAAGACAATATATACATAATGAATTCTTGATGAGTCCAATTTTTTCATAGTTTAATTAGGAAAAAAGTGAAAGAATTAATTTTTCACATGGTCCATGGTAAGATAATCGTACACATTTTGGCAAATCTATATTATCCAACACATTAAATCAATGCTATTGATTTAAATTTTATTGATGTTAAAATTATGATCATATTCAATTGGTAATCTTGTTTTTTAAACTTGTATGAACTATGAACATGATATATCTATAGTTATATTTTTATATAATATAAATATAAGAAATATTATAAGTAATATTATATTCTAATAATCTAAATTAACAGGGAAATACATAATTAAGTTTCCTAAAGAAATCTGTACAGGTGCCTCAACTT
Organism: Phocoena phocoena; assembly: GCF_963924675.1. Taxonomy (NCBI): domain Eukaryota; kingdom Metazoa; phylum Chordata; class Mammalia; order Artiodactyla; family Phocoenidae; genus Phocoena; species Phocoena phocoena. Next base: position 81,712,671 of record NC_089221.1, on the reverse strand, counting down.
ACATTTCAGAAACTGCTTCAAGCCATAGACAAAACATAGATTACTTTAAAGCCAAGATCTTTCCATTGTGTCATTTTTATCTCATTATTTACTATTTCTCAAAAGAAGAACAACAGAAAAATTTCCCTCTTGTCATTTAAACATTGATGAAGTGAAACAATTTCAGAACCTAAGTTATTTAGTTTCAAAGCTAGTAAATGATCTGGTAGTTGTGATTGAAATGTTTGAAGTTCCATTGACAAAAGGATATGGTAAAATATAACTCACTGCCATATTATTATTGATTATATATTGCAATACACTTGAATGCAAATTTGTGAAAATCAACATTTAGCTAAATGTTATACAATCCCTTCATTTTCTTACAAGATCATAACTTAAACACATAATATTCTCCCCTCTTCTCGAGCATTCAAAATATTTCAAGTTAACAGTGATCATTTTGGATATAATCCCACCTTCTAGTAAAATTGGTACATTTTCTTCTTTGGCTTATTTATTTAAATTGTTATTTATCATGTATAGTGTTAGTTCTGCTATGCTCATTCTTTGTGATACAAGCTATTTATCTTCAGACCGCTTCTCATGTTATCTGTTGTGCTCTTCTTACCTTTTATCATTATTATAATTATGAGATGACAGAATAAAGTAAATGAGGCTTAAGTTATGTAAAAATGAATATATTTTAAAGTTATACGTATTTTAAATTGACTTTACATTTTGAAATTTAATCCATGACTTATGTTAATGTAACTTACACCACAGCAGTGATGACTTCTTAGTGGCAGAGCCAGAGATACTTGATCTTTGTCTGGCAAATGTTAACTTTAAAATTTATTTTTCTTGGGCTTCCCTGGTGGTGCAGTGGTTGAGAGTCCACCTGCCGATGCAGGGGACACAGGTTCGTGCCCCAGTCCAGGAAGATCCCACATGCCATGGAGCGGCTGGGCCCGTGAGCCATGGCCGCTGAGCCTGCGCGTCCGGAGCCTGTGCTCTGCAACGGGAGAGGCCACAACAGTGAGAGGCCCACGTACCGCAAAAAAAAAAAAAAAAAAGATTTATTTTTCTTAAAAAGTGGTAACATTTCATCACCAATATTTAAATTGACCTTCCCTTTAAAGCAATATAAATCTCAACAGCAGAACCCTGCCAAAGGAACCTGTATGTTGTATGGAGAATTATTCTGACATTTGTTATATTGGACTAAATTTGGGTTTCTTAAGCCACATTCTTATGTATTGGCTAGAATCAGAAGGCATTTAAGAGGAAACAAAAAACCTAACTATACCTTTGTTTGAATAGTAATAATATAATAATAATCACAAATTCTAATTTTTTGACTCAAAATCTATTGATTGCTACTTATTGATTATGGAAATCCTGTAACCCAGGGTCAGTAAAACTGATGGGAATAATATTTACCAATCCCCAAGTCCTGGGAGGTGGGTAGAGGAAAGATTTGAATGGCCCTAGGGGCTCATTTCCTTTCTCACTTTGAGAGTTTAGTGGAGGAGAAGATGCTCAATAGATCTGAGTTAGCTCCAGAAAAGAATAGGCTGATACCAGCAGCTGTGGTCTAGAGACTAACCCATTCTAACCTGACCAATTTCTTAACAAGCAAACTTGCATTATCACAATTCACATAGATCTCCCTCCTCCATCTTGTTCCTATAAAATGTAAAACAGTACGGACCCTGTTCCTATAAATGTGTAAAACAGTATGGAACAAATGTTCATATAAATATGTAAAACACTATGGATTTTTCTCCACTGGGGTATTGGTTTTAATGTATGTGGATTACTTTTGCCCAGCATGAGGTTTAAGATAATTAGATTTCCTGAATATATACTATACACTTCTCTACTGTCTGTTTTAATATTTAAAAACTCTCATATCTATACCATATACACACATATTACCACCATTAACACCACCACCATTACCACCATCACCCCCACTAACAAATAGTAATTGGTGTCAGAATAGGAATATGCTATAAATATAACCTTAATTTCCATGAATAAAATTATATGTTGGCTTTAACTTTAAGAAAGGCATAGCTGATAGGTAGACAGATGTAAGTATAGATATATACATATCTATATCAATATATGTATCCTTTTGGTTCTGTTTCTCTAGAGATTATGGTAATGAGAGTGGTTCTAGAGGAAGAGAATTTTAAGGATGAGTTTTATGAATTGGTTTTAAGGTTTCTGGAACTGGTTCTTTAATCTGATTAGATGTAAAGATCTTAATGACACCGATGATCCATAGCATGAACTAGTAATAGAAATACACAAAATATCGGCATTGGATGTTTCCAGTCAATCACTTATAAGACTCAGGGAGCTGGGGGACTGAACATTGGGATGCATGTGTCTTTTTGAATTATGGTTTTCTCTGGGTAAATGCCCAGTGGTGGGATTGCTGGGTCATATGGTAGTTCTATTTTTAGTTTTTTGAGGAACCTTCATACTGTTCTCCATAGTGGCTGTATCAATTTACATTCCCACATACGGTGCAAGAAGTTTCCCTTTTCTCCACACCCTCTCCAGGATTTATTGTTTGTAGATTTTTATTATGGCCATTCTGACCAGTGTGACGTGATACCTCATTGTAGTTTTGATTTGCATTTCTCTAATAATTAGTGATGTTGAGCATCTTTTCATGTGTTTGTTGGCCATCTGTATGTATTCTTTGGAGAAACATCTATTTAGGTCTTCTGCCCATTGTGGATTGGGTTGTTTGGTTTTTTGATATTGAGCTGCATGAGCTGTTTATATATTTTAGAGATTAATCCTTTGTCAGTTGCTTCATTTACAAATATTTTCTCCTATTCTGAGGGTTGTTTTTTTGTTTTATTTATGGTTTCCTCTGCTGTGCAAAAGCTTTTAAGTTTCATTAGGTCCCATTTGTTTATTTTTGTTTTTATTTTCATTACTCTAGGAGGAGGGTCAAAAAAGATCTTGCTGAGATTTATGTCAAAGACTGTTTTGCCTATGTTTTCCTCTAAGAGTTTTATAGTGTCCGGTCTTACATTCAGGTCTTTAAGCCATTTTGGTGTTTATGTTTGTGTATGGTGTTAGGGAGTGTTCTAATTTCATTCTTTTATGTGTAGCTGTCCAGTTTTCCTAGCACCACTTATTGAAGAGGCTGTCTTTTCTCCATTGTATATTCTTGTCTCCTTTGTCATAGATTAGGTGACCATAGGTGCATGGGTTTATCTCTGGGCTTTCTATCCTGTTAAGGAAGAGATTTTAGTACCTTATGTGCTGATAATTTGCGCGTGCCTGAGGACAAGCTGCTAATATTTGGCTTCTAGTTTTTGAGTAGATAAAGCAAAGGGGTCAATGGAATATGTTAATTCAATGCCCATAAGATGAAAACATATGGTTTGATTAGGAAAAGCAAATAAATGCTTGGAAGAATTTTATCCTCTAAGGCCTCATAAATGGACGTTAGCTAATGTTAAGGAAAATGTTCTTAATGTTAAAGTACAGTATTCTGAGTGAAAAATCATGAGTATCATACAAACATAACATTAAAATGACAAATACCTTATTCCAGAAATTCATTTATGGAGAACTAGTAAGATTTATGATGGCTTCAAAGATCATTTGAAAAACTAGGCATTTATATGTAGTGTTAGGGTAAGATTTCTCAGTTAGATACAAAACTGGCTAATATCCTACAAGGCCCTACCGTGTAATCTATTTCTTCCCCTGGAAAGAAAGTGTTTGCCTCTCTGCCAGACAAATTCTACAAGTTAATCATAGGTTGCAGAGGTGATAGAAAAGTCAAGCCTGGCACTGCACTGAAAGTACAGCTAGTAATCTCTTAATAAGTCATTAAGGCTCAAGAGACTACCACTGAAAAAATAAAGAATAAAAAGAAAAGATGTGGTGAAATCTAAATAAGCAATAGCAAAATAAAGAGAAAGTAATATAAAGTGATGAAAGGGATAAACATGAAAAAATATTTTCAGAAAAAATTTGAAGTCTCTTTCTCTTAGTTGAAAATTGCTTTATGTGTAAACTTTTCTGTATTTAATATAGCCTATTCAAATAAAATATGCTGTGAGTTTTATAGAGGAGTTTGTTTAATTAAAGGCAGCTTCTCATGCATAAAATCATTTTCCTTAAGAATGAAGAAATGCATATTTAAAGATTCAGAGGATTCTTTTTTCAGCTAACAAGTTAAAATCCCTTAAGTCATTTTGAAAGTTCTAATCCCTAATTATGTTTAGTTTATTATTCTCAGAATTCTGTAATTGACCTCTGGTGCATAAATGTAGGAGAGAGTTTCACATGGATATATTTGGGGTGCAGAATGCTGGGCTTATAGATAGACACTCAGTGGGTATTCTTTATCTTATTTGAGTAATCATAACTATAAAACTCTCATATGAGCCCTGTTCCATCCCGATTTTTAATAAAACTGCCTTTTGAAAGAATAAATTATTTCATCTTATTTCTGCAAATTGTAAATATGTCACTGACTGATGACTTAGATTATATCTGAACTGATGACCTTGAGCTAAAAGGTTTAACATCCCATTATAAATCAATCCCCTGAGTCTTCTTTCTTCCCATTTGTGTTTTCTTATTATGTGCATGCCTGAATACTGTTATTTAAAGATACATTAGTGCTCTTAAGCACATACTGCTAAGTAACTCTAGTCACTCTCTTGTTTCCAGGAGAATATATATTAAATATTTATCATCAGAATAAACAAAAACTACTTACATTATAATTGTGATTCTCCCAAAATAAATCTTATCATACAAGAGTACTTAACCATCTGTCAGCACTCAGAGATTTGTTTTTATCTCCAGATTAAAAACAAAATTGTTAATATAGTAACATTTTTGAATATTATTTCATTCAAGGAACAAGATTTTGTGCTGGAGAGAGTGTGGAGAAAAGGGACCCTTCCTGCACTGTAGGTGGGAATGTAAATTGGTGCAGCCACTGTGGAGAACAGTATGGAGGTTCCTCAAAAGACTAAAAATAGAGTTGTCATATGCTCCTGCAATCCCACTCCTCGGCATATATCTGGAGAGAACTATAATTCAAAAAGATACATGCAACCCTATGTTCATAGCAGCATTAGCCACAATAGCCAAGACATGGAAACAACCTAAATGTCCATCAACAGATGAATGGATAATGAAGATGTGGTACATATATACAATGGAATATTACTCAGCCATAAAAAAGAATGAAATAATGCCATTTGCAGCAACATGGATGGACCTAGAGATTATTATGCTAAATGAAGTAAGTCAGAAAGGACAAATACCATATGATATCCCTTATATGTGGAATCTAAAATATGATACAAATGAACCTATCTACAAAACAGGAACAGACTTGTCCTTGCCAAGGCAGAGGGGGAGGGGGAGGGATGGATTGAGAGTTTGGGATTAGCAGATGCAAACTATTATATATAGAATAGATAAACAACAAGGTCCTACTGTATAGCACAGGGAACTATATTCCATACCCTTTGATAAACCATAATGGAAAAGAATATAAAAAAGAATATATATATGTGTGTGTGTATATCTATATCTATCTATCTATATATATATATCTGAATCACTTTGTTGTACAGCAGAAGTTAGCACAACATTAAAAAAAAAGGAACAAGAGTTTGTCATTCTTTAGCTAAGTTAGCAAGGAAAATTATGGAAATGTGTGTTTTCCAAAGAGTAATATCAGAGCATGTATAATTTTCTTTTTAAAAGTATCTATCCATTTGTTCATCCATTATCCATCTGTCCATCATTCATCCATACATCTATCCAAGAAATATTTGCTGAAATCTACCATGTCCCAGATACAGTTCTAGGTACAGAAATAAAATGAACCTCTGTTCATATAGGAACAATACATTTACTATAAATTTAAATTTTGATTGATTAGAGTAGACTTCTGTTCCTTTTAATGTATAGAATATTATCTGACACACAGGGATATGGGACATTCTGGGTTTGATTTATCTTTTTATCTTTGCTTTCTCTCCTCTCTCTCTTCCTAAGTTATGCTTTTTATCTTTTTCATCTGCTTTCTGTTTGTATACCTATAACTTACCTCCTGTTACACTGAGTTATTTTACTATTCACATCCTCTATCAATATTTTTTTTACTTTAAGCAATGATGTTTCTCTTGCCACACAAACTTTTCCTTATTTCAAAATTTTTCATGATAATTTGAATTCATTTTATTGAAAGTGTAAGTGCTCCCATTAAAGTGCTTTTATTTTAAAACTTGTATGGAAGTACAATGAACACATTTTTAAAAAATTCTCCTTTTATATTTTTTTCACTATTTTTGCCTTCACTGCAGTGCATTTGCTCTATTTCCCTAGGTCTCTATTTTTCAGTTATTCATTCTCTTTATTTGTCAGTTGACTTTAATTTGTTTAAATTGCCTACTTATATTTATATATCTTATTATATACTATTTGGTATTAGTAGCTAGTATGGACTCTTGACATCAAATATTTTTTTCACAATTTGATTTTCCCTGGTAAGTCATGCTCACTTTTGAACTGCAAGCAAGGTCCAGTGATGGACTGTTGAATGACCTTAAAGGCAGCCCACTCTTCAGTTCAGCTGGAGGCTTCAGGATTTGATAGGCAGGTAGAACCCTCAGTAATCCTCTTCTGACAGCAAGAAGATGGTTAATTAATAACTTTAAAATTTGTGGTGAGTATTTTTCTGAGAACATTAACTAGAGTAAAAGTCAATAAGCCTCCTTAGAATGAGCAAGTGGATGTAGAGATTTTAGGCCTGGCAACAGAGCATAGTCCTTCATAACTCTTTCATCAGCACCTCTTGAATTTCTAGGTGGGGTTGATACTTCCCTTTCCAACTGGTCGCTCTTAGGAAAGTTAGGGGAAAAGAGACACATTTATATGCTTAGGTCACCTTCTCTGTCCTCTCTTACTGTAGTTGCTAATTTTCCAAGTTCGTTCTAACATAAAGAAGGAAAAAACTACATTAAAAATACTATACATTTTTAGCTCTAAAAAATAAGGGTATAGGATGCAGAATTCATGTCTCTGCACAGCTAAGGCACCTACCAGGCACTGGTGGGGGACCACAGACACCTAAGGGAATGGGAGAAACCCCCAGCAACCAGGTAGGATGTGGGGAGTGGGGGGAGTGAAGCAGGAGGAGAAGTGGTGGCCAGACAGGACTGGCACCCCTGAGGGGTAGTTGGGGGAGGGGAAGGGATCCCACACCCGAAGGGGGAAATTGGGGAACCATTGGGAGGACAGATGATTGAAAGGGAGCATGGCCAGGTTTCCCTTACCCACGTGGGCCCTGGAAGCCTGCTGAGATCCCAGTCCTAATCCTCTGCCCACCAAGGCCCCCCTCCAGCCACGTGGGTCCAGAGGGAATGGAAGGGAGGGAAGGGGGAGCAAAAGTAAAGCCCGGACCTCTGAGACTAGCACCTCTGAGGTGAGGCTAGGGGAGGGAAGAAGTTCCTACACCCAGCAGGACCCACCCACATTTAGGGGTCCAGCAGGGATGGGGGAGATGTTGGGGGGGGGTGCGGAGGAACAGAAGGGAACGCAGCCAGCTCTTTCCCTGTCCACTTAGGCACCAGGGAGCCTGTTGGACTCCCAGACCTAATCCCCTGCCCTTGGAGCCTCCCTGCTGCCACGCAGAGCCCAAGCCCCACCCCTACACTCCCACCCAGGGCCTTACCTCCAAACTCCAGAACTCCACACTCCAGAGGCCCTCCTTTGGAGGTGCTGCCTTTCCCCTTCTGCACAGGTCCTAAGCAGAGGCCCTGCCCCATGCTTCAGTGTCACCCTGCCAAGGCCCCGCCCCCAAGGCCTTCTCCTGCTGGCTGCGTGCATCCTGAGCCTAGGCCCTGCCACACGCTCAAACGTCATGCCCCCACTGGCCTAGGTCCTGCCCCACCCTAAACCCTGCCCCTGCTTAAGTTCCACCCCAGCCTAAACTCCACCCCCATAGCCAAGGCTTTTTTTGCTTTTCCTTTTTTCCTCTTTGAGATTAGGGCTCTGTTTTACCTTGTTGATTCATTGTTGTTCATTCATTTATATTTTTATTTTTCCTAATAAATCTTTCATTTTTCTAATTTTATTTTATTCTATGTACTTTATTATTGTTCTCTCCTTTGGCTTGTTCCCCTCGCACCCCCTTTGTTCTTTTTCTTTTTTCTGTTGTGGTTTCATTTTACTTTGTTGCAGTTGTTTCAAATATAGTTTTATTTTTCCTAATATATTTTTTATCTTTCTAATTTTATTTTGTTTTTTATTCTTTGATATTGTATTACTCCTTTTTTTCCTTCTTTTTTTTTTTTTTTTTGGCCATGCCACGCAGCTTGCGGGATCTTGGTTCGCAGGCTGGAGGTCGGGCCCGAGCTCCTGAGTGGGAGCTCTGAGTTCAAATCCCTGGACTAACAGAGAACCTCAGACCCCAGGGAATATTAATTGGAGTGAGACCTCCCAGAGGTCCTAATCTCAGGACCAAGACTCATGTCTATCCAACTGCCTGCAAAATCCAGTGCTGGACGCCTCAGGCCAAACAACCAGTAAGACAGGAATGCGGCTGCACCCATCAAAAAAAAAAAAAAAAGAAATGGCAAAAAAATATGTTACAGACGAAGGAGCAAGGTAAAAAAACAGAATGGAGAAAAAAACAGAAACAGAAACAGAATGGAAAAAATACAAGAGACATTTAACAAGGATCTAGAAGAATTAAACAGCAAACAAAAAGTGATGAACAACACAATAACTGAAATTAAAAAATACTCTACAAGGAACCAATAGCAGAATAGCTGAGGCAGAAGAATGGATAAGTGAGCTGGAAGATAAAATAGTGGAAATAATTGCCAGGGAGCAAAATAAAGAGAAAAGAATGAAAATAATTGAAGACAGACTCAGAAACCTCTGCAACAACATTAAACGCACCAACATTCAAATTATAGGGGTCTCAGAAGATGAAGAGAAAAAGAAAGGGACTGAGAAAATATTTGAAGAGATTATAGTCAAAAAATTCCCTAACATGGGAAAGGAAATAGTCAAGTCCAGGAAGCACAGAGAGTACCATACAGGATAAACCCAAAGAAAGACACACTGAGACATATATTAATCAAATGATCAAAAATTAAATACAAAGAAAAAATATTAAAAGCAGCAAGGGAAAAGCAACAAATAACATACAAGGGAATCCCCATAAGGTTAACAGCTGATCTTTCATCAGAAACTCTGCAAGCCAGAAGGGAGTGACAGGACATATTTAAGGTGATGAAAGAGAAAAACCTACAATCAGGATTACTCTACCCAGCAAGGATCTCATTCAGATTGAATGGAGAACTTAAAATCTTTAGAGACAAGCAAAAGGTAACAGAATTCAGCACCACCAAACCAGCTTTACAACAAATGCTAAAGGAAATTCTCTAGGCAGGAAACACAAGAGAAGGAAAAGACCTACAATAACAAACCCAAAACAATTAAGAAAATGGTAATAGGAACATACGTATTGATCTTAAATGTAAATGGATTTAATGTTCCAACCAAAACACATAGACTGGCTGAATGGATACAAAACAAGACCCGTATGTATTCTGTCTACAAGAGACCCACTTCAGACCTAGGGACACATACAGATTAAAAGTGAGGGGAAAAAAAAAAAAAAGTGAGGGGAATGAAAAATATATTCCATGCAAATGGAAATCAGAAGAAAGCTAGAGTAGCAATTCTCATATCAGACAAAATAGACTTTAAAATAAAGTCTATTACAAGAGACAAAGAAGGACATGACATATTGATCAAGGGATCAATCCAAGAAGAAGATAGAACAATTGTAAATATTTATGCACCCAACATAGGTGCACCTCAATACATAAGGCAAATGCTAACAACCATAAAAGGGGAAATTGACAGTAACATAATAATTGTAGGGAACTTTAACATCCCACTTTTACAAATGGACAGATCATCTCAAATGAAAATAAATAAGAAAACACAAGCTTTAAAGGACACATAAAACAAATGGGCTTAATAGATATTTATAGGACATTCCATCCAAAAACAACAGAATACACTTTCTTCTCAAGTGCTCATGGAACATTCTCCAGGATAGACCATATCTTGGGTCACAAATCAAGCCTTGGTAAATTTTTAAAAATTGAAATGGTATCAAGTATCTTTTCTGACCAAAACGCTATGAGACTAGATATCAGTTACAGCAAAAAAACTGTAAAAAATGCAAACACATGGAGACTAAACAATACACTACTAAATAACCAAGAGATCACTGTAGAAACCAAAGAGGAAATAAAAAAATATGTAGAGACAAATGACAATGAAAACACTATGGCCCAAAACCTATGGGATGCAGCAAAAGCAGGTCTAAGAGTGAAGTTTATAGCAATACTATCCTACCTCAAGAAACAAGAAACATCTCAAATAACCTAAACTGACACCTAAAACAAACCATCAAACTCTTCGAGGAAAACATAGGCAGAACACTCTATGACATAAATCACAGCAAGATCCTTTTTGACCCACCTCCTAGAGAAATGGAAATAAAAACAAAAATAAACAAATGGGACCTAATGAAACTTAAAAGCTTTTGTGTAGCCAAGGGAACCATAAACAAGACGAAAAGACAACCCTCAGAATGGGTGAAAATATTTGCAAATGAAGCAACTGACAAAGGATTAATCTACAAAATGTAGAAGCAGCTCATGCAGTTCAGTATCAAAAAAACAAACAACCCAATCCAATAATGGTCATAAGACCTAAGTAGACATTTCTCCAAAGGAGTTATACAGATTGCCAACAAACACAGGAAAGGATGCTCAACATCACTAATCATTAGAGAAATGCAAATCAAAACTACAATGAGGTATCACCTCACACCAGTCAGAATGACCATCATCAGAAATCTACAAATAATAAATGCTGGAGAGGGTGTGGAGAAAAGGGAACCCTCTTGCACTTTTGCTGGGAATGTAAATTGATACAGCCACTATGGAGAACAGTATGGAGGTTCCTTAAAAAACTACAAATAGAACTACCATATGACCCAGCAATCCCACTACTGGGCATATACTCTGAGAAAACCATAATTCAAAAAGAGTCATGTACCACAATGTTCATTGCAGCACTATTTACAATAGTCAGGACATGGAAGCAACCTAAATGTCCATCGACAGATGAATGGATAAAGAAGATGTGATGTGTCACATATATACAGTGGAATATTATTCATCCATAAAAGGAAACAAAATTAAGTTGTTTGTAGTGAGGTGGATGGACCTAGAGTCTGTCATACAGAGTGAAGTAAGTCAGAAAAAGAAAAACAAATACCATATGCTAACACATATATATGAAATCTAAAAAAAGAAAAAAAAATGGTTCTGATGAACCTAGGGGGCAGGGCAGGAATAATGACGCAGATGTAGAGAATGGACTTGAGGACACAGGGACGGGGAAGTGTAAACTGGGACAAAATGAGAGCGTCTCATGGACATATATACACTATCAAATGTAAAATAGATAGCTAGTGGGAAGCAGCTGCATAGCACAGGGAGATCAGCTGGGTGCTTTGTGACCACCTAGAGAGGTGGGATAGGGAGGGTCAGAGAGAGATGCAAGAGGGAGAGGTTATTGGGATATATGTATACATATAGCTGATTCACTTTGTTATAGGGCAGAAACTAACACAACATTGTAAAGCTATTATACTCCAATAAGTATTATAAAAGAAAAAGTATGGACATTTTGAGAACTCATGGTAATGACATAACCTCACTCTGAGTAACTGTTTTATTAGTGGGTTTAATAGTTAGAAAGTTATATTAATTATTTGGAATTCCAGGATAATAAATAATAAGAATGTGATATAATAATTCTGCCTACCTTCTAAGTTTTTCTTAATATGTGTAATCTGATCCAGTATTTATTTATAAACCAAGTATTTATGGCTACAGGAGTAAAAACAGCCTTTTATTTTCTCTATTCTATTCAGAAAAGACATGCTATTTTAGGTGAGTTTAAACCATTTTTGTATGTGTACTTCACTGTTTCGTTATCCAGACTTAAAAAAAGCAAAACCAGTATAATTTAAAAGAGATTTTCAAAATTGTTTGACAATTTGTTACCATGATTTCCAGTTTTCAAGATATAACCTGTTTATGTTAGTAATAATTTTTACTGATATTAAAAATGTTCTTTTTGAATCTGACCCTCCTCTTGACAGGGACAAAAACTACACTGTTAACTCAGAAATGCAACATTATTTTACATAGTTTTATATAGCCTCATGGCTCTTTAATGATATGACAAAGCATCTCTCTGCCAACCTGAACTTGCAGCAGGGAAACGTGATTAGAACTGCCACCAGAGAAGTCTTTCGGTCCTAAAGTCTCAGCATGGACAATTCTCCTTTCATGCCTTGCAGATCTTTCTGAAGGGCACAGGTATCACACTACAGCATACATGGAAGCCATGTATGAGGGGAGTAAATATTGGTTAAAACCAGAAGCAAAAATATAGTTCTGAATGAGAACAATGATACAGAAACCTGACAAAGGATTCCCTCGTGTGGCTGTATAAGGTCCTTTATATAGGGTCAGTGTGCAATGTGATGATCTAGATTAATCTTATGTAAGGCTGTGGGAGTATGGGTTAAAAGTAAAATATATAGAAGCTTTGAGAGTCCTTTAATATTTTCTACAATTTATAGTGAATTCTTTAAAATTTTGCTATCTATCACAAACTGCATAACATAAAATAAGTACAAAGTGGTGTGAGTTTCTCATGGGTTCAGGAGCAAGTCTAGAATAGTGCTCAATGATTATTTGTGAATTTGCATGAATTTTCACATAGTCAATGCTAAATGATATCAAGCTTTCTACATACTGTAATAATATTATAAATCTGTAATAACTTTATTATTTTTCATGGCATTTTCATTCTAACAAGATTAACTATCCCTAGTAATCCTCACAAATATCAAGTTATCAAACTTTAAATACAGACTTAGAATGTGGCAGTGATTCACTATTTATATGCCAGTGCAGTTTTTATTTGCCAGTGCAGGGAGAGTACCAGGAGGAGTAACTCTGATGACTATCTTTGTAATTGTGTTTCTAATCTTGTTTTATATATCTGTGTGATATATGAAGCAAGATTAAAAGGTAAGTTATGAAATTGAAAACAAAAAGAATAAATAGAAGGAAATAAGTTGTGATAATCACATTGCTATTTCCCTTTGAGAGGTGTTTTTGGAGTCTTTCCCTCTCTGAGAATAGGTTTTAAAATTTGTTTATGATGCTTTGTAATTAGCATAGTTCCCCAGAGAGGAGAAACTGTCTCAAGAAGAGTTCTCTTCATCTTTTATGAGAAATGCTTTGATACCAATGTCTCTCTCACCCCTTGCTTTATATTACTTTAGTGAAGAGTCTCCTGGCTACTGTCATCTTGTGAAATGGAAGCATAATCCATTTGCTTTGCCACATAAGCCATCCTTGAAATTTGGTCAGAGCTCGTTATGCTGCCTGTGCCTCATTTGGGCCGAGGCGTGGAGGAACATAAAACTAAAAACTTAGCTTGAGGCACAGACAGAATGGATTTCAGTTTTGTAAAGAATTAGAAATTGCTTTAGGATAGATGGATGTTACACAGATAGGAAATAAATGTCCTCTGAGAAGAACTTGCAGGTAGAGAGAGTGAGTGTAAAGTATATGGAGAATGCTGGGAGAAGGGACAAGTACACAGAGAATGAAAATGACAAAGAGGTGTATATGAAATGCCATTAAGAAGGAATATTATGAAAGTGTGCATACTAAAACAAGAAAGAAGTGCAGCACTAGCTGTCTAAAGGAAAATATTGCTCATATATCTGGCCAGAACTGCAATAGGAAATAAATTTGAGAAAGTTAGTTATTGAGTATGTATACAAAACAAAATAAGGCAGTAAAATATGTAAAGTTTGGAATCACATGCACTTTGTTACAAGTGTGAGATTGTGAGAGTAATTTAAATTTGACAGAAAAATAAATAACTGGAGTATCAGTATAACAAAATATAAGCTGATTTGGAAATACTCAGAGGGTAGCGAGAAAATAGAACTAGGAGAAACACATACTCTTCCTGTGGCTATAACTTTCATATAAGAAAATATATTATACTTACGTTTTATACGCAATTGATTGCCTTACAGAATACAAACTGAAGTTAAATTATATTAGTATTCTTGTTCCAGGTTAGGCAGTAAAAAGAACCAATGCCCTAAGCATGCTTTTAATAATGCTGCACTTTTAGTGCTTCCTAAATGCACACTGTAATTTTTCTTTTCCTGTGACTGTGAATATTTCTTTCTTCCCTGCTTCCCTCCCTCTTTCTTTCTCTCTCTCTCCTTCTCTCCCTCCCTTCCTTCCTTCCTTCCTCCCTTCCTTCCTTCCTTCCTCCCTCCCTTCCTTCCTTCCTTCCTTACTTGCCATTTACCTGTGACCAATTTCCCCACTCTGTGTAACATCACAACCAGTGCTGCTTTTCCATGATACTCAGCTTTCTACCTCTCTGTCTGTCATCTATCCATGTATTTATTTATCTATCAATTTTCTAATTCTGTTACCGAACTCAGGTTCAGCTGCTTGCCACTCAAAAGCCAATAATCGAGAGGCAACTGTCAGTAGAAAGGAAAGATGCTTTAATCAGAAAAGCCAGCAATCTGGGGAGAAGTTGGACTCATGTCCAGAGACCAACTCCAAAGATTCTGCTCAGCCATGACAGTTTTTAAAGGAAAAAAAGGTGAGATGTGGGGGAGAATCTCAGTGAATCATCTAGGCAGGAGATGGGTTCTGCATCATTCTCTATTACTTGCAGACTGGCCAACTCTCTGTTTGGATGTTATCTTGCCCACATGATTTGCCTGCAGGATTGCTAAGGGAGCTGTTGGGGGTGAAGAGCTGGTCATTATTTAACTACTTAATTCTTCTTCTTTTTTTTTTAATTCTTCATTCTTACTACTTCTTTTTATCTAGGAGAAGAATCAGCAGGTTAGGCAAGGCACAGTGTGTATTCAGGAGAGCATGTCATAAGTTAGTTTAAATTGCCTAGTGATCTTGTTCCTATAATTAGGTTCTTTCAAGGTTGGAAAGGGACAAAAATGGGCAAGCAGGAAAGGGGAAAAAGAGCTGCTTTCAATTCTACCTATCACTTTTCTAATTCTATGAATACAAAATACATATACATACATAGATATTTATTATTTTGAAATAATAAATATTATTTCTCTAGGACAGGCTGAGAGGCTTCTAAGCTCTTTCTGTAAAAAATTTAAGGACAAGATTTGGGAAGTTTCTGGGTTGCCTTAAGTTACCTTGTGAATGAAACCTTACTCAAATTTACCACTTTCTTTGTAGTGTTTGTCCACAAAATGGATAAACTTGTTTAGAGGACTATCAGGTAGATAGGCTGATTTCCTGGTTACACTACACTTTCTAATTTCATGATAATAGATCTTTATCATCCATAGAAACCTGTATTGAGTGCCTTCTTTGAGTAAGAAAGTGAAAACCTGTGTGTGTGTGTGTGTGTGTGTGTGTGTGTGTGTAATTATTATTTTTAGTCTAATGTGGTTACTGCCTCTAATCCACCATTTTTAGTTGCCTGAATGAGGCAAGTAACTTTACTCCTCTGAGCTTCTGGTTTCCTCATATGTAAAAGAGAACATATAATAAAAACTGCCTTGAATTGTTGTTTTTAATAAAATAATAAATATGTGTTTAGCACAGTACCTGGCATGCAAATAATACTCAATGAAAGTTAGCTGTTATTATAAGGTCATGATATGCATATATATAAATATAGAGATATATAGTAAAATTATAAAGTGGGTCATGCTAAAATTTCAGGATATTCCATCTAACACAGGAGTGAGGGAGATAATGAGATGGTTTGCATATATTGGAGGAAGGCTGTCTAGACAGGGTAGATGGAAGTGATAACAGAAGAAACAGAATGTGGAAGCAGAAGTACAAGCTGGACAGTGCCACAGAGACCAATTTTAACATACTGTGATTGTAGAAGAATGAGTATGTAGAGCGCTTTGGTTTTGTAGCTTACTTGATTGTTTGAGATACATTAAGTTTTGAATATAATAATTGTATGTATCCTGACAATCTTGAAATTTTATTTGGGACCAGCTGGAATATCTTGTAGCATATTTAATAATGTTCTTTATCCTGAAAGATAGATGAAAAAGTTCTCCAGTTGTTGAAACAATCAGATTTTTCTTTTCTTTAATAACATGAAATCTGATGCTGTCTCCCCAAACAGGCTATTTTTCTTTACACTATTGACCACGCCCCAAATTAAGGAAAAGGTCACATTTAAGATTTTTCTTACCATTATTTTTTTTTCTGTCTTCTTGAAACTCTTCCAAGACATGTCCTGGGGTTTTATTGAAATTCGTTATGTTGTGAAAGGTGATCTTTGTCAGCAGTGAGAATCAAGAACATAATGCTGAGTGTTGGCAAATTCTTGGATATTTATAATCTCATCAGCGATGATAGACACTGTTGAGAAAAAAAATGTAAGCAACATTTTAATAATTACCATGAGACTTTCTGCTTCTTTAGTTATATGAAAAAAGCTTTTTTGTTTTTTCAGAGCAATAGTTATAGTATGTATCATGTACCCCTTCTCTAAACTCCAGATTTAAAAACTTGAGAAGTTTGTTTCTCTTTGGTTTGCACTTTTGTGTTACATTAGTTGCAAAAGCCTTAAAGTTGAAAGCAAATTGAGAAGTATTGATTCAACCTAGGTTTAGAGACAGTAGTTTAGAAAAATAAAATCATATGGTTGTATTGTACATCTCTCTTATAAAGTGGTAATTTCTTTCTTTGAACCAATGCACTTTCTAAAACAGGTTTGAAATAATTCTTAATACAGACTTCATAGACTCTTTCTCAAAATGAAGACACACTGTATTACACTGAATAGATTACTAATGTTTAAGTAGATTATTTAAAATATTTTTTAGCAATTTGTATTTTATCTTTAAAATAAAGTGGCTTCTAGAATGTGTGGTGACCAACTGCACCAATTTGCCTAGAACTGAGAGGTTTCCTGGACTGGCCTTTTAGTGCTCAAACCAGACAGTCCTAGGCAAACTTGAATGGTTGCTGTTACCCAAAATGTATCACACAGAAAAACAGGTAGCGTATAAAAAAATAGATGAACATCTCCTATATGGCCTGCATTTGTCATATATTCACATTTCAAATTCAACCAACAGAAATTAGTTCAGATTCTTAGAAAGGATTCAATACATTCTATTTATCTTAACAAATATATTTGTATAAAGAACAACTACTTTTGGAGTATCTATGGTCATATTCAAATGAAATATATATGCACAAAGGAACTCACCATTTAGTATTAATGATAATATTCACAAAGTTCTTGCTATTTTAATTAAGGTGAGATCATAATTGAATTTTAAGTCAGATTAAACGGGAAAACAAATAACTGTGATATGAAACTGAGCAGATGGTGGTCACAGATAATAAAGGAAGAAAGAAGTAATAAAAAAAACACAGAGTTGAAATCTACCCTTTTTCTGTTTATCTCTAAACTCCTATTTAATTTCTAGAGTTCATTAAATTTTAAGGTAGCAATTTAGGGAAACCCAAGACAATTAGATGCTAATCTAGGATAATTTGTTTCAGCTGGAATACTGATTGAACCATACAATATTTGTAGTCAAATACTTTGCATTATTGATGAGCATTAGCTAGCAAGCATTTTATATATTGCTTCCACTATGTTAACAAGGGAAAACAACACTAACAACAGTAAGCAGATGCATAGGAAGTTCTCTGAAAGTCATTTGGGACAAACTTTTTTTTAGTATATAGAACTTTAAATCTCCCATTGACATCAATTAAATATCCAGGTATTGCTCTGTTTCTTTGCTTTTCATTACAGCAAGACTTCGTATATGTATAGTTCATGTTTTCAGTCTCTACCTTCTCACATATCATATTATTCCTATGTATATACTTATTTATATCTTTAGCAGTGATTTTTTCCATTTTGCTTAAAATACATAACAAAATGTCCATTAGCCTCTTAACTTTTTTACTTTGTTGTCAAGGTATCTCAAGCATAATGAGGCAATATATAATTTTGATTCTAATCTGTGCCTTTCTTCCTCAGTTCAGTAGCATGTATCATCAAACCAATCTGTTAACTGAACTTAAAATCCAAGAGGCATAATTGATTCCTTTCCTGCTTCCTAGACTATTGTATAGTACTTAGTTGAGTTTAACAAAAAATTGTTAAATCTCTTAATAAAAATTTAATAATATTTAGAAAATCATAAAAGAGAAGTTGAAAACCATACTGTATCAAGCACCTCCTCTGGGTAAGAAACTTTACACTTTTATTTTTTATTGAAGTTTAGTTGATTTACAATATTACATTGGTTTCAGGTGTACAACATAATGATTCAATATTTTTATAGATTATACAACATATAAAATTATTTTAACATATTGGCTGTATTCACTGTTTTGTACATTAATTCCTTGTAACTTATTTATTTAAAACCTAATTATTTGTATCTCTTAATCCCCTTCACCTATTTCGCCCCTACCCCAACCACCTCTGGTAACTGCTAGTTTGTTTTCTGTATCTGTGAGTCTGGTTTTGTTTTGTTATATTCATTCATTTTATTTTTTAGATTCCACAAATAAGTGAAAACATACAGTATTTGTATTTTTCTGTCTGACTTATTTAACTAAGCATAATATCCTCCAGGTCCATCCATGTTGTTGCAAATGACAAAATATTATTCTTTTTTATGACTGAGCAATATTCCATTTTATATATATATATATATATATATATATATATATATATATCACATCTTTATCCATTTATCCATTGATGGACACTTATGTTGCATCCATATCTTGGCTATTGTGAATAATGCTGCAGTGGACATTGGGATGCATATATCTTTTGAAATTAGTGTTTACATTTACTTTGGATAAATATCCAGGAGTGGAATTTCCGGATTGTATGGTAGTTTTAATTTTTTGAGGAGCCTCCACATACTGTTTTTTCATAGTGGCTGCACCAGTTTACATTGCCGCAAACAGTATACCAGGGCCCCTTTTCTCTACATCCTCTTCAACACTTTCTATTTGTTGTCTTTTTGATAATAGCCATTCTGACCGTTATGAGGTGGTATCTCATTGTGGTTTTTGATTTGCATTTCTCTGATGATTAGTGATGTTGAGCATCTTCCCATGTACTTGTTGGCCATCTGTTTGTCTTCTTTGAAAAAATGACTGTTGAGTTCCTCTGACCATTTTTCTAATTAGACTGTTTATTTTTTGATATTGAATTCTATGAGTTCTTCATATATTTTGGATATTAACCAGTTATCATACATGTCATTTGCAAATGTCTTCTTCCATTCAGTAGGCAGCCTTTTGTTTTGTTGATAGTTTCCTTTGCTGTGCTAAAGCTTGTAAGTTTGGTTAGGTCCCATTTATTTTTGCTTTCGTTTCCTTTGCCTGAGGAGACATATCCAAAAAAATATTGCTAAGACCAGTGTCAAAAAGCATACTGCCTATGTTTTCTTCTAGAAGTTTTATGATTTTAGGTCTTCCATTTAGGTCTTTAATCCTTTTTAAGTTTATTTTTGTATATGGTGTGAGAACATATTCTAATTTCCTTCTTTTGCATGTACTGTCCAGTTTTCCCAGCACCACTTATTGAAGAGAATGTCTTTCCCCATTGTATATTCTTGCCTCCTTTGTTGTAAATTAATTGACCATAAATGCATAGGGTTTATTTCTGGGCTTTGTCTTCTGTTCCATTGATCTATGTCTGTTTTTGTGCCAGTACCATACTGTTTTAATAACTGTAGCTCTGTAGCATAGTTTGAAATCAGGGAGTGTGATACCTCCAGCTTTGTGTTTTGTTTTGTTTTTCTCAAGATTACTTTGACTATTCAGGGTGTTTTGTGGTTCTATACAAATTTTAGGATTATTCTAGTTCTGGGGAAAAAATGTCATGGGTGTTTTGATAGGGATTATGGTAAATCTGTAGATGGCTTTGGATAGTATGGACATTTTAACAATGTTAGTTCTTCCAATCCATAAACACAGGATATCTTTCCATTTATATGAATTCATGCCCTTATAAAAGAGGCCCAAGATATCACCCTTTACCCTCTTTTGCCATCTGAGGATACAAGAAGTCGAAATCCAGAAGACCCTCACCAGACCATGCTGGCACCCTAATCTCAGACTTTCAGCCTCCAAAACTGTGAGAAATACATTTCTGTTGTTTTTAAGCTACTCAGTCTGTGGTATTTTGTTATAGTAGTCAGAACAGATGAATACAAAGGATTTCTAAACTAGTAATAGAATCATATGTAATCAGTGAATAGAGTGATAAGGGTGGTGCCGGCCAGTAACTTGAAGGAGGATATCATGCTTCCAAAGGTCCTATGTTATTCCGAAGCAAGCAGTGCATATCACTGCCATAATACCTTCCATAATTATTTATTGCAATTCTCTGTTTACTTGTCTGTACTCTAGTTAGACTGTGATATGCCTGAGAACAGACAAGGGTTTTTTTTCTAGCATCAGCCTCATGTAAGTGTGTTTTCAGAAAGAATGTCTTTAAAAAAAAATGCGAGGTAAGAAGGAAGAAAACTGGAAGGGATAGAGGGAGGAAAAGCAATAAAGAGTATGTCCATGACAACCAAAGACTGCTCTTGAAAATTTTATGTCCATTTGTTCTGAGGTATTCTATTACGGTGATGGCTCTTTTAAGGTAACATGGCCCTTAACCTGTAATGCGTCTTTCCCAGTGTGTGTGTGTGTGTGTGTGTGTGTGTGTGTCTGTCTGTCTGTCTGTCTGTCTGTCCAGTTGTCCCTATCTCTAGCCCATTTGTCTCTATACAGACATACCTCGGAGATATTACCAGTTTGGTTCCAGACCACTACCAGAAAGTGAATATCACAGTAAAGCAAGTCACACAGATTTTTTGATTTCCCAGTGCATATAAAAGTTAAGTTTACGCTATACTATAGTCTATTAAGTGGACAGTAGCATTATATCTAAAAATATAATGTACACATTTTAATTAAAAAAAACTCTTTATTGCTAAAAAATGCTAACCATCATCTGAGCCTTCAGGGAGTTGTAATATTTTTGCTGGTGAAGAGTCTTACCTAGATATTGATGCCTGCTGACTGAGGGTTGGAGTGGCTGTGGCAGTTTCTTAAAATAAGACAACAATGAAGTTTGCTGCATTGATTGACTCTTCCTTTCATGAGCACTTTCTCTGTAGCATGCAGTGCTGTTTGATGGCATTTTACCCACAGTAGAACTTCTTTCAAAATTGGAGTTAATCCTCTTAAATGCTGCCACTGCTTTAGCAACTAAGTGTATGTAATATTCTAAATCCTTTTATTTCAACAATCTTCACAGCATCTTCACCAGGAGTAATTTCCATCTCAAAAACCATTTTTTTTGCTCATCCATAAGAAGCAACTCCTCATCCATTTAAGTTTTATCATGAGATTGCAGCAATTCAGTCTAATCTTCAGCCTCCATTTCTAATTCTAGTTCACTTACTGTTTCTACCACATCTGCAGTTATTTCTTCTGCTGAAATTTTGAACCCCTTCAAGTCATCCATGTGCATTAGAATCACTTTCTTCCAAACTCCTGTTCTATGAACAGGAGTTGATTTTTTGACCCCTTCCCATGAATCACAAATGTTCTTCATGGCGTCTAGAAGGGTGAATCCTTTTCAGGTTTTCAACTGACTTTGCCCAGATCCAGCAGAGGAATCACTATCTACGGCAGCTATAGCCTTATGAAATGTATTTCTTAAAGAATAAGAACTGAAATTCTAAATTACTCCTGATCCATGGGCTGCAGAATGGATGTTACGTTTGCAGGCATGAAAACAACATGCATCTCCTTGTCCATCTCCATCAGAGCTTTTGGGTGACTACCAGGTGTATTGTCAATGAGCAGTAATATTTTTGAAAGGGAATCCTTTTTTTTTTCTAATAGGTCTCAACAGTGGGCTTAAAATATTCAGTAAGCCATGTTGTAAACAGATGTTGTCATCCAGGCATTGTTGTTACATTCAGAGCACAGGCAGAGTAGATTTAGCATAATACTTAAGGGCCCTAGGATTTTCAGAATGGTAAATGAGCACTGGCTTCGATTTTAAGTCTTGGGCTGCACTAGCTTCTAACAAGAAAATCAGACTGTCCTTTGAAACTTTGAAGCCAGGCATTGACTCCTCTCTAGCAATGAAAGTCCCAGATGTCATCTTCCAATATAAACCTGTTTCATTAACATTGAAAGCCTGTTTGTTTAGCGTAGCCACTTTCATTCATTATCTTAGATCTTCTAGATAACCCACTGCAGCTTCTACGTCAGCACTTGCTGCTTCACCTTGTACTTTTATGTTATGGAGGCGGCTTCTTTCCTTCAACCTTATGAAGCAAAATGAGCTTCAAACTACTTCTGCAGCTTCCTCACCTCTCCCAGCCTTCATAGAATTGAAGAGAGTTAGGGCCTTGCTCTGGACTAGGTTTTGGCTTAAGGGAATGTTGTGGCTGGTTTGATATTCTATCCAGACCACTAAAACTTTCTACATATCAGCAATAAGGCTGTTTCACTTTCTTTTCATTTGTATTTTCACTGGAGTAGCAGTTTTAATTTCCTTCAAGAACTTTTCCTTTGCATCAACAACTTGGCTAACTGGTACAAGTGGCCTAACTTTCAGCCTATCTCGGCTTTTTTTTTTTTTGTGACAATTCCACAACTGAGATATTTTAATGTAAATATTATAAAATACATACAATAAAAAATAAAAAATACAGAATGATAATACATGATATAAGATAGAAAGTAAAAATCCTCCTCCCCACCCTCCAGTCTTCCAGTGGTGCAACTGTAAACACAACAGTTTCTTTAAAACACTGAAATTTAAAGAGTGGATATATGTATATGGATAACTGAGTCTTTACTGCACACCTGAAACCAATACAACATTGTAAATCAACTAGACTTCCACAAAAAATTTTAAAAAAGAAAAATATACTGAAATTTATAAATATTCTAACAAGTCACAAGGCTATGTTTCTTTGGTATTGGTTTGTTTTACATAGTGTTGAGATACATTTAAAATCTCAAGCATCACTACTGTTAGAGTAGGAGTGGAACTTAATTTTATAATGAAATACAGTTAACCCTGGGTTGCCAAAAGCCCATTTTCTTCATATTTTATATTTATTCTTCCTCACTAAAATAATATTTCTCAGTTAGGTTTTTATTAGTAAGAACCTGCTGTATAAAAAAGTAAAATAAAATTCAAAAAACATAATAAAAGTATACGTTTAGACAGAAAAAAATATAATATTGCTCAAAGCATATACTACCCGTATTGATCACCAAAATTTTATTGTCTTATCTTACAAGTGTAGCACATATATAATTAAGCAGTTGGTAAACCTGTAGAGATTGAGCACAACTAAGGCCCACAAGGTACTGCTGTGTAATGTATCTACCAACAGGTTGACTAGGGCAGTTGTTACATTTGACTGCAAGAAGAAAAGTAACTGGTTTCTGTTCATTGCTGTGATTAAACAAAGAATGGGTTCCTTTCTTTCAGCTTCAGAGACTAGAGATTCTGAATGCTTTTTATTTGCAGTAGGTGACTGGATACGTTTCTAAGAACATGGTACTGCTGCCCCTTAAATTAGAAACTTGGCAAAACTCAAAATTATATCACCCAGTAATAAACTACTAAGAAGGATCAGGCAAGAAGCAACTATCCGAATACAAAAGGCTAAATAGGCCTTTCTTCCAGATGCTACTTCTGCATTTACCTAAACTATGTAAAGAGATATGAAGAGGCCAGTGGCTGTCAGTAGAATGCAATATGCTACTTTTATCCAGTCTTTGATGTGTGATCTTTTTCTAAGCATGTATGACTCTGTTTGAACACCAGCCATGTGTATTGCCATGTACCCCAAGGTAGAAATTATTCCTTCTCGGTTGGCATTTAATAAACCAACCCTTGTGCCACTGCCATCAGTGCTATATAAAATTAACTGTTTCAGTGGAGTAAAATCAAAGGCTAGCTGGTATAATACAGTAATGCTGATGGCCACAATCCAGGATTTATTTAGGGAAAAAATAATCAATAGCATTAATATTATCAATTTCACAACTATTAAGGTAAAGAAAAAGTTCCAGTGAACTCCATACTCAGTTAAATATTCCTGATAGCCTATGGATTTTATAATGACTAATCGTCCCATTCCTAGGAAAAGTAATGGCCAGAGTACAATGACTTTGTAAGATAACAAAGTCTGGACCCTTTTGTATATTTTCTCCTAACCTTCGGACAAACCATTGCAGTCCCTAAAATAAAACCTCCTACTCCAAAATCCATTGCTCCTATCCCATAGAGCTCAGTTTTGGCAAATCTTCTGGAAAAAAGTGGGAAGTCCACAGCCAAAATGGCAACAGCAATAAATGCACTGTTAATTACACGGAAACAGAGATGGCTGGGACTGACTTCCAAGAATTTTTCAAGGATTTTCTGAACAGGCATTCTGGCATAGAAAGTTCTCCCGCAGTATATTTCATAGAGCAGCCCTGCCCCCAAGATAATTACAACGAGGTCCTCGAAGAGGACAAATGAAGAGAAAATGGTCAAAGTGATCACTAGAGGAACTATTAGGAAAGCAAAGTGAACGAAGAACAGAGTTCTCCAGGTATGTGAAGAAGAACATAAATGCTGTGAGAGAATGATCAGGAGCCTTTTACACAGAGTACAGCCTCCTCTACAGAGTAGAGGACAGAAGACATTTTTTCTTCTTCCTCAAGTGCTCCTGGTGGTCTCGGTGCCCCGCTGTAGAGAGCCATGTAAGCTTCTGCCTTCCAAGCAGTGCTTCCAGCTGATGCAGCTATCTCAGCTTTTGACATGCCTTCCTCACCAAGCTTAATCAGTACTAGCTTTGGATTTAAAGTGAGAGATGTGTGACTCTTGCTTTCACTTGAATATTTAGAAACATTTGTAGGGTTATTAATTGGCCTAATTTCAATATTGTGTCCCAGGGAATAGGGAGGCCTGAGGAGAGGGAGAGAGATGGGGGAACTGCCTGTTGGTGGAGCAATCAGAACACACACAACATTTGTTGATTGTTTGCCATTTTATATAGGTGTGATTGGTGGTGCCCCAAAACAATTGTAATAGTATCATCAAAGCTCACTGATCACTGCTCACCGTAACAAAAGTAATAATAATGAAAATGTTTGAAATATTATGATAATTACCAAAATGTGAGAGACTTGCCGTCAGCACATGCTGTTGGAGAAATGGTGCCAATTGACTTGCTCGACACAGGGTTGCCACAAAGCTTCAATTTGTAAAAAAAGCAATATCTGCAAAACACAATGAAGCAAAGCACAAGAAAATGATGTATGCCTGTGTCTACATTTATTTATCTCTCTATTGTTTTTTCATCCCAATTTTTTTCAGCTAAATTCTTAAAGATGAGTAGGATGTGTAAGTAATCACAGGCTCAAAGTCCTTTGCTTCACATATTTATTTAAATTAAAAATACTATTAGGAATCATTAATTTGAAGACATAATTGACATATTTTGTAACTGAGTACTAATTCGTTCTGTCAGTGGTTTGACAAATTATTGGTCTTACTCCATATTAATCTTTTTTTCAAAAAATTTTTATTGAAATATAGTTGATTATTATTTTTTATTTATTTATTTTGCGGTATGTGGGCCTCTCACTGATGTGGCCTCTCCCGTTGCGGAGCACAGGCTCTGGACGCGCAGGCTCAATGGCCATGGCTCACAGGCCCAACCGCTCCGCGGCGGCATGTGGGATCTTCCCAGACCGGGGCACGAACCCGTGTCCCCTGCATCAGCAGGCGGACTCTCAACCATTGCGCCACCAGGGAAGCCCTATAGTTGATTATTAACTCTAGTTAATAAATTTGTTTCTTACAGGAGAATTTGTGATTCTGAAACATCTTCATTTTTACTTATGTGTGTCACTACAGTAAGTAAAAATATTGTGCATGACAGTCAGGTTTCACACTACTAGAGAAAACAATTACAAATAAGGAAAGGAGGAAGCCTAGAGTGATCCCTGTAGTGATAGATTGGAATGAGAGTTATCAATGTGATTACACACACACACACACACATACACACACACTCACACAAATGGGTAGACATAGAAATATATAGATGTACATGTTCGTATGTAGGAACAGTATCTAATGTCAGTGAGCACAACTACCATCCAAACCTTGCTTTCTAAACACTATTTTCCAATAAAAAAAAATCAGGGGTCCTTGGAAAAATCTTGTGAGGTTAGGTGAATTACAAGGTAAGCCTAGAACATCAGGATGCTAATTAATGAAGTGCTCAAAAATATGGTAAAGTCATAAAAAAAGACACTAGCACCAACATGAAGATCGCAGTGGCCAAATCTGGGACAATTTGAACAACAAAATAAATAACGATATTCATTTTTGAACAGTTTATGATAAATTATGGATATACAAATTATGGATAAACTGTGGACTAATATAAATATTCATGATCCTCCTTATAAAAATGATTAATTGAAAAAAATAATGGAGAAGAGCAGGTCTTTCTTAAAGTAGAGTGTAGAAGGAACAATGGAAATAGGAAATTTCCATTAGGCAAATACCAGAGAAAGAAATATTGTATACAAGATCCATTGATGTTGCTAAAGTTAGTGGGTGAAAGTGTCGTAAGAAACAGACTATTTACATCTTATTGTATTCAAGGCCACTGAAAAATTTGTTGAGGAAAGAATGAATAAGGCTTAAATTGAAGTATTTAGATGTTATTGTTAAAATGATTATGGGAAAAAAAATTTGATCAATGATATGGTACTGTACTAGTATAATTAGGCATGAATATTTGGAAATCTTTAAGTAGAAAAATGAAAACCACTGCTATGGAAATACTGTGAACAAAACTGCAATCTGTTAGATGCCTGATCCTAGGTTTTTTTAGATCAACAACTTCATGATGGATTGTGAAGTGGTAAATATTAGAAAACTGTGAAATCAAACTTTCAACCTCTGATTTACAGCTTTTGTTTGACAGTCTTTGGGCATTTGGTTCTAGTTTTCTGTGCGATACATTTTTGTAAGACAATATCTTTCTATCACCTCCATTTTTTAAACATTGCAAATGAAAAAAATAATGTATGCAGGCAGTTGCTCTCCCTTTCATCAAAACTATCTGAAAGAAAAATGCATTGGAATAAAATTAATTAATTATATCTGAGAGTTAAAACACATAGTAAACCTTTCTTTAGAATATATGCAGATTTATATTTAATAAAGAAAAATAATTTAAAATGGAGGTAATATTAATAAACATATTTCATTCTCTCCAGACAAGTAAAATGAAAATTATCATAGGGAATTTGTTTAAAAGGATGTATTTTATTTGTTTCCATAAGAAAATACTAATCAATGAGTTATACCCAAAGTAAGCTCTGTTTTAATCTAGGGCAGCTCATGTAGTATGAGAATGTTCTAACAGAAGACTTAAAGGAATAAGCCATATATAAAAGACTGTAGATCTTAAAATATTTAACCCAATTTCCAGAGGGGAAGTCCAGTACCTTGAAATCTTACTGAGTATATAAACAGTAAAAACAATTTCTTATGGAATTAAAATAAACAATAAGTTCTACTACAAAGGAGTAAAAAGGAGAAGGAAGAAATTATAAAAACTGAACAAATAAATATTTTAGAAAATTGACAGAATGGCAATGGATAAATTAATCAACAGTTACAAAACAAGGCTCCACATGGCATTTTTCCTTAATATAGAATATTTTATTTATATTTCATATAAATTATTAGATTTACTTCATAAATTATCTCACTGCATGCAGTATCTCTTGTCAACCTTACACAAAATGTAAGCTAAACCACACATTTGATGCTGTTACTCCCTCGTGAAAAACTTGTACAGCCTCTCTTTGTCCTGAACAGGCTCAGCAAAAAAGGTTTCTATTTTTGGCTTAAATCCATTGTTCAGAGACCATATTGGCTCAGCATGAAAGTGTGCTTTGATCAGTGACAAAATAATTAAGCCTGTTTGGTTTATTTGAGAAGGTAGTGATAGTATTAGTGCAAGTTTATGCCGTCTTTGTCCTTCAGGCATGGATTTTAGCTCCTTACCAAGGGAAACATAGCCTATCATGTTTTGGATAAACCCTAGTTAACTTTCAAGCTTCCATCTCCAGGAATGCCCTGTTTGGAACTATATCACAAGTGGCACCCCACACGTATCAGGCTTCATACCTTGGCTTGTGATCTCCACTCAGTGTAACATAGCCTTATCACAAATATCCTACCCCATCTTTCTTTCACTTCAACTTCGCCCTTCCCAGCAAACATTTTTGCCCAGCTAATTCAACTTATCTTTTTTTTTTTTTAACTTTTTATTTTGTATTGGAGTACAGTTGATTAACAATGTTGTCCTAGGTTCAGGTGTACAGCAAAGTGATTCAGTTATACATAT
This sequence comes from Phocoena phocoena, assembly GCF_963924675.1. Taxonomy (NCBI): domain Eukaryota; kingdom Metazoa; phylum Chordata; class Mammalia; order Artiodactyla; family Phocoenidae; genus Phocoena; species Phocoena phocoena. Next base: position 81,684,008 of record NC_089221.1, on the reverse strand, counting down.
ACGTGTATCTATTCTTTTTCAAATTCTTTTCCCATTTAGGTTGTTACATAATATTGAGCAGAGTTTCCTGTGCTATACAGTAGGTCCTTGTTGGTTATCCATTTTAAATAATATTGTATGATATTGCTTATATGCAGAATCTAAAAAAAATGGACACAAATGAACTTATTTACAAAACAGAAACAGACTCACTGACTTAGAGAAAGAACTTACGGTTATCTGGGGGAAATGGTGGTGGGGAGGGATAGTTAGGGAGTTTTAGATTGACATGTTAACTTATCTTTTGATCACAGCTTACACAGAACTCATATTACTTGCTATTTTAGTTAACAAACAGAGTACCTACTGTGTGCTAAATACTATGCTGGACTCTGGAGGTAAAGCTGTCAAAAATAGACTTTTTCACCATCCTCATGGACCTTGCAGTCTAGAAATAATGAACTTATACAAGTAATTATACGTTTATACTTGAGATAGGTTTTGTTAATGGCAAAGGTCATATAAAAAACATCCTAAAACCTTCCAGGGTATGCTAAGAGTCCCTCCTCTATGCTTACATATTTTTTCTGTTTTCTCACTGTAATAATAGTCTTTCCTGGGGCAGGTCTAAAGTACTGAATATAGTGCTTCAGCCCTAGTAGGTGTTTAATAAATGTCTCTTTAACTTAAATATGTGAAATGATCATCCATAAATCATCAGTAAATTGACTTCCTTGATGCCTTGTTAAAAATATTTATGAGGGCTTCCCTGGTGGCACAGTGGTTGAGAGTCCGCCTGCCGATGCAGGGGACACGGGTTCGTGCCCCGGTCCGGGAAGGATCCCACATGCCGCCGAGCGGCTGGTCCCGTGAGCCATGGCCACTGAGCCTGTGCGTCCGGAGCCTGTGCTCCGCAACAGGAGAGGCCACAACAGTGAGAGGCCTGCGTACCGCAAAAAAATAAATAAATAAAAATATTTATGTCTCAAAAAAGTCTTTGCAGATGATACATTCATTTTCACTTAAGTGAGCTTTCACTCTTCACTGAGACCTTGGTGGAAAAAAAAAATTGCCACTTCTACCCTATGCTGTTTTCCCCCTAAATGAAACTTTCTATTAAAGACTGGCTTATACAGTTCTCAAGATATGGACACCTGGAGCATTTTAGGTAAAAAAAAAAAAAAAAAGCATGTCAGGACATAGCAATATCTGGAATGGCTTTTTAAAAAATTATTTAAATGTGATTGGTTTATTGCCTGAGGCTTTAGAGACAAATATCTGAAAGAATATGGATGAACTCTGAACATTTATTGAGGTTTCTTCACTAATTTATTAGACGATATCAGAAAATGGGCTCCACTGTAATTACAAAGTCTGTTCAGGGTTGCCATTGGCTATCATTGGTTAACTAACACAGAAAGTAAAGAACATTATATACATTTCTCTAAAAAATGAACCCTAACCTCCACCATGCCCAAGTGCACTAAGGCATGCAGGCAATTCAGCAAGAGAGTGGAATGAAATCAGTTCAGCTTATTAATAACATGGTTCAGAATATGATCAAATATTTGCCTGATATTTAATTGGTTCTTGCTTCTATCTCCGTATTTGGAAGAGGTCTCAGACCAGGAGATAAATCTTGTCCCTTAGAGTATTAGGCAGAAACTACACATACAGTAGTTGGCACATTTCCCACAGTAATAGGACTGTTTTTCTATGGTGGTTTCATTTCGTTGTAAAATTGAGCACTTAGGGCACACCAAAATTTAGTACTGAAGCAATACAGAACCTAACGTGCTGCAAGATGTAAGCTATTCAAGTTAGCTATAATTAAAAAAAATTTTTTAAGTGTATTGAATATTAGGTGAAAATGTTATATGATAAAGTTTAGCATATTCTGATTAACGTGGCAGGTAATATATTTAGGTATTATATTGACAGTTATTGTGGTCATTTGATGAAAAAGGCACACAAACCAAGCATATAATGAACAAATATACTAAGAGAAAATCTCTGACATATATGTTGGCCTTCTAAAATAATTAATGCAACTTTCATAATAGTTTGAGAGAAATGTTGAGTTTCTAATGTACAATGAAGATTTTATTCCGATCTGAATAGCAGAAGTCACTTTTTAGATTAATTTTTAACAATGTTTCCAGAAAGACCTCTTAAAATAATATATATACATCCATGGAAAACATTTATGTATCTTTTCTGGCCCTACCTTGAGTCTCCATGCTCTAGATTTCACCTACACTCAGTACATCTCATGCAATAAACCTGAGCCTTAGATTTTTGCTCTCTCATTTGCTTAATGAATTTTTTTCTTTAATTCACTGTGAATTATGATATTTGGTCAGTTTTCTCACTGATATTCTATTTGACGGACTCAATAAAATCTAACTTCTCTTTCATTGCTTCATAAATAAAAAGTTAATCAAAATAAATAAATAAAAAGTTAATCAAATATTAATTTAGTGCTTGTTATGTGCTAGTCACATACATAGTTTTGACAGGCCAGTCAGGGAAACCATGGAGGTATACAGTGACATGCTACCTCTTCTGGAGATGATTTTTGCAGATATACTGTTTTGTACATTGTAAACATGTACAGCTCACATCATAGTCTTCATACCAGTGTCATTCAATAAGGAGTCTTTATCAAAATTTCCTCTAGACATTTTTTAACGTATGAATTCTTGAGGATCTAGTTCAGAGTTACATAATCACAATTTCTGGGGATGATTTCTGACCATACTTCAGTTAAGGACCACTAATTTTTATTGTGGCCCCATTTATAATCACATATATTCTTATATATTTCTTGTGTGTATTATATATTTTTTATAGATAAAGTTTTTAAAAAATTTATTACAGTATAGTTGATTTACAATGTTGTGTTAGGTTCAGGTTACAACAAAGTGATTCCGGTATTCATATACATATAGTCATTCTTTTTTAGATTATTTCCCTGTGCTATATAGTAGTTCCCTGTCAGTCATCTATCCTATATGCAATAGTGTGTGTGTGTTCATCCCAAGCTCCTGATTTATCTCTCCCCACAGTGTTTCCCCTTTGGTAACCATAAGTTTGTTTTTGATATCTGTAAGTCTGCTTCTGTTTTGTAAATAAGTTCATTTGTATCGTTTTTTTAAATTAGATTCCACATATGAGTGATATCATATGATATTTGTCTTTGTCTGACTTACTTCACTTAGTATGATAATCTCTAGGTCTGTCCATGTTGCTGCAGATGGCATTATTTCATTCTTTTTATGGCTGAGTAGTATTCCATTGTATATATGTACCACATCTTCTTTATCCATTCATCCATCAATGGACATTTAGATTGCTTCCATGTCTTGGCTATCGTAAATAGTGCTGCAGTGAACATTGGGGTGCATGTATCGTTTTGGAGTATGGTTTTCTCAAGATATATGCCCTGGAGTGGGATTGCTGGATCATATGGTAGTTCTATTTTAGTTTTTTAAGGAACTTCCATAATGTTCTCCATAGTGTTTGTACCAATTTACATTTCCACCAACAGTGTAGGAGGGTTCCCTTTCCTCCACACCCTCTCCAGCATTTATTGTTTGTAGACATTTTAATGATGGCCATTTTGACCAGTGTGAGGTGGCACCTCATTGTAGTTATGATTTGCATTTCTCTGATAATTAGTGATGTTGAGCATCTTTTCATGTGCTTTTCGGTCATCTGTATGTCTTCTTTGGAGAACTCTCCATAAGTTAAGTTTTAATTATGTACTTTAATACCACATTTATATTTTGGAACTAAAGTAGTAAGTGTAACATAGTTGTCAAATTATTTCATGTGTGTTAGAGTCCATTACACAACTAGACTGCTAGTATCTTGCAGGGGAGAGCATAGTTTATGCTCCTGAAATATCTAACCAAAATTTCAATTCTGTTTTCTCTTAATAATTTTTCTAGATCGATTGACGTACTTTTCGTAGTAATGAACTATATTCACCCTCCCGCTTCTCTGTCCAATTTCTCTCCCAAGGTGACACTCTTATATGTAGAGATTAGAGCTCTAGAGTAAGAGCATACTGCCTCACTAATTAGTGGGATTCTAGGCAAATTTTCAAGGGGAAGAGAGCAATAGCTATTGATCATCACTCTTAGAATATTTACGTAGTTGATATCCAGAGTATTTGAAGGTCCTGCACTGAGAAAAAAAAGCTAAAGTTCTACCACTGTGGTTGAAGTATCAATATAGTGGGTAATAGGCTATTTTTGATACCATTGGCACAGAAGAAATAAATCTAAGCTCTAAAGTATTTTTAAGGTTTTGAAGAGTTCTTTTTCCATGAATGATGAGGTGGGCAAGTCTGCCCCAGAAAAGTTTGCAGATCCTCATTCCTTTGTGCTTACTATTACAAAATCACTTTTAATAACAAACAACAACATGAATATTAAGGTCAAATATTTAATAGTACATCATAGGTCAGGACTTGTTAAGTGCTGTATAGGCACTGTCAAATTTAATTCTGACAATATGTGGTAGACACTGTTATAGCTTTTATATTATGAGTGTTTTTTCTTATGTAATATTGACATGAATTTTATGAGAGTAATTGGTCATAAATTATAGATTCTCTGAACTCATTCTACAAGCATTCATTGAGCCCCTTTATAAGTAATATACAGAAATAATGATGACAAACACTTGAGGCAGCCTGAAATATGTTCAATACCTTTATCTCATGAATCAGCCACAACAGTGTGTTCATAAAAGAAAAGCTGTGTGGTGATATATGTTGGTAAATGTGGCTCACTTCCTTTGCTTCAGTCATTTGGGAAAAAAAAGAGAACTCAGAATTGGTATCAAAACTGAACATAAGGATAAATCAATATAAAAATTTACAGAGTAAATGATTGGATGTATAAATCTTAATCAGAATAATCTGAGTGGGGTAATTAGAGAAATTGGGTGGGGATTTAGGTGAAACAGTATTTGCTGTGACTTATTAATTGTTGAATCTGGATGCTTGGTGTATTTATATAATTTTACATAATAAAATGTTAAAAACTAGAAAAAAGATAGATCGATGTGTAATTTAAAACTCTGATGAGTTCACAAGAAACCAAATAGTTGTTTTGTCTTAATATAGTAGTTCAATTCAGCAAATGCATGAATTTCTCTTCCTCAACCAAGATGCAATTAGCAACCATGAAAATACACAATTTTCCATTTGCCTTTGCCCACCTATAATAATTGTGCCTAATGGCCATCTAAATTATTCATTTTATATGGTGAACAAGTGATTATTCTTAAAACAGATCCTGTGCTCTTTTAAATTGCTTTTCTTCATTCTCCAGTTGGCCCAGACCATTACTGAGTTAACTGTTTCTTAATGAAAATACTGCCTCACTGAACTTTGCTTTGTCTGCGAATCAGAGGAATAATTTGAAATTCCTAAAGTCCAGAACTGCATCTCAAAATGAGATGGCAAAATGCTAAAGTTTTTTATCTTTTCACTAATGGCCTTTTTCTGAAATGCATTTTCCTTTTCTCTAGAAACAGAACACTTTCACAGGATATACTTAATATCTATAAACCTGGATACAAATAGTCTGTGTGCTGATGATTCTAGGAAGTTAATTTTATCTATTAAGACATAAACAGAACTTATAAAATGAATAGAAACAGGCAGTATGAGGGTAGAGGGGCAAAAAGAAGGCTTAGAGTAAGGCTTTTACTTCCTTCTTTCTGCCCCCGCCCCCCAGCACTTCCTGTAGAGGAGAAGCTACAGATCAAATTGCTTGAGTCCAAGGCATTGACAGGGTGATACATTTTAGAAGGTGAGATCATTGTGCTAAAGCTGTGGTGCTTCCTCCATTCTTTCATATTTTCCATTTCCTTTGTGTACCATCCACTTTGGTATGGTTAAGGTTTGCCTAAGTGGGCTGTTGGCTGTACATATCTGATGATCTCACTTGCCCTGCTACTTTGATTCCTGTTAGGGAGGCAGATGAAGCAAATAAAGCCCAAGTTTAAGAAACAAGGAAAGTAAGGGCTTCCATTAAACTATGTTCTGCATCACAGCCTTTACCAGACCTGTTTCATGGTGTGACTTTAGCTTATATGCTAATACCCTGGAATTTTAATTTGTATATTGTTTCTTTTGTATATCCATCTCTTCGTGTGTGTGTGTGTGTTCAAGTGAGGACCATCAGAGGTGATTGGTGAGATGTTCCTGGTATCCTGGGTCAAAATAACAAAACTACCAGCAGAAAGCCTTAATTCTACAGACTGTACATGAACACTTAGCAATGGCATAATTTTAACACTATATTATTTTTTGATTTAAAGGCTGAAGACTTGGTTTATTTTATGAAATTATTTCGGAGAGCAAATAATTATTTTTAAGCTTGTGGGCCTGACTAAATGGCTATGTAAACAGTTGGTGCAAACCTACCAAATTAGAACTTGAAAGTTACAAAATCCAGAAAGATTTACTCTTATACCACCTGTGTTTTCTTGAGCTTCTGGTTGACACAGCATGTCTCTAAGATATGGAAATCCCTTCTCCTCCTTTGTTCCCTTCAAGTGCCAGGAACTGATTTTCCAGCCAGCAGGAGCATCATGCCCATCTGTGTCCTTTTTCATTTTTGCCTTTCCCTTGACTTTACCTTATAGTTAGTCAGAAATCAGTCACATAACCCCAACAGTGTCAAAACTGTAGTATTCTAAATGTCTCAGCTATGCACCTCCAGACTTCCAAAAACCCCCTATTTTTATGATCAAGGACACATATATGCCTAATCAAGTGCGTTCATACAGAGACACCATTTAGCTAAATTATTATGTATTATAATCAAAAAGTAATTATTTTAATGCAAACTTTTTTACTATAGCGATAAAATAAATATTCATATAATATTTAAATATGAAGTGAAATTAAATAAACATGTAGACACAATTTATTATAACTCATCAATGTAATAAATTAGCATTCTTTGAGTATACAACTTTTAAATGAGAGTCTTTCCCTCTCCTTTGATAATACAAGAAATGAATTTAAACTTTCTTTAAAATAATAAATATGAAGGCATAATCAAATATAAAGTTTGACTTCTAAACTTAAATTTTTTAATCCATAAACATGCTCGCTTATTGTTAACCAGAACAATTGCCTGAGAAAATAGACTTGAAATAAACATTTTATCAACTTATGTGGATAATAGAACAGGCATACCTCAGATGTATTGCAGGTTTGGTTCCAGACCATCACAATAAAGCAAACATCGAGTTAAAGAAAGTCACACAAATGTTTTGGTTTCCCAGTGCATATGAAAGTTAGGTTTACACTGTACCATAGTCTATCAAGTGTGCAAGAACATTATGTCTTAAAAAACAACAATGTACACACCTTAATTAAAAAATACTTTATTGGGCTTCCCTGGTGGCGCAGTGGTTGAGAGTCCACCTGCCAATGCAGGGGACACGGGTTTGTGCCCCGGTCTGGGAAGATCCCACATGCCACGGAGCGGCTGGGCCCGTGAACCATGGCCGCTGAGCCTGCACGTACAGAGCCTGTGCTCTGCAACGGGAGAGGCCACAACAGTGAGAGGCCCACATACCGCAAAAAAAAACAACTTTATTGCTGAAAAATGCTAACCGTCATCTAGTCTTCAATGAGTCGAAGTGTAGTAAAGCAAAGTATGCCTGTACTGAAAATCCTGTGATGGACAAACGTATTGGACTGTTGAAGGTACTTTGTGGACTTATATGGGGTAGGATATATTCTAGGAATGGGGATACAGCTATTAGATTTCAGCTATCTCAGATATACCAAAGCCATGGATAAATGAAATGTACTGGTGGAAGGCATAAATGCAGAGCAGAGGGAGCCACAGCTGCTAATTCCAGTGTCTCAAAATATGATACTAAGTCTTTATCTGTAAACCTACTACAATTGCTGAGTAGGAATTTATGCTTTCTGTTTATGTATCTTCTGATTTCAAATAAACCCTAAAAAAGTCATAAGTCTGCACTTTGTAATTGTGATATGTCCAATTTTGTAAATGTTGGCAAAAAATTTTTTTGGAAAACCTTTGTATAGACTAACTCAATGGAGGTAAAGTTAGACATATCTTGCAGAGGAATTCCATCAGTAAATGTGTTGATACCAACATTTTATTATAAATTATTGATTTGATCAATTCTCCACTTAAAATCTTTTAAAGTTTTTCTGTAGTCCACCAATTAAATACTGATTTCTCAGCAAGCCATTTTCTTTCCTCCACAATATAGGTACAACCTCCATTAAATCCTTATATCCTTCTTTTCCCATGTTTGCAAGTACCTTTCATCATACCATTTTCATCTACTCTTCCATGTTTGTTTCAAGACCCATCTCAAGTGTTTTATTCTTCAGAAAGCTGTTTTTCCCCCGACCCTATATTTGGATTTTATCTTTCCTTTTTCCTGAAGCACCAGGGGATATTTACCTTCTCAAGTGACACTTAAGTCATTTTGTTCAATGCTCACAGAATTGCTTGGGTATTCCATAGACAAAGGGGACCTTTTAGTCTCAGAGCATACCTGGCTTTGGCTTGGAATATCAGGGTGTTTTCAGTGTTGTAGGTGTGATGGAAAGTAAGAGAACTAATGTTGTTGAGTACTTATTCAAAGCTGGGTGTTTGGTTTTATCACTGAGAAATATTCAAGTTGTTTTTTGTTTGTTTGTTTGTTTGTTTTTGCGGTACGCGGGCCTCTCACTGTTGTGGAGCACAGGCTCCGGACGCGCAGGCTCAGCGGCCATGGCTCATGGGCCCAGCCGCTCCGCGGCATGTGGGATCTTCCCGGACCGGGGCACGAAGGCGGACTCTCAACCACTGCGCCACCAGGGAAACCCTCAAGTTGTTTTTTATTCTTCCAGTGTTTCATAGTTTTAATGAAAACAACCGGTATATTTAAGCTTTAAGAACTTTATATATATTGCCAGAACAATATATATTGCCAGGAACCACCTGTCAGAGAAAATGATATTTGACTGTGCATCTCATATCCACTCATTTGCATGTTGCCATGCCCATGTCAGCTGGGAAACCTATTGTAAGTATAACTTTAAAGCATTAAACAAAATGACAGCTGTTAGCTGTAATACGAAGAAAAAATTATAAGGGTTGTTCTTGGTTATTTTTCTGATAGTGCTAAAAACAGTTGTATGCCTGTTGTTTGTGAAAGAGCTGTTATTTCAGAGGATTGTCTTTTATTCTATGCAGTGATTGATGTCAGCTCCAACAGCTTTCATTGGATCAAAGCACTTGCTTCCAGTCTATCATCCTTCCATTTACTCCATGCATAGGTTCCAGAATCATCTTCTTAAAATACATATTGACCATTCTATCTCTCTGCTCAAATGGTTTCTCATGAATTTTAGAATAAATTCCACTTCCTTACCAATGCATTTAAGAATATCTATAATCTAAATCTAACCCTAGCCCTTGATCATTACTTCTCTCTTACAATCACTCTATGTTGGACAAATTTATTCCTTATCAAAAATATTTTGAAGCTGTATCAGTCAGGGATTAATCCAAGAGATAGAAAAATCTCTAGGTTTTCTAACAAGAAAGATATTCAGTACAGGAAATTAAGTGACTCCAAAACTGATGGAAATGCTGAAGGCCAAAAACCAGATTCTAACTCAGGGTCCAGGAATAATTTCCACAATGAAGAGATGATTCACTAGGGCAGCCTCTTCCTCTGAAGCCACCACAGAAGCTAATGTCAGAATCAAAAGTCCCTACCAGAAATGACACCTGACTTTCAGAAAACTGAAAAATGGGCTATATGGAACAGAGCTGAAGAGAAAGTACCACCAGTGCTGGGCCGAAAATGGTCTCTGCTGTATTTCTGCCTTTCAGTCATGTTTTTCGTCATCACTTTGGGGAACACCAGTTTCTCCTTTGGGGAGGGAATACAAAGTTTCTGGGGGACAGTGGTTGTCCTTCAGAAAGTTTCTTTTTCTGATGTATCAGCATTTGATTGAGGTCCTCAAATGTTTATCATATAATTTTATTTAGAAGCAGAGAAAATGTCCTTTGGTAAAGGATTTAAAAGACAGATAAAGATAATTTGAGATTGAGAGTTTAGATACCTGAAAATCTAAATTTATCTCAATGGATTTAATTTCTGTTCCTAATAACAGAGCAATTTGGGAAAGATCATTTGTGATTTGGCCACTTTATACATGTTATCTCATAATCTTTTCAAGCACTTTCCATCTACTACCCTTGTAGGTATTCGTAGTTCAACTTAATAATCTCTGAAAAGTAAAAAGATTTTCTCAAGTTTAAAGAGAAAAGGGTAGCAATCAAAGTTAATTATGACTGCCATCAATGCTCTTTCTTCTATAAAATAACCCTCATTTTTTATTTTTAAATTTATGCCAGTAGAAAACGTTAAAAACTTATCGTGATTTTTGCATTGTTTAAAACTGTGGAAGGAAGGTAAATGGAAATAAACATGTTCCAGTTAAACTCTATAAAAAGGTAATTCTAAGTATATATTATTGTGAAAGAACAATATACATTATTTAAATGGTGGAGAGAGGATTATTTGGCAAGTATTCAAGTTACTCATAGGGGAAAAGCAATAGTATTTCACATTGCGGACAATTATTGTTACAATGTGTACTTTTTTTCCCCTTAATAATTACATGTTCCCTCATGTCGCATCTGCACAAGACAGAATAATTAATATACATTAGCTGCATTGTGGAAGGGATGTTTGGTTTTAATTAACATTGGACCATAAGAAAGGCAATTTACTTTATATTACCATTCGTTATTTGATGCACACATACACATACATACATACAGAGTCTGCAAAGAAAGGCAACTATGTGAAATGTTAGAAAGCTTCTCAATCTGGAGTTACACTAAGCCTAACTAAAAATATACAAAATGTTTTTGCAGAATAATTCCTTTCTTCTCTTTGATGTTTTAGACAGTTGTGTGGCATTCTAATGTAAAATGATTTAAAGCCAGAAGTTGGTTATATAGTGATTATTCCAGAAGTGAACTGGACAATCAACAAAGCTCCTGGTGTTCATATGGCAAGAGCAGTAATGCAGAACTCACCGGAGACTAAAATCACAATGCAGGGACTTCCTGGTGGCGCAATGGCAGGCAATAAGAACCTGCCTGCTAATGCAGGGGACGCTGGTTTGATCTGTGGTCTGGGAAGATCCCACTTTCCACGGAGCAACTGAGCCCGTGCGCCACAACTACTGAGCCTGCTCTCTAGAGCCCACGCACCACGACTACTGAAGCCTGCATGCCTAGAGCCCGTGCTCTGCAACAAAAGAAGCCATCACAATGAGAAGCCTGTGCACCTCAAGGAAGAGTAACCCCTGCTTGCCGCAAGTAGAGAAAGTCCACGCACAGCAATGAAGACACAACGCAGCCAAAAATAAATAAAATTAAAAAAAAATCACAATGCATATTCATTTCAAATTATAACTTAAAGAAGCAGGACTGATACTTCTGACTTGTCTAATACATTTTTTTTTTTTTTTTTTTTTTTGCGGTGTGCGGGCCTCTCACTGTTGTGGCCTCTCCCGTTGCGGAGCACAGGCTCCAGATGTGCAGGCTCAGCAGCCATGTCTCACGGGCCCAGCTGCTCCACGGCATGTGGGATCTTCCCGGACAGGGGCACGAACCCGTGTCCCCTGCATCGGCAGGCAGACTCTCAACCACTGTGCCACCAGGGAAGCCCTGTCTAATACATTTTGATGAAAAAGAAGTTTATCTTATAATTGAGTGAAGTGTCAATTAAACTTTTTAATATACATAGGAATGCATTTAGACTGCCTGTGTGATAAACTACAGTAACCTTATTCCTTCATCAGGAGGATATTGACCATGTGTATCAGTTAGCTTTTGCTGTATAGCAAATGACTCTAAATCTTAGTGGTTTAACTGCTGAGTCTATGACTTGGCAGTTGGGCTGGCCTTATCTGGGCAGTTGTTCTTGTCTTGGCGGGGCTCACACGTGTCTGAGCTCAACAGGATGGTCAACTGGGAAGTGGTTAAGTAGAATTACTGTAGCCAGGAGGTTGTCTCTGTTCCCTGTTCTTTCTCATTCTTCAGCAGGCAAGCTGAAACTTATTTACATGACAACTGAAAAGGATTTCAAGGAAGAGAGAGGAAGTGACTCTGGACTTGATCCCTACACTGAGAATTGGCATGCTGTCACTTATACTACATTCTAATGGCCAACCATGTCACACAGACAGCCCATATTCAAGAGATGGAAAAAGAAACTTCTCTCCTTGATAGAAATAAATGTAAAGCAACATTTAAAAGGTGTGAACATAAGGAAGACTGAGGGATTGTAGCCAGTTTTTCAATCTACTATTCCACATTGGGAAACAAATTTTGTTGGTGAGGTTGTTCCTTGATAATGAAGTGTCCTACGAACAAAAGTAGGCTTCAGAGGATGGATGGATGTATAGTGCTCTTCCAGTCTTCCCAAAACTTCTTCATTGTCACCTCTGGCTCAACATAAGTATCTCTTGTGTCTCCTTAGCGAGATTCATTCTGAGCACCATACACTGATGTTCAGCAGTTCTACTTCTATCAGTTTAAGTTATTTTAACATCCAAGTCTTCTACATAAATATTTCTAAGTGTGGCCTTTCTGCTTTCCAAAAGTAGATTCCCTGAGAATCTCTTATAAAACCCAGGTTTTTCTGTATTTTTCATATAGTGTTTTCATGTAGTACAGTTGTTCCTTGGTACCCACAGGGGATTGGTTCAAGGACCCCCCTCATCCCACCCACCCCTGGGATACCAAAATCTGTGGATGCGCCATCCCTTACAGAACATGGCATAGTATTTGCGTATAACCTACACAAATCCTCCCATATACTTAAAATCATCTCTGGATTACTTATAATATCTAAAACAATGTAAGTGCTGTGTAAAGAGTGGTAAATACAACATAAATGCTACATAAGTAGTTGCTGTTGTGTGGCAAATTCAAATTTTGCTTTTTGGAAGTTTATGGATTTTTTTTTGGTCATTGATAACTGTCATATTTTGAATCCCAACTGTATATATATTTTTAATTTTTTTAATTAAAAAATATTTTTGGAATATAGTTGCTTTACTGAAGTTTATGGATTTTAAAAAAATATATATATATATATTTTTTGTGGTACGCGGGCCTCTCACTGTTGTGGCCTCTACCATTGCAGAGCACAGGCTCCAGATGCGCAGGCCCAGCAGCCATGGCTCACGGGCCTAGCCGCTCCGCGGCATGTGGAATCTTCCCGGGTCAGGGCACGAACCCATGCCCCTTGCATCGGCAGGCGGACTCTCAACCACTGTACCACCAGGGAAGCCCTAAAAAAATATTTTTAATCCATGGTTGCTTGAAACCATGTATGCAGTACCTGCAGATATTGAGGGCCAACTGTGTTCTGTGCTTATCACTCTGTAGTATTATTCTCAAATTTACTTCATGTTTTTAGATATATTCTCTACATCTGAGGTCTTCCATGCATAAGACTCATTGCCTTGAAAATGTATTCTCTAATTAACTACACTTAATCTTTACATTCATTTGAATTTAGAAATTGCCTATATCACACGTGTTTTATGTGTTGATAGTAAGGATTTTGTTATCTTCCTAATCTTCCTATCGCCATTATAATATTCTGTAGGGTAAGGATAGGATAACATTGTTTCCTTTGCAGCATTTATACAGTTTACTACTCTAGGTATCTAATTATTATTGGGGCTAAATTAATGTATGTCATCTCTCTTCCTCTGTCTATATGTATGTGTGTGTGTGTGTGTGTGTGTGTGTGTGTGCATGCATGCACCTATGTAAATACACATAAACAATATGCATACACATATATATGTGTGCTTGTGTGTATAAATGTGTTTATAGACAGATGGTTATATAGATTAGATCAATAGGAAAAGATAGATATTGACACTTAAATTACCCATTTGAATGTTAGATATAATAATCAACATATTCTTAAAATTTCAATATATTCATAGATCAAGGCATTCTGTTTTCCTCTTTTCATACCATGATATATTCCTGATGAACAATAATCAGTTGTATGTGTGTGCATAATTGTTTCCATGGTAAAATTGTAAAAATTATTTTTGACAAGAGTGACAATAAAATTTACACTCTGAAATAAGGAGTCAATAAAGGGCAATGAAATGTGGAATGAAAGTAGTAAGACTCTTGAACAAAAATGTACTAGTTTAAGTTTTTAAAAATTTAATATTCAGTACCTAAAATAAATGAGAATTAGAATTATATTCCTCTAGATTATGCCAGGAAAAAATATCTTTGGCTAATTTTGAATCTATGTAAATAACAGAATATAGTTATTGTAATAGTCATGACTTTATTATACTTCAATGCAATAGGAGTCAAAATCCCGAATTCCTTTGAATATCAGGGAGATTAATTCATTTGTTTTAAGATTAGAAAGGAGCCCTTTGTTTATCCTGATGATTTGTAGTTACATATTTCTGATCACACTTAATCTGTGAACCTTGCCACCTTGAGCTATACTAATAAGAGTAGTTGTTAGGAGTGGAAGCTCTTGTGTCACATGATCTTGGGGATAAATCCTTATTTTATCAATTAAATATTGTTTTTGATAAGATACTTAAGCTCTTTAGTGCCCTGTTTTCTCATCTGTGAAATATGAGTAAGAAACACACCTATTTTTCTGGTATGGTTAAATTAAAAAATGCATGCATTATAAAAATGATGAAGAGTCAGTATTCAACTCAAGATGATGATACAAAAATCAGATGAACTCCCCTAACTTTCCTATATACAAATGTGCATTTGTTGTAAGAAAAGTAAATTTTTCTTAGTTTTCTTTTATTTGTGAAAATGGGAATTAAAAATAACTACTTCATGGTATTATACATATTCATTAATAAGATAATATGTATGCATGCACCTAGAATTGTTTATACTAAATCAACATTCAGGAAAGGTAGCTCCTTGCAAAAGAACATAGAAGAACACTGATATTTATCTACAAACCACAGAGCAAAGAAGTTTCTGAGGGAGACTCAGTGAAGCTAGAATGCCAGATCTCACCTGTGCCTCCACTAAAGGTGCTCTGGAAAAGAAATCATGAAATGATTCAGTTCAGCACTGACTGAATAGGCTGATAGCATGATAACTAAATTAGTTACTTTACTGATAAAAGATATAAATAAGGAAGATGCAGGGTGACATAGTGTCTACAGTTGCTGAAGCTAAGTTAATGAATGACTGCATATAATACCTAAAACTCTTCCAACTCCTAAGCAGTTATGGATTCAACCAATTTTCAGCAAATATTTAGCACTTGAAAGGTTTGGATGTGAAACAAGCTTTTAACTTAGAAAGAGAGTTTCAGCATCTGGCAGCTCAATTTGGACTTTATGAAAGTGGAAAATTTGAATAACTTTACCAACATTGAAAACACAATGACTACACTGTTAGTAATATATTTGATTGAATATTTGAAATAAATTTGTAACTATTTATAGGTTATGGTTTTAATTAGGTAATATAACTGATATACACATATATACACATGGACATATAATATAACATTATGCCTATAATTACGTGTATAATATTTACACATAAATATAATGCATATATATGTATAGATACGTATATTTATAATATTATTTATCCCTTGGCTCTTGCACATTTGAGCTACTTCTCTGGTTTATGAAGCCTACAGAAAATCTGTGTTTATAATTGTAGATTATAAAGGTGCGATTTTAACATTAAGTTATACACATTTAACAATTGCAGATTATGAATTAATATCAACTTTAATAACACATCTAGTGCTTCTAATAAAGTTTGCTGGTACTGCTTTCTAAGTACTGTTTAATACATTTTCTCTTGTACTTACTAACAAGGTATAGATGATCCATAGTTTTAGACACAAACTATGAGTGTTCCATAGTTTTATATCAAAAGAGAATAAAATTTGAAATATTTAAAACAAGCAACAACAAAAAAATACATTTCCTCTTACACCAAAACAAATAGCTATTTATGTAAGTGAGTTTTATCTTCTTTCAGCTCTATTCATAATTCTCCTACTATTTTATTTTCCATCAGATTCATTTTTTTGAAGAAAATATTTTTTAGAAAGCTATATAAATTGTGCTAACTTTTAGAGTTAAGAAAGCTAACAGTGAACCCCAGAAAGTGACTAAGTATAATCACACAGTCAATAAGGCATCATCTGATTCTTAGATTTGCTTACTTATTAGAGTTATAACGTCAAGATGCTACCTTTAACTTTCTGCAAAAAATGATATATATAGTTGATTTCTTGAAATCACTAAAATATACTTTTGTTAATTTCTAATTCAAAATGATGCCTAACAAATAGAACAACTTACATATTAGCTGCCAGGATAGAAAGTGAATAATGTTTTAATATTTAGTGGGTCAGTCATTATGATGCTTTACATTTATTATCTTATTTGGCTCTTTAAAAAATCTTGCAAAATAAATGTCATCCTCACTTTACAGATAACAAATGAAGACTTAGAAAACTTAAGTCACTTGTTCAAAAGGATGTATCTATAACTGGGAGTGATAGGATTGTTTCTTGAACAATGGGTTACTTGAAGCCATACTTTCCAAATACGGTTATGATAGTTAACAACTAACATTCAAAGGGCATTAAAACAGCAAATAGATTTATACAAACTCAGCTTAAAAAATCATATTTGTAGGTAACTTATGAAGCTACCCAAAGCTTTATGAAAGGCAAGATAATCTGTTCCATTTCTTTTGGGTACAGTGGAAAAATAATAAAAGAAAAGGTGCTTTTTAAAGTGTCTCACCCTTATTGTCTCTTGTATATGAAATAGAATATCCTGTTTCTTAAACTGAAGAAGATGGAGTTGAGGTTAGGAGCACAAGGCCAGCGGCAGAGACCAGGAGGTCTATTCAGTTTTCCAGAGCCTTTGTAAGAATGGTTAAATACACAAAGTTTTCAAATAAAGATAAAATGAATGAAGGTTAGTATTAAAAGAAACCTTCACAAAGATAAATGTTAGTTGCTCATTTTCAACTAAAACTTCAAGCTAAACATGAATAGACATTTCTCCAAAGAAGACATACAGATGGCCAAGAGGCACATGAAAAGCTGCTCAACATCACTAATTATCAGAGAAATGCAAATCAAAACTACAATGAGGTGCTACCTCACATTGGTCAAAATGGCCATCATTAAAAAGTCTACAGATAACAAATGCCGGAGAGGGTGTGGAGACAAGGGAACCCTCTTACACTGTTGGTGGGAATGTAAATTGGTACAACCACCATGGAACACAGTATGAAGGTTCCTCAAAAAACTAAAAATAGAGTTGCCATCTGGTCCAGCTGTCCCACTCCTGGACATACCCCAGACAAAAGTATAATTCGAAAGGATACATGCATCCATATGTTCACTGCAGCACTATTCACAATAGCCAAGACATGAAAACAACCTAAATGTCCACCAACAGAGGAATGGATAAAGAAGATGTGGTACATATATACACTGGTATATTACTCAGCCATAAAAAAGAATGAAATAATGTGATTTGCAGCAACATGGTTGAACCTAGAAATCATCATACTAAGTGAAGTAAGTCAGAAAGAGAAAGACAAATATCATATGATATCACTTATATGTGGAATCTAAAATATGACACAAATGAACTTATCTACAAAACAGAAACAGACTCACAGACATAGAGAATAGACTTGTGGTTGCCAAGAGGGAGTAGGGGAGGGGGAGGGATGGATTGGGAGTTTGGGATTAGCAGATGCAAACTATTATTTATAGAATGAATAAACAACAGGGTCCTATTGTAGAGCACAGGGAACTATATTCAATATCCTATGACAAACCATAATGGAAAAGAATATGAAAAAATTATGTATATATGTATAACTTAGTCACTTTGCTGTATAGCAGAAATTAACACATTGTAAATCAACTATACTTAAATATAAATTTAAAAAAAAGTTCAAGCTAATTCAAAACTGAATTTCAAAATTAGCTTAATAGTTGAGCTGTTATATAATAGATAATATATATTATTTATTATAAATAAATAAAACTTGGAAAACATATTTTTTGATGAGATTCTTCTTCATTTCATGACAAATGGATTAAAAACAAATAGCTTTTATTAAATCTTGTACTACTCTCATAAATATCTAAGAAAATGAGAGTGTGTAATGCAGATAGCAATAGATTTCTTTTCCTCAGTGGAAAACATTTGCATCATTTTTATTTTCACATGCATTGTAATTATAAACATTGACACATTAAAGCTCTAAGTAAATCAATAACTTATTAACAAGTTATAATTAATGTGAAAACACATTTACTTTTCTTAGAGATTTTAGTTCCTGATTTTCATTGAATGTTTTATTTATACACAGTTTGTTCTTGTCTGGTTAACTTCATTTTTCTCAAGTCTTTGAAGGGATGTAGGCAAAGAAATGTTAACCAATGTAACCTCATGTTTTGTTCACTGTAACTCTCACTTCCTTATGTTGTTGGCCTCCAGGAATATTATTTGAAAAACAAATCCATTATATTTGATTAAAAATCATGTCATATCTGGACATATTTGACTTTTATGTCACCTAGTTTGTACATTGAGCAAAATATTCTTTCCTTCTTTTCTTTTTGAAATGGATATTCAACTCTAAGGATATTTTTAGAATGGTAATTGTAGTTCACTAATTTCTTTTTTAACTTACTATGCAGATAGCAATACCTGAAAAAACCTTTTTAATAAAAATGAGAGTCTCTTCTTTAATCACTGTGGTTGAATCCAGTCACAAGGTGCTGTGAAGAATTTTGTTCTGATGCTTCCTATGTGTTAATAGGTAAATGAATTAATAATGGGATTTGATTTCAGGGATGTCAGTTTGGGATGTAGGGTGTATCATGGTAAAATATTACAGGGTGGAAAATTAGCTAAAAAGTTCATATGTCCCTTTGATAGCACTTAGTGTTTTATGTCTTTCGATGTGAAAGTTGACTTACACTATTAGCAAAGTTCACAACCCCTGAATCATCTGCCAGCCTTCTGCTATAATCTTCTACTTGAGGGTTATCATTTCCAGGACTATAATATTATTCTATGGGTTTTAAGAAATTTTTCAAATTATGACAAACTAAGTCATGGGACATGAAAGACTAAGCAATTTTTTGGATCAGTGAACACTGATCCATAAAATCTATTTTTTTAAATTACCCTCTTGAAGCTTCTTTTAAAAAGTTTATAAAACCATGTCTAAATACATCTGTTAGAAAAATGAATGGTTTCTGCCAACCATATTCTGTAAAACCTTGACCCATTTGAAAAATTCTTATACTCTTTGTTCCTGCATTACCTTCAATTTGTTTGATCTTCCCCCATGCCAGTAAGAATAAATTATTTTTTATTCCAATGGAATGTTATTGATACTTCCATTTGTGTTTATATCACTGTGCTATAGTCATTTGTGTGTCTTCTTTTGTCACTTGTTTCAGGGTGAACTTGTTGAGGGCAAGGGCTTTATGTTATCATTCTTTTCTCATGTATTCATTTCATTTACAAGGTGAACTGTACCTGAAACAATGAACATTTTTCTAGGAATTTTCCTGAAGTATTGTTGACCCATAATAGCGAGCTTAATTAATATTTGTTGAATGTACTGAATGCCTTTGTTTCTTTATTATTTTTTAAATTTTTATCTTATATTGGAATATAGTTGATTAACAATGTTGTGTTAGTTTCAGGTATACAGCAGAGTGATTCAGTTATACATATACATGTATCTACTCTTTTTCAAATTCTTTTCCCATTTAGGTTATTACAGAATATTGAGCAATGTTCCCTATGCTAAACAGTAGGTCCTTGTTGGTTATCTATTTTAAATATAGCAGTGTGTACATGTCAATCCAAACTCCCAATCTATCCCTTCCCTCCACCCTTCCCCCCTGGCAACCATAGGTTCATTCTCTGTGAATGCCTTTGTTTCTTATTGAACAAAATATTGTGAATTAGAGAGCAGTGGACTACAGTGGCTATACGTATATAAGAGACAGTTTTCCTATAAGGGAACACTCTTCTAGCCTATTTTGCAAGACACTATCTTCACATACTCTTTGTTTCTTTGAAATTTGTGTCCTTTCAGTCCTGTGGCAGAAATTATTTGCATAAATGATGTTCATTTTCTTCTTTCTTAATAATATGGACCCATTCAGAGGGTGCAGCTGTGTGTCTGGCTAAGTTTCCTGATCTCCCAACTTTTCATGCAACACGGGTGGCCTGGGTTACATTTTTGACATTGGCATGTAAGCAGGAATTTTTAGTTAGAGCTCAAGAAATCACTTTAAAGGAAGATAAAATCAGCTGGTTTGGGTTTTTCCTTCTTGTAGTTAAAGATATTTGAGTAGGAAGATGAAAGCCTGCATTGTAAAGCTGCCATATCATCCCTGAACTGTTTTATACACTTATTTGGTAAGCCAAATAAATCCAGTTGGATTAAACATGTGTCTATTTCATGAAAATAAACCAGGAAAAAAGTTTTAGTAAATAGTGCATTTAATAGAATTAGAAATTGCAAAATTTATTTTACAATTTTCAAAAGAAAATCATGTCTAAATGATTTCAGCTTGATTCAGTAAAGAGAGTGTTAAAAAGAGAGAGAAATATTTTCAGTTGTGTTTTTAATGATACTTGATAATAAGGAAAGACCTCATATTTTTGAGAACATTGTTCATAAAAGCATAGGATGTGTATTACTTAAAATGAATATATAGATATCTAATTTATTGAAATAATCCAGCATAACTAATATAAAAAGGATAAAAGTTAGTGACTTTAACAGAGAAGAACCGATAGAACACTAATTACCATCATAAAATTAAATTGTGCAAAATATTACTTACCAATGGAGAAGCTATTCCAAAAGCAGTAGGAGACAGAAACTATTAGAACACATGAGGAAATTTTCAGACCATAGGAATGGAAGAGGAACCCATGGAGATACCATATTAGATACTGTCTGAAACATGTATGGCAAGATGAATCTCTAAAACATCCAAAGGAGATGCTATACTATCATAAAAGATTCCCTGTTATGAAAGTTTCACAACCTCTCTCCTTAGCCTGTCCAGCACTTAAAAATTAATAGAAGTCTATTAGTCTGTCCTAGCAGAATACTCTTCATATTGTTTGAACCCATTGTCATATAGGAAATATCAATGACCAGTCTTTGTTCTCAGAAGAAACCATTTTGAAAATCATAGACAATTATTGGTCTCTTGATTATGTTTTTTCAAGATTATATAAATCTGAATTATTTTCTATAAAGAACTTTGTTATTCTACTAATTGTCTGTGTTCTCTCCAAAAAACCCTTTAAACACAAGATTAATAAGGGACTATAAAACTTTAACAGAATATTATAATTCTAGGTTTAAGAATAACATTCTGTCACCAACCAATCAATAAGTAATCTCTAGCTTCTGCATGGATTGTTTAATGAAGGATTATGTATTTTCCTCAATTCTAAATGAATGAAATAAACTTTTTGCCTGTTGGTTCCTAGATTCTGCTTTTACTCTCTTTTTTACTTGATAACCGTCTACCTATTTGAAGAGTTGTTATGTTCCCTCTGAAGACTTCTTTCTATTCTTTAAGCTTCATCTCCAGCAACCACTTCAAGTACCTTTAATATAAAGAGTCTTTTTCAGTGTAACAGCATGTATCAGTGGCCTTTTGGTACAATATACATTGTCTAAATTTTTTTTTCCACTTCCACTAGTAAAAAACTGCATGCTTATAGTTGATTGCTTAAGCCCAAATATGATACTTCACATGAATCAAGTTTTCTTTTTTGAGAACTCCAAATCTTTACTCTTGCCAGCACATGGAGAGCCTTCAATAGACATTGCAGAAGTGAATGGGTGAAGTAATGAAAAAATAAATTAAATTAGTTTTCCATGACCACATCCAGATAAAACCATGTTGGCTTCCCTCCAGAACTGAACCCTTTCTAAAGAGAAGAATATTTTAATTTATCCATTACAGAAT
The DNA here is from genome assembly GCF_963924675.1 of Phocoena phocoena. Lineage (NCBI taxonomy): Eukaryota > Metazoa > Chordata > Mammalia > Artiodactyla > Phocoenidae > Phocoena > Phocoena phocoena. Next base: position 81,661,886 of record NC_089221.1, on the reverse strand, counting down.
TCTCCTTGAGAATAATGGAAATCTCTACATTTGTATTTTGGAGGCTATACTTTGTTTTCATCGGGATTGTTTTTTTTATCTCCAATCTTCTTTCAGCTCTTCCATTCCCTATTGTCCTCTTAGTTCACTGCCATCAGTTTAGGCATCTATCTCTACATTATAATAATCCTGTGGGAATGTAATGTGCCCAAGTCCAAGTATTTAAATCCATGTCTTTTTCTTAAGGCCTTCTATTTTTCTTGAGCCTTAAGCTCTACCAAATATCACTTGTTATCTCCTTTATAGCTTTAGGATTATTCTTCTGGACAGAATAGTCAGAAATGAAAGGGGAGCTGAGGAATTAATTATGTTTTCTCTGTTGTTCCTTTCTATTACAACATTTATCCCAAGCTGCAGGCAGATGAATTCCTTATGTTTCTGCTTTCTAAGAGGGTAACTCATCATGTGCTTCAAATTTCCAGTTAATCTTTTATATGTTAATTACAATGGTCTATCTTGCCTCTGAGACTCACCATCACTTTCTGTATTCAAAATTTTCATCATTGATATTATGCTATTGCAGATTCCTCATCAATAGCAGGAATGCAGTATATAGTCCCTACAACTTAGTCCTATATTGTGATTTTACTTCTCTTTCCCTCTCCTTTTATTTCAACTCAAATGTCTTTGGTGCTCCTTCAGACCCCTATTACTGGCATATATCAACATCACTTCTAGTAAGTCAGTTTTATTTAGCATACTACACTTCTTCATTACTTTATTTTTTTTCTGTCTTCAATCTCTTCTGACTTTATTTGATAATTTACTTGCATTCAATGTGTGTCTTTTTAAGTATATATCTTCAGTTTTTGCATGTGTATTCAGTGACTAATCAGATGAATTTATTTTTTAACATTTAATTCATTTAATAATCTTAATTTAACATCAACTGCATGCAAGAGTTTTATAAAATCATAGACATAAAAATTAAAATGACAAAATTTCTGACCTCAGTTGTCTATTAGAAGATACAAAATTTGAACAGGTGTAATATGTATCCTGCTCTCTATTAAAAGAATGTTTCCCTTCCACTCTAGATCTTATTCTTATTTTTCTGACCTGGCTCAGTTTTAGTAAAAACTCTTAGAACATTCCTCTTTCAGACTGAGTATGGTGATCAGCCTCTGTGGTATGACAGCACCCCATGCATAGTATAACTAAGCTACTTATCATGAAATATCATAAAGAGTGTCTTGCATGTCTATCACCCATATGGCCTGTGGGCTCCTGGAATACGTATATACATCTCTATTCCCAGTGCTTAGAGTTCAGAGATGATACTCAATAAATTAATTTTGACTGCCCAAATGAATGATTAAATATTATGATAAAGATTTGAGGTAGAGATAATTGATAAGGACAATTGATGGATTATCATCCTTTGCACAATATTTTTTGTTTGCTTTTCCATAGCATGAGTTCTTCATTTAGTTCATTATCATGTTTTAATTCATCCATATCAAATTTAAGAAATAACCTCTGCATTTTGTGGAACAGAAATTTGTGGATTATTTATATTCACCTTCTTAGAGTTATAACAAGTTCTAACTGAATTAATCCTGAGAGATTTTGAATATAATTTTTTATTTTATCAAATTATGATTCAAATTAGATGCCTACATTTACAATTATATGAGCCCCACCCAGTTAAAACTCTCTCTGTTGATACTGTGGGTTTCATGACTGTCATTAAAGATGAATGTTGGTCTCATATTAATATCATGATATTAATTTTTATTTTAAGAAGGACCTTCTAGCAGTTCTTATAATAAACCCTTCAGATAAGCACCAGGCACATCTTACTCTGTCCTGAGTTGAGGAATGTTTCCCCCATATTTTGTATCTCAATAGCATCATTAAGTTGCTGGCTCAAACTTTACTTGTCACTATGAGTTTCTATAAATGGCCCCTGTAGGATGTACTTTTGTAATTTTCTGTCAATGGGATGTGCTTTTGTAATTTTCTGAGGTACCTGAGTAGAGGCTTCCAAGAAACATGAAGGGACTGCATGGTCTGCTATTTGTAGAGATCAGGAATGAAAAGTTGCTAGGATGAACAAATTAGTTTCAGCTTTTTGTGAATATAAATCTAAGAAATATATTTTAATTCTCAAGATTTAATTTTTTCCACTTGAGTGTAAGTAACGAGCAAAGTACAGTTAGTCCCCTACATATGAATGAGTTCTATTCTGAGAGTGCATTCATAAGTCCAACAAAGTTAGCCTAGGTACCCAACTAACACAATTGGCTATATAGTACTGTACTCTAATAGGTTTATAATACTTTTCGCAGAAATAATACATAAAAAACAAACAAACACAAAAAATAAAGACAACAGTTTTAATCTTACAGTACAGTACCTTGATAAGTACAGTGGTACAGTACAACAGCTGGCATACATGGGGCTGGCATTGAGTGAAAAGACAAGAAGAGTTACTGATGGGAGGAGGGAGCAGGGATGGGAGATGGTAGAGCTGAAGGATTGTCAGCAATAGGAGATGGAGGGCAAGCTGCAATTTCACTCATGCCTGATGTTGATGGAACCCATGTTAGCTTCTTTGAAAGTTAGCAACTTTAAGGTTCATAGGTAGGGGACTTACTGTAAAATGATGCAGATTGATTCTGAAACTCAGTTGTGCCCCAAATTAAAAACAAAAAAAGGTAAAAAGAAGGTCTGTGGGGTTTTTTTTGTTTGTTTCTAGCCTCTTTAGATATTTATAGTTATGTATCTAAATATTGTCATTTGCAAAATTAAATATCTGGATATCCTGAAGGTATGACTGAATTCACCTAGTTTCTGCCTTGCTACGTTTGAAAATCAGTATCAAAGTTAAAGAATCAATAGAGAAAGGGAACTCAGGCCCTTGATAAAATGTTTTTTCACGAGCTCAAAGGGTTTGGAGAACTACTGGAATACCAGCAACTCTTAACACTGGTTTACTTGTTGGACACAGGGACTTTTCTCCTGCCTTTAGCAGCCCCTTGAGAAAGTCAACAGTACTTTAAGAGAGACTGTAAGAGAATTAAATTACACATCAGATTAAGAAGAGCTGATGCAAATAGATTGTTTACATGTCTAATTCCTTATCCAGCTCTGAGCACAGTGTTCTGTCTAGCAGAAACAGTGATCAAGTTTGAGGATAATTAAACATTTTCTGCTTCCAGAAGACATGATCAATTCATGGGATAAAGTACCACAGGGCATGTTATTGTTTTGAGATTTTCACAAATATGAGATACATTAAATTTAGGCAGATTTACTCTACACTTTTTAATTGAAAATAAACACGAATAAAATTAGGGGGTTTCAGTATCTGTAAAACAGCTCAAATTGTTGTGCGTATCCATTGATGCGGAACCAGGACCCTGCCCCAAGGCTGCACTATTGTTTCTCTTGACTGTTTGTTTTTCCCTTGTCTCACATCCCCTCCCTTCCCTAATTAACAACTGCTTGAATCTGCCCATTGGAACTCAGGGAAGGTCATGGAGGCTGAATGAAGGCTATTTCCTGTAATCAAAGAAATGGGGGACACAGAAAGGCTTTGTGCCCAGGAGCCCCACAGGGCCCTGCTGGGTGTCATAACTACTAACAAGTCCTTGTTGAACATTCCTGATTCTTTTCCCTAAATATCATTTTACTTGTGTTTAATTTCCCTTAAATTCTTAGCCAGCATGTGCAGAGACATGTATGTATAAAAAAGACAACATCCTTTAGGAAAACAGTAAATGTTTTAATTAAACTTTAACTATGAGAAATCTTATTCTATTTTTTAATTGCTAAAGGAATACAATCACATTTTCAAGTATATCACATGGCAAGTATTAATAAGTGATGAATCTAGTAAGTAATTTATTTTGAAAAATTTTTTAAATGTCTGTCAAATTAACAGGGATAAAAGTGATTCTCAATCTATTTTTGATTGAGTTGTATACAACTGCCAATATTTGATAACTTTCGACTTACAAAACTGGCACGTTTACTTCATTTAAAGTAAACACACCCTTTATAGTTCGGGGAAATAATAAACTTAATATTTCCCATTTTAATAAGAGACCCTAGTAATCATGGCTTAAACGTTGTTTCTTTTCCCATTTTTCAGAAAGTGTAATGAATGTTAACATTGCAATGGGAAATATACCATATATCTTCTTTTGCTGTGAAAGTTTTCCAAGTTTTAGATGGAAAGTTCTTCCTATAAAGAAAATACCCCTTTACCATTTTCAGACAATTTACTGGCAGTTTCGTGTAGAGGAAAGGGCTTGGTCTCTGGAGTCAGGGAAAGACATGTTAGGATGCTTGCCCTGCCATTGTATGACCTTTGTCCTCCATAGTCTTGACCTCTCTGAGTCTTGTTATCTCTGTTATTTGTTAAAAGGACACCAGAACCTTTCTCTGTGATTAAAGTGAGTGACAGATATGAAAAGCCTAGTCCCATGCCCAGGACAGTGTAGACACTCCCTCCTGCTGACCTAATTTGTAAGCACTGAATGTGTCTTTGGTGTAACCCATGCCTTCTGTCATGCTTTGTTTTGGTAAGCTAGAAATGCCCTGGATATTGCTCTGGAATGCTTTCTTTACAATAAAATGTAGCTAGCATTCTCTAAACTGGCATTTTGTTTTTTTTTTATTTAATTTTTTCTTTATTAAGAACAGTGGTTATTGAACAATGAAAGAGCCAAGTACAACCTTACATTGAAAATGCAGACCTGGGGATGAGTGTGGGGTGAGCTACACAAGTTTCAGGCTTCTAAGAGGATGAATCTGGAATCCTTTTGTGCTGAGCTTTTTGGGGAAATCATAATCTTTTGCTACCTAGAGCCATAACCTGTGAGGACTATTTTATAATGAAAATATTTTAGCTGTCTTATTACCCGTGCTACAACTAATAGCAGATAATGTTGAGTGATCACTCTATGCTAATTGCTCAACTAAGGCATTATCCTATTTATTCGTCACAACAAATTTATGAGTTAATTATATCATTGTCATTTTAAAGATGCACTAGTGAGCTTAAAAAAGTGATAGTGTCAGAATTTTAGCCCAGGATTGCCTGACATCTTAGTAACCAAGCTCTGAGTCATGTCATATTCACTTTCTTATTACAATTGAATATCTGGATCATATATGGAGAAAGGATATTTCTCTTTCAGAAAAGCTGTCAAATTTATCAGAAGAGATCAGTTTTTGCTTAGTTTTATTTATTCTTTTAGAAATGGTTTTAAAAATAAATACATGTTGGGTCCATATTTTCATATTCCAAGGAAAAGAATGAATTTGTTGTTAAGAAAGGAAGGCATAACACAGGTAATCTGTTTAACCTTATTCCATTTCATTAAAAATTAATTTTACTAAAGATGTGGAGATATAACTAGGTTTGGCATCAAAGAAAATTGTCTCATGTTTCTAATCAGTTCTCCCAGGTAGATTTCTGAATAACAGCTGTTACTGAAGCAACTCTCCGTAAGTGTAACATCATAGCTATAGCACTCTGTAACTCTCCATGTTGCTAAATGTCAATAGCTTAAAGTTTAAAAAAGCAATGTATGTTATTTTCTTTTTTTATTGTTGTTAAAGATCACATCAGGATAACTGTTGAATTTAGCTGATAGATGTGTGACCCTGTGCTCCCAGGTTTTCTGAAAAAACAGGATCAAAGGGACATTGGGTTATTGCTAAGTCCTGATATGGGTGGTGAGACAGAGCTTCTTTCCATGTGCTAACTCTAGATTCCCTTTAGAGGGGCACTTTTTAGAGAAGTTCTAGGCCAGTGGCCCCTGTCCCTCTCTGTGCCTGTGAGTCAACCTTGAGAGATAAGTTAATCTGCCACTGTGCCAACTGAAAAGAAATAAACTACAGTGTGAGGAGGCAGATATATGAAACCTAGCCTGGTCCTGCCATTTGTTAGCTGTGTTCCTAAATTTCCTCGTCTATAAAGTGACGATAATAGCATTGTTGATTTGCAGTTTCCTCCAGAGCTTCCTGCCTGTTACCTGAAACTGGCCCCATTCACGGAGGGCAGGGAGAGATCTAAGAAACAGGCAAACTCTCCAGATTGGTAGGTGGTAGGTTTAATAAGCAAGAGAAATTATTGAAAGACAAGTTTATTTCTGAACCTGCCTGTTCAGGATCTCGAAAGATTATATAGAGGCCTTAACTGCGTTTAGTCATGTATACAGTCCAGACCATTTCATCACTACACTGTTATCTCAAGGCTGTGTCCTTGGGGTAGCTTCTGACCGTCGGGTCCAGCTTGTGGGCCAGACTAGAGATCACGTCTTTTTGATGGCTTTCCACAATAAACATCTGCATTACAGGAATGTTTTGGGGTGAGATAGGTAAGAAAGGTAGCACTATTTATTGACTAGATAGTACATGCCAAGTATTGTGCTTACGTGAACTATCTCATTCTCATAACCTCCACATTTGGCAATACCATATGATTAACATATGTGCAATTAGAGCTCCAGAAGAGGAAGGAGACCCAGGAGGGAGGAATATTTGAAGAGATAGTGGAGAAATTGTTCCAAATAGGAAAAAAATTAAAAAATAAATATACAGCCCAACACAAAGAAAGCAGAGATGAAAGAAGTTCAGGAACCTTAGGCAGGATAAACAGTACAAAAACGCATACCTTGGCCCATCATAGTCATACAGCTAAAAACTAAAGAAAAAAAATTCTGTAAAGCTGGCAGAGTAAAAGACAATTCACATTCAGGGGAACAATGATATCTGCTTCTTATCATAAACACTGCACAGGAAAACAAACAAAAAGAAAATTCCTGAAACCTTAAAGTTCACACATGAAAGAAACTCAAAAGAGGTTTTAACAAATTTGGAAACAACCCTGGAATTTATATAACATTTCCAATAGTAAGTTTGAAGTTGAAAGAAACTTTTCTAGGTAATAACTAATAATAAAAGTTTCCATCAACCATACTAAAGAAAGACTGAATAATATTTTTTATTACTACATTGACAATGGTATTACAAAATGCTTTTCATTTGACATGGTGATCAGAAATAATACAATCAAAATGTAAGAAAAAAGTATTATAGAGGTGGTGAGATAGTTATTGGATAAAAATATTATATTTTTCTGGATTTTGTGATCCACTATTTGTAATTTTCTGAAATTTGCTATTCATTGTGATTTATATAGTCACTTTTGGACTTAATTTAAAAGTTGTAATTATGCTTTCTTTTACAAAGGACACATCAAATTTTCTAAGCCTCACAACCTGGATACACTTCTGATTTTCCTCTAAAGCAGTCTGTCTTAGTATGTCATGGAGTATTTTATAAACATGCTTACTTAAAGAAATGGGCAGCTTATAAAAAAGAAATGGAGAAGGTTTCTGAGATTTCAGTAGAACATGTTGTTTGCATTTCAATGTTTATGGAGCTGGTTAGAGAGCAGACATAGTTTTAGGATCAATGAAAGTGAGCCTGAGGAATAACAGATGGAGGTGGGGGTGGCAGGAGGGTGTTAAGTATCTGAGGAGTGTACAGCATAGTCCCACCTTAGGCTGATGTATAACATGAGGCCTTGAAGCTGCATTGCAAATCTAGGGTGAAAGAGTAAGAGTACATAATAGGGACAGCATAGGAAGATGAGGGGGAAAAAAACAACACAATTATTTATTGAGTCTATTTGGCAGTTTAGTACTGGCAATGGATATTGTTGATGTAATGATCTCTCTATGGCTTTTTCAAAAATGAACCCAATTGCAGTACAAATAAATGAGGACTTCCCAGAAGTTTAGTCTGGTAAGGAAAGCAGTTTGTATTAGGAAAAACTTGTAAACAAAGGATCACTTTCATAAACTGTATCTGTCTTTCAAATTCAATCATTTCCCAGCTTAGATATTTCCCTGTGGTCCATTTTATTTCCATTCTGGGACAGTGCAAGGTGTAATGCAACAATGGGCTCAAAGTTAATATCATTCTGGACATTATTTGACCATCAGCCTGTTTGGTCATGAGGAAAACCAACACAACATTTTAATATAATAATAATGATCACAGCAAGAGAGAGAAGACTGGGGAGAGAATGAAATGATTCTGAGAAAACTCACTATAATTAAACTTAAAGAAGATTAAATTTCCTCAAGTTAAATTGTTTATAGAACAGAATTTATTGTTTCACTGTCCCTGGTATCATGGTAGCAAATAGTCATTCTCAATTTTTAATATATATAAAAATTTAAAAGCAAGTACAATTCATCCCATGCTTTGTTTCATGTACAAAACATCTTCACATCTTATTTGTGCTTTAATAATTTAGTTTTTTATATTAATTGGAAAACACTGAAGCTTTTAATAAATACCACTAAGAATCTCAAAGGACATGTGTGGACATACTGATTATTTTCCTTATTAGCACATATTCTTAAAATTGATTTTTCTTAGTCAAGAAAAGTCTTACTTGATCTGAAAATCATATATTATCCTCAAACTCATATCTGGTTTTGGGCTAAGAATTACATTCTTTTGAGCATCTTAGCAAGTCTTGTATTGCATACTGAATATAACACTTGCAGTATTATCTAGCTGTGTAAAATAACTACAAGTGGAATATAAATGAATATGTTTATGAATAAGCCTAGAGCATTGTTGGTGAGTTAATAAAATCTATACCTATAGAACTCAAAACACTGTAGATGTCACACATATTTCTAACGCTAGACATCAAAAATGAAAAAATGTGAAAAATAAATTCATATTTATTTACAGGTATAATGACTCATGCATTGATAACAAAGAAGCAGCAATGTGATTGATTCACTGCAGCCTAGCCTATATACTAATGAATGATTGTTATAACATTTTTATGGTACATAGTATTACAGTCATACTGATAATACAGTATTGGAAACATTGTTACATTTTTAAAAAACAATTTACCTGTGACAATAGGTCAACATGCATTTTCTTCAGTTACCAGAAAGAGAGAGGCATATACTATATGGTAATACAGTCTTTTGAAAGCAAAGTTATAAAATAGTAAGAAAACTGACACATTATTAGTTTTTTATTAACTATCACCTAATGCCTCTATAAGGATAGGCTATTCACTTCAATACAAGTCTTACACATGATGTTCCACCTGATGGATACTTAGGCAATGATGATGATGACACAAAAATGGCTCAAACAGTTCTTGCTGGACAGTTATTAGATTTTCATTTCTCTCTTCTCTTCCATACTGTTGACAATCCTTTTGTACTGTGTGCAATGAGCCTTAAAGGTCCTTGTGACTCCCTAATCTAGAGGCTGAATTAGAGACATTGTGTTAGTGTCAAGTAGAGCACGTCAACACCTTTGATGTTGAACTCATGGTGTTCTGGAAGGCCACAGGCATTGTCCAATATCAAAAGAACTTTAAAAGTCCATCCCTTACCGGCAGGGCACTTCCTTACTTCAGGGACAAAGCAACAATGGAACCAATCCAGGAATGGGTTCTCATTGTTCAGGCCTTCTTGTTGTACAACCAAAAGACTGGTGTTTATCTTTTTCCTTCAAGACTTGGGGTCTAGAAGCTTTACAGATAAGGGCAGTCCTGATTATAAACCTGACTGCATTTGTACAAAACTAGTGTTAGTCTGTCCCTTCCTACCTTAAATCTTGGTGCTCACTTCTCTTCCTTACTAATAAATGTCCTTTGTGGCTTTATTTTTTCAGAATAGGGCATTTTCATCCACATTAAAAACCTGTTCAGGCAAATATTCTTTCTCTTCAATGATTTTCTTAATGGCATGGGAACTTGTCTGCTGACTCGTGGTCAGCAGAAGTTGCTTCTTCTGTTATCTTGACATTTTTTAAAGCCAAACCTCTTTCTAAGATTATCAAACCATCCTTTGCTGACATTAAATTCTCCAGCTTTAGATCCTTCACCTTCTTTTTGCTTTAAGTTGTCATATAATGCCTTTGCTTTTTCTCAAATCATATTGGAATCTATAGGTATGCCTTATAGCAATCCTGCACCCACATAAAAGCTGTATTTTCAATATGAGATAAAAAGTTATTTTGCAAAAAGTGCTAGGTTTTCCTGCCTGCTGGCATAGCTGCAATGACAGATTCATGAATTTCCTTTTCTTTTTTTACAGTGGTCTTTATGCTAGATTCATTTATCTTAAAATGCGGGCAACTGAAGCTGCAAACCTGAATCCATGGTACACATCAAGCAATTCACATTTTCTTGTAATGTTGTTACTTTTCCCTGCTTTTCGGGAGCACTTCCAGCATCACTAGTGGCATTTCATATGGGTCCCATGGTGTTATTCAAGCTATTGCACTAAACACAATGAAAAATATGTAAGAACCATGAAATTTTTTTTTTTTTTTTACTTTTTATATTTTATTTTCTTAGCTTTTTCAGGACAAATTGTTGGGTCCCTTGGAAAAATCATTTCCATGATCTCATAGGTTGTGGAGCCTCAATCAACTTGGGATTTTGTTACTGCCCCCTCTCTCCAAGGGGAAGAGGGAGAAGATTCCCCTGTTAAAGATCATTATTGATTTTTGTGGTTTGAACTCATTCTGACTATGATCACTAAGAATAGGCAAGAGATTAAATACTTTGCTTGTACTGAATTGCTGGTACAAGCAAAGTTTACTGACAATGCTTAACAGGCTTCAGGCTCTGAGCTATACAAAGAAATGTGCCCAAGGTCACAGTTAATAATTGGCTGAGCCCAAACTCGAACCCCAGCCTGTCTGATTCCAAAGCTTATGCTCATTCACTGTGCAAAACTGGATCACCAGTACTTAAAACTGATGTCCTGTATGTTTAATAAATAAAGTAGGGAAGAAGTCATCAAATAAAAATCTAGCTTAAACCTTTATGCTTGTGCATCTGAACGTACTCTGCTTTAATATTTTATATGATTAGTTTATAGTTTGAGGAGACATTAGGATGAGGATGACAATGACATCCAGTTCCCCAGGCTGCTTTTAAATTTTGGTGCCCTGCCGCCAGTGAGGCCATGGAATCAATTCTTCCAGTGACCCAGATGTTTGCCAGTAAAAATTAGGAAAATCAAATGTAAAATGTATATTTATAGCAAGGGTAAAATTCTATAATGTGTTTTGAACATGGGAGAAAGCAACAAGGACATTTTTTTCCTATCTCAGTAACAAATTTGGAGGAGGTGGGGGAAGATGGCCCTTTGCATTTTTTTTTTAACATCTTTATTGGGGTATAATTGCTTTACAATGGTGTGTTAGTTTCTGCTTTATAACAAAGTGAATCAGTTACACATATACATATGTTCCCATATCTCTTCCCTCTTGCGTCTCCCTCCCTCCCACCCTCCCTATCCCACCCCTCCAGGCAGACACAAAGCACGGGAGCCGATATCCCTGTGCCATGTGGCTGCTTCCCACTAGCTATCTACCTTACGTTTGTTAGTGTGTATATGTCCATGACACTCTCTCGCCCTGTCACAGCTCACCCTTCCCCCTCCCCATATCCTCAAGTCCGTTCTCCAGTAGGTCTGTGTCTTTATTCCTGTCTTACCCCTAGGTTCTTCATGACATTTTTTTCCCCTTAAATTCCATATATATGTGTTAGCATACGGTATTTGTCTTTTTCTTTCTGACTTACTTCACTCTGTATGACAGACTCTAGGTCTATCCACCTCATTACAAATAGCTCAATTTCGTTTTTTTTATGGCTGAGTAATATTCCATTGTATATATGTGCCACATCTTCTTTATCCATCATGAAATATTTTTTATGCAATTACTGGAGAGACGAACTGCTCACTCGGAGATGGTTATTGTCACCTGTCATTTTAAGCTGATACTCTCAACACGTGAGCTCAGCACAAGAGCAAGAGGAGGTGGCTACAAAATTATTACAGTAGTAGAGTATGTACTGCAGTTAATTATGAGGTTATGATTTAGTACTGTATCTTTACATTTGTTTACATTTCTCTCACCTGCAAATGGTATCATCTGTAAGTGCTAACATGCATAAGTTTTGATAAATTTTGACTTTTATAATAGATTTGTGTATTTTTTATGTTAGTAAATGATAAAATAGACTAGTATCTACATGTATTTTATGCATTCATGACTTACCTAACTTTTTATTCATTTTTTGATATGTCTAAGCTGTGCCCTTTGTGAGGTTTTTCAAATTATCACAAATCTCCCAAACTTTTCCAATATACTTATTGAAAAAAATCCACGTATACATGGGCCCACACAGTTCAAACCTATGTTGTTCAAGGGGCAAGTGTACAAGAAAGACGGTGTATGCCAATCAAAAACCAGTCTTACTGGTACGAACTGATAGGAACAGATGTAAACTGTGACAATCAAGAGAGAAAATGCCCTGTCTAAAGGGTGTACCCTTTATTAATCTCCTTGCACATGGAGGTTTGGCTGTAGACCTTCCAATTTGTCAAGAAAAACTGAAAATTTGGAATTTTTAAATGAGATTTTCTTAATTATAAAAACAGCTTAAAAAATTACCACCCCTCATATCAAACAAAAGAGGACTCAGTGAATGTCTAGGTCATAGATCATTGATTGGTAACCTCCAAAACTGGTCTTAAAGAAATAGATAATCAAAACTGTCCTAAATCATGACTATGGCCGTTAAAATTTGCTTGTACTGTAGAGCTATGATAATTTTTGCCAAAGCTTTAAGTATAGCAAATAAAACCTCCCTCTACCATTTTAATCTTCCATCAGTACAAGCAAAACTAATAAAAAAGGAAGAGCCTTGCCTCACCTTGCCTGAAGTTTTGCTACCTATCTTTATTATTCCAGGCTAATGTGATTCCTGTGGCTTTTGGTTATTAAAATACTTTTATCATCACAATTTTACCGTCCTGCTGAGCTGATTGATAGAAGCAATATATATGAAAGAGTAACAATTTGTTAATTATCAAAGAAAATTCTGGAGAGTAAATTCAGTACTTAATTTGTTCTTGTTTAAAGTAAGACTCAACAATTTTTTTCTGAGCAGTGATGCCCAAATCAAGGCTTAAACAAATAGATGCATTCTTTAGATTTCAGTAATTTTGGCATCATTTCTCTCTTTTCCTAACTCTGCTCCAATAGTTTATTTAAATGTCAAAATTGTGTGTCACAACTCAGAAGTAAAGACTGAAAGTCCCATCTATACAGAAGATGGTCATGACAATATGGTTGTAAATGGCTCTCTGTTAAACACTACCTGCTGTCCCTTGTACCCTCATTCACAACCGTTTGGCAGGAGATTTCCTACTAAAAATTACTAGCTGTATTTTCTTTGACTCTAGAGGGCAAACATTTTTTTTCCTTCCAAGAAAAAATACAGACTGCTTGGCAATGCAGTTTTCAGCAATGGCGTAAGGTTTATAAAGAGCAAATTTGGTGCTCTTCAAGCAATTAATATTTGAACTGGCTATAGTAATGAGAGGTTAAATATTAATTCAATTTTCTTATTTTAAATTGTTAAGGGGAAAGAAAAACGTTTTATAGTGGCAGCATTTCATTTGTTTTGGTTTCCAGTCCATTATTCTACTAAACCAGCTTTTATTCATGTGAATATTGGTTTGGACTTTGTTTTTTAAAAAGAGAGAAAGATTTCTTTTAAAAAGGAAATAAATGAACATAATATAAAACCAAATGCCAGTGCAAAAGCCATTTATACTATGGTTGAAAAATACTTAGTAAATGAAAACATACTCTTTATAACACCTGTAAAAGAGAACTACATTTGTAGAAACTATTTATTTGCCATGCCTTAACACTTTTTGGGGAGGAAAGTTTATGGATTTTTCTCAGAAGGTGCCAGCAGTACAGGTCGTCCATAAACTGTTAGTAATTAACAGGCTGCCAGCGTTGCCTCTGAAACCACCCAGGTCCATCCTCTAAAAAGAGACGTGTTTACCTGCCTACGTGCTGATATCTGCACTTCTAAAATTATTTTTGGAATATAATTTACGAATCCTTTTTTGCTTTTGATTGTAAAAAACTTATCTATAGAAATAACATCCTTTTAAAAATTAGTGTTTATGTATACTGTGAGCTTATGCTTATGACAAAGCATGAATCTATTTAAACCACAAGAATAAAAGAGGCATCTTTCTCAGAATTCTATACTATTTGCTTTCTTTCCTTGATGATTCTTCCCAACCCATCTCAGAGTACAAGATATTCTCTAGAGAATAGCTGCAACCCTAAAGTACCTCCAGGGACTGACTGCTATCATCTGCCAGTGACTATCACAGCAGAATTCTGAGAGGTTATTTTGCCCTGCCTAGCTTCTCAATCATGCAGAGCTTACAGTGCAGACTTTTGACAGTATTTCTGAATGAGGCCCAGCTCTGCACGTTTGCATGCATGCTTGGTTTTGCATGTTGTTATATAAATATTAAAATAGATCACAATATGTATAATACTGTTTGATAGATAGATGGCCTTCAAGAAGGGAAGGGAGGGAAGGAGGGAGGGAGGAAGGAAGGAAGGAAGGGAGGGAGGGAGGGAGGGAAGGAGGGAGTGAAGGAAAAAGCCCAGGTCATTTTGACCTCTTTGAAGTCTTGTCCATTATATTAATCCTTTGTTGAGTATTTTGTTTGGTATCGGTTTTTGGTTTTTATTTCTTTGGTTTCATACCCCAGGCCCCTGCTTTCCTATCCACTTTTGATTGATACATATGTCCCTAGATGATGTATCTGAATACTTGGAGGAGTTACTTCCCAAGATATTACCTCTCAGAAATACCATCCCTCTCTTAACTCAAAGCAAGAAATCATGAGAGTTTGCAGGTTCTTCCCTTGTATTCTAAATAGGCTTTCAAGAAATTGCACATGGCTGTGAGCCTTTTCATCCCCATCTGGGGATGGAGATCTGATACTTTCCTAAGAAATAATAACAAAAATCAATGTATAAATAAAATTTCAGTTTAAAAATTATCACTTTTTCTGAAAAAATAAAGCAGAAAAATAGTTGAAGTTTTATCAATTCTTAAATGGAGAAGGAAATTGAAAGCACTTTATGCTGTGGAAGCACAGAATAATTTTGTTCCATCAAGTTAGAGCTTATTCTTTAGGAGTTCAAGATATAAATGTAGGGAAACAAGAAACAACGGAGCCAGGCTATAAATGTAACCCTCATCTTGTTGCATTACTGACCTTACTTCAAATATCAATTATTTCAGGAGCTATAGAAACATCTGATTGGGTAGATTCAAAAGGCAAGTATGTTTAGGTAAAATAAATAGAGATCAATTAACATTGTGTTCTAAGTTAACCAGCAACTCTGTTCCATTTTCCTTATATTTTGTGAGTATGGACTGCAATGCGAAGTGAGCAGCCTGTGATTTGATGAGGCTGTCTTTTTCAAAACAAATATTAAGCAATGGGATATAACTCAAAATGTGAACATAATGACACCATTACACCCCCGGGATATTTTCAAGGCTTGACATGCACTAAAATACTTCTAAGACCTAGGAGGGTGATTAATATATTTTGCATGATAAACTTATCCCCCCACAGTTACCTCATTTCAAAGATAAGGAATGCAATTATTAGAAATAAATATTATACCCAGAGATAAAAGAGCATAGTGAGGCAGTATGGAGGGCTGCAAGTGCTGCACAAGAATTTGAGAACTTTAGTGTACGATTTTTAAATATGTATTTAATTGATTTGATGGCAGAGGATACACCTTTTCATTAAATTGCACTTTGACTCACATCCATAAAAAAGTGACAATCCTGAAAAATTGTTTAATTAATAGCCTAGAATTCCATTCTTAAGAAACATTAACTCTTCCTTACCTCCCACTGTAATGTCATATTACTGTATACAGTTGCCTTAGATTTTAGGGTCTGCTTGCCAAGAAAATTGTCAATCTCCTCTAGTTCCCTTATTACAAATCTTTCCATCTCATCTAGAATATTTCTCATGCCTCTAGGCTGTAAAGCACTCTCGGGAGAGGGATAGAGCACCATATAAACAAACATGTTTTCGGAAAAAAAAGTCCCTGAAGTTATGTAAGCAATTTTGCTACTTGTTGGTACAGATTTATCTTTTACTAAAGAATATAATTCACAAAGAAATGAAATATAATGGTTTAGGTCTTTTAGTATATTTAGTATATCTACAAGCATGTCTCCATTTCTACTGCTCTAGATAACTTTAAACATTAAGTAATAATTATGATTAAAGAATTAAAGTATCCTCAAGTGGATTGTACCCCTGGATTTGGGGAATGTAGGATTAAAGAAGTCATATAGTTTTCTTTTTAGAGAAAGGATATGTAACTAACAAACTGTAATTTCTAAGGCTGCTTCAATATATGCGTTTAGAATGCCTTTATCTTTCATAACTGAAAAGTTATACCCTTCAAACAACTCCTCGTTTCCTCTTCCCACCCAGTCTCTGGCAATTATCATTCTACTCTCTGCTTCTGTGAGTTTGCCTATTTTAGTGACCTCATACAAAGGGGATCCTGAAGTGTTTTTCCTGTGACTGGCTTATTTCAGATAGCATAATGCCCCCCAGTTTCATCCATATGTGGCATTTGGCAGGATTTCCTTCTTTAAGGCTGTATGCATATACCACATTTTTTTCTTCCAGTTTCATTGAGATATAATTGACCTATAGCACCATGTAAGTTTAAGGTATACAGCCTAATGATTTGACTTAATACATCATGAAGTGATTATCACAAAAGTTTAGTGAATATTCATCTTCTTATATAGTTACAAAATTAAAGAAATAGAAAAAATAATTTTCCTTGTGATAAGAACTCTTATGATACAGCAGTGTTAATTATATTTATCATGTTGTACCTCATATCCCTACTACTTATTTATCTTATACCTGGTAGTTTGTACCTTTTGATTGCCTTCATCCAATTCC
Organism: Phocoena phocoena; assembly: GCF_963924675.1. Lineage (NCBI taxonomy): Eukaryota > Metazoa > Chordata > Mammalia > Artiodactyla > Phocoenidae > Phocoena > Phocoena phocoena. The sequence goes on along the minus strand of NC_089221.1, from coordinate 81,644,979 downwards.
CCCTCCACCTACCCCTCATCTTGTGAACGCAAATCTGATCTCTTTTTCAATGAGTTTGTTTGTTTGTTTTTGAAGTATAATTGACCTACAACACTATGTTAGTTCCTGTTATACAATGTAGTGATTCTATATTTCTATACATTTCAAAATGATCACTATGATGTCTAGTTAAATATGTCACCATACAAAGATATTACATAGTTATTGGCTGTATTCCCCACACTGTACAATTCATATCTGTGACTCATTTATTTTGCTACTAGAAGATTGTATTGATACCTTTTGATCTCCCTCACCTACTTCTTTCCTTTGCCCACTTCCCTCACCTCTGGCAGCCACCTGTTTGTTTTCTGTATCTTTAACTCTGTGTCTATTTTGTTACATTTGTTCATTTCTTTTTAAGATTCCATGTATATATGAAGTCATATGGTATTTGTCTTTCTCTGACTGACTTATTTCTCTTAGCATAATGCCCTCTAGATTCACCCATGTTGTTGCAAATGGCAAGGTTACATTTTTTTCATGGCTGAGTAATATTCCATTTTATACACAGACACACACACACACACACACACACACACACTCCATATCTTCTTTATTTATTCATCTATTGACGGGCACTTAGGTTGCTTCCATACCTTGGCTGTTGTAAATAATGCTGCATTGAACATGGGAGTGCAGATATCTCTTAGTGCCTGTAGTTAACAAAACCATATCGTACACTTAAAATTTTGTTAGGAGGGTAGATCTCAAGTCAGGTGTTCTTACCACAAAGCAAACAAACAAAGAAAAGCAAAGGGACAAGAGGAAATATTTGGAGGGGCTGGATATATTAATTTGATTGTGTTGGTGGTTTTATGGGTGTTTGCATATGTTCAAACCCATCAAATTGTATATATGTGAAGTTTTTTGTATTAATTTACATCTCAATAAGACTAATAAAAATAAATATATTTAACACCCATACAACTATTATTTGCCTAATGGATATCACTACAATTATTTTGAAAATTTTCAATAACTCATTCCTTACTCAGTTCTTGTGATATTAAGATTAAAAGGCTTTAGAAGTGACAGATAAGAAAAAAGAAATCCACTTAGAAGAGATGTGAATTATGATCAGATTTAGTCATAAACATATGATCTATGAATGGAAAAATTGATAAATTGGACTTCATGGAAATTGAAAACTTCTGTTGTGAAAAATATACTTTCAAAAGAATGAGGAGATAAGCCAGAAACTGGAAGAAAATATTTGCTAAAGACGCATCTGATAAAGAACTGTTATCCAAAACATATAAAGAACTCTTAAAAGTGAACAATAAGAAAAGGAACCACTCAGAAAATGAGCCAAAGATCTGAATAGACACCACATCAAAGAAGATATATAGATGCTGAATAAGCATATGAGAACACACTCAATATTACATGTAATTAGACAATTGTAAATTAAAACAGTGAGATGATACTTCTACACACCTACTAGAATGGCAAACTCCCAAACACTGACAAACACCAAATGCTGGTGAGGCTGTACAGCAACAGAAACTCTTATTCACTGTTGGTGGGAATACAAAATGGTACAGCCAGTTTGGAAGACATTTTGGCAATTTCATACAAAACAAAACATACTCTTATTATAGACCAGCAATCATGCTACTGGGTATTTATCTAAATAAAATAATTTTTTTACCCAGTTGAAAATATATGTCCACTCAAAAGTGTGCACTCAGGTATTTCTTACAGCTTCATTCATAATTGCCAAATTTTAGAAGCAACCAAGATGTCCTTCAATAGGATAAAGAAAATGATATGTCTAGATCGTGCACTATTATTCAGCCCTAAAAGGGAATGAGCTATCATGACATGAAAAAAAAATGGAGGAACCTTTAATACATATTACTATTATTCAGAAAAAAAATTAGGCAAGAAATTTTGCCTGATTTTGCCTAATTTTGAAGGCAAGAAAAGACATGTAAGAAACTTTAATGCATATTTCTAAATGAAATAAGCCAGTCTGAAAAGACTATATATTGTATGATTCCAGCTATATGACATTCTGGAAAAGACAAAACAACAGAGTTTGTTAAAAGATCAGGCATTGTGGTAAGGGAAGATAAATACCCAGGTCACAGAGGATTTTTAGAGCAGTGAAAATACTCTGTATGTTACCATAATGATGGATATATGTCATTATACATTCATCCAAACCCACAGAATGTGAAACACTAAGAGGGAACCATAATGTAAACTGTGGACTTTAGGTGATTTTTTTTTGTCAATGTAGGTTCATCATTTGTAACAAATGTGCCACTCTGATGGGGGGATGATGATAATAGAGGAGGCTATTCATGTGTGGGAGCAGGGAAGTACATGAGAAATTTCTGTAAAAATAGCCAGTTATTCTATCAGTGAAATGAGTTTATTTGGGAATAGTAGAGGAATTACAATTCGGGACAAGCAAACGATGGCAAAGCATAGGCAAGTTCAGATTACAAAGGAGAGGAGTGTTCTTTTGTAGGGGAAAGGGGATCTTGGAGGGGCTTTTCTGAGTGAAAGTTTGTTGGATGTGATCGAGAATTCAGGATGCTGGTGGCTTCTCATTGGCTGAATTATGGCAGCTTCTCTTTGGCTGAGCTCTTGCTGGGTGAGGAGAAAATCCTTCTTCCTCCTGTTGGGATTTGTAAAGTAAACTTCTTCCTGGTGGAGGATGCAAGGTACACTTTCTCCGGCTGGAGTAAGCAAGCTGTGTGATGAGTGGTCCTGCATGAGAGCTCCCCCTTAAGGCTTCCTGACCCCATTAGAAATGAGATTTCCTTTATTTTCAGACTTCCCTCAACTTTGCTGTGAACCTAAGACTGCTCTAAAAAAATTGTCTTAATTAAAAAAAAAAAAAGATTTCTGCTTCTAGGGAGCTTACACGAGATAGTTTAAAAAGGAAAAGGTGAATAAATACAACAGAGAGATAATTTTAGACCCTAAGTGTTATGAAGATTATGCTAGTTTGGGTCAGAGAAAACATTTTTAGGTGATGATGTTTGATGTTTGTAAGACATGAAGTCCAAGGAAAATCCAGCCATGCAACTATTTAGAGAATATCACTGCAGGCAGGGACATCAGGAATTGCAAAGGTTCTAGTGAGAATGAGCAGAAATAATGATTCATGTGCAAAAAGCTAAAGAAATCTAGTTTTTTAAGTACGGTCCTTTATCTGAAATATGAAATTTCTTCAGCTTATGCTATTTCTGATAACAGTATCCAAATAGTAATATAATAGATATTGCTTTAAGAGTAAACTATTGTGGAGGCAATTCAATTTATTGGTTCACTTCATTTGGTGATATTGGCAAGCTCAGTTATTGTAATTGTTAAGGGAATATTAAGAGAGGAATATTATCTGACTCACTGGAGATCAAATTAAGTTATATGACAAATTGGTGCAAAGAGAAAAACATGACTGGTTGTACTTATATTTTAACTTTTGTTGCTTTTGTTTGTTTTGTCTATTTTAGCTCATTTAATTCTCTCAAAATATGTCTTAGATGCGATGTGAAAGTTAATCAAGTTTTACAGACTCAGATATTGTATTACTGAGTGGAGTTATATTCAAAATTTTCTGGGGTGGATTTTTGGGTTCACTGCTTTCTTAAATGAACTTCAGGGCTGTCTTGAATATCAGGCAGGATAACATTGCATATCTCTTGAATCTCAGGCAGGGTAACTTGAGAAATAGATAGATGACAGCAGGTATTTACTACCTGAGTAGTTAATAAATATTGTAGACCAATTTTCTCTTAACCGTGCTTCATCAACAGTAATTTATAAGGTGTAGCCATCAATTAATTCAAATTGCACATGTCAGTTTGAACAAAATATTATTTCATCAGGTTCTAACACTGACATCTAAAATGTAGAACTGTCTCTTAAAGAAGCTAAAGTGGATCTTGAGGGTATTTTAAGGTACTTTAAATAGGAAAGAACTTCTTTTAAATCAGAATCGTCTTTTAAATAAATTCTAACTGATTTTGAAAATTTTTAAATGGGTTTTTCTTAATTAAAGGTAATAACAAATTATATTAAATATGTAGTCTGATTATGCTCTTTTTTAATGTATTAAATTGGCAGCATATTATAAACATTATGTCATATGCATTTATATGTACATATTTGCATTGTACACATTCTATGGATATGTTTTAAATGTTAGTTGATATTTTTATTAATATTTATATATTTTTGAATCCATTATGTTGGAAAGGCTGCCACTGAACATGTATTAATTATTCTGCTAGATATTACTTGGTAATATAATGAGTAGCTCAGTTAAGTATTGAATTCTGAATGGGTGCAAAAATCATAGATTCCTAGAATAAAAAGTAGGTGGTTCTTTATTTTTAATTAGTATTCATATCTGGAACACAAGTTCTAGTATGTATATAGAACTATGACTTTTTATCTATACTCATTATAGGCCATGATATTTTGATAATCTTTGTTATTTGAATTTTATTATAATTACTAAAAATTTCCTAATATTTATAATAGTAAACTAATATGATAATAGAGATGAACATATAAGAACTTAAACATATTTAAATATATGAGAATGATAATAGTAGTATTTCATAGTTGTATAGTGACTTTGGTTTCATAAAGTCCACTATTTTAATTAATATATTTTTTATTTCTAGTACTCAATGGTTGAGAAATTATACTTTGCTTCAATAATTCATGTATAAGAATAGTATGTAAAACAGGAAAACACATGGATACAAATGTTCAGAAAATACTGAAATCCATAAATGATTTATTAAAATAAATTGAACTATAGTATTATAAATCATTTCATTAAAAGAACATGAATGAAAAATAGTTTGATAAATAAGTTGCAGGGAACTAATTAACTGGTCATAATTTCTGGTTTTTATTCAGATTAAATCTCAATACTATTTATTCAAGTTGTGAAAGTTTTTGATCTTTTGTATAAAAAGACATATTCCTTGTCTCTGCTTGGAATGTCCTTGTCTCTGGACATTTCTTGTCTCTGCTCATTGATTTTCAGTAGCCCCAGCTTAAATTTGCCTTCCACCATTTATCACCCCAGCACTCATCTGCCCAGAGTGTGCTAGACTTAGAGCCATGAGCTATGGCTACAGTGTCCATGGCAGCTAACTAGATAGTTTGAAGATTAGCTCATCAACAGTAATTTATTCTATTCATCCCTTCTAAATATAAAGCTCGAGAGGCATGTTAATAAGCATTTACCTCTAAATTTAACAAGGCCTTGACTTGTAGTAATAATCTTGACCGATTTGGCCTTGGTAATCCAGCAATATCATAGGGTACTAGATAATTATATTTAGTAAAATAACTATTTTTATAAGAAATAGGTGAATATATATATCTTGTTATTTAGCTCTTCTCTTGATGGCCTTTAAGTCAATTAAATTAATAATTTCAATAACCACATTCTGAGAAGCTAATCAAATTCTGTGCAATTCATCCAAAATAATGCAGAGCAAACTTTATCTTACAAGGCATGGCTTTTGAACTTTAACATGAAAATTACTACTCTGAGAAGAGTAGATGTGACAGAAATGAGCATATAAGATTTTGTTGCCCAAAAGCATTTATCCAAATGTTATATTTTTGAATCACAGATAAAATAGAAAATTTTATCAACTAGTGGACATTTGGTCCTGTCCAAAATGTCCACTGAGACACTTAGCCCACACCAAAAGGTCCTTGAAATTTGTTCCTATCCAAAATATCCAGGAGCATATTTGGTCTGATGGCTACAAAAGAAAAATAAAAAACCCTTCTGTTGCTTGGCAATACATCTTTATTTTAAAATTCTCAGTGGAATATGTCAGAAATAGTATGTTCACACACAAAAAAGGCAATGCTACATTATTAATATTTTTGTTACCATTTTTATTACTTTAACAGAGATAGCAGTAAAAGGTACAGGTACCACAGAGAGAGGAGAATCTGCAATGCTTGATGTACAACTAATCAGGATTTGTATAAGATTACAGTCATTCAGGATAGGACAGGAAAACATCAGCACAACATTGGTGTTGAAGGGGAAGGAAAACCCTGAATGGGTTAAAATAGCAGAAGAAGAACCAAATGGAACATCATCACAGGTACTTGGAAGAACATTCCATGATATTCATGATAAAGAGATCCTGTTAATGCTAGCAGAAACAAACTCATTAAAGAGGCAAGTAAAAAGAATTAAAAGCCCACGTTGATCTCCAAACCCAACTTCATTACATGGAGTTGAAATTCCAGAGGCATATAAAGTAACCAGATATGGAGAATCATTTCTTATAAACAATTCCAGTGCTTAAGATGAGAGAAGAATTCTTATTTATACAACTTATGAAAATATTTGATTTTATAAGTACCAGTTCCACATTATTCAGTGATGGCACCTTCAAGACGGCACCAACACAGTTCACTCAGTTGCTTACTCTGCATGGTGTAGTATGAGGTTATACTATGCCATAGACTTATGCACTAACAATGAAGAAGCAAGAAGACACTTACAGATGTATATATGAAAGTACTTGCATTTGCATGGGAAAGAAATCTCAACATTAACCCTTCATTGTGCATGATGGATTTTAAAATTGCAAATATGAATGTGATTCGACTACTCCTACCAAATGCATGAGTAAAAGGATGTTTGTTTCACTTTTCACAATCACTGGGCCTAAAAATATCTTCTTTGGTTCTAACATATGAGTATTTGACAATGGAAAGTAACACACATAAGTGTGCATATTTATTGTTTGGATTTCCATTTGTATCTTTGGAAAATGTAAATGAAATTTTTGAGTACCTTGTGGAGAATACAGAAGAAAATTCGGATGATCTGATGGATTATGTTTTCAGAAAGTATGTACATGGTAGATGTGGCAGAGGCAGAACAGAAGCTCCACGATTTTCACCAGAAATTTGAAATGTTTTTACATCAGTACTGAATGACAATCACAGGATGAACAATGCAGTGGAAGGCTGGCATAGCAAATTTCAAAAGCTGGTTGGGATTACATTATCCTTCAATTTGAAGATTTATTGAAGTGTTAAAAGATTAATAGCAAAACAATGAACAAATTAAGGTTCTTGGTGGTCACACTCAAATATAGCCACCAACTTCACAATGATACTGACAAAAGTAAATTCATAGAACCAAAATTATTAACAGATATAATGAATATAAAGCTAATAACAGGTCATACATACTTGATATCAATTGCTCATCGACTTGAGTGTAACCCTGTAAAACTTCATTATGAGGAAGAATAAGAATATATGTGAAATTCAAATTCCATAAATTACAATAAAAATAATGTAAATGAAATTTTAACAAAGTTAAATGTTTGTGTTATTTAATGAACCATGGCGCAAATGTCTCAATGGACACTTTGGACAGAATCTAATTTCAAGGACTTTTTGATGAAGTTAATTTCAAGGACCTTTCAGCATGGACTTAGTGGATTTTTTGGACAGGACCAAATTTCAAGAAACTTTTTGGCATGGACCAAATGTCTCAATGGATGTTTTGGACAGGACCAAATGTCCTGTAATGATTTTATTGCATTGTTAGGCATAATTAATTTCTTCTTCATATTTTAAAATAAAAGTACATTCAAATTTTATTTTAGTGATACCAATATATTTTTAGAAACTATTTCACAAAGTTGCTAAAGATCAGGCAAACTTAAGAAAAGAGCCAAATTCAAGAAGTGAAATTATTTATACAAATGTATATGTCTTACTTCCTTAGGCAATAATAATTTAAAAAAAACATATTGTATTACTTTGCTAGGACTGCTATAACAAATTACCACAAATTGAGTGGTTTAAAGCAAAGACATTTATTCTCTCAGAGCTCTGGAGGCTAAGTCTGAAATCAGGGTGTCATCAGGGCCAGTGCTACCTCTGATGGTTCTAGAGAATATTTCCTGCCTCTTCCTAGCTTCTGGTTCTTGCAGGCAGTCCTTGGCACTCCTTGCATTGTGGTAGCATCACTCCATGCCTTCTGTCTTCACATAGCTGACTACTCTGTGCGCCTATCTGTCTTTCTGACATCAGTCATTGTATTTGGGGCTTATCTTAATCCAGTATGACCTCATCTTACCTTGATTACATCTGCAAAAACCTTATTTCCAATTAACATCACAGTCATAGGTACTGAGGGTTATGACTTCAATGTATCTTTTTGGGAGGACACACTCAACCGACAGGACATACCATGAGCTTAACTTTTACACTAATGGATAACATAAATAATGTTTAACTCACACTAATGTGTAACATATATAAGACAAAATAATTGAATTTTTGGAAATATTGGCATGCATTATTAAGGTAGTACCATATCTGAGATTCCACTGGTAGACTAGCATTACACTTTTTGAAAAGTAATTTAAGGTTAGTCAACATTTGTGTTTCAGCAAAGGAAAACAAAATGTGACCTGAGAAAACTACCATATTTATCATCTTATTTATTTATTTGCTGATTATAGCTGCTACTTCAGTAGTGTTGAGTCATTATTTGTCTTATTTGAAGAACTAGTAGAGTAGATATTGAATACCTGGTTATTTGAGAGTTCTACATTCACAAGATTTGTGCATGTAAATGAATCTTTGCTCTCCAAATCCTAGTTAAATCTCCCAAGTTAACAGTGCTCCAACTACTTATGGTTCTTTAAAAAAAATGTGAATGCCTCAGTCCCTATCATGAAAGTTTCCCTGAATATCACAACCTTTAGCATCAAAGTGCCAGAGACTATATACTACCAGTTCTTTCTCTGAGTTTATCTTTGTTTCCAGGATTGGGATGTGCTAGAACTGTACTACTGAGAGAATCCTAGTGATACAGATGCTATCAAACAGAAAGAATAGTTTTTAACACTTTTGGAAGAAAACCTCTTAATGTACACATTTTCCTCCTTTCATAGTATTTTTATAATTTTCTAAAGTGGGAAATTATCTTAAAAATACATATCATTGGGCTGCCCTGGTGGCACAGTGGTTGAGAGTCCGCCTGCCGATGCAGGGGGCACGGGTTCGTGCCCCGGTCCGGGAAGATCCTACATGCCGCGGAGCGGCTGGGCCCGTGAGCCATGGCCACTGAGGCTGCGCGTCCGGAGCCTGTGCTCTGCAACAGGAGAGGCCGCAACAGTGAGAGGCCCGCGTACCACAAACAAACAAACAAACAAACAAAACATATCATTACTTTTGTTGCAGACAGACATGATTATAACAGAATATCTTATATATAAGCAAACATTCTGTGATATTTATAATAATAATAGTACTCCTCTGTATGTATCCCACTTTATCCACAAAGCTAAAACTTTATACAATAAACATTAAACATGTAGTTTAAAAATATAGTATTTAAACAATAGTATTTAAATGAATTATTCATTCTTAAGAAATACTTCATGTAGTTATAAGCCCTAGGAACATGTTAATAATGTAGATGTATTTTATTAGTTTTATTATATATATTGGTTATATATTTTATTGAGGCAGTATTAATGTGCAAAAAATTCACAGATCTCAGTGTTCAGCTGAAAGAATAACACAAATATAAATTAAGTGACAATTTATATTCCCTGGTAAACACCTCTTGAATCAAGTGAGAGTGTTTTTATTGCACCACAATGTTTTTCTGTGCCACTTTCCAGACAGTTCTACTTCAACTTTATTTCCCAAGTAACTTCTTTGTGATTTTTATCATTATAGATTAGTTTTGTCTCTTTTTGAATTTCATATAAATGGACTTATAAAGTATGCACTCTTTGTATTTGACATTTTTGCTTAATATAATGTTTTTGAGAATCTTAATGTAATGTTCTTTGAGCTTACTTTGTGTCAGTAATTCATCTTTTATTATTGATTAGTATTCTATGATTATATTATAATTAATTCTTAATCTATTCTCTTATTAATAACATTTCTTTTGTTTCCAGTTTTTTAATTATGAATAATAATGCTATGAGCATTCCTATATAAGTATTTTTACTAAGTAAATACATCCAGCTGTGGAATTGGTGGATCCCAGGGAAGATCTATGTTTAACTTCCTAAGAAACTACTGAACAGTTCTCTAAAGTAGTTGTATCATTTCACCCTTCCATCAATAATGTAAGCAAGTTCTAGTTGCTGCTTGTCTTCACCAAATTTTAATGTTATTGTTGACCTTTAAGAGTTTTTATATATTTTGAATAATTATCTTTTATCAAATGTGTTTTTTGCAAATATTATCTCCCACCTTAACTTGTCTTCTCATTGTCTTGACAGTATCTTTCACAGAGCAGTGGTTTTTAATTTTAATGAAATCTAATATCTATTATTTCTTTTATGGATCATGCCTTTGGTGTTGTTTCTAAAAAGTCATTGCCAAATTCAAGATTATCCACGTATTCTCCCATGTTATCTTCTAGGAATTTTATAGTTTTGTGATTTACATTTATACCTGTGATCCATTCATAAGTAAATTCATTTTTTTCATTTTCCAAATATTTCAGGAACATTCGTTAAAAAGGCTGTCTTTCCTCTACTTTGTTGTCTTTGCAACTTTGTAAAAGAACAGTTGACTATATTTGTGTGGTTCTATTTCTAGGCCCTCTATTCTGTTCCATTAATCTATCTGTATATTCTTTCCTCAATACCACACTATCTTAATTACTATAGCTTTACAATAAGTCTTGAAGTTGGATAGTGTCAGTCCTCTGATGTTCTCCTTCAATATTGTGTTGGTTATTTTGATTCTTTTGTCTCTCCATATAAATTTTAGGGTCAGTTTTTCAAAATGCACAAAGTTTGGATTATGATAGTATTGAACCTGTATTATGATAAGATTGGGAAGAACTGACATCTTGATAATATTGAGTCTTTCTGACCATGAACATGGAATGTCACCCCATTTATATAGTTCATCTTTGATTTCTTTCATCAGAGTTTTGTAATTTTCCTCATATAGATCTTGTACTTATCCTGTTAGATTTACACCTAAGTATTTTATTTTGGAGAGTGCTAATGTAAACGTTATTTTTTAAATTTCAAGCTCTAGTTGCTGTTTGCTGGTGTATAGGAAAGCAATTGACTTCTGGATGTTAACCTGCAACCTTGTTACAATCACTTATTAGTTCTAAGAGTTTTTTTCAATTCTTATGCATTTTCTATGTTATCTGTGAACAAGGACTGATTTGTTTCTTCCTTCCCGGTCTGTATGTTTTTTTCCTTTTCTTTCTTATTCCATTATGAGGACTTTCAGTATGATATTGAAAAGGGAGGGTGAGTGGGGGCGTTCTTGCCTTGTTCTTGACCTTAGCGAGAAAGCTTCTAGTTTCTCACCATGGAGTATGATGTTACCTGTAGAGTTTTTATAGATTTTAAAAAATGAATTTGAGGAAGTTCCCCTCTATTTTTAGTTTGCTGGGACCTACTGGTTTTTTAAAATTGTAACTGCATTGAATCTGTAAATCACTTGGTAAAAAATTGACATCATGTAATTATTCAATTTTTAATCCATGAATGAAGCATATATTTTCTATCAATTTTTTATCACTTTGTATTTCACAAGTATTTTCAATAGACATTCAGATATACTCAATCTGAAAACAATAAGCAGGGAAATAATGAGATAGCAAACCTTATTAGACATAATGTTTTATTCTCATGACTATCACTATCCTCATTTTATACATATTGGATTGTTTTGTATCAGGGAGTCAATTCTGGTCAAAACTTAAAATTTTCTACCACCTTTAACGAGCTACTTCAGTATATCAAATACTGGGATCATTAAACACCAGCATGATATTTACTTTCTTCAGAGTAGAAGGCCTGTTATCTGGACTTCAGAGTTTAACATACTGTGTTTTGATACTAAATTATATGTATCCTGTCATTTGGTATTGTGTAATATATAATAGAATTCATCATGATTCACTTGCAGTCATTATATTCGTGATTTTACACTGAGAGTTACTTGTACAATCTGTACCCCAGAATTCGGATGGAAGGCTTTTGGGATGTGACTGCAGATTTGAGCAAGCATCTCTGTGTATTAAAAATTTGTGGGTGGGCCTAAACTTTGAAATACATTTTTAAGCAGGTCAAGTTCAGGAATTTACTAGATTTTAGAGTATAAATGTGTTGACAAAGTATGAAGCACTGTTTGCCAACCTAGTGCAAATATTTTACTAAATATTCATTGATACTTTTAGTGGCTTATTCACTGAGACAGGTTTTGGAGGGGGGAAATACAGAGTGACCTGGAGTTGAGTAAAAATAAGTAAGTCTAAAATTGTACCCTACACGTGTTATGCAGCCTCTTTGCCTTTATAGTTTTGGGCGCGCGCACACACACACACACACACACACACACACACACATCACATTCCTTAGTTAAGCCTTACATCTGTACTACAGATCAAGTGTCAGGTAGATCTTTAAACTCTATAGAAGGAATCATAGTTGTCACTGCTCTTCTAGACACAATTGTAGTTTTACTGTTAGCAGTATCAAATACAAGAGCAAAGATACTATAAAGTTAATAAGAGCATTGTTCAGAAAAGCTGATAAAGAGTATAGGAGAAACAAGTCTATAACCTTGGAGCAGAAGAGAGAAAGCAGGAAAAGCTTTATAAAACTGCATAACTAGCAGAGAAGATATTTTTAAAGTGTCATAAAATGAGTAATTTGTTAATAATTTTCTCCAAAGAGGTTATCATGAGGCAGAATATATGTGGGTGGGTGGCCATATGTGTGTGTGTGAATGCATGTGTATACATATGTGTGTGTGCTTATGTGTGTTTGTGATGGTAATACTGTATGGCTAGAATTCAATCTGTGATTACTTAATTAGCTTTTGCTTGACAATTAAAGATTGAGAACAGAATACAATAAAATCTACAAGTCAAATTGATTAGAATATTTGGGGATTACTCTAATGATCATGTACCTTCACAGAGCGAAAAAAATTCTCTTAAGAACCTACAGTCCCAAGGTAAGAAAGAGAAAAAGAAAGAGAGAATGCTTGGATATACCCACTCTTCCCCAAACACACAGTCCCTGGATGGGGACATTCCAATCTTCTATATGTACCATTAATGTAATTCTCAATCTGAAAAACATTAATCATAACCAGAGGATTTTTCAAATTCGTCATGAAATTCCCATTGTCAAAGAGATGCCAGTGAGAGAATTCAATACTACATAATACTGTTTGGCCAAAAAGGTATTAATTGGGGAGGGAGGGAGAAGGAGTGAGGGGTTTCCATTCAGGGTAAAAGCTAGAAGAATCCAAATAAAAGTCAAGTAAAAATAACTGATGACAGAAACATTCAATTTAAATGACAGATTAAGGGAGCATACCACATTATAACTGTATCGACTATAATTTGGCAAATTTTTCCTTTTTTTTGAAACATTCAGAGTTGAAACTGTTGATCAGTAATGCTGTTTGGGAGAGTAATAGCAACTCCAAATGTGGTTCAGTGAGTAAATGGCATTTCTTATTGACAAAGATTACATAGAAAGGACTCCTAATGTAAAGTGGGTCAGTGATATTAAAGGAAAGTTTGCTTTGGATTATTGGAAAAGAAGGGAGATTGAAATTGCATATGTTCTTAATGATATGATTGAGCTATTAGGAAAAGAAGCCATCATCACTAGTTATTAGAGAAATGCAAATCAAAACTACAATGAGGTACCACCTCACACTGGTCAGAATGGCCATCATTTAAAAGTCTGCAATAACAAATGCTGCAGAGGGTGTGAAGAAAACAGAACCCTCCTATGCTATTCGTGGGAATACAGCAACTATGGAAAACAGTATGGAGGTTCTTCAAAAAACTAAAAATAGAGTTACCATATGATCCAGCAATCCCACTCTGGGGCATCTATTCAGACAAAACTATAATTCAAAAAGGTACATGCAACCCAGTGTTCATTGCAGCACTATTGACAGTAACCAGGACATGAAAGTAATCTAAACCTTTATCCATACCTGCCACTGACAGAGGAATGGATGAATAAGATGTGGTACATATGTACAATGGAATATTACTCAGCCATAAAAAATGAAATAATACCATGGATGCAACTAGACATTATCATACTAAGCTAAGTAAGTAAAAGAGAGAAAGACAAATAACATATGATATCACTTACATGTGGAATCTAAAATATGACACAAATGAAACTATCTATGAAACAGAAACAGCCTCACAGACATAGAGAACAGACTTGTGGTTGCCAAGGGAGAGGAGGGTTTCAGTTATTTGTTATCTAAGTAATCATCGCTGACACAACAGTTGAATTGTTGTTTAAGGTAATAAGAAAAAAATTAGGGTGAAAAAAAGTAGCATCTGTAATCTTTTTCCCCTTGAGTTCTGCAACTAATCACATTTCTTTAAATGTTTAATTCTTCATGTAGTGAGCTAATGCTAGCGTAGGGTCAATCTGGTAATGTAAAACCACTGCTGTATTCATTCACATGTTCAGTATTTGACTAAATATTATGAAAGTCTTGATTTTCTTCTTTCTTTATAGTCTAATTACTATCTTTTTCTAGGAGAGCATGGGAAGAGGAAACTATCCAGCAAATCTCCTTGGTACTGACATAACCTGGCCTTATTTTACATGACCCTACAGTATAAAAATCTATATGAAAATCTCATTTTTCTGGTTAGCATGAGAAATTCAAAGATAACAATGACCAGAACCTCAGAAGGAGAATGCACAGTAACAGCTTCTGGGAAAAATGGTCAAGGGCAGTAAGAAAACAGCTAAGATGTTGGCAGTTTCTGACTTAATGGTAACACCAGAATACCAACAAGCTCAAAGATGCTCTCCCAAGTCTATTTTGGCCATGAGACTGGTTGTGGTTTTGGCTTTAAACACATTGTAGCATCTCCTTCCCCTAAAGGCTTCATTATGCAGAGCCTAATTTCTCTGTTAGAGCAGGTTTCCCTACTCTGGCAGAAGGTACATATAGCTTAGCTCTCTCTCTCTCTCTTTTTTACTTTTCCACTCTCTGTGAATCATAACAGTGCCGATTCATGACACAAATTAAAGGCTCATCTATTGAAAAACAAATTGTAAGCAATTCTCATATGAATAGTATTATACGTGACTGATTCTAAAGTTTGGAATGCTATAGTAATAATTTCATTTTGACTGTTACCCTGGTCTCTCACTATGTGCTGAGATCTCTTCTAAACCCGAAATATTTTAGCTTTCATCTCATAGAGAGTAATTAATAAGGGACAATAAAAACATTAGTACTTCTATATAGTTTTAAATTATTAGTCATAGTGCAAAGAACAAAGGAACTAAATTATTTTTAGAAGGAAGCAAAATATTGATTTAATATAGACTTTTTTAAAAGAGTAAATTACCTTTATATTCAGTATTTTTCTCTCAACCTAAAGGGTTGCAGTGCACATAGGTTTAGCTATTTAAAATATTAATAGGGACTGAGTAAAATAATCTTTTGTGATTATGTCAAACATTCAGATAAATTTGAAACATTTTAGTCACTTAGATATTTTAAAGTAGGTACAATCATGGTATCACATCAACTAAATTTTAATTGACTGATGAAATGTTTTACTTTTCAGATATTGAAAAGATTGTTAGTCTATACTAATGGATCAACAAAGTACTTTCTTCTAAAGATCATTCCACTAAAAATGGAAAATCAGTATGTACACATGAATATTTCTTATTACAGCTCACAGAGTTTTAATTATTGATTTATAGAAAAATGTATGTTTACAATCTAACTTTAAGCCATTTAGAGGCATTTAGAGGATTAACTTGTTAAAAGTATTAAAACTTTACCTGTTAGGAAAATTAATATTTAAAGAAGAATCTGATTTAGGATGCTTCTTATTAGAACAAAGAACATGCTATAGAATAATATTTTTGTTAATGTAGGTTATTGAAGTGACCTATAGGGAACCAAATGAAGTTTGATAAAAATCCAAGATTAAATGTAAAATCAACAGGTATGTGATTTTACCCATGTATTATAGTAATTTTCTTTCATTTCATACTTATTAATAGAGTCATATTAAAATCATCTGTATATTTTATGGGTATATTTGAAGGGGTAAATATCTTTTTTAACGAAGAGAGTTGTAAAATGATGGAATAATTGCTGTTCCACAAGAGTGCAAAAATAACCTGGCTTTATTTTAACCTAATTATGTTGAATACATCCTCAAATATTTTGGAAAATATTAAATTGTAAGTGATTTTATACCAAGTATAGCAAAATATGAACTCCCCATCAGCTCTAGGGAATGTACCTTACTCAAAAAATTGGCTCCTGAATCCTACTGAGATAAAGGAATTTCTAACATATAGATTGCAATTTCTCTGTGTTCTGCTGCAGCGTGTTTCTACCAACCAGCCATATGTGATTGTTAAATGGGAAATGATGTTAGTGTGACAGGAAAGTTGTGTTGGTTCATCAACATTTTGACTTAGGCGTAGTGGGGAATTATTATTTCCATTGACAATAAAGGAAAAAAATCTTTCAATTGTACTTTAAACACAGACATGAACCCTCTAAGGTAAAACTGAAATAGAAACTCTTGAGCTTGATTTTTATGAAATTAAAAATTAGGGCCTGGGCTTCCCTGGTGACGCAGTGGTTGGGAGTCCGCCTGCCGATGCAGGGGACGCGGGTTCGTGCCCCGGTCCGGGAAGATCCCACATGCCGCGGAGCGGCTGGGCCCGTGAGCCATGGCCGCTGAGCCTGCGCGTCCGGAGCCTGTGCTCCGCAGCGGGAGAGGCCACAGCAGTGAGAGGCCCGCGTACCGCAAAAAAAAAAAAAAAAAAAAAAAAAAAAATTAGGGCCTGATATACTAATTTCCAGCTATGATGGGAGATTGTGCTCATCATACAAGAAAACACTGGATAAGCAAACAAAATAACACTTAACTTTAAAGCCGTCCGAGTATTGGATGCAACAATATCAGAAGGACACAATTCCAAAGAGAAGTGAGCTTTTCCTAAATGAGAAATGACTGCGTGCTACAAGATAAGAGAGAGTAAAGGAGGAGGCATGCCATAGAAAGAGAGACTTTTTCTGGAATAAGGAGAAACAAGACTAAATTTTAAGGAAAGCTTGGGCTTTCATTAAAAAAAGCCCAGGTATGACTGTTTGGAATCTGGAAGAGCCCCAGTGTAAAACTAAGTCTCTTGGCCAGACAGTTATAACCCATAAGAATTTGCTAAGTAAGCATCTGTGGGTATAGAGTAGAAAACATAGATATTGCAATGCTATCAGAAATTTAGGTTCAAGGGTGCAGCTGGAATTCAATTCAGAGTTGAATTGAAATTAAATAAAGCTTCAACCCAGTCCCAGCTCAGCTCGACTTATGATTAGCTTCATCTTAGCTCCCTGCACGAGGAAAGGACAAGCCCCTACTGGGAAAACCAAAACAGAATAAAGGCAAACATACTAAATGATTCAATATTTATCGCACCTGTATAAAAAAAAATGGAACATATTAAAAATAAAAATGCATGTAAAGATACAAGAAAGTGTGACCCTGTAATAAAGTTAAAATAATAATAGATTCTCAGCTTCAGCTTAGGATATATAAAACTGGAAAGAATGCTGCTTTTATTATAATGTAAAATCCACATGCTCTATAAAATACGACGTTTCCTGAACACTTCAGAGAGCTGAGATCACAGGACAGCCAACTCATCTGAAATCCAAGGAAAGGCAGGTGCTTCCATGGAGAGATGGACCGTGAATGCTTTCTTCCCTGGGACAGGCATTGGGAAAATTACTAATTGATAAGAATTCAGTAATGCTGTAACATATTGCTGAAGGCAATTGCAGGGTAGCATATGGGTATGCAACAGGCACGAGCAAGGGGTGTTTGCATTAGCAGGCTCTTCTCCACAGACTGTCTGGGTCCTCAGGAGATAGGGTCATGTGAGAGCTTGAAAAAGGCTTCCCCCAGGAGAGGGCGGTGTGACTCAGCCACTATTGGAAAGGCATACTGCCCCACCCAGTTCTGTCTCCCCTACAGCACTGCATCCAGT